>NW_027266279.1:7475000-8732500 GCF_022045235.1 Haliotis cracherodii | reverse complement strand
TGATTATTTACATATAAATATACATCAAGTAACATATACATCTCCTACCTGGACGCTCTATGTTAACACACCTCCTACCGAGACGCTCTGTCAACACATCTACCTGGACGCCCTATATCAACACACTCTTCCACCGTTTCATCAGAAATGAAACATCTCATGGGACACATGACGGACGCGTATAATTAAAGGCGCTCTCTCCGATAGTAACTCCTTCATACAGGTTTGAGCCTGAAAATCAATCAATTCCAATCGCCAGTTTCCGAGACAAGGACAAGATGACTCGTTAATCCGGTACAGTGCAAGCTCGTTAATCCGCTACAGGTACACCTCGTTAATCCAGTACAGTTAAACCCCGTTAATCAGCTACAGTTAAACCTCGTTAATCCAATACAATAAACCTCGTTAACCCTGTACAGTTAAACCTCGTTAATCCGATACAGTGAACCCCCTAATCCGATAAAGAGCAACGCAGTTTATCCGGTACAGTCAAACCCCGTTAATCTGGTAAAGGGACACATCGTTAATCCGGTACAGTGCAACGCCGTTAATTCAATCCGGTACAGTCAAACCCGGTTAATACGGCACAATCAAACCCCGTTAATCCGGTACAGTCAAACCTAGGTAATCCGGACTATACCTTTTCCCGGGAATTCGTTCGAGAAAACCAATTTCCCCATTAACGAATCAGTGTAGCAGACCAATGCCTTCGGTACTACATGAATGTTATTTTAGTAGACACCGGTTGTTACAGTACTTATGGACACTATTCCAAAATCAGGATTTCCGGTTTTCATATATATTGTTTTTCATTTAGGTGACGAACCTATAGTTAGACAACAATTTGAATTCGTTAGCGCACAATATGATTAAACAAATATGTTGCAGAGGGTAGCAAATCCCTGTTAACGGATATGTCAAAAGAAAATTCAAATGAAAAAATACTAGAACTTGGAAATCATATCTCTTGCACCTTTAAAACCAGACAACACATGAATCGCATCTTTCATTCTACGACTAAAGTACGCAAAGAACTGTTAGACTGGTTCCTGACTCGAGCTGTTGAAATCATACCTCAGGTAAAGCAAACTCGCTTTGAGGGCATGTGATCGCAACGACTTGGCCCCTACCGAGTCGAAGTTTACCACACGATTGTCTCGCGGTGGACGGCCCACAAACTGACCTTGTCTCGGTCCCCCTTGCGGCCTGACTCAGTGTCTTGCCAACATATATTACCATATCTTTGTTTAAGTATTAGTTCTCATGCAAATACAACCATGACAGATAGCGGGTTATTTGGGACATTTTATAACAGTTTCTTTGAGAGGCATTTAGAAATTAGAGTACAAAGTAAGGATCAGATATATGACATGCTTCTTGGAGTTTTCGAAGTGTCCAAGGGCGTAAGTTTCGGCCCTCGGATGGTAGCTCAGGGTGATGACGGAAGACAAAACTCAGGGGTGAAGTTTACACGACAGCAGCCATATTTATTGATGCAGGTTGAAATGAGTCGAAATTGTACATGTTGATAATAACGTGACAGAACGCACACCATGTCAGTCGGGTTTTGTAGAGCGAGGTATTACATAACGTGTGGCAAGGTCATTGTCCCACGTGTATGTATATACGTAAGATACGGCGACGTTAGGAGCTGTTAATTAAAATTTATAGATAGCGCTGGAGATTAGGGGTCCTGCCCGGAGGGGCTTATGATAAGAGGGGAACGCCAAATGTTTGCTGAATATATTAAACAGACAAAGGGCGTAGAATTTCGGTGCACTTGGAAACATATTGAACCAGTTAGGTATTTACTGTAAACAGCTATATTTCTGCGCCGTTAAAATATTGCGAATACCACACCAAAGACAATACTGCGACGAGATATTTTTGCGAGTTGCGTGTTGAGATGACCCCTCGATTACCAAACAATAGACAGCTTCTCTCCGAAGCTAGTTAATCTGAGTTGGCCGGAAAGTTGACCGGAAGAGATTGCAAGGGGTAACAGTGACACTAACTGATCTGTTTACACTGTCATTTGTGATGTATTGTGTGACCATTCTGCCTTCATTTGTGTTTTTAACTTATTGAGTAACTTGTGGTTTTGGTTGATGATTTCAACATTTGATGACGTGTTGCAATGAATAAAGTATGTATGTATTATTTATACTTATTTTTGCGTAGATAAATTAAATGTAAAATAAAAGTATTGAAATGGTTTGCACTATTTAAGTAAAAGTATTGAAATGGTTTGCACTATAACAGAAGCAATCCACATCGAAGGACCCCTACGGTCCAATACTCCTAAACCCCAATACTCCAAAATCCCATACTCTACACCCCAATATTCCTACACCCCAATTCTCCTACACCCCAATACCCCTACATCCCAATACCCCTACATTATCATTATTAGAGCTTGTACATTTTATCCACATCCTTAAAGTGGATGTACATAATAATGACATCTCATATAAGAAATAAACGGTTCGTGGCCGTTGTTTTTGTACATTAAAAGACTGCAGGGAGAAAAAAACCTACATATATATAAAAGACTAGTTATGCTATGATTACGCGCAAAAAAAAAAATAGACTGACTTTCGTTTTCGTTTAATTCTATCATTTTCAGTCTCTTGGTGATGAAATAGAGCACAAAGCTGTAAAATGCCATTTTTTGGCATGTTGTAAATTGCCTAAGTGAAAGTTTCAGTCATTTTACACATTGACTGCAACATAGAGAAGCTGTACACTTGTTTGCTGGGTAAGCTGGATAAGATGGCTATCGTATCTGTATCAAACAAAATCAAGTTCCGTTAAAAGTACGAAATAACTTTCGCGCTCCCCACGTTTGGCCAAACCTGTATCCAACAGCGATATCCAATGAAACAATTGATTTTCGGGGACAACAAGTACCACCATTAATGTGACATAACTCTATAGACCTCATTTTAATTAAGAAAGCAGACACTGTTTCATTGTGTAGCGGTAAATTACGTGCACAAGTGCATATCCTCGAGGACGCACGAGATATTTGACGCTTTGATTGACAGGTGTCAGATACGAATGGTATAAGCTGGCAACAGCCGTTTTGTGTTTTTGTTAATATAAACATTTGTACATTTTAAAAACCAACCTCCAACAGAATATCTTATCCTTTGAAACCGATCTCATTTCGGAAACAGGAGCAAACGGTTAAAACCGATAAATTGTGAACTATTGCAAGTGATATGCATATGTGAGTCATGCTGCACGAGTAAAGTTAAGTCAGCATGACAGTGATAACCACGTGCCTTCAACACCAGGTTTAAATGTACGGGTCACGTGTCAAAAGGCTTACTAGTGGTTATCAAGTTGCACTTTTTCCTAATATTGGAACTTGAATGAGTCTTTGACTGATTTTGTTTTTATGATGTTATAAAGGCATACCCACTGGGGAAGTCATCTACGTCATGGCCGTGCTCGTGGATATATTGTCTCTTAGTTCTCGTGGTCAGAGATATAAACTTGTCCAATAATTTCACAGCCGTATATTTAACACTTTCAGTTGGCCAAAAAGGGTCTTTTTCACACATCCACTATATTGAAAACATCAAGCTTCGTTATTAAATTCTCTTTAGCGCAGCTGTTTTTACCAGAGGTGGGATTTTGAATCGAGATTAGATAAGTTTTACCTACAGTTCAGCTACAAAACCAGATGTTTGGATGTTTTTTTAATTTAAAAAACTGATAGGCCTGAAATTTCTTTACAAAAACCCCTTGCAGCAATGTATTTTTTGTAGCAGGCAATTTCATTTTTGTCATAAGTCTGAAGCAAAATAATTTCTTTCATGAACTTTCGGACACAATTGAATAATAACACCACCTCCCTGATCATGAAATGGTGGGTCCCGAACAGCATTGTACACCAGCGTTATAAGGATCTACTGTTGTGATGTTATAATATAAAATGCCAATGTAAGAGAACAATCAGTCCTGATATTCCGTATTATTCCATTTGGTGTAAATTACACAATAGCTGTACTTCTTGCTTAGTATATAAGTGCCGATTGAAGCTGTGGACTCCTGCCCTGATATTCCCCTAGTCCAGATGCAAGATGTGTAGATTGAAGCTGTGGACTCCTGCCCTGATATTCCCCTAGTCCAGATGCAAGATATGTGGACTGAATCTGTGGACGCCTGCCCTGAGATTCCCCTAGACCAGGTCCAAGATGTGTAGATTGAAGCTGTGGACTCCTGCCCTGACATCCCCCTAGACCAGGTCCAAGATGTGTGGATTGAATCTGTGGACTCCTGCCCTGATATTCCCCTAGACCAGATGCAAGATGTGTAGATTGAATCTGTGGACTCCTGCCCTGATATTCCCCTAGACCAGATGCAAGATGTGTAGATTGAAGCTTTGGACTCCTGCCCTGACATTCCCCTAGACCAGATGCAAGATGTGTAGATTGAAGCTGTGGACTCCTGCCCTGACATTCCCCTAGACCAGATGCAAGATGTGTGGATTGAATCTGTGGACTCCTGCCCTGAGATTCCACTAGACCAGGTCCAAGATGTGTGGATTGAAGCTGTGGACTCCTGCCCTGACATTCCCCTAGACCAGATGCAAGATGTGTAGATTGAAGCTGTGGACTCCTGCCCTGAGATTCCACTAGACCAGATGCAAGATGTGTGGATTGAATCTGTGGACTCCTGCCCTGATATTCCCCTAGACCAGGTCCAAGATGTGTGGATTGAAGCTGTGGACTCCTGCCCTGATATTCCCCTAGACCAGGTCCAAGATGTGTGGATTGAAGCTGTTGACTCCTGCCCTGAGATTCCCCTAGACCAGAGGCAAGATGTGTAGATTGAAGCTGTGGACTCCTGCCCTGAGATCCCAAACTTCCCAACCCAACACCCCCACCCCAAACCCAAACCCCCAACCCAAAACCTAACCCCCGACCCAACCGCCAACCGCAACCACCAACCCCAACCCCAACCCCAAACCCCACCTCAACCCCCAAACCCACCCAAAGCCCCAAACCAAAACCAAAACCAAAACCAAAAACCAAAAACCCCACCCCCAAGCATAGTTTCACACGATGAGGGTCTTCAGTTCTCACGTGCCTACATAAACTGTAAACTACCCAGCCATCAACATAAATATTAATACAGTATGGTGGCACTGTTATGTGTGGTATTTGTGGACCATGCAATATAAAGTATCTGTATATCTGTCACAGCTGACTGACTGGTCGATTTCTCCATCAACAAATACTGAATGTTCTTCTAATATATTTTTTTAAATACACAAAAAGCCCACGTTTCTTCGATTTTTGAAGCGTTTCAATCACAGCAACATGTATAACAGCTGCATGGTCGACTGCATGGTTGCTGTAGGTTTGACGTTGCTAATAGTGCACCATGCCTCTGGAATGTCTCAATTTCATTTGAACCGAAATCAGCCAAGATGATAAAAAGGCTTGCTCTTTATAAAACAATTGTGTGTTATAAAGACCTCACTTCCCACACCTGCTCCAATACAGCTGTGTCTGCTGCAATACAGCTGCTACTCCTGTCATTATTACTACCCATCCTGCACCAGTCACACTACAGCTGTGTCTCCTGCTATACAGCTGCTACTCCTGACGCTACTATCACCCACCCTGCACCACTCACGCTACAGCTGTGTCTCCTGCTATACAGCTGCTACTCCTGCCGCTACTACCACCCTGCTGCACTCACGCTATAGCTGTGTCTCCTGCTATACAGCTGCTAATCCTGCCACTCTATCACCCGCCCCTGCTCCACTACAGCTGTTTCTAATGCTATACAGCTGCTAATCCTGCCACTATGATCACCCGCCCCTGTTCCACTACAGCTGTTTCTGATTCCGTACAGCTCCGAATCTTGCCACTCTATCACCCACCCTGCTCCAATCACACTACAGCTGTATCTGCTGCTAATCCTACCACTACTACCACCCATCCTTCTCCACTCACATTACAGCTCCTGTTGCACCTATACCAACTGCTACTATTACAGCTACTGTTGCACCTATTCCTACTGCTACTATTACAGCTCCTGTTGCACCTATACCCACTGCTACTATTACAGCTCCTGTTGCACCTATACCCATTGCTACTATTACAGCTCCTGTTGTACCTATACCCATTGCTACTATTACAGCTCCTGTTGTACCTATACCCATTGCTACTATTACAGCTCCTGTTGCACCTATACCCATTGCTACTGTTACAGCTCCTGTTGCACCTATACCCACTGCTACTATTACAGCTCCTGTTGCACCTATACCCACTGCTACTATTACAGCTCCTGTTGCACCTATACCCACTGCTACTATTACAGCTCCTGTTGCACCTATACCCACTGCTACTATTACAGCTCCTGTTGCACCTATACCTACTGCTACTATTACAGCTCCTGTTGCACCTATACCCACTGCTACTATTACAGCTCCTGTTGCACTTATACCCACTGCTACTATTACAGCTCCTGTTGTACCTATTCCTACTGCTACTATTACAGCTCCTGTTGCACCTATACCCACTGCTACTATTACAGCTCCTGTTGCACCTATACCCACTGCTACTATTACAGCTACTGTTGCACCTATACCTACTGCTACTATTACAGCTCCTGTTGCACCTATACCCACTGCTACTATTACAGCTCCTGTTGCACCTATACCCATTGCTACTGTTACAGCTCCTGTTGCACCTATACCCACTGCTACTATTACAGCTCCTGTTGCACCTATACCCACTGCTACTGTTACAGCTCCTGTTGCACCTATACCCACTGCTACTATTACAGCTCCTGTTGTACCTATACCCACTGCTACTATTACAGCTCCTGTTGCACCTATACCCATTGCTACTGTTACAGCTCCTGTTGCACCTATACCTACTGCTACTATTACAGTTCCTGTTGTACCTATACCCACTGCTACTGTTACAGCTCCTGTTGTACCTATACCCACTGCTACTATTACAGCTCCTGTTGTACCTTTACCCATTGCTACTATTACAGCTCCTGTTGCACCTATACCTACTGCTACTATTACAGCTCCTGTTGCACCTATACCTACTGCTACTATTACAGCTCCTGTTGCACTTATACCCACTGCTACTATTACAGCTACTGTTGCACCTATACCCACTGCTACTATTACAGCTCCTGTTGCACCTATACCCACTGCTACTATTACAGCTCCTGTTGCACCTATACCCACTGCTACTATTACAGCTCCTGTTGCACCTATACCCACTGCTACTATTACAGCTCCTGTTGCACTTATACCCACTGCTACTATTACAGCTCCTGTTGCACCTATACCTACTGCTACTATTACAGCTCCTGTTGCACTTATACCCACTGCTACTATTACAGCTCCTGTTGCACCTATACCTACTGCTACTATTACAGCTCCTGTTGCACTTATACCCACTGCTACTATTACAGCTACTGTTGCACCTATACCAACTGCTACTATTACAGCTCCTGTTGCACCTATACCCACTGCTACTATTACAGCTCCTGTTGCACCTATAACCTACTGTTTTAACAGCTCCTGTTGCGCCTAAACCTGCTGCTTCTATTATAGCTCCTGACAATATCATTTCACAATCTTTCTATAAATTGTTTACTCTCGACCAATTATGCCATTTCGGATTAACCAAATGTCTAGGGCTGGCTACTCACCGACTTCAATTCGAACGATGATCATTGAAAAGTCTGGTTCACTAAATCACATGCAATGAACACACTTGCTTCACATTGTAATAATTATGTTCATAAGTAATAAGTCATACTGACCATTCCGATTCCTCGACCAAGACAGCAGGAGTCACAGAGATATAGTGCTCTGTGTCGATGACGACGGCTTAATGACCATGCAGATAATTCCTATGTTTACAGGTGCGTGGCATTTAAGGTTAAAAAGTGCTGAAACAGGTCATTAGGTTTCATTTATACCAAAACGCATCTATTTTTTACGTTATAATATGTTTTGAGAATTTATATATGCGGACAACTTCAAAATATAGTAACATATTTTTTGTACACTGCATATTGAAAATTGTCGATATCAACGTCAGCTGCGGGTCTTTTGCCATAAAATTAAAGCAATAAGCTTGTCATTGTTTCCAAACGTTATGGTGAAACGCAATATTTCAACGTAGTCAAGCATGATCGCGGACTTTATTTTTCTTAAATTCTGTTATTTGATGATTTTAAGTTTAAGGTGTGTTTTGCTCTCTTTATATTTAAGTACTAGATGAGATGTTTCTCAGGTAGAGTTCAGAGGTTTTTCATTTTAGTGTTGTCTAACGCCGCACTCAACAACATTCAAACAATATGACTCCGACTTAGTTCAAGCGACAAACCAGTGATTGATATGATGAATGACCAAGTCACTCAAACATGTCACTGGGTCTGACCACAGATCTATTTAGTCACCTCTTACAACCAAGCAAGTCACGGGGCCTGATCAACTGTCTATTTAGTCACCCCTTACAGCCAAGCAAGTCACCGGGCCCGACCACCGATCTATTTAGTCACCTCTTACAACCAAGCAAGTCACCGGGCCCGGCCACCGATCTATTTAGTCACCTCTTACAACCAAGCAAGTCACCAGGCCTGATCAACTGTCTATTTAGTCACCTCTTACAACCAAGCAAGTCACCGGGCCCGACCACCGATCTAATTAGTCACCTCTTACAACCAAGCAAGTCACGGGGCCCGACCACCGATCTATTTAGTCACCTCTTACAACCAAGCAAGTCACCAGGCCTGACCACTGATCTAATTAGTCACCCCTTACAACAAAGCAGGTCACGGGGCCCGGCCACCGATCTATTTAGTCACCTCTTACAACCAAGCAAGTCACCGGGTCCGACCACCGATCTATTTAGTCACCTCTTACAACCAAGCAGGTCACCGGGTCCGACCACCGATCTATTTAGTCACCTCTTACAACCAAGCAAGTCACCGGGCCCGACCACCGATCTATTTAGTCATCTCTTACAACCAAGCAAGTCACCGGGGCCGACCACCGATCTATTTAGTCACCTCTTACAACCAAGCAAGTCACCGGGCCCGACCACCGATCTATTTAGTCACCTCTTACAACCAAGCAAGTCACCGGGCCCGGCCACCGATCTATTTAGTCACCTCTTACAACCAAGCAAGTCACAGGGCCCGACCACCGATCTATTTAGTCACCTCTTACAACCAAGCAAGTCACGGGGCCCGGCCACCGATCTATTTAGTCACCTCTTACAACCAAGCAAGTCACCGGGCCCGGCCACCGATCTATTTAGTCACCTCTTACAACCAAGCAAGTCACCGGGCCCGACCACCGATCTATTTAGTCACCTCTTACAACCAAGCAAGTCACCGGGTCCGACCACCGATCTATTTAGTCACCTCTTACAACCAAGCAAGTCACCAGGCCTGATCAACTGTCTATTTAGTCACCTCTTACAACCAAGCAAGTCACCGGGCCCGACCACCGATCTAATTGGTCACCTTTTACAACCAAGCAAGTCACGGGGCCCGACCACCGATCTATTTAGTCACCTCTTACAACCAAGCAAGTCACCGGGTCCGACCACCGATCTATTTAGTCACCTCTTACAACCAAGCAAGTCACCGGGTCCGACCACCGATCTATTTAGTCACCTCTTACAACCAAGCAAGTCACCGGGCCCGACCACCGATCTATTTAGTCACCTCTTACAACCAAGCAAGTCACGGGGCCCGACCACCGATCTATTTAGTCACCTCTTACAACCAAACAAGTCACCGGGCCCGGCCACCGATCTATTTAGTCACCTCTTACAACCAAGCAAGTCACCGGGCCCGACCACCGATCTATTTAGTCACCTCTTACAACAAAGCAAGTCACCGGGTCCGACCACCGATCTATTTAGTCACCTCTTACAACCAAGCAAGTCACCGGGCCCGGCCATCGATCTATTTAGTCACCTCTTACAACCAAGCAGGTCACCGGGCCCGACCACCGATCTATTTAGTCACCTCTTACAACCAAGCAAGTCACGGGGCCCGACCACCGATCTATTTAGTCACCTCTTACAACCAAGCAAGTCACCGGGCCCGACCACCGATCTATTTAGTCACCTCTTACAACCAAGCAAGTCACTGGGCCCGACCACCGATCTATTTAGTCACCTCTTACAACCAAGCAAGTCACGGGGCCTGACCACCGATCTATTTAGTCACCTCTTACAACCAAGCAAGTCACGGGGCCCGACCACCGATCTATTTAGTCACCTCTTACAACCAAGCAAGTCACCGGGCCTGACCACCGATCTATTTAGTCACCTCTCACAACCAAGCAAGTCACGGGGCCCGGCCACCGATCTATTTAGTCACCTCTTACAACCAAGCAAGTCACCGGGCCCGACCACCGATCTATTTAGTCACCTCTTACAACCAAGCAAGTCACCGGGTCCGACCACCGATCTATTTAGTCACCTCTTACAACCAAGCAAGTCACCAGGCCTGATCAACTGTCTATTTAGTCACCTCTTACAACCAAGCAAGTCACCGGGTCCGACCACCAATCTATTTAGTCACCTCTTACAACCAAGCAAGTCATCGGGTCCGACCACCGATCTATTTAGTCACCTTTTACAACCAAGCAAGTCACTGGGCCCGACCACCGATCTATTTAGTCACCTCTTACAACCAAGCAAGTCACGGGGCCTGACCACCGATCTATTTAGTCACCTCTTACAACCAAGCAAGTCACGGGGCCCGACCACCGATCTATTTGGTCACCTCTTACAACCAAGCAAGTCACCGGGTCCGACCACCGATCTATTTAGTCACCTCTAACAACCAAGCAAGTCACAGGGCCCGACCACCAATCTATTTAGTCACCTCTTACAACCAAGCAAGTCACGAGGCCTGATCAACTGTCTATTTAGTCACCTCTTACAACCCAGCAAGTCACCGGGCCCGACCACTGATCTATTTAGGTAGCAGCCTGCAACCTCGGGGTATCGCGGTACTTACGCGGCTAAACGGAACAAAATGCACTCACTAACCTTTATGTTAATTCGTGTTCTCTGTATCAGATATCATTCATGTTATCAAACAATGCATATTTTACTGATAAAAGTTCATTATTTACATTAGTAGCTCCGAGTAAAAGCCGGGCCTCAGGCTCTCTCTGACAAGGGAGAGAACTCCATCGTATCGCGGTACAGAGAAAAGTTGTGTATGGAGGTATGAATTGGACAAAAAGAGGACATAATTCTACCAACCACTTGGTATGATCATGCCAGACATCAGTGATTTGTCCAGACAAGTGCAAAGACAGCACAAGTAAAATTCTAAATGTGTTATCAGCAATAGGTATTCAATGCATATTTACCGAAAAGTAAGAGAAAAATATTTTTATAAGTCAACATCAAAATATCAGAAATGATATTTTAAAAATAATTGGATGACAATAATTTGTCACAAAATGGAAAAATGTTAAATGTCAACAATAAATATATAAAAAGCACTCCTAGTATGCCCAAAGTATGTATTTATCTTTTGGTTACTAGTGAAGAACGTATTTCTAAGTTTGGCATTATGGCCCTTATGATCTCCCAATAGATTCTGGGCACAGAGCGGGAAAAAATGTACGGACTACGTAACTTCCGTTACCTCGTTAGTCGCCATTAATATGCAGATGATCTAGTTCAGGTCGATAGAGAAAGTTTACTTGGGGAACTGCGGGTTATATCGTTGGCCATTGATAGATGGGGGTAAGGCAATATTACAACAAATGCCAGAAATATGTATCAACGGATTAATAACTCCTTACTTACAGCAGACGGAACATTCCGAGGAAATTGAAATTGTTTACCAAGTGAGCACTTCCTGGCTACTGATTTGCATTAATAGACAGCCGCTAAGAGGCGTGTCCCGCGTGAACTATCGGAAATCACAAATGCCGCGATACGATGAATGCCGCGGTACCATGGGGTCCGAGTACATATGGTACAAGTCAGAATAAGGAATTGCACCAGACATCATATTGGTCACTGATGCGTCCAATTAGGAAATATCCTCCACATGTCAATGGTTTCGTGCGGTCTGGTCGGAGATTTTGCGCAATCCGGGTATTTGGGATGCGGTTGAGGTGACTGTGGTCGTCCTTTCAGGTAGGTGGCGCAGTCGGATGTCGCGATCTTGGCCGGGGGTGGTTACTCTTGATCGTCCCGACCTTGGCTGACCCATGAAACCGATCCCATAGCCTTGATATGGTGCTGGGCGCTACACTGAAAACCCTGGCTACAGCTGATCGGGATTCCCCTGCCTGCAAGCGGACGTTGTTTCTTTGCCATTCTGTTAATCTTGGCATATTGTTGAACTATCAATGTTCGATTGACGAAGATGCCAGGCAATCAAAACCCATGCACTTTCATACCGTTCATTGTGCTGCTGCACGTGCAATACGTGCAGCTTCATAGCCCTTTTGTTAACGCACTGGGTGCATTTTTCCGAATCGTACGTGTTTCCCGACTTATGGTTTGCATGTCCTTGCTGTGGTCATTTTGATCCGTGAAATTTTTCAGTGACACTATAACACATTAAACCTCTTCATTTTGCACCACTTGGTCTGCTAATTTTTGCTTTTATCGCCAAGAATATCCTTATTGCGTTTCTTTTTTTGAAGAATATATGTCTGAATATATTTTTTGGTCAACTATTTTCACTTAAACTTTTACAGTGGCCAATTAAATTATCGTTCACGTGAAACATAATCATGTTTCTGAAAAAACTTTTCACTTCAATACTGTTGTCTCCGTGATGTTCCTTGTCCCTTATGACGTTCCTCGTCCCCGTGATGTTCCTAATCCCCGTGATGTTCCTGGCCCCCCATGATGTTCCTGGTCCCCGTAGTGTTCCTGGCCCAATGACATTCCTGGTCCCCTTGATGTTCCTGGCCCCATGATGTTCCTGGTCCCCGCAATGATCCTTGTTCCTGATCCCCACGATGTTCCTTGTTCCTGGTCCCCATGATGATACTGGACCAAGTGATGTCCCTGGTCCCCGCGATGATCCATGTTCCTGGCTCCTTATGTCCCTGGTCCCCATGATGTTCTTTGATCCTGGCTCCATGATGTTCCTGGTCTCTGAGATGCTACTTGTTCCTGGCTTCGTGATGTTCCTTGTCCCCGCAATGTTCCTTGTCCCTGGTCCCGTGATGTTACTGGCCCCCGTGATGTTCCTGGTTCCCTTGATGTTCCTGGTCTTCATGTTGTTCATGGCTCCTTTGTGTTCCTGGTCCCCGCGATGTTCCTGTTCCCTGTGATGTTCCTGGTCTTTATATTGTTCATGGGTCCGTGATGTTCCTGGTCCCCGTGATGTTCCTGTCCCCCACAATGTTCATGGCTCAGTGATGTTCCTGGCCCCCGTGATGTTCCTGGTTCCCGTGATGTTCCTGGTCTTTATATTGTTCCTGGGTCCGTGATGTTCCTGGTCCCCGTGATGTTCCTGGCCCCCGTGATGTTCATGGTCCCCGCGATGTTTCTGTTCCTGTGATGTTCCTCTTCTTCATATTGTTCATGCTCCGTGATGTTCCTGGTCCCCGTGATGTTCCTGGCCCCCGTAATGTTCATGGCTCCGCGATGTTCCTGGTCCCAGTGATGTTCCTGGTCCCCGTAATGTTCATGGCTCCGTGATGTGTTAAAAATATATCGAAAATTAACGATATGTTTTGTTTTGTTTAATTGTGTCTAACAAAGGGGCGATACATTGACGAATCATTGAGTAAGTGTTATAAAATATATTTTAGCATAACAGTAATACGTATACGTTAACAAGCTTCGCGAGGCTAAACAGTCCGATCCGGCTGATAGTGTGTTACCATGTCTGAATGATCCTCTAGAAACCGACTGAACTCACCAAGGCTACATAACACAATGTTTTTTTCCAAATACATGGATATATTTATGACACTGAAACACACGGTGTATTAAGCTCCATATCGCCAGTCGGATCAGAACGTGATATGTCCCTTCATCCGGCTATTCCATATGTATACAACAGCGCTGTATTAATGGATGGTGATAATGTCGAAAATATTATTTTCATTCGGGAAGGCGGGAGGAAATTAAAGACATATGTGTAAATATTTCATTTTAAATATATGCTGCGTGTGACTTTTTAATGGCTCCCGTCTGACATTGTGATATGTGTGTCCCATATGAACATGACAGTTATCAGCTATTAAATCTTTATAATGTCAATAGAATTACTGAATTGTAATCATTTCTTCAGAATTATTCAAGAAAATGGTTGTAGACTGAAAGTTATGTCACGTCCTGGCATCATGATGTAGGACGGAGGCGGCGGTTTAGCCTAGTGGTTAAAGCGTTCGCTCGTCACGCGGGAGGCCCGAGTTCGCTTCCTTTCAAAGGGACAATGTGTGACCCCCATAACTTGTCTCCCCGCCGTCATATTGGTGAATATTGCTGCCATCGGTATAAAATCCAACTTACCCTCTAACAGGCGAAATCCCAAGTGCTGCCGCCCATATGATGCTGACAAACCAAGGTTCATAACGATACGGAAATTTAATCATAGGATTCTGGTACATCAAGGGGACGCAACTCTACAAAGTTGACAATACAAGGAATTATAACAGAGTGAATGTGGACACGAGAAACGATTTAATTCCTTGTCATTCAGACCAAAGAATCCGGGACTCCTTATAGTTTCCTGGTGCCCAACTGCCTGTATTTCGGACCACACCTCTACTATTTATATCATAATTGATTTCCTCACATGTTACAAAGAAGAAGGGGCGGTCGGGTAGCCTAGTGGTGAAAGCGTTCGCTCGTCACGCCGAAGACCCGGGTTCGATTCCCGACATGGGTAAAATGTGTGCCCATTTCTGGTGTCCCCCGCCGTGATATTGCTGGCATATTGCTAAACGCAGCGTAAAACCATACTCGCTCACTCACTACAAAGAAGATTACGAAATATCTTCTTACAAATCCTAGAGTCAATTCAAAACAATTGCAAGTCAAACGTATATGTCAGCTCGCCGTTTCACACCTAATAACATCATGACAGACAACTTCCGTGTGAACCCAACGGCGAGGACTGTCGACTACAGCAGAAACATACATGCATCACCATCACACTGTGACTCAGACGTTGTGATGTCATACATGTATTAACACTCTGTAGTCCAAGGAATAATTCATGCAGTCACATGAGGATTCAGTTAGTGATTCAGTTGGTTTGCTGAAACAGCTTCAGTTGGCTGTGTCGCTGTATGGGAGTATCGTACCGGAGTAGAAACCTGATCGTAAGGAGGTTGAAGTATTCGCCAGTTGTTTTATATAAACTGCCGGGCAAATGAAAGTATACACTTGGAAACTGGATTTGACCTTAACGTACCTTTGGTATGTTCCCTCTATACACGTTTAGGGTCTAAACACATGAAATGAGCTATCGCCTCATAGCCTAAACACAGCATCCCCATAATCCATACATGTTTAGAATTTAAGTACATTCTACCTTTAAACGTGTTTAGAATTTAAACACCTTTACACGTGTTTAATAAAGTGCATATCACCAGGCTTCAAATATGGATTGGATGTATAACACATATCTAAAATTAGATATGCAAATCAAATTCCCAGGCACTTCCAAAACACATATACCACCAGGACTTACAAAGAACCTGGTACAATATTAACACGAAACTGTACAACTAAAGCAAGGTAATGGTGACTAGGAAAATTGACACGTGGTCTCTAGGTGGTAGCGTAACGGACTTCATATTAAGAGGTTCGAATCCCACCGAAGTATAACAATTTTGTGTTCATCAATGTGTTGTTGCTGTATGCCTGATAGTATTTCTCTCACACAGGAAGCTGACAATGAATGTGATCTGATTACTGCTTAATCTTTTCATTTAGTGACCACCTAGTAAAGAGAAGACTAATTGATTGGTAAGGTCTACACGCACGTTAGTGTCTGAGTGGGCAATGACACTCGTTAAGTTAGTAAACTTTGTAACTATTTCTGTCAGTGAGGGCAAGATCAGGCCGACCACGCATGACTAAACACGGGGTGACCGGTACTTGCGCACTCTGTATTTACGCATGTTCCTAACAGCAACCGCAACGGCATAAAAAAAACATCAGGAGCCGCACGTCTCCGTGTCCAGTATTGATGGCCTACCGCACCTTCTGTGGAATGACCTTGACCTATGAACATCAACGTCAACTGGACAAGGACAGTATACAACACTAGAAGATCCGTGATTGGCAGAGAGTGTGTGTGTTTCTGTTCCTTCCATGGTGGTCGTGTTGGGTTTATCGTCAAAGTAGGGGGAAGGGCTGTCGCCAGGCTGCATTCAGACAGTGCATCCACATGGTGGCCATGGGGTGCGGTTTGGGGAAGAAATTTGTGGCAACCAGCGGACGGGGCTTGACGTCATCAGTGGCAACCTCAACGGCCAGATCTCCAGAGATGACGTTCTACGACGCGTGTTGTCGCCATTCCTTCGCAAACATCAACAGGGAACTGGTTTACAGCACGGCGACGATAGGCCGCACACTGCAAGGGTTGTCCGATTTCTACCCTGCGCACAACGTCGCCATTTTTCAATGTCCAGCTCGCTCACCAGGACCGCCTGAATCGTCAGGAGACGTCCGTATCCACCAAAGAACCGCCAACATCTGAACGCCGCCTTGAGTAACGCGTGACAGGGAATTCCCAATGACGTCCTCAGGCGGCTGTCGACATCGATGAGACGTCGAGTCTGGGCGTGTATTTGTGCTAGTGGTGGTCATAGTCGCTACTGAGAATGTCTGGTATCTCTGAGCCAACTGATCATGACAGTACCTGCTTAACTCTGCTCATTATTGTGTGCTGTGAAATTGCAAGCTCTATGTTCCTTGAGACGTCATGTAGACCTCCCGTCGTGAGATACTCATTGCTATGATGTATGTCATATCGCCTGTAATACCCGTATCAAATACATCACATCGAACAACCATATTTTGTGTGTTTCCTTTTAGCCACCATCAAACTTCAGCGTATTCATTCGGTTAATGTTTATATTTGGATACCTAGTTGAGAATATTTTATGTCCGTTTCAATTACCTCTGCTCGGATACGTCAGAAATCACATGTGCTTGTTTGTTGTTTATCGACTGAACCTGCATCACTCCTGGCTTTCCTTTCACATCAAGCTGACGTCGTGATATAACTGGAACACTGTCCAAAGCGGTGTTAAACTCAACTCAATCACTCCCTGGACCTGCCATAAACACGATTATAGGAATTTGTGTTGTTCCGACCTCCAAGAAGACACCACTTCACACCTTCAGGTATATAACGTACGGGGTTTGTGTAGAATATAAGATGAATATGTTTAAATGAACCCACAGACTGTTCTTTCATAGAGTGTAAAGACATATGCATTACAGAGAGCAGTATCACCGAAGGGAAGAGAGAAAACGTGACACTTCAGGGAATCTTTGCCACCCAGAGTTTCGACTCAATCGAGATGGGACGGCCTCGAGAACTTAGGGTTTACGCTAAGACTGATTCTCCTTTTCAGCTTGGCAATTACCAGATACTCATCTGATTACATGTTTAGTTATTTGTGAGATTCTCATTCACGTGACAATGTCTGTGTTATTTCGGTGATAATTTGGTCGGGGAAATATCATGTTATAGCATTACATGTAAGTAAGCATATATTGCAGAGTTTACTTTCCACACTTCAGTGAAATAGTTTCACATCGACTTCCTGAAGTTACGTATGAGCAGCGAAACCTGCAGTCAAGAAATATTTGTTCCGGGAACGGGCTTACTGCACATGCGTTGGAGACCATGTTACGTTGGCTGTTTGCATATTTTCGTCGCTGGGCCGACTTATATATCCAAGTGATTTGACACTGATTAAGTCAAAAATATAAACAACAGTGACAATGAGAAGTTTCATGGATGGCTACATTACAATGAAGATAGGCATCTTATAAGTAATGGCAGTTTGGTGCTTCCAGATATGGTTTGGTTTGTTGTTTAACGCTTACTCAGCACTATTCCAGCTATATGACGACGGTCTGTAAATAATCGAGTCTGAACCAGACAATCCAGTGATTAATATGAGCATGGATCCATGGGATCGATGACACTTCTCTTTGACGAAATTACATGTTAGAATTGGGTAACTGACAAATTTCACGAATACGAGGGTGGGGTGGAGGGATATATGGGTGTATAAATGTACTCGACAATTGAACTGTGATTCAAATCCATCGCAAGTTATTAAATGCAATGTCTAGAACTACAGGCAGTAGGTTAGCGCCAATGGACCGCAGACCCCTTTAAGACGCTATGAAATCTCAGGTAAGTCGAACATCCGACTGTGTTTAGTCTCGTGTCAAGTCAGAATTGACTTCATTTGATCTGATATGGCGAGTATATTTTTCATTTGGCGAAAAACATATATATACCACGGATTGACAACAGATCTTACCTTTAACAAGTGTTCGTCACATTTACCTCGTGTGACAGACTCCCAAAGACCATTCACTGATCATGACATGCGCAGTTATAACATGACCAGTTGGTTTCACAATCACATCCTTACAACAACCAACAAACTGCAATATTTACCTAGCCTGTATTAAATTTACAATTGAAATATATATTAATTGAAATGGGTCCTGCTGTCATGTTCTGTCAGATATGGTGTTTTGAATCGCTTGCACTCACGACAGTGTTGATATTAACACCACAGCTGTGTGTTTTTGTTAATAACGATGTGTTCGCCGACCCAGCAAGAGAATTTTTTTAATATTTGTGTAGGCGTGTATCTGTATACATTATGGGATTGTGCTAACAATATTTATGTGTAATAAATCAGAAATGAGACTCAAGACATGTTTTATAAACTTGTTTGTTGTTTAACGCCACACTCAGCGAAATTTGGGTGGTCAAGATAGCTGATTTGGTGGATGAGTGTCATCGTATATGGCACAGAGAGAAGAGTGGGTGAGTATGGTTTTATGCCGCTTTTGGCAATATTCCAGCAATATCACGGCGGGGGACACCAGTAATGGGCTTCACACATTGTACCCATATCGGGAATCGAATAGAGGCGGGACAACATGATGGAAACGAAAAATAAAAAAAACCCATACAAACAGCTACAAAACAAATTTGGTATTTCTGTATCTTCTATTTACACCTGTATAAAAAACATGATCAAATACCCGTCTTCCCGACACAAACTGATGTACGATGCATTTAACTTTCAAATTTGTACAGTTTGTATTTTGACTATAACTTGGCTGTGATTACTGTGAAACATGTAAACTATAACTTGACGCAATCAGCTGATGGGGGTATGTTTTGAATGTATTGGGGGCATTGATGGCCATGTTGCTGTGTAGAGTTCCGCCCCTTTGACGCGTCTTTTACCTAAGATCTTGGCACAGAGGTACGTCTCAGACCTGTATCAATTCCTGCGTCCCTCCCACAGTCTGACATGCAATGATGGGATACTGTTCAAAGCGGCGTTAAACCAAACTCACTCACTTAATGTTCGGAAAAAGGTCAGCTTGAGCGTGACTGTTCAAGGTCAAATAGTACAGCAACTGTACTTTAGTCTAGAAAACAGACAAACCAGTGGTTGATATTATGAGCACCGTCCCGCGACACACCGATGACTTGCAGTTGACCAAGTGACCGAGCCAGATCACACATCACTCTAGTTGCCTCTTCCGACAAGCAATAGACTGTTGGAGACACATTCTAACTGACCGCTTCCTTGGCCTAGAGGATAGTGTCTGCCAGCAGAGCGGAAGATGATTGTTCGATTTCCGGCTGCTAGATACCAAACGACGTTAAAAGATGGTACTTGTTGCTGCCCTGCCTGGCCCTCGGCATTGAGGGAATAAAACAAGGACTGGTTGGCGCAAAGTCAGTACACTGTGTCTAAGTTGGGTATTAATGTTAAACTGCGGTATGGAATCTCGATAGGCTAGCACTATTGAATCGGTATTGGTCCGGATCATTACAAGAAGCCACGTACGCACGCGCACGTCGTTACACAAGTTTTACTCCTGAACGTGACGTTAAACCCCTTTTCACCCCACAATTATCAATCTTTATTTCCCCACCTCTCCTTTGAGAATATTTGGGTGGGTTCATACCCGAGAAACTGCCACTTGTCGCATGTGTGATTGTGTCTCATCACATCCCGCGAGGGATTACTAGTCTTCAGACTATCGACCACCGGTTTGATTGGTCCATATCCAGTTTGACGGTAAGCTGACGTCACGTTGCTGAAGTTCAAAAGAAAACACAAAGTTCGCTACAGTTCCAAACGACAAAATTATATATCTATTTTGTCATCCGTCGCAAAGAGTGTCAGGTGAATGAGTTGAAACGAACATACAGTGCTTATTGAAACCGTTCTAACGGTTCATGCAACACCTGCTCCCTATTACAATGTCACAGATAAACGCACTGAGAATACGTATGCTGCTGAAAATGAACGATTAGTATCTTAGCAACCTATTCATTTGACAAATCTAGTTTTTATGAGTTGGACCCTCCCATGTCGGAGGGATTACTTTGCATTTTACATTAAAATATAGAATCCTTGTAATTATATATATACATGAACGCCAGTCACTCAGGTTTCCTGTTTCCACCCTCGTGCGTAAGTTTGAGCTTTTAACACTGCGTTTAACTGTGAGTGAGTGAGTGAGTTGGGTTTAGAACATCATAGAGCAGTGTTCCAGGCATCTTCCGGCGTGTCAGTCTGATGTGGGAGGAAAACCCGAGTGATGCAAGTTTTGGACGTTGGCGGACAGTGCTATCAGACCAAGAATTAACACTAGGACCCCATCATTGCAGCGGATCCTGGCATGACAAAGGGCCGCGACTGCATGGATCACTCAAGCTCCTCCATTTGTAGGCGCAACATACATCATAAACATAAGTTTGATCGATTCGTCTTCAACTTTCATTGAAACGTATAAGCACTGAATCTTTTTAGCGCAGATTAACAAAATTTTCTCATCGCGAAACAAGAATCCACTGATCCACAACAAAAGACAACATACGTGGTATAAATGGTGCGAGCTCTGCAGAAAACGCTTTCCCCGACACACGGCAAAAAAACACACGCACGTTGACGCTCGCAGACACCCCGAATGTGTGGCAGGTGTGGACACTGTGCATTGACGTTGTGTGGATTGGTGGTGTTTATTGCTGGGGACACACCAACATGTATATTTCAAGGGATCGATTTTTCCAGTTTTTGATATTCTTATAATATATCAGAATTGGCATGCGTTGGTAATTATATAAATACCTTTAAAAGCCTCTAAATTCAAGATTGCCCCAAAACGTCAAATAAAATATGGCAGGTGTTGCAAGCCTCTACGAGAGTTTAATCAAGTTGAACGACTTACGTCCGAGTAATGAGGCGCCATGCAGGGCGGACCTGGCAGCGCATTCATCAGGTACAGAGGTTATTCAATACCAACTACGCACCCACTCACACACCCTGGACAGTATAATTAAAAACAGAGGTAATATAACAGTAACAGTGCAATAATAAATATAGTAATATCCAGTCACATCCATTATTTCTTTGTTTGTTTGTTATTTAGCGCCCCAATCAGCAATATTCCAGCTATATGGCGGCGGTCTGTAAATAATCTAGTGATTTACATCATGAACATCGATCCACCCATTGGAGTCGATGACATGCATCAACCAAGTCAGCGAGTCTGACCACCCGGTCCTGTTAGTCGCCACTTAGGACAAGCATAGTCGCCTTTTACAGCAAGCATGGGCTACTTAAGACCTATTCTACCCCGGAATCGCAGGTCAACATCCATTAACCTCAGCAGGGACTGATCCGGCCGGGCGTGTCGTCCCGGGAGGGCCAAATTTGATATTTAGGAGGAAAACTCCTCTTAACATTACCCACTTTAAAAAATGCAAGATAACTTAAAATATTAAAAAGTAAAGAATTGTGCATGTTTTCAAAATGAAAATTTTAAACTAAGACCCGAAGATTATTTTCTTCAAGATGGGAACGAAATCAATGTTAACGCTATATTAGTAGCTTCCTAAAAGCACTGGACATTTAGTTTCAACAACTAAAGAAATATTTAATTACTTGAAGAAATTATTTTATTGTTAAATAACATCATGCGTCCATCGCTGTTGTCAAGAGATGTCATACCTTGAATAATCGAGGAGTGGTTTGATTGTTTTTGACATCTATATTGTATTCAGTATACAATACTTATGATTTGAGTCTGTGTAAGTATGTTTATTTATTTGTTGTTTTATACAGCACTCAGCAATATTCCAGCTATATGACAGCGGTCTGTAAATTATCGAGTCTGAACCAGACAGTCTAGTGATACATCAACCAAGTCAGCGAGTCTCACCACCCGATCCCGTTAGTCGCCTCTCAGGAAAAGCATGGGTTGCTGAAGACCAATTCTACCGCGGATCTTCACGAAAAGCCGTCAATTAAGACAAAAACCTATTCTCATCAACATAAATAGGAATGATGGCATTATCAATTGGTCACTTACCGTCTTAAAATAGCAGAAATCCTTCGGATGTGACTATAAATTTAACTCACTCACTGGAGATCACCGTCACAAATGCATCAACAAATTAAAATGTCCGTTGCTATTGAGCGTGAAGCTTCTTCTGAGTGTTACATTTTCCTGGGGTACAATAAACAGTTGTTCTAGGTCCGATCTACTGACTTCCATGTTTGTCGTGTGTTCGAAGCATAGGTGTTCATCTGCGTCCAAATCAACATACCTTCGGCGGCGTATTCGATTGGATACACAAAGAAACATGCATCGTTAATATTGTCAATGAAAAATACAGCTTGAAGTTTTGACGTTGAATCAACTGTTGAAATGTTAAATTATGTATTGTATCCTTAAGTGCTTCCTTTTTTAGAATGTTTGTTTGTTTGTTGTTTACCGCCGCACTCAGCAATTTTCAAGCTATTTGACGGCAATCTGTAAATAATCGAGTCTGGACCAGACAATCCAGTGACTTACATCATGAGCATCGATCTACGCAGTTCTGATACGATGACATGCATCAACCAAGTCCACGAGCCTGACCATCCGATCCCGTTAGTCGCCTCTTACCACAAGCATAGTGGCCTTTTTACGGCAAGTCATGGGTTGCTGAAGACCTATTCTAACCCGGAATCTTCACGGGGTCCTTATGTGGAATGATGCCTGATGTTATTTGAAGAGTTCTACACATACAGAGAACCTTGGCAAATACTGTACTCATACATCTTCTGTATCACAACATGACTTTCACATCATATTAAGGGATGTAGTTCTTGATTTGATTGAGGGAGGGAAATAACGCCACTTTCAATAGTGTTTCCGTTATATCACGGCGTGTGACTTTGTAGATGCCTTCGACGTTAACAACTTAAGAGAAACACACGAGCACAAACTTTTACAGTGCTAACAAAATAAGAAACAATCAAGAAAAACCATTCACCAGTTTCTGGTACGTCTAAGGGACGCAACTCTGCTCAGCGAAATGCAAATCCTTGAATCGTGTGATGATGATTTGGTTTGTTGAAGCCATTCTCTCGCTGCTTCCCGCAATCACGTTTAGTGAACTGCTACGTCAAGCGATCCAACCGAAAACACCAAACATACACCATGTCGAACATCAATATGATTTCACAAACTGGCCCCGCTGACAATATATTGATTTCCACAGACCAGCTGTTTATTTCGCTATCTATATCTATGCTCATTATATTTCTACCATGTTGTACAATCTTGCATACAACATTGTGAATGATTTGATTTAATTGTAACAGAAATACACCGTCATCAATGAATACCAGTCTGTATAAAATTAGCCCTTCTCCATCACGGCCCCATTGTTGTGATAATATTTTGTTTCAAGAGTGATTTCAGTCACATATTTTGTTTCCCGATATTAGTATTTTAGCAACGGTTGCTTGATAAACGGAAATAAGTGCTTGTATTTTTACTTGGTTGAGTGGCAATAACACATCACGGAGAATCCCGTTTCCACAAACAGAAAAAGTATTAGGCAACAATGTCCTGATTTGTTGAAACAAGAGCATCACACCCGCTGAACGAAGTCTCCGATTTCGTTATGTCTACATTTCTTGTGTTAATGATCAATATGCAGGCCATGGAGTTATCACTGTTGAGTCATTTATTTACAAGAATTGACTTCAATGTGCTTTTGCGTCAATAGAGAGTAAATGTTCTAGCGATATAATGGCGGCCTTTCGTAATCCCGACCAGCACAGTTCACCGCCGGAAAGTCTCACTGGTACCGACCTCTTCCGTAGTCATATGGTAGAGTGTCCCCCAGGACAGCGGAAGGTCCCCGGCCGCTCCGTACCAAAAGACGTTAAAAGACGATACTTGTTACCCTGCGTGGCGCTCGGCTTTAAATGCTAAAACAAGGACTCGTAGTTAGTATATTGTGTTAAAGTGCGATATGGTATCTCAGTGGGCTAGCACAATACATCTACATTAATCCGGATTCGTACAAGCAACCACACACACACATAGGAGGGAGAATGTTTAAGGCGATAAAATCCATGTATCACGATGTGAAATGCTCTGTGCGGATCAATCAATTCAACACAAACTGGTTTTCTGTGAACAGAGGCTTGAAACAAGGATGTCTATTGTCGCCGTTACTTTTTAACCTATACATTGACGATCTCTTAAAGAAACTTAATAATCTTGGAAAGGGCATTCCAGATGGAGAAGAGACGTCTAAGTACTAGCGTATGCTGATGACATTGTTCTGTTGGCAGAAGAGGCAGAAGAACTACAGTGTCTACTCTCTGTGCTTAGCGGGTGGTGTAAGGGTAATAAAATGAATATAAACGCAGATAAGTCCAAGATTGTTCACTTCAGGGGTTCTAGTATTGCCAGGACTTCGGTTTCTTTCTACTGTGATGAACTTGTGTTAGAAGTCGCAGATTCTTATAACTATCTGGGTGTGTTTTTAACAGAACATTTAGATTTTAACTCTATGGCTAAATGTGCAGCAAAATCAGGATGTAGAGCCCTTGGTCTTTTAATCTCAAAGTACAAAAGCCTTGGCGGTATGCCATTTAAAGTATTTAGCAAACTTTACGACACAATGGTTTGGTCTTGTCTGGACTATAGTTCGGCAATATGGGACACGACAGAATATTCGACGATAAACGCTGTTCACCACCGTGCTATCCGCTTCTTCCTTGGACTGGGGAAATACGCACCAAATGTTGCAATAAATGGGGAGGTTGGCTGGATCCCACCTTGTGTCAGATCGTGGGCCACAGTTTCAAGGCACTGGGCCAGACTTGTCAACACGCCAAACAGGAGAGTCACTAAGAAGATATTTTTATGGGCCAGTAAGTTCAAGAAAAACTGGAACTCCAGGGTGACGTCGTGTCTCGAGAGAATAGACCTTGGGCACTTAACATCTACTAGCTCACACATTGAGTCGAGGCCCCTTGCTGCGGCAGTAAGAGAAAGACTGATGTCAGAGTATAAAACAAAGTAGTGGGGCAAGCTACAGTCAATACAAGGGGCGAGGGGAAGAAATAAACTGAGAACCTACAGGCGTTTCAAACACCATTACGATACGGAAGATAACGTTAAGAAACCACTGAGTCGTTGCCATAGAAGTGCGCTCGTAAAATATAGATGCGGGGTAGCCCCATTAAAGTTAGAAACTGGCCGCTATTCTAATATTCCAGCAGAAGAGCGATTTTGTTTTACCTGTAGAGACCGTGTGGAGGACGAGATACACGTCTTACTTTTATGCCCACTATATAATGATGTGAGAACAGATCTTCTTAAACTATGTACTTTTACCGATCCGTATTTCAAAGGCTATTCGTACTGTAAGCAATTTACACTACTTCTATCCAGCTCCGATCTCACCTTTTAGGTGGCCAAAACCTGCTATGATATTTTATTGAAGCGCCGATCTATTTTATATTTATGATGTATATATTGTATGTATATTCATTTTAGTATACATGTTTGTTTTATGATCATATCGTCTCTCATAAGTCGTTTTACGACTGGCCGTAAGTTTTAAGCATGTTTTGATTTATATGTATATCGTACAATGTACCTTATGGGTGAGACGCAAATCAATTATTGTCTGTCTGTCTGTCTGTCTGTCTGTCACACACACACACACACACACACACACACACACACACACACACACATGCACGCACGCCCGCCCGCACGCTATTTAAATGCAATAATCTTTGACGCGTCTCCCCCATTTCCCCTGACCTCACCCACAGGGACCAGAGACTCGCGAAGATCAGGGGTAGAATATGTCATCAGCAACCCATGCATGCCGTAAAAGGCGACTTTGCTTGTCGTAAGAGGCGACAAACGGAATCGTTTGGTCAGGCTCGCTGTCTTAGTTGATGCATGCCATCGTATCTCAATTTCGTGGATCGATGCACATCATTTCAATCACTCGCTTATTTACAGACCGCCGTCACACAGCTTGATTATTGCTGAGTTCGGCGTTACACAATATACAAACAATGAGACTTGAACCTCCCGAAAGAGGCACATCCAGTGTTGTCAGGATTCCTTTCCCGTCTCTCCTGTAAAGGTAGACCCCCTCACCAGTTTCACAATGATCCCTCCTGTAAAGTAGACCCCCTCACCGGTTTCACAATCATCCCTCCTGTAAAGGTAGACCCCCTCACCAGTTTCACAATCATCCCTCCTATAAAGGTAGACCCCCTCACTAGTTTCACAATCATCCCTCCTATAAAGGTAGACCCCCTCACTAGTTTCACAATGATCCCTCCTGTAAAGTAGACCCCCTCACCAGTTTCACAATGATCCCTCCTGTAAAGATAGACCCCCCTCACCGGTTTCACAATAATCCCTCCTGTAAAGGTAGACCCCCTCACCAGTTTCACAATGTTTCCTCCTGTAAAGGTAGACCCCCTCACCAGTTTCACAATCATCCCTCCTGTAAAGGTAGACCCCCTCACCAGTTTCACAATGATCTCTCCTGTAAAGGTAGACCCCCTCACCAGTTTCACAATCATCCCTCCTATAAAGGTAGGCCCCCTCACAACTTTCACAATGATCCCTCCTATAAAGGTAGACCACCCCCCCCCCCCCCCCCCCCCCCCCACCTCACCAGTTTCACAGTGATCCCTCCTGTAAAGGGAGACAACCTCACCAGTTTCACAATGATCCCTTCTGTTAAAGTAGACCCCTCACCAGTTTCACAATTATCCCTCCTGTAAAGGGAGACAACCTCACCAGTTTCACAATGATCCCTTCTGTAAAGGTAGACCCCCTCACCGGTCTCACAATGATCCCTCCTGTTAAAGTAGACCCCTCACCAGTTTCACAATGATCCCTTCTGTAAAGGTAGACCCCCTCACCAGTTTCACAATGATCCATCCTTTAAAGGTAGACCCCCTCACCAGTTTCACAATCATCCCTCCTGTAAAGGGAGACAACCTCACCAGTGTCACAATGATCCCTCCTTTAAAGGCAGACCCCCCTCACCAGTTTCACAATGATCCCTCCTGTAAAGGTAGACCTCCTTACCAGTTTCACAATCATCCCTCCTGTAAAGGGAGACAAGCTCACCAGTTTCACAATGATCCCTCCTTTAAAGGCAGACCCCCCTCACCAGTTTCACAATGATCCCTCCTTTAAAGGCAGACCCCCCTCACCAGTTTCACAATCATCCCTCCTGTAAAGGGAGATAACCTCGCCAGTTTCACAGTGATCCCTCCTGTAAAGGTAGACCTCCTCACCAGTTTCACAATGATCCCTCCTTTAAAGGCAGACCCCCCTCACCAGTTTCACAATGATCCCTCCTGTAAAGGTAGACCTCCTCACCAGTTTCACAATCATCCCTCCTGTAAAGGTAGACCCCCTCACCAGTTTCACAATCATCCCTCCTGTAAAGGTAGACAACCTCGCCAGTTTCACAATGATCCCTCCTGTAAAGGGAGATAACCTCGCCAGTTTCACAGTGATCCCTCCTGTAAAGGGAGACAACCTCACCAGTTTCACAATGATCCCTCCTTTAAAGGCAGACCCCCCTGACCAGTTTCACAATGATCCCTCCTGTAAAGGTAGACCTCCTCACCAGTTTCACAATCATCCCTCCTGTAAAGGTAGACCCCCTCACCAGTTTCACAATGATCCCTCCTGTAAAGGGAGATAACCTCACCAGTTTCACAATGATCCCTCCTGTAAAGGTAGACCTCCTCACCAGTTTCACAATCATCCCTCCTGTAAAGGTAGACCCCCTCACCAGTTTCACAATCATCCCTCCTGTAAAGGTAGACAACCTCGCCAGTTTCACAGTGATCCCTCCTGTAAAGGGAGATAACCTCACCAGTTTCACAATGATCCCTTCTGTAAAGGTAGACCCCCTCACCGGTCTCACAATGATCCCTCCTGTAAAAGTAGACCCCTCACCAGTTTCACAGTGACCCCTCCTGTAAAGGGAGACAACCTCACCATTTTCACAATAATCCCTCCTGTAAAGGTAGACCCCCTCACCGGTTTCACAATAATCCCTCCTGTAAAGATAGACCCCTCACCAGTTTCACAATGATCCCTTCTGTAAAGGTAGACCCCCTCACCAGTTTCACAATGATCCCTCCTGTAAAGGTAGACCCCCTCACCGGTCTCACAATGATCCCTCCTGTAAAGGTAGACCCCCTCACCGGTCTCACAATGATCCCTCCTGTTAAAGTAGACCCCTCACCAGTTTCACAGTGACCCCTCCTTTAAAGGTAGACCCCCTCACCAGTTTCACAATGATCCCTCCTTTAAAGGTAGACAACCTCGCCAGTTTCACAGTGATCCCTCCTTTAAAGGTAGACCCCCTCACCAGTTTCACAATGATCCCTCCTGTAAAGGTAGACCCCTCACCAGTTTCACAATGATCCCTCCTGTAAAGGTAGACCTCCTCACCAGTTTCACAATCATCCCTCCTGTAAAGGTAGACCCCCTCACCAGTTTCACAATGATCCCTCCTGTAAAGGTAGACAACCTCGCCAGTTTCACAGTGATCCCTCCTGTAAAGGGAGATAACCTCACCAGTTTCACAATGATCCCTTCTGTAAAGGTAGACCCCCTCACCGGTCTCACAATGATCCCTCCTGTAAAAGTAGACCCCTCACCAGTTTCACAGTGACCCCTCCTGTAAAGGTAGACCCCCTCACCAGTTTCACAATCATCCCTCCTGTAAAGGGAGACAACCTCACCAGTTTCACAATCATCCCTCCTTTAAAGGTAGACAACCTCGCCAGTTTCACAGTGATCCCTCCTGTAAAGGTAGACCTCCTCACCAGTTTCACAATCATCCCTCCTGTAAAGGTAGACCCCCTCACTAGTTTCACAATCATCCCTCCTGTAAAGGGAGACAAGCTCACCAGTTTCACAATGATCCCTCCTGTAAAGGTTGACCCCTCACAAGTTTCACAGTGATCCCTCATGAAAAGGTAAACCCCCCTCACCAGTTTCACAATGATCCCTCCTTTAAAGGTAGACCCCCTCACCAGTTTCACAATGATCCCTCCTGTAAAGGTAGACCCCCTCACCAGTTTCACAGTGATCCCTCCTGTAAAGGGAGACAACCTTACCAGTTTCACAGTGATCCCTCCTGTAAAGGGAGACAACGTCACCAGTTTCACAATGATCCCTCCTGTAAAGGTAGAGCCCCTCATCAATCTCGATGCATCAATCTGTAGCACTTTAACTATTATAAGATTCCATTTGAAATAAAAAACGCAAAACATCGCCACTAGTTCATAATTTTGAAAACAACGAACCCGGCTAGTAAAACCTCGAGTTATTGGGGCCTAGCAGGGTTCGTAGGTGTAGATTTATGTTTAGCAATAGGTACAACAAGAATGGGCTTCACACATTGTACACACATGGAGATTCGGCCCGCGTGACAATCGAACACTGTAGTCATGTAGCTATGTGGAAATTAACATCCAAAACTGGTCCCACAAGAGATATCGCTTGGGTGAGATCAAGCGATATCTACATTGGCCTTTCTCTGCCATGTTTGAACACCAAGCGAATGACGGCGAATTTTTATGCACCCATGTTACATACACGAAACTATTATTACATCAGATAGCCAATTTGAAAAAGAAATCTGATCGGACTGGTCAGAAAAAAATACTTTTCCCCACTGTACAGTTATTGGCGTAAGAATACTAACGTTTAGTCCGCCACGGAATTTTTTTGTTCAAGTATTGCATTATATATTTACTGAGTCTGTGTCATGGCGATTTCGCACGGCGCTAGAGACGAAACGACAGTGCAGATTGTATTTTTGTTTATGATGCTGATTTATATTTATATTCAAATCAAAGATATGGAAAGATAGCCATGATCGTTAATAATAAGGTGGTATAGTGTATATTTATGGGCAGGAAGTTCATGATCAAAACCTAAACATTGAACGGCCAAGCCCGAAGTGATCGACAGGGCACGTTGCATCATATCTGTGCCGCGATTTCTTGTCTACCGGTTGCCACATGCTCGCCCGTTCAGACGTAAAAACTGCTATCTGCTAATGACATGATTAAGAGTCATGTGTGATTGCTCAAACTACCTGACCGTGTGAGTGACTTGCCCTCGGCAAGCTCGGAGGTCCACACAGTTTAACCAGCGCTTTTAAATCGTTCACACTTCAATGAACCCATCCAAACTGACGTTCAATTCTTAAATAAGACTATTTTTGGGGTACTTTTTCATCATTAAAAGTATTTACTTTGTAGATTCAGAGGCAAAACAATAAAAAATATCTCAAGTATCTATTTTATTCATTAAATCGGTTCATATTTTTCGCATTAACCGAGAGTTCTATTTCCATAATAAACACACCATGGCTTATGCCCCTTGCAATATGACGTCATTAGTGCCACTTGATAAAGGAATGACGTCTTGGACTTTATTAGACCCGTTTCACGTGATTTGGGTACTAGTGTGTGATTATATCTTCTCAGATGCGCAGCCTATTGTTCTGTTCGGTGCCGTGCTGTCCAAAGTACAACGCTAAGCACAATTACTCTAAAATTATTTCGTTTTCCAAAATCGCGACTAAGAAGACAACAATGCATGGATAACGAACATCCGTCCAACCATTCCATTTGGAGTGACATCCCTTGGTTTTACAAACGACAGAAAATGGCGGCTACGGCAATCTTATTCGCTTGAAATAAAAGTTGCACCCAGTAAAGTTTGCGTTGGAAAGTTGATGCTGAAAATGGATTGCTATTAACGTTCTGTGAATTTTGGGTGTGTGTTTGAGTAATACGACTGCTGCTGATGGAGGGGATTACAGCTTGAGGCGGCGCGGTTGGATTTTCCGAAGCAATACACGACAGTGTGGAGCTCAGAGATTTCTTTCGGTAAATCGAGCATTCTCTGTTATAGCTTCGAATGGACACTTCATTCGGTGACCCGACACATACATGATCTGTCAGCCTGCATCATTGAGCCTGAATCGATGTCGCTCAATGTTTTCCCAAATGATTGTTAATGTTATTTTTAGACATTGAGGAATCCGCCTGAAGTAGTTTTGTATATCTCCGCTCGATTGAAAACGTAATCACGTGACATACTGACGTTTATCGAGAAATGAACGACAGTCAACTTGGTAGTGTTTACCAAGGCGAGGTCACCCGCTACTGTCATTATTTGACATTAAAGACGCTCTAAGTCTATCTGTCATATACATGCATCAATTTCAAACGAATTCAATCATTCTAAGAATTGAATTATGTTGTGGTATTATAACGCATTTTTTTCTGATCAAACAATCTTATGACCCAACTAAGCAAAAAATCATTTCACTTGAAGCTACTATAATATGATTCATATCATCAGTAGTTTGACCTTTGGGTAGTTCTTTTTTAATTGTGTTGTTTGTTTGTTTGCGTGTTGTTTAACGCCACACTCAGCAATGTTCCAGCTATCTTCCTTATATGACGGCGGTCTGTAAATAATCGAGAATAGGCCAGACAATCCGATGATTGACATTTTGAGCATTTTTGAGCATCGATCCATGCAAAAGAGATACGATGACATGCATCAACCAAGTTAGCGAGCCTTACCACTCGATCCCGTTAGTCGCCTTTTAGGGCAGGCAGATTTGTGTATGTGTATTTGGCCCCAAATGTAGACGATTCCCAACTATATATGCAATATCACACTTAGCCTTTTTATAAAATCTAATGCGAACAAGGTATGCATCAATTGACAGCCTCTTAAATACTTACAGCCCCATTTATGATAAGATACTTTTAAATATAGAGAGTGATCTATCTTTATCCAAATTATTGACAGCTAGATTCAGATGCAGTAATTTGGACTTTCACATAGCCTGTAAGACTGAGATATACGCATACCATATCTGACTAGAATTTTAAAGGCAAAATAATGTTGATAGAGAAGTTGAAATCCATGTCTCATTTGTTTGCAACTTGTATGATTATGTAAGTGAAATAAGTTTAGTTCACCTTATGTTCACGAAGCAGATAACAAACGAAACTCGATACATATACTTGGTAGCAAAATATTAAACATGTCTCTTTGAGATGTCACATATTAATGTGACACGGCACGATAGCAGTGAAAAGCATACTCACCCATGGTTTCAACATTTCATATCAGGTAGGTTCTGGATGTACGATACTGGTGCACAAGATGGAAGTAGACGCCAAAGGGGCCAAATCGAAGATGGTCAACATCTTGAAGGAAAAGATGAAAAGTAAATCAACCTTCAACATGTCATTTTCAAGCATATGGGGCCATTCTTGTAATTACGCCATAATATGGCATTTAAAATGATGAATTTGACTTACTAACAATAAAAACATGCAATTTAGAGTATTGTTGAATCTTAGTGTGCGCTCTGTGTGTGTTGCAACGTTTAGGCGCCACGCCAAGTGATGCAAAATAACTACTGTTAAAAGTAAGGTAAAATCAAATGTGTTCCATCACTCAATTTTCATTTACTGATGACCATGTTAATGTTCGTTCAGGTAGATGGGTGTCAACGCCCTGCCCCCATAGAATAAGGTATGCATTCAAAAGTATTCTGAGGACCCGTGAAGATCCTGAGTAGAATAGGGCTTCAGCAACCCTTGCTTGCCGTAAAAGGCGACTATGCTTGTCGTAAGAAGCGACTAACGGGATCGGGTGGTCAGGCTCGCTGACTTGGTTGATGCTTGTCATAGATCCCAATTGCATGGATCGATGCTCTTGACGTCAATCATTGGATTGTCTGGTCCAGACTCGATTATTTAAAGACCGCCGTCATATAGCTGGAATATTGCTGAATGCGACGTTAAACTACAAACAAAGAAACAAACATCATTTAAAAAGGTATGTCGATGCATTGAATAGTTGTTCTATGTTTGTGTCGGGTTTAACGGGGGCCGCTTTTAGAAATATTCCAGCAATATCACGGCGGGAGACACCAGAAATGGACTTCACACATTGTGCCCACATCGAGAATCGAACCTGGGTCTTCGGCGTGACGAGCGAACGCTTTAACCACTAGGCTACCCGACCGCCCCCATTGCAGGTCTAAACTCTGTACAAACTGTAAAACAACCGATGACCTTGACAACTGATCTAACATCTTTATATCACGATCAGTAACAATCTTCTGTTCGAGCTCTATACATCAAAATATAAAAACAATCTAGCTTTACTCTTCATGCCACTTAATGCATCGACAGTATTCTCGGAAATTTCAAATTTCATTATACTATACAGCAAATATTTTAGATTAATCTCTGACAAAACAAAATTGCAAACAAACCAATTGCCATATATATTGAATCTAAATTCTTTCTTTTTTTGATCTTTGTATGCATGTAAATGTCGGTCAGTGGGTGCAGCAAAGTCTCACCTTGTGAAGATTTGTTGATAAAACTTCCGAAGGAAAACGTGAGACCTAATCTCACCCCTATTTAGCTTGCGGTTGCTTACAGCGGACGTTACAACTACCCTCGTCGGAGTAAGACTGCTGAATCGACGGAGCTCAACTCGTTTTTATTGCAACTAATAATAAGTTTTATTGATATTAAACAACATGTATTGATGTTACTACACCTTTCATAGCGGAACTGGACAAGATAGAGCTACAATGAATGGTTAAAAGGTCATTTCGTAGCAAATATTCTGTATGTATGCATATGTGGAGGCGTTGGACAAAATTCTCCTTTTGAAAATTTATTGTAAAAAATAATTCCGTGTGTGTACAGTGTGCACGCGCGGGTTCGAATTCCGAATTGAGTACAATATGTGAGGCCCATTTCTGGTGTTCCCCGCCGTGATATTGCTGGAATATTGCTAAAAGCGGCGTAAAAACCATATTCATGCATTCATTATCTAAAAAACACTAATATATTAACACCGCATAATTGTGTTGAGGAAGCCGTTATGACGGCAACCAAACTGTTTTCTCTTGTTTACATCACTGGTGTTGATGGAGAAACCATGTTAAAACGTTCGCTCCTGAGACGAAAATCCGCACGCACGCACGCACGCACGCACGCACGCGCACGCGCACGCACACGCACACGCACACGCACACACACACACGCATACACAGTGACAGAGAAACGCTCTTACCGGCCTGGTGTCCTGCTGCTGTTTTGCATCTGCGAATCGTTACAACCACAGCGATTATTCGTTTACATAATTATATGTTCACCAACAGATTGTTTAATTACATATTGCTGCACTTACCATGTCGTTTTGTTCAACGTCCTCTCCAGAGTGAAAACATACGGCTGGGCAGGAAATCAAGTTGAAAAATGTTTCTTCGTGAAAAGTCTTCATAATGCACATGACTTACCAAAGTTTTAAACACGGCGTTCAAAGCTGCGCGTGAATAATATAAACATGAGAAATAGGTGTCTAAGCCCATTGTAATCTCGATTTTAAATGAATTCTAAACAGCTTGTTGAAATTAATTTAACATGCACTGGTGCATTTGATAAAGTAAGCGTCGTCTGCTTCGATCAATGGAGTCTGGATAACGCGCAGGAAAAGTTCGTGCAACGGAAGTGTTTCCCAGTTGGCTAAACTCGTAACCATGACATCACGTGACTATTCTGGTGAACACCTGCATGAAATATACAAAACTTCTGACCTGATTTGACATTTGTTTATATAAAAAAAATTAACCGACAAAGCCATTGGTGGTGGGGTTTGTCTAGCGAGGTTAAAGCGTTGACTCGTCACACCAATTCACCACATGGGTACACCACGTAGAGCCGATTTTGACGCCCCTCTCTGTAATATCATCATAATAGAATGGAGATGTAATACACAGGATGGTCGACCATGAGTTGCCAAGCGCCTTAACATTGTAATTGCATTTTAATGATAATGATGATTATGAAAAAAGAATGATCAAAGAATTATGAACAATATGTATAAAATACCACACTAGCAAAAACGTATTAACTGAGGGTCAAAGGAGAGTATACCGAGTTTGCATTTTTTGTGTAATGGAAAATTATTGAAAAAAATGTCTAGTTAACCACCACTCATTCCTGCAACAGTTTGTCAAAAAGAATCTGTGGCTGAATAATTTTGAGGAAAAATATATTGGTTCGATGAAGACTAGGGTAGGAAATGAACTTGCAACCACATGACCCCTATCATGTTTAAAAAATGTTATCAATTTATGCCGAAAAAAAGGCAAATTTATTGATTTTCAAGATAAGATATCAAAGATACCCATCAACGAAATTCATATAGTGGGTCCCTTAGAATGTTTATAATTGTGAGCCAATTTTAAAGAGACCAAATTGCTAGGTTCATCACTACATTCAGTTTCAAGTATCCAATGGTTCGGAAGGGGGTGGGGGGCGTGGTTGCCTTGTGCTGTTTAAAGCATTTGGTCGTCACGCCGAATGCCCGGGGTCGATTCCCCACATGGGTACAACCCATGAATAGCCGACCCGTGAAGATCCGGGGTAGAACAGGTCTTCAGCATCCCATGCTTGCCGTAAAAGGCGACTATGCTTGTCGTAAGAGGCGACAAACGGGGTCGGGTGGTCGGTCTCGCACACTTGGTTGATGCATGTCATCGAACCCAATTGAGTGGCTCGATGCTCATGATGTCAATCACTGGATTGTCTGGTCCAGACTCGATTATTTACAGACCGCCGTCATATAGCTGGAATATTGCTGAGAACGGAGTTCAACTCTGCTGTGCAAAGTTGCGTCCATTGGGCGCGCCAGAAACCTATGGTCGTGGGTTCAAATCTCGGTTCGCCCCGATTATGTTTCTTGGTTTGTCAGCACCACACTCGTGGGTTTGACCAAAGTGGTAAACGTCTTAGTCCTGCAACGCTGGCGTGCCAAAGGGACGCTTCTTTGCTCGTCTTATACCCAGTTCACATGCAGCTCTGTACATATGTGTGTATATTTGCATACGTCTGTAAACGTCATGTGAACACGTTTACTCATGTGTATATATTTACACCAGAAGCAAATTTGCATCATGTCTGGAGCAGGTGCAAATGTAAATGTAAATTTGCACTGTATTTATATGTTGTATATATTATATATATGTGAACGTTTATGCCAACGTCAGAGGATGATCTAATTAATATATTTGTTGATTTGCCAACACCAAACAAATTGTCAACAGTTCTGTATTCTGAAGTTGACACTATTCATGCAGTACACAGCTGTACGAACATTTTGTGGACATGCAGAGCTTGGCGGACGATGTTTTCTTTGGGTTTCAAGGAGTCAAAACTTTGTGTACAAATTAAATCAAACACGTGTTGCTTCATGCGAAGATTTCGGTAAAGTAACTCTCTTCTCATTCAACTTTGATTGGAAAACATCCTGTTTTATGTTAAAAATGGTGAAAAAAAATTACATTCTTTATTTACACACCTAAGATGCTTTTCACGTGAACGCATAGTAAATTTACATATACACACGTGTGTAAAATAACTTACGTGAGGAAATGTTGTGCATATGAGATATTAGACGACTGGGCAACCTGTGCCTTCTCATGAAATAGAAGAAGAAAATATATATGATGTGAATGATATACAGTATATAGCAGCATACGGGAACACATTTTAGTTTAACTATAAAGGTGTTACAAGATATTCTGGAAAACTTGTCAAAAATGCACGAGGTGGTGATATATGTCCCCTCGATATCTCCAGCGCTCACATTTCGGTACACATGTACCTACGCTGACTGATATGCGGTCCCTGGATATATAGAGGATGTGATATGTGTAAATAATATTGAAACTTTTCTCTAAAAAAAAGCAATCTTGGCCACTTCCTGACACAGTGGTATATGTAATAATATAGTTAATCAAGAAATATAGGAAATCAAATTATAAATATTTCTTAAAAATGTTATGCCACTTCTGGATGGGAATATACTGCATTAATTCGTAAAGATTCGCATAGTGTATATAAAATCTTAGGATGTTTGTGTCATAGTGTTTGTGGCAGTAGAAATGTCACAGTTCTCTGTTTGTAATCTGTATCTATCATAAATACCACTGTAAACAATTTTCAACAAATCTCTTTACTCTTAAAATAAATATTACTTTTGTGAAAGCTTGAATGACACTGACGCAGATACAGTGTTTTGCTGTAGCGAGCAGACAGGCCCTCGGCGGTATACTGTATCTACGTCTGATGACATATGATCTGTCTTTGAGAATAACACAGTTTATGATATTCATTTTATGCATCAAACTGATATTTCATACATTTGTTATTTTGTTGAATTTGGATAATTTAAAACTTCCCTGAATGTTTTATTTTCTGTTTCGAAGTCCGAGTTTTTTACGAACGGTTGGTTGGTTGGTTGGTTGGTTTGTTGTTTAACGCCGCACTCAGCAATATTCCAGCTATATGACGGCGGTCTGTAAATAATCGAGTCTGGACCAGACAATCCAGTGATTAATATCATGAGCATCGATCCACACAATTGGGATCGATGACATGCATCAACCAAGTCAGCGAGCCTGACCACCCGAACCCGTTAGTCGCCTCTTACGATAAGCATAGTCGCCTTTTACGGCAAGCATGGGTTGCTGAAGACCTATTCTATCCCGGAATCTTCACGGTTTTTTTACAAACGGAAAATGCTGGTACTATTGACGGTATGATCATGATATACTGTGCCAATTTTAGTTTTTAACCTTCCTAAAACAGTGGATATCAAATGGTTGTTGATACAAGTGTATACTGTGCGTTAAAAAAATAATGAAATTGATGTCAGCATAGTCATTAGGCTGAACCAAAATAGGTCGTATGAAGCAGTTAGCGAGTAGCATGTTGGCAGGCTATTTGGACGTCGTCTCACAGTGAGGTATACTATTATATATTATTCTCAGAATCACAACTTCCAAAATATGTATGTTTCAATATATATGATAACGGATATTGGTGGAGGTTGTATAATTTTGAAACATACATATTTTTAAAGTTCTGATACTGAGAATCTTTAGAGCTACAACACCTGTTTATATTTAGATGGGGTATGGGGTTCCAGCGTTTATACTCTCTATATTTCGGTACAGTCTTATTCTTGTCAAAATATGTTTATAACTTCATACCAGTGGCATTTGACATATGGTACCAGCACAACACAGCAGGATTTGAAGTATTGATGTATAGACCGTGTGTGATAAACTACTAATAACCTCGTCTAACTGTAGGGGCCTGGCAGAAAAAAAAAAGTAGGTAATATTGAACCTTTGGCGATCTCTAAGGACGATAAAACTGTGATGAGCAATGACTTGGGGCTCCGGGGCGTTGTAGCACCCTCCAGACCAAATGCAAGAGGACTTGGTGTCCTATTTAATAATAATTTAGAAATAACTATCCACAGATTTAAATTTTAAAGTAGATACCAATGAAAACTAATTAATACTGGATGTAAGTATAGAAGATATAACACTCACGCTGACTAATATCTGCTGACCTAATCATAATTACCTAATCTGAGTTCTGCCATACGTTATTTCAGAATATTGATGAATGGGATACTCTAACATAGGCTTACGTCAGTTGTAGCGCTACGATCGCTTCGTGGACGGGGCCTACAGAATTATTTCTTGATGGAACTGAAGAAAGTTTAAGAGAAGCTATTAGTACCTTCAATGATTTCTGTGAAATGCCTGGTTTAGGAATAAACATAAATAAAACTGAATCTATTTGGATATGCTCAATGGCAGGTAGTATCGATACTTTATGTCAGGACTTACAACTTGAGTGGCATGGTGGGGACTTTGATGTGCTAGGCATCAGGTTCAATCCTTACTTCATTAATCTTTGAGTAATTAACACAAGACAAAAGACGAGAAATCATTAAAAGAGCTATCGGGAAGTGGAGGAAAAGATATATGTCATTGATAGGAAAGGTAACTGCTGTTAAAACTTTGGCTCTTTCATCACTGCTGCATATATTCACTTCACGTCCACACCCTCCAAGGCTGGTTTGTTGGTTGGTTTGTTGTTTAACGCCGCACTCAGCAATATTCCAGCTATATGACGGCGGTCTGTAAATAATCGAGTCTGGACCAGACAATCCAGTGATTAATATCATGAGCATCGATCCACGCAATTGGGACCGATGACATGCATCAACCAAGTCAGCGAGCCTGACCACCCAATCCCGTCAGTCGCCTCTTACGACAAGCATAGTCGCCTCTTACGGCAAGCATGGGTTGCTGAAGACCTATTCTACCCCGGATCTTCACGGGTATCACTCTCCAAGGAATTCATTGATGTGTTCAACACCATGTTTTATAAATTCATCTGGAATGCCAAGCGATAGTAGATAAAACGAACAACACTTATTAGAAAATATGACATTTATGAAGATATTTTTTTATATATTCAAGACAGAAAGATTTATTGCCAATAGAAATCAGAAATTTTACAATTTGAAAACAAAATGGTCAAGTCTCTTACATTTATTTTTTTTAATGTATGTATTTATGATTTTGCCATGTACTAAAGAAAGTAGCCACTACGAATATGTCCATACACATACACATACACAGAACACCCATTCTTTTGTCAAACTATGTAATATTGCATATGTCAGCCACTTGTACCCACTGGTTTTATTGAATAAAAAAATGCATTGAAAACAAATTGGAACTCCTTATAATCGTGTACAGTTTCGTTCATTGGCGATGAGTGAGTGAGTGAGTTTGGTTTTACGCTACTTTTAGCAATATTCCAGCAATATCACGGCGGGGTACATCAGAAATAGGCTCCACACATTGTACCCATGTCGGGATTCGAACCCGGGTCTTCGGCGTGACGAGCGAACGCTTTAACCACTAGGCTACCCGACCGCCCCTCATTGGCGATAATCTTCACTTTCTGGTAACTATGTTAATATTTGGAGCTCGTAACTATTGTCTAATAATTACCGGCGAACTATTGACCCTCGCCCGTCTGTTATTGCTGGTCGTTTGTGTCATTGCGTGTACATATTTTAACTTATTTATGTTTATGTGAGTAAGAACATAGTTAGCACATTGAACTTCCAAACAACACTGGCGGCGGGACAGTTTATATGATAACGTGTCGGCCCAGCGCGCCACATGTCCCTGGTTCCATTCCCGCGGCCGTCACATTGCGTGAAGCCGAATTAAGTGTTCCGTCTGTATGTTACAGCAAGATTACAGCGGACGTTAAACTTCTACTCACTCACTCACCCATCCACTCACTCACTCACTCACTCACTCAATCACTCACATACCCACCCACTCACTTACTCACCTACCCACCCACCCACTCACTCACTCACTCACTCACTCAAAACGCATATTGAACAATGTACCATATATAAATTTGTGATTTATTGTGATTGCTCCCGTTTCTGAACTGTTCATCTACCGTATTGTACAACACACCAGTTATTAAAGAACACCGGAAGAAGAAAAAAACATTTTTGTTTTACTGTGTTATTTTGACAAATGACAAATACAGATGAATGGACTGTTTTTAATCCAGAATTCGAAAGACACCCGCCAAAAGAAGATTGAATATACAATATTGATAGAATACAACATTTCTTGGTTTGTTAACAAGACACAGGTTTGGTCGATTTTTTTTATTCCAGTTAAATGCATGAGAGGTTATATAATGCAAGTGCATGTACATATCAAAACATATCACACAGGGTCGTAAACGGCACTCTGTGACACACCTCCAAAAAACATGTATGTCGTCAACTCAAAGTATCTCTTAAAACTGAAGATAGTTACAAAATTTATACCGCAATTTTAGTTTTCCAAACTATGAATTAGAACTTTACACTGAGCAGAAAATTCACCTTTTAAGGTTTTCTTTTCTAAAAACATATTTAAGGAAGTGGGAATTGAAATGACAAGTTGAGTTTATGCGCTTTCCAAAACAGTGCGAGTGAGTAAGAAGTTGGAAGCTGTGTGACCAACAATACACACACAAACTCACACCACACATATCACACACACTCACACCAGCCACACACGAACATCTCTCTCTCTCTCTCACACACACACACACACACACATATCACACACACACTCACACCAGACACACACACACATATCACACCAGACACACACGAACATCTCACTCACACACACACACACACACACACACACACACGAACATCTCTCACTCACACACACACACACACACACACACACACACACACACACACTGACACACACACACTGACACACACACACTGACACCACACATACACACAACACACTATGCACACACACCACCCGGTTGTGTATACCTCCCCCAAGAAGGTCAGAGTGAGGGGAAATATTTGGAGAGTTGATACGGGTCCAGGACGGACGTCTCACACTTACAAGGTGACCATGTCGGTCTGTGACATTCCTACCAGTGGAATCTTGTCATGTATTCGGTTATCAGTGATAGACAGGAAAGGGAAATTGTGAAGTGAGTTAGACTGAGAATACGTTAGTAACCAGCTCCAGATTGTGTCCGATTTAAGGAGTTTCTGTATCACGTTGTGTACTTATCTTGTTTGCTGACATATTAGTTTGCCAGGTGTAAATATTGAGTAATTGTATGTTTTTGCGCACACACACACACAAACACACACACACACACACACACACACACACACACACACCACAACACATCACACACATGAGAAAGATATAATTGTTCAATAGTTAAGGATCTATTACAAGGATTGGCTGTTGAGATGGGTTTTGTGTATAAATTTGGTGGAATTCAAGACAATTTGACAATATACTTGATAATTCTCATAGTCAGACCCAGGAATATCACATTAGTGTACAATTCGAGTTCTTTATCTGTAGGTCGTTTTACCTGTGGCGGTCAGCGGACAAATACAGATGAATGGACTGTTTTTAATCCAGAATTCGAAAGACACCCGCCAAAAGAAGATTGAATATACAATATTGATAGAATACAACATTTCTTGGTTTGTTAACAAGACACAGGTTTGGTCGATTTTTTTTATTCCAGTTAAATGCATGAGAGGTTATATAATGCAAGTGCATGTACATATCAAAACATATCACACAGGGTCGTAAACGGCACTCTGTGACACACCTCCAAAAAACATGTATGTCGTCAACTCAAAGTATCTCTTAAAACTGAAGATAGTTACAAAATTTATACCGCAATTTTAGTTTTCCAAACTATGAATTAGAACTTTACACTGAGCAGAAAATTCACCTTTTAAGGTTTTCTTTTCTAAAAACATATTTAAGGAAGTGGGAATTGAAATGACAAGTTGAGTTTATGCGCTTTCCAAAACAGTGCGAGTGAGTAAGAAGTTGGAAGCTGTGTGACCAACAATACACACACAAACTCACACCACACATATCACACACACTCACACCAGACACACACACACACACATCACACCAGACACACACGAACATCTCTCTCTCACTCACACACACACACACACACACACACTGACACCACACACACATCACACCAGACACACACGAACATCTCTCACTCTCACACACACACACACACACACACACACACACACACACACGAACATCTCTCACTCACTCACTCACACACACACACACTGACACACACACTGACACCACACATACACACAACACACTATGCACACACCACCAGGATGTGTATACCTCCCCTAGACGTCAGAGTGAGGGGAAATATTTGGAGAGTTGAGACGGGTCCAGGACGGACGTCTCACACTTACAAGGTGACCATGTCGGTCTGTGACATTCCTACCAGTGGAATCTTGTCATGTATTCGGTTATCAGTGATAGACAGGAAAGGGAAATTGTGAAGTGAGTTAGACTGAGAATACGTTAGTAACCAGCTCCAGATTGTGTCCGATTTAAGGAGTTTCTGTATCACGTTGTGTACTTATCTTGTTTGCTGACATATTAGTTTGCCAGGTGTAAATATTGAGTAATTGTATGTTTTTGCGCACACACACACACACACACACACACACACACACACACACACACACACACACACACCACAACACATCACACACATGAAAAAGATATAATTGTTCAATAGTTAAGGATCTATTACAAGGATTGGCTGTTGAGATGGGTTTTTTGTATAAATTTGGTGGAATTCAAGACAATTTGACAATATACTTGATAATTCTCATAATCAGACCCAGGAATATCACATTAGTGTACAATTCGAGTTCTTTATCTATAGGTCGTTTTACCTGTGGCGGTCAACGGCGCTTTGCAGAGTTGCAACCCTTCCTTGTGCCATGATTGGCTGATCGTCGGTTCAGAACCCAAATTCTTTGATATTATTATACATTGTAGTGACGCAACGTGATAAAACTGTACTATTGATTGAACTGTGCTCCTGGTAGAACTGTACTACTGTTCTAAGTTGTGTAGAATATAATTTAATCTCTCATTCCATTACTATAGTGTGATGTGATGGGGCTGCCAAGTTCGCTCGTCACGATTTCGCACATGGGTACAATGTGTTCCTGGTGTCTCCGGTTGTGATGTTGCTGTGATGCTGCTGTGATGTTGTTGTGATGTTGCTGTGATGTTGTTGTGATGTTGTTAAATGGCCTAAACCCCAATCTACACACTATCGTCCTATTACTTTGTGGCCTTGGGATGTGCAAACTTTTACTCGGTTCACGAATTATATTTTACAGGCGCTTCAAAAGATATTCTTTGTCGCAAGTAAGGTGACGTCGCATTCAAGATTGTTGCACTGGCATAAAGCGACGTGCTTGCACGTGTGTGTGTGTGTGTGTGTGTGTGTGTGTGGCTGCTTGTACTAGTGGTAAGCCATGATAAGTAGAGCTGTATGAGGTCCGCCCACTGGCGCGTACCATTGTGAAGAAAGGGGTAGCGGGTGGTCCGCAACAAGTAGTACGATGGATATATGCGGAGTGGGGGCAGGCTCCTATGTGCCGTGTGCCGGGAGCCACACAGAGGTGCCTGTTTATGCGTGTCCTAATGTTCAGCTAACTTAAAAGTGATGCTGGTTTGAGGAAGCCTGGGAATAAATGCCCGGTATAAGTTTACCTAGCTTTGACATGTTTATTGGTTTGTAATTAACTACTTTGTTTGTTTGTAGTTTAACAATATTCCAGCTATATGATGGCGGTCTGTGAATAATCGAGTCTGGACCAGACAATCCAGTTATTGATGTCATGAGTATCGTTCCACGTGACTGGGATACGATGACATGCATCAACCAAGTCAGCGAGTCTGACCACCCGATTCCGTTAGTCGCCCCTTACGACAATCATAGTACCACTTTACAGCAAGCATAGGTTGCTGAAGACCTATTCTACCCCGGAACTTAATTAACTACTATCAAGAGATGAAATAATCTTGAATCACCATCTCACCAAACCTCTTCCTCGTTGTAACGCTGTTTACAACGTTATTACGGGGTAGAATCGGGTTTTTTAAGGAAAATGAACTGAAAAATTAAGAAAATGCTTAGACATTTGACGATGTTTCTTTGTTGTTGTTGTTGATGTTTAACGCCGCACTCAGCAATATTCCAGCTACATGATGGCGGTCTGTATATGTAAACGATTCAGAACCAGACAATCCAGTGACTGATGTTATGAGAAACGTCCCACGCCTTTGAGCTTCAATCACATGCAATCAAGTCATCGGGCCTGGCCACCGATCGGTAGCGCGTTAGCTTGTCACGCCGAAGCCCCGGGTTCGATTCCGACGTTGGCACAGTGTCTGAAACATAATTTTGATGTTGATAATGCTGGAATGTCACTTCAGACCAAATTCATTCACTCATTCAGGAGCCCAATCAAAACATAGGTCCTCTTGCAGCGTCCTAAGCAGAGCCTAAATGGATCAGGTGGTCAGACTCGGAGACTGTGTGGATTGCACCCCAGTTGCATGGATCGGTGCTCATGATTTCAGTCACTAATGTTGCTGGTCTAGACTCGTTTATTTACAGACCGCCGTCATACAGCTTGAATTATTGCTGTGTGCGGCGTATAACAACAAACAAACATTCATACGTCTCTAACAATGATGTATTGGTGGGGGATATCAATTCTAATGCGCGGAGTTTAACTATCTGTTATCCTGTTAATGTTGTATGACTTCTATACAAGGACGTGCGCTTGGACACCGCGACTTGAACATGTTTTGAAGTCACAGAGTGATTCAACACAGGACAGATGACAAGAGAATTGGGTTTCAGTCACATCTCACACCGGGAACAGGATGTCTCGTCATCCATCCGTGCAGTTGCTGGAGAAAACGTCACTGAACAACAGTTCGTAAAACGCCGAATCACAAGCTTACCTAGTTCGTATAGCTGTATAAAAAGTATACTGGCCTTGAGTAACTATCAAACAGGATCAACAGGGAGCGAATAAAAATTCCACACAATAAGGAAGTAACTAGCTAGGCTTATTCAAGCTTCCCCTTTAAAATTATCTCAAATCCAATTTTGATTTGAATCTTCTGCAATTTTGTGAAATGGATAGAAAGGGGAACTTGTCTCTAAAATATCAGAACTTGTTCATTGGTCGTTTTAAAAATTGATTTTGGAGCTTCTCCTTCCGTGAAAGATTGTAAAGTTCCCAACTTCAAAAGGATTTCTTTCGTTCCAAGAAATATAAACTACAATGACAAATGTGTAGATACCAGGTGTTGCCTGTTTTGCTAAAAATAGCCAATTTCGCAACAGCTGGCGTTGACTCCCCTTGAAACGTAATAACGAAATCCTCTTTTGCATGCTGTCGCAGAAGCACATGACATTATCATTTGAGGAATGTTCCGAACCTGTTCGGGATATTCCGGAGCTGTTTACAATGTATGCGGAAAGTGGCGATTTCTTTCGTGCCCAACTCGTGTTATTCCGGGTGACGGAATAGTAAATCGGAATGTCACGAAGTGTTGACCCTGACGTCACGAGGTCATCCACATTCAAAATGGCGGAAAATACCGAAACAGCAACGCAGGACGCCGTCCCCGTCCCCGTCCAACTCGATGACGAGAAGGCTGCCCAAGAAGGACAGTTTGTTGGGGCAACGCTAGAACTAAATGGAGAAGACCCTGCCCCCAAAGCAAGAGATCCTGACGCTGATGTCGACTTTGCTGGACCTGCGCTGTCGCGCAATCGTCCCGGAAGCACAATCGGTCGTCAATCGATCAGATCAACATCCAGTCGCACTTCGTTGAAGCCAGGTGTTGTCAAGTCTGATATGTCAGCGAAGACATTCTTCAGTTATAAGGTGTGCATATGTGTAGAATTGATGTATTTTACGCGGCTAAGGAACAATCTGTGATTAATCAGAGAATCAAAATTGTGTGTAAAAGCGTCTTGATTTAGATGGCAACATGGGCAGGCCTAATTATTGACGATCATTGACATTAGGCCCATTATCAAATGCACATTATACTTAGTATGTAGAATGAAACGTAAATTGAGAAATGTCATTTCCGTACACGTGAGTTTTACTCAAACGAAAATGTCAAGATATACTGAGAGCTGAAGGAATTCTGCTGTTTAGCATATGGGCCTACCTTTAGAAGTCTGCACCCTGAAGTATACTAACACCTCATAGTACCTCCGATGTAATTTGTGAACTTTTGTTGAAAGATACATCAGCGAAGGATTGCCCTGTGACACCAGCCTAGCAACAGAGTTGCTGGGGTGATAAAGCTTTCACTATTTGTTAACTAAATATAGGCTACTGCAGCGTATTTTATAGCAAGCGCTAGTTTATGAAAGCTAATGTTTTGACTAACCACAGTAATGACAAACAAGTCAACATCAGCCAATTAGAAAGCAGCTTTACAGCATTCATTACAACCTGGCGACTTCCATTTCAGACTACGCTTGAAAAATATGTTGACACAGTTCTCGATTAAAATTTTGAAAACAGAACAAACGAACATTCCGGAATTTTTAATATATGGTTGAGATTGTATAGCAGTGCTTCCCACATACTGTGCAACGCCTCTTCTGTTCAAATATTTATCCCACGGAAGCGAGAGATAGACGATAATTTTGAAGGAATCAGACTGCGGGCTGTAACTGTCGTTCGGAATACCCTGTGTTAACGTTTTTGAGGTTTCATGATTAGAAAACAAATTTGGACTGTTACCATGGTTACTTTCATGATCTGGTAAGCATCAATTTGATTGGACGGATGAAAGGTCGTTCTGGCGTGATCTGTAATGGGCGTGACCTGTAATGGGATGCCCTCAGATCTTTGTTTAGCTGTAGCGAGATCTGATTTTTCTAACTAAGATCTTATCCAGACTCGATTATTTACAGTCCGTCGCTATATAGCTGAATTATTGCTGAGTACGGTGTTAAACAACAAACAAATAAACAACAGTTGTCTTAGGGTTGAGTCCTTCCTGGGATTCAAAGTACATGTTGTTGGACTGTCGTTTTTATGGAAGTCTCGGTGGCTAAGTGGGTTAGATTGCTCAGAATGAGTCCAACCCAAAGAAGTACTAGAATTTGTACTTTCCTAAATACCACATTTGTTAAATGACAAAACTGCTTATTAATTTCTTACCCAATATGCAGAGTGCAATGTTTGAAAAGCGTATTGCAGTATACTGGTAACCATGGCAAGTTGTGTTCAATGTAACTTATGTATTTGTCAGCAAGTATGTCGGTAAGAATAGACAGAATAAAAAGTTAAAGAACAGATGTTATATTTGTGGAAGAGTTGCAGTTAATATGAAAGGATTTTGTCTTTGCCCTCAATCGTAATGACAGGTCTACATTTGTTGTGTGCAGGGCACCCATTTTGACTCAGCGATCCAGGAACATTGTCGGCAAGCGATCAAACCAGAGCTGGATGGAGAACTTCTTGGCTGCTGGCTTCTCACAGAGTAAGAATGAAGTTCAACCAATGTATATATAAAATTTTGCCTTGATTGGGACATGCTCTTAAACATGTTAAATTCTCTCAAAATGTGTATTTGTCTCTGTAAATGTCTTCTTTAAATTGTTGAAATAGCCAGACTGATAGAGCAGACATTTTGCATATGTGTTTCTCCTTGTGATGACGTCATATGAGTGGCATTCAATAAGTTTTGCAACATCAATATAAGACCAAGTCTCAGAATATCTTTTGCACTTTTATTATTTCAATATTATAATCTCCATTCACCTCAATACACTCATTCCATTTGTCCTTTTCAAGTTTTTAATACCACTTTTATGGAAATCCGTAGATTGCAGATTGCATTTGCCGGAACAGGACAGGAAATAGTCACTGGGAGCTAAGTCTGGGCTGGGCTGTAGGGTGGAGGATTTAACTGTACAGCCCAGACTTAGCCCCCAGTGACTATTTCCTGTTCCGGCAAATGCAATCTGCCCTACGTGGAAGATGCAATCAGGATGACGAAGATATAAAGGCCGCCACAGAGGCGTGGTTAGAGGACCAATCTGCAGATTGCCATAAAAGTGGTATCGAAATCTTGAAGAACAAATGGAATGAGTGTATTTTCTGCGATTTGGTCTTATATTGAAGTTGCAAAACTTATTGAACGCCCCTCGTATGTGTCCAGGTGAGCCACGCCCATTGCTGTTCAATTGAATTACGGTACCTTATTCGGGGCTGTGGTAAATTGTGAACTGTGCTGTCAACATGTCTTAATCAAGTGTAGAGAGCTACTTGGCAATAATGTAGAAAGATTGATATTTGTTATGCTTTATATTTCAGAATTGACTTTAATTTCTTTTAACTCATTAACTAAAAAAAACAATGGAGGTTTATTGGAAGACAATACAGAGTCAGTGTCATTGCTCAGTCCAGTTATGCACAGGCCCCGACAATTCCATTATCAGGAAACAGTAATACATTAGTGGGTGTGGCATATTCTTTTGGTTTATGTAGATTTGCTTGGTCAGCTGATCATATGCCATGGAAACACTTGCAGTTTATTTATTGTGTTGACTCTAGGTAACAAATGTGGTGGTGGCCTTTGCTTTCTTGTGATTTTATCACAATTTGGTAAATATATTTTCAATGTGGTAGTAGAACTGATTCTAGACTGCAGGTCCAGACAAGAACTAATATCAGTGTAGCATGATGTAGTGGTAGAACTGACACTAGACTGCAAGTCAAGACAAGAACTAATGTCAATGTAGTGGTAGAACTGACACCAGACTGCAGGTCAAGACAAGAACTAATATCAATGTAGTGGTAGAACTGACACTAGACTGCAGGTCCAGACAAGAACTAATATCAATGGAGTGGTAGAACTAACACCAGACTGCAAGACAAGAACTAATATCAATGGAGTGGTAGAACTAACACTAGACTGCAAGTCAAGACAACAGCTAATATCAATGTAGTGGTAGAACTGACACTAGACTGCAGGTCCAGACAAGAACTATTATCAATGTAGTAGTAGAACTAACACTAGACTGCAGGTCCAGACAAGAACTAATATCAATGGAGTGGTAGAACTAACACTAGACTGCAAGTCAAGACAACAGCTAATATCAATGTAGTGGTAGAACTAACACCAGACTGCAGGTCAAGACAAGAACTAATATCAATGTAGTGGTAGAACTAACACTAGACTGCAGGTCCAGACAAGACAAGAACTAATATCAATGTAGTGGTAGAACTGACACTAGACTGCAGGTCCAGACAAGAACTAATATCAATGTAGTGGTAGAACTGACACTAGACTGCAGGTCCAGACAAGAACTAATATCAATGTAGTGGTAGAACTAACACCAGACTGCAAGACAAGAACTAATATCAATGGAGTGGTAGAACTGACACTAGACTGCAAGACAAGAACTAATATCAATGGAGTGGTAGAACTAACACTAGACTGCAAGACAAGAACTAATATCAATGGAGTGGTAGAACTAACACCAGACTGCAAGACAAGAACTAATATCAATGGAGTGGTAGAACTAACACCAGACTGCAAGACAAGAACTAATATCAATGGAGTGGTAGAACTGACACTAGACTGCAAGTCAAGACAAAAACTAATATCAATGTAGTGGTAGAACTAACACTAGACTGCAGGTCCAGACAAGAACTAATATCAATGGAGTGGTAGAACTAACACCAGACTGCAAGTCAAGACAAGAGCTAATATCAATGTAGTGGTAGAACTGACACTAGACTGCAGGTCCAGACAAGAACTATTATCAATGTGGAATGCAAGAAATATCCATAGAGTTATCTCCCTTTACTGAATGCTGAATGCAAGTTCAGATCTTTGTCTCTGTTGTTTGTTAATTGATTTACCAGGGCTATTTATTTGTGTCGACGCACAGTTATAACTAACGTTTTCTACCTGACTGGTGGTGACATGTATGAACACATCATCAATCTCAGTACCATCAGTGCAGCTCTCTGCATGCACATCTGACGGCACCTCCATAGAAGGTCAAATCAGGTGAACCCAAACAGAGTTTGTCCGACCAATCAAAATGAAAGATGCATTGATTCTTGAGCCAATCAGATCTAGTTTTCCAAAACAGTTCGGCTTCATAAGTACTTTTCTCTACTGCCTTGAGTTGTAAATTTCCAGATGTTTACAATATCAACAACAAAGTAACAGAGTGACGTCAATGTTTTTGGAAGCCCTCGATTATCTTTGTTTTACAGACATCAAATATGCTTGTCTGAATGTTTTGCTCACCTGTATCGAGAATTGGAAGCCTGGGGCGGTATTCACAAAGCTTCTTAGAATTTTCTTAAGCCTTAAGAATTCTTAAATCCATAAAGAAATCTTAGTTTCCCTAACAACCAACTTAAGTTTTAAGAAATTTCTTAAGTCATATTCACAGAGCTTCTCAGTGCTTAGTTCTTTGCTTAAGTTTAAGATACCTCATGAGCTTACTTAGTCCTTAAGAATTTTCTTAAGACATCCAATATGGCTGCCATAGGTATTGTACAAACCACCGCTAGACGAGATGTACTGCAAATATATTCTGACAAAGAACTAATCAGAAGATACAGGTTAAACAAAAGTGGTATTGAATATGTGACTGGGTTAATTGCTGATAAAATATGTCCTAGCACCTCTCGTTCTCATGCCATGACAGGAACTGAAAAGGTTGTAGCAACGCTACGTTATTTCGCTACAGGCAAAATGCAATTATGCAACGGGGATGACTTGGGTCTTTCCCAATCGTCAGTCAGTCGGGCGATAGAGCAGACAGTGTCAGCTTTGTCCGACGCCGAGATAGCATCCCAGTTCATTCACTTTCCGACAACACAGGGTTGCATTCGTCGGAATCAAGCGGCGTTTTACAACATCGCTCACTTCCCTGGCGTTGTTGGAGTGATTGATGGATCGCATGTGCAGATTATTGCACCATCTGTCGACGAACCCTCATATGTAAATCGTAAACAGTACCATAGTATAAACACACAGCTTGTATTCGATCCAAACAATATGATAATTGACCTTGTTGCGAAGTGGCCAGGCTCGACACACGACTCGAGAATACTCACCGAAAGCGGGCTTCATATTTTATTTGAACGACACATCGTGCCAACCGGATGTCACCTACTTGGAGATAGTGGCTACCCCTGCAGAAACTGGCTGCTTACGCCGTACCTGAGACCAAATCCTGGCTCACAGACATCCTACAATCGGTAATATTCTCCTACGTTCGTGAACACGCAATCGTAATGAGAGTTATCCCCCTTCAAAATTACAAAAGTGAGAATTGGTTGTTGTGAAAAGTTTAAGTGTTCAAATGTGAAAAGATATTTGGTTGTGCATATATATATCGAAAGTCAACATTAAGAAATTACCCATATAAAAATATGAAATATATTTAATGACAGATAAGCCAGAAAAACATTTATGTTTAAAAAAAACAAAAACAAAATTCTAAAAATATATAGGTCAATGTGTAAAATGTGAATTACTTTTTACAAAGTATAAAAAAGCCTAAATATTTCAGTCATTACATCAAGTGACTAAAACATCTGTCCATTCACTTAACAGGCTGGATAATCGTTATTGGAGTTCAAAATAATTCACAATAATTATTGACTACTCATGTTCAATCACTGAGTGATGAAATAGAGCATAATAATGTTTGGATTTCATTATTATTATAAATGAAATGGACAGATTTTTTACTCAATTTACAAATTTGTGGAAATTCATTATGGAACACATTGACCATAATACACACATATCTGTAAATTGTTGTGTGGGTGGGTGTGTATTAGACGGGTTCTGAACTTGTTTTCCAGAGCACATAAAAGGACCCGGAGTGTCGTGGAAAGAGGTATAGGACAGCTCAAGAGACGGTTCCATGTCTTACATGGAGAGATTCGCCTTTCTCCAATTAAGGCTTGTAAAATCATAACATGTTGTGGAATTCTGCATAACATCTGCAAGATAAGGAATATACCATTACCTGACAGTGAGTCCAATGTTCCGGATGACGACATGACAGCCCCCTACAGAGAGAGAGATATTCCTGGCCACAACTTGACCTTCAGGAATCACTTTGCAAACACTCACTTTCAGTGTGAGTGATAATTCTTCTTTTAACTGAGTAAAACCACTATTTAATGAATTATATTCAACAACAAAAAATTTCAGTAAAAAAACAGTTTATTTTAACAAATAAGAGTATAAGAATCAGTTGATAAGGCTTACCTTTTTTCAAAAATAATTCTCAAACAATTTATTACAACTGGTTAATGAATTTAATATTGTTACTATAATTGTTAAATATTATATATAATTTGTGAATCTCAAGGATCATTAAAAATGCTCAAGGGTTCGATTGCAATGCATTTTCCCAGTTTACTTACCCGGTATATGAAAATACATTTATCTTCTTGTAAGAAACATTTTATGACAGACAGATTTTATTGTAGTAAATTCAAAAGAATGATAGTACATAAAGTCTTCAATACATAATCATTATTGTTGAAAGTTAAACACGTTTAAATTCTTCCTGCATTTCTTATACATATTTCAGAAATTGAGCAAATACATGTTGTAATACATATCACAATTTCTTGGAAGTAACTGTCCCTGTATGTCATATCAAATACAGTTACACAGAATAAGATATTCATCCTCACTGGCCACTGGCCATAGATAACAATCCTGTTTAGCACTGATAAACATACCTGTCAGGTGATAGTCTCAACAGACGAAGCCAATACTTTCTACAAGTAGTGACAGGCACCCCATAATGGACATCTTCCAGTTTCGCGATAAGTAACACAATTTGATGACTAGTACCCTATTCCTGAAATAGATTAACAAAATCTTTTGTGGATCATTTTGACATTATCCTGAACTGTTTGTTTCTTGTTGTGGGAACAATATTCTTATAAAAATATGAAAGGCATTTTATTGATTTTATCCATATCATTGGCACCCAAATACAAAGATTTTGAGTCCTGAAATGCAATGTTGCTGTAAGCAGTAGTAAAACATGAGAATATGGTTGAATGAAAACACATTCAAATTATGACATGTTATTAATGTATCTTTTGATAGAAATGACATTTCACACACTGTAACCTCACACATTAACCAATAATATATTATTGAAGATAAATTTAAACTGAAAAGGAGTATGGTACTGTCAAAATAGGGTTCACATCTTTCTCTTTTTGAATACATTACATTTTGAAAACATGGTAAACTCTCTGGCCTTAAAAGGTGATATGCATACATGGTATAGATATAAATTCTATTCATTCTGCAGTTTTTGAAGTTGAATTTCCATAATTTTCTTCTTAAGACTTAAACAATCAGTTTCAATTTTAAGTTTCTTGTAGAGTAGCTCATCATAGCTTTCCCCCAACAGGAAAGTTTGTCGCACGGACTTTGGCTCCTGGACTGTGCTCCATCCTGCTTGTCTCTTAATGGATCCCTGTGCTGAGGAGGCGGTGTCTGGCACTGATGGTTCCGGCTGTGAAGGCACAGACACTGTTGATGCAGTAGGGACAGCTCCTCCCATGGCCTGGAGTGTCTGCAAGTCAAGTGCTGCCATGTCACTGTATTCACTGTATATAAATGGACAGAAACTGTTTTAGTCATTGTTATTTTTGAGTATCTATGTATCTGAATAGGGTAAAAATATGAGGTAATAATCAGTTTCAAACACATGCAGTATCAATAATTTTTAGTGTTCCCTTCAAATACTTTTCACCACAATCTTGCACTTTGCAGGATTTGTTTAGGTGGATAATCAAGATTGGTTATTCTCTGTTATTGATGTGTTATATAATTTAATAATGCTTTTATAGTAATGTGTTTGACCACTTATAAACAGGAGGTACTTTGCTAACATAATAGTTTTTCATAGCAAATCATTTCAGTAGAGTTATGCTACATGAATGATTATACTCACTACAAGGGCAAGGGAATACATCAGTAGAATTACCTTGCATTAACTGTGTCAGAAAGGCTGACCACCTGTAGGAGGGATGTGTCCATGGCTGATGGGATTCCGGATATCGATACATTATTCTGCCCCAGAATATCCCACACTACCTCGGATGTGGCGCTCAAAGTAGGGCATGGTGATGGACCACCACCTGTCAAAGTAAAAATTGTTTTTACTTAAGTCAGAAAAATTGAGAAAGTTTTATTCCGAATCAATGTGTTAAATAATACTAAAGTAACAATTGAAGACAGCCTAAGAATTGTATATACATATGTAAATTCAAACTTTTAAGAATTTATTATACACTGTATGGGACACCATAATGTACTTAAAGACACCAAATACAAATATTTTTACTTGAAAGCTAGAATAAACAATAATTGTAACACATTAAGATTAAATGTATCTCAGATCTGGTGATTTATGCACTGTAAAACTACTATTACAGTTCAGTGTTGCAAAATGTGAACTACAATAATTACCTGTGCTGATAACACCTTGCTTGTACCTTGCAATTTCTCCCCTGGCTTTACTTTGGATGTTATGCCATTTCTTTTCCACCTCCTCTGGGGCTCTGATGCATCCTATGATTTACATAAAAATATTCAATTCTCAACTGTGTAATGTAATTTTCAGAAATAAACGAATAGGTACTGGATGTGACACTATAATATAACTGATAACCTGTACAATAACATTTATTTTTTTCTTCCCCTGAAAATAAATTTTATGTTAAATAAAATATAGATCTACAATACAATCTAGTTCTATCCCAAAAAATCCTTTGGATTTTATGTGCGTTGCTGCTGTGAAAATTTGCAAAATACTAAAATGTTGAATAACAATAGAAATTTGAACATTATTTGAATCTTAATATATTTCAATACCAAAAACTATCTTTATGGTCTGCCGTACCTGGAAAGGCTGCGTTGATCGTGTGGGTCAACTCCACCCACTTTTCCTTTTTCTTTTGAGCTGTCACGCCTGCCCCGAACTTTCCTAATAAAACCGCTTTGTTGTCGTCAACAAGTTTCGTCAGGAGCAGGTTTTGGTCCTCAGACCAGTTGGGTTTTCGCTTTTTGTCAGTCATGTTCGCTGGCTGCCGTCGATATTCCCGCCGATCGAAAATAGGTCGTCTGCCAAAACTTTTTACTTTCGCGTTTTCAACACTGAAGAGTCGTGTTTTGTTGCTATTTATAGATAAGGGAATGTCCAAAACGTCACTCGAAAGGTGTTAAGAATATTCTTAGTCGAAACTTTACATCCCAAGATGCAACGGGGTAGACTAAGAAAACTCTTAGATATTATACTAATACTTTGCTAAGAATCATGCTTAGACTGTTTGTGAATTGATACTTAAGATTTTTTCTTAGCTAAGAATTTTTTAGAAAACTTAAGCCAATTTTTAAGAAAATTCTAAGAAGCTTTGTGAATACCGCCCCTGAACTCTGAAAATAAAGAAAGTTGAAGCGACCTCATTCATTTGACTTCCATATCTGTTTGTTAACATCAAGATTCATATCACTGCATAAGGGCTGAAGCTTGACATGCATTACATTTCTGGATTTCGAAAATTGCTTGAAATAAAACACTGTCAGTCTGAAAATTTATTTTAGTTCTATCCAGTAGAAATGCTTGCAGGGTCCTAAATTAATGCAAGTCTGCTTGTCTGGGACTAGTACAATTCAGGAATGACCTGTAACATGTGTAATGTTTTCACTTTTACCATTTAGGGTATTAGGTAATTGGCACACCTGTTGCTGATTATTTTTGTGGACCCATGACAATGAAATTGAATTTCCACCCTGGTCGGTATATCCTGGCAGATGTTCCATGCTATCAACTGCGTGATTCCTGATGATTCAAATACCCATGCTGTCCCTGACACGCTACATGTACAACTGGTGATGTGCATTAGGTGTAGATTATCTCAAATGAATATTACTTTTACTCTAATTAAATCTAGTGTCAGTATTCACACATTTCTCTCACTCTGGAAAATAACAATTTAGCTCTTGTTTTTTTTAACTCAGTACTACACTCCCATTCCTATAATAATCTCCGATAGTTAGGATAAACAGTGGTTAGATTTGTGTATTGAAATTATATATGCCTGATTTTGAAAAAACTATGCACCTGTTTTTTCCAAACATATTGGGATATATCTTTATTATCCCCCTGGCATATAATGTGGGGGGATATAGCAATCAGCCAGTCTGTCTGTCCGTCCGTAATCATTTCCTTTTCCAGGGCAGAATTCGAAAACCATTCAGTGTATTTGATCGAAACTTGGCAAATCTATCAGACACATACAGAAGTGGTGCCTTTTGATATTTTGGGATTTTCCTAATTTTTATTTTTATAAATTTTTATGGAATGAAGTTGGACATAGACTCAATTGGGGATGGGGTTTGTTTACGGGGCAGAATTCGAAAACCATTCAGTGTATTTGATCGAAACTTGGCAAATCTATCAGGCACATACTGAAGTGGTGCCTTTTGATATTTTGGGATTTTTCTAATTTTTATTTTTTACAATTTTAATGGAATGAAGTTGGACCTCGACTCCATTGGGGAACAGGTTCGTTTCCGGGGCAGAATTCGAAAACCATTCTGTGGGTAAACAATGTATGCTTCTTAAAGAACATTCAACTGTTCACTCATTACATACAGAATTGCACATTTACCATGTTTACTAGTGGTTACTTTACAGACAGCTGCCGGGGGGATATGTCATCTTTCTGATGACTCTTGTTAGTAATTCAAACACTGGTGTGCGGGTAATACCACTCACCTCTATCTCATCATGTTTTATAATCATGATAATATGCTACAGCAATACATATGATCCTGATTAGTTCAAGTCTTCAGGTACACACTCTATAATGTGTAGGAAAGTAAGAAGGGTCAAGGTATTCTTGATGTTTTCTGCGACATCATTTTAATCTTGGAACTTCCAAGACCCATCATCATCATCATCATCATCATCATTATAGGTTTGGGAGGTGAAACAAGTTGTTTCAATTTTCAGTTCAGAATCCTGTTTTCTTACACACTGTTATTTGTTTGGTCCTCAAGAATCGATCACTGGGACTTGGAACATGAGAAGATTATGATGCTGACTGAGCACTCGCTGATTGTCTGCAAATACAACTTCATCACGCAGAAACTGCTGGAGTTCAAGCGCATCATGCTGCACTGTGTGGACACCATCTGCATCGGGGACTTCAAGTACCCAGAACATTCCATCATGCCGTGAGTTGCTGCCTGCAGTCAAACTGCCAAGTCATAGCTCAATTCCTGTTGTTAACTACGTTTATAGCGAACTGTCCCATCCATTTGCTGTATATGTGCTTATAACAAACTAATTATGATTATAACAAAGTAAATTTAGTGGTCCCTTTGAGTTCGTTACAACCGTAGTTTACTGTACCTATTTAAAAAAATTGTAATTCCATTGCTTTATCTGTACCATGTGACGAAACAAAACATCCTCTCCAAATCACGTGACTGACACTGACCTTGAATATTGTCTTGTCATATGATCAGTATTGACCTGTCACGTGATGAATATTGACTTTGTCTGCTAGAAGACAGGATGGCGTCTGGTACTAGCCATTCACTGTTCACAGCTGAGTTACTGTAGTGAAAGAGGACGCTTTAAAGGCTTCATAAACTTTAAAAGTGAATTTCTCTATAACAAAATGAATGATTACTTTTGACGAGGTCAGTATGCAAAAAACAAGGACACCTGGACCCAACCCTTTTAGTGGTCTGACCACCTCAGGGGTTGGGTCCTTGTTTTTACATATTGACCTCAAGAGTAATTATTTTTATATTGTAACAACCAGTCTGTAAGTCAGGCTTGCTCTGACCATTGTAGACTTATAGGGGGTTAATGATGGGTTCACATTTCAAGGTTGAACATTGGTTTTGAATCATGACTGAGAATAGAAAAATCCTGTCACCCTCCTCTGTGTGGGATGTTGCTCATTATATCAATCACTAGTTTGTCGAGTCCAGGTATGATTGTGTACAGTCGTCCTGTAGCTGGAATCTGAAAAATAGCAGGCTGCTATGTTAAGCAACAATCTGTAACTCATATAGAACTTAGTTCTTAGAAGTTTGTGGACTTGCGATAGTTGGCTGATTATATGGACTATCACAGTTAAAATAGCCACAATAGTGACCCATTCTGTAGCCACAATAGTGACCCATTCTGTAAAAGAATTTTACTCATTATCATGATAATGATGTTCCCGTCTTTAAGAGAATTGATGATGATGATGATGATGATGATGATGATGATGATGATGATGATGATTGCTTCAGTGACCGACAACATGGAGGAATTCAACTGAGATGGAATCGTGGCCAGGACTTGACTTTTGGCCAGAAGTGGAATCCATTTGCTACAGACATTCCCTGGGTGTCGTTCACCCACCACCCCATCCTATACAACCCCAAGGAGAATGAAACAACAACTTACAACTGTGACGACTTCTACGAGAGCCTTGTCCAAGCGGTCAGCAAGGCGTACCAGGTCAAACGTCCAAATGAGAAGATCACCATTGTCAAAGGGCCCATTCTCATCGAGAGTTACGCAAGTGTGGCGTCCATGGTCTACAACCAGAGCGGGCTCGGCTTCTTCAGAGATCGGAATGGCATCAGCTTCTGAGAAGACAATTATCTGACTTTTAAACACAAGTAATAAAAATGAACTGGTCTCAACATAATTCCAAGAGACTCTGCACTTTCAAGCATCAACACTCCTGCATGCATATTTAGGAAAAGCTCATTTCGAATTACAGAACCCACTGTGATTAGATGTGCATGTATTTTTATATCTTTGATGTTTGAATATGCATATATTGTAAAATTATGACAAGTTGCATCTAATGGAAATGTTGATGTTGTGTTTTAAGATTTGGTGATATATGTTTACATTATTTGATATATTTGTTCAATTTCATACTTGCTTGGTTTCCAGGGCAATTACTGATTGTTATTCAAACAGTCCTAAAGATTTCTTTCAAATTTAACTCTTATCATGTTAATATCCTTACCGAACATGAAAGTGTTCCACTAATGTATGTCTCAAGCAAACCGATTGTTAATCCATTTGATTTATTCTGTATATGTGGATGATTGAAAGAATTAAGTCATTAGATTTAGGGGACTTGCAGCAGAATTCTTGCTCTTAGAATTTTCAAAAAATTTCAGCACAGGAGCCAATTGATATAAGGTGCTGAGTTTTGTCCTTTTTCCTTACAATTATATACTAGTCATTGGTTTGAAGCCCAAATCATGCTTTTGGAATCCTTGTTTCGTGAAGCCCATACACCGGCTCGTTAGTTGCACCAGAGTGGGAAATGTCTGCAGACTGCTTTTGGCCTTCCTCCCACGCTGTGACAACAGGAAATGGGAGCACTGAAACACTGGTCCCAGTGGCTTTAACCCTTTACACACTCGTTTATCTTGGAGGAAATCCACAGTTCGACGCCATGCTGATTTTAATGGATATTGACAATATTTTATCTTGGAGCAAAAACCACACGTCAATGTTTTGCCTAGGTAAACTCGTAATTTCAAACATGAAACAGAAGCTGGAGGAAATAGATATGCATTTGAAATTTGATACCTGTAGGTCTTTCACCCTCTCAGATCTGCTTTTATTTTCACAAATATTAATCTCATAATATAATATTGTCATGCACTGTTTGACAGTGACTCTCCAAGTTATATTTATTTCTAAAAATTCTAAACCACTTTCTTTCACCAATGAAGAAGCATCCAACTCGAATATCATTGTCTGGGAATCAGTCATGTTTCGCTGAGTTAACACGTGACTTGAACATGTTAAAGTAGGCTTTTGGTCTGGTATTGAATGAGTGGAAGAAGCTAGGAGACATACCACAAGCCCACCAAGGAAGGCATACTTTCAGATCTTGATGGTCTTTGGCTTTCTTTTCATTAACCGTCTTCTTCAAAACATATTGTTCATGATGTTTAACACCATTGATTCTGCCTTCAATACATCGATGTAACTGGTCACAAGCAAGTCCAAATCAGTCAACAGTTTGTCAGAAGTGGCACTGTCCGCAAAAGCTTCATTTATGTCAATTGTTGATCTTGGAAAAACTATGTTACAGTGGAAATAACTTTGACTGTCCATAGTGGCAGCTCCATGTAGAATGATGCAAGCAACCAACTGTTACACAAATGACGTCATCTCTGGCATGTCTAGTGACGTCATCTGACATGTCTAGTGATGTCGATCTGGCATGTCTAATGATGTCATCGGGCATGTCAAGTGACGTGAAGTGCTACAGAGACTGTGATTTCCCACTAAACTTTCGCCAACACGGGAAATCTGATATTTTGGAAGACTTACTCATGTTCCCCAAACAAAACTTATGATCGAGGAAGATTTTCCATCAAGTGTAGAACGACTTGGTAAGTCCTGATCCGTTTTATAGAAGCCAGAGAGCTATATTGCTCACTTTCATTAATTCATTCAGTGTGCTTTGTTTGAAGTTAGTTTCAGATTACGTAGCGGACGTATGTGCTGGAGGATGGCATCATTTGGAAGGCAGGTTCTTATAGAAGCTATGTTATTGATGTTTGTCTCCAGGGTGTATTATTGTCAGTTGTTTTGTGAATGTTGAATACCATGCATGATGCACTGAAGTCTTCATCACTAAATCTCTCATTATCTAGTGTATTAGATCTCCATTCTATAGGGATAAATACCCTGGGATATTCAACATTGCCAAAGAACTTTCCAGCCGAGATTTAAGTCAAAAGACTCTGATATCAAGTTCAGCATAGGTATTCATTGAAACTGTGGCCTTGTTTTAGTGAGCCCTTGGTATATTTAAAATATACGGGAGTACAAAGAATCACAAGACTTTAATTGATTTTGTTTGAAAAACATTTTCTCTTCGTGAGGGTCCTGTTTATGACATGTTAGAAACTTGTGTATCACCGATTGTTTCAATCAGGAAAGAATACAACATGATTAGACATCTGTTTGCAGCAGACATTTGAGCCAGACTCACAACGAAGGTGTGTTCGTGAATGGGTCCAGAGTATTTATGATAGAACGGAGATATGGTACTGGATGGTCAGGGATGTCTTCACACCAGTTAAGTAAAGAAACAAAACCACATTATGCAGTCATTGAAGGATAATGTCTCGAGCAGTTCAGTTAATGTTTTTAGGCCTCAACCTTGTCATAATTGTAGATGGAGATTTTATGCAATGCGTTCTTAAGGGATGCATTTCACATCGCAGACACCAGGACTTTGTTATTGTCAAATTATATGGAAACTATTTTTTCAAGATATCACCAAGTTTGAATTTCAGTAGATTTGCTATCCCTTGAAATTCTTGATGCATGTATTTTTGCTATGTCCTCACCTCATTGCCTTAAGCAGAATTCCAAGTCTAATCATAGTATAGTGCATGTAATCCTGAATATTGTTGACTAGAAACACATTTTTTTTTATCCCAGATGCAGATGTTGGTCTGGTAGGTTGTCCTTTTGTGTTAGGGTTCGTTGTATTCCTTCATATATTTTTTTCTGTTTTTGACAGAAAGGATACCATGCGTGGCGTACAATGTCAGCATTGTACTCAATATGTCAAAATGGTGGGAATTGACACACAGCATGAAGTAGCAGAATAACTTTCTGGTTCTCTGGGAAATTAATGATTACTCTCAGATGCCAACTTTTATCTACAAAGCTGATATGTATACATTTGTCCTGACTGTTAACTTTGCCAAAACTGACAGTAAGTAGTAAATTTTGAGGTATGTGGACAATTTTTTGTTTAAAAAAATATATTAATCTGAACCCTTACAGATTTAACAAGATTGCTCAAGGAAATGGAGAGGGCACCATGACAGTATGCCTTGAAGATGCCACTGGAAGGTGTATTTGTATATCTATCGGCCGTCTTTCATTGATTGGGCAGCTTGTGATTCCATTGTGCTGAATTGGCTGTAGATGGATTTTCCGTTTTTACAATTATGTTTATGTATATTATCACTGGTAGTGCTTATTGTAGTGTTACTATAATTATTGTTATAATTTATTATATTTCTATGTATATATAACATCATTTATTTGGCATAATCAAATTATTATCATGATGATTTTGTTATTATCATTTATCCAATGGCTGCTATTGTCAGTGTGTTTTTTTTTATGGCAAATCTGGCCAGTAGTCAGGTGGGTTTTTTTCGATTATCCAAATTGATTTTTACTGCTCCTAATTTTGTTGTTAATAATCACATATTTATAGATCAATTTCAGCTAAAAATTGTCTGTGGAAATTCGTTAACTGGGAATTATTTTTTTTGTCATTTAAGTAAACATCTTCACAACCCAATTCACTCAAAGTTGAGTCTTGAATACACAAACTATCAGATTTTGTCCTGCAGTTTAAAGACATTGTAGTTGCATAAACCTGTCCCTTAGTGGTATAGATTTGTCACCAGCAGCTGTGAAGCGGAGTCATGAATTAGGTATTTGCTTTTGATTATTCAGTGTTTCCAGATCAATTTACAAATTCTGAAATGCTTCAAGGCTTCATTTGGTCTGTATATTCCTACCACTCAGGTACCAGGTCTTGTCTCCATGTAATTATTCTTGCTGGTTTTGACAAGTAAATTCTGTGATAGAGAATTGTGTTTGTTGTTGGTCGGGATATCAAGCATCTTCATCCAGGGACAGAGCTTCAGCCGAGGTGGTATTGGGCACCAGTAGGACATGCTGTCATAGCACTGACGAAAGAGGACGGGTTTAATGCCATTTTAAACAGTATCTCACTTATCACACAATATCGGTTGTTATCGTTGTGTATAATTCTAAGATTACGTCGTCAGCACCATACCCGTTGGTTTCACCGAAGTGGTAAACGTCTGAGACCTGCATCACTTCGGGCTTTCCTCCCACATTAAGCTGACACGCCATGATACAACTGGAATAATGTTAAAAGCGGCATTAAACCCAACTCACTCACTCACTAAGATTACGTCATACTAAAAATCCTTAGATTTTCAACAAATGTCATGTTCACTGTCAGCCTTCCTGACCAGTTGTTCAAACAAACCGTACACAGCGGGGAAAACATCACTTTCCAATCACTACATCCACTGGAAGCTGATAGATCGGGGAAGTAGGAGGGACGACTTTCTGATGTAATAGAGGTAGTATTCTCAGAATTATGCACAATGGTAACTATTGTTCGATAATGCCTTTGAATTCCCTAGACCATGTTCCCCTTTTCTGGGTATTGCAGGGTATTCTATTACTTATCAAACAAGTAATCAACCAGTACATGTATCTTTAACATCACAGTCAGCTCTATTCTCATTTTAGTCGGCTCTAAAGTGGGCTGCTCAGACCAACACTGCCCCAGAATATCCCGCAACATCCGTTACTGGTTGATAACTTATTAAATAGACCCTTGAAGATCCGGTTTAGAATAGGTCTTCAGCAACCCATGCTTGCCGCAAAAGGCGGCTATGCTTGCTGTTTGAGGCGACTGACGGGATCGGGTGGTCAGGCTCGCTGACTTGGTTGATGATTGTCATCGTATCCCAATTGCGTGGATCAATGCTCATGATGTCAATCACTGGATTGTCTGGTCCAGACTCGATTATTTACAGACCGCCCTCATATTGCTGGAATATTGCTCAGTACGGCGTTAAACAACAAACAAACTTATTAAATAAGTATCTCAAGGTTTTATGGCTGCTAATTTGCCAATGTAATAAATGCACAAACTATGAGGGCTGCTCAAAGACTTCTCAATAATGGGCCACAACAAAGTTAACTAGTCAATGCAGTACTCTGTTGAGTAGTTCATTGCAAGTGTATTTGGTCTGTTGGAGCCGATTGTATATATATAGTGACAGCCAGTTGAACATGATTGGGGTCCAAATGGACACTTAAATGGAAAAGAACAAGTACCAAGCAGTCATCAAATTTTGGACTACACAGAAAAGTACTCCCTAAGAAATTCATGACCACATGTCACAAGTGTATGGGAATAGGTGCCTATGTTTAAGACTGGAAGAACAAGCCTTGATATTTGTATTATAAGTTGTATGTTGCATAACTCAGTATCTATTTCCACAGGGCCTTTCATCAGTCTCCCGAGCTAATACAATCTGCTATAACGAAACTATCATCTTAAGAACTTCAACCTGCCTTTGCGATTCCAACAACAAACTACTCTGGTTACCCTAGATACACTGTATCATACATTCAGGCTAATTCGTGGGTTTCACTGCAGTGGTAAACGTCTGTGATCTGCATCTCTTCGGGCTTTCCTCCCACATTAAACGGACACGCTGTGATATAACTGCTGGAATCCTGTTAAAAGCAGCGTTAAACCCAACTCACTGATGGCGTAGGTCTCCCGGTAGTAAGGGTATTGAAGTAGTCGTCAGAGTTGGTTTTGCCACGTGGTCGCATGGTTGAATATCTCGCCTGTAGTTGCCATGAAATTCTATTCTCACTAAGGCACAAGAGTTAGCATATCATGTCTTGCGCTCAGAGAGGCCAGTAAGATGTGTAGGTTTGAAGAATGGTCATCTTGTTTTGTTTGTTTGTTGTTTAACGCATGCTTGTCATAAGAGGCAACTAACGGGATTGGTTGGTCAGGCTCGCTGACTTGGTTGATGAACATCATCGTATCCCAATGGCCTTGACCGATGCTCATCACTGGATTGTCTGGTCCAGACTTGATTATTTACAGACCATCGTCACATACCAAACAAACCTTCACATACATGCTGATAAATGCAGCAGGCATGAAAGATTAACCAATAAGGACTTCATTGATCATTGTGCTCAGTTTTACTCCGACAACTCATCAAGCAAGTCCAGTGGAAAAGGAACAAAGAACTTTGGAAACTTGTGTGCAAACAACTGGAGAATCACTTTATTTGGCCAAGTCAAGTGATGTGTGTCGTCTCTGCAGCATGAGTTGGCTGTTACAGGCAAATGTCTGGGTTTCATAGCAATTTCTTGTGAAGTTGAGCAGAATTAATGTTGTGTGCCAGCCGCCAGTCTTCATTGTTATCCCTTACACTACCATACTCTGGCACCGGTAAGAATTGGTTATTGTATCCAATTGCACAGATCATATCAATCACTGGATTGTGTGGTACAGACAGCAGTCATAGACGTAATATTGCATCTCAGATGAAAGGCTGCAAAAGCAATTTCAAGCTTGCAATTATCATTGGATAACCTGTGTCTTTTTGTAGTTGCTTCATGATCACAAGGTAGCTTTTCTTAACGTTTGCAGCTAATCTGGACTAAAGTTGAATATTTTGTCAATTTTGGTATATATGACCAGCAGCATATTTTTAGAGCTCAGTCTGATGAAAACCAGTCTTGTTGGAAAATGATTTTTGGGCTGTCAACATTCCGTACTGTGCCAAAACAAGGAACATCCCAGTGTATTAGTGCATGTAATTGTGGGTCAGTCATGAACTGGTATTTGAATGCTATGTCTGGATGTCAGTCCAATATAATGGATATTTACTGACCTTTCCCATGCATTTATAAAGAATATTTTAGGGTTTGATTACACTTGCAAGCATATTTATGTGACCTTGTTTGTTTATTTTACCATAGTTAATATTCAAAATTTCTTTTTCATTTGTGTGGGGCAGTTTCCTTTCCATAATAACCCCAAAGAGAAATCATTGCTAGCTGGATATTGCTTTTGCGGGTTTTCGTCACACAACTGGAATGCCAAACTCGGCAATATGACAGCTATGACAGCGTCTGCATCAGACAATTCAGTGATTGACATGATCTACGCAATTGGGATACGATGACATGCATCAACTGAGCTTGAACACTTGATCCCTTTAGTCACCTCTTATGACAAACATTGGCTGCTGAAGACCAATTCTTACCCAGGTCCCAAAGTATGGTAGTGTAAGGGATAACAATGAAGACTGGCACACATTATCTTGTGAAGATGTACAGAATAAATAAGGTGAGACCATGAGCATCGAAATTGGGATACGATGACATACATCAACTGAGACTGACAACCCAATCCCGTTAGTTGCCTCTTACATCAAGCATGAGTTGCAGAAGACCAATTCTAACCTGGATCTTCACGGGGGTAAGACAAGTATGGGTTGGTGAAGACCTATTCTTACCCGGATCTTCACAGGTACTTTCCTCTTTGATTTCTGAACTTACCATAGTTGTCAAAGACAACAAAAATAGTTTCTTTTTGTGGCTAGTTTATATCAAATGGTTGGTCCCTTTGTAATAACTGAGTCTTATATTATGGGAAGATGAGAAATAACTGAGTCTTATATCATAGGGGAGATTAGTAATAACTGAAATTTGTCTCTAGAATAGGAGTATTACAAACAAACTTCACAATCATAATTAGTGCTTTCTGAATTTGTTTTTTATCATTGTGAGACAACAGAAGTTAGAAAATAATATAAACTTACTCTAAATGAGCAAACAGAATAATGTTGACCTTTCGCCACTGACATATGCAAAAGCTGCAATGTGTCCAGCCACTGAAACATCGGCCACGAACAGCTGCACGATGGATGATTCAGTTGTATGCAATAATCACTCCCTCACTCACTCACTGTTATAGATTGCTTTCAAGGTATCACTGCATATAGAATGTCAAACAAAAGACCATCTTTTGGGCATAAGTACTTTATATCACAAGTATGATCAGGCTTTTGTAAAAACAAATAACATACGATGCAAGATATACCATAAACAAAGGAGATCTGTCTCCTATATACACCTTGATTCTACAATATACAAACGCTGATGAGGACAGTATATCTCGTATACATTGAGGTTTCATATACACCGAAAATATCACATTTAATGCCTGCAGAAGGGGAGACAACTGCATCATCCATCATTGTGTGTGTTGTTGGCGTTGGTTACGAAGCACACACACATCTGTTCCTTCCCCATCAGCAGCAGGGCTTTGCCTTCCTTGTGCCACTGTAAGGAGCTCACCTGGAACGAGGCTGAAACACCACACAGATACTCACAAGTTCCACAATCCCGTTAAGATCAGATCTTAGTTGTCACTACCACTGAACAAAGACCTGAGGCCATCCCATTACGGGTCACATCAAAACAACCTCGCAAACTTTGACCGACCATTGATATGAAAAACAAGAAGTCAAAATCAGCCAATCAGAAAACTGCTTTGAGCTTTACGGCACTTGTTTCAAACTGTCGACTTCGATTTCAGACGACCATTTGACTGTCCTTACCTGATCTGGAGAGCGATGCTGTGATTGGTAGCATAAAAGGTCATTCTGACCTGTAATGGGATGGCCTCAGATCTTTGTTTACCAGTAGCGAGAACTAAGATATGATTTTAATGAGACTGACAAGTCATCAAAAAGTTACAGCGTAACATAGGCTTATCTCAAAGGTGCTTAATGCTTACTTGTGAATTTGCTGGCATATAAAAACATCACTCTGACAAAGCAAAACATCAACTGACAGCATTCATTAACTTCTCTTTTTTACCTTAAAAGGCGATTATTAATTCTAATGTACAAATATCAGGTGTAGGGAATTCCAATTCCGATTTCCTAATGACCACATGTACAGCATGTTGGTAGACGTACACAGAGCTAGTCAGTCTGACTACCATGTCTACCTACCTTCAGCAGGAATCTCCACAGACAAGCATCCACTGGCTGACCACATGTACAGCTTGTTGGTAGACGTACACAGAGCTAGACGGTCTGACTCTGTGTCTACCTACCTTCAGCAGGAATCTCCACAGACAAGCATCCACTGGCTGACCACATGTACAGCTTGTTGGTGGACGTACACAGAGCTAGACGGTCTGACTGCCGTGTCTACCTACCTTCTGCAGGAATCTCCACAGACAAGCATCCACTGGCTGACCACATGTACAGCTTGTTGGTGGACGTACACAGAGCTAGACGGTCTGACTGCCGTGTCTACCTACCTTCTGCAGGAATCTCCACAGACAAGCATCCACTGGCTGACCACATGTACAGCTTGTTGGTAGACGTACACAGAGCTAGTCGGTCTGACTGCCGTGTCTACCTACCTTCAGCAGGAATCTCCACAGACAAGCATCCACTGGCTGACCACATGTACAGCATGTTGGTAGACGTACACAGAGCTAGTCGGTCTGACAGCCGTGTCTACCTACCTTCAGCAGGAATCTCCACAGACAAGCATCCACTGGCTGACCACATGTACAGCATGTTGGTAGACGTACACAGATCTAGTCAGTCTGACTCTGTGTCTACCTACCTTCAGCTGGAATCTCCACAGACAAGCATCCACTGGCTGACCACATGTACAGCTTGTTGGTAGACGTACACAGATCTAGTTGGTCTGACTCCTTGTCTACCTACCTCCAGCTGGAATCTCCACAGACAAGCATCCACTGGCTGACCACATGTACAGCTTGTTGGTAGACGTACACAGAGCTAGTCGGTCTGACTGCCGTGTCTACCTACCTTCAGCTGGAATCTCCACAGACAAGCATCCACTGGCTGACCACATGTACAGCTTGTTGGTAGACGTACACAGAGCTAGTCGGTCTGACTGCCATGTCTACCTACCTTCAGCTGGAATCTCCACAGACAAGCATCCACTGGCTGACCACATGTACAGCTTGTTGGTAGACGTACACAGAGCTAGTCGGTCTGACTGCCATGTCTACCTACCTTCAGCTGGAATCTCCACAGACAAGCATCCACTGGCTGACCACATGTACAGCTTGTTGGTAGACGTACACAGAGCTAGACGTGTCTGGCTGCTGTCCCACTGCACACCTGTTCGTACAATGAAATCTACAATAAATAGGTACACAAGGAGTATCACAGCGTGTCAGCTTAATGTGGGAGGAAAGCCCGAAGTGATGCAGCTTACGAAGTTTACCACTTTGGTGACACCAAAGGGCATGGTTATGGTGCTGACAAACCTAGAAACATAATCCGGTCGGACCGAGATTCAAACCATGACTCACAGTTTTCAGGCCTGCCCAAAGGACACGACTCTGTACAGTGAATTGAGGTTCTGTAGATGACGGGGTCTGCCATGCACCTCAAACTGAGATAAACATTTCCCCCATAACATAGGGTTCCCCCAAACACAGCTTTCCCCCAAAACACAGGGTTCCCCCAAACACAGCTTTCCCCCAAAGACAGGTTTCCCACAAACATAGGTTTCCAACAAACACAAGGTTTCCACCAGACCAGTGTGTTTCCCCTAGACCAACAGGTTTCCACCAAGCCAACAGGTTTCCACCAGACCAGCGGCTTTCCATCAGACCAGTGGGTTTCCCCTAGACAACAGGTTTCCCCCAGACCAATGGGTTTCCCGGTATAAACATATTCTTACACTTGATGGGTGCTGCTTGAACCAGAACGGCAGACAGTGTGAGTTTCTGAACATCCCAGATCCACAGCACGTTCGGCATGTTGTCTGGCAAAAGAACAAGACACAGGTTAAGGCCAAACTGTCTATACTGCTTGGCTCATGAATTTACTGAAAAAGGTTGAGAGAAGAAAATTAAAAATCCATATAAATTTGTTTTTTGTTCTTGTTAAAGTTTGGTGAATAAACTGCCATGTGTTTAGTCTGACTTGTCGGTCTTACTTTTGGAGACCCATGAATATCCAGGGTAGAATAGGACATAAGCAGCCCATGTTTGCCTTAAGAGGAGACTCACGGTATCGGGTGGTCAGACTCGCTGACTTGGTTGATACATGTCATCGATCCCAATTGCATGGATCGATGCACATGATATCTATCCCTGGATTGTCTGGTCCAGATTTGATTATTTACAGACCGCCGTCATATAGCTGGAATATTGCTGAGTGCGGCGTTAAACAAACAAACAAACCAATCTTACTTTTGGAGCTTGTCCATGTCCATGATATATATTGATTTGTTTGTAGTTTAACAGCACACTCTGAATTATTCAAGCTATATGACACCTGGCTGTAAATAATCAAGTTTGGACCCAACAATCCAGTGATTGATATTGTGAGCAGTCGGAGTACGATGCCGCCCAATCAACCTGGTCCCCGAACCAGACGACCTGCTCCATGATGTCACCTCCTACAAACAGCTCAGGTTGCTGGGGACCAATTCTAATGAGGAAACCCGCAGGGACTTGGACACTTTTGATAAGGGAACTTACCATTTTTGGTATACATGTATTTACAGTCGTGACTGAACGCCACCGTTCCCACACCCAGCTTGGGGTTGGCCTTGTTAGAGGCTGGTTTCACAACAGGTAGTTTGGCTGGTGTTGCCTCAACATCGTCTGGAAATAAAACCACAGAAATACATACAGGGCACTCTCTACTACCTGCTGTGTTGACTTGCTTCAAAAAGAGCCAATTTCATGACTAGAACCACTTTGGCGCCAATGGTGATACTACGGAGCCTCTTTAACAAGAAACACCAAAAAAAATTGCTGGTTTTCATGATTTTACACTTGTGAACTGTGAAGTATTATTAACACAAGATTAACAGTCATGTGAATAGGCCAGGCTAGCATCATCTGTGCATGGAGCTCACGATATATTTTAGAGAATTGAATGAATTAAGGTGTTGAACTCCATGTTACATGACTTCTGCAAGGCCCCGTGAAGATAGTGGACCAACACTGTGTTGAGGGCATATAACCTGAACACAAGTGTTTGTCATGGGGACCGGAAGAAACTGTTGTCAATGTGCTTCCAATTGATGAGCAGGGGGGCACGCCAGACTCACATTTACTCTGCACAGTGAACAGTGTTGTAGTAGGGGCGGGTAACTCTGCTGATGGAATGGGAGCCCGTGTCTCAACCTCTTTATACACGACCTGGAAAAAAATCAGCGAAATCACACTCTGCTACTTTTGTACTTACAAACTCAACACGTATCAAGCAAACATGAGTCTGAAGGTACAAGGTGCATTAGCCTGATGGTACAGGGTGCATTAGCCTGATGGTACAAGGTGCATTAGCCTGATGGTACAGGGTGTATTAGCCTGATGGTACAGGGTGCATTAGTTTGATGGTACAGGGTGCATTAGTTTGATGGTACACGGTGCATTAGTTTGATGGTACAGGGTGCATTAGCCTGATGGTACAGGGTGCATTAGCCTGATGGTACAGGGTGCATTAGCCTGATGGTACAGAGTGCATTAATCTGATGGTACAGGGTGCATTAATCTGATGGTACAGGGTGCATTAGTTTGATGGTCACTCTGATGATGATACTGGATACATAACTGATGATGGTACATGATACATCACTCTGATGATGGTACAGGATACATCACTCTGATGATACATCATTAATCTGATGGTACAGGGTGCATTAATCTGATGGTCACTCTGATGATGATACAGGATACATCACTCTGATGATGGTACATGATACATCACTGATGATGGTACAGGGTACATCACTGATGATGGTACAGGATACATCACTCTGATGATGGTACAGGGTACATCACTCTGATGATGGTACAGGGTACATCACTCTGATCATGGTACAGGGTACATTAATCTGATCATGGTACAGGGTACATAAGTCTGATCATGGTACAGGGTATATAAGTCTGATGATACAGGGTGGAGTAGTGTGTTGAAGTCTAGGAAAAGCACCGACTTACAACATTGTTGTTCTCGACTGTGGAGGGATGGGAGAACTCCGCCACCTTCTTCCAGGTGATGTGATTGAGAATCCGCACCTGCAAACACAAGCATATCCTTTACTGAGGTGTAACTGAAATCAAATAATTTCTTTCAAGTTTATTCTGGAACAAATTATGTTTTTCACAAACATTCCAGGCAGCATTCCCTCCCCCCGGATCAGAGCGTCAGTCAGAACAAATGGGTTACTTATTGAGGTCTAACAACATTTTCGTAAACTTTGAAAAACTATCTGGTAGATACACCCACTTCAGGCCTTCTGTGCCGAGGGAGATAATTGTCAGTCTTCTCAACAGTTACCTCCCTTGAGTCATTCTGATGCCATCTGTTGATGTAGAGTAAAGACCTTCTCAACAGTTACCTCCCTTGAGTCATTCTTAGGCCATCTGTTGATGTCGAGTAAAGACGTCAGGTGGGTGTTAATATACCATCACTTCGAAAATGGACAATTCATGAAACTTCAGCAGAATATTTTCAGAAACATCAAGAAGCCAACTCTGTCTGCATATGATCACTCACAAATATAACTAATTGATCCAAAAGAAATATTAACTAATTTGTGGTACAAAGGGTTAGCATTGAAATCATTTTTGCTCTAAAAAATATCTCCACTGTATCACAGCTTGACGCCATGTGATGTCACAAAGTTTGGGTGGGGGAGTTTCAAAAGTAAGTTTGGAAATATATCGGAAACGAAATCCAGGCAGTCTTGACAATCTTTTGATAATATACAAACGAAAAAATACCCGTTGTCATCAGATCAGACCTGAAAAGTGACACAAACTTCATATGATGCTACGTAGGTCCCCCAGATGTCACAGATTGGAAACTTTTGTATTGATATCAACAACTATTTTCTTGTTCAATTCGCAACTCCAAATGATCCCAGTCTTTACTCTCCCTCAACAGAATTGTGTGAAAGATTGGACAGTCTACACACCAAGTTAGGCACAAGGGAACACAGAAGAGAATGACGGGCCCTGCCATTGTTGTTTGATGTTTATTTGTTGCATCACGACACACTCAGCAATATTCCAGCCACATCACTGCGGACAGTAAATAATCAAGTATGGACTACACAATCTCATGACTGACATCATGAACATTGATCTATGCAATTGAAATAAAATGACATGCATCAACCAAGTCAGCGAGCCTGACCACCTGATCCCATGAGTATCCTCTTATGGCAAGCATAGTCGCCTTTTACAGCAAGCATAGTCGCCTTTAATGACAGGCATAGTCGCCTTTTACGACAAGCATAGTCGCCTTTTACGGCAAGCATAGTCGCCTTTTACGGCAAGCATAGACGCCTTTTACGTCAAGCATAGTCACCTTTTACGTCAAGCATAGTCGCCTTTTACGGCAAGCATAGTCGACTTTCACGGCAAGCTAAGCCCTGAGGGAAATTTGTGAACCAATCGTTATTTTTTCAATTCTAGGGATGCAACACCACTCCCTAAATTCCCTTGCCTCCACTATCAATGGCCAGTCCCTCCTACCATGCAAAAGAATTGTAGTCCTCACTTGTGAATTCAATTGTGGAGGGGCATGGCAACCATTTACCAAAACATCACATCATGAATGTGAAATGAGGTCGAATGATTTTGAGTACTTATTTATATGTTGCACAGCTGTATTGATCTACATAATGATGTTGGAAGCCCCAAAACAATTTCTTTCTCTGTGTGACAACAGTTTAGATAATTGTTAACCTGTACAAAGGCATCATGCTTGTCAGGATCACACAAACAAGTTCCGCGACACCAGTGATGACTATACTTTACGACATAGTGTCCATGCTTCAGTTATTATAACAATCATTCTACATCAATTATCCCACAAAGGCCACTGTACTTGACAACACACAACTCATCACCATACAGCACTGGTATATCTACATATATACAGTAAACAACGTTTATAACAAACACGCTTACAACAAACTGACAGCTATAACAAAAACTTTTGCTCCTGGCCAATTGCTGTATATGTGCTGTATATATGCTTATAATGAACTAGACCACAGAGGCGGTCTAGAGGTAGAGCGTCCCCGGCCGCGTCATACAAGAAGACGTTAAAAGATGGTACTTGTTGTTACCCAGTCTGGCGCTCGGCATTAAGGGGCTAAAACAAGGACTGGTTGGCTCGGAGTCAGTATACTGTGTCGGAATGGGGTATACATGTTAAACTGCAGCATGGTAGCGGCAGTGAGCTAGCACTATAAATCGGCATCAGTCCAGACTAGTACAAGCAGCTACACACACACATACACGTCACTATATAAGTGCAAGAATCTTGGACGCGACGTTAAACCCAATTTCACCTCACCTATAATGAACTACGATTATGACAAACTGAAATCAGTGGTCCCAATGAATTTGTTATAACCATAGTTTACTGTACATAGGGAACTCTCACAACTGTGAGACAGACATGAACGACGATGAAGTCCTGATATAACGGATGGCGTCGTATGTTTCTGAGATCTCAATCAGCCAAGATTGCATAACTAAACTTGCACTTGTTCTGATAAATATATATGTAATGTTTACACCTTTCACCAAGAAAATAGCATGTTTGTTTCAAAATTGGGATTGAGAAAGAAGGATACTTATCAAGAAAATATTCATCTGGAATAAAATGTCCAAAGTCTAATTAACATCTATACCTTACATTTAATACAGGAGTTGTCAGGAGATGGGTGAGTGAGTATGGTTTTACGCCGCTTTTAGCAATATTCCAGCAATATCATGGCGGGGGACACCAGAAATGGGCTTCACACATTGTACCCATGTCTGGAATCGAACCTGGGTCTTCGGCATGATAAGCGAAAGCTTTAACCACTAGGCTACCCGACCTCCTCTGGGGCACATTAGAGTTTTGTTCCTCCATATCGTAACATGTAAGTTAATGTCAACCATGACAAGAAAACAGCGTTATCACTATCCCCCGCTACGGGGCACATTAGAATTGTGTTTTGATGCGTATTGAACATAAACTATAAAAAAGGGTCCAATAAAGCCTTACAAAGAGATCAGCATTAGGCCACTCCTGGCATCAGAATAAATGATTAATTGCTCACACTATGCACTTTGTAAATAAAATGGATCAAGGGCCGTAACTCTGTAAACAAGTAATTTACGGGACAATTTTCGAACTCAGTCTTGACAATTATCTCTCAGGCAGGCATGCAAACTTTCATTCATGTAACTTCAGTAATTTCTGAAAATAATTGACCCCGTTTCACACAGTTAAAACAACACGGAGCAAGTGTCATGACTCTGTAAAACAAATATTTTACAGGAACAATTTTCAAACTCAGTGACAAGTATCTATTAGATAGCATGCAAACTTTCAGTCATGAAACTTCTGTAGTTTCTAAGAAAACATGTCTCCATTGTACATACTAAGTTGAAAAGCAAGAAGCAAGGGCCATAACTCTATAAAAGAAATAATTAACGGAAACATTTTTTTCGAACTCATTTAAGATAATGACCAGTAACATCAGTGTGTAAAATTTCCTTTGTCGAACTTAAATAGCTTTTGAGAAAATTTGAACCCTTTGAGAAGCTGACGGGACGGACGGATGGACAGATGAATTCCATTCCTTTATCCCCCGCCCGACCTCGTGGCGGGGATAACAAGAGATACTCAACAGCTTAGGAGTCCTGCTCTGGAAACCGAGAATGTACAGACGGACAAGCAGATCGAAATGCATCTGTCCTGTTCACGAGGATCCCAACCAGAGAATTCCACCCTGCACTCTTGAGGATGAGATCAACTGATGATGATACTTCCTAACATACACACTTCTAACCATGCTATCATGAAAGGCAACTCACACATGTCTATGAAAGTATTCACTTCTAACCATTCTATCATGAAAGTCAACTCACACATGTCTATGAAACTTTTCACTTCTCAACACACTATCATGAAAGTCAACTCACACATGTCTATGAAACTATTCACTTCCAACCAGGCTACCATGGAAGCCAACTCACACATGTCTTTGTAATTATTCAAGCTTATCTGTTCTCTACTCAACAACACCACTACTTGAACACATTATCCCAAACAGTCACAATCTTACTCATTGCATAAGTGATGATTTTTTTTCTCACAAATTCATGCTTGGACAAATATCTACCATTTGTTTACCACGGTATCCGAGAGACCTGACGAGTCAAACATTGAAATTTATGGAGATCACAAAAACAACCCTCAAATCACAAGTGTCAAACATTTATTCTTAAATTCATGTTTAAGCCGTTCGAATGTTTCTAAATACGTGTATGATATCTCATAGTGCTGCACTTATCGGGATCAAAGAAACTTTTCATAGCTTATTCAGACTGGCCTTTTACACATTCATCCAAAAGCAACTAACGGTATTTCTCAATAAATTTGCCCACAATACAACTTCAAGTGATTCTGTCTAAATGGGCGAGGTTTCCCCCTATTAAACACGCCTGACCCGCCTGCCAACAAGCCTATTCAAATTACACAAAAACCCCTACTGATCCTTCAAATGTTTGGAAGGTTAGAGGCATTGCCTTGGCAACCAGGTTGAAAGTAGTCCCGGCTCACCAAGGCAAAGGCTTTACACAAAAGGCACCCAGCATCCATCATAAGCCTTTCAGCTCAATCAAGCTCAGCTACCAATACAGGCACTTGTCAATATTTATAGCCCTGATGGGGCCCTAAAAAGGATGTTGTTTACTTATTCCCCGAGGCACTTTATGGGTTAATCCGTGTGTGAAATGACCGTCTCCCTGTTGGCCCAACTCACAGTCCTTCAGTCTGGTTTAATGTTTGATGCGTACCATGCTACACTTGTTAAATCAGCATCTGTTTTGCAGGGTAGACACTATTTGTCATATCTACAGAAGGGCCATCTGCTTTTTTATTAATTTCTTGAAATTTCAAGATTTTTTTTTAAACAAATGGCCCTTAAAAACTTCTGTACAATTCATGCTATTCAGCAGGGTCTTTTTTAAAAGGCTAGATTTTGGAAGAAAACAAGCTAAACACCCCCTTGTGGACAAGTTAACAGGTGCGCAAGTTTTTCCATCAGACAAGATTAATTTGCCACCATAAAATGCCTGCTATGTGACTGCGGCCTGTAAAAAACCGAGTTTGAACCAGACAATCCAGTGATTCAGGACCTTTTATGATGCGGATTCTGTTCTAAATCCCACATGGTCATGCAAGGAATACTGGCAAACCATTCATCCCCAGAGCCTTGTGATGTCTAAACTGAGGATTGGTTGGTTGCAGTGTGACCCAGCTGACGAGGCAGGGGTTTATCAAGAACCAAACTAAATGCTCTTGGCAGGAAAATTGTTAAATATCGTTAGTTTGTTCAAAATTTAAATTTCTTTTCACAGCTCCTCTTTTCCTACATGCAGAGGTATTTTAACACTGCATTCACTGTAATAATGTGAAATAAGCACTAAAGCCACAAACCAGTGAAAATACAAGACACTGAGGTTTTATTGTTTTATCCAACTTCTGGACCGTCCTTATAGTGAAACCTCATTCCAGGTGACAAAGTAGACACAGTTATGGATAACTACTTCTTTAATACTGTAAAGGCAACGTTTCGGTATAGATCCTTATAAAGTTGTCAAGCAAGATTTAATTCTTGTTTGACAACGGTATAAGGAACTATACTGAAATGTCGCCTTTACAGTATTAGAGAGGTTGTTATCCATAAATTGTGTCTATTTTGTCATCTGTCAACTTCAAAATAATGCCTATCAAACAACTCATTCCAGGTCTTACTAGGAAAAATAAAACCTCATACCCAGACAAGGTCTAACAAGAAGAAAGTAAAACCCCCCAAGAAGTTTTACGAGATCAGTTACAACTATAATAGTATGAAGTGGGTGATGTTAATTCCAGTGTGGGAATCTTACTAACACTTGTTGCACACTTGGGACAAGGGCAGGCAAAAAAGATCAATAATTGGAATTATCTCGATGGGAAGAAATATTATCGATATTAGTGAGTGAGTGAGTGAGTGAGTTTGGTTTTACGCCGCTTTTAGCAATATTCCAGCAATATCACGGCGGGGGACACCAGAAATGGGCTTCACACATTGTGCCCATGTCGGGATTCGAACCCGGGTTTTTGGCGTGACAAGCGAACGCTTTAACCACTACGCTACCCGACCACTCCTATTATCGATATTAAAATTGTGCCATCAATAATACCTATTGTGATGAAATAGAGGTTTACATTTACCAAAACAGACTTGTTATTGTCAATGTTAATTGCTGAAGATGGAAAGGAAGTGTATTTGTTGTATCTCAAATGTCCACAAAGTAATAAATGTGCCACCACTCACCAGTGGAGTGAAATATGTTGATTTCATTAGGACATTTTTGGAGCATTGGCTCAAAGATACTTCTCTGATATTTATCGATAACTGATCGATATTTAGTTAACGGTTATCAATCTCTATGATCTGTATCAACAGCCAGCCCTACTTGGGATGCAATATCGTCCTCTAAGCAGATCTTGATAAACCCCTGCTATGTGTCTTCGTCATGCACTGATGGCAAGCATGGTAATACATACATTTACACAGATAAATTAAATTACATATAAAAATTAAAAAGTGGAGTGCAGAGTGCATGGAGAAAGGAAAAGTCATACTGTCAGGAAGACCCTGGCCTAAGCCATGGAGCCCTTGAAACTCTTATTCATGAACATTTACAGATGAATAAGGTACCTGCTTGATGGGTGCCAAAGTTTCTAAATTGTAATCTTAAGAAAAAAACACCTGACATTGCCAGAGAACATTTAGAGCTAATTGAGCAGGAACTCAAAAAGAGATCAGTAATGGGTGATGAAACTTGGGTCTACCACTGTCATCCCGAGTCAAAACGTCAATCCATGAAATGGCACCATTCCACTTCTCCAGCACCAAAGAAATTCAAGTCTTCAACATCAGTGAGGAAAGTTGTTGCCACTGTATTCTGGGTTGCAAAGGCTGTGATCCTTCCTGATTACTTAGAAAGTCAAATGCCGAATACCCGTGCCTACTATGCTGATTTGCTTCATCGCCTAAGAGATTTTATCAAAGTAAAGCGGCAAGGAATGCTGACTGCTGGAGTTCTACCACTTCATGACAATGCTTCTCTCACACACTTTCAAAGGAGGCTGCTATGCGACAATGTCGGTTCAAAGAGCTTCCCCACCCTCCATACTCGCAGGACCTGGCACCAAGTGATTTCCACCTGTTTCTTAAACTAAAAAAACACTCTTGTGGAAAGCGCTATGACGACAATGATGACCTCAAAGCTGCCGCGAATGGGTTTTTCTGGGTGGCATCAGAAAACATCTTCCTGACTGGAATTGAAAAGCTTCACTATTGATATGAGAAGTGTACTGAAAAGCAGGGAGATTATGTTGAATAATGAAATGAAAAACACTTTCACAATTGTTGCTTTTGTTTGTTAAGCTTAGACCTTTTTGAACAGCCGTTGTAGAGGTACAGGATTCGTACGAGTTACACGCATTTACACAGATAAACCCACTTCCATCACATTCACACATGTACAATATATCTGAAACTTAATTGCTTCCTTACCCACAATTTTTTGGGGAGCCAGATCCTGATCATAACAAAAACAAATCAGTAAAACATATGTACAGACAACTCCTAAAGATGTCTGAACAGGTTTCTTCTTTACCACACAATTCATTCATCACAAAAGATATCCTCAGCCCCCTTTTGGCGCACGCCTTAACAAGTCTCACAAACGCGGTAACAGCTATGAACATCAGGTAATTTAAATCACTATTTTTGAGTTTTTGCTTGTGACAGGGGTTTAGAACTCCACTGAATAAAGCGATTACCGTGTTTCAATGAACACGCTGTGAAGCATGACTGGAGTGCTTTACCCCAGTCAGCCTTTCACTGATGGCATCTCCACTATCACTACTAACCATCACCAAAACTAATTCATTCCCTTCATATTAAAGATAGACATTCAATACCGTCAGCCTTAAGTGACTATTGTATATATTAATCCATCTTCAACAACTCTAGAGATCATTAGTCCACCAAATTTGATTTTGTGTAAGAAAGAATACACTATTCTTCACAATTTCCACTCTTTCAAAAGACCAAATCTTATTTTTAATCAAGTCAAAGTCCGAATATCATTACAGTTCACCATAAACAGCCAGGGAATCAAATCAATCTATTATTTCACTCATAACGATTCCTAACTCTACAACACATAAAACTGAAAAGAAACATTTTCTCTTTTATAAGTTAAAAATTACCAATGTGCCATTAAAACAAACTTTAAACATTCAACATGAATAAAATAATAAATCATAAATATTCCCTACCCGAGGGTATTTAGAAAATCTCAAACTAAATATCACCTAAAAGGGCACAATTTTGTGACCAGCTATTTTAAAATTTTCTCTGAAACAAACCACCAGGACAGTACAAGCTTCATTCACCTTGGGCACCGGGCTGCAACAAGACACGCCACCCACAGCATGTGATACTGTCTCGATAAAGGACCTGTCATTGAATAACGGCCGATAGAAATCGGACACGAGAGCATATCTCACAAAATCTCATATTCACTCCTTGATGACATCTTTTATCAAGCCCTGTGCATTTTTGCATGAATTTCCCGTTATTTCAAAGCTCTTGTCAAATGGTCCAGTCTCACGTTGTGTACAGCGAGCTTGAAATTCTATCAGCCATGCAATTCCAGCCCTGGATTAACGTATACTCCCTAAGTATAAAAGCTTCCAAAAATGAGAAACACGAATCACAGCAGTCCCCCGATAGACTAAATCACATGAGCAAACCCTAATCTCCCCACTGATCGAGATCGACCACACGGGGTATTCAACAACAGCCGATAAAGACCACGGTCTCAAATGTTTATTACAAATGAAAAAACAATTCCTGTCTTTGAAGATTAATTCTAAAAGAGTTGTTTAAATCAAAACGAGATGCAGTATGGACAGAGATATCAAATTTGGATTCACGTTTGACTTGTTATTTACCCGTTCAAAACTGTAACATCAAGAATAATGATGTTGTTCAACAGACACCTCAAATATTTGTTTGTTTGGTTGTTGTCAGCAATATATGCCTGACAGTGGTCTGTAAACCATATAATAAGGTAAAGTTAATTAAGCAACATTGGGTACGGAGAGTAGATGGATGGACAACAGCTTCACTCCAGACAACTGAAGAATTCTAACCTGGGTGAGTGAGTGAGTGGGTTGGGTTTCACGCCGCTTTTAACAGTATTACAGTTATATCACGGCTTGTAAGCTTAATGTGGGAGGAAAGCCCGCAGTGATGCAGGTCTCAGACGTTTTCCACTTCGGTGAAACCCACGAGCACGGGTATGGTGCTGACAAACCTAGAAACATAATCGAGGCGAACTGGGATTCGAACCCACAATCATAGGTTTCTGGCATGCCTAAGGGACGCAACTCTGCACAGTGAATTGCAGCGCCTTAGATGACTGGGCCACCCGTGCCCCCTCTAACCTGGGATGTACACGAAGCCTTAACTCCATATTGTTTCCAAGGCTTCAGTCCTGCCCCACACTGAAACATGTGTTACATCTGGAGTCTCCTTCAGCCAGAGACTTTGTTTGAAACACAACTCTGTTCACCCAGCAGTGAATGGGTACCAAGTAGGATGAGATGGCAATGTCCTGAAAACCTTCAAGCGCCTCACACAGCAGCTTGGTTTGTATACTCCCTAGGGAGCTGAGATTGAACTTTGTGTGCAGACTGATCGGAAGACCGGGGTACTTAATATATTTCTTTGAGCATTCACTTGGAATCTTGATACATTAATAGACAAATAACCACCAAGAACCTTTTTGGAGAGTGTGAAGACTCCCCAACACTGCAGTCTTCTGCATTACCCAGACTGTCAGAAGGGCTGTATTCCCGTGAGCAAACCCGGGTACTCTCACAATGTCAGTCAACAGATTCGGAGGTGCCAAACCTAAGTCACCGAGAACAATGCTTGTCGTAAGAGGCAACTAACGGGATCGGTTGGTAAGGCTTGCTGACTTGGTTAATGCATGTCATCATATCCCAATTGTGTGGATCGATGCTCATGATGTTAAGCACTGGCTTATCTGGTCCGGACATGATTATTTAGACTGCAGTAATATAGCATTATAGTGCGGCATTAAACAGCCAACAATCAAACGAGCCAATCCCAACCAAACCCACCCCTATCATATTCCAACATTTAGCAAACTGCGTCATCATTTCAGAACAAAATTCAAACTGGACAAAAACATCCTGAAAGTATATTCTCAACCAATGAAGAAGTGACGTATTTGCCGACTCAATACCTGCTGTTTACCCACCCCATGACAGAGGAGTTGATCAAGCGGCCCCTACACAATAACTTCCTTGATTCCAATCACTCAAGCTTGCTGTTAACCCCGCTGCTGACAATGGCCTGTACTTCCAGGGCAATGCACACTGTGTATAGGGTCAGGCATGGTCAGCTGATCACCCAAGGGGTTAAGTAGCCATGTGCGGCCAAACACCCTGACAGTCAATCTTAATCAAGCTCTTACAGGACAACAAAGAGTGTGTATGGAGTGCTTATGCTCTGTTAGGAAATGGTTCAAGGTGATTGAAACATTAATGAAGCAGTGGCTAGAAGACCCCTTGAAGAAAACAGTACTTCAAGTGTAGACTACAGTGTGTTAGTGTGAGAGTGAGTGTTGGAGTGAGTGTTGGAGAGTGTTGGAGTGAGTGTTGGAGTGAGTGTTGGAGAGAGTGTTGGAGTAAGTGTTGGAGTGAGTGTTGGAGAGAGTGTTGGAGTAAGTGTTGGAGTGAGTGTTGGAGAGAGTGTTGGAGTAAGTGTTGGAGTGAGTGTTGGAGAGAGTGTTGGAGTAAGTGTTGGAGTGAGTGTTGGAGAGAGTGTTGGAGTGAGTGTTGGAGAGAGTGTTGGAGTGAGTGTTGGAGAGAGTGTTTGAGAGAGTGTTGGAGTGAGTGTTGGAGAGAGTGTTGGAGTGAGTGTTGGAGTGAGTGTTGGAGAGAGTGTTGGAGTGAGTGTTGGAGAGAGTGTTGGAGTGAGTGTTGGAGTGAGTGTTGGAGTGAGTGTTGGAGAGAGTGTTGGAGTGAGTGTTGGAGAGAGTGTTGGAGAGAGTGTTGGAGAGTGTGTTGGAGTGAGTGTTGGAGTGAGTGTTGGAGAGAGTGTTGGAGTGAGTGTTGGAGAGAGTGTTTGAGAGAGTGTTGGAGTGAGTGTTGGAGTGAGTGTTGGTGTGAGTGTTGGAGAGAGTGTTGGAGTGAGTGTTGGAGTGAGTGTTGGAGAGAGTGTTGGAGTGAGTGTTGGAGTGAGTGTTCGAGTGAGTGTTGGAGAGAGTGAGAGCGTTGGAGAGAGTGTTGGAGTGAGTGTTGGAGTGAGTGTGGAGTGAGTATTGGAGAGAGTGAGAGCGTTGGAGAGAGTGTTGGAGTGAGTGTTGGAGAGAGTGTTGGAGTGAGTGTTGGAGAGAGTGTTGGAGTGAGTGTTGGAGTGAGTGTTGGAGAGAGTGTTGGAGTGAGTGTTGGAGAGAGTGTTGGAGTGAGTGTTGGAGTGAGTGTTGGAGTGAGTGCTGGAGTGAGTGTTGGAGAGAGTGTTGGAGAGTGTGTTGGAGTGAGTGTTGGAGTGACTGTTGGAGAGAGTGTTGGAGTGAGTGTTGGAGAGTGTGTTGGAGTGAGTGTTGGAGTGAGTGTTGGAGTGAGTGCTGGAGTGAGTGCTGGAGTGAGTGTTGGAATGAGTGTTGGAGAGAGTGTTGGAGTGAGTGTTGGAGTGAGTGTTGGAGTGAGTGTTGGAGTGAGTGTTGGAGAGAGTGTTGGAGTGAGTGTTGGAGAGAGTGTTGGAGTGAGTGTTGGAGTGAGTGTTGGAGTGAGTGTTGGAGAGAGTGTTGGAGTGAGTGTTGGAGTGAGTGTTGGAGTGAGTGTTAGAGTGAGTGTTGGAGAGAGTGTTGGAGAGAGTGTTGGAGTGAGTGTTGGAGAGTGTGTTGGAGTGAGTGTTGGAGAGAGTGAGAGCGTTGGAGTGAGTGTTGGAGAGAGTGTTGGAGAGAGTGTTGGAGTAAGTGTTGGAGTGAGTGTTGGAGGTGAGTTAGTGCTGAAATGAGTGAATGTTGGAGGTGAGTGTATAAATGAGTGTTGGAGAGAGTGTTGGAGTGAGTGTTGGAGAGAGTGTTGGAGTGAGTGTTGGAGTGAGTGTTGGAGTGAGTGTTGGAGTGAGTGCTGGAGTGAGTGTTGGAGAGAGTGTTGGAGAGTGTGTTGGAGTGAGTGTTGGAGTGACTGTTGGAGAGAGTGTTGGAGTGAGTGTTGGAGAGTGTGTTGGAGTGAGTGTTGGAGTGAGTGTTGGAGTGAGTGCTGGAGTGAGTGCTGGAGTGAGTGTTGGAGTGAGTGTTGGAGTGAGTGTTGGAGAGAGTGTTGGAGTGAGTGTTGGAGTGAGTGTTGGAGAGAGTGTTGGAGTGAGTGTTGGAGAGAGTGTTGGAGTGAGTGTTGGAGTGAGTGTTGGAGTGAGTGTTGGAGAGAGTGTTGGAGTGAGTGTTGGAGAGAGTGTTGGAGTGAGTGTTGGAGTGAGTGTTGGAGTGAGTGCTGGAGTGAGTGTTGGAGAGAGTGTTGGAGAGTGTGTTGGAGTGAGTGTTGGAGTGACTGTTGGAGAGAGTGTTGGAGTGAGTGTTGGAGAGTGTGTTGGAGTGAGTGTTGGAGTGAGTGTTGGAGTGAGTGCTGGAGTGAGTGCTGGAGTGAGTGTTGGAGTGAGTGTTGGAGAGAGTGTTGGAGTGAGTGTTGGAGTGAGTGTTGGAGTGAGTGTTGGAGTGAGTGTTGGAGTGAGTGTTGGAGTGAGTGTTGGAGAGAGTGTTGGAGTGAGTGTTGGAGAGAGTGTTGGAGTGAGTGTTGGAGTGAGTGTTGGAGTGAGTGTTGGAGAGAGTGTTGGAGTGAGTGTTGGAGTGAGTGTTGGAGTGAGTGTTAGAGTGAGTGTTGGAGAGAGTGTTGGAGAGAGTGTTGGAGTGAGTGTTGGAGAGTGTGTTGGAGAGAGTGTTGGAGAGAGTGAGAGCGTTGGAGTGAGTGTTGGAGAGAGTGTTGGAGAGAGTGTTGGAGAGAGTGTTGGAGTAAGTGTTGGAGTGAGTGTTGGAGTGAGTGTTAGAGTGAGTGTTGGAGAGAGTGTTGGAGAGAGTGTTAGAGTGAGTGTTGGAGAGAGTGTTGGAGAGAGTGTTGGAGTGAGTGTTGGAGAGTGTGTTGGAGTGAGTGTTGGAGAGAGTGAGAGCGTTGGAGTGAGTGTTGGAGAGAGTGTTGGAGAGAGTGTTGGAGAGAGTGTTGGAGTGAGTGTTGGAGAGTGTGTTGGAGTGAGTGTTGGAGAGAGTGAGAGCGTTGGAGTGAGTGTTGGAGAGAGTGTTGGAGTGAGTGTTGGAGAGAGTGTTGGAGTGAGTGTTGGAGAGAGTGTTGGAGTGAGTGTTGGAGTGAGTGTTGGAGTGAGTGTTGGAGAGAGTGTTGGAGTGAGTGTTGGAGTGAGTGTTGGAGTGAGTGTTAGAGTGAGTGTTGGAGAGAGTGTTGGAGAGAGTGTTGGAGTGAGTGTTGGAGAGTGTGTTGGAGAGAGTGTTGGAGAGAGTGAGAGCGTTGGAGTGAGTGTTGGAGAGAGTGTTGGAGAGAGTGTTGGAGAGAGTGTTGGAGTAAGTGTTGGAGTGAGTGTTGGAGTGAGTGTTAGAGTGAGTGTTGGAGAGAGTGTTGGAGAGAGTGTTAGAGTGAGTGTTGGAGAGAGTGTTGGAGAGAGTGTTGGAGTGAGTGTTGGAGAGTGTGTTGGAGTGAGTGTTGGAGAGAGTGAGAGCGTTGGAGTGAGTGTTGGAGAGAGTGTTGGAGAGAGTGTTGGAGAGAGTGTTGGAGTAAGTGTTGGAGTGAGTGTTGGAGGTGAGTTAGTGCTGAAATGAGTGAATGTTGGAGGTGAGTGTATAAATGAGTGTTGGAGAGAGTGTTGGAGTGAGTGTTGGAGAGAGTGTTGGAGTGAGTGTTGGAGTGAGTGTTGGAGTGAGTGCTGGAGTGAGTGTTGGAGAGAGTGTTGGAGAGTGTGTTGGAGTGAGTGTTGGAGTGAGTGTTGGAGAGAGTGTTGGAGTGAGTGTTGGAGAGTGTGTTGGAGTGAGTGTTGGAGTGAGTGTTGGAGTGAGTGCTGGAGTGAGTGCTGGAGTGAGTGTTGGAGTGAGTGTTGGAGAGAGTGTTGGAGTGAGTGTTGGAGTGAGTGTTGGAGTGAGTGTTGGAGTGAGTGTTGGAGTGAGTGTTGGAGAGAGTGTTGGAGTGAGTGTTGGAGAGAGTGTTGGAGTGAGTGTTGGAGTGAGTGTTGGAGTGAGTGTTGGAGAGAGTGTTGGAGTGAGTGTTGGAGTGAGTGTTGGAGTGAGTGTTAGAGTGAGTGTTGGAGAGAGTGTTGGAGAGAGTGTTGGAGTGAGTGTTGGAGAGTGTGTTGGAGTGAGTGTTGGAGAGAGTGAGAGCGTTGGAGTGAGTGTTGGAGAGAGTGTTGGAGAGAGTGTTGGAGAGAGTGTTGGAGAGAGTGTTGGAGTAAGTGTTGGAGTGAGTGTTGGAGGTGAGTTAGTGCTGAAATGAGTGAATGTTGGAGGTGAGTGTATAAATGAGTGCTGGAGTGAGTGCTGCCTCAATGACACTGACACAATGACACAATGGTTTGAGAATAAGACCATAACAATGATTTGGAAAATAAATAATATATAGAACATTACCGGCAGTTTAAAAGAAAACCACACATGCTTATAGAAATACCCGTGTACCACCTCCTGCCCATACAGGCTAAATGTCCTGCTTCCCATCCCTGAGTGTAAGTCCCCCACATATCAGTCTGTGTTACAAATCTTATCTGCCTCAGATTACAGCAAGAGACACTCCACCAGAGACAATTAGAAACAACGTCCTCAGATGGAGTCGGGTTAACTCAGCAGTCCGACCTTCCCTGGTAGTTGACTTGGATTTTACTCTGATGACACATTGCAGCACAAGACTGAGGTAGGAAACTGGAATACCATCTTTCTTTAAAAGGGAACACAGGTGAATTGTCTCCATGTCGTACAGATAGGAATCTGATTTGTTTCCCTGGCATCCTCAACAATGTCTTCCACAGCAGTCAAGCAAAGTTGAAGAGACTTCCAATACATTTTCAGACAAATTAACTTGAAATCATCAAAATTATTTTGTCGCAAAAAGTCACAGCGGAAAAAATATCCTACCCAATCCCACCCAACTCTTTGCCCTGCCTATAAGACTCCCACCCTCACCAACACTCCACCCCACCCCAACTCCCTTCCCACCTTGTAAGACTCCCACCTTCACCAACACTCCACCCCAACTCAACTCCCTACCCACCTTGTAAGTCTTCTACCCTCACAAACACTCCACCCCAACCCAACTCCCTACCCACCTTGTAAGACTCCCACCCTCACCAACACTCCACCCCACCCCAACTCTCTACCCACCTTGTAAGACTCCCACCCTCACCAACACTCCACCCCACCCCAACTCCCTACCCACCTTGTAAGACTCCCACCTTCACCAACACTCCACCCCAACCCAACTCCCTACCCACCTTGTAAGACTCCCACCCTCACAAACAATCCACCCCTCACCAACACCCGACCCCACCCCAACTCCATTCCCACCTTATAAGACTTCCACCCTCACCAACACTCCACCCCATCCCAACTCCCTCCCCGCCTTGTAAGACTCCCACCCTCACCAACACTCCACCCCATCCCAACTCCCTTCCCGCCTTGTAAGACTCCCACACTCACCAACACTCCACCCCTCATCAACACCTCACCCCATCCAACTCTTTGCCCACCTTGTAAGACACCCACCCTTACCAACACTCCACCCCTTACCAACACCTCACTCCACCCCAACTCCCTACCCACCTTATAAGACTCCCACCATCACCAACACTCCACCCCACCCAACTCTTTGCCCTGCCCATAAGACTCCAACCTTTACCAACGCTCCACCCCACCTCAACTCTCTACCCACCTTGTAAGACTCCCACCTTCACCAACACTCCACCCCACCCAACTCTTTGCCCTGCCCATAAGACTCCCACCTTTACCAACGCTCCACCCCACCTCAACTCTCTACCCACCTTGTAAGACTCCCACCTTCACCAACACTCCACCCCACCCTAAATCCCTACCCACCTTGTAAGACTCCCACCCTCACTAACACTCCACCCCACCCCAACTCCCTACCCACCTTGTAAGACTCCCACCCTCATCAACACTCCACCCCTCACCAACACCTCACCCCACCCCAACTCCCTTCCCACCTTATAAGACTCCCACCTTCACCAACACTCAACCCCACCCAACTCTTTGCCCTGCCCATAAGACTCCCACCTTCACCAACGCTCCACCCCACCTCAACTCTCTACCCACCTTGTAAGACTACCACCTTCACCAACGCTCCACCCCACCTCAACTCTCTACCCACCTTATAAGACTCCCACCTTCACCAACGCTCCACCCCACCCAAACTCTCTACCCACCTTGTAAGACTCCCACCCTCACTAACACTCCACCCCACCCCAACTCCCTACCCACCTTGTAAGACTCCCACCCTCACCAACACTCCACCCCTCACCAACACCTCACCCCACCCCAACTCCCTTCCCACCTTATAAGACTCCCACCTTTACCAACGCTCCACCCCACCTCAACTCTCTACCCACCTTGTAAGACTCCCACCCTCACCAACACCCCACCCCACCCCAACTCCATTCCCACCTCATAAGACTCCCACCCTCACCAACACCCCACCCCAACCCAACTCCATTCCCACCTTATAAGAGTCCCACCCTCACCAACACTCCACCCCACCCGAACTCCCTTCCCGCCTTGTAAGACTCCCACACTCACCAACACTCCACCCCTCATCAACACCTCACCCCATCCAACTCTTTGCCCACCTTGTAAGACACCCACCCTTACCAACACTCCACCCCTCACCAACACCTCACTCCACCCCAACTCCCTACCCACCTTATAAGACTCCCACCCTCACCAACACTCCACCCCACCCCAACTCCCTTCCCACCTTATAAGACTCCCACACTCACCAACACTCCACCCCTCATCAACACCTCACCCCATCCAACTCTTTGCCCACCTTGTAAGACACCCACCCTCACCAACACTCCACCCCTCACCAACACCTCACCCCACCCCAACTCTCTACCCACCTTGTAAGACTCCCACCCTCACCAACACTCCACCCCACCCAACTCTTTGCCCTGCCTATAAGACTCCCACCTTCACCAACGCTCCACCCCACCCCAACTTTCTACCCACCTTATAAGACTCCCACCCTTACCAACACTCCACCCCACCCAAACTCCCTACCCACCTTGTAGGACTCCCACCCTCACCAACGCTCCACCCCACCCCAACTTGTAAGTCTTGTAGTCTCGCCACCACCCAACTTCGAAATACTGGTTCGGGAAAAATGGAAATAATCACTATGCCACATACATTCTCTTCAATCTCTGCAAGTCATCCCACACTTGATCCTGCCCCCTGTATAACATGCTTCTTTCTGATTACACACCACTCATCATCTCCCCACCTCAATAATCAGGCAGTTATGTCTACAATTAACACAACAGTACCCCTTCATCTCCACTCCTTCCATGTGGCAATCGCCACTATCTGCAGTATAGCCCCCATGTCGATACCCACAGTTTACCCGTCTCCTCATGTTGATATCTATAGTTAACCCTTGTCCTCAACTCGATACCTATAGTTCACAGGGAGTTGGGGTGGGGTGGCATTTGCCATAATCCGTAATGCTATCATCACCCTCCCCCAACTCCCTACCTGACACCAACCCCTCCCCCCCCGCTCCTCCCCCACCAACCACACCCCAACAAGCTACCTCAGCCACTAAAAGTAAATTCAACCCCACCCACCCGAACTCCCTAACTCATCCACAAAGACTCACCCCACCCAACTCCCTACCTCTTCCACTAAGTCTCACCCCACCCAACTCCCTACCTCAGCCACTAAGTCTCACCCCACCCAACTCCCTACCTCAGCCACTAAGACTCACCCCACCCAACTCCCTACCTCAGCCACTAAGACTCACCCCACCCAACTCCCTACCTCAGCCACTAAGACTCACCCCACCCAACTCCCTACCTCAGCCACTAAGACTCACCCCACCCAACTCCCTACCTCAGCCACTAAGACTCACCCCACCCAACTCCCTACCTCAGCCACTAAGACTCACCCCACCCAACTCCCTACCTCAGCCACTAAGACTCACCCCACCCAACTCCCTAACTCAGCCACTAAGACTCACCCCACCCAATTCCCTACCTCATCCACTAAGTCTCACCCCACCAACTCCCTACCTCTTCCACTAAGTCTCACCCCACCAACTCCCTACCTCTTCCATTAAGTCTCACCCCACCAACTCCCAAACACAGCCACTAAGACTTACCCCACCCAACTCACTACCTCAGCCACTAAGACTCACCCCACCCAACTCCTTACCTCAGCCACTAAGACTCACCCCACCCAACTCCCTACCTCAGCCACTAAGTCTCACCCCACCAACTCCCTACCTTAGCCTCTAAGTCTCACCCCACCCCAACTCCCTACCTCATCCACTAAGACTCACCCCACCCAACTCCCTACCTCATCCACTAAGACTCACCCCACCCAACTCCCTACCTCAGCCACTAAGACTCACCCCACCCAACTCCCTACCACAGTCACTAAGAGTCATCCCACCCAACTCCCTACCTCAGCCACTAAGACTCACCCATCCCCAACTCCCTACCTCAGCCACTAAGACTCACCCCACCCAAGTCCCTACCTCAGCCACTAAGACTCTCACCAACCTCACACCACCCAACTCCCTACCTCAGCCACTAAGTCTCACACCACCCAACTCCCTACCTCAGCCACTAAGTCTCACCCAACCCAACTCCCTACCTCAGCCACTAAGACTCTCACCAACCCTACACCACCCAACTCCCTACCTCAGCCACTAAGTCTCACCCAACCCAACTCCCTACCTTATCCACTAGGACCCACACAACCCCCACCCCACCCCACCCAACTCCCTACCTCATCCACTAAGACTCACACCAACCCCATACCACACCAACTCCCTACCTCAGCCACTAAGACTCACACCAACCCAACCCACCCCAACTCCCTACCTCAGCCACTAAGACTCACACCAACCCCACCCAACCCAACTCCCTACCACAGCCACTAAGACTCACACCACCCCAACTCCCTACCTCATCCACTATGACTCACATCAACCCCACCCCACCCCATCCCACCCAACTCCCTACCTCATCCACTAAGACTAACATCAACCTCTTCCACCCAACTCCCTACCTTATCCACTAAGACCCACACAAACCCCACCCCACCCCTCCCCACCCCACCCAACTCCCTACCTCATCCACTAAGACTCACAACAACCCCACCCACCCCAACTCCGTACCACAGGCACTAAGTTTCACCCCACCCCAACTCCCTACCTCAGCCACTAAGACTCACATCAACCTCACCCCACCCAACTCCCTACCTCAGCCACTAAGACTCACACCAACCCCATACCACACCAACTCCCTACCTTTTCCACTAAGACCCACACAACCCCCACCCCACCCCACCCAACTCCCTACCTCAGCCACTGAGACTCACAACAACCCCACCCACCCCAACTCCCTACCTCAGCCACTAAGACTCACAACAACCCCACCCACCCCAACTTCCTACCTCAGCCACTAAGACTCACACCAAACCCACCCACCCCAACTCCCTACCTCAGCCACTAAGACTCACAACAACCCCACCCACCCCAACTCCCTACCACAGCCACTAAGACTCACACCAACCCCACCCACCTCAACTCCGTACCTAATCCACTAAGACTCACAACAACCCCACCCACCCCAACTCCGTACCTCAGCCACTAAGACTCACACCAACCCCACCCACCCCAACTTCCGAGTCAGAAGGACTCCCACCCCCACCATCACTCCACTCCCCCAATGCTCCACTCTACCAACCTTCCACTCTACCAACCTTCCACCCAACCAACACTCCACCCCAACCCAACCCAACTCACACTCCCAGCCCACACTCCATAAGCTCCTCCGATCCACCTCTCGATGACAGCTGGGGCTCCTCACCTCCAACACAAAGATACACGATCCACTTTTTGAGCATGCATGAATAGTTCGCTAGAAAGTCGTCCTATCTGCTCGAGCGACTGAGCTCCCCATACCCCTCGCCCCAGCCACCAGGACAAGATGCCACGGTAAGTACTCCAGCCTTATTCCTGTACGTTACACCATATATCACACCTCTTACTCTCACTCCACCTGCTGGCAGGGCATTACGAGCTATGTACATCAAGAAACACCAATCAATATCACCACCTGTATCATACTGACATATTTCTAAGACTTGACATTCCGCTACAGCTTACATACCCTGTTAAAGGCACATGTAGACCTTTACGTGCAGAGATCTGTGTGTCACTAAACACAAGGTCAAGATAACCCATCTTACTGACCAGTCCAGACTTGAGTCACAGAAGCCTCAATCGCCATGGCAACTGATGGACAAACAGTGATATGTGTGCCCTCAATGCTGAGGAGTTTGAGATAGGAGCAAAAGGCTGAGGGGTGGGTCACCACTATCAACAGACGGGTATCATCCCGTTAAGGAGTTCTTGTAACACTCTTCAACTTGATAAACTTTGGTGAGAACACAAATTGTTTATTTTACATCTGAAATACAACCTTTATATATAGTCCATCAAAGACTGCAATCTTTATGAGGAAGGATGCTTTTCAATATGAAATGTGACCAACTATGAAATGATTTGAAGAAATTTAATTAAGTTACATCTTAGAAGCTATAGTATTATTGCAGACTTGACTTACAGATTTCAACTTTTTAATCACTTGCTTGACAGAGATACAAGCATCTGCACTCAAATATCACATTGAAATAATACAGTGGTCGAAACCATCAGCATGGATGATACATTACCTTTGTTGTTTGTTCAAGTTTATTTTTTGTTTATATTTTGTTTATTCTCGTCATAATTAAGTTTGTCTGAACTTCTACATCACAGTACTTGTTCTCTAGGATTCATGCCAACAGTTGATGTTAATCTAATGTTTCTCAACAGTTTAATGATACTAAAACGACTGTAAATAATGGATCCATACACACGTGGGTCAACGCGTTCATAGGATAATCTGTTTTCCTTCTACATGGCAAAAAAAATAAATTCAAATCAATTATAATATTTATACCATGAGTGATGAGGTGGACGAGTGATGACACCAGTGCTTCTGGCCTCGTCTCGGTACAAATTGTCAAACAGTTGTCAAACAGCCTCCAATAGTCCTGGTTATTTGATACAGCTGTCCGACAACATTTTAAGACGAAGATGCAGAGGAGTAGCCAATATTCAGCTCCAAGTCTGCAGCAAATGTCAGCACAAACCCCAAATTGGAATGAAAAATTTGATTTAATGTTAATCTATCACTAATGTAGAGGGTACTTGTATTTCACTGACAACAGGACGATAAAGGAGGAAGAGTCTTTAATGCTTAGTCTTAAATATTACACAGAATGCAGAGTTAAAATACAATGGAAAATACCTCAGAATTTAAGACAATAAGAACCTTAAAAAAAGTCCCAGCTTTAAACAAAATATTATTGGATTTAAGGTAAAGAGTTAACTAACCTCTGAAAATACCAAATATCTAATAATTTCTTTTGTATTTTAATAACACACAAAAATGATTTATAAATTATAATTCAATTAATTTTTCATTTATTCTTGACAACCCTGGGTTGTTGTATGTTAGTGTCTGGCTGTACTAACAGTGTACTAAGTTCTACGACAAAGCCAGGATTATTCTCCAAACTTTTCTCAAGCACCTATGATACCTTCAAAGGACGTCTACGTGTTCGGCCGCACATGAATAGCTGTCAAAACACATTAGTATCTTTAAAGATAAAATCAGAGGCAGAAGTAATATGAATAAACTTTGCAAATATATATTTATCATATCCAATATCCCCTCTGCCCTGGGCCCCAAAGACTGATAGGGTGGACTCAGATTTACTGCATATTTTAACATAACAAAAGTTACCAGTCCGCTATCTTCCTAGGTGGTGAGATATTCTCCTCGCACAATACCTACTTTTTGAAGTAACGGTATGCAGCAACCGTAAACAAACAGACATGTGATCCCAAGCAGTGTTCTCCCGTTATAAGTTATTATCTTCCTCCGACCAGTGTGTCTCCACTGTACCAGGATCGGGTTACGAAGGACAATAACGATAAAACCACTTTTAACAGTCACAATGTTCAAATTGCATAGCCAGTCACCCGCTGTAACACTAAGATTCATTTCCAGGGAGGACGATGTGAAATCGGAAACCCCTTCTTACCTAGCCCAGGTACTTATTTCGACACACAGTATTACCGTCAGGGTCACATGACCTCACACCAGCCGCGTGTCTCCTAGACCATAGATGTGACTGTGATCCAAACACAAAATTCCAAATCTGAAAATTATGTGTTTCTTTAAAAGCTTGATGGCTTGAGACAAACACAACCTTGTACTTTAGTAAGAGTCAGTGGAAAATTAATCGGTGTTTCTCTCATAACCCTGGCATGAAAACCTGCGACTGGATATAAAGGTGTGACACCCGATATGTCTTCAAATGTCTTCAAACTTAGCACATCGTCGCGATTTGATTTGTACAATTTAATGAGAGACAGTCAGCACGAATGACGCATCCTTGGAATAAACACTGAAAAAAACATCTTGGAAACTTGCTGAAAAATGAAATACATTCACCAAACAATGACTCAGTGGCTGAAAGAAGTATCTGGAGGCCTGAATATGTACAGAAACAACCACAAACAAGCAGTCAACCAACAACAACCAACCACAAGCTGTCAACCAACAACAACCAACCACAAGCAGTCACAACCAACAACAACCAACCACAAGCAGTCAACCAACAACAACCAACCACAAGCAGTCAACCAACAACAACCAACCACAAGCAGTCACAACCAACAACAACCAACCACAAGCAGTCAACCAACAACAACCAACCACAAGCAGTCACAACCAACAACAACCAACCACAAGCAGTCAACCAACAACAACCAACCACAAGCAGTCAACCAACAACAAGCAGTCACAACCAACAACAGATAACCAACCAACCAACCACAATCACAACCAACCAACCACAATCACAACCAACCAACCACAATCACAACCAACCAACCACGATCACAACCTACCACAATCACAAGCAACCAACCACAACCAGCCACAATCACAACCAACCAACCACAATCACAAGCAACCACAATCACAACCAACCACAATCACAAGCAACCAACCGCAACCACAATCACAACCAACCAACCACAACCTGAACCAACCAAACAACCCATTCTCAATTAAAAAATAGTTCAAAACATCCATCTCAACCATTCAGAACGTTTCGGAGAAGTTCATGTCCTGAAATCAAACTGGGGGCACGGGTGGCCCAGTCGTCTAAGGAGCTGCGATTCGCTGTGCAGAGTTGCGTCCCCTGGACACGCCAGAAACCTATGATTGTGGGTTCGAATCCCGGTTCATCCCGATTATGTTTCTATGTTTGTCAGCTCCATACCCGTGCTCGTGGGTTTCACCAAAGTGGTAAACGTCCGAGACCTGCATAACTCCGGGCTTTCCTCCCACATTAAGCTGACACGCCGTGATATAACTGGAATAATGTTAAAAGCCGCGTTAAACCCAACTCACTCACTCACTCACTGAAATCAAACTGACCGACCTTTTCATCGAAGCTGCCGATGGCGAGGAACTGACTGGACGGTGACCATGCAATGTTCTTGATGCCAAGTGCAAAGTCATACGCTGTGTAGGTTGCCAGGCAACGCCCATCCAGGGAGTAGATCAGCATCTTGTACTGGAATTACGAAACACAACATTGTTCATGATAATCAGGTTTTGCAAATAGTTCAAATCTAATGATTGTTCATGGTTCAAGACAGAGCAATCTTAGCGCTAAGGGGATCATAACTCCCATACCTTAACCCTGGCTTACGATCGTCGTAGCACATAGATCACTTGTGGTAGCCAGTGGTAAACAATTCAAAAAGATGAGTGACCTTGACTTCTGAATCCTTGACCTCACCAAGGTCATACAGGGTCCTTGGGTCTACCAGGTTTGTCAGAGGTATAAATAAACCTTAAACAGTGAAAGCATATGAGGAAAGTACTTTAGCCTCTGATGATAGTTGAGTCTTGTATCAAACATTTTTCATAAACAACATTGGTGATGTTTCATCTAAAGGATGAGTGATATGACTGTGGAATATCAGGTTGAAAGGGAAAAACACTATTTCCTAAAGTCAAGAAATGTTTTGTTGGGATATTCATTCAATGTTTTAGTGAGGACATCTCAACTGCCAGACTTGTGTGTGGGTGTGTTCCTGTGTGCGCATGCATGCGTGTGTTTTTGCTACTTTGGGACAGGTAGCCACCTATCACCCCCGATTACCACACTATTCACAGACTACCACACTATTCACCGACTACCACACTATTCCTACGACTACCACACTATTCCCCCGACTACCACACTATTCACCTGACTACCACACTATTCACCTGACTACCACACTATTCAGCGACTACCACACTATTCCCCCGACTACCACACTAATCACCAACTACCACACTATTCACCGAGTACCACACTATTCCCCCGACTACCACACTATTCCCTTGACTACCACACTATTCACCGACACCCACACTATTCCCCTGACTACTTAACCACGCTATTCCCCCGACTACCACACTATTCCCCTGACTACACAACCACGCTATTCCCCTGACTACCACGCTATTCCCCTGACCACCACACTATCCCCCTGACTACTTAACCACACCGTTCCCCTGACCACCACACTATTCCCCTGTCCACCACACTATTCCCCTGTCCACCACACTATTCCCCTGTCCACCACACTATTCCCCTGTCCACCACACTTTTCCCCTGACCACCACACTATTCCCCTGTCCACCACACTATTCCCCTGTCCACCACACTATTCCCCTGACCACCACACTATTCCCCTGACTACCACACTATTCCCCTGACCACCACACTATTCCCCTGACTACCACACTATTCCCCTGACTACTTAACCACACCGTTCCCCTGACAACCACACTATTCCCCTGTCCACCACACTATTCCCCTGTCCACCACACTATTCCCCTGACCACCACACTATTCCCCTGACTACCACACTATTCCCCTGACTACTTAACCACACTTTTCCCCTGACTACCACACTATTCCCCTGACTACTTAACCACACCGTTCCCCTGACCACCACACTATTCCCCTGTCCACCACACTATTCCCCTGTCCACCACACTATTCCCCTGACCACCACACTATTCCCCTGACTACCACACTATTCCCCTGACCACCACACTATTCCCCTGACTACCACACTATTCCCCTGACTACTTAACCACACTATTCCCCTGACTACCACACTATTCCCCTGACTACTTAACCACACCGTTCCCCTGACCACCACACTATTCCCCTGTCCACCACACTATTCCCCTGTCCACCACACTATTCCCCTGACCACCACACTATTCCCCTGTCCACCACACTATTCCCCTGTCCACCACACTATTCCCCTGTCCACCACACTATTCCCCTGACTACCACACTATTCCCCTGACCACCACACTATTCCCCTGTCCACCACACTATTCTCCTGTCCACCACACTATTCCCCTGACCACCACACTATTCCCCTGTCCACCACACTTTTCCCCTGACAACCACTTTAGCAGCCTTAATGACCTCTTAACTTCTGTCTGTGACACAAAACACTGCTTGAGATAACTGTTCCCTCCAGAGATCAGATTAAAGGTACCCCAGTGTATCTACAGACAATACAGGCCCATTTCACATGACCTTTGACCCTATCTATATCTACCCGATTTTGTTGTTGATAGTTGTGTTCTGAGATCTTTCTTTATCAGACACTTACATGCTAAACCACACCACTGAGAGGACAAATCTAACTTGAAAACAAATTTTTAAAAATAGGATTGATGGTATTAATGTCCCATGTCCCATGTCTATCTATGCCTCTCATCACCATGCACCAGTTGGCCAGCACCCAGTGTAAAAGTGTGGGAGATCTCTCAGGTACAACAGTACTGTAGTTTCCTCTCACTCTATAACACGGGGTCTACAACATTTAGTTTGCGGCCAGTTTGTTTGTAGAAGGGACAGTAACTTTTGAAAGGATCAGGCCCTTCTGGCTACATACAAGTTTGATGTTAAATCTTCCCCTGGCGACAGGCCATCTCAATCCTGGGAACAGGACACCTCAACCCCTACGGACAGGACACCTCAACCCCTAGGGACAGGACAGCTCAACCCCTGGGGACAGAACACCTCAACACCTACGGACAGGACACCCCAACCCCTGGGGACAGGGCACCTCAACCCCTGGGGACAGAACACCTCAACCCCTATGGACAGGACACCTCAACCCCTTGGGACAGGACACCTCAACCCCTGGGGACAGGGCACCTCAACCCCTGGGGACAGGACACCTCAACCCCTGGGGACAGGACACCTCAACCCCTGGGGACAGGGCACCTCAACCCCTGGGGACAAAGCACCTCAACCCCTGGGGACAGGACACCTCAACCCCTGGGGACAGGGCACCTCAACCCCTGGGGACAAAGCACCTCAACCCCTTGGGACAGGACACCTCAACCCCTAGGGACAGGACACCTCAACCCCTAGGGACAGGACACCTCAACCTCTGGGGACTACAGGTGTAACGATACGGGAGGGTCGCGATACGATACGTGTTGACATGTTGATTTACTATTTAAATTGTATTATTTGTTCAGCTAGGCATTGTTTTATATCCAGGGATTAAGATTACCTTGTGTATTTTCTCGTAAACTAAGCCGGACACAGCAATCAGCTGTACACACGTTTTCTTGGAATCTACCGGTGATTCGGTCAAGACACACCCAATGATATAACTTTACAGGATTTTAATGCAAGGATCGGCAAAAGTTGTATCTGAAACTATTTTTTTATCAGGAATAATATATTCCAATATCTTGTTAATTTAGATGCAGCTTTTACTAAACATATTCAAAATAATAATAACCCTAAGCGAAGCAGCTGATCGCTATTGCCGGGTATTATTTTTTACATGGAACCAGTCTGACCAGTCACCGTCAAGGCTCCCGTGCACGTGATCGCGTGATCGCAGGAATTACGTGTTGACATAGAATCGTCAAACAAAAACAAATATGACTTTTAACGAATCAAAGTATGGCATTTATGATATATATATCCATTCTCCGTCAACTAAAGTTCGTTTCAAGGCGTCAATTGCGGTAATCTGACCGTGGTTGCTGTTAATAACGGTGAGTTGTGCGATCTTCCGATCGCTTCACACGCGATTTCGCCGAAATTAATTAAAACAATATTAAAAGGAATTTTGAATAAAATTAATGAAATAAGTTACAAACATAAGTCCAGATATACAAAGAACACTTTTTATAGCCAGACAGTGTAATAACTTGTAATTTGTGAACTTCAGTATTGATTTGTTGACATGGTATTTCCGGTGTTACGCGCACGGTAATGTCTTTCCATGGGGGAAAAACATCAAAACTCATTAAGTAAAACTGTGTTATGAAAATATTGTATGTATCGCTATACATGCTTTCCAAATCGATGCATTGTATCGTGGGCTGTGCATCGGGATACAATACTGTATCGCCGTATCGTTACATCACTACTGGGGACAGGACACCTCAACGCCAAATGACAGGACACCTCAACCCCTTGGGACAGGACACCTCAACCCCTAGGGACAGGACATCTAAACCCCTAGGGACAGGACATCTAAACCCCTAGGGACTGGACACCTCAACCCCTAGGGACAGGACACCTCAACAAGCCACTTCAACCCCTGGGGACAGGACACCTCAACAAGACACCTCAACCCCTGGGGACAGGACACCTCAACCCCTAGGGACTGGACACCTCAACCCCTAGGGACAGGACACCTAAACCCCTAGGGACAGGGCACCTCAACCTCTAGGGACAGGACATCTAAACCCCTAGGGACAGGACACCTCAACCCCTAGGGACAGGACACCTCAACCCCTAGGGACAGGACATCTAAACCCCTAGGGACAGGACACCTCATCCCCTAGGGACTGGACACCACAACATGACACCTCAACCCCTAGGGACAGGACACCTAAACCCCTGGTGACAGGACACCTAAACCCCTAGGGACAGGACACCACAACCCCTGGTGACAGGACACCTCAACCCCTAGGGACAGGACATCTAAACCCCTGGTGACAGGACACCTCAACCCCTAGGGACAAGACACCTCAACCCCTAGGGACAGGACATCTAAACCCCTAGGGACAGGACACCTCAACCCCTAGGGACAGGACACCTCAACAGGACACCTCAACCCCTGGGGACAGGACGCCTCAACCCCCATGGACAAGACACCTCAACCCCTGGTGACAGGACACCTCAACCCCTAGGGACAAGACACCTGAACCCCTAGGGACAGGACATCTAAACCCCTAGGGACAGGACACCTCAACCCCTAAGGACAGGACATCTAAACCAGGGGTCCGGAAACCGTCATATGCGCCGGACATGTCCGATTGGGAATCTCAAATGTCCGGTCTAAAATATTGCTTACCGGACATTTAAATTTTTCTGTCCGGACATTCTTAAATTTTGACCGGACATGATCAACAGTTAGGACTGAGCAATTTCTGTCTGCAGTTGTAACACAATGAAGATTATCTACACTCACAAGCTTTGTTTGTTTTGATTGCTGTAAATACATCGTACCTAGAATGATAGTCCAATCGGTCAATCACTGTAATAGGCAATAAACTGAGTTGACACTGATTAATCGAGGATTTATTACTGAGAACATCTTGTTGATTTGAGTAAAATGTGTTTACAACTGTACATAAATACCTTGCATCATCGATGTACCTCATTATCCTCACAATGCTACGATACGCAACCTCAGTCAAGAAGCGAAAGCGTGACGACAGCCAGTCGACCGATGCAGATCAGTCGAGCGGATCTGCCAAACCCTCAAAGTCTGAATGATCATTTTGTAAGTCGTGGCTAACGACTTTCACTTGGTTGACATACAACGAGGATTTGCAGATTTTATTATTTTCAGTAGCTAGTCGTATATTGAATCTTGATTGACCGCCATTTTGCTTTCTCGGACGATCGATATCAAATTTTTTTATGGTCAATAATTAAGTACAGATGAAAAAGTATTCAAATAACTACTGCTATCAACGATAGTTTAGGATTTATGATTATATTATCTGTCTTGTTTTTAAATAATCTTTAATTTAAAAAAAACACTTTTCCCGTGAGGTCACGTGATAACCAAATATGGGATAATAGTCTCGATCCAAATGTTACAACGCGTACACTTGAGCAGACTCATGAATATTAATTAGACCGTTCACAACGTTGACAGATCGTTATTATAACAGAAACAAACGTATGTTTTCCATATATATCTAAAATGATATTATTTGTTATTAATTGTCCGGTGAATTAAACAATTAAAATTGAAACAATTCATAATTCATCATATTATGAATACGTAACAACTTGTAATTTGTGTGTAAAAAGTCGTACTAAAACACGCTGTTTGAAGGGGGCGTGGCATAAATGTAAATGTCCGATTGGGATTTTAAATTTTCCGGACCCCTGATCTAAACCCCTAGGGACAGGACATCTAAACCCCTAGGGACGGGACACCTCAACCCCTAGGGACAGGACACCTCAACAGGACACCTCAACCCCAGGGGACAGGACACCTCAATCCCTGTCGACAGGACACCTCAACAACATTCCATGCACAGGAAGGTCATCAATAGCTTCCGTAAGGTGTAAGAACAAACACCAAAACGTTGATCCTAATTGTAATTAAGAAGCATATATATGTTATCCTTACTTTGTGCTCCAACTTCTAAATGACTCTCAAAGAAGATAGCAACACTTTGTGTGTGAGTGTGTGCGTGTGTGTGTGTGTGTGTGTGTGTGTGTGTGCATGTGTGTGTGCATGTGTGTGTGGATGTGTGTGCTTGCTTGGCCTCATCAGGACTGATGCCCGTTTTTAGAGCTTTCCCACAGAGATACCAAGCCGCAGTTTAACCTAACTTTGACAGTATACTGACACTTAATGCCTATTGCCAGGCAGGGTAACAACAAGAACCATCTTTCAATGGCTATTGGTATAACATCTGGGGATCGCATCCCCCGACCTTCCATCTCCATGATGTAAGGGAGAAAAGGTCACATAACACAACTTTCTTGGTTGTTATACTTGACACACAGTGGATAGCTGCTCTTGGAATAATCTGAATTGAAACGAGGTACCAATCACTAAATAACATTTACAACATGACACCATTTCATCCCCACATTTACACTATCGTGGATGCCACTGATGCAGTCAGTACACATCCAGAGATACATGTTGTCTCAAATTCAATAGCTGAAATAAGTCAATTCTTGTCATGCATGAACGATACTGCAATCATTTTCTCTTGAACCTTTTCCAGGGACTTCATGGCTTGTCTAATTTAAGTGTTTACAGATTTAATTGTTAAGTAATTGCCGTAATAGAGAAAAGATAGCTCAAAGTACCTCACGAACTGAACTATATCAAAACAACTGTAAACAAAGACTAATTACATGAAGATTATAACAATGGGTTTCTAATATATTTGTTGAAGTAGTGAGTGAGTGAATGAGTGAGTGAGTGAGTGAGTGAGTGAGTGAGTGAGTGAGTGAGTGAGTGAGTGAGTGAGTGAGTGAGTGAGTGAGTGAGTGAGTGAGTGAGTGAGTGAGTGAGATTTTAATGCCACTTTCAACAGTGATTTAGTCATCAGGCTTTCTAACATCTAAGGCCTGGAGTTACAGAGTGATTTGCCTTTTAAAAATATATTTGTATTTTCTGAATTCACAACCAACCCTGGATTCCCCGAACTTTCACCGCATTACTTGTTTTCCCATGATGCACCAGAGCTTTTCAGTATATTATTTTTTAAGAAATGCAATAGTACAATGTGTTGGGTTTTTTTTTTAAAAAATCAATCCATTTACACTTAAGTTTGGGCTGATATTAAATAAAGCCAAAATAGTAGTTTTAAGATAAATTTTAAGTTAGACACATGTCTGACCACCAAGATCAAATTTTGAGTCAAATATTGGTAAAGGAACTACAACAAAGAGAACTGTGACAGCAATCAGTCCCAACATTGACCTGCCAACTGCTTGTGTCCTTTCTAATCTATCAGTCATGGTTTGTTTGCACTCAATGCAAAGAGTCATTGGTCTGTTTCATTATATTTTATTCCATTATGTCATCACACTGTGGCAGTCCAGAAACATCCATCTATTGTTATAAAGCAAGGAACATAGAGTCTTCCATTTACTCACAAACAAAACTTGTAGTTTTTCAAACATGAAATAATAAAGTTAAATAATTGTTTCAAACTTTCACCAAAAACTCATTCTATCATGTTTATGCAGCAGCTGCAAGTCTTTGTTCAAGAACAAGATGTAAAGCATCTTCCCGGACAACCCACATGGATGGGCTGTTATAAAAGCTTCTCCAGAAATTCATCCCTTCTTTATGAAAATCTACCCCCCTCCAGACATGCATAAACTTTTCCTCATCAATTAAGTCAGACACTGCTCAAGCAAAATTACACAAGTGATTGAATTATTTCTGGAAAAGAAAAATCTGAATAGATAGAATTACAACACAAGCCATCTTGGAAAGCTAGTGGAACCGACTTCCCCAAAACTGACGCTGAAGATTACAGATTCAGCGAAGCACGACAAGTGTAAATCATTCAGCCGGGACCTTTACAATAACAACCCCCAGTTTTACCACTCTGACTCGTCAGTTGAAAGCACGTCAGGGGGGAGAGGCTCTGATGACCACAGGGGTTCACCTGACCAGGGGCTAACTCACTTGTCTCTATCCTTAATTACAGGTGCTGACCCTATTTACACACAACAGGATTCCATCTCCGTCCATCTCACCTGGTTGCCACAGCAACCACAAAGTTTGACAGCCGATGTTTTGAGACCAGTGGACTACACCTCTGTTTCATCCGTCCAACTATCTTCACTGCCTTATGTACAAGATGGCCACCTATACGTTTAACCCTGGATGCAGGTGAGCTTCAGCTTTGTTTGATTTGTTTACAGTCTGGAGACAGAAGGGGGAGGCAGCAGGGGGAGGCAGCAGGGGGAGGCTGTGTTACTGTAGCTGGGGCTGCACCAGTGGGGATAGGGGCTTGTCTCATGTTGTGGGAAGGATGCGGGTATGTCATGTTGGGGAGGGGGGAGTGAAAGAGGATTACAATATTGGGGGTATGTCAAGTTGGGAGATATAGTACTGGGGGTATGTCAAGTTGGGAGATATAGTACGGGGGGTATGTCATGTTGGGGAATACAGTATTGGGGGCATGTCATGTTGGGAGATATAGTACTGGGGGCATGTCATGTTGGGGAATACAGTATTGGGGGCATGTCATGTTGGGAGATATAGTACTGGGGGCATGTCATGTTGGGAGATATAGTACTGGGGGTATGTCATGTTGGGAGATATAGTACTGGGGGCATGTCATGTTGGGGAATACAGTATTGGGGGCATGTCATGTTGGGAGATATAGTACTGGGGGCATGTCATGTTGGGGAATACAGTATTGGGGGCATGTCATGTTGGGAGATATAGTACTGGGGGTATGTCATGTTGGGGAATACAGTATTGGGGGTATGTCATGTTGGGCGATATAGTACTGGGGGTATGTCATGTTGGGGAATACAGTATTGGGGGTATGTTATGTTGGGGAATACAGTATTGGGGGCATGTCATGTTGGGAGATATAGTACTGGGGGCATGTCATGTTGGGGAATACAGTATTGGGGGCATGTCATGTTGGGAGATATAGTACTGGGGGCATGTCATGTTGGGGAATACAGTATTGGGGGTATGTCATGTTGGGAGACATAGTACTGGGGGTATGTCATGTTGGGGAATACAGTATTGGGGGTATGTCATGTTGGGGAATACAGTATTGGGGTTATGTCATGTTGGGGAATACAGTATTGGGGGTATGTCATGTTGGGAGATATAGTACTGGGGGTATGTCATGTTGGGGAATACAGTATTGGGGGCATGTCATGTTGGGGAATACAGTATTGGGGTTATGTCATGTTGGGGAATACAGTATTGGGGGTATGTCATGTTGGGGAATACAGTATTGGGGGTATGTCATGCTGGGGAATACAGTATTGGGGGTATGTCATGTTGGGGAATACAGTATTGGGGGTATGTCATGTTGGGGAATACAGTATTGGGGGTATGTTATGTTGGGGAATACAGTATTGGGGGTATGTCATGTTGGGGAATACAGTATTGGGGGCATGTCATGTTGGGGATACAGTATTGGGGTTATGTCATGTTGGGGAATACAGTATTGGTGGTATGTCATGTTGGGGATACAGTATTGGTGGTATGTCATGTTGGGGAATACAGTATTGGTGGTATGTCATGTTGGGGATACAGTATTGGGGGTATGTCATGTTGGGGAATACAGTATTGGTGGTATGTCATGTTGGGGATACAGTATTGGGGGTATGTTATGTTGGTGGATACAGTATTGGGGTTATGTCATGTTGGGGATACAGTATTGGGGGCATGTCATGTTGGGGAATACAGTATTGGGGGTATGTCATGTTGGGGATACAGTATTGGGGGCATGTCATGTTGGGGAATACAGTATTGGGGGTATGTCATGTTGGGGAATACAGTATTGGGGGTATGTCATGTTGGGGAATACAGTATTTGGGGTATGTCATGTTGGGGATACAGTATTGGGGGTATGTCATGTTGGGGAATACAGTATTTGGGGTATGTCATGTTGGGGATACAGTATTGGGGGTATGTCATGTTGGGGAATACAGTATTTGGGGTATGTCATATTGAGGATACAGTATTGGGGGCATGTCATGTTGGGGAATACAATATTGGGGGTATGTCATGTTGGGGAATACAGTATTGGGGGTATGTCATATTGAGGATACAGTATTGGGGTTATGTCATGTTGGGGAATACAGTATTGGGGGTATGTCATGTTGGGGAATACAGTATTTGGGGTATGTCATGTTGGGGATACAGTATTGGGGGTATGTCATGTTGGGGAATACAGTATTTGGGGTATGTCATATTGAGGATACAGTATTGGGGGCATGTCATGTTGGGGAATACAATATTGGGGGTATGTCATGTTGGGGAATACAGTATTGGGGGTATGTCATATTGAGGATACAGTATTGGGGGCATGTCATGTTGGGGATACAGTATTGGGGGTATGTCATGTTGGGGAATACAGTATTTGGGGCATGTCATGTTGGGGATTACAGTATTGGGGTTATGTCATGTTGGGGAATACAGTATTGGGGGCATGTTATGTTGGGGAATACAGTATTGGGGGTATGTCATGTTGGGGATACAGTATTGGGGGCATGTCATGTTGGGGATACAGTATTGGGGGTATGTCATGTTGGGGATACAGTATTGGGGGCATGTCATGTTGGGGAATACAGTATTGGGGGCATGTCATGTTGGGGAATACAGTATTGGGAGTATGTCATGTTGGGGAAACAGTATTGGGGGCATGTCATGTTGGGGATACAGTATTGGGGGCATGTCATGTTGGGGAATACAGTATTGGGGGCATGTCATGTTGGGGAATACAGTATTGGGAGTATGTCATGTTGGGGAAACAGTATTGGGGGCATGTCATGTTGGGGATACAGTATTGGGGGTATGTCATATTGAGGATACAGTATTGGGGGCATGTCATGTTGGGGATACAGTATTGGGGGCATGTCATGTTGGGGAATACAGTATTGGGGGCATGTCATGTTGGGGATACAGTATTGGGGGCATGTCATGTTGGGGATACAGTATTGGGGGCATGTCATGTTGGGGAATACAGTATTGGGGGCATGTCATGTTGGGGAATACAATACTCGGGGTATGTCATGTTGGGGAATACAATACTCGGGGTATGTCATGTTGGGGAATACAATACTCGGGGTATGTCATGTTGGGGAATACAATACTCGGGGTATGTCATGTTGGGGAATACAGTATTGGGGGTATTGGTTGTGAGTATGTACACACATGAGTCTGTCAGTATGTGGACATAGGATGCCGGGGGTATCACATCTCAGGGCAGGGGAGTTCCCCAAACCACGACCTCCACTGCACTACACTCATGATAATGCTGCCATATTTTACACACGGCAACAAAAGAACCCTCCCATCTCACAGACCAACAGTGCCAGAAAACTGACACCCTTAGTTCAGGCATTAATGACCTCGTTACCCTGACATGCAATACAATCTAATCAGCTGGTGTCCCCATGGTATCTCGAATCAGGTCAACGACAAATCTGTAAATGACTGCCAAATACTTATGCAATCCAACCAACAGCTGTCAGCTGAGCCCAACCTTCGTCTGACACAGACGAGATCCTCCACTACTCTGTGCAGGACGTCCTAATACTTATCTAATCCAATCAAGTTGTCAGCCATACCTAACTCGGACACAGACAAAGTAATTGACAAATCTTGGATTGACAGCCTGACTGCTCTCTCGTTATTTCATGCCATCCATTAGCTACACAAGTTCATTACAGGATAAGGGGAGTTCTATCTTTTGAGGGGTTGTGTAACCTAGACCTGCTCAAAGACCAATCACTGGCAATAAACATTTCACAATCCATGTTATATATCAATAACAAATGTTTGTCTATGCTTCGTAAAGATGACTTGAACTTCTTCCCTATTGACAAAAATCTCTTAATAAAATACAACAATGGGCTGACAAATGGGGCTTCTCCCTTAACTCAGAAAAAACAACAGGAATAGCATTCAAACATAAAAACATGAAACCCGCCTCCCCAATTCTCCAGCTAAACAACCAAACAATCAAATTTCAAAAACAAACCAAATTCTTAGGACTTATCTTCGATCAACATCTCACCTGGGATGCTCACATCCAAAACCTAACAACTAAATGCAGTAAAGACCTAAACACCCTAAGATGCCTCACTGGCTCAAACTGGGGAGCCTCCAAAGATACCCTCCTCTCACTCTACATATCACTAATTAGATCAAAACTAGACTACGGCTGCGCCATATACAACACCCTAAACAACTCTCTATCTAAAAAACTTGACTCAATACAATATCAGGCTCTCAAACTAATTACACGCACCCAACATGGCACCTCCTACACTTCACTCCAGGCCTTAACAGGAGAAATGCCACTAAGTCTACGCAGGGAACAGCTAAGCTTAAATCTCTGGGCCGCATCCCAATCAAACCCTCTCATCCAAAACCTAATAAACCAAAATATCAGCCCCAAAAACCAAGCCCTAGCTCGTAAACACCCCTTACTTACCCCAATATCTCAAAGAATAACAAACTACCTAAATGAACACCAAATTAAAAATCTTAAACAAAACTGCAAACAATCAAATATCTTCACCCCTAAACTTAAAATACCCAAAATAGACACAACACTAGCTAGCCAAATAAATAAACAAACCGACCCAAACATAGCTAAAACCACCACACTAGCATACATACACGAAAATTGGCCAAATTGGTGTCACATTTACACGGACGGATCTTCAGATCCGACCTCCAAACACACAGGTTTCGGAGTCCATACCACACAACCAACTAAAACTACACAATCCTTCCGACTCCCAAACAACCAATCAATATTCACGGCAGAACTAATGGGCATGGCCTCAGCCCTCCATAGTCAAGAATCCAAAAACCACAACAAAATCCTAATACTTACCGACTCCCTAAGTGGACTGCAAGCCCTCAAAAACAAAAATACCAAAAACCGACCTAAATTAATAAATCTAATACTTAAAAGCTCCAACGACCTAACTAACGCAGGCAAACAAATAACTTTCTTGTGGATACCCGCCCACGTAGGAATATACGGTAATGAAAACGCCGATAAGGCAGCTAAACTATCCCTCAAAATCCCAGAAATAAGCTTAAACTTACCCATCTCAAAATCAGAAATTAAAAGTGTAAATAAGCAAAAAATCACCAAAAAATGGCATAACCTATATCTAAACTCAAATAGCCAAATCAAAAAAGTACTCAGCAAACCACTAACCAAACCAAAAATTCACCATCCATCAAAAAAAATCGACAGAGTAATCACTAAACTCCAAACAGGACACACCAACCTAAATAACCACCTAAAAAAAATAAAAAAACATACTACAGGTAACTGCCCACACTGCAAACAACTAGAAACCCCAGAACACGCACTCATCTACTGCACACACTACCTAACACATCGAACCGCATTACAAACCACCCTCAATCTAAACCAGGCTCTCACTCTAGAAGCAATACTAAACCCACAAAATAAACTAGAAAACTTCAAGGCCTTAGGCGTATTCTTAATCAAAACGGAACTAATAAAACGCATCTAAAAACACTATAATCCACCAAATCAAAATTACATAAACACACAAAAATCCACCATACCCAGCTCCCTTAGTTCTCCTCCCTTACCCCATCGGCATCTATTCCAAATCTCAAAATTCCCAAATTCTATATAAGCAACCCCTAAAGCCCCCTCTTGGGTTGCACACACCACTTTCGCCCCTTTCGGAAACACATTAAATGGCCTGGCCGGGCCCGTGTGCGAAATACGCATCAGTCGGAAAGCGCACGTTAAATCTACAAAGTAAGTAAGTAAGTAAGACAGGACCCTCAGCGGAAGGGGCTTGACAGCCTAGTCTTACAGTATTGCACTGTTGTAGAGGGGGTGCCCACTTTGCCAGTCCCTACTGTTAAGGTATGGGGGGTCAGTGAGCCATGACAAACCATTAAACAATGAGGGATTAAGGTATACTCTATTGCAGACATGTTTATCACAGCTTCATTTATCACTTCTGATAAGTGCACATGGATTGGTAAAAAATTATATTTAATTATATTTTTTTTATTTTTAAAAAAATTATTTATGCAAATTGTATCAAGTGTCTTCATTCACGAGTGAGTGAGTGAGTTGGGCTTAACGCCGCTTTTAACATTATTCCAGTCATATCACAGCGTGTCAGCTTAATGTGGGAGGAAAGCCCGAAGTGATGCAGGTCTCAGACGTTTACCACTTTGGTGAAACCCACGAGCAAGGGTATGGTGCTGACAAACCTAGAAACATAATCGGGGCGAACCGGGATTCGAACCCACAATCATAGGTTTCTGGCGTGCCCAAGGGACGCAACTCTGCACAGCGAATTGCGGCGCCTTAGACGACTAGGCCACCCGTGCCCCCTCTTCCTCCACGAGAGTTTGGGATGAATCTTATGTTGACTTGAGTGTTTGTCTTGTCACAATGACCCTCTGTCAGGCCGTTTCACTATACTACAATCTAACATCATTCACCACACATTAGCTGATCATTGTAGTTTAATTGATTTGTGATTAAGATATGAATTAAGTTTATTTTTCATGCAATGTGAACAAAGTTCTGTTGTCATATTATTACTACCAACTGGCCAATGGACTGTCATTCTCAACCTGTGAAGATTCAGGGTAGAATAGGTCTTCAGCAACCAATGCTTGCCGTAAAAGGCGACTATGCTTGTCGCAAGAGGCGACTAACGGGGTCGGGTGGTCAGACTTGCTGACTTCAATCCCAATGTGCATGTCATCAATCCCAATTGTGTGGATCGATGCTCATGATGTTAATCACTGGATTGTCTGGTCCAGACTCGATTATTTACAGACCGCCGTCATATACACTGAAGTTTCATTAATCCGACACTCGTTAATCCGACAATCAGCTTTATCCGACACTAATGATGGGAACCGATTAAACCTGTGCTATTTAGACCCGTTAATCCGACAGTCTCGGACTCCGACTCCGACACATCTAATTTGCAACAAATTACAGAAATCACTCATTAATCAGTCTCGATAATCCGACACAGTGATCAGTGTACTCCGTGGTCATCTGCCCACAAGTTTGTTTTGATGTGAGACGAATCAGCTGTAGCTGCATATAACAATGGCTGCAGAGATAAACTTGCTTAACAATAAATGCTTTAAATAAAGAAAACAGGATTAATCGTATGCTTATATTACCTTAATCTCATTAAAATCAGATACAAGTTCTCGCTATCGGCAAGGTTACGTCAGAACAACCTTTCGCAAACTATGACCTACCAATGAAATGATTAACAGGAAGTCAACGTTAGCCACTTAGAAAGCAGCTTTCTAAGCTTTGCAGTACCAGTTTCAAAGTTGCGACTTCCATTCCAGACTATGAGTTTTAAACTAAAGTATTTTGAATAAGTCATACAGTCCATAACAGTTGTTTTGTGTTAAACTTTAGAGGTAGCATGATTAGAAAACATATTCCACCAACAATGTAACATAACAATATGAATATTTATTTTATATTATTTTATTATGTGTTTGAATCGTTATCTATTGTGCATTGGTCTGATTTTCTATCACGAACATTGATACTACTTAATTTCGTTTATCCGACATACTCGTTAATCCGACATACTCGTTAATCCGACATAATCATATGCAACTATCGATGTCGGATTAACGGGACTTGACTGTAGCTGGAATATTGCTCAGTGTGGCGTTAAACAAGAAAACAAACAAACAAACCTAATCGGCACTTCTTACAACATTTATATGTTACTGGGGAGCCATTCTAACCCAGAACATCCACATGGCAAAAACACCACCATAGGTTTGACAACACAACCATCCACAGAGCTCCCACTAAGCTGTGTATTTGCATAATGTGTGCACAATTATTCCCCATAACCCAATCAAGTTGCTTGCTTACAAATTCTTTCTTCCAAAACAAGAGACTGTAGGCATCACCTCTATACATATGACCTCTCTGGCTGTGAATAATACAAACAAGAGCAAGAACAACTGAGATACGGATCTATGTCGTGAGCAGACATGTGACACACTTAGAGCATCTCATGAAGTGTAACATCATTGTTAGAAGTAATATGTTTATAAAAAATTTACTACTCTTAAAACTACCCAATGGCCTTGCCTCACAGGAGTAAAACTCTATTGAATCCCCTAGGTGAAGGATAACATGTCAGTCAATACTCAATGGCTCAAAATATGTCTATAACGAACACCTTTATAACAAACGGACTGATATAACAAACTTATTTTTGGTCCTGGCCTTTTGCTGCATATATGCTGGTAACGAACTACGGTTATGACAAACTAAAATTTATGATCCCTTCGAGTTGGTTTTAACTGGAGTTTTCTGTACCTGGAGCCCTGCACTGAGAATCGCTACAAGATATATTTCACGTCACAACAAAAAAACGATGGATGCCTGAGGGAAGTCTTTGACCCTAAATTACATAATCTTGGAACAAGTTACGTAAAAATGCAAAATATTTGACTTTTCAGATCAATACCATGACTGAAATAAGTTAAGAATCTCACAGTCATCCAAATATCACTTGTGTTTTCTTCACGCACAGTTTAATAATGACACAACCTATTACAAGTGCAAACACTCTGCAAGTCGTGTTATATCAGTTACAATGTTGAGAGCAGAAAACTGAAGTTTATATCTGGTTCATTAAAGTCAAATGCATACGTTAAGGAGGGCAATAAATCCTAAGATCCCTCGATTGAAAGATGTTTGACACTTCACCCCTACTCAGAAAATGTGAATGGAAGTAGGACAGATCTGAAATAACTTAAGTTTCCTCTAGTCTTTGATATTATATTCTCCAGGAAACTGTCTCAGGCGTTTGTGTTTAAAAACTATATCCATGTTCCACTAGGCTGGGATTTCAGCTAACATCAGCAATCATGCAACTTGTCCTGTTAACTGTTTGACACTTTGAAAATTTGCATATCATGAGTGATAACTGCATTACAATGAGTCAGCACTTTCCCCTTTACATTTTACAGTAAAATATTTTATTTTATTTTTTTTAAATTAATGAAAATGATGCCATTTGAAAGTCTCACAGATGGTTCTGTCTGGAACCAAATGGATCCGCTCAAACCATAAAAAGGTTTTGAAACAATTAAATTGTTAAATTAAATTAAATGAGCATTAATATCTATATCATGATTAACAAATTCCTATCATAAATTAACAATTCATGGTGGTATACAATACATTGCTAATTCCAATACACAGGCAGTGCTTCTTGAAAAGTTGCTTGGACTAAAGCTGGTTAGAGAAATATATCATCAATACATATTCAAGCGGAACAGCTTTCATGTGTCAGTGATTCTGAAATTCTGGGCAAGTACTCCCCAACAATCAGCCATCCCACTGGGGCAGTGATTAGATGTCACAGAAAACACCCCTAGCCCCTAGCCCCCCTCCCCTAGGGGTATCTGACACTAGGTAATCACATCATGTCTATACATTGCCAGCATGACTTAATACATGCTGCATGTTAGCTCCAGGAAACTGGGTCAGAGCCTAACACTGCCTGTAACTCCCATTGATTAGCAACACCTCCGTGGCCTCATGCCTTAAGTGTCATAGTCCCTTGTCTTAATGACTAGCGAGATACTTTCCATGGTGAAAGCAAGCACTCTAACGTAACACCAAACCTTATGTTTTAAACATAAGTTCTGTAATTTCTTGACTTTAAAACATGTAACGTTGTTGATTTGTCCAACATCACAGAGAAGGGTCAGAGCTAAAGAATTTGATGTAGAAATTGTGTTGTCTCACTTTGAAAAGATTATCAAAACTCCTGGTGAAGATTGGTTTGTTTGTTGTTTAACGCCGCACTCAGCAATATTCCAGCTGTTTGACTGTGGTCTGTAAATAATTGAGTCTGGACCAGACAATCCTGTGATTAACATCATGAGCATCAATCTATGCAATTGGGATATGATGACATGCATCAACCAATCAATGGGTTGCTGAAGACCTATTCTCTACCCAGATACTCACGGGTCTGAAAATTGGTAAAACCACTTTCGTAAACCTTAAAGATAATATTTTACCTCACATCAGCATTATTTCAGCTCAATAGGGAAGGCTTAGAAATCCTATGCAGGGACTTGAACCAAGACTTATTGTGTAGCAGGTAAACACACTATCCACTGACCTACTACAAGTAGCAGGCAGACACTACCCTTTTGGCTACTTAACTTAAATTTATAACAGGGAGGCAAAGTGAAATTAAGAATGTAAATATCTGAGGTGGGCATGTTTTCTATGCAATGTCAATACTTAGATCAGCCACCACATCCCCCTAGAAAAAGCTGTGTCAGCTGAACCCTGAGCTAACAATGACCGCCCTGTTACACTGTTATCAATGTGTTGGTTTTTGAATAGTCAGCTGCATTTCATAACCACCTCAATTTGACAATTTTCACCTTAACAAAAGAGAATAGAGTCTGGTTTTACGTCGCTTTGAGCAATATTCCAACAATATCCCGACTGGGACACCAGAAATGGGCTCCATACATTGTACCCATGTCGGGAATCGAACCTTGGTCTTCTGCATGAAGAGCAAATGCTTTCACCACTAGGCTACCTGACCGCCCCTTTTAACAAAAGAAAACCCCAACAAACACTACTTCTACGGTACTTTCCTGACAGGGTGTCGATGCCGTAGCATTCAGAAATGAGAGGGTTTGTAAAATATCCACAACAACATAATATCCCATTCTATATTATTTACATTCAGAACTGACCTTTTCATTTCATTTTTGAAACAAGGACATCAGATGAGCTGCTCTGAAGGCCTCATTCAATACCAATAGCTTTGATACTGACTTGCTGATTAGACAGTTCACCTGAAATGACCTTCTGTGAGGTCATCAGATCTTCCAGAGAGACGAATCATAGAGTAGCAGATTATAACAAGACAACTGTCCTCATACTTACATTGACTGGTGACTCCCACACTCCCAGGACCCGCCCATCTGGGGACCACTTCAGCCCCGCCAGATCTTCCGTGTCCGTATCAAAATGCTGCAACCCATACAGACGATACAATGAATAAACCATTATGAAAACATTGTATTGTAGAAAATGGTAGATCTTTTATTAAAAGATAAATTCCATGTATTGCTTGTGAGAAAGCAATATTCAGCTCTAAGAAGTAGCACTGTTTGTATGTTAAACAGCATATCAAGTCTCAAATGGTAATATCTTTGAAAATATTTCATCTGAGAACTTTGATGTCATATGTAACACATGCTAAATCTGACATTCTGTCCCCATCTTTTGACACCTACAGCAGGTACTCAATAGGGTGAGGTAATAAGGGGTGGAGTACCTGGGTAGGGTCAGGTAATAGGGGTAGGGGTACCTGGGTAGGGTCAGGTAATAGGGGGTGGGGTACCCGGGTAGAGTCAGGTAATAGGGGTGGGGTACCCGGATAGTGTCAGGTAATAGGGGGTGGGATACCTGGGTAGGGTCAGGTAATAGGGAGTGGGGTATGCGGGAAGGGTCAGGTAATAGGGGTGGGGTACCCGGGTAAGGTCAGGTAATAAAGGGTGGGGTACCCGGATAGTGTCAGGTAATAGGGAGTGGGATACGCGGGAAGGGTCAGGTAATAGGGAGTGGGGTATGCGGGAAGGGTCAGGTAATAGGGGTGGGGTACCCGGTTAGGGTCAGGTAATAAGGGGTGGGGTACCTGGGTAGGGTCAGGTAATAGGGGGTGGGGTACCTGGGTAGGGTCAGGTAATAGGGAGTGGGGTATGCGGGAAGGGTCAGGTAATAGGGGTGGAGTACCCGGTTAGGGTCAGGTAATAAGGGGTGGGGTACCTGGGTAGGGTCAGGTAGTAGGGGGTGGGGTCAGGTAATAGCGGGTGGGGTGGGGTCAGGTAATAGGGGGTGGGGTATCTGGGTGGGGTCAGGTAATTGGGGGTCGGGGTACCCGGTTAGTAAATCTGGACTTGTCCCTGCCCTAAGCATTGTATACAATCTCAATTTACAGCATTAAAATATACCTGAATTTAAGAAAACAAGAACTTAAGAAAAAAGACAATTTAAACAAAACAATGATTTGTTCCCGATTTGCCTGTCTGGGGCACTTGGTTTGGAATCCTGTATTTGAAAATATCTGTGATTCCGTTACCCTGGTTGTTAACTGAAAGTATGTCACCATCCTCTCTTTAATAACCATGGATAACATACAGATCCCACAATCTATCAGCTTTCATGATGTTTGGCCTTAATTATGTCTGTGTATACCAACATAAACCCATCATTAGACAACCATCCCTGCCAATTCAATTCAAAACCTCCCACCTCACCATAGTCATGACTTGGTTGCGCAGGTTTTGTTTCCGTAAATGCATGTCATTAAGTCATCATGTCCTTTGAGAGAAATAAAAAATAATAGTACCCCTTCCTCATTTTTCAGGGAAATTGATGAAATAAGACTGAGTTACAATATACATGGTGTAAAGCTTACCTTGACCAGCTCCCAGGTGCTACAGGCAAAGATGCTGACATAGTCCTTGCAGTCTCTTCTCTCGGCCAGGGCCATGTACTTCCCACCAGAGCTGAAGTCAATACCTGAAACATCCGTTAAACTGACACTTACTCAAGGAGGTACCTCGTCATCAGCTACCACACCCAGGCAGTAGGTCTCCAATCTCATTAAAATCAGATCTTAGTTCTCACTACCGCTAAACAAACATCTGAGGACATCCCATTACGGGTCACGTCAGACCGACCTTTTCGGCTGACCAATGGAATGACCAATCAGGAGGCAGCTTTCTCATGCTTTACGGCACTAATTTCAAAATGGCGACTACGCTTTGAAACATATTTTGACATATTCTCGATTACAAATTTGAAACCTGAACAAAAGAACATTCTGGAATGGCTAATAGATGGTCTAGATTGTATGATGGATTCAGTTTCGAGGTTGCATGATTTGAAATCACATTCCGACTGTCACTTTCATAATCTGGTAAGCGATGCTCTGTTTGGTAGGATGAAAGGTCCCTCTGAAGTGACTCCTAATGGGATGTCCTCAGATCTTTGTTTAGCGGTAGCGAGAACTAAGATCTGATTTGAATGAGATTGGTAGGTCTCATGTTTCAAGTACTGCAGGTGTTTTACAGGTGTAGTCATACACAAGCCCAATACAGGTTAGGCCATCTTTTTAACTTACTTGATGGATCCCCAAACCTATTTGTGTTGAAATATAAAAATAGAATAAATCTCAATTTGCTCTTTTTCCATCCCAACAAGAAGCTGATAGCATATTGCACCCAAAAAATATTTCCTAAACAAAACCCACTAAATTGACATATAATAGACATGGGAAACAAAATAAAATTTGTTGTTCCTGAAATTGACAGGATGCAAAGATACACAACAGTGTTCCCGCGTGATTCGTCAGGTTTGCATCACTTAAAGCAACAGCTGTGTTGATGGCTCTCCCACATTAAACCATATATATATTTTTTATACCATCCGACCTGTAGTGGAGGAAAAATATGAATTGCATTTTGTCTTCCCCACCTACAGACAGGTAAAATCCGTGAAGCAAGTAAAAACAATGACGACACTAGAGTTTATGTTTTCCGTTACTCACAGCAAGGTCAGATAGTTTTGATGGTTGGGAGGTGGGAAATAAAATAATGAATAAGGCATTACAGACTTCTCTCCGATTAAAAAATATGAACCTACCTTTTTCACATTGCTTTGGGTATCGGATGTAGGACACAGACTTGGTAACGAGAGACCAGACTGTGATTCGAAGCTACAAAACAAAGCAAAGCAAAGCTTAGTTGATTTGGGTCTGGTAAGCAAATAATTTCTAACATTCCAAGATGTTTTTAATCATGATAAAATCAGCATAAAAAAAATCAATATGAAAATCGTACAAATGTCATCGTACATCGTAGCATTGGAAGATGCTCATAATATCAACCACTAGTTTGTCTGGTCCAGACATGATCACTTTGAGGCTACTGAATACTGCAGCATTAAACAAACTTAACTAATGACCAGATGTTGCTCATTCGGTTGTGATACATCCTGGTACAAGCTACTGATACGCGATACACTATAAAAAAATACAATCAGTGATCTTTGCGATTGTTGGACACCTGCAAACCAGGCAACTTTGAACAATATTATTTTTACTTCTTAAAGGTTTCTTCAATTTGGTTGGTCTGTGGATTGTATTTCTGATATCAGTTTGGAAATGTATACCCTGAACTTTGAAATCAATGTGCACATCAATATATTCAGAGCTACAGATAAGCTGTGTATTTGCATAAAATACCCTTAAAGAATGTTCAAAACCCAATTACTTTCAATTAACTTGCATACAGAAACTCATGCATTAAATGAAAAACTCAAATTATAATAACACCAGGCGTAAATACTCTATGAATCTTTTTCAGCATGTGTACAATGGAGCTAATTTCTGAAACACAATTACCAGCTAATTTACTTTCTGAGTCAAGCCAATAATTAGAAGCATTATATACATCTAAAACACTATTTTATTGTTTTTCAAATCTCAAAATGTTTACTTATTTTGGGAAAAACCCAATAGAGTGATGAATAGACAAGTGAAAAAATGTTGGTTACCCAATGAAAAATGTAATAACCCAATTAAAATAGAAACCTGTGAGTTAACACTCAATTGTTCAAAAAGTTATCTGGAACTCTGATTGCTACAAAGAACCCCGCTGATCATGACGACATCGATGTGAATCAGTATTCTACATACAAGAGCATATTTTTATAGTGAAGCCATCTATCTCAAACTAACTTTGAAACACAACACTTCTGTGTAAGCTTTAACTTTTGGATGTAGTATCATGCCAGGCACAGCACTCAAACACGATGGTATCACGCTACATGGCAGTGGGTACCAACGACACAGGTGTCTCAACTCCTGATAAAAACAACAAGATATTTAAAGAATTTTTATGGAGGAGGGTGTTTGACATCTTAATCAGAAGTTGAACATCCTTGTGGGATCTGCATTACCTGGCCACCAGTAGAATCCCAAGAACTCAAGTCAAAATGCATGATTATCATCCTAGCCAGTGCTAGAAATAAAGGGGTGTGTGTGTTTGGGGGGATTGTCGGACCCTGGATGGAGGTGGGCTGCTTATGAACCAAGGGGCCCCCAAAAGTTTATACTGTTTAGGTCATGACAAAAAGTAACAACACAAAATTAATGTAAGACTGCTGGTCCAAGACTATTAAATTCGGAAAGGACTGGTGACATTTCCTAGTGGACTTCCACTTTTACTACCTGCACACTCTGTACCATATTTCTGCTGACTTCAGAAATTGAAAATAAATTTCTAATCATACTATTTTTAATGCTTAATTTCTAAACGAACAATAACCCTTGGATACTTATCACGTTGTGTCATACTTATTCAGAGAATAACAGGTTTGTTTGCACATGCTTTTAAATTCACTGAATTCAGAAATCTTCACAACAAAAAATCAACAGAGTCTGTATATGTAGAAACCTATGCAACTAAGCTGCAGTCCAAAAAAACAAACACTCAGCAACAAAACAATCTCGGACCAGCTAAGATATTGATAAGTCTGCAAAAACTTCAACTGACACTAATCCCCCAAACAAGTTTTTATTTTTATAAAGCCTCAACAAAGGTGAAATTATACTGAGTATCCCCTTAAAAAAGATTCAATAAATCACAATATCATTCATAACTGTGACAATCATATCAATACACATATCCGGGTAATTCATAGTTCGATAATATGCTGGGATCTCTGTCAAGCCCCCCCCCCAGGGTCGCAGGGCACTGCAAGCCATCGAAGTTATTCTTGGAGCTTTCCCTGGAAAGGGGCAAGAGCGACACAGAAGATTCCCGAAAAAGGGGGCGGGGCACTGTTATAATACCAGGCCCTCTCCATGTTTACTACCTATTACATGTCATAGGCTAAATGGCGTCCCACATGTATTACATTACCATACCACTCTCAAAATGTGATCCCTTCATAATCTGTAGTCTTTGGACAGGATTTTTTTAATTTTCTTTTTCATTTGTCTTTTACAATGATCTTTTACAGAGGGGAAAATCTGTCCAGTGGAAATTCTGCAAGGAGGTAGTCCACAAGGAAATGTCACTAGCCCTTCATTAATTTCACTAGTTTCAAACAAGCAGATTTATGTTAATTTTGAAACAATGTTGATTTTTGTTCTGGTCACAAAGTTGACTGAAACCTTGAATTAATCAGATGCAACTTTAGAACTTTAAATCTATTATAATTCAAAGACCAATATTGAGAAGCAGAAATAGAAAGAAAAATCCTATCTCCAAATATATGACCATTCACTTTATGTCTTGTCAATTCCATTTAGAAACTGCAGTTCTATTCCCCGTACTGACAGATTGAGGTGATGTAAAATGGGGTTTAACATGGTTGTACTAGTCCAGACTGTTACGGTTTTATTGTGATAGACCACTGAGATACCATGCCGCCCGCAGCTTAACATGGATACCCCACTCAGACACAGTATATTAACTCAAGGCTGACTACTCCTTGTTTTATCCCCTAATGCCAAGCACCATGCAGGGAAACAACAAGTACCATGTTCTAAAATGGTTTATGGTATGACATGACAAAAGGATTGACGAATGACCTTCTACTCTCTGGGCATACTACTCCTTGTTTTATCCCGTAATGCCAAGCACCAGGCAGGGAAACAACAAGTACCATGTTCTAAAATGGTTCATAGTATGATGTGACAAGAGGATTGACGAATGACCTTCTACTCTCTGGGCATACACTCTATCCACCAGACCACTGGACCAGTCGATGGAGTGATAGAGTGAGTGAGTGAGTGAGTGAGTATGGTTTTATGCCACTTTTAGCCATACAACATCAGAAGAACACAAAAATGAGCTTAACATATTGCACCATGAAGGGAATCGAACCCAAGCCTTTGGCGAGATGAGCAAATGCCTTAACCACTTGACTATTCTGCCCCTCTCTTCCAATCAAATGCTGAAATTGTATTGGTTTCTTTTGAAATAAAAACATTACATTACAAGATTATATTTGAAGATTTATGGTAACAGAAACTATTATAAGAAAATGAAAACTTATAAAAAAACATGTTCATGCTGGAATGCAACATTGCATTTCCCGAGCTATTTACACTGCGGTGAAAGTAGTTGGTTCATAGGACCATTAGAATCTACTTCACACAGCTTAGCAGTTGTATTTCATCGAGAATAACCCTTTCACGTGTATGAAAGAACAAGGCTGTGATAGATTTCATCTTTCTGGTATATTTTAAGGTATGTCCTTTTCACAAACAACATTTTCATGTAAGAAGTTTATTTTATTCAACATGTTCAAAGTAGTCTTGACAGTGTTCAACACTAACACTGGTCAGCAAGTCTGAGTCTAGTAGATCTTAAGGACCAGTAAAATTAAATAAATGGTGGTTCGGTGGTCTAATGTTGTCTTGGGGACCAACTGAGTAGATTAAGTTTTACAGCTTTTGCAGAGTTAGAAATTGGCAGTGGACCTGTAGTCCTTGCCAAACTGCCCAATAGTTAAGGTATCATAAGGACAAGTAGTCATTCATCCTTCATAAGGGTTTTGCTACATGTTATGATTATAAGGACTAGTGGACTGCTGTTTTGAAATGGGTGATAGCTCGACTGTAAACTCTAAACAACACCAGCACCATAAACAACCCTGCATGGTGCAGTGGTTCTCTTCTGGACTGGTTTCTCATACTGTCTACACCCGTCACTTGTTTCCATAGCTACCTGTCTTGTTACACACACTGTCTGGGAAAAGGAGAAAAGGGGAAAAGTTGACCTATTGCAAAGCAAGTAATCCCCTGAAGTTAACCAGCATTAGACTAACATATAGTCTCTGAAATGAACACATCGTACAGAAAAAAACAGTTGTTCAGTTATCTTAATAAAAATCTAATAAAAAGGGAGCCCAGTGATTCTCTTCATTTTCAGATACTGCAGTAATCTAGACTTGCCAAACATTATAGACTTGCATGGGCTGTAGTTGATATAAATGTATCAGGGTCTGTAAGACAGACTAAACCTGCATTAACGTGTTGTTTCGGCAAACATTGAGCTTGTACAACTAGAATAAAGTAATACTATTTAAAGGACCTTTTGGTCATCACCATTGTGTCCATTAGGGACCCTACGGGGCCAGTAGGTTTTCAATGTCCTTTTGACCACTGACAAGAGCTGTAGATGAGCTGTGTCTTTGTGTAAAATATGCATTAAATAAACTGAACTACACAGTCACATCAAATCCCTGGCATATCAAATATTCAACAAAAACTGCAAGAACTAAACCTAATGGGTATATTCCAACTGTCAGATGAAAAAACAGCATATCAGCCATTGCAAAATTCATTTACCGACAGTCACATTCAGTAAAACATGTGTATACTGCTATTCATTTGCATTGAAATGATTTACAGGAATTGTTATGAAACAGGTTTTTTAAGTTAAAATACCAAAATGTAAAGAAACATGCTCACAAAACAATTTGAACACCCACTAAAAATTGTGGATACCCAATCAAAATAGAAAACCCTTGGTAAAATACCCACATAACCAAAAGTGTATCTAGAGCTCTGTCACTGACAAATTTCGGTCAGCATCAAACACTTCAATCATTTTAGTGAATTCTTTACTGGTCTGTCAGATTTCTTCTAACATTCACATTGCTTTTAGAAAAGTTGTTTGTATTACATTGTTAAATTAAACCAGCTGTTTCATAATGTGAGAAAAAATAAATAATGATAAACTTTATTGCTTAACTTAAAATAAATGTTGTTCATAGTCAGGGCAATTTGGACACAATGTTTGTCGGATCAGCTGGATCAGCAACAGGCAATTATTTCCAACCAGTTTCTCAACATGTGAGAGTGAGTTGGGTTTAATGCTTTTAACAGTATTCCAGTTATATCCTGGTGTGTCAGCTTAATGTGGAAGGAAAGCCCGAAGTGATGCAGGTCTCAGACATTTACCATTTCGGTGAAACTTACAAGCACGGGTATGGTGCTGACAAACCTAGAAACATAATTGGGGCGAACTGGAATTCGAACCTACAATCAGACTTCTGGCAGAGCTACAGCTAAGCAGCGTTTTTTGGGTAAAATACCCCTAAAATATTCAAAACCCAATTGCTTTCAATTAACTTGCGTGCAGAAATGCATGCTTTAAATAAAAAACTCAAATTTATAAAAACAGCATGCGTAAATACCCAATGAAGCTTTTTCAGCATGCGTCCAAAGGAGGTAATTTCCGAAACACAATTACAAGATAATTAACTTTCCGAGTCAAGCCTATATATTTAGAACAGTTACCATGGTGATGTACCGGTACATCTAAAACATTATTTCATTTTTTTTTTTAAATCTTAAAATATTCACTCTTTTGGGGAAATACCGAATAGAGTCATGAATAGATGAGAGAAAAAAATCATGGTTACCCAATGAAAAATGTAATAACCCAATTAAAATAGAAACCCTAGAGTAAAAACACAATTGCTCAAAATGTTATCTGGAGCTCTGTGTCTATCACAGCCGATAAAGGGAAGTTACCCTGTTCTGGCATGCCTAAGCCACAGAACTCGGCACAGTAAATTGCAGCACCTTAGACAACTTGGCCACCACTTTCTGACCTGAAGGAGGCCATCAGTACAAATATCTCTTTTGAAGCGAGGTAGCGAGGTAGGAAATTATCCAGACCGACAAATGATTGCGGACAGATTAATATACATTAAAATCAAATCTTAGAGCTCACATCCCTTTTCAGGTCACATCATAACAGCCTTTCGCGAACTTTGCCCGACAAATGAAATTGCCAACAGGAAGTCGACAATCAGAAAGCAACTTTCTCAAGCTTTACAGCACTAGTTTCAAACTGAAGACATACATTCCAGATTATGTTTTGATAAATGCTTTTACAAAGTTCTCGATTCAAAATATGAAAACTAAACAAACGAAATTCTGAACTGTCTCACTGATGGCCAAGATTACATGGCAGTACTTTCCACAGGCTATAGAAAGTATAATCAAGGATGGGGTTGCCTAAGACCTTTATAGAGTTGTTCGACTATATTTACTCACATTAAAATCAGCGGTTGTGAGGATATGTCGACCATCAGGGCTCCATCGTACAGCACTCAGCCCTGCCGAGCCCTCATCAATCTTACAGTTCCATTCTGGCTGTTCTATGGACCATACCTGTAACATGGTCAGGTGTTACGTGGTTAACATTGTATTCAAAATTTTTGCACTTATATAGCGGCATGTGTGCGTGGATGCTTTTACTTGTCTTGACTACTGCTGGATTTATTGTGCAAGCCCACTGAGATACCATGCTGCAGTTTAACATGAATACCCCACTCAGACACTGTATACTTGGTTTGAGCTGACCAGTCCTTGTTTTAGCCCCTTAATGCCAAGCGCCATGCATTGATTATAATTGATAACTATTATTTTGTTTATATTCCACCAAAAATACCTGTCTTTGTCATGTCATAATATTCTTCATAGCATTCTTGATTTGCCTGAGTGACTGCATATTAACTATGAGTGTGTTTAGATATTTTTTGGGATGAAGCTTTTCACATGATCAAAAGATCTGAACATCATTTTACATCATTATCTATGTACATGCCTCCTGCAGTACAGACAGGAATCTGGATTAGAAGAGGTCTTCAGCAACCCATGCTTGTTATGAGAGGCGACTAATGGGATCAAGTGGTCAGGCTTGCTGACTGGTTGATGTATGTCATTGTATTCCAAATGCGGAGATTGATGTTCATGATGTCAATCACTGCATTCTTTGGTCCAGACTTGATTATTTACAAACAGACGTCATATAGATAAAATATTTCTGAGTGTGGTATTAAACAACAAAGAGACAGGGAAAATATAAAATGCGATATGAATATGTTGCATACCTGCACAATGCCTCTCTTAAACATTCCACAGAGGATGAAATCAGAATCAGCTGACCACTGAAAATATAAAAAGCAATTTCAGTAATAATTTGAGGAAGGGTGTATTATAATAATAAAGTAAGAAAGTATAAATATTAATTATTATTTATGAAATATCCTTGCTGTACCTCAATGCACTGGATGCCATCAAGACAGGAATACAGATGTTGTATTTGCAATGTTTCAACATCTCGAATCACGAGCCTGTAGTCTGTGGCTGATGCCTGCAATGAAACAAGAGTTATTGCCCTTTGAAAACAATTGCTGTATTAATGATTCAAACTTCTTTCAAATCAACACATTTGTAATATGTGATGTATGTAAAATGTGAACACTTTGACCAAGCAGTATGTTTTAAACGGTTTTCTCACAGCGATAAACAAAACTTGACATAGATAGAGGGAAAATAAATTCAAGTTTAAATTTCTACAGACAATATTAAATTTTACAGCGGTTTCTACAACAGAATGATTTATACTAGATTGAATCTACTTTTACCATGAAAATTTACAAAGTAAACTTGCTCTGCTTATTTTGTGGCTTTAATACAAATTGAAACAAATAATGGTTGGGACTTCCAAAAGATGCACATAGTCGCTGGGCTGTCGACTACACTCGACTACATTGATTATTGAAACAGTTTCTTTTGAAAACGTCAAAACTAAGTGAAGTTAATCATGTTTCTCTGGCATACTGACAATATGACTTTGAATAAGAACGAAAACCGACGGCGCAAATGTTTGTTGATATCACGAAATTACAAGAACATGACTTGACAGTCGAGGTTTTAGTTTAAAAAAGTGTCTTCTTCTTACCAAGTATTTGCCATCCGGCGAAAATTTGCACAGATGATGTGATTGTCTAAACAGCTCAGAAAAGTTCATGTCTAGTGTCCTCGGGAGACCAGATTTCGCTGAATATTCTTCAATGCAGACGAACGAAGTGTTGCAAGTGACAACATGTGAGAGCCGCCATTTTGAAAAAGGCGCCAAAATACCTCTCGTTGTGATCTGAATCACAAGGTGATTATCGTGTAAGTGAAAATTAATGTGACTTTATTAAAACAACGTAATTAAATTGTCATGGGAGATTAACAGATTAGTCACGTTTGTTGTGAAAACATCGTCTCTTAGAACAAAAGGCCAAAGCGTGCACGGCCTAAATGACCTGTTAACTGCGCGCACCTGTTTCTCCGCGTTGTAAATAGTCCATTGTTTCGTTAATTAGAATATGTATTGTTGTACTAAAAAGGTATTACATTACAAGGTTAGACAACAATTAGCTAACAATGCACACAAAAGCAATGCGATGTGCTGTGGTGCGTTATTTCCCGTTAGCCAATACGGAAACATTGGCGTAGTAATATTTGTCGAGACTATTTGCATTGAAAGCATTACTGGATCAGCACGTGGGTTATGACTAGCGGTAAATTCAGGAACAACTTGTTGACCGATTATTTGGAGATCTATTGGCATTCACAGTGTGTGATGTGATTGCACTTTTAGAAACAGCTTGCACAAACAAATCTACATCTTCGTAAGTATTCTTACTTATCGTTCACTGTTGATCGATTTATTTGATGGAAACCCTCAAAGATTTTACTAAACATGGCGTCCATTTTCACCGTGTATTTCCCGATGTCATCTTTGCGATTTCCATACAATTAGTTGTCACATTGAACATCTAGTTTGAAACGTGCATGATCAACTGTTACTGCTCTAGGTGACATATTTTATTGAAGGTACACTGTTCGGAGTAGAATGTGTAATAGTTTGACGTTAGCACGTGCATGCAATGTTTACAAAATATGCACTAGAATGCAGAAAGTGGAACTCCGCGTTATATTTTTCAGGAGATTGTGTTGACTATTTTTGCAAATTAATGTTGCACCAGACTTAATGCAAACGTACTCGTAAATGTATTTATTGTGTAGATATTGAGTAATTAATATGAACGCTTAACGTGTTTGTGTTGCACGCATCGATGTGTTCGGATTATTCTTTGGCAATTGCATTCCTTTCTATTGATTAGATGTTCTCATTTTGGCATGTTTTAAGTGTATTGGAATTCATAACATGAACATATTGGTATTAGCTGTTTACAATCAATCCCATGATTGAAATTTGGATCGTTTTACATTTTATTAAAAAATATTTCATTGAATCATTTTAATCAACAACATGTAGACAAATGACAGATGTTATTGACAGTGAGACATTTATAGTAAAATAATCTGCATCTATTTTTGGGGATAATCCATCTGTTTCGTGAATATTAAGGTATGTTCATTGATGTTGATCTATTAGGATTTGTTCATTTACAAGCAACTTTATTTAAGTTCCATTTTTGCATTTTCGAGCAAATATTTCACATTCCTACATCATAGTATGGGAATTTCATTGTATTATTTTATTTCCAGGTCAATAAGGACCAGTTTATGTGCCTAAAATGATATAAAAAACAGATTACAAGTCCCGTAATGATCAGATGAAACACTAGCTGTGTAAGTTGCTATTACAATAATGCTTCCAAGCACTGCATTGTAGATATCTCTTTCAACATCATGCATTTCTCATTTAACCAAATATTAATCAAACCTTTGCAATCAAAAGCAGCTTGGTTTTGGCTGTTTGCAAACTCTGCATTCTTAAATACACCCACCCTTTTCCAGGTATACTACTGATTATGAATGAAGCACAAGCGGTGACCTACATTCCTGTGTGTATGTGCAGGCATAGCTTTCTTCCTGAATATTGTCAGCTTTAGAACATGTACCTCACCTCTTCAGGGTGGTGCAAATGTCTTTGTTTTTGAACTGAAGTTGATTATTTCTGCAGGATTATGCATTAAACACTTGATTGCATAATGTAAGTGTTTATTTTACAGCTATGAGAACCTGTTTCTCTACAAAATGCTGCTGGTATGATTACTTAGAAATTGTTAAAGATTCCAAATGGCTGTAATTGCATATTATTGATATTATTCCATATTGTAGTGATGGTGAATTATTTGGAAGATGGAAGGGTTGTTATTGGTTAGCATTGATTGTCGTTGCCATCATCATAATTATTTTGCAATCTGTAACACATTTAATGTTTTGAAATGATTATGAAGATAATAGCCTAATAATAAATGAACTTGACATCTTCAATTAAAGAATTCTACCTCCTTGATTCTGAATACAAAGTTGCAAGTCATGTGGTTTGTAAATCTTTACGAACAGGTGAAATATCTGAAAACCATACATTTTCCACTGGCCATAATCATGATAATAAATAATACAAATTTCAGCAGCCATTGTAAAGATCAAATTGTCAGTTCTGTCATGTGACATGATTACATGGAGTAGGGGTGTGACACACAATAACTCATCAATTAAAGCCATAAAGGACATGCAAAGTCCAAATACATTCTTTGATCATGTTTGAAGTTAACACCCCAGCCCTTTTTTCAACGTTATGTTCTAAATGAAATAGATATTAAATGACATGGTAAACACAAGTTTATGGATAACAATAATACAAGTGATGTTTCAATATAGATCTTTATGTTGTCCAGCAAATTCCTGTCCAACAATAAATATAACATGCCCTTCTTTATCTGAAGGTAATAGAGCAAGTGTTTTCAGTCTCAGTGCAAGGCTAAGGTTTCCTCTGCATGTGACCTTTGAAATGGTGGCATGTATTACTGTCCATAACGACATCTGATCCAGATTAGTTGATCACTAAAACTAAAGATACTTCTTAAGGGAGAAATTGAGACAGAGACATGTTTATTTGGGGTGAAACATTACAGCAAGGACATGATCCATATCACAATGCATAGGTCACGATACGATATATGTCGTGATAAGCATATTCACATCAAAGTACTTGGAAACTTCTGGACTATAAGTATTTCAGAGTATTTCTTGTTCAGCAGGCTTTTGTTAGAAGTGAACTTGAAAAACGAAATGCAACACATTTTGCGATAATTGATTGACAAAAACGCCAGGGCGTCATTAAACGAGTAGTAATACATTTTAACAAGTGTATCACCTTGTATCAATACAGTAAAAAATATGTATTGTGTATTATATCATTGCATGAAAACTCGCGATGCACCAGACCACCCCTGTGGTCTAATGGCAGAGCGTCCACCCAGAGAGTGGAAGGTCCGGGGTTCAATCTCCGTCCGCGTCATACCAAAAGACGTTCAAAGATGGTACTTGTTGTTACCCTGTCTGGCGCTCGGCATTAAGGGGCTAAAACAAGGACTGGTCGGCTCGGAGTCAGTATACTGTGTCTGAGTGGGGTATTCATGTTAAACTGCAGCATGGTATCTCAGTCAGCTAGAACTATATCAGTCCGGACTAGTACATGCACACACATGCATGCACATCACTATGTAAGTGCAATAATCTTGGACATGACATTAAAGTTTACCAAATTCACCTCACCTTGAGGCACCAGTGCACCAATGTATGGTTTCAACCCTTATGTTTATCCTGCTGAATTGAACTTCTACAGGCAAACAGCCGATACGTGAAGCACTTGGTGTTATATGTAACTGGCTATGTATTTGTTCAGTTGGCATATGTATGTTAATGCAATTCTGTTGATCAGAAACATGAAACAATTTGAACACCTTAATTTGGCTCACTTGCTTTTGTAAATTATTCTTAGCTGTCATAATATACTTTGATGTGGCTTGTGAATCAAATCAGCTTAACAGTAAATAATCTTAACCATGGTCTAGAATTGGTACACTAATTAGAAAATTCAAATTTCTTGTGACAAAAATGGCTTTGATATCATCCATTGTTGTGTATTGCAAGCATGCAAAATGATAATTGTTGCAGATGATTTGGATGCAGAAACACAATGTTTGAATCATTAAATTTATGAAACTACTAGATTGCATGTTGCATTTTATTGATATTTGTATTCTAGTAAGAATTAAGCATGTTCAGGGTGTCAGTGCTTGATTTTCATGACTTCTATTTTTCAAGAAATTAATGACGATTGGGAGTTGTTCATTGTACAATAAGACACTGCAGGTAGAATAAACCATGAGGGGCTGGCTGCACCCCTCATGGTTTGTTCTCCCTGCATTGTTTTATTGCATGATAAAGACGAACAGTAGTAATTTTTTTCTTATATGAGACATCAACATTTGTACATACTTCCAAGAATGTCAATAAATTGTACAACTACAAGCTTTGAATATATAAATAAGGATGACTCCCCGAATACAATCCGAACTCGGTAATGTCGGACAACTGGTGGGGGGGGGGGGGGGTTAGTTTGGTATTCTCAGTCCATTATTTGCACCTTTTCTCCCAATACCTTTTGTCATATTACTCCAACTTTTGGGTGTGATTGTTCCGCCATTGCCTTCATCTGCACTGTCCAGCTACGTCTCTGGGGGAGCAACCCAATAGACACTTCCCACGAAAAAATAACGCCATCCTATTTGCCACGTCATCAAGTCCCCAGCTCATTTTCGAATCTCCAGAAATATTGTCATGATTGAACAATGTTTTATAGTGAAATAAACCATGCTTCATTCTTCATTGTTCTTTGCGATTTATGGAGTAGCTATCTTATTTTAGCTTATAGTTATAGGTGCAATTAAACTAGTATGCCTAAAAGATGCACCATGTGCATGTAATAAAAAATTCACTTTTGTCTGACTAACACATATTTGTCCAATGTTTTGAACACACACATTGTCACTCAATACCCCTAGGCTTTGTCTGTCATCAGAGATTTGCCAGTGTGCCATGCTTTCTGTAAAAGGCCACTGTGCTTGTCGTAAGGATCGGGTGGTCATATGCATGACATTGTAACCCAATTGCGTTGATTGTTGCTCATGATGTCAATCACTGGATTAGCTGGTCCAGACTTGATTATTTACAGACCACTGTCATATCGCTGGAATATTGCTGAGTGTGGCGTTAAACAACAAAGAAAGACAGAAAGAAGCAATAAATTATGGGAACCGGGTTCATTCAACCTCATTTTGTCTGGTGCAACTAGGTTTTCATGTCAATATGCACCTTCAACAAGTTAAATCGAGCCATGGCTTAAGACTCCTTAGCATCAATAAAATTATTGGAAATTAAGTGAACAGTGACAAAGGTCACTAGTCTAGTCACTATCTTCATGAAATGAATCCCCAAAATGTTATTACTAAGGATCCTCCATTTTTTTAAATAGATTAAATAAATCCATGAGGTGTTCTCTAATGATTAATCTAAAACATACTCCAATAACCCAACAATTAAGATGGTGATATGATTCAGCAGCGGTGAAGCGTTGCATGTTAAGCATTGCTCATTTATATTGCATATGCTAATACATTGTGCGTGCATGTGTGTGTTAAGGTATTGAACTGTACTCAAGGTAGTATTCCAAATAGATGGTAAAGGATTATTCCACTTAAGCCTTCACAGGTGTCAACAAAGGGAGATCCTGTCATTAGATTAATGGGATCAAAATGATTTAAAGTCGAATCATTAATTTAGGTTGTGGCTCCAGGCTCACAGTTGAGGTTTGTGGTTATGGGTGAATGATGTGATGGAAGGAGCCAGCACTGCTGTAGAGTGATCGGAAGGTTTTTAGAAAGTCCTCTGTCCTAAACTGGAGTGCAAAAACAACCCAATGATGTTCTAAATTCTTCTTCCCGGAGTTTACGGGTAACATCCCGGAAACTGGTCCAGTCTAGCAGGACAGTGCTAATTTCTATTGTTATACCATGTTACACCTTCCGTTGAAACTATTGTTTTCATTTCCCTCTGTAACAGTACTCGAAACAGGAAGTGACCGATTTTCAGACATTAAATTTCTAGGTCACGCATTAACAGACATCGATCAGACTACATCACCTTATAAGGAAATATGTGAAATTCATCACCCTATTTTCAGCTAATTGTTGCAGTAAATGTTTAGTGTTTACTTTCACATTTATATAGTCGTGGGCTTCAGTCTCAATGCCGTTAGGTGACACAGGTGGCCCAATCGTCTAATTCACCGCTCAAGCGTGCCTGCAAACTATGGTCATTGGATCAGCACCCGCTCCACCCTGATTATTTTTCTAGGTCAGCACCCTAATCATGCTCGTGGGTATCAACAAGTGGTAAACGTCTAAGACCTGCTTCACTTTAGGCTTTCTTTCTACATGATACAATGTGATACAACTGAAATAGTGTTCCAAGGGGGGCGTTAAACCAAACCAAACACTTTACTGAGTTTCAGTGTACCATTGGCTTTTTACAGGATTTCAAACTCATAAAAACCATTTCTATCTATTCAACCATCAAGTTTTTGACAAACTGATTTTTATTTCAGATATGGTAAAATAGTCGTACCCATGTCGCAGCTCTCGGCAACAAGTACTCCGCCAAATCCGCCCATGTCACAAGATACATTTGATTACTTATGGAACACGTTAGGAGAATGTACAGAAAATGGGTAAGTACACATTGAGATGAACGAGCCTTCTTTGTGTTGGCCAGTCGACTGAAGCATTCATGTCTGTGAGCAAACCTATATGTGGAACCAATCAAGACTATATGTCTCAATACGAGATTGAAAGACAGATTGTTGAGTGTGATTATTTGTGTGGAAATTGAGATATGAACCAAAGTGGCATCATCTGCATGCCATGGATTCCCCGAGAGATTCTGGGTTGGAAGTGGTCCCCGGCAGCCTGTGCTCGCTGTACGGGGTGACTTGATGGATGGGTTGACTTGGTTGATGGCGTGTGTCACTGTACCCGACGGTTTAGATTAATGTTCCTCAGTCACTTGTTTGTCTGGTCCCGACTGGTCATTGTATCCCAATTGCGTGGATCAGTGTTCTTGATATCAATCACTGGGTTGACTGGTCCAGACTCAATTATTTACAGACCGCTGTCATATAGCTGAAATATTGCTGAGTGAGGCGTAAAACAACAAACAAATAAAAATGATTATTTACAGTTCACTGGGATATGATTAGATCACTACAAGTTCGTTACAAAATGTTACATAAACATCCTCTATGTCACCTAAGGTTACCTTGGCCCATTAATCATGTGACTAACAAAATTTATGGCTAGATCAAATTATTTACTTCTACTTGAGATTAAGAGTAGACAAATGTTGATTTGGGGTGTTAGCCTTAAGAAATACAACAATAACAATTCTTTTTTCACCAAAAAGTATATTTTTCCAAATTCAATAATACAAAAAGAAGAAATAATTTTTTATTTATTTTTCTAAAACCTTTTTTTTGCTCTTATATAATTGAGATCCGACCCTCCACAAACGGAAACTGAGATTGTGTGCCCTGACATGACCATGGTGTTCACTGTGTGTTTCACCCCACTAAGACTTAGGTTTGGACAGTTCGGAACGTCTATTCATTCTTTGATTTGTCACCTTTTGTCTTCACTGATATATTTTATGTACACACCAAACGCCGGCTATAATGTATTTATTTGTCAGCATTTTTTCCAGGGAGTACACACATATTTCATCGAAAGATCTCGACTATCAATATCATGACAATGAAGACGAAACTGCCACATTCCAAGTCGAGCGCTTCCAGATCCAGAACCACGCTGCAGATGCTTCCATCAATGAACTGGTCAGTAAAGTAGGTGTCACTTTACCTTCTCTTTACCCAGCCCCACAAACCAACTGGGGTCGCAACCCCTCCTCAAACATTAAACATCAGCCTTAGAATTGATTTTCACATTGTGGCAAAATTGAAACATCGAGTTGTTCAGAATTATAGCCCTCAAATGCTTATGGTCAGCGTGGACGTCCATCATTAGATTGTTACTTGTCTTCAGCACAATTTCATAGACTCGGGCTTGTGGGCAGGTTGAACATGTTGTATCCCAAATAGCGATTAGCGCTGAAGGACACCCCTACAGATATCTCTGATCTTTATTTTTATTCATTTATATATGTTTGTTTGTTTGTTGTGTAACACCCCACACAGCAGTTTTCCAGCTGTATGACAGCAGTCTGTAAATAATTGTGCCTGAGTGATTGACATCATGAGCATCAATCCACGCAATTGGTATACGATGACATGCATCAACGAAGTCAGCGAGCCTGATCACCCGATCCCATTAGTCGCCTCTTACCACAAGCATCGTCGCCTTTTACGGCAAGCATGGGTTGCTGAAGACCTATTCTAACCCAGATCTTCACAAACAAACAAAACATGAGCATGGTTTGGAAATTAAAATCCAATCAAAATGATTCTTCTCAGCAAGTCTTTTGCAAAGATCTCTTTTCAAAATTGCAGCCTCAGCACATTTAGTCAAACAAGCTGGTAAGCATGTTTTCCTGAGTACAAAGATAGGGAAGTCTAAGTGCTATGTAACTAGGTGTCCCAGGTTGTAACTGAGATGGTTTGCAGCATGCAAGTCCAGTACTGGAGGTGATGCCACTTGTTTTAATAGTAGAAGAACTGTGTTTGGTTTGATGGCTATTCTTACGTTGAACAAGTATTTGAAACCCTGGATTTGATATGTTTCCTTATAGATTATTATATTGCAGTGTATTGCTTATTCATTTCAGTGTCTAAATGAATTGGGTTGTAGATGGAAAACAGCCATTAAAATATGCATGGTTGATCAATTTGCAATGGAAATGCAAGGAGATCTGTCTTCCTTGAAAATTTAACTCACTCTTCCTTGAATGTTGCCTCAGGATGCATGTTGTCCTGAGTTGTCATGACCGTGGTCTGTTGTCATGACTTTGGTCTGTAGTTGTCATGACCCAAGTCAATGGTCTGTAGTTGACACGACCCAGGTCAATGGTCTGTAGTTGACACGACCCAGGTCAATGGTCTGTAGTTATCATGACCCAGGTCGGTGGTCTGTAGTTGACACAACACAGGTTGTTGGTCTGTAGTTATCATGACCCAGGTTGGTGGTCTGTAGTTGTCATGACACAGGCTGGTGGTCTGTAGTTGTTAAGACACAGGCAGGTGGTCTGTAGTTGTCGTGACCCAGGTCGGTGGTCTGTAGTTGTCATGACCCAGGTCGGTGGTCTGTAGTTATCATGACCCAGGCCGGTGGTCTGTAGTTGTCATGACCCAGGTTGGTGGTCTGTAGTTATCATGACCCAGGTCGGTGGTCTGTAGTTGTCATGACCCAGGCCGGTGGTCTGTAGTTGTCATGACACAGACCGGTGGTCTGTAGTTGTTAAGACACAGGCAGGTGGTCTGTAGTTATCATGACCCAGGTTGGTGGTCTGTAGTTGTCATGACCCAGGTCGGTGGTCTGTAGTTGTCATGACCCAGGCCGGTGGTCTGTAGTTGTCATGACACAGGTCGGTGGTCTGTAGTTGACACGACACAGGCCGGTGGTCTGTAGTTGTTAAGACACAGGCAGGTTGTCTGTAGTTATCATGACCCAGGTCGGTGGTCTGTAGTTATCATGACCCAGGCCGACGGTGGTCTGTAGTTGTCATGACACAGGTCGGTGGTCTGTAGTTGTCATGACCCAGGCCGGTGGTCTGTAGTTGTCATGACACAGGTCGGTGGTCTGTAGTTGTCGTGACCCAGGTCGGTGGACTGAAGTTGTCATGACACGTGTTATTGCGCACAGCCTCGAAAACTTTAAAACGGGGTACTCTGAACGATAGTTACAGGCTTAACGACTGAATCTATACAATCACATATTAGCCATTCGAGAATGTTCTTTAGTTCAGGTTTCAAATGTTTAAGCAAGAATTTGTCAAAATATGTTTCGAAGCGTAGTCGTCAATTTGAAATAAGAGCTGTAAAGCACGAGAAAGCTGCCTTCTGATTGGTTAATGTCAACTTCTTGGTCGTTCAGAGTTCACGTAAGGTCGGTCTGATGTGACCCGTAATGGGATGTCCTCAGATCTTTGTTTTGTGGCAGTGGGAACTAAGATCTGATTTTAATGAGATTGTAGATGTGTAGTAATTCAATCCTCCTTATTGGCAAGTCTAGATATGTGGACAGTACAAGGACTCCAGTCTCTTACATGGACAACTTGTTCTTATTATTTACATAATCTAGAACTTAAGATGTAAGATAATAATTATTGCCTTACAGTCTAGTTCAAGTCAAGTCCAGGGCTTGTAGAACAGCATCTTCAAAATGATCTCAGCTGCAATAATCTTTCTGTATGTACACAGTTGTGTTGTTACGTAGATCAGTGGTACCTTCGATGTAGACAAGCATCTGGACGTAACTCACACATTCCATATTACAGCACACCTGTTGACCTACTTGTGGCCGTGAGAGGTCACCAGTAGCTGAAGTGAGCAGCGCTGACCTCTACGGCAGTTTAGAAATATCTACTATGGCTTATCAATGTGCAAATAAACCATTAGCCTGACTTAGCTCCATTTCGTCAATAGGTTCCCAATTTTATTAGAAGTTGGGTTGACAAGTAGAGTTTGATTTGGGAAAATCATGTCCTGTTGTACTTGGCCTGGCTGTGACATATTAATGGTCGCTTGTTGATGCAAAGGACAGGTAGTCACAAAGGCTTTAGAACAGATTATATACCAAGCGACGGTCCCTGGCTTGTATTTGTCAGCAGTCCGAATAACGAACAGATTGAAAAATATTTCTGTAAGAAAAAAAGTAGGGTTGTCATTGATTGGAAAATTTAGTATCTCTATGTTAACTAAAACATAACACGATATATTGATAAATAACAAAATTGGTTATTCTGTCTGTGTGCATTTTTATCTATGACTGTAGGTAATTAACTTATGCTAAATAAGAATGAGGCTGGGCCATTAAATGTTTATTTTTGAATTTTCTGTTTTCTTATTGTCCATCTTAATTAATCTGAGAGATCTTAACAAATGTCAGCATTTCGTGGCAGTGAATTATCAATTTAGGATGGATAATCCTAATCTCGTATTAGTACAGTGTCAACATTCAGAAGTTATCAATATTGCGATGTATGATGACGTCCCCAGCAAAAAGTTTTGATAATGATTAATGAAAGAAAACTATATACCATACAACAGGTTTCAAACCTGTTCTATTTCAAGGACATTTTCTATACTGTGATGTAGAAGAATGTCAAAGCAAACCTGATTGTCATGAAAACATCCAGATGGCAAAATCACTGCACATTGGGCTGTTTCGTTTTGAACCCAATTTCCATTTGGATCGGGTAGTCAGACTCTGTGACTTGGTTTTGATGTCTCTCTTCATTTCCCAATTACATTGACCGATGCTTGTGGTGCCAACTGTTGATTGTCCAGCCCAGACTGATGTTATGCCTGGAATATTCACTGAGTGCAGTGTTAATCATACAATCAATCAAATAAAGAAAAAACCAAGAGTGTCCATAAAATAATTCTTGACAACCAGACCTCCATGTAAATACATCCACTTGTCCTTTACTATATCGAGGCCGTCAAATAAGTGTGTGTCATGCCGCTTGTCTCATGACAAGTGAAAGTCTGCAAGGACTAGCAGTGTTCCAAAGTCGAGTTATTTTAGACAGGCGATGACATGGGTGTATTGCTTTTATATGCAGTCTACCACACAAAGTCAGCGATCTAACCCACTCAGCCACCGAGGCTTCCACGGACAGTAGTCTAGACTTGCCAAATATTATGCACTTGTATAGGCTGTATGACAGACTACAGAATTGCATTTGACATTCAGTATATTCACAAGCATAATTGTAGCTCCCAAACTACTGGGCGTATCATTATCAAGTGTCAGTGTGTATGTTCATCGTCACATCAAAGACAAGTGTTTTAAAATATTCAAGATGGCCGCCAGTACATATCGCCTTCCCTTAGATGATCATTGGACATAGTGCCGGGTTAGTATCTGAGTAGGTTGTAAATAACTTAATATTCTTATTGTTCCATTTTGAATATTTTGAAAATGGACACCAAAGGAGCATTCAGAAATGGCTAAACTATTGAATGAAGCACACTTAATATCTTTAGTGATTCAGTGTTTGTCACAGGTCAGCAACTGAAGGATTTAGTCATTACTTTATCACAAGTTAATTTTAGATCTGCCAAAGCAGGCGTTGACAAGTTATGTGGGTCCTCTTGGCTTAAGACATTCTCAAACACATCGGCTTGGTGTAATACCAACCAATATAGGATAGTATCGAGTCATGTCATTCATCAATGATTTTACTGAGAATATCTAGCCATGCACTTTTCCATTATGATCCGTTAGCCTAATGTGTTTTCAACAGAGTTCAGTAATCAAGTATGGTATTTTGAACTCAAAAAATCAAAGCTGGAGACCAATAGGTTTGTGCATAAAATGTTTCTTTGTGAAGTTTCTACATCAGCTTCCTGTAAGCAAGTAGCGTATTCGACGTATTAAGCGCCCAGGGCGCTCTCAAAATTCGAAAAAGGGGGCTGTTATTAGAATATTATTTGGGTGAAAAAAACAGAGTTGAAAGATTAATTTTGTGGTTTATGCTGACAGCCTGAAATGTTTATATACGACAGATATATTTTTCCAGAATTTAATTGCCCAAAATTGAGGGTGCATATTACACATGAGTGCGTATTATACACGATTAAATAGGTCTTGTGTACATTGATCAATCGGTAGGGGTTTCTAATTGGGATTGTTCACTAGCCAATATATTAGCAAATATCGCCGTGGGCGCTTATTAGAGCAGGGCGCATATTACGTCGAATACGGTAAATTTAAACAACCAATTAGTTCCGGGATCAGTTCTACTGGCTTGAATATTGATAAGTATCAATAAGCACAGTTTAGGTAGTCTGAAGCTTCTGATACATACAATGACCTTCCCACACCACTGACACGCCCACAATATGGTGTCAATGGGGATGGAACAGCACACCTGGTATCTTTTATCTTTCCTACTTGATTAACACATCAGGTAATAGGTATCCATGTTAAGCACAGTTTTGACTAGGAGATATGGAAAGGGCATCATCCTGTCAACAAATCATCAAGATATTTACTAAAAAAGTTCATGATTTTAAACTTGTAAACAAACTTCTAAAAATGCTCTGTTTGATCAAAGCAGATCAGGGTACACGGATCAAGTTTGAGCACTCACAAAAACATATTAATTTGGGAGAAATGTGGAAAATAAAAAGATGTTTTAAAGGGATTTAACAATTTTGTGGCAAATTGCTTATTTTTGACTAGACAGTTAGTAGAGGCAAGTGTGGCTCTCTGGGCTGTGACTGTCTCTTACGTTGTGGACTCATCTCCCACTTCCATGATATTGCTGGAATATTGCTAAAAACGGCGTAAAACCATACTCACTCACTCACTCACTCACTCATCTCCCACTTGCTGCAGGAATGGTTGGGAAGTGCTGTTATAAACAGCTTCAGGTTATAGTGATCTGTCAGTTAATTGAAATAATAGGGCTGTGTATTGACCTGGATTTTGTATTGCAATATATTGTCAATTTACATTTTCATGAGTTAATCAGAGTTATATTCTGTATTAATGTCCGATTCCATCAGTCAGTGTCCCTCACTATTTTTGATAAAGAGATTTTTTTTTAAATAAATAAATAAATCTGACATTGTCAGAGGCATGTTGTATCAGAAAGATACTATTTTCCATCTCAATATTGATTAGGAACACATAAATAGCTTATTTATATTTGCCCCAATATATTGCTACATTTACAAACGTATCGCAATACGTATTGCTAAAGATTTGCACCACAATATACCGGTGTACCAGTAATACCGCACACCCTTATGAAACAACAAGTGAGAAAGAGTGTATGTTTTAAGAGGGGAAAGTGCTGAAGTATATAAATATGTGTGTTTGTCTTTGTTAGCTGTGATATGGTTTTACTGAACTTTGAAAAACAGGAAAATGAATCTTGTTGTATCACTTGATGATCCATTGGTTTGGATTATCCATTCATCAAAGAGTTTTTGACAATTCCCAACACCACTTCAAATAGAATTTTTCTTAAAGGCCAACCTTTATGTAGGATTTTGCTAAAACATTTTTAAAAAGTATTTAAATATTTGTTTTAAAACTTCAATTTTCATTTTATATATGAATGTATAATATAATAAAAAAATATTTTTTCCCCAGTGTCTTTTGTGCACTGCATGACCAAGACAGAAAGGCAGTGTCTGCCATGCAGTTATTCCCAAAGCAATGAAGTTAAGAAGGGGATGGCCAAAATTGATTAAGTTATCAAGTTATTTGTGTGGCAATCAATGGAGCCGTGTATATGGAGGAGAACAAAGGGCCCACTGGCTGTTGTTTCCAATTATGTTGTTTGTCCCTCAATCAATGCAAGGGCAGAGAGTATCCCATTACTTCTCATCGGCCTCCATGACGGGCATTCTATTATGTATCGGGGAATCTCAACAGGCAGCAACGTTCAAAATATGAATTTATGGACTTTCATAACAAATGCCTGATTTGGCTTTTTTTTCATTTCTGTGTTTGTTAAACAAACCAGGCTGATTTAATTACTTGTTTACCTGATTAGTTTACATCTGAGGGTACGTCTGTGATTTCACAGATGTTTTTAGTGTTGTGCAATCAGTGATACAAATATCTGATATCCAGAAGCGGGGACTTGTTTGTTTGTTTGTTTGTTTGTTTGTTCATCCATCCATCCATCCATCCATCCATCCAACTGTGGGTATTTATTTATTTAATTATATATATATTTAATATCCAGCAGTGGGTATTTGTTTATTTATTTATCATCCAACAGTGGGCATTCATTCAGTCATTCAGTCATTCAGTCATTCAGTCATTCCTATTGGATGTGTGAGCCCTAATGAGTTGATGTAAAGACAGTCAGGATCTGTTTCCAGTTTTGATAACAGTTTAGGGTAGCCTAGTGGTTAAAGTGTTCGCTCGTCACTCCGAAGACCCGGGTTCGATTCCCGACATGGGTACAATGTGTGAAGCCCATTTCTGGTGTCACCCGCCGTGATATTGCTGGAATATTGCTAAAAGCGGCGTAAAACCATACTCACTCACCCACTTTCCCTAATGCAGGGTTAAATATTGGCCTGCCCTGTAGCAAATGTAAATAAGAACACCTAATTTTTGTAAAAGAGTTTTGACTTGAGTATGACATGTGAAATGTGTTGAAATATCTCTGAAAATTTCCAAATTTACAAGCAGAAAGCTTTTAATGCAGCAGGGTGCTCAGGTAGCCTAATGGTTAAAGCGTTGGCTCGTCACGCAGAAGACCCAGGTTCAATTCCCAACATGGGTACAATGTGTGAAGCCCATTTCTGGTGTCCCCATATATTGCTGGAGTGTTGCTAAAAGCAGCGTCTAACCTCACTCACTCACTCACTCACAGCATCGTTGATACATCCCAGTTAATATGTGATCGTGTTTTAACTGTGTGCAGGTTAAAACATGTATCAAGTGGTAGAAGTGTTACCAATCAGCATTTGGACCAATCTGTACATGCCACAGCTACAATGAGGAAAAAGAGTATTCGTAATTGTCCGTGAGGGACTTCAGAGCTTGTCTCTACAAGCAGAGCTCCAGATAAGCTGCGTATGTGCGTAAAATACACATCAGAAATGCAGAAATATGCAGTAAAATAAAATTCAAGCGTATCAAATACGCAACCAACATTACAGATACGCTACAAAAATAAAGCTTGTGCGTATCATCAAAATATTGTGAAGTAACCCTGCGTATTCGATTAGCAAATCAGCAACTTATTTTGAAATTATAAACTGGCATTCCATCAACCTTGCCAAACTCCACGATGACAGTTACATCATGATCACTTGCCATCACACTTTCTTGTGGAAGTATCGTGGAATTTTTGAGTCCTATAAAGCTCTCGAACCCACACGACACCAGTTTGCAGGGACAAGATGAATAGTGTTTTTAAATATTTAACTTAAATACCCACATGTGTTAAAAACTAGTGGGTAACAGAAATTTGAATACCCAGATAGAATTACTGATACCCAATGATTTTAAAATGCATGGGTAAAATACCCACAACACCTAAAGCTTATCTGGAGCTCTGTACAAGTGAGATAAACAATGTGGTTGGCTGGTTGTTACACAGTGTAAACAACAAACAGATTACAAAGTGAGAATAAACAGGTGTATCACATACTTCCAGGTTTGAAACACTGTACAAACAACCCAAACTTGCATGATGAGAAAATTAAGAGAGAACAACCCTTTGTTTAAGTGAGTTTATTTTCTAAATCATGTTTCCGTGCCCAAGTAATCCCAGGTTCAACCAACCAGTCTTGTGATAATCATCTTAATTGATCGCAGCTATTTTACACACGCCATTGTCTCCTAACAACATGAACAGGTAATTTCCCCCCAATCCTGCTAAAAATAAAGCCACGCACACGACGCGTCCCTGGAGTTGCCATGGCAACAGTGAATACCGCCACACTCCCCAGCCCTTTGATCGAGTGAACTGCGATATTATTTGCTGTCCCACTTCCAGCATTGTGTGGCGAGGCAGCCGTGAGGTCACTGATTATCATAATAAATCCAAGCTCACTTACCTATGTCGGAGCATGTAGTGACATGCTGGCACTTGGCTACAGACTGGGCAAGATTAGGCTTGTCACAGAAATACCGCACAGAAATTCTACCACTCCTGGCCTATGACATACTGTGATGAAGTAAATATAACATTTCTACTACTGATTTAAGCAGCAATTTTGTGGATTTGGTCATCTTATTCCGTCCAGAATGATAAAAGTGGAGCGTACGGGGTTCACAACGTATCGGGTGAGTGTTGCAATGAGAACCAATCAGACAGCCAGTGTGTGTGCATGTAGTAACAAAGACGCTGAAACTGTAACCACACTAGTTTCCGTGAATCAGGCTGCTTTACGACACACCTAGGTAGAGGTGCCTGAAGACTTCCCCATGTTGTAGATGTCAGTCATGTTAAGATGACAGTCTGGGACATGTTGAACGTCACTTTTTGTAGCCCTAATTCCATCCCTGTTTTAGTTGAGTGTAAATATTTCTACCTTTGGATAACAAAATGTGATGGTAGGATTGTTGATCTGTAGATTTTCATAATCAGACTCGTGGTTGAAATAAATTTTATCAGTTCTGTCGTGTTTACTGTACATCTAACGGACGTTGTAGTCAGGTTGGTCGGGGTAATGTGTCCAGTTTTGTTGTGAAATTTGTTCCTGGTAAATAATTATCCTGATCTAGCTTTTTGTCAAGTTATCATTCCCACATTGTCAATATTCCTATTGACAGTCAGTCGATTTCGTAAGAATCTGAATCGGAAGACTGTGAGCCGTCCCATCTGTTGTTGTGGTGAAGGGTATTGTTTTATTCCACTCTATAGTCTGTGTATTGTTTTATTCCACTCTATAGTCAGTGTATTGTTTTATTCCACTCTATAGTCTATAACTGATGAATATTGAATAACCAGTACATAACCATGGTGACAGGGCCTAGTATCCCCAGATAGCTGCTAGAATTATTAACCATGTTTGTGGTACTATTGATAACAAAGTTGTCCTTGATAAATGTTTAACTTGAGTCACAAACCACTTGCTCTCTTAGCACAAAGTTAAAGTCTTTGTCTGCCTCATCTCAAAGAGCCTGTACAAGCTGGTAGAACTAGGGTTCTTATCTTCATAATCAATTTTCCCAGGCCAGTCTCCCTGCATCTACCTGAAATCGTTAGGAAAAGCCGATGGCTAAATATAGTTCAATACCAGCATCGCCTGCGTAGAAACGCTTCATCAATTGTTTTGATCACAAGTTCTCCCTTCAGAAACATTTTGAATAATTGATTGCGGTTTCTTTTGAGTCAACTTGGAAAGAGTATTTTCATGGTATTTCACATGAAAAGAAATTCATGACCTATGTGCCGTTATAATGCTTCACAATCTGGGTATTGTGTGAGTAACAATAGGGCAATAGAAACTGCCTGCACTAAACCCTTGATCAGGGAAACTTGGGGCCTTATGCAATTACTGAAGGCTTTCAGTATTAGCCCAGTAATGATCTGTTATAGTCTAGGAGGACAAATGGGACATATGTTTTAGATGTTGTAATTGGGGTCTCGTATTTATTTTAGAGCTACCTCCTGTATGTTGTCCACAGTATGGCCAGATGTGTAATCATGGGACTGGAGAACAGATGATTATTTTGTGTTTCCAAGGCAACCGTCTTTAATAAAAAGATTATAATGTAAATGGTCCTTTTGGGGTAGTCTTGAATCCTACTGGGTAATGTTTTAGATGGTGTGTGTGTGAGCTTGTTGACTTTATGGTCACAGCTGATGTGAACTTTAAACGTGTATGAAGCAGGATAGCCATTTGGCCTTTCTCTTCGTCATCTCTTCGTCGTCTCCTCGTCATTGTCACAACCATCCATTTCAGCTAAAAAGTTCAGTCTAATCAGGCTCATTGTCGTATGTTGAAGGTCAGAGTGTTAATTTAGAAAAGTATCACATCATTGATACTATTATAATATGTATTGTTTTATAATATTTGATTAAACCAAAATTAGAACGGTATGAAGGCTCTCACAAAGATAATATTTGTCACGGAAGATTTCGATGAGTGTTTACTATCTGTCATATTTTGCTATACACAAGTAAATTAAGGCGTGGCAACTGTATTAACATTGAACTTTAAGAAATGAGAGCATATTTCATACCACATGTCATGGTTGTCATCATTGAAGATATACATGCATTCATGAAATCAGCACTATATTTAGACCATTAGAACAGTGTTTGCTTACGTAAGGTCACAGGAGGACTAAAAAGTGTCTGTAGGTTTATTGACAGGACATTTCAACTAGCATGGATAATATATTAAGGGAAAACCCTTCACAAGCATTGCTCATTGCTTCCTTAGTCACCAGGTGGTACAGGTGGAGAAGGTCTCAGCTGATCAAGGCCTATTATTAGATATAAGCAACTAGATAGTAGGCCAGGTGTCAGGGTGACACAGTTGGAGTGGGTGTAACTTGCTGTGACGTGCTGTGTAGGTTATTACTGGAGCAGCACTGATGACAAGTAAATTGCTGTACTCAATGAGTGTCGTTATGTGTGGCACATTGGTTACATGATGATTTGACGTTGATGCTGTTGTAACCATGGTAACAGATTGACTTTGTACTAATGTTTTCATGTTAAACTTGAAGAAAATGATTTAGAAAAAAAAAAAAAAATGGTGTTGTTTTTTCTTATGGACATTAACAAGAACAGTGCTGTAATGTAGACACTTGCGAGTTCTTGTCATGGAGTTAAATGTTTGAGATTGTGGGTGTTCAAGTCGTACAAGTCGCACAAAAGCAGATACTCTCATGGCCCCTAAGCAAATGTCTGACACTGCATATAGGATATGCTGGTATCTTTTTTATGGGTTAAACGATACTTTGCAAGGATGCTATACAGGATATGTCTTTTTCTGTATCGATACAAGATGGTACATTTGCTAAAATACATTATTTTATTTTATTTTATTTTAATACATTAATTACTTATTTGTCAGTCAAATATAGCAAAATGTGTTGTAATTAGCATTTCAAGTTCACTACTATAAATAGCTGCTACATACATGTGGCAACAGCTAGCTTTTCCTTTTAAACCTGCTCTGAAATATTTATGGGAAGAAGTTACAACGTGATTTGATGTAAATATGCCTATCGCGATACATATGATGACCTATGTATCATGATACATATTGTATCGTAACCTTGCTGTATCATTTCACCCCTAAACTTGTTTAGCAGTGATGAAAGTCTTGATAAGTTGGTGTAAGCTTGGTCTGATCATTAAGAGGCTCTTATGGGAGGAGTTACTCTCCAGGGCCCCATTGCACAAAGCCATCTTAGCGCTAAGGTGATCGTAAGTCCCATACTTTAACACTGGCTTACGATAGTCGTAACGCTAAAATCGCTTTGTGGAACGGTGCCCTGGGACCAGGACCCACTTGCACAAAGTAATCTTACCACTAAGATGATCCTAACTCCCATACTTCAACCTAGGCTTAGCTCTAAAATCACTTTGTGCAAGTGGGCCCAGGAGTGAACTTTACATATTGGTACTCAATCCTGAAGTGGGAAGTGCAACTTTAACCACTAGTCCAAAGCCCAAAGAGTCTCATATGATTCTAATTGGCCTAAGCTCAGCTAACAATAGTCCCCATGCTATCACTAAGTTCTTAATTAAATGATGATGAGGGCCGTCGTCGGTAGTAGTTTCAAAGTGTTGTCGTGTGTTTAAGACAGGATTGTAATGTTGTGTCCTTGTTTCAGTTGAACCCTATCATCGCTCAAACAACCACTGCCTCTGGGATGAGCCCAGACTCTCAGACACAGATCATCGGCAGCTCAGCATCAAGTCCTTACCACGATGGAGTAAGTGCCAGCCTAATTGTTGTTTGTGATGGCTTCATGAGGCATGAGTAGAGAAATATAAAGACAAATAGTGCATCATCAGTGTTGAGAGTTGGGGGGCGGTCATGTAGCCTCGTGGTTAAAGCGTTCGCTTGTAATGGCCAAGTCCTGGGTTCGATTTCCCACATGGGTACAATATAAGAAGCTCATTTCTGGTGTTCCCCGCCTTGATATTGCTGGAATATTGCTAAAAGCGGCGTAATACAATACTCACTCTGAGAGTTTAATATCTGCATGTTGACGTGCATGAGAAAACTTTTTATTATTTTGTCACAATGGTCAGGTGTTTATCATTTTTGTGCTTTTGTTTTGTAGGTTGTCACGTCACCCCCACCATACTCACCTCACACCAACATGCAGTCCCCATCCCCCACAGTGCCATCAAAGTAAGTACCAGCCTGGGTGGGTGGGGAGCTTTGTTTTAGTTCATTCCATTAGCTTTGCATGTGTCAAATTGGTCTTTGAAAATCAGTACTTCAGCACTGACACTGATGGCAAGATAATGTATGTATCATAAAACCTGATTATCTTCAAAGATCAACACACATGTGGGGGGCATTGCCAATGATGGTGCATCTGTCAGAGATTATCTGTAACTGTCGGAGATCATCTGTAACTTTCGGAGGACACCTGTAACTGTCAAAGATTATCTGTACCTGTCGGAGGTCGCCTGTAACTGTCAGAGGTCATCACCCGACCTCTCACCTTGCTGCACCAACATACTTGTCTGTCGGCTTGAGTGTCTGCCTGGCACCTGGCCAGACTGGGTGTTTGTATTGTGACACAGTGTGCACCCTGCTGGATAACTCAGTCAACAAACATGCTTGTCATGGAGTGGCTCAGCCTTTCACACAGCGTGTAGGTCATGTGATAAAAACATCATCTCGATAGGGTTACGTTGTCGTCAACTTGACTTCCATCAGACTGGGTTTGTGAAACATTATGCAAGCTACTATAAATTAGTTTGTACAAAGTTATTTGATAATTTCTGGTTTTAAATGATTCCAAATTATGTAACGCATGCAATGTCTTTTCCAGTACAAACTACCCTGGTGACTTCAACTTTGAAATCAGTTTTGCTCAACCATCCAAAGAAACAAAATCCACCACATGGACGGTGAGTATTGATGAGGCATGAATCAGCTGGCCCCGTGTCGCGTGGGGCCTCGAGTTCGTCGAGCCAGAATACAGCTGTACCAACAAAATTGCCCCTAGATGAATTATTTGCTCTTTAGCCTGCAGACCGCCTCCGTGGTCTTGTGGTAGAGCGTCCGCCCGGAGAGCGGAAGGTCCAGGGTTCGATCCCGGGCCGCGTCATACAAAAAGACGTTAAAAGATTGTACTTGTTGTTACCCTGTCTGGCGCTCGGCATTAAGGGGCTAAAACAAGGACTGGTCGGCTCGGAGTCAGTATACTGTGTCTGAGTGGGGTATTCATGTTAAACTGCGGCATGGTATCTCAGTGAGCTAGCACTATAAATCGGCATCAGTCCGGACTAGTACAAGCAGCCACACACACACATACACGCGCATGCACGTCGCTATATAAGTGCAATAATCTTGGACGCGACGTTAAACCCAATTTCACCTCACCTTTAGCCTGCAGCTAATATCTCCATTTAAGATAAATGTACCCTCAAAACAAGATGTTTGGCTGTGTAGCAGCCATAATATTTCTTAGTTCTATGATGGAATTCGGATAGTTCTTTTGATCTGATGTCGGACGCCTTGTCCACACATGACCAAAGAAATAAACCCCCATCCACAAGCAGATAGGTCATCTATCTGGTGACTCCACGTCCGGGTAAACAAGGACCAAGTAAATGGCTGACACTTAAAATGACTGTTGTTTCATCAAGTTTGTGTTCTCCATGTGCATGCAGTTTTTAAAAATAAACATGGTTTGTTGTTTTGCAGTACTCTGAATCCCTGAAGAAGCTGTATGTGAGAATGGCCACCACATGTCCGGTCCGATTCCGGGCACAGAGGACGCCCCCACCAGGAAGCATAATCCGTGCGATGCCCATTTTCATGAAGCCCGAGCACGTGCAAGAGGTTGTGAAACGCTGTCCCAATCACGCGACATCGAAGGAGCATAACGAAAGTCACCCTGCTCCCACTCATCTGGTGCGTTGTGAACACAAACTGGCAAGATACCACGAGGACAGTTACACAAATCGTCAGAGCGTCATCATCCCCCATGAGATACCGCAGGCGGGGTCAGAGTGGGTCACCAACCTCTTCCAGTTCATGTGCTTGGGTTCCTGTGTCGGGGGCCCCAACAGACGCCCCATACAGATCGTGTTCACTCTGGAGCAGGAAGGCAAGGTTCTGGGCAGACGGGCAGTCGAGGTCAGGATATGTGCCTGTCCAGGGAGGGATCGGAAAGCTGACGAAAAGGCAGCAATGCCACCTTCATGTAAACAGTCCCCCAAAAAGGGTGAGTCTTGTGACCGATTGGCAAGGACTATCAGTGTCTGAACTGATAAATCTGACACTTGGAGTCAGGGTGGTTACAATGGAAATCTAAGTTGCAAATAAATCATTAAGGAGGTGGTTGGTTGTTGTTTAACCCTGAACTCAATATTCAGCAATATGTATGCAGCCTGTAAATTACAGAGACCATCGTTCATTTCCAAAGAGGACACTTAAAATTGACATGTGCCAGATGATCTTTTCAATAATGAATCCATGTTTTTCTTTGAAGACTATCAAAAGGAGTTGCCATGGCATCTGTGGTACAGTAGACGTATGATTTATGTAATGTTCTCCGTGTTGCAGTGCCCCAGCTAACAAAACTTACAGTGGGAACAGAAATAACAGTGGCACAGGGAAAGAAGCGGAAGTTACAAGAGGACGATGCTTACTCGTTAACTGTGAGTACAACACCAACATTACTGTGTCGTCAAACAAACATTATTCAGTGGTAGGTGTGGTGTGCGATAACAAAGTGCTAGATTTATGTTTGGATTGAAAATTGCGTGAGATCAGTTGCAGGAACTTGAAAAGTACTAATATTTGAAGGCAGAATGTATCGGTATTGAAATCAGTTCAATCAGAAGAAGAAACAGTGTTACAATACTTGTTGTTCTTGGTGATTGGATTGAGTCATGATGATAAATACCTGGACTGAAGTTATAAATGAATGATAGTAATAATTGTGGCAACTGTGTGAGTAAGCGTAAAATAAGATACTGGAAGTGCTGCATGTGGTCCAAGTTTCAGTACACGTCTGCATATCAGTCCAGCAGCCATGTTGAATATTGCATGTTTGCTGTCTCAGTCAGTCAGTCAGTCTTCTAGTGCAGTGGCTAATGTGCAGGCCAACATAAACCTTAGTTGTTTTTAGTTCTGACTACACAACTTGTTGTGCTTTGGTTAAACTCCTCATTATGTTACAGGTTCGAGGGAGAGAAAATTACGAAATTCTGTGCAAGATTCGGGACAGCTTAGAGTTGTCCTCCATGGTGCCCCAGCAGCAGGTTGAGCTGTACAGGAAGCAGCAAGGAGAAATCCAGAGACAGTACGTACCTTTCCCTCTTACCCAGGGCTGATGTAGGGAGGAGACAGGACCTACCTTTCCCTCTTACAGGGCTGATGTAGGGAGGAGACAGGACCTACCTTTCCCTCTTACCCAGAGCTGATGTAGTGAGGGAGACAGGACCTACCTTGCCTCAGGACCTTAGGAACCCACCCCCACTTTTTTGTTAGTATATTGAGCTATTGCCCATTACACAAAACAACCTTGGCTATGGTTAACCTTAACCACTGAGGTTAGAATTAAGGTTACCTTAGTCTAAAAAAACATATGCCCGCAAGTTTCACAAAGTAACCTGTCTTAATTCAGTGTGTCAATCCTAGTGCCCAGGTTGCAATGGTAAGGTGGTATGACATCGGCTGCTGAAATCATTACCCGGTATGCTGTTAAAAACACAACAGTTTGGGATGTGTTTGCCTGTTTGACCAGAAGTTTGTTTAGGATGATGTTTTTTTTATGACGGATTTACATAATCGTCAAATGTACTTTCTAAACACTTCTTCCACCACATTGTGACCTACCTTCCTTAATAGCATGCCACACGCACACGCACACGCACACGCACACACACACACACGCACACATATGCACGCATAGTCCTTGCTTCTCTTGCGGTGGTTGCACGTGAGTACATTGAGGAAAGGTTTATCAATATTGAATCAAGTTTTGCAGGTTTTCTTATGATCCGGTCCTGGAGAATGGCGATCAATCTTTGTCCTGCTCGAAGCATTTCTCATAATTGAAGCTTTCCTCGGTGATCACCGGCAGCCACCTGTTACCATAGCGATAGTCATGTGACACTAATGAGCGGTTCTGATTGGCTCCAGGTGGCTGTCGATGGTCTTGCCTCAGGAAAATAAAAACAAGCACTCCCTGAAGAAGAAGAAGTTGCTCCACAAACCAGGGAGGATGATAAAGATGAAACGTTGATCGCCATTCTCTACAGACTCGATACGATTTAGACATGTCAAATTGACTCAAAATGAAATAGAACATCAAAAACATTTTCAATCATGTTTCAAAAAACAAATCTTATCATTCAAGTTACTACTGAACGAATGTTTAAGAAGAATTTTAGAAATAATAAGTGTTCCCAGACTCTTTCCTGGATCTGAGCCACATTTTGGATCTATCAGGATTCAGTAACTCAACAATGACACTTTTGGCTCTACTTGGTCTGGAACTCTGAAGATGGTTGTTGTATTTAAGGATCTAATTTTATGAATGCAATGTCATGTATCATTTTGTTATAATTGATAGGAAATACGGACGTCATGTTGTGTGATGAACTTAAATGGGGTGATTGTTAAATGTGGATGGGTTCCAGGTCATGTAATTTTTCATAGAGTAATGTTCTTCCAACCATTCATTGACCCTGAAGTCACATAGCCAGTACTTTCTCATAATAGTCATACTTATGTATTTAGTGAAAATGCATCATAGAGCCCCAGATTACTCTCAGATCTGTTGCTACGACGATTTACATCTTTTCTGTAATTCCCTTCCATTAACAGATGCGGGATGTGAATGTTTCGTATCTTTGATTTAGCATCAGATTTTAACATTGGTAAATCATACTGTCTGTAGTTTGTCATTGATGTCACATCATTCATTGAGGAGTGCTATATTTATTGTCACTATGCACACCACGTGTTAGCATTTGAACATGTGTATGTCACAAACGTCTGTGTTTGTTTCTGTTTGTGTTCTGTCAAAGATTGACAAGTCAAAACATTCCGTCCAGTTTTGCATTGCCATGTGTTACTTTGTTGTGGCTGTCAGACATTTTAAACTTGATATTACTCTGTAGAAACGTCCAGATGATAAATGTCATCTACAGAATTATTGAATCCAATAACTATACGTTGTTACTCTTTCTGAAATAATTTTCTTCAGATAAAAACAACTTAAATCATTTTGTTCCTGTTGGAATATATTTATTGACATTCCTCCCAAAGGGAATTGATGATAACATGATCAAGTGCTTCGTCATGATCTAGTTTACTTCTACCTTCTATTTATTTTCATTCGACTTTTGAGATGGAGTTTTATATATTTTAGATATCTCTAGTTGTACATAGAACACATTTACCGTATTTATTTCTATGTGTCACGTTCAAACTTTTGCATCCCTGAAGTCGAAGTGTTTATATTTCACCTTTGTGATTGTCATTGTCTAAACAGGTTCACATATCAAACCCTAACGTTATTTCCGGCATCTTATCCGAAATGTACTTAAAAGCCAAACTTGTAAGATGCAACTTAGGGGATAGGGATATCCCAATTGATGCTCATGATGTTAATCACTGGATTGTCTGGTCCAGACTCGATTATTTACAGACCGCCGTCATATAGCTGGAATATTGCTGCGTGCAGCGTTAAACAACAAACAAACAAATAAAAGCCAAACATTTTTATTAAACCTTCATTCCACATATTATTGGACATTCTCATCAAGTCTAAAAGACGTATGTTTACAAAAAGTGCAAGGTTGTTTTGAGTGATTTTCAAATTTTTGAAATCTTATTTTGTTTTCGATGTTAGAACTACCTAGCTTTACATGCCATGATTGATCTTATTTTATGCCATATATATTTATGTTATTTTTGTAGTCTGTGATAAATTCCTTTCATGTATCATATTGTTATTTATTTATTTAAGAGTAATTCTGAAATTTTACCTTCAGTAATATAAAAAATACATGTAGATAGTAAGCTAAATATTCCGTCCCGTCATCTCAAAACATTCAGGCACAAGCTCCTCACAGTGATAGCCTGTTTGTGGAGCTCACTATACTATCGGTGCCACCAGTCAAGCTACCCCTTGTGATAGATGGCTACAGCTATGCTTGGAGTTGAACTCACAACCGACTGACCGCTATGTTTACAAACAAGTGATTACTGCGGTGACACCGAATACTCTTACCCTTACTATATTATTTTCTTTGATTTTCATTACAACTGTCATGTATTTGATAAAAGAAGAATGTCAAGGGGAAGTTGGTTGATTTTCCATTCGTCTGCAATCTCGAACCAATCCGATCAAACAAAGCAAAAGGTTACTTCATCGGGGGAAATATGGTCTGTCATAAACTTTTTAAAAAATAACTGTGATGGCATTCCCAAAGACATAAACAAAAGTATACGTTTGGGTTGGAGGACAAATTTCAAGGTTCTTGTAATGTCCGTGCCCACACTGGTAGCAGCGATGTTACCAAGAGTGTAACGAAGGTGTCACACGCTAGGTAGGAGCTTGATTCAAGCAGTCTAAAGGGAGATAACATGGCTCTTTGGTTATTGTGTTTGTGCCTCGACTGAGAATGGCCAACCCCAGCTTGGTCAGGTCTACTTGATTTTAACTGATATGAGGACCAATAGAGGTTTTAATGTTTAGTTTTACATAATTAAATGTAATGTTAATATGCAAAGTTAGATTAACTCTGAACTTAAGAAAATAGGATGTTTAAGAACTCCCCAATTCTGAAAAAAAAAAATTCAATTTGCTTGCCAAAGGGTGGTAATTTGGAATTCTTGGTACACCACTAAGCATGAGACACTGAACCATCCTATTTGACATCCAATCTAAGTACATCTACATAGTTGTGCCTTCCAGTCAGATCTATTGAGGTCATAGCGTGCGAAGTTAGAAATTTGATGCCATTCTTTACTCAGTGCGGGGCGGTTGGGTAGCCTAGTGGTTAAAGCATTCGCTCGATACGTGTCGAAGACCCGATTTCTATTCCTGACATGAGTACACTGTGCGAAGCCCATTTCTGGTGTCCCCCGCTGTGATATTGCTGAAATATTGCTAAAAGCGGTGTAAAACCTCACTCACTCACTCACTCACTCCCTCTACTCAGTGCACAAGGTGCAAATGGTTAAGTTGTTCTGTGCATTGGATGAGAGTTTGAGGTACTTGCATATTTTGTGGGATGGTACTTTGTGATATCGTTTGTGATCTGTGTGCGGCAGATCATGGGGCTTCTCTTCTCTTCACCATCCTGCCTTACAGCCAGTTAACTCGGACAGTTTGTTAACAAATATTAATCATTGACGTAATATTCATTGTTGATCACCTTAGTATGTATGTAGAGTATTTATAACAAAATTCACTGCCAATAAAATTAATAACAGAACTTGCTAATTTGTCTTCTTGATGGGTGGCCCAGTTACCTGTTGTGTCACAGTTCACTGTGGCGTCCCTTTGCTGAGCCAGAAACCAGTCATCCATGGTTCGAATCTCAGATTTGCCCTGTTTCCAAGTCTGTCTGCACCATTCATGGCCTCATGGCTTTCACCAAAGTGGTATTTTTTAAAAGACGTGCATCACATCAACTTCCCTCCCGTGTAAAGTTTTAGTCCACTAGTCCTTACATTAACATATAGCTCAACCCTTAAAAAGGGCAAATTTCTACTGGTCCTTGATACCTTAACTATCTGGCAGTTTGGTAAGGACTATAGGACTAGTGCCAATTTCTAACACTGCCATGCAACTGAAGTGATGTCCAAAGCAGTGCTAAACCAAATTCACTCACTCACCCTTGGACTCACTTCCCCTTGGGGGCACAGGGGGCCCAGTCGTCTCAGGCGCCGCAATTCACTGTGGTGAGTTGCGTCCCTTGGGCATGCCAAAAACATATGATTGTGGGTTTGAATCCCGGTTCGCCCCGATTATGTTTCTAGGTTAGTCAGCACCATACCCGTGCTTGTGGGTTTCACCGAAGTGGTAAACATTTGAGACCTGCATCACTTCGGGCTTTCCTCCTACATTAAGCTGACATGCCGTGATATAACTGGAATACTGTTAACAGCGGCGTTAAACAACTCACTCACTCACCTCCCCTGAACAAGATGCAGTAGCTCTACTCCCAGTATTACCTGGTTCCACCTGAAATATCCATATCTCCATGGAGGGTCAATTGTCCCTAAAACAGGTATCATTTCATATGGAATCGGGCGGTCGGGTAGCCTAGTGGTTAAAGTGTTAGCTCGTCACGCCTAAGACCCGGGTTCGATTCCCGACATGGGTACAATGTGTGAAGCCAATTTCTGGTGTCCCCCGCCGTGATATTGCTGGAATATTGCTAAAAGCGGCGTAAAACCATACTCACTCACTCACTCACTCACTCACTCACTCACTCACTCACTCACTCACTCACTCACTCACTCACTCACTCACTCATATGGAATCACTGGATGTCCCCCCAACACGAAGATTTCAGTTTGACTTGTGTAACCTGAGATCCATATCACAAACGTCAATAGGGTCAATAAGTTGAAAATAAATTTTAATAACATTTCAAGGCTGAAATGTTTTTGGTAATGGATAAATGTCAACCGTCACAGCTTAATTTATTGTTTGTTTTAAATGAGTCTAGACATCATCTTGTGTGTGGACCCTTGTCTTGCTCACATCGAAGAAATCCCCAAGTTGTCCTGTTTACTACAGACATCCTAATGTTTAACAGATGGCGCTATGTGTAGGCGAGGTCTCACACTCGTATGTTATCGTTCCGACTTGGATAAACCAGCTGGAAGCATGATCATGATGAATAGATAGACAACAAAATTAATACCATGCTTGCATTACTTTCATTCCCTAACTACGCACTACAATATTCCACACACATTCATAAAACATATCTAAGGCTCCTCACTTCATGTGTGTACATAACAATATTAGTTGTAGGCCTGGTACGATCTGTGACATGTCTGTTTGAATTCAATCCCCAAACAGAGTATGATTCTTGGTCTGTCAGCTCATCTGACCTAGTGTTTATTCTAAAGTGGTAGATATCTTGTTTGGCATCATCACCTTGTGGCTTTCCACCTACCTTCGTCGGACATACCATATAACTGTAATATTGTGTTGTTCCAATTCATTCTGTCTCCTCCTCAAAGAGATATTATATTGTTTTTGGCTCGGTTCCAGTAAGTGTTGACATCAGCTTCTATTTCGAGCCCAAACTTGAAAACTGTACACATGGGATATGTATTTCTGGTGCCTTTTGCTTTTTTGAATTTTTAAAATTTGTGTTTCCATGGAAACAATTTCATTCTCATTGTATCCATCAATTTGTTTCCAGACCTAGCCAACCTCACATCATGTCCATCCCCAGCAACGAACGCATCGCTCAGCCGGCCGAGACGGCGCACCAAGCCAGTCTCCCGTTCAGCCCCGACTCCAGCAACGTGAGCAGCTCCCAGACCAGTCAGGTGAACGGAGACACCCTGCCCGCCGCGCTGGAGGCCGTCATCAACCAGGCTGCCGTCAAGGAGGAAGTTGTTGGCAATGGACAGACCATGGTGGACAACACTGTTGCTGCGTTAGTATTATGTCTCTTTATGACAGGGAAACGTGAAGGTCTGGGGTAGAATAGGTCTTCAACAACCCATGTTTGCTGTAAAAGGCGACGATGCTTGTGCCAAGAGGCGACTAACTGGATCGGGTGATCAGGCTCGTTGACTTGGTTGATGCATGGATTGATGCTCATGATGTCAATCACTGGATTGTCTGGTCCAGATTCGATTATTGACAGACCGCTGTCCTATAGCTTAGATATACAACAACAACAAAAACAACAAACAAACTTTATGACAGGACAGTGGGGTGGCCTGGCAGTTAAGACAATTACCAGGGTTGCCATGTTATTTTAAATTTGTCGATTTCGTTTTGCGATTTTGATTGGAGTATGTATAGACTAGTAAGTCCTGCCAATATATGACATGTATGGCCAATTAACTCCCTTGCCTCAGGAACATGGGCAGGATCCTTGTGTTGTATTGTGTTGTGTTGTGTATTGTGTTGTATTCCACTGCAGTATACCAGTATATCAAATAGCAGTTAATTCAGTTTTAGGTAAATAGTGTGCATGTTTATACTGCGCCAAATTCACACCAAAAGTCATGAACAAAGCGTTATATTATTACCCCGATCAATGAATCCGAGTGCTCTTGATTGGCATTCTCAACTCCTTGGGGAGTATACAACCCAAAGGGTTTAATCTTCATCTTTTTTAAGATAATCATTGTGTTTTAATTGACAATTTGCTTCTCTTTCAGTTGGTTGAATTCAATCGGTCTCTCGGCATACATTGACAATTTCCACGAAAAGAACTTCTTGAATATGTTCCAGTTGGATGAATTCTCTCATGAGGTAAAATATTTCATGAATATGCTTTTTTGCTTCACTCATCTGGCTGCAAGCTCAGTGTAACTGAAATATGGATGGTATGTTTGCTTGTGGTACAAGGAGGCCATCCTTTGTGGGCCACAATTTGTGACTTGGTGGAGTCCAATGCTCATAATATCAACCACTTGTTTATCTGGTCCAGATTGGATTATTATTTGCAGGCCACAGTCTGGTAGGAATAGCGCTGAATGTTGTGTGGATTAAGTAGAACTCTCTCATTCTCTCTGCTGTCATAGGGGCGGTCAGGTAGCCTAGCGGTTAGAGCGTTGGCACGCCACGCCGGAGACCCGGGTTCGATTCCCGACATGGGTACAATGTTTGAAGCCAATTTCTGGTGTCCCCCGCCGTGATATTGCTGGAATATTGCTAAAAGCGGCGTAAAACCATACTCACTCACTCACTCTGCTGTCATGACCCTGAAGATTGAAGGGTTCCTTGTTTCAAATGTCCCTAGGTTTAGATAGGATAGCTAAAAAAACTTGTAAATTCTCCAGGACCTACCTTACCTCAAACTCTCTCCAAAAGCCACTTTATCCTAGTCAAGCAGTTAATAACCCAATCATGTTGATTCTCTCAGGATTTGTCAGCCATGAAGATTGGGACGAGCCATCGCAACAAGATCTGGAAATCCTTGGTGGAATACAAGCAGGCAAATGCCTACACCTCCGAAGTCTCACAGTCACTTGCACGCAACGCCAGTAGCACGTCCACAATCAGCCTCTCCTCCCAGCCTAGCATCTCCCAGAACAGCGCATACTGCCCAGGCTACTACGAAGTCACACGCTACACATTCAAACACACAATATCAATCACAAAGGACGACGTGAAGAAGTTGAGAACGGAAAAGCCAGAATGAACAAACATTTGGCTTTCACACGAACATTTCTAAAGGTGCAAACAAATTTTCTAAAGTGCATTTACCTTCATTATGGCTAATTGATCATGTTTATCACTGCTGATATAGACATCTTCCAGTTTGTGTGGCAATCGTTGAACGAAGTGTGCTTATCATTAAATATTAGATTTATACATTCCAGTTTTTTCCGTGTTGATGTTTTCTGTGTGTTTTACCCAATGAGTCCATCTTATAAAGATGGCCTCAACTATTTGTAGTTATGTTGCATCGGACAAATCTTGTAACTAACGTTCAGAAGCGTGTTACCATTTCCATGGTTTATATCAAGACTTGAAAATCGTGTTATGCTGAAAAATGAAATTATAGTCATTAATTTTTTTAAATTGCTAGTTCGAAGATCAGGTTGAGATTAATTTTAGCTATTCGGCCAAACAATAAGTACATTAAAGATCATCTGAAACTCAGCTGGCATTTCACAAGCAAATTGTGACAGGTTCATTTGTCAGCAGTCAGTGTCTTTTTCCACTTACATTTGACCTAATGTTCAGAGATGTCAGACCAATATTACGTACATTTTATGGCCAAATATATAAGCCTATAATTTGTTTACCATGAGTAGCTATTTAACAGTGATTGTTTAATCTAAACACAAATGGTTTTCATATTTAGGGCCAAGGCAAAAAATTAGAAGTGGTTGAACAAATATCAAGTCGTCATAGAATCCTCAGGTTTGTCAGGTGTCAAGTGTATTTCCCTACTAGCATGCATTGCTCAGGGGAGGTAACTCCAACTCAAATCCAAATGTCTAGCGCTCCGTCCATTTTGTAATGGCTGTTAATTTATGTTGGTAAGATTTTTCTGTTATGATGTCTTGAAGACAAATATTTCATTATAGAGAACAGCATTGTATAGTAGTTCGAAAAGACTGTCATATTTGCAAACTCAATATTGGTTTTAGGGAAATTTTAAACAAATCACCATGTAAACAAATTGCAAAATGTTATGAAAGCATATATGTCAAAGGCTTATTCCCTAACACCAATATTGCATTGAACTAGTTCATATATCTTTACATTCCATTTATTGCATTCTTTAGGGACATACCAAATCTACCTTAATTTGAAACAAGAAATACTGTTTATCAAGGCTATTTTCCTCTTTAATGTGAAACCAAACCAGGTTTGTTCCCTGTGTCTTAAAGTTTTCTACAGTTTAGAAGCTAATATAATCCAAATGTATTAATCAATTTTTGTTGATCAGGTTTACAGAGTGGATAGGATGGTATGTTTCTAATGTAAATATGGGGTCTTCTGCATAGTTACAGCTCGTCATACTCATTGTTTTGGTGAACAAACACTTGTTAATACTATCTTCAATAGGACAAATATGCAAGGAAAACTATTTCCAAAACTATTATTTTGGCAAATAACCATGTATATTTATACTGCTTGTAAATGTAGGCAGACACTTTTTAAATGGTATTATTTTTGTTGTGATTTTAGGAGCTTTATACTGGCTACCACTGCTTTTGATTAAGATATAAGTATTGTTTTGTTGCCCTTGGTTTGATGAAATAGTGGCAGAAATGATAATCTGTGTTGATGTTGATGGCATATCTAGTGCATTAATGTATTCAGATTTTTTTGAAATTTGTATAGATATTTTGTCAATGTGACTGGCTATTTAAACATCGCTATTCAAGAGAAATGGTTTGATGTGCTGCTTAACTTTTCCTTTGTTTTTCTTTTCTGCAAATGGCATATTGTCACTGATAGTCTTTTTTGACAATATTCTTACGTATTTATCAAGTGTTAGTTCAGAATGGTCACAATTTCATGTCATTTTCATGTGGGTTTGTGCATAATTTGAGCAGAATGCTCTGTGTTGAAAAGTGTTCATAGAGAAGACAGTTGAAGTCAGCCTTCTCAATTGTTCATGACAGTAGTTGAAAGGAAAACAGTATATGCATAATGACTATATTCAATGTGTGAGATGTTTATTATTTTGTTAATTGGATTTCTTAAAGACAGATTTCCAACGGTGCGATACTTAAATTTGTTGTTCATTGTTCCTAAATACCTTCCCAATCATGCTGCATGTCTTCATCATTGATACGATGTGTCATCAGTGAAAATATCGTTCAATAGCAAAATGTTATATATTAAATAGTGACTTCATTGGTGCATTTTTCAGCTGGTGTATGAAAATCCAATAAGTTTTTTCTTTGGGAAACATATTTTATAAATAACATTAGAATGTGCAATGTCAAGAATTTCAAAGTAAATTTGGGCAAATGCTGCTGTGTGTGGTTTGTTCCAAGTTGGTTCTCTTTACTGTACAGAATATGTAGCGTTTCACAGTGCCTGTTACTCGCAGCATTTTAAGTGCTGGAAGGGAGGCGACTCCATGATGGTGGCCGTCACATTTTAAGAGTTAGCTCCCCTTACATAATGTTCTTGACCCTTATTGCCCAGACCTATGGTGGTTTCATACTGAAATTCATTGAAGTTGTCAGGAAAGAAAACAACTTTATAAGACCATTGAAACTTAGTTTCAGAAACATTTAATCTGTGTGTGTGGTTTTATCAAATGGTGAAAATGTCTTTGACAGGAATTTCTAATTTTTGGGAAAAGACAAAAATATGTTGTGATATGACAGGACTACTGAGATCACGCACCCTCTGGCTCACTCACTCACTCACTCACAGATTGGTTTGTGGAGGGGGGTGCCCTGTCTTGTGGTCAAGGTGTTGACTTGGCACACAGGAGACTCAGGTTCGATTCCCCACTTTCGGTTCAATGACTGTGTGAAGCATCCTCACAAAATCTGCTGCAATATTGCTGAAAGTGGTGACATACAGATGGACTAATTTTCGAACAACAAAACTTTTCTTAGCCGTAAAACTTCGATCAAAACCTAACATGTGATCATGTTCTTTTGACATGGCATGCCTTCCATTCATGCTTCCTTCAACTACCGACTCTTAACCATATTATCTCGAACAAATTCAGCTTCATTGATCTTTTGACAAGATCCTTTGTTACCCTCATCATTCTTATACAAAAGGCAAGGCATCAAGGCGGTACATTCTCATGCCTTTCTAACATGGTGGGTATTGGTGCCGAGTCCATCACCAAAGATCACAAATGTTGAGCATCCCATGTAAGGGGAGATAACCCTGGTGGTTTTGTTTCATTAATTGAGTGCCGTGTATATAGTGTTGGAACTGATGAAAGCTGGAGCGTCCTGTACATCGTTAGAAATCATCTATTTAATATTTTCTACATTATTTATGCGTGATGTGTTTACTTAGTGAGTGACATCTCAACAATAATGGTATAGCTTGTCTGCCAACACAAGGGGTTATTTAGATGATTTTCATGTCAACATATAAGGCCATTTTTTTCTTTGTTTTAATTGTATACATTTAATTCAGTTATCTATATTTATCATTTTTATTTTATTTTATATATTTTTTAAGAAATGTTAATGCAGCAAATAAGTTGACATGTTTTTTCAGAGAGGAGTTTCTGGATGTATTGGTCGATGAATTTAAGGGGTTATTTAAACATCCGGACTTCAGAAAAGAGTTTTGTAAGATATGAGTTTGGGGAACATTATTATTCTTAATGTTGGGTTTGCATCCCGAAAATAAGTAGAGTATTATCAGCACTCTCTCAACCCCTTCTGTTGGTACACTGTCAATGTTCATCGGATGCAAGCCTACTGGCAACTATCATATCGTCATGGTAATTTTGACCTTGCCTATTTGGCTGAAAAACTGTTGATGAAATGGAAATCAAAATGGTCTTTGATCTTGTACTCTTTTGATAGAAATTGCAATACAGCTTCAGAGGGCTTCAAGTACCCTTGACTTTTGTCAAAGGGGCTTGCATCAGAGAGTTAGCATTAGGTAAATATGTCATCAAATATAACGTTACTTTTTACATTTGGGAGCATTTGTCAACATTTATCAAACATTTGCTATCTGGTTCTTTCAGATTCCTCCAAAATATTGAATCTGAATTGCATTTGAAAGATATGAGGATTTTATAAATCAGCATATCTTACTGCCATTCTTTCACAAAATGTTGAAAACATGAAGTCTCATTGCTTGTCAAGTGATTTTTCATCATTCTTGCAGTCGTAAAACTCATCACAGGTCGTCAGTAGTAACTGCCAAAATTCATTGTTCCATCTAGAACATTTGTAATTGTGTGAAATCATCAAGAGAAGTAGCATCACAGAAATTTGCATTTACTTTTCCAGTGTCAAGATCATACCTGTTGAAACTGCCAATGTTCTTTTTGTTTGGGAAGATAGTTCTCCTGTGTTTAATTTGATGACATATTTCTGTTTAAAGTGTTGACTGTATGTCACTGCATGTGTGGCTTATCATCTGAAAGACATTATGTGTTCAACTGTGAAATCACCATATATTTCACTATCCACCAAGCTTGTATTAACAACTTCATACCATTATTTTAGAATAAAATTCATTTCAAAGAAAAATGATTTCTTTTTCTTTTTGATGATGCCATCAAGAAATATTATCATCGGAATACATCAGCACTTCCAGAGAGGGGGTAAACCTCAAAGACCCGTATCACTTCCAGCTTTCATCTCACTTCAATCTAACAGGCACTTCCAGAAAGGGGGTAGACCTCAAAGACCCGTATCACTTCCAGCTTTCCTCTCACCTTTATCTGACAGGCACTTCCAGAAAGGGGGTAAACCTCAAAGACCCGTATCACTTCCAGCTCACCTCTCACTTCCATCAGACATATATGGAAATAAGTGACATTTGGACTAAGTTCAGTCGCAAGAGTTTAGAACAGGGAAGGGACGAAGCCAAGTCATTTACCTTGTGATCCATGTCAGAACTGGCATGCATGAATGACGATTATTACAAGGATTCTGTCCGCATTCTTCCACGTCTGTGTTAATGTCTGGAGTAGGTCAACCAGTGGTCAATAGTGTGAGCATCAACCTTTGGTCATTTATTTCGATCCTTTTGTGTGAGAAGGCGAGTTTGGTTGAACCCCTCTTTGAACAGTATTTCAGTTATATCGTGGCCTGTCAGTGTGGTATTAGCTAAACCCTAAATGGGCCCCAACCTTTGATGGGCCTCAGCCAAAGACTTTATAGGGGAGATAACTCTGCAAGCAGATGGCACCAGCGCACTCTTGTGTGGACAACTGCTGTTATGGTGATTTAACCTGGTTCCTGAACGAAGACTTGTGTTATTGCCACAGTCAGCAGAAAACGTGCCGGAAGTAAATGCAGGTCTAACAGACTTTGACGTTTACCACTTTGTTGAAACCCAAGAGCATGTGTATGGTGTGCTGCTGACAAACCTAGAAACATAAACAGTGCTAATCTGGACATCGAACAAACGATCATAGGTTTCTGGCATGCCCAAGGTGGGCGACTGTACTGGGAATAGCATGAGGCGCCATTGACCGACCGGGTCAGCTGTCGAGCACGATTACCTTTCAGCGTTAGAATTGGCACCAGTACTGTAGTCCTTGCCAAACTGCCCAATAAGTGAAGTATCCTCTGGACTAGTATGATTTTAATCCTTGGGAAAGGTTTTTCTCAAAAGCCTATTATAATATAAGGACTTGTTGACAAAAATGTTTGTTTATCGCTGCCATTTCTTTAAGGGAACTCGTCACGATATGGCTGAAGTATTGCCGATGTGACGTAAAGCATTAACTCACTCACTCACTTTAAGGGAACCTGTTGTAGTCATCTCTGTAGTGAAAACCACCGAGGTCACAATTCTATGATAACTTAAATAGTAAAGATTGTGCTGTATCAGTCTCTATTAACCAGCAGCTCCTCGATATTGAGTGAGTGAGTTGGGTTTAATGCCGCTTTTAACAGTAGTCCAGTCATATCACGTCGTGTCAGCTTAATGTTGGAGGAAAGCCTGAAGTGATGCAGGTCTCGGCCGTTTACCACTTCGGTGAAACCCACGAGCACGGGTATGGTGCTGACAAACCTATTACATAATTGGGGCGAACCGGGATTCGAACCCACAATCATAGGTTTCTGACGTGCCCAAGGGACGCAACTCTGCACAGCAAATCGCGGCGCCTTAGACGACTGTGCCACCCGTGCTTCCCAGCTCCTGGATAGCCTGGCAACACTGTGAACTAAGGTGCCGCAGACCTCCTGGATAGCCTGGCAACACTGTGAACTAAGGTGCCGCAGACCTCCTAGGTGGGCTGAGTCTTCTCCACCTATACATGTTCTAAGGCATGCTACTCCTTCATCATTGCTTGTCTGCACTAGAGCCATTTGGGTTTAAAGGCCACTTTGGCACGAGTTCAGTTAAATTAGTGCCTGCCAGATCAAAGTGAGAGGAAAGCTGGAAGTGATACGGGTCTTTGAGGTCTACCCCTTTTCTGGAAGTGCCTGTCAGATAGAAGTGAGAGAAAAGCTGGAAGTGATACGGGTCTTCGAGGTTTACCCCCTTTCTGGAAGTGCCGGTCAGATCAAAGTGAGAGGAAAGCTGGAAGTGATACGGGTCTTCGAGGTTTACCCCCTTTCTGGAAGTGCCTGTCAGATCAAAGTGAGAGGAAAGCTGGAAGTGATACGGGTCTTTGAGGTCTACCCCCTTTCTGGAAGTGCCTGTCTGATGGAAGTGAGAGGAGAGCTGGAAGTGCCTGTCAGATAGAAGTGAGAGGAAAGCTGGAAGTGATACGGGTCTTTGAGGTTTACCCCTTTCTGGAAGTGCCTGTCAGATGGAGGTGAGAGGAGAGCTGGAAGTGATACGGGTCTTTGAGGTCTACCCCCTTTCTGGAAGTGCCTGTCAGATGGAAGTGAGAGGAGAGCTGGAAGTGATACGGGTCTTTGAGGTTTACCCTCTTTCTGAAAGTGCCTGTCAGATGGAAGTGAGAGGAGAGCTGGAAGTGATATGGGTCTTTGAGGTTTACCCCCTTTCTGGAAGTGCCTGTCAGATAAAGGTGAGAGGAAAGCTGGAAGTGACAGATGACCTCAAAGACCCGTATCACTTCCAGCTGTCCTCTCACTTATATCTGACAGGCACTTCCAGCTTTCCTCTCACTTCTATCTGACAGGCACTTCCAGCTTTGCTCTCACTTCCACCAGACATGCACTTCCAGCTTTCCTCTCACTTCCATCAGACAGGCACTTCCAGAAAGGGGATAAACCTCAAAGACTCGTATCACTTCCATTTTTCCTCTCATTCTATCTGACAGGCACTTTCAGAAAGAGGGTACACCCCAAAGACCCGTATTACTACCAGCTTTCCTCTCACTTCTATCTGACAGGCACTTCCAGAAAGGGGGTACACCTCAAAGACCCGTATCACTTCCAGCTTTCCTCTCACTTCTTTCTGACAGGCACTTCCAGCTTTCCTCTCACTTCCATCAGACAGGCACTTCCAGAAAAGGGGTGCACCTCAAAGACCCGTATTACTTCCAGCTTTCCTCTCACTTCTATCTGGCAGGCACTTTCAGAAAGGGGGTACACCTCAAAGACCCGTATCACTTCCAGCTTTTCTCGCACTTCAATCTGGCAGGCACTTCTATGACTGGATAACTGTTAAAAGCGGCGTTAAACCCAACTCACTCACTCACTCACTCACTCAATATCGAGGAGTTGCTGGTTAATAGAGACTGATACAGCACAACCTTTACTCTTTAAGTTATCATAGAAATGTGACCTCGGTGGTTTTCACCACAGAGATGACTACGACGGGTTCCCTTAAAGAAATGGCAGCGATAAACAAACATTTTTGTCCTTATATTATAATAGGCCTTTGAGAAAAACCTTTCCCAAGGATAAAAATCATACTAGTCCAGAGGATACGTCAGCTATTGGGCAGTTTGGCAAGGACTACAGTACTGGTGCCAATTCTAACGCTGAAAGGTAATCGTGTTCGACAGCTGACCCGGTCGGTCAATGGCGCCTCAAGCTATTACCAGTACAGTCGCCCACCTTGGGCATGCCAGAAACCTATGATCGTTTGTTCGATGTCCAGATTAGCACTGATTATGTTTCTAGGTTTGTCAGCAGCACACCATACACATGCTCTTGGGTTTCAACAAAGTGGTAAACGTCAAAGTCTGTTAGACCTGCATTTACTTCCGGCAGGTTTTCTGCTGACTGTGGCAATAACACAAGTCTTCGTTCAGGAACCAGGTTTAATCACCATAACTGCAGTTGTCCACACAAGAGTGCGCTGGTGCCATCTGCTTGAACTCAGTAGCTTGCTACAGAGAGTTATCTCCCCTATAATGTCTTTGGCTGAGGCCCATCAAAGGTTGGGGCCCATTTTGGGTTTAGATAATACCACACTGACAGGCCACGATATAACTGAAATACTGTTCAAAGAGGGGTTCAACCAAACTCGCCTTCTCACTCAAAAGGATCGAAATAAATGGCCAAAGGTGGATGCTCACACTATTGACCACTGGTTGAGCTGCTTCAGACATTAGCACAGACGCGGAAGAACGCGGACATAATCCTTGTAATAATCGTCATTCACGCATGCCAGTAGTTCTGACATGGATCACAAGGTAAATGACTTGGCTTCGTCCCTTCCCTGTTCTTTGAACAGTCTAAACTCCTTGCAACTGAACTTAGTCCAAATGTCACTTATTTCCATATTTAACCGGGCGTTCTCAAAATAGACATGATAAATTGTTTCAGGAAAGTAGAATGTACATCTTTCGTACTACTGTCATGACAACGAGACAGATGTGACACTTTTATATCCGACGTGAGACAGCCCTAGTGACAGATGTAGGTTATGTGAGGAAACGACTTTGCCGAGGCCGCTCAAGTGTTTCCTCGCGGTCAGCGCACATATGTGTTGGCATAACTTGTTAAGCCCCACGGCCCCATTTCATAGAGCGATCTCAGCGCTACGACGCAAGTCTATGTTATAGTATGAGCAAGACGATCGTCGTAGTGCTAAGATGGCTTTGTGAAACGTTGCCCAGTTCTCCATAAAACGTACAGCTGACTGCTTGTTTGCAAGCAACTGACATTTGTCATCTTCCCGAGGCAAGAAGGTTAACTGACTGTGAAAGTCCAGTTTGACTTTAGTCAGTTTCTTCCTTCGTCGGGAAGATGGCGTTTGCTGGCCTGCACAGGGTTTGAAGGCAGACGCAATCTCTCATCCGGGTACCTGGGTTGTCGTTCGGTCTTGATGGGATATGCACAAGCTGTAACATGAACGATACTGGTTATGAATATCGTAATATTTAACATGAACGATACTGGTTATGAATATCGTTATCTGTCGGGAATCGAACCCGGGTCTTCCACCTGACGAGAGAACGCGTTAACCACTAGGCTACCCGACCACCATACAATGCGGAGAGGCAGGGTGATGATGCTGTAGTCAGCTGACTCGGTGTCCCCCCGGGCGCCGGTAACGGGAGTGAAATATGCACCGACTGACGTGTGTACATAGACGTGTGATGGATGGGTGGTGTAACACCATGCAACTCGTCATCTCCACGCTTGTAACGGTACAGTGCCTTTTGATGTGTGACTCCGTGGTGGTGCAGTGTTGTATAATTCATATAACACACAATCCACGCCGTGGACAAGTTACGTGTTCTGTGAGATCTGTCAGCGGTGTTGGTATTTGTTTTGTTGCCTTGTCAGACGCAAATTAACATGTATATGAGCGTCCTAAAACAGATGTATCCGTAATTTCAAAGTAAACATATATTGGAGAAAAACAGTTTTCAGATTCACAGGTGTTATTAAGAGTTGATGCTGATACACCAATTTACGTTGATATGCTTCTGCAACAACTGAACTCGCCTTGTCAGCAAAACAATTAAATCGAAGTTCTGAAAATCACGAATCAAATGTCAGACATTGTTCACATGCAGGGAATCGTACCCGGCCCTCGGCCTGACGAACGGACACTTTGACCAGTTTTAGACCACCAGTCGAAATATTACCGACAAAATACGCTCGCTCATACAATGCGATCATTTGTTTCTTATAATGTTTGGTGCCCGGATGCCCGGGTGTAATTATCAGCACATCCGGCGTAGACATCCGGGTCCTTGAGTGCCGTGAGACTAAAACCTCGGGGTCCTGTTAGAATATAAACTGCCGGGGAAAAGAAAGCATACACCCATGTTTGATGGTGGTTAAAAATGAAACGAACAAGAAATGGTTACTCGATGGGGATGTATTTGACACGGGTATCATAGTTGTGTTTTGGACCTTAAGTTTGCAGTGTTTCGGCGACTGTTTCAGCCTTGTAGCGTTCGTTAACGTTTGTAATGTGTTTTGGTCCACTCCAATTTTCAAGTGAAAACTTTTTGTTTCCTGGCAGTTACTATATATGCGTGTCATAAGAGTAGACTGAAGAGGGATAGAATATAGTTCCTATACTCGATAGATGTGTGGAGCCGTACCCGGTTAGATGTTCCTCGTTATATGAACCTCTAGTTATTTATTATTTGTTTACAAAGAGAGAGAGAGAGAGTGTGTGTGTGTGTGTGTGTGTGTGGGGGGGGGGGGGGGGGGGGGGTGGGGGGGGGGGGGGGGGAGGAGAGAATAATGTTTATTACGTGCCACATATTATATACACTTCATACTAAAACGGGGGCACGGTTGGCCCAGTCGTCTAAGGCGCCGCGATTCGCTGTGCAGAGTTGCGTCCCTTCGGCACGCCAGAAGCCTATGATTGTGGGTTCGAATCCCGGTTCGCCCAGATTATGTTTCTAGGTTTGTCAGCACCATACCCGTGCTCGTTGGTTTCACCGTAGTGGTGAACGCCTAAGGCCTGCATCACTTCGGGCTTTCCTCCCGCATTCAGCTGACACGATCGCGATATAACTGTAATACTGTTAAAAGCGGCGTTAAACCCAACTCACTCACTCATACTAAAACACGTACACAAACTATAAAATATAACATCCGAACAGAGGCACTAGACATGCAGCCGTGCATGTCAAGCTGGAATCGGTAGCTGCGGCGGTAAACAGCATTCACTCACTCCTTCAGTGACTCATCATCAAGGTTTCGCGCTATTTTGTATTAACATACATTTGCAGTGAGCGACCACAGTCCACTCTAATGGTCATGCATATTCATAAGACAGGGGCGGTCGGGGCGGCCTAGTGGTTAAACGTTCGCTCGTCACGCCGACGCCGAAGACCTGGGTTCGATTCCCGACATGGGTACAATGTGCGAAGCCCATTTCTGGTGTCCCCCGCGGTGATATTGCTGGAATATGTTTAAAAGCGGGCGTAAAACAATACTCACTCACTCGCACATAAGACCGAAGGTCCAAAACGAGGCCTTACTGTCAACCTGTGAAACGGTGATATCATGGCCGCCGAATGATTTTGTTTTACATGTTTAATCAGCTGGACCCTGGACCTGTCGACGGATGACGAGCTTTAGCCAACGTGCACGAGGGGTTGAGACTCATTCCCAATGTTGGAGTTGGGGTTAACGCCGATTTGAACAGTATTCCAGTTATACCACGGCGTGTCAGCTTAATGTGAAAGCCTGAAGTGATGCAGGTCTCAGACGTTTACCACTTTGGTGAAACCCACGAGCACGGGCATGGTGCTGAAAACCTAGAAAACATAATCGGGTCGAATCCTAGATTCGAACCAATGAATATAGTTTTATTTGCCGAGGCCTCATTATTTTTAAGGAATCGAGAGTTACGAGGATATTCCCCTACTTAAAACTCATCCCTACTTTTACAATTTCACAAAATATTCTGCAGTTGAAAATATTTGAAAAATTCAAATGCTGCTTCAAGATAATGTACAGTTGACACGCAACTCTCTCATTTCCTGAACTTTAGTTAAACAACATGTACGATGTCGAACGCTTGATTTTTGTTGTCTGATGGCTAGATCAGACGGTTATAAGGTCGAGTCGGATGTGTCGAACCCCGTATAAGTCGAATCACATCTCGGGCCCTCGGAGTTCGAGACAACGGAGTTGACTCTAGTTTAATATCGGCCATTTTGAAATCCAAGATGACCGACGCAAAACACGAGACAGAGAATTGAATGAGGGCAGAAGATCAAACAAAATTCCCACAAACGTAAAATTCCCACAAACGTAAAAAATCGTGACATTTCGTCCTATACTATAAAGCTTAGGCGTGGGAGTTCGTTTTGACCGGTATTGTGTAGAGCACGCACGACCGTCTGGTGGTGGTGATCCACGCCATTGTTAAGCCAACAAACTGTTTTTACCGTTCATTCTAGCAATACACAACCTATAGAAATACACACTGTTTTATCCACAAAGGGCGATGTATCTGCTTGTCTCTTGTGTAAGATGAATGACTGTATCAAGTCGTCACTCCATGACCCGGGGTCGTTGTAGTGTTACAAATAAACACATCGACTTCAGAAACACAGGCGCAGAGGTTGTATCCGTGAGTGTCACTTTGTTTGCACGGAATAATTGTTGATTTCACTCGGGATAGATTACTTCATAGCATAATGAGGCACTGTTAAGATGTATTAAGGGAGTAATGACGAGATGCGGTGAGGCTAAGCAACGTCGGTCTCGGGGAGTAGTTGGATGGGTGACCGCGTTCGTCAGTCCGACTCCTGAGAGTTTCTAGGTATGTCCCATGCTGAAGCGCATGTGAGGCATGTCGTGTCTCCTGAGGCAAACGGGTTTGTTCGAAAAGTGCCTCTCCTCACCCGATAGCATAAACAGATCCCGTGAAGATTCCGGGTCTTCAGCAACCCATGCTTGTCGTATGTGGCGACTAACGGGATCGGGTGGTCAGACTCGGTGACTTGGTTGATGCATGTCATCGTATCCCAATTGTGTAGTTCGATGCGCATGATGTCAATCACTGGATTGTCTGGTCCAGACTCGATTATTTACAGACCGACGTCACATAGCTGGACTATTGCTGAGTGCGGCGTTAAACAACAACAACAACAACAACAACAAATAATGATAATAATCTTGCACCTTAGAGGCATCTGTCCAGGGAGCTGAATATGAAAATCGAGAGCACACTGATCAATAATTACCATGATTACACGATCAACATGTGTAGGATTGCGTACATATCACAAGCGCAACCATGCTTGTCGTAAGTCGTAAGAGGCGACAAACGGTATTGGGTGCCCAGACTTGGTTGATACATATCATCGCTGATCGATGCTCATGGTGTTAATCACTGGCTTGTCTGGTCCAGAATATTTACAGACCGCCGTCATCTAGGTGGAAACCCTCGATTATCCGGTGTAGTATAATTCCCTTCTCCTATGACAAGCGTATGCATCCAGTATGTCTGTCATTGTGTGTAAACTAAATTACATTTTAAATAAAGTTTCAAAGGTTTTCACCGGTTTTAGACTAACTGGACATTCTTAATAACAATGCTAAGTCTTCAGGGTAGATCTTAAATCAAACCTGGACATATTTGAAAGGAATCGACTGCTACAATTGATATGACAAAGTCCTTTTATACGCCCAAATTAAAAAACATAAAAAAATTAAGTCTCCTTTGCGCACTTAAAAAGAAATAGAAACGGGCAGAGATTAAAAACTCCTCTCCCAGCACATGAAAGGGGCGGTGTGGTAGCCTAGTGGTTAGGAGTGTTCGCTCGTCACGCCGAAGACCCACGTTCGAATCCGGATATTGGTATAATGTGTGAAGCCCATTTCTGGTGTCCCCTGCCGTGGTATTGCGGGAATATTGCTAAAAGCAGCGGAAGACCATACTCACTCACTCCAGCAAAGAAATACAAACAATTCAATGACCTCCACGTGCACGACATCACACTCCACATCAACCCCCTGTTCAATGCAAATGGATTCTTCCGTTCACGTGGAACACATGCTTTCAAACGTTACTAACCTTGTCGTTGTCCCCATGAAGTGATGCAGGTCTCAGACGTTTACCACTTCGGTGAAACCCACGAGCACGGGTATGGTGCTGACAAACCTAGAAACATAATCGGGGCGAACCGGGATTCGAACCCACAATCATAGGTTTCTGACGTGCACAAGGGACGCAACTCTGCACAGCGAATCGCGGCGCTTTAGACGACTGTGCCACCCGTGCCCCTCTCCGGGCGTATGAAGACCTGCTTTACATTGCTGTTGGTCATGCGCCGCATTGACCTTTAATACCGATTTATTTATTTTGTTCAATTTTTCAACGTATATTGGTCCAAAATGTTAAGACCAATCTCATTAAAATCAGATCTTAGTTCTCGCTATCGCTAAACATAGATCCCTTGTTTAGCGGCAGCGAAAACTTAGATCTGATTTTAATGAGATTGTGTTAAGCCAGTCCCAACGTTGCACATATACTGCAATTTATGAAACGTCATTTAAATACTTTTATTTCATCTCATGATAAAACTCAAAGAAGACATAAAAATAACTGATATATGACACTGTCTATAAACGAAACATGAAGTGTCCCTTTAAGGACTGTAACTGTATCTAATTGTCGCAGAAATAACGACATTCACTGGTGATTCAAACATTACAAATATGGTATGAATGTACCTAAATCTGGAAATTCTATTAAAGTCAAAGGCGACGTTGGAATGTAAACATATTTGATATACAACTGGTACAAGCGGTCTTGCGGGCGCTGCACGCTCATACAACTGTGCATTTAACGTGTTCTAAGGGAAACAGCTCGTGCAATGTTAGACAGGGCATGAAGGACGTCAGTAGGTGGGTACAGTGTAAAAGCTCATGTTTCACTCAGGCGGAAATAAAGAGTGAGTGAGTATTTTTTTATGCCGCTTTTAGCAATATTTCAGGAATATCACGGCGGGGGACACAAGAAATGGGCTTCACACATTGTACCCATGTCGGGAATAGAACCCGGGTCTTCGGCGTGACGAGTGAACGCTTTAACCACTAGGCTACCCGACCGCCCCGAAATAGTGAAGTATTTCTGGAGTAGAATGTTTTGCGCAGACTGAGTGAGTGAGTGAGTATGGTGTTACGCCGCTTTTAGCAATATTCCAGCAATATCACGGTGGGGGACACCAGAAATGGGCTTTACACATTGTACCAATGTCGGGATTCGAACCCGGGTCTTCGGCGTGACGAGCGAACGCATGAACCACTAGGCTACCCGACCGCCCCTTGCGCAGACTGATGAGGGGTGACGACTGATGTATATTTACATAGAGAACAGATATAATGAGGGGGTAGACTAACGCTTAGTCTCTGAGCAATTGTAATTTTGATAGAAATGTAGATGTTTACTCCTTCATGAGGTGAATACATGTTATGAGGAAGAGAGCATATATATATATACCTGCAAGAACAACTTAAGCAATGAGATAACAAAGGTGGAACTAACAAGGGAAGACAACAGATAATTGGCGCTGATATGAGATTAGCAATTGACAATGGAAGCCAACACTTTACAGTTGATAGCGCTGATAGATTATTATGATGGACAACTTTTTTGTTTGTTTGTTTGTTCTTTAACGCCGCGCTCAGCAATGTTCCAGCTTTATGACGGCGGTCTGTAAATAATTGAATCTAGACCAGACAATCCAGTGATTGACATCATGAGCATCGATCCACGCAATCTGGATACGATGACATGCATCAACCAAGTCAGCGAGCCTGACCACCCGACCCCGTTAGTCGCCTTTTACGACAAGCATAATCGCCTTTTACGGCAAGCATGGGTTGCTGAAGACCTATTCTACCCCGGATCTTCACGGGTATGATGGACAAATGGAAGCCAGGACTTAAATATCACTGATTGGTAATGGGTCAATAGACAATGGGTAAACAGGAGGCCGTTGTGTTCCTCATAATAAAGAAGTTGACATCCCTAAATTCTCTTTCGTATGTGTATCCCTTCTAAATGCCTTTCAGATTTAACAGATATCTTCATTTAAATTATAAAGAGGTCAAAGTGAGATGGGAGATTCAGAACCTGAGGAAAAAAATCTAGACTTGCTTCATTTTGGCTTTTGCATTACAGAAATGGCTGCGCGGAAGAGAAATAATATGGTTTAGGGACTATGAGACAGGCTAGAGGGTAAAGTTATTTTTTAGTTCTTGTGGTGACCATCTTCCCCGAGGCAAGCGTGTCCACTCGCCTATATCAAAGTCCAGTTTGGCTGGTTGCACACCCCCCCCCCCCCCCCCCCCCCTCCCTTGCCTCGGGAAGATGGTGGTGGTGACGACAACACAAGATGGGTAGTGGGGACAACAACACTAGATGGATAGTGTTGACTACAACACGAAATGGGTAGTGGGGACAACAACATTAGATGGATAGTGTTGACTACAACACGAGATGGATAGTGGTGACGACAACACAAGATGGGTAGTGGGAACGACAACACAAGATGGGTAGTGGGGACGACAGCACAAGATGGGTAGTGGTGACGACAACACACGATGGGTAGTGGGGACGACAACACTAGATGGGTAGTGGTGACTACAACACTAGATGGGTAGTGGGGACGACGACACAAGATGGGTAATGGTGATGACAACACTAGATGGGTAGTGGTGATGACAACACTAGATGGGTAATGGGGACGACAACACTAGATGGGTAGTGGTGATGACAACACTAGATGGGTAATGGTGATGACAACACTAGATGGGTAGTGGGGACGACAACACTAGATGGGTAGTGGGGACGACAACACTAGAGGGATAGTGGTGACGACAACACTAGAGGGATAGTGGTGACGACAACACTAGATGGGTAGTGGTGACGACAACTCTAGATGGGTAGTGGGGACGACAACACGAGATGGGTAGTGGGGACGACAACTCTAGATGGGTAGTGGGGACGACAACACTAGATGGGTAATGGTGATGAAATAAAGATAGGTAGTGGGGACGACAGCACAAGATGGGTAGTGGGGACGACAACACAAGATGGGTAGTGGGGACGACAACACTAGAGGGATAGTGGTGACCACAACACGAGATGGGTAGTGGTGACGACAACACTAGATGGGTAGTGGGGACGACAACACTAGATGGGTAGTGGTGACGACAACACTAGATGGGTAGTGGTGACGACAACACTAGATGGGTAATGGTGATGACAACACTAGATGGGTAGTGGTGATGACAACACTAGATGGGTAGTGGTGACGACAACACTAGATGGGCAGTGGTGACGACAACACTAGATGGGTAATGGTGATGACAACACAAGATGGGTAGTGGTGATGACAACACTAGATGGGTAGTGGTGATGACAACACTAGATGGGTAGTGGGGACGACAACACTAGAGGGATAGTGGTGACGACAACACAAGATGGGTAGTGGTGACGACAACTCTAGATGGGTAGTGGTGACGACAACACTAGATGGGTAGTGGGGACGACAACACAAGATGGGTAGTGGGAACTACAACACTAGATGGGTAGTGGTGACGACAACACTAGATGGGTAGTGGGGACGACAACACAAGATGGGTAGTGTGGACTACAACACTAGATGGGTAGTGGTGACGACAACACTAGATGGGTAGTGGGGACGACAAACACAAGATGGGTAGTGGGGACGACAACACTAGATGGGTAGTGGTGACGACAACACTAGATGGGTAGTGAGGACGACAACACTAGATGGGTAGTGGTGACTACAACACTAGATGGGTAGTGGGGACGACAACACTAGAGGGATAGTGGTGACGACAACACTAGATGGGTAGTGGTGACGACAACAGTAGATGGGTAGTAGGGACGACAACACTAGATGGGTAATGGTGATGACAACACGAGATGGGTAGTGGTGACGACAACACAAGATGGGTAGTGGTGACGACAACACTAGATGGGTAATGGTGACGACAACACTAGATGGGTAGTGGGGACGACGACACAAGATGGGTAATGGGGACGACAACACAAGATGGGTAATGGGGACGACAGCACAAGATGGGTAGTGGGGTCGACAACACAAGATGGGTAGTGGGGACGACAACACTAGATGGGTAGTAAGGACGACAACACTAGATGGGTAGTGGGGACGACGACACAAGATGGGTAGTGGGGACGACAACACAAGATGGGTAGTGGGGACGACAACACTAGAGGGATAGTGGTGACGACAACACTAGATGGGTAGTGGTGACGACAACACTAGATGGGTAGTGGGGACGACAACACTAGATGGGTAATGGGGACGACAGCACAAGATGGGTAGTGGGGACGACAACACAAGATGGGTAGTGGGGACGACAACATTAGATGGGTAATGGTGACGACAACACTAGATGGGTAGTGGGGACGACGACACAAGATGGGTAATGGGGACGACAACACAAGATGGGTAATGGGGACGACAGCACAAGATGGGTAGTGGGGACGACAACACAAGATGGGTAGTGGGGACGACAACACTAGATGGGTAGTGGTGACGACAACACTAGATGGGTAGTGGGGACGACGACACAAGATGGGTAGTGGGGACGACAACACTAGATGGGTAGTGGGGACGACAACACAAAATGTCTCCACTATATAAAACAATGATGACGGATGACACAATGGACGGATGACACAAACATTAATATACGATGAGGGAAATGAATACATTTTGAGTAGAAATAGATTTGTATACGTTGTGCACGAGTAACATTTACTTTTTTTTGGCCTTGAGAAAGCTATTACGCACCCCTACCCCCACCACCACCACCCCCACCCCTCTCGGGACGAGAAGGTGATTGATTGCCTGCACGGCAATGGTGAGGAGACATTAACCGATATCTGCATCTGTCCGTGAGTGTATCTGAAAAGTCCTTCCCAAAGTGTTTGTGTTATTTGACTTAAACCAAGGGCAAATATATATTTAGTTCTTCTTGTATATCACAAAAATCTCATTAAGGCTGTGCGCCCCTCAGCCGTTTCCTTTTCTCAGGATGGAGAGGAGCATTTTCATTATTGTTTGAACCGCAAAAAAAAAAAAATTATTATTCCGCACATTGTTTCCGTGTGCGCCTTTTCCTTTTCCTTTTCTCAAGATTGGGAGGAACATTTACTATTATAGGCCACGACCCATGCCGTCGTGGAAGGAAGATGGCAAGCATAGTGTTGTCTTCATGAATAATGCTGTCGTCGTGCATAGTGTTGTCTTCATGAATAATGCTGTCGTCGTGCATAGTGTTGTCTTCATGAATAATGCTGTCGTCGTGCATAGTGTTGTCTTCATGCATAGTGTTATCTTTATACATAGTGTTATCTTCATGCATAGTGTTATCTTCATACATAGTGTTGTCTTCATACATAGTGTTATCTTCATACATAGTGTTGTCTTTATACATAGTGTTGTCTTCATGCATAGTGTTATCTTCATACATAGTGTCATATTCATACATAGTGTTATCTTCATACAAAGTGTTATCTTCATACATAGTGTTATCTTCATACATTGTGTCATCTTCATGCATAGTGTTATCTTCATACACAGTGTCATATTCATACATAGTGTTATCTTCATACAAAGTGTTATCTTCATACACAGTGTCATATTCATACATAGTGTTATCTTCATACAAAGTGTTGTCTTCATACATAGTGTTATCTTTATACAAAGTGTTATCTTCATACATAGTGTTGTCTTTATACATAGTGTTATCTTCATACATAGTGTTATCTTCATACAAAGTGTTATCTTCATACATAGTGTTATCTTCATACATAGTGTTATCTTCATACAAAGTGGCATCTTCATACATAGTGTTGTCTTCATATATAGTGTTATCTTCATACATTGTGTCGTCTTCATACAAAGTGTTGTCTTCATACATAGTGTTGTCTTCATACAAAGTGTTATCTTCATACATAGTGTTATCTTCATACATAGTGTTGTCTTCATACATAGTGTTGTCTTTATAAATAGTGTTGTCTTCATGCATAGTGTTATCTTCATACATAGTGTCATATTCATACATAGTGTTATCTTCATACAAAGTGTTATCTTCATACATAGTGTTATCTTCATACATTGTGTCATCTTCATGCATAGTGTTATTTTCATACACAGTGTCATATTCATACATAGTGTTATCTTCATACAAAGTGTTATCTTCATACATAGTGTTATCTTCATACAAAGTGTTGTCTTCATACATAGTGTTATCTTCATACATAGTGTTGTCTTCATACATAGTGTTATCTTCATACAAAGTGTTATCTTCATACATAGTGTTATCTTCATACATAGTGTCATATTCATACATAGTGTTATCTTCATACAAAGTGTTATCTTCATACATAGTGTTATCTTCATACATTGTGTCATCTTCATGCATAGTGTTATTTTCATACACAGTGTCATATTCATACATAGTGTTATCTTCATACAAAGTGTTATCTTCATACATAGTGTTATCTTCATACAAAGTGTTATCTTCATACAAAGTGTTATCTTCATACAAAGTGTTATCTTCATACATAGTGTTATCTTCATACATTGTGTCGTCTTCATACAAAGTGTTGTCTTCATACAAAGTGTTATCTTCATACAAAGTGTTATCTTCATACATAGTGTTATCTTCATACATAGTGTTGACTTCATACATTTTGTCATCTTCATACACAGTGTTATCTTCATACATAGTGTTATCTTCATACAAAGTGTTGTCTTCATACATAGTGTTATCTTCATACATTGTGTCGTCTTTATGCAAAGTGTTATCTTCATACATAGTGTTATCTCCATACATAGTGTTGACTTCATACATTTTGTCATCTTCATACACAGTGTTATCTTTATACATTGTGTCATCTTCATACACAGTGTTATCTTTATACATTGTGTCATCTTCATACACAGTGTTATCTTCATACAAAGTGTTATCTTCATACATAGTGTTGTCTTCATACATAGTGTTATCTTCATACAAAGTGTTATCTTCATACATAGTGTTGTCTTCATACATAGTGTTATCTTCATACATTGTGTCGTCTTCATACAAAGTGTTGTCTTCATACAAAGTGTTATCTTCATACAAAGTGTTATCTTCATACATAGTGTTATCTCCATACATAGTGTTGACTTCATACATTTTGTCATCTTCATACACAGTGTTATCTTTATACATTGTGTCATCTTCATACACAGTGTTATCTTTATACATTGTGTCATCTTCATACACAGTGTTATCTTCATACAAAGTGTTATCTTCATACATAGTGTTGTCTTCATACATAGTGTTATCTTCATACAAAGTGTTATCTTCATACATAGTGTTGTCTTCATACATAGTGTTATCTTCATACATTGTGTCGTCTTCATACAAAGTGTTGTCTTCATACAAAGTGTTCTCTTCATACAAAGTGTTATCTTCATACATAGTGTTATCTTCATACATAGTGTTGACTTCATACATTTTGTCATCTTCATACACAGTGTTATCTTCATACATTGTGTCATCTTCATGTTATAATAACCATGTCAGGGCAGTGAAGTATAACGGGGCTTAAGTGACTCCCTGAGTCATATCAATAGGCTGTACCAGTGGCCTAAATACCTTCTGCACACGTCATCTTGATTGTGCGTATCGCGCGCAAAGAAAATAATGACAATATAGTGAACATGTTATAGTTCCCTGTGTTTACTTCTCTTACACAAAGGTTTTATCCAGGCCGTTTGTGGAGTGACCGCTCGAATGATATCATTACGTTCAGGATGGGACGTCGTATCATGAGACACAGAAACAACAAATCGTCCGTGTGTAGCTACTGCATGTATACCAAGTAATAATGACTGCAATATGTGCCCCACTCTATCCTGCTTCTCCGGAAACGTATTGCCCTCGGTTATATAATTGAAATCCCTTGAACCCAACAGCAAAGGTTACCAAGGAAACCCTTCAAACCAACAGCTATGGTTACCAAGGTTACCCTTTAACCCAACAGTTATGGTTACCAAGAAACCATTTAACACAACAACTATGGTTACCAAGGTAACCCTTTACCCAAACAGTTATGGTTACCAAGGAAACCCTTTAACCCAACAGATGTGGTTACCAAGGTATCCCTTTAACCCAACAGCTATGGTTACCAAGGTAGCCCTTTAACCCAACAGCAATAGTAACCAAGGTAACCCTTCAACCCAGCAACAATAGTTACCAAGGTGACCCTTTAACCCAACAGCTATAATTACCAAGGAAACCCTTTAACCCAACAGTTATGATTACCAAGGTAGCCCTTTAACCCAACAGCAATAGTAACCAAGGTAACCCTTCAACCCAGCAAAAATAGTTACCAAGGTGACCCTTTAACCCAACAGCCATGATAACCAAGGAAATCCTGGATATCAACCCTACCGCCCATGAATTCTTCACAGGTAATCTTCACACCATCTGCCCAAGTTAACTAAAGAACTAAAATCCCCCCAACTCAGTACATTGAGTAACTAAACGTCCTGCGTTACCCAGGTAACCCTTGACCCGGACCGCCCAAGTGAATTCAGAAACACTTCAACCAGACAACCTTTATCATGCAAACCTCTCAACCCAATGTCTGAAGTTGTCTGGTCAGTCCTTGACCCGAACCGCCCAAGTTAATTTGAATAAACGCGACAAAAACAAATATTTCAACTGCCACAAGAAATTTCCACTAAAAGCAGTGTCCATTGGGTTAAAGGGCTAGATCTTAAATTATATGACCCGTGAAGATCCAGGGTAGAATAGGTCTTAAGCAACCCGTGCTTGTCGTAAAAGGCGACTATGCTTGTCGTACAAGGCGACTAACGGGATCGGGTGGTCAGGTTCGCTGACTTGGTTGAAGCATGTCATCGATCCAAATGGCGTGGATCGATGCTCATGATAGTAATCACTGGATTGTCTGGTCCAGACTCGAATATTTACAGACCGCCGTCATATAGCTTGAATATTGCTGAGTGCGGCGTTAAACAAATAGGGATGATACCAGGTGTTCACGAAACGGTTAGTGTATCCTGCCTCACCGGTGGCACCCGTCACAAATACATGCAAAGGCAAGTCAAATGTTCGCTTTAAAAAACACGGGAATAAATGGTACAAGTCAAAGTAGGGAACTTATGGTACAAGTCAAAATAAGAAATAGGGAACACCATTTTTGTCCCTGAAGCATCAAATTTGGAAATGTCTTCCATTAAACCTTTTGAATTTCTTACTAAGACTTGAATTTTGTGACCCTGATCAAACAACTTTTGAGCAAGAGTCGTATGACGCTCTTTGAATTCTTCATAGAAAGATCATGCGCGATTTTACCTCAAAAGTTGTGAAATGTAGATTGCAACACATAAAGGGAAAGTCGACTATTGGAAAGTTGAAATAATCCCTCTTGTCATTCTGTCTTGTGTTTATGTGTCTTACTGAATCTTATATGCTTAGATCTGAGTATAAAAGGGATGAGTAGGTTTTATTGGTTTCTTGTATGTCCTGCTCAGGTGGGTTAATCAATGGAAGGTTCGCCCCGATTATGTTTCTAGATTTGTCAGCACCATACCCGTGCTCGTGGGTTTCATCGAAGTGGTAAACGTCTGAGACCTGCATCACTTCGGGCTTTCCTCCCACATTAAGCTGACACGCCGTGATATAATTGGAATACTGTTAAAAGCGGCGTTAAACACAACTCACTCACTCACTCACTCACTGAAGCTTAAGTAAACTTCTTGGCCAAAGTAAACCTTGTTTTGACTTTCCAATCCAAGAAGAAACTTTGAGTCCAGCATTTCGCATATTGTTTTCTCAATAAACTTCAGATGAAGTTTGCTTTCATTTTTTACTAATTCTCTCTCTCGAGTTATCGTATAAACCTTTAACCTCACCGCCTTTGCGAAGAGAGGTTCCATGTGCACATTATGAACAAAACATTACATGGCTGCAGTTGAGGCCATCTTGTTAAGGAAACAAACAGCTCCACGTCAGACTTGCGATACAAACATGTAAATATGTTCAACAGCTGACTAACAACGTGCAGTGATACTGCCAAATACTTACCTAAATCTTGTAATGAACAACAACAAAATTATGGAATAATAACAACAAAAATTTAAAAAAATAGTTCAGGGCAAAGCTCCTTGCACCCTTGTCTTAAAGTAATTTTATACAGACAGCCTGTAATACATTATGCAGCAAACCTAAACCTGTTTTGTAAATTCTACGAATTGTTACAGGATTTTTTTTAAAAACCGAATAAATAACGCGTGTATAAGACAACAATACCACAATGTTACGTATCGCCGACCTTATACCAGTGTAATAAAGGGAGGTAACTCATGTGTAGTAGATTGTAAGTCAAGCATGCCTAGGGGCAAAGTGCCTGAAGCAGTTAACATCCGTTATGACTGCTTGATGTATGCGTGTATGACAAGTGTACTGTAGGTAGATGGAATATCAGATAGGACACCTCATATACATATTGGCCACATCAGAGGTCGGGCGGAGATACGAGTGACGGAGAGGTTAGAGACCAACTCGCCACTTTTGTCGTAGTCCAGACAGGGAAATTGTGTCGGAGCTATCACAACTTTGTGTCGATCTTCTCCGGGATAACACATTGTGTCACCTACCTGTTTCGTCGTGGTGGTAAGTAGCTGCCTATGATATTCTCATTAATACATACAATGTTGGTGTGAACGTATATGCGTTTGACAAGTGTTCTTGTTCACCTTCGTGGATAAGTCATGTTGGTCCCGCAATGGTAAGATAAGCTTTTATAAGACCAAAAGGTTGGTAGCAGGATTGCAGGGATAGAACATCCTTCTTATGCCATATATCAAGAGAAGGAAATAGGGTACATGCAGATTCACTTAATTTCTTTATTGAAAGTCATTTCCACAGGTATCCTTGTGTCAGTACCTGTATGTCCTGTCAATCATCGATTTATTATAAAATAGAATAGTTCCATCATGGTCACTGTGCTTGAGTGAGTGAGTTGGGTTTAACGCCGCTTTTAACAGTATTCCAGTCATATCACGGCGTGTCAGCTTAATGTGGGAGGAAAGCCCGAAGTGATGCAGGTCTTAAACGTTTACCACTTCGGAAACCCACGAGCACGGGTATGGTGCTGACAAACGTAGAAACATAATCGGGGCGAACCGGGATTCGAACCCACAATCATAGGTTTCTGGCGTGCCCAAGGGACGCAACTCTGCACAGCGAATCGCTGCGCCTTAGACGACTGGGCCACCGGGGCCCCACTGTGCTTGAGGTCTGTTTGTACATGTATACATGTTCACTGTTGGCCTCTCCCAGACCCTAGAGAAAAGAAGTTAAAAAAGGAGTCCATCTCAAGTCTAGAATGATCCAGCAAGTCTTCATTGCCTCAGCTCCAGGAAATTAAGGATTGTTCTGGGCTCCATTTGGATTTTTTATTTTTTTATTTTGTAGACATATATTTTTAAGTAGGATAACTTTATTTCTGGGACTACATGTCAGTCTAGGTGACCGTGCTTGTGGTGTGCTTAAACATGCATGCATGCATACCTTGCGGTCGTTTCGTTTGGGTTAACAAACATTTTGTCATTTTTAGTGTCAGTTTCATTTCCATCCTTTAGAGGAGTGTAACAATGTTCGACTTGCAGCCTCTTATGTGACCTATATATAACGACTATTTGTGGTTGGAATGTGTACAGTGTTAATAATGACTTAGCTTATACACAGATGGTGAGTTTGGTTTACCTGTTGAGTATTCGGAGACTGAAGGCCGTGTGTGTCACACAGTAAACTGAGCACCCGTGGCCTGGCTATTGTGTAATCAGCTGGTGGGCTGTGATGGGCGTAACATAATACAACGTTGAATTCTAACTGTCACCTGCATTTGTTAGGTTGCACAGGTGTGTTACGAGGTTGTGTATTACTGAATGATGTTGAGTATTACTGAATGATTATTGCGTACTACTAAATGAGGTTGCTTATTAGTGGGCGAGGTTGCGTATCAGTGGATTGGGTTGCGTATTACTGGGCGAGGCTGGGTATTAGTGGGCGTGAGGTTGCGTTTTAGTGGATGGGGTTGCGTATTAGTAGTTGAGGTTGCGTATTAGTAGGTGAGGTTACGTATTAGTAGTTGAGGTTGCGTATTAGTGGATGGGGTAGCGTATTAGTAGTTGAGGTTGCGTATTAGTGGATGGGGTTGCGTATTAGTAGTTGAGGTTGCGTATCAGTGGGTGAGGTTGCGTATTAGTGGATGGGGTAGCGTATTAGTGGATGTGGCTGCGTATTAGTGTGTGAGGCTGCTTATTAGTGTGTAAGGCTGCGTATCAGTATTATCCATGTTAGGAATCCAAGCAGGGTCTTGGGCGCGACGATCGAAAACCACTAACCCACTACTGTAGAGAGGCCGAGTGAATGAGTGAGTGAGTGAGAGGGTGTTTCTAGCAACATACCATTACTTCACTCTTGGGAGGATCACGTGGTCCTTGTATCTTTGGAGTGAATGTGGTTTTACTTCGCATTTAGAAAAGGTTTAAGGCAGCATAACGACGGTAGATAACTCGTAAATATGTTAAACAATTTAACGGGTGGTGAGAACAATGTGTAGAAAAAGAAGGAAAGAGCGGATTTCCTTCAAACTACGTAAATTAAACATCTGTTGGTACATGTCAAACGTATGACTTCATCATCAGCACTCGTGCACCGTAATTGTCACCTGTCGTTTTGGTGAGTGAGTGAGTGTTGTTTGACCCCTCAGTCAGCAATATTCCATCTTGGACCAGGCAAACCACCCACGATGGCAGGAGGTCAGCAAAGTCACCCAGCCTGACCACTCCATCCTGATTGGTTGGCTCTTGAGACACCCCATAATGAACAACAGTGTATATATTGTATATGGTACATCTATATTCCTGACTAACCAGTCGATGCATGTTGATATCCTCGCAGGCAGCAATATTCCAGTTACCACGGCAACCGGTGTATAATCAAGTCTAGACAAACAAAACAGTGGTTAATATTCTGAACACACGATCAAATGTAGTCACGGCTTACAAGCAAATAGTCCAGGGCTCTATTCTAACCCTGTCCTAGTGGGATCTTAGTCAGCTCCTGTGACAATCACGACCCATTTCCCCCAGGGGTTGTTTACATTGCCTTTTATAATGCGCCAACTTCCAATCGCCGAGTGAATACTCAAGGCACTACATTATTATTACCCCGTAAAAAGGATCAGTGTGCACTCAATATGTTCATTCTCAGCTCCCTGGGGAGTAGACAACCGTTGCTTCCTTTTAGGCGTTAGAATGTACAATCACATAAATATCTTATCCTACCGGGTATCCATTCACTGCTTGGTCAAAAAAAGGCATATTTCGGACAAAGTCACTTGCATCAGGAGACCTCTCATGTGCTACATGTGCTTCAGTGTGGGTCAGGACCGAAGTCCTAGACACACAGGACTCAAGCTACCGAACACCGTCACCTAGTCCGCCATAGAGTCCCTGAAACAAATATATCCAATACAGCCCATACAAGCCCGTAATCTTTGGCAAGTCTAGATTACTGCAATATCTGAAAATGAAGAAAGTCTCTTGGCTCCTTTTTATTTTATTTCATAACCATAATTTGACGGGGGCGGTCGGGTAGCCTAGTGGTTAAAGCGTTCGCTCGTCACGCCGAAGACCCGGGTTTTATTCCCGACATGGGTACAATGTGTGAAGCCCATTTCTGGTGCCCCCGCCGTGATATGCCTGGAATATTGCTAAAAGCGGCGTAAAACCATACTCTCTCACTCATAATTTAACGACTGTTTTTTCTGTATATGTTATTTTCAGAGACTAGATGTGAGTCTATCGGTCACCCATCCAAATAGTCTCCGCAATATTTACAACTATATCATGTACGCGTAGTCTTATTCCACAAATAACTTGCACCCCCGGGGTCGAGTCAAGCGTGATGGATGACGTCAAGCTGATGTATCAGATGGACTCGGCGTAGGCGTCAAGAGACCCGAGGGGGGATAGCATCGTGTTAATAACGATGTTTGTGATGTAGACACTAATAAAGATGTTATGATAGTCACTTACAAGGTGACCCCATTGTGTCGAATGTCAGTCAAGTTCATCAGGTTGCGTAACGCGATCAGCTGATGTCTAAACGTTACTTGACGTCACTTTACGCTCGGCGCTTGTCAGCGTTATTTATTTTCTGTATAATATTAGTTGACGCATCATACAAAACTGATGCCCGATGCATTCCCTATTTTCATTTGTATCGTATGTTCCCGTGTTTTTTTTCAAGTGGACAATTGGCTTGCCCTTGCATGTATTGGGAAAGTTTACATCACCTGCCCGGCGCGGATTAACAGAGATTATCAGTGCTGCCTGGATAAACATGGCGCTATAGTCTTTGTTTATAGAGGGTCCCGTACCCGTAGAGAGTGAGCGAACGTTCACTGATACTGCACTGTGCTAGTTGGGTATGGTGAACGGTACTTCAGTATCACGGGTGGCCCAGTCGTCTAAGGCGCCGCGATTCGCTGTGATGAGTTGCGTCCCTTGGGCACGCCAGAAACCTATGATCGTGGGTTCGAATCCCGGTTCTCCACGATTATGTTTCTGTGTTTGTCAGCACCATACCCATTCACCGAAGTGGTAAACGACTGAGACCTGCATCACTTCGGGCTTTCGTCCCACATTAAGCTCACACGCCGTGATATAACTTGAACACTGTTAAAAGCGGCGTTAAACCCAACTCACTCACTCACTCATTACTCACACTATTATTAATTTCAATGAAGGAATCATTAGAGTTATCAAGTAATCAGTTAGATTGCTCTGCAGAGTTGCGTCCCGTAGGCGTGCCAGGAACATATGTTCGTGGGGTCGAATCCCTCTTCGCTCTGAGTATGCTCCTAGGTTTGTCAGCAGCATACACGTGCTCGTGGGTTTCACTAAACGCCAAAGATCTGCATCACTTCGAATTTTCCTCCCACATCAAGCTGACACGCCGTGATATAATTTCAATACTGTTAAAAACGGCGTTGAACCAAACTCAAATAATACAAAATAATGACACAAACAGCCGAGGGATCACCTTAAATTGTGGACTGAAGTTTCTTATTTGTTTGTTGTTCAACGCCACACTCAGCACTGTTACATCTATATGAAGACGGTCTGCAAATACTCGAGTCTGGACCTGACAATCCAGTGGTTGACATCATGAGCATCGATCTACGAAATTGGTAGACATGCATCAACCAAGTCAGCGAGCCTGACCACCTGGTCCCGTTAGTCGACTCTTACGACAAGCATAGGTTGCCAATTCACAGGACGACTCGCATGTACCAATGAAGTTTTATATAAAAGCAATTAAGCTTCAGATTCTCCATAATGCTCATATTCTAACATCTTCTCCATACTTTGTACCAAAACATCAGGGCGTGCTTCAAAACTGCGTGCGTCGCGAACATGTTTTAGTCACCTCCCAGTGACCTTGTCGCGGTGACTTGTAGAAGTTTGTCACGTCTCGTGGCGTTTTCAGCGTTGTCAGCACAACCCGTCGCCTTGTAATTCATGCTTTTGTGTCAAAGTCTCCACTCTGTTTCGCCATACACTTAGTTTATTGGCAGTACATGTAACCATACTGCCTGTGTATGCTGAGACCTGCACGTAAGGTGTATGTGGTCGGGTTGGATAGATAGATGGATGAATGAGTGAGTGAGTACGGTTTAACGCCGCTTTTGGCAATATTCCAGCAATATCACAGCGGGGGACACCAGAAATAGATTGCTTGATAAAGGTGTTAGGATCTACACCGAAACGTCGCACTAATTGTAATAAAGAAGTTGTTCATCCATAGAACTCGTCTTACTTTGTCATTTGGTATGACGCGGCCGGGGCAGGAACCCCTGACATTCCGCTCTCTGGGGGCCCAATCGTCTAAGACGCCGCAATTCGCTGTGTAGAGACGCGTCCCTTGGACACGCCAGAAACATATGATTGTGGGTTCGAATCCCGGTTCGGCCGCGATTATGTTTCTAGGTATGTCAGCACCATGCCCGTGCTCGTGGGTTTCACCGAAGTGGTAAACGTCTAAGACCTGCGTTACTTCGGGCTTTCCTCCCACATTAAGCTGACACGCCGCGATATAACTGGAATACTGTTAAAAGTGGCGTTAAACCCAACTCACTCACTCTCTCCGCTCTCCGGGCGGACGCTCTACCACTAGACCACGGAGGCGGTCACATTGATAAGACTAATGGGTGTACATTCAGATAGACATGGACGGATAGAGATAGATCGGTTGTACTGACAGATAAATGCAGAGAAAAGTAGTTGGGTGGAAGCACACAGGTGTAAAGAACCAGACAAACGGATGGAGATGATGGAAGATGGAGTGACAGACACCTGGACATGAACGACAATAACCCGTACGAATAGATACCCTGGCTGCAACAGTCAGAAACAGACGGATAGACGTTCGTCATGCATATTGGTCCTTATCTTCTGTAATCAATCACCGCCAGGGGGCGCTCTTTGGCGACACTTGATGACTGATGTATCAATATAGAGGGTGATTAATACACGCTGTCAGCGGACATGGCTACGGGTGCTGTTCCGTGCTTCACTACATATCAACATTCGAGGTGATTCATAGTGGGGGAAAAAATGAAATAAATCGTCGTTGTCATCATTACTGACGTCAGGTAATAAGTTGTGTTTTGAGAAAAAGCTATTCCAAACAGCGAACCGTTAAGGCATTTTGACAGAGAGAGGACTTCTCTGACGAAGTATGCGACGGTGAATCATTTATATTTAAAGACAAGATGTTTTTTTATGGATGGCAACTTCTTTATAATTTCAATATGCGACATTTCGGTATAGATACTTATATATTTGTCAAGCGACAGTGAAGTAACAAGGATAAACAACAACAACATAAGGATATGCATGAAAGGGATTAACAACAACAACAACAACAACAAAGGATAATGGTAGCATGATTTTGTAAAGAAAAAGTACGGGATTCTATACTTTACTACAGAACATGCCGCTACTCTGGCGGTATGTGTTCGAATCCCGGATGGGACTCAACCCCAAAAAAGTACGAGAATCTGTACTTTACTTTAAGTTTTATCCCAAATATAACATTTTTTTTACATAGGACCGCTTTCTAAATGCCATTGTGTGTTCATAGCTTTCGGCCAAGGAAACCGTGCCAATTTACACCAATTTACACTTGTCAGAGGGTTACGTGATCTAGACTACCAGCTGTCGGATTTCATATTTTGTGTGGAAGCCCCGGTGGCTGAGTGGGTTAGATCGCTGACTTTGTGTGCTATCGATTAGGTGCCTCGCTCTGGCTGTGTGGATTCGAAACCCGGACGGGACTCGACCCAAAAACGTACGAGAATGTGTACGTGTTTGATTTTATTCATCCCGCGATGGCGCATGCGCATCAATTTTCAATGGATTTAAATAAGTCACGCATATGCATATGGACTCACACAAAGACACCCATTCATGTACATTTCATCAACATGCGTCAACACTCCCAGTTTGAAGCTGAATTCTATTTTACCCGACGCATCACGTGAGCCTTACTTCATAAGCCTGTCACAGATCCTGCTATTAACATCTCGGGCGATGGGTTCAAGCTACCCATGTCACGTGGCTACATCTGTAAATGTCACGTCATGTCGCAACACATATGTATACCGGTCACGACCCCACGCGTCTTGAGTCCGGTTATATTCAAATAATACTAAGAGAGGCTCTGACGTGCAATGAATTTAATTATATATCCCATTGTTCACTTATGACGTCTTCGAAAAACGTCGTTGGTGTAAAGATGTAATGAATATAAATTCAGCATTCATGGAGGATAGACATCGTCCCTGTTACAAATTCGATTGATTTTACAATGTTTACATAGAGTAAGCAAAATAATAATGTCAAGTTTTACAGCTTACGCTTTTTCGTCATGATATCCGAAACTCCCGGGTACCCATTTTACAACTCTTCATTAACAATGGGTTAAGTTGCATGTACGTGCAGCCACTATACATGGTTTGTGTTAGTATTCTCATGGAGCATGCACGAATAACGATCATTTGAACCTACATCTCTATACCAGTAATTAAAACATTTAATTTACAGCTCTATATTTCCATTTGCGACAAAATAATTACAACTTATAAAGGGAGAGTATTATTCAGTAAATATATGTCTCATCTTTCTGAGCACTGAATGACACTTGGGTGTGTTCTGAACATTGTCTCTGGTTGCTGAATATTCAGACGAGGCAAACTGCACGCGCTGACCCCCAAGAAGATATAAACGCACCAAATCATTAACAATTATATAAATATTATTTCCAGTAGTGATTTTCAGCGTGGTAAGTGTGCTACTTTTGAATAGTGTTCACTAAACATGCGATATAACGAAGTTGGATATGTGAATATCGGTTATAACGCCGCATTTGAAACCCAGGCGGTTACGCTCAATATTGATGACTTAGTGAATGTCTTTCGGCGTCTCCTAAAGCAAAACTTAACTGATACTATGCAACATTGATCAAGTCTTTGTAGTCACTAAACTAGAATCGTTCTCCTATTGCCATTGATGACACTGATCACGTGACACGTATAACAACAACTGGTGAGTGTGTTGGGTTTAACGCCGCTATTAGCAGTATTCTAGTTTTTTCACGGCCTGTCAGCTAAATATGGGAGGAAAACCCGGAGTGATGCAGGTCTGAGAGGTCTATCAATGTTTATCCAGTGTTTTTAAGCCAACCCCCACTCACTACAATAACGTGTGTGAATATTGTCACGGATAAACACAGACTGTTTCCATGGATACGAGGACTACGTTCAGATAATGCGTCAGGTATGGCTGCCATATCGGGAATTACTCCTGATATATCCCAGGTCTCGTTACACCAAAACATTTAGAGATGGTACTTGTTGCTACCCTGCCTGGCACTCGACATAAAGGGACTAAAACAAGGCTGGTCGGCTCGGAGTCGTATACTGTATCTCAGTAGGGTATTAAAGTTACACTTTGGAATGGTATCTCAGATGGCCAGCACTATAAAATCGGCACACACACACACGTGAATGCACGTCGCTTTAAAGGTGCAATAATCTCCAAAGCAGCGTAAAACCCCATTTCATCTCACCTCACCTTGCCCATACTGTTTCCCTTCTGAAACCGAGGACAGTGAGTCAACAATATGTTGCTACCCATACCTACCTGCATACCTACCTGCATACCTACCTGCATACCTATCACATGCATACGTACCACCTGCATACGTACCTGCATACGTACCTGCATACCTACCACATGCATACGTACCACCTGCATACCTACCTGCATACGTACCACATGCATACGTACCACCTGCATACCTACCTGCATACCTACCTGCATACCTACCACATGCATACGTACCACCTGCATACATACCACCTGCATACGTACCTGCATACGTACCACCTGCATACATACCACCTGCATACGTACCACCTGCATACGTACCACCTGCATACGTACCTGCATACCTACCTGCATACGTACCACCTGCATACATACCACCTGCATACGTACCACCTGCTTACGTACCTGCATACCTACCTGCATACCTACCACATGCATACGTACCACCTGCATACGTACCTGCATACCTACCAGCATACGTACCACCTGCATACATACCACCTGCATACGTACCACCTGCATACGTACCACCTGCATACGTACCAACTGCATACGTACCTGCATACCTACCTGCATACGTACCACCTGCATACATACCACCTGCATACGTACCACCTGCATACGTACCACCTGCATACGTACCAACTGCATACGTACCTGCATACCTACCTGCATACGTACCACCTGCATACATACCACCTGCATACGTACCACCTGCTTACGTACCTGCATACCTACCTGCATACCTACCACATGCATACGTACCACCTGCATACGTACCTGCATACCTACCAGCATACGTACCACCTGCATACATACCACCTGCATACGTACCACCTGCATACGTACCACCTGCATACGTACCACCTGCATACGTACCAACTGCATACGTACCACCTGCATACCTACCACCTGCATACGTACCACCTGCATACCTACCACCTGCATACATACCACCTGCATACGTACCACCTGCATACGTACCACCTGCATACCTACCACCTGCATACGTACCACCTGCATACGTACCACCTGCATACGTACCACCTGCATACATACCACCTGCATACCTACCACCTGCATACGTACCACCTGCATACGTACCACCTGCATACATACCACCTGCATACGTACCATCTGCATACGTACCTGCATACCTACCTGCATACGTACCACCTGCATACATACCACCTGCATACGTACCACCTGCATACGTACCTGCATACCTACCTGCATACCTACCACATGCATACGTACCACCTGCATACGTACCTGCATATCTACCTGCATACGTACCACCTGCATACCTACCACCTGCATACGTACCACCTGCATACGTACCACCTGCATACATACCACCTGCATACGTACCAACTGCATACCTACCACCTGCATACCTACCACCTGCATACGTACGTACCTGCATACCTACCACCTGCATACATACCACATGCATACGTACGTACCTGCATACCTACCACATGCATACCTACCACATGCATACCTACCTGCATACCTACCTGCATACCTACCACATGCATACGTACCACATGCATACGTACCTGCATACATACGACATGCATACATACCACATGCATACGTACCTGCATACGTACCACATGCATACGTACGTAACTGCATACGTACCATCTGCATACCTACCACCTGCATACCTACCATCTGCATACCTACCATCTGCATACCTACCACCTGCATACCTACCATCTGCATACGTACCTGCATACCTACCCCATGCATACGTACCTGAATACCTACCACATGCATACGTACGTACCTGCATACGTACGTACCTGCATACCTACCAACTGCATACCTACCTGCATACCTACCTGCATGCGTACCTGCATACCTACCACCTGCATACCTACCAACTGCATACCTACCTGCATACCTACCTGCATACGTACCTGCATACCTACCACCTGCATACCTACCATCTGCATACATACCTGCATACCTACCACATGCATACGTACCTGAATACCTACCACATGCATACGTACGTACCTGCATACCTACCACATGCATACCTACCAACTGCATACCTACCTGCATACCTACCTGCATACATACCTGCATACATACCACCTGCATACGTACCTGCATACCTACCATATGCATACGTACCTGCATACGTACCTGCATACCTACCACATGCATACCTACCACCTGCATACGTACCTGCATACGTACCTGCATACCTACCACATGCATACGTACGTACCTGCATACTTACCAACTGCATACCTACCACCTGCATACATACCACCTGCATACGTACCTGCATACCTACCACATACATACGTACGTACCTGCATACCTACAACATGCATACGTGCGTACCTGCATACGTACCTGCATACCTACCACCTGCATACGTACCAACTGCATACCTACCACCTGCATACATACCACCTGCATACGTACCTGCATACGTACCTGCATACCTACCACATGCATACCTACCACCTGCATACATACCACCTGCATACGTACCTGCATACGTACCTGCATACCTACCACATGCATACGTACCTGCATACCTACCACATGCATACGTACGTACCTGCATACCTACCACATGCATACCTACCAACTGCATACCTACCACATGCATACGTACCACCTGCATACCTACCACATGCATACTTACGTACCTGTATACCTACCACATGCATACCTACCAACTGCATACCTACCTGCATACCTACCACCTACCTGCATACCTACCAACTGCATACGTAGCTGCATACCTAGCTGCAGGCGTACCTGCATACGTACCACCTGCATACGTACCACATGCATACGTACCTGCATACGTACCACCTGCATACCTACCACATGCATACGTACCTGCATAACTACCACCTGCATACCTACCACATGCATACTGTTAGTATGCGTATTCACCAAGTCCAGGTAGTAGATTGTATATAGGACATGGCGAGGTAGGTCACAGCACGTGATTAACAATGATTGACAAAAACTATAAACAGAAACAGGTATATTTACAGTTGTGTGCACAGCTACTGAACTGATAAACACAACACAGCCATTGCCACTCTCAGAGTAGAAGCTCGTTACATCTATCAACCAGGAAACCCCATCTATGGGACAATATTGTTCAAATGACTGATTTGTCGGGATCATACGGATTCATTTTTTTTAACTTTAAATCCGGAAAAACTGATAACAACCAAAACCGGAAATTAACCGTTCGGTTTAACAGGGTTTAAGTTTACGTGGCTTAGTCTACGAATTTGCATATAAAACACGAGAGCAGATGAAATATTTTGTTTTTGTCTATAAGACAGAATACCGAAAAAGTATATTTGTGTTTATGAGATATACGTCCATGCGGCGGCGTGAGTCAACCTGATGTTAATGTTGTAGGCGCGACTTGAATAGTCGAATAGAGTGATGTGATTTCAGAAATGTCTTTTTACGACTGAGTCATTATATACCAACATATACTGGCTTATATACCAACATACACTGGCTTATATACCAACATATACTGGCTCACATACCAATATACACGGGCTTATATACCAACACACACTGGGTTATGTACCAACATGCACTAGCTTATATACCAACATACACTGGCTTACATACCAACATATACTGGCTTATATACCAAGATACACTGGCTTATATACCAAGATACACTGGATTATATACCAACACACACTGAATTATATACCAACATACACTGGATTATATGCCAACAAATACTGGCTTATATACCAACACACACTGAATTATATACCAACATACACTGGATTATATACCAACATGCACTGAATTATATACCAACATACACTGGATTATATACCAACATACACTGGATTATATGCCAACATATACTGGCTTATATACCAACACACACTGAATTATATACCAACATACACTGGATTATATACTAACACACACTGGATTATGTACCAACCTGCATTGACTCATATACCAACATATACTGGCCTATATACCAAAACACACTGGATTATATATCAACACACACTGAATTATATACCAACATACACTGGATTATATACCAACATGCACTGGATTATATACCAACATATACTGGCTTATATACCAACACACACTGGATTATATACCAACACACACTGAATTATATACCAACATACACTGGATTATATACCGACATGCACTGGATTATATACCAACATATACTGGCTTATATACCAACACACACTGGATTATATATCAACACACACTTAATTATATACCAACATACACTGGATTATATACCAACATGCACTGGATTATATACCAACATATACTGGCTTATATACCAACACACACTGGATTATATACCAAGACACACTGAATTATATACCAACATACACTGGATTATATACCAACATGCACTGGATTATATATTCAACATATACTGGCTTTTATACCAACACACACTGGATTATATACTAACACACACTGGATTATGTACCAACATGCACTGACTCATATACCAACATGCACTGACTCATATACCAACATATACTGGCTTATATACCAACATACAATGGCTCATATAACAATATGCACTGGATTATATACCAACACACACTGGCTTATATACCAACATACAACGGCTGATATACCAACATATACTGGCTTATATACCATCATATACTGGCTTATATACCAACATGAATTGACTCATATACCAACATACACTGGCTTATATACCAACACACACTAGCTGATATATATACTAACATGCATTGACTCATATACTAAAATACACTGGCTTATATACAAACATACATTGGCTTATATACCAACAAATACTGGCTTATATATATATATACTAAGATAAACAAAAACGATGGGGGCAATTTCATGTGGCACTCGTCTTAATAAATTTCTTGTGCTAGAGTTAAATTGTATTACTAACCTCTGTTAGATCAAAGTATGACTTCAAACAGCAAGACTAAGTGACGACTCGGCATATTTTCTACATAATGTAATCAAACGCAAGCTTTTCGAGTGAAGAAACAGCCCACTCGGCTAAAGCAGTCTCTCGCGATATAGAGAGGGCCAAAGAGGGTGTTGTCAGTGGTATTACAACTGTAATGCTGTATAAAGAGGTAAACCCATCACCGGGCATCAGACGTAATAGTGAGTGAGTGAGTGAGTTGGGTTTAACGCCGCTTTTAACAGTATTACAGTTATATAGCGGCGTGTCAGCTTAATGTGGGAGGAAAGCCTGAAGTGATGCAGGTCTCAGACGTTTACCACTTCGGTGAAACCCACGAGCACGGGTATGGTGCTGACAAACCTAGAAACATAATCGGGGCGAACCGGGATTAGAACCCACAATCATAGGTTTCTGGCGTGCCCAAGGGACGCAACTCTGCACAGCGAATCGCGGCGCCTTAGACGACTGGGCCACCCGTGCCCCTCAGACGTAAGAAGCCGCCCACATATGAATCAACAGTTGGGTCAGTTCCTGTGAGATCAGTCAGCCAGATATTGTCACAGATTCGCGCGTATTACCGAATTCATGATACAAGTGCTTCGCTTCCAGCTGTCGCCATAGTCCAAAGTACAATCAATTACGAGTAATATATCAAATTACGATTAAATAACCTAATACAAAAAATAATCTTCTATACATATGATCTTCGTGGATACGTTACAACTTAACATTGATCGAAATGAAAAATATAAACCCAGCTGTATACCGTTTACACGTTTTATACCATTGACTTGTTTATAGCGAACGCTATATAATAATATACAGTGAAACATATTTTAGTTAGATAGCTCAAATTCATGAATCCATGTAGACATCGACACAAAGTGTAAGAACATGGTACTGGTAGATCAATGAGTATAATCGGGCACATCTTGGAATCGAACCTATCAGATGATCCTGGCTAGGCCAAGGGACTCAACTCTCCTAAACCCTTGGAGCATCCATGACCCCTTAATATTAACGTCTTACACATTTAGACATCTGTATATAATTTAGGTAAAATGTCACTGTGCGTTTGTTTTCATGGGAATCTGTTCACAAGCCTTGTTAACTCTAGTGATGTAGGTAAAGTGGGACTTAATTGATGAGGTATATTTCAGCCCTTGTCTTAGACTGCAGACTATATAGTGCATTCATATTCATCTATTTAGCCGGGGACACGGGTGGCCCAGTCGCCTAAGGCGCCGCGATTCGCTGTGCAGAGTTGCGTCCCTTGGGCACGCCAGAAACCTATGATTGTGGGTTCGAATCCCGGTTCGCCCCGATTATGTTTCTAGGTTTGTCAGCACCAAACCCGTGCTCGTGGGTTTCACCGAAGTGGTAAACGTCTGAGACCTGCATCACTTCGGGCTTTCCTCCCACATTAAGCTGACGCCCCGTGATATAACTGGAATACTGTTAAAAGCGGCGTTAAACACAACTCACTCACTCACTCACTGAAGCTTAAGTAAACTTCTTGGCCAAAGTAAACCTTGTTTTGACTTTCCAATCCAAGAAGAAACTTTGAGTCCAGCATTTCGCATATTGTTTTCTCAATAAACTTCAGATGAAGTTTGCTTTCATTTTTTACTAATTCTCTCTCTCGAGTTATCGTATAAACCTTTAACCTCACCGCCTTTGCGAAGAGAGGTTCCATGTGCACGCATGTGTGTGTGTGTGTGTGTGTGTGTGTGTGTGTGTGTGTGTGTGTAAAATTTGATATACATGTATGTCGTCAGTCAGAAGAAACTATAGATACACGTTTACTCCTATCGTTCAATATTTCTTTATCTTACAATATAGAATTTGTTATGCAATAAATTAGAATATAAACATCACGTATTTCCAGATTTGCAGGTGTTATTGGGTATTTGATGCCCGGAAATTTCATTTGAAGCAGGTAAATAATTTTCCGATATTCTTAACTGAAATGCCATACAAAATCAACTAATTCGAAGTTGTTCTGATAAATATTGATTAGTATTCCCTTCGCCAAGCCGAATGGTACGGGGTTTCTGTGCTATTTTATGATTGACAAAAACGTCACACACAAAAAAGTGTTTATATACTAAGTCCTCAATCCCATTTAACAACATTTTACAACTATTCAGATTGCAGCACCCAACAACATGCACTTTACAGTTTACCGCTTCTGGTAAGTGCACACGGACTGGCATGAACTTGCCGTGCTTATTGTGTATGCCGAGATGACACAGTGCACTGACATGAACGTGTATTGATACGCTACTCGAGTGCAATATAACTGTATGCCGGAACTACTTCCAGTCTGCCTCAATGGCAGAATGTTCTTTAAAGACAGACTAACTAAAACAGCGCTTAATAGCGAGAACATGCGTCTTTTCTTGTCAAATAACCTGTTTGTGTCGTGGGCCAAACCAATCTCATTAAAATCAGATCTTAGTTCCCGCTTCCGCTTAACAAAGATCTGAGGATATCCCATTAGGGGTCACGTCAGAACGACCTATCATCCGACCAATCAGAGCGTCGCTTACCAGACTATGAAAGTGCCAGTCGGAATGTGATTTCTAATCATGCAACCTCGAAACTTTAACACGGGGTATTCCGAACGATAGTTACGGGTTTAACGACTGAATCTATACAATCTAGACTATCTATTAGCCATTCCAGAATGTACTTTTGTTCAGGTTTTACTTTTTTTTATCAAAAACTTGCCAAAATATGTTTCGAAGCGTAGTCGCCAATTTGAAATTAATGCCGTAAAGCACGAGAAAGCTGCCTTCTGATTGGCCAATGTCGACTTCTTGTCAGTCATTCCATTGGTCGGTCAAAGTTCGCACAAGGTCGGTCTGACGTGACCCGTAATTGAATGTCCTCAGATCTTTGTTTAGCGGTAGCGAGAACTAAGATCTGATTTTAATGAGATTGGGGCCAAATAAGTTGACATTTTCACAAAACATCCTCCGTGTCAGGTGACTCGGGTCACGCGATTAAATAAAAAATCTCATTTGACAAGACACTCTCCTCTGTATACGAATGTTGCTGAACAGTTCTGGTCCAATCTACGATGGACTGAGTTGATAGGGTCAGTTGCTGGTTATTTGGCAACATAATCCCCTGGATCCATCCCACTGGTGTAGAAGATCTCCTGGTGGTGTAAAAGGTTCTCCACAGCAAAATTGATGCCATCGTCATTTGCATATTGCCTGCCAAATCTGACTCATACGGAGGATGTTCAATGAGTTCAAAGCCACAGCCCGGTAGTGTAGCCATGGCAACAACAGACTTGCGCAGAGGAGCATTGTCCTGGTGAAAAAGCACACCTTTGGTGAGTTTTCCAGAACGTTTAGATTTGATATTCTCGCCATGTCGCCTGGCAGATTAGCATAATATTGGCCGTTTAATGGTCCTACCTTTCGGGAAGTAGTCAACACTAGGATTCCAGTGGAATCCCAGAAAAATACGAAGCCATCACCTTGCTATCTGGTTGAACAGACTTTGCCTTCCTCGGAGGAGACGTTGGATGTTTCCACTGTTAGTAGGGAAAGCGGTGAATCCAAGACTCGTCCATGGTTAAAAATCGCCCATCAAAATCTGCTTTGTCGTCTTCAAAATGACGTAAATTCTCACGAGAAATGGTGAACCTGGGTCGTTTCTGATAACAGTCAGAAACCTTCGACCCAAGCGTGCTGAAACCTTGGTCATGCTCAGTTCATTCCTCAGAATGTCCTCAACGCTCGCTAGAGAAATGCCCATGCATTGGCTGGGTGACGTGTGGCGAGCCGTCGATCATTCGTAATATCTTGTATATCATATCAATATTTCCTTAGCTGTGGCAGTCTTGCTGATCCTGGAGCATCTCTGAGGCTCTCTCTTCCCCTCTTGAACTCCGCAGCCAACCACATAACAAGGACCATCATGTCTGGCTGCTGGAGATACTTGCTGGCAGAGCGTTTGCCAAGTTTGTCCGTGTTGACAGAGAATACGTAATCACTTTGATGCCAGGTTGTGTATTAGGTACAAATGCATCCTGTAAGATATGAAAGTAGTGTTCTCGGCACATGCAAACGGTTACAGATATACTACACATCCTTCGTATTTAGGATCAGGGTCCAGATTTTCGAATCTTTGCCCTAAAATTATCATAAAGCTATCGTAGGGAAATCGTAGACCTTCGCAGCCTATTTTCGAAACTATCGTAGCCCCAAGATATCGTAAGAATGTCGAAAATCTAAGATAGCCCCATACCAATTTATTTTATCTTCATCCAAGATGGCGGCATACTTTTCTATAGATATTTTTCAAATATATATTTATATATATATATAATTTATTTCTGGTAGACTTTGACTCAAATAAAATACCCCTCTGTCCATAGGTCCCATTACAGCATACATTTGATTGCACGTGTTATTTGTTTTAAGTCTGCAGGTCACATGGGCTAAGAGGTTCTCGAGCCTTGATAGTTCAGAGGTTAAGTTTTATATGAGATCACGTGACCTTGCTTTCCCAAGCTCATCATCATTCCTTATCAGTGGTGTAAATTTGTTCACGATTGGCTCAAAGTCAGTGACCCGTAAAATCGGCTTTGTTTACATTTCAGATGATAGAGATAGTTGTTGCTAAGCCTTATGCGTGTCGTGACCGACATAAAGAAAATCCGTTATAATATATCTTAAAATGACGTCAAACAACTGTTCATTGCCGGGGGGTGTTTATTTGAAGTACGACTCTTGCTATACATGATATATGGTTGTGTTAAACTGGATATTTATGTTTGTGTTATAGTGTTTATGTGCACCCTCAGGATTTATTAAATTTGTTTTCGTTTTAAAACCGGATTGCTTTTGGCTTACTCGCCGGTGTTGCACTCCTTAACCGTGCCAGGATTCGATGTCCATGGATTCGAATCCCAGAATTCATTTTAAGAAAATGGTAGCCGAATAGTTAAAGCGTTGGCTTTGTGTTTAAACAAAGTCACATGCCAATATTACGTTGTGTACAGTTTTTTGTTTTTTTTAAATATAGCCTGTTGGTTTCATGTCAGATTGCTTGTTTCTAATATTGGATTACTCAACCTAAGATATGCGGTCCCACAGACTTCGAGTTTACAATGAACCTCGAGTTAACAATATGGTGAAATAGACATTTCTGTGTAAGTTACACTATATTTTGAGGCGGCGGGGTAGCCCAGTGATTAAAGCGTCCGCCCGCCACGCTCAAGGCCCGGGTTCGATTCCCCACATTGGTACAAAGTATGAATCCCATTTGTAGTGTGTGTTCCCCGCTGCGATGCTGCTTGAATATTGTTAAACTCGGCCTAAGACCCAACACATTCACTCACTATGATTTGTGCAGGGGTTTTCTCCATTTGACACCACTTCGGCTTTCAAACATGTCACGGGCACTTAAGTACTGGTGTAGATTAATCACTCTAGATAGAAATAGGCTACCTCATCAATGTTATTCAATGTTAAAGTCTCTTGATGATGCTGGCAGAGTCACATGGGCTACACATCTCAAACATATTCTATTTCAATTTGGTTTAGCCAGGATGTTGGTAATATTAACATTTTTTATCAGATTATTTAAAATAAGACATCTTGATAATTTTAAACAAAACTGGTATTCTACACTACACTCTTCTCATAAATGTGTCATCTATGTGTTATATAAGACACTTTTACAGGTGGAAACATACTGATGCATTGCTATTCCTTTACATTTGAGAATTTGTTTCACAAGATTTAGATGTGGCAATTTTAAACTTATGACAGAAACAGGAAGATACACTAATATACCATACCATTTAAGACTATTTCCTCATTTTAGGCTAAATGACAAAATGTACTTAGAAGACTTGTATGTGATGCATATACCTATATTAGAAAAAAAGTAAATTAGTAAATACATCAGAAGTACAGTAAACATATTCATGAATATATTATTTAAAAAACTCAAAATACACAAAATGTGTGTGTGTGTGTGTGTGTGTGTGTGTGTGTGTGTGTGTGTGTGTGTGTGTGTGTGTGTGTGTGTGTGTGTGTGTGTGTGTGTGTGTGTAATATCGCTATTATACTGAATAGATTGTCTTGTTTTGTCTGTTCTCCATATGAAAATGCGCACGGATAAGATAATTTAATTCCGATGTTTACGTGTAATTTTGATCGGTCTTAAGTGTATTTGTTTCAGAATTTCTGCAGCATTGATGGTTGTTGTGTTCTTTGTTTATCCCTTTTGTTTATGTTTGTTCTTTTTGGAACTCCCGAGAAATTACCACTGGTTCAAAATGTTCAAGAAAGTGTCCCCAGCATGTCTGTCATATGTTAAATCGTGATGCCTCATCAACGTCGGAGCGTGCGCAGTACGCAGTCAATTTACGAGAGCTCCGACGAGTGCTGTCGGGACAGAAAGAGGTCAGACTATCAATAAACAAACCTCAGTCTGAATATTGTGAGTTTAATTGTTTGTTGAGTATATGTAAACCAGTGCCATGCGTACGTTGGGGTAGACAAACACGTGGTCTGTTTATAGCCTTGACAGCGAAACAACCTTGAAGCTGATGATGATGATGATGATGATGATGATGATGATGATGATGACATTAAGAGGTGTGGTGAAATGGGGTATAACGTCGCGTCCAAGATTGTTGCACTTATGTAGCGACGTACATGCACGTGTGTGGCTGCTTGTACTAATTCAGACAGATGCCGATTTATAGTGCTAACCCACTGAGATACCATGCCGTAGTTTAACATGAATACCCCACTCAGACACAGTATACTGACTCCGAGCCAACCAGTCCTTGTTTTAGCCCCTTAACGTCGAGCGCCAGACAGGGTAACCACAAGTACCATCTTTTGACGTCTTTTGTTATGACGCGGCCGGGGATCGAACCCTCTACCACAAGACGGTCGATGATGATATTAAGAATGAGTATAAGATAACCAAGAACAATTATGACGACGACGACGACGACGACGACGATGATGATGATGATGATGGTGATGATGATGGCAACACTGATTATGCCCACTTTAATTGACAGAAATGAAACTTTCAGATTTGAATAACCGAATGAACAACTAACTCATATTTTTTCCTTTGCTATTTTCTTTCAAATCCTCTTACTGCTATGACACCGGGCGGCTGGCGAGGCCTTCGCGCCCGCTTCCTTTGTTAGCTAATTTACATAGAGCACAAATGTTGATAAACAAGTCCTTCAGCTTGTCTGTGATTGATGTGAACTCGGTCATGTGAAATCAGCACTTGTCAATCAGTCCTTGAGGTGCTAATTACGTCATGACAGTGACATATTTGACAATGCACAGCGTGTTATTCGGCAGTTTGCAATCACAGCGAGGGAAAGACGGTACCCAGTCACTGTGTGTACTCTGTATAATATGGTAATCATGTTTCGCGGCTGTACCCTAACTGTTGCCATACGGTGTTTTAAAAGATGATAAATGCCTTTGAATAGGTTACTTTGATATCGAACAGGATATCAAACGAAACTACCACATTTTCTTTATGAATAACATTTTTGTGATTTTTTAATTAAAAGGTAATAATATTTTATTGTCAGAACTCAAATGAAATCTGTTTAGTCCGTTCGTTTAAGCAAAGACGTATATAGAATATGTATATACGTCCGTGGTTTAAGAAATGATTTGCTTTATGACAGGTAGATATTTATTTCAGTTCGGTTGTTTTTGTTCTTTCTAAATTTTATGAACTTTGCCAGTTTTGAAGATTCTTATGTAACATTTACTTCACTTTCAGCGATGTACTTTTAGCCAATCAACCGCGCGCATTGGATTACCGGCAGAGGGCGCTTCAAAGATGGCGGAACGTCAGAAGTTTGGATACGAGCAAACACTGGTAAGTGCGATAATGTGTCGTGTCTGCTGTTGCCGGGGATTGATTGTGTTAGAATTTCACACAAGAAGACGTAACGAAGTCAACTTACATAAAGTCACTAAATGTGATCCTTACGTTCATTATTTGTCTGGGATTGTCATGTTGTTGACAGCAACGTGTTATCCATCAGCTGGGACTCACGAATTGACCAGCACGTACCCTTATTTCGTGCCATGATGTGATGCAGATGCAATAACGTGTGGATTATTAACAGCATTTCAACAAACCCTCATTTCGGCACTGTAATTAGCTTGACTAGTCTGTTGTATGTATCATGCTTAGTTCATTGAGTGCATGGTTTTGATCACAAATCCACGCTCAAGTCGACTAGGCTAAAGCAACACAAGGGGAAATAAAGCGTAAACAGATACGTAATATAACCGGAAACATTTGCCAGCCTGATTATTAATAACTCATAACAACGCCCCCTAAAACGCCTGAATATGTTCCAGCACGGGCAAACCCTTAACAGAGAGACTCTGCTATGGTAGTTGAGACAGTTATGGTAAAACTAAGGGATCCAAGAATAATATTGTGAAGGCAAATCTACAAACGAAAGAGGGAAAATTGTAATATCAGTGAACAAAATGGAAAGACTTCTGCCCATCCCCATGCCATGGTATATTAATCTAGGGACCCCATGAATCTTTGGCATCTAACATCAGGGTCCAGAGGCGGATACAGCTTTTGCACAACTAAGATCTATTTATTGTCTTTGGTGGTAATTTATACAGAAATAAAGATTTTTTTCAAAGAAAAAGGGGGGGTGCGGGGGATAAAAACCCTCTGTATCCGCCCATGGGGTCATAACAAGAACCCCTAAACTGTCATGCTTAATTTTGAACACTTTATTCAATTAAGAATTGACTTCAATATTTTTTTTGTTTATGGAGCTGTAAACATAAATCTGGTGTGCTATCTGTGTAAATCCACATAGACAACAGTACAATAACAGTGACATCGTTCGGAGCCCTGTCCATTATATAATCAGCCAATCAGGAAACCGTAGTTTGTTAGTGGGTGTGGCCTATTGTTTTTTGGTAACACAAACGCAAAAAACATTGTTTGGTTAGTCAATCAAATGCCACGGAATAACTTGCAATTTGTTTATTATACAGTAACAGTCAACACGCCCAACAGAGAGAGGGATTAGACTTTCCACAGTTAGATCAAATTTGACTTCGTCATTAAATGTCCACTGCTAGCTCAGTTTCATGATGCAGATCAATTAGGCAGTTAAAGATTATCCTTAATTGAGCAGAGACAATGTCTCAGTTTCATACAAACCCTAATTTCGACATATAGCCCTAGAATGGAGCAAAGTCTCTCTTCTGTCAAAAACAAATTGTTCTATTAAGTTTTTGTGAATAGTAAACTGCATCCGTAGCAAGTGTGTTTCCCGACAGATTTTTGACTTGGCATGAAAAGTATAAGAAGATTCGATGATTTCACTCCTTGTGTGTATGGAAGTTATTTACTTGATATTTCTCAACAGGATGTGTGAACCATTTAGTTGTTACCATGGTTACATTAAATGTATTTTTGTGATTATGTTTCTGTAAAACATGGGTGAGATGGTTTCACTTTACTGGCCACATTTCTCACAGTTGGAAACTTGGAAACATATGCTGGTGATTGTTCTAAACTACAGGACATTTTTAGGCCTGAGACCTGGAGTGGATGATTTATTCTGAGAACTTTCAGTTTCTGTTGTACTTAACATGCTTAAATTTGTTGAGTTTTTCACATTTATTCTCAATCATTTAGACATAACAGTGTATATCCACTGACATTGAATTTATCATAACTAGCAGTGATCAGTTTTGAGCATGAATGTCATAACGCTTACTAAACATCATTCACATTAATATTTAGGTCACCTGTGAAAATCCGGGTTAGAATAGGTCTTCAGCAACCCATGTATACCGTAAAAAGCGACTATGCTTGTCGTAAGAGGCGACTAACTGGATTGCGTGGTGAGGCTCTCTGACTTGGTTAATGCATGTCATTGTATCCCAATTGTGTGGATTGATGCTCATGATGTCAGTCACTGGATTGTCTGGTCCAGACTCGATTATTTACAGACTGTCGCCCTATAGATGGAATATTGCTGAGTGCAACGTTAAACAAAAAAAACAAAAAAAATATTTAGGTATATCTGTTTTTCCAGATAACTAGAATTAACAACAACGGATCCAAAGTGATGTATCATATGTATGGTGGACATTTCTTCACTGTGATTGATGTGTATTTAACCTTGGAACACCTGCAGTTTATCATGTACAGCGTCCATTGATCAATCTCAAAACGTAATCGACAGGGAAAGACATGTATACTCTTCTCAAGGTTGCCACAGGCACTCATTAAGGTGTTAAGGTGTGTCACTAGCTGTTAGGTTTGCCAACATGAACAATACTTCAGATCCATCTTCGATCTTGGGGAATGTCATTTCACCATGATAACGGTGACTCACTCACACACAGACAGACATGTGCATGCACATTGCTATATAAGCCCAGTTATTTCTCAAAAAATGTTAAACCCCATTTCACCTCGCCTCACCCCGCCCAACCCCGCCCCACCCCACCCCGCCCCACCCCATGCGATATGTTCATGTCCCACGTGTTCATCCAGATTAAAGTTCATTCTACCATGATTTTGGAATTTACTCAATTCTGATTGGTCAATCAGAGGATATTAAATCACAATAAACCCCCTCTGATTGAAACAGCTGGTTTTACGTCCGCATCACTGCAGAAGCTAATATTCATAGAAAAGTACTATTTTTCAGTCATTGTCGGTAGGCATATATAAATAATTTATATCTACAATTACAGGTTACAAAATGCACAGATGCGGTTACTACAATATTCAGAGGATGTGTGGCTATACATTTTGTGCAGAAAACACAATAGAAATCTACAACGGGAATGTATTTACGTTTTGGAGACAACAGAGAGCTTGGAATTTTGGCGCTTTTCTATATACGGCTGTGATGTCATATCTTTTGCGTCACAATGAGCGATACGACATCATAATGGTGACTTGTGATGTAGAGCAAAAGCCTTGCAAAGCTTGCGTTGTTTTCTTTAGGGATGCCCATCTTATGTTAGCTTACCAAGTTGCCATGCTTATATGCTTTAAATGCCTGTCATATGTTCGAGTGAAGTATTACGGTGTAATCAAACTGCTTGAGAATCCACTCAAAACACTGGACTCAACCCATGCCGCTTCACTCAAAATATTTGCTCACACCAAAGAGTTTGCTTTTTATTTAGTCATGGTAGAATGGAGATAAACATACTGTGTTTTCAATGTAGAGCTAGCTTTCCTGTAGATTTAACAGCACTAAATTTAACATTTGAAACCTCACGCTGTGCATTCGGTTCCAAATTCAATTTAGCGGAAGAATTTATCTCCTAATTTATCCATGTTAGTTTAGTAAAACAGAATATCTGAGTGTACCCTTTAGGAAAGGCCAACTTACTTTGAGGTTACCATTTTAATTCCAACAGTGCCACTCCAGCATGACAAATACAAGGAGTTTTAAACCTGCTGTTATCATTAGAAAATGCATGGATAATCAAGTGATCATGAAAATTTATATTTTCACTTGTCCGCAAAAAATGTGCCACAGAGTTGCCATCTGCCAAATGTGACGTCCGTCAGAAAAATTGACTCACACATGTTCACAAACCCACAGACATGCAACGGATATAAAATTTTCTGAATTCAATTTTTCATCATTGTTTATGACAGCTTGTGTCCTCTGCTGATGTTGTAAAGAGGAGGAGGTGGTGTTATTGACAGGATTGATCTGCCGATGTCAGTGTGGGTAACTCGTATGTGTCACATCAATACTTACCTTGCTTCCAACTATGCTGCTTTATCATTTTCATGGCTTGGAATGCAAGCTGCTAAAACTGCCATCCCTAATAGATTGTTGGTCCATGGTCTTACACTTGCTACAAGTCATCGATAGAAACCTTGGTAGAATAGGTCTTCAGCAACCCATGCTTGCCCTAAAAGGCGACTATGCTTGTCGTGAGAGGCAACTCACAAAATCGGAAGGTCAGGCTCGCTGACTTGGTTGATGAATGTCATCATATCCCAATTGCGTGGATCTATGCTCATGATGTCAATCACTGGATTGTCTGGTCCAGACTCTATTATTTACAGACCACTGGAATATTGCAGAGTGCGTTGTTAAACAACAAACACTATGGTCTTACACATGCTGCCACTGGTATTACGCAGATGGTTGTCATTTATTTTCTTTGCTTTGAAAATATCCAGTCCTTTCAATTATTTTTGTCAAGAATTTGTGGGATGTTGCTGGCTTACATTCCAGAGTGATGAGAAGGTGGGCGTGGCGTCCACCCTGTGTGTTGACTTGCCAGATTGTTTGCTTCTCATTTGATGTAACCATGGTAACACACCATGTGCGTTGGGTGCAGTTATCTGGGTGCAACATGCACACTGACTGAGTTATAGGAGGGGTAAGAAATATATGCTTTTGTCATGAAACAAATACATTGAACATGTTGAGTTTTGTGATTGTTTCTGGTAAGAAAATAATTGTATTTGACAATTGTTTAAGTACACATATCACAATAGCCATTTAGCATGTTCAGCAGAGCATTATGCTTTATGGTGCAATTAACCCTTAGACTCCTGAATCCTATTATTGCAACAGTCTGTTCATCAACATCATGAAAGACCTCGTCTCTGGACCACAATCTGTTCAGGACGTGGCAGTCGGGATTACAACCCGGAATACTTACAGAATACTTACAGGTAGATTTTGTCCATAATAATCATAATAATGTCCATGCATATCTCACAGACCTACAAGAATACTGACAGACAGATTTTGTCCATAATAATCCTAATAATGCACCTGCATATCTCACAGACCTAATCTCAATGTACACTCAACGAGTCTTCGCTCTGACAGTAAGATCCTCCTCAACGTTACTCTGACAAAACTTAAGTCATTTGGACACAGATCGTTCTAGTATTATGGTGATGAAGTGCCACTCGAACTAGAGTCAGCATCCTCTCTGACATCATACAAGACTGGGCCAAAGACATAGTTGTTCACTGAAAGTTCTGTTCTTCTCTATGTTGATACACTTGCCAGTGACAATTTCCCCTTCTGTGGCCTGTACAGACATAGTAGGTAGCTATAAATGTGATCAAGTGAGTGAGTGAGTATGGTTTTACACCACTTTTAGCAATATTCCAGCAAAATCATGGCAGTAGACACCAGAAATGGGCTTCACACATTGTACCCATGTCCGGAATCGAACCCGAGTCTTCGGCGTGACGAGCGAACGCTTTAACCACTAGGCTACCCGACCACCCCTGAATTTCACTGAGTGTATGGAATTTGGCGCAATAGAAATCTACTCATTAACTTCACCTGGTAAAAGAACTGAAAAAGCAGGGTAAAACATGAGAATGAGTAACAAGAGAGGCCACTAAACTCAGGAAGATCAGATTTTCACAATTACGTTTTTTTGGGTTGGGTGTGGGGTATGTCTCAAAACTTGAGGAATTAAGTTTTTTATCCCACGTCAAACTTTTGAACTGGTCCCTTAGCATGCTCCGAAACATAGATACAAGTAGATGCAAGTATTTCAATGGTAAGTCGTGTATAAATACAAGTATTTCATTGGTAGGTCATGTGTAGATACAGGTATTTCATGAGTTGGATGTATAAATACAATTTCATTTCATACACAAATACTATCACCATTGCCGGATGAACTTTGAACTGTTGCCATGCAAATACTTTCATATTTCTTGTGTGCAATGCATACATGAGAAGAATGCCTCCCCCGTTCTTTGGTTCAAGTTCAGTAAAAATTGAAATTTTAGTATATAATGAGAATCCAAACACTAAATCGTATCGCTTCAGGTAAACAAAAGGGAGATTACAAGCTTGGTCAATAAAAGTTCACAAACAGTATATATTGACTTATTATAGTCAGACAATAACTGTGCCATTGTAGGAGTCAAGTATGGCATTTAGGATAATTTGATGTACATCCTTCTATGACAGCTAAGATTTGTGTCATGGTTTCAGTAACAGTAATGTTGTCAGGGTTGCAGGAGATATCAGTGAGCTGGTGCCACACTGTTGAGCTGAAATAATGTAAACAATATCAGAGCTCTAGATAAGCTTTTGGTGTTGTGGGTATTTTACCCATGCATTTTAAAATCATTGGGTATCAGTAAATCTTTCTGGGTATTCAAATTTCTGTTACCCACTAGTTTTTACACATGTGGGTATTTAAGTTAAATATTGAAAAACACTTTTCATCTAGTCCCTGCTAACTGGTGTTGTGTGGGTTCAAGAGCTTTATAGGACTCAAAAATACCACGATACTTCCACAAGAATGATGGCAAGTGATCATGATGTAACTGTCATCGTGGAGTTTGGCAAGGTTGGCAGAATGCCAGTTTATGATTTCAAAATAAGTTGCTGATTTGCTAATTGAATATGCAGGGTTACTTCACAATATTTTGATGATACGCACAAGTTTTATTTTTGTAGCGTATCTGTAATGTTCGTTGCGTATTTGATACTCTTGGATTTTATTTTTCTGCTTATTTCTGCATTTCTGACAATGTCTGATGTGTATGTTATGCAGATACGCAGCTTATCTGGAGCTCTGCAATATTCAACATGTTGAATGTAATTTGGAATAAAATTGATGTAACCATGATAATATATTGAAAACATTAAATGCAATTTTGAATAAGTATAATCATGGTCATTATGATTGTAGATCAAAAACATAAAATGCAATTTTGAATAAAATCAAAGTAATCATTATTATAGATTAGAAACATAAAGCTAGGTATACAATGAACATATTTTTAAATCAGACAATGTAATAACAGGACAATGTGAATAATTTGGTATCTTTATATTGTTGGAAACAAAATGGAAATACATTATCTGTGTGTATTTAAGAATTGACCTTCACTTTGTGTGAGTTCATTGGAGTATGAACCTTCATAGAGTGAGGGCGAAACTGTATGAACGTCAGTGCTTGCAACGACGTTCATACAATGTTTGGCCTTTTCTCACACAAAGTGAAAGTCAATTCTTATCATTTTTTATCACAATTTCTTACCTCAAAGGATGTAGGCCAAGGTCTAAACACAATTTTATGACTTCATGTTTACACTGACAGCCATACAACAACCTGCTATACCTCGGAGTAAAATAGTCTTCAAAAAGAGAGGTGACATGGGTGTATGGATGCACAACCTGCTCTTCAGAAACATCTTACGCAACACATGTGTTCAAATCATATCCTCATGAGATGAGAAAGGTCTGTAAAGAGCTACCTCAGTAAGTCAGTCACAATGACAGTGCGTCGTAATACATTTACATCAAGTACAAGATGTCAAAATGGCCGACACGATAAACGTGACGTGAGAGATTTCCAAAGTTGTTAATGAATCTGTGGCGTTTACATGGTTACATGTGTTAGTCATCATTTATCAACTGGCCGATCATTGAAAGGTAAATAAAGATGCGTCAAACAGACACTAAGGTAAATTCATAGATTGCTGGAGACGGTCAGTGTCAACCTAGACACGAATCGAGTCTATACTACGATAGTTTAGATGTGCATTTCTTCGTTTGTTCATTAGCATGGGCCATAGCGAGGATATTCGTGAACAATCATGAGTCACGCCCTCTGACATTTCTCAATGTAAACTGAAACGCTGAGACCAAGAATAAAGGTTCTAAATGATCAGAAAGAACGCTTATGCATGTTTTCGTGCTAGGGAATTCCCAGGGGTTTCCCCAGGAATGTGGAAGTAGTCCGTCAGTGTTTACGTCATTTCAGGAACACAGTCTCGTGAAAAACGTATGAATGTCAAATTGTGTCGTTCATACACTTATGAACGTCAATTTCACGGTCATGTGACCGACCTCTCATCCAATGGAAAAGCAATATATCGTGTAAACTTCAAATTAAAAAAATTATAATGTATTGTGTGTGTATCTTGTGTGTATCATGTATCATGGGTGTAATGTGTGTGTATCTTCTGTGTATCTTGTGTGTATCATGTATCATTGGTGTATTGTGTATGTATCTTGTGTGTATCATGGGTGTCTTGTGTGTATCATGTATCATTGGTGTATTGTGTATGTATCTTGTGTGTATTGTATGTGTATCTTGTGTGTATCATGTATCATGGGTGTAATGTGTGTGTATCTTTTGTGTATCTTGTGTGTATCATGTATCATTGGTGTATTGTGTATGTATCTTGTGTGTATCATGTGTGTCTTGTGTGTATCATGTATCATTGGTGTATTGTGTATGTATCTTGTGTGTATTGTATGTGTATCTTGTGTGTATCATGTATCATGGGTGTATTGTGTGTATCTTGTGTGTATCATGTATCATGGGTGTATTGTGTGTGTATCATGTATCATTGGTGTATTGCTTTTGTATTGTGTGTGTATCGTATAGTGGCCGTGTTGTTCATGTATCATGACAGAAAGTGAGAGTGAGAGAGAGCAAAGGATTGATGCAAAGCACAAAGCAGCATGCCTGGTTTCTCTCTCTCTTCCCCCCCCCCCCCCCCCCCCCCCCCCCTCCAACATGGCTGTACGATCCTGTTGAAGCAGGTCCTTCACTCTTGTTTCTTCTTCCTTCAGCTGTACGGCAGATACACCAGAGAGCTCGGGTCATTCGCCAAGTTCACTGCGAAGAGGTTGAAGAAAGAAGCTAAGTTACAGAGAAACGAGGAGAAACCACCATCCGGAATATGGATTTACTTAAGTAAGACATAGAGTGTTGTTAGTTGTGGAATGTGAGATATACAAATACAGTAAAGTCCAGGGTATGGCATTCTGGCAAAACAGGTTTGAGTACTGATCTGAAAACAACTGCGAAGCTGATAAGATGCCTGGTACAACATGTTTGTGGTGGTTCTTAGACTTTCACACACAACGCTTTTAACGCATGTACATGTACGTCAGTGTACAGTCAAAAAACTGTTTCCAATAGTCTACGAAATGAAAAGATGACAGCAGACTTTGACATTAAGTGACTCCTGAACTGACTTGATGATTCAAAGAAAATACTAGAAGTATATAAGTAATGACTAGAAGTTTCAACTAGACAGCTTTACCATAAGTGTACAAGCCCAATTTAAGAGTGACCTGCATTTGGCTAGCGGGCTGACTGCTATTTCCCAGCTGAACTCTGATAAGACAACAACAAGACGACAACAGCAAGACTCTCTTCCTGAACATCTGAGAACACCTCTACAGGTCGCATCAGTTAAACTTTCTAATCACCCTCCGGTACCAGTTAACAAATCATTCAGTCCAGTAAATGTCTGATTTCTGTATCTCAAAGATGAACTAAAACAACAAGTTCCTAATGTAGATAAAAAAGGCAGCACCATTATATTATTATGAATATATTATACACCCTGTTGTTTAGAAGCACCATTGCATGGGATACCAGCAAAGGAATTCTTGTGTTCTGTGTGAGTTTGAAAATTCTGTATTGAGGTGGTATAAAAGAAATGAATTTGAATCTTTATTGAAAGCTGACAGTCAATGAGGATTCATATGACAGTACCGCTGCAGAGTGATATCGTATCGGAGTAGAGTAAAAGGTCAGATTCAATGAGATTTGTTCTGCATGTAACTGTTACCTTCTGTTTACCTTTCAGAACGATGTTCAGCTGTAAAGGACTTTATATTCCGGAAGATCGGCGAGGACTGGCTGTTCTTAGCCCTGCTGGGCGTTCTCATGGCGTTCTTGAGTTTTTCCATGGACTATGTCATAGAGAAGTGTCAGGAAGGTGTGTGTGACAAGTGTAGGACTTACCCATCAACATACCGGTATAGGTTTTATTCTTATGAGATTTATTCTTCATGAGGATGCATAGTGTATGTAAGATGGACCCTTGTTACATACATGCAACAGTCTGACATTGGATAACAATGATAATAACAATAATTACAATTGTCTTAGTGCAAGGACCACTTTGCAGAGCAAGGCCCTGGTTGGTCAGTCGCGACTGTATAAGTCCATGTTGAATTATGGGAAATACGATGGTATTAGTGCTAAAATTATTTTGTGGAGCAAGGCCCTGGTTGGTCAGTCGCAACTGTTTAAGTCCATGTTGAAGTATGGGAAATATGTTTATTAGTGCTAAGATGACTTTGTGGAGCAAGGCCCTGGTTAGTCAGAAGACCATGTCCATGTCAAGACCATGTTAAAGTATGGGAAATATGATGGTATTAGTGCTAAGATGACTTTGTGGAGCAAGGCCCTGTTTGGTCAGAAGACCATGTCCATGTCAAGACCATGTTAAAGTATGGGAAATACGATGGTATTAGCTCTTAAACACAAAATGTTTCATATTTAGACAAACTTGACAAAAAGTCATTGCACTGTCTGCTGAAAGATGTCAGCTATTGTTTGGTGTATTCCCTAACGTTCTGGACTTGTGAAGATCCGGGTAGAGAATAAGTCTTCAGCTACCCATGCTTGCCGTAAAAGGCATCTATGCTTGTTGTAAGAGGCGACTAATGGGATCAGGTGGTCAGGCTCGCTGACTTGGTTGATGCCTGTCTCATCGTATCCCAACTGCATAGATCGATGTTCATGATGTCAACCACTGGATTTTCTGGTCCAGACTCAATTATTTCCAGGCCGCCGTCATGTAGCTGGAATATTGCTGAGTGTGGCGTTAAACAACAAACAAACAAACATGACGTTCTGTGTGTGATTGTTCTATGTCTGTTTCAGCCAAGTTCTGGCTATACAAGGAGCTGGAGTTCTCCATCGCGCTGCAGTACTTCGCCTGGATCTCCTACTCTGTGCTGTTTATTTTATTTGCCACGGGCTTCACACATCTCGTCTCACCGCAAGCTGTGGGTAAGGAAATCCTGTATCATTTCTATTCAACATACCACCATAGTTAGAGACTGCAAGACAGAGGAAGTCAGGACTAGTCATTCTGCTCCTCATGGGACTTGGGTGTCTTGTCATGTGTGAAAACCTGGTGTTACACCTTAATGGCTTCTATTGCTGATCAATGTTGTTACCGGTAACATGATTACTGGTAGTTGTAGCCCTTTCATTTATTTTTGGGTGACACCATTGATGACAAGTCATGCAGTTTAAAGGGGCACTGATCTAACGCAATTCCCCGGGACTGGTTGTTGCCTTTGTTATTGTTTTTCCCCAGTGAGTACCCGGATGTATAGCAGAAATCTAGACTAGTTCGCGACCTCTGCTGCGCCATTCGTAAGCGCATTAGTCACTTTTATTGTTAGTAATAAGGGCTTATGGTCAAATTGATCAACAAAATGAAATAGCATCGGTAATGGTGACGAAGTCACTTGCTTGGTAATTTTGCGATTTTCGTTTACACTATTTTGACTTGCAACACGAAGTAAATATTTCACCTGAGCATTGCTTTTTTTATAGTGTGTATATTTTTTTTACTGTCAAATGTGTAACACATTTATTAAACGTCTAAATATTCAGTTATTTTACAAAGTGACTGAAAACATTTCTATCTGTATTATCATGATAACAAATTCCAAACATTTTGATGTTTAATGTCATCACCAAGAGACTGAAAATGTTACGTTGAAAAGCTGCTAATCCTACATAATAATCTGTTGTGATGTTTGTAGGCCTTTTTGATCGTCTTAATCAATCTGGACAGATTTTTTAGTCGAAATGACTTAAATATTTACACATTTTATAAATTGCCTGAGAGAATCACATTTTACAAATTGACAGTAATATAATACACGCTTACAAAGGAAAAGACCTGTGAAAATAACGTCTATCGCGCATTGAAGAATTTCCCAACCAAGACGTAGAGAAACAAGAACGAATCGGTTTAAAAGAAGGAAAACAAAATGCAAATATCATAATTACAACCTACCAAATTTATGTGTATAAATTTTAGGCAGCTTCCTTGTTCGAGGAATGTATCCATGAATATCCACACAAAGGACCAATATCCCACTCGTCTGCAGCTGTACAAAGAAACTTATTCGATGTCACGTGTCTCACTAACAATCAAATATTTTAAAAGATATATATCGTTTCGGGATATTATAACCCGTGTTCGTTTCTCAACTGATCGCTTGGATTGTTTCAGGTGTTTTACATAGGTGTCACGTCTCAATGGGCGGCTGAGAAAGCCCACGTGACAACTATTTTCATAACGTCCACGGTTCCTAAAAAATCCATTGAGTGATAGATAACAATGATCAATCAATCAACGTATTATCAGTTAACCCTTTGAACAAAGTATGTTGTTTTTACATCGGCACTTCACGCCAATGTATGAGTGTATTCCCTTTGTATTAGAAAACCTAGACATGTAAACACTCACTCTTGACATATCCACTGTGCAAGATAACAGTGATAAATCAATCAACGTATTTTCTGTTAATCCTTTGATGACTAGGAACGATCCGTTGATTTACAAAACAAAGTAAATCAACTGATCGTTCATCTCTTGCTGGGCTGCCACGTGCATATTACATAAGACACATTTCACCTCACTTCAAACCTGGATTTAGATTGAATAATTACCCCAGACACAATAAATGCCAAATGGGAACCTTTGTCAGGTAATGTAAGTGGTGCTACCACTAATTGTACCTGTAATAAATTCATTAACTGAGCATCAAGTGAATGACGACAAATACACAAGTGTAGGGTTATACGAGAAAACGTGGATGACAACAAGGGAGTAGTAATCGTATTATCGACGCAAGCCGAAATCCGAAAATCCTTTCACTGCATGGATACTCTTTTTAGTATTAAACTATAACCATCTGGGGTATTTCCAAATGACATCTGATGAGCTCCGCTGTTCTTTTTGTCTGTTTGTTTAGGCTGAAGAAATTAATTAACATGTGTCCTTTGTCGAAATCTTTATAGATCACAGTTAACCAATCAGTGTTTATGCAAAAATGCGTAAAACAAATATTGCCTCCAGCCTCCAAGTTTATTTAGCTGTCCTTGCAGACGGTAGCCCAGTCTCTGGTCACGCTCAGTTGCGTTGCGTATCATCCGGGTACTCAAGGGGGAAAAAACAATAACAAAGGCAACAACCAGTCCGGGGAATGGCGTTAGATTAGTGCCCCTTTAAGTGCCCACTGTCACGTCCGACAGTCTCTAAGAGTAACATTTACTGCCATTGTGAACATAGACTTCAATTACTTTTATCTGTTTACCTGCCTCTGTAAAAAGGTCGTGGTGTCGGACTGTTCTGGCAGATATATGATGCCAGGCATGCCTTGTTTTGTTTTGTGTGAAATGTCTTGTTTTGTTTGAAATGCGTCTTTTGTTTGTTTGAAATGTCTTGTTTAGTTTGAAATGCGTCTTTTGTTTGTTTGAAATGTCTTGTTTTGTTTTGTATGTGAAATGAATGGGGTTTTTTGTGTGAAATGTCTTGTTTGTGTGAAATGCATGTTTTGTTCGTGTGAAATGTCTTGTGTTTTTTTGTGTGAAATGTTTTGTTTTGTGTGAAATGTCTTGTTTTGTTTTGTGTGAAATGTCTTGTTTTGATTGAAATGTCTTGTTTTGTTTTGTGTGAAATGTCTTGTTTTGATTGAAATGTCTTGTTTTGTTTTGTGTGAAATGCCTTGTTTTGTTTTGTGTGAAATGCCTTGTTTTGTTTGTGTGAAATGTCTTGTTTTGTTTTGTGTGAAATGTCTCGTTTTTTGTGTGTATTTTTAATACATGTTTTGTTGCTGCAGGGTCAGGTATTCCGGAGATGAAGACAATATTGAGAGGAGTGGTACTTAAAGAATACCTCACATTTCGAACACTGATTGCCAAAATAGTAGGACTGTGTTCCTCACTTGGCAGCACCCTGCCGCTGGGGAAGGAGGTGAGTGGTTCCCTGACAGAGATGGAGGCGAGATGGCCATCTGTAGGCTAGGCTATGGTCATGGCTAATTCAGTCATTATATATTGAGTACCATGGATATTGTAGAATATACTGAATTATCATGTTCACTATAATTCCATCAAATACCCTGATATTACATCAGAGCCATAATTTCCTCTTGTTGGCTGTGTTGACACTATAACATCTTTTAGATTTTCAATGTACTCTTCACTGCCAACTATCTTGGAACTAGTTGTGAGGTAAACCCTATTCTCAGGCTTCATGTAACTACACATGCGGAAACCAGGAAGTGGTCACTTCTTTCATCTGTGTGCTAAGTAAACATCGAAACATTTTTTATCGTGTTCAACACAAATATGGATACGTTATCACATTGTAACTTCGAGATCATCTTCAAGACAAAGATACAGACATCAGACGCTAGCAGTTGCCGGGAGTATTGCAGAAGTTTGGTACCGCCTGGGGCTCTCCTCAGTCTAAATTGACTGGGAAAACTAGAGTGTCTGCTAAATCATCACCTAAAGTGAAAACTGAAGTGGAGAATGAGTCCCGCACTGGAGTAAATCGACTGAGGGTGTCATGTGATGGCGACATCGACCTTATTTATGGGAGACTCCATACCTCATCCATCCTGTCCAGAATAAGTAAGAATCAGGCCCACCTCACTGGATATAGATAGGGTGGCTCCTCCGAGCCTGCAGGGTAGGGTGGCTCCTCCGAGCCTGCAGGGTAGGGTCACTCCTCCGAGCCTGCAGGGTAGGGTCACTCCTCCGAGCCTGCAGGGTAGGGTGACTCCTCCAAGCCTGCAGGGAAAGGTGACTCCTCCAAGCCTGCAGGGAAAGGTGACTCCTCCAAGCCTCCAGGGTAGGGTGACTGCTACAAGCCTGCAGGGAAAGGTGACTCCTCCAAGCCTGCAGGATAGGGTGACTCCTCAGAGCCTGCAGGGTAGGGTGGCTCCTCCGGGCCTGCAGGGTGACTCCTCCGAGCCTGCAGGGTAGGGTGACTCCTCCAAGCCTGCAGGGAAAGGTGACTCCTCCAAGCCTGCAGGGAAAGGTGCCACCTCAGTGTTTTCTTTCAGAAATTCTGACTCAGGCGTAGGTCATTTGTTCCTGGATAATTGTTTTTAGCATAATCATGATAATAAGAATTGTTTGTGAATTGTTTTATTTGATAAAACAAAATGCATCTGAAAACATCTAGCACATATGAAAGAGTATCTAACACATAGTTATTACTAGAAAATAAATATTGTGCTTCTCTTTTCAGGGCCCCTTTGTACATATTGCCAGCATTGTGGCCACGTTATTGAGTAAAATGATTCTCTCATTCAGAGGGATATTTGAGGTGAGTGGAGGTCATACGGACGCATATTTACAGGAAGGAAGTACATGCTCACCGCCAAAAGAAACGTGACTTATAGAAACAGATGTTTCCAAAGTGTACCACTTAATGACATAACTAACAATCAAGTATTACTAATGAATGACTTTGTTCTTATCATGATATTCACATGATTTCCATACTTTACACTTAATCCTGCACGAGACAAATGGTGCATCTCAAGTCATGGATCTACGACGTCACATGTGATGCATCATGAGCATTGGTTCACACAACATACATACATGTTTGTACGTCAAAACAATCTAATATCTCTTAAATGTGGTATTCGTGTTTCTTTTGGCAGTGAGTATATATCAACAAATAAAGATTAGTCTAAAAATCTTACTTTTTTCTGTGTATAAAGATACGCAACATTTCATGACGATAATAATTCTTAACAAACTCTTGAGATAAACCATGATATACATGTTACCTGGTGTTTCCAACGTTGGAGTCTTTGTATGCATATTCATGTTGACAGAATGAGTCCCGGCGGTCGGAGATGTTGGCAGCTGCCTGTGCCGTAGGGGTGGCGGGCACGTTCGCTGCTCCCATCGGAGGTAAGAGTGTTGTAATGATCATGTATCGAAGTAGAGTTGGAGAGAATTCATTCAGACAATATTGAATGATCATCTTCTCGACGCAAGGGAGTTAACTGACTATAGAAGTCCAGTTACCACCCTTGCCAAACTAGGTTGGAATTTGGAGTTACATTTTGGAGCTGGACTAATAAGTCTATGCTTAGTGCAATTAAAATTGGAAAACATAGTCCTCAAGTGACCAGATACATTTCACGAGGTAACACCAGTTTTATTACAATAAAGATCTTGATTATTGATCAGATCGTCTTGACTGGGTGCCACCATTGTTTGGAGCAAATGCAAGTGATATGAGAGGTAGAGTCTGATTGGTCGATAGGAGGGACATAGAAGGTACATGACTCTTAATAGCCACTGGTGGCGCCATGATAGAGTCTCGAAATTCTTGCCCAGTTCGGCAAGGGTGTAAACTGGACTACAATCAGTTAACTCCCTTGCCGCGGGAAGATGTCAATAACAGACTACTTTGTAAGCTTGCAGTTCAGCTTGAAGCAGTGATGTAACCTATGTTGTTGTACGGCATGGATTTATAAAGGCTTTCTCACAGACTGGTATGTGGCGGTAGGTTAAAGCGTTCGCTTGTCACGCCAAAGCCCCAGGTTCGACATAGACATTGGTTATAGTAGGAATGACATGATAGGATACAAAGATTATTACCCTTGTCTTTCTGATGATAAATATCAGATATGAGGAATACAATACATTATGCTTTGCAAAGACTTCTGGGGCAGTGGGGTAGCGTCTAGTGATGGTTAAAGCGTCTGCTCAGCTTGCAGACATGGGTACAATGTGTGAAGCCCATTTCTGGTGTCCCCCGCCGTGATATTGATGGAATATTTCTAAAAGCGGCATAAAACCATACTCACTCACTCACTCACTCACTCACTCACTCACAGACTGGTATAGATCCAAAAGTCAAGGAAATATGTGACACCAAATTTACACAGTCAAATATACCAGTTACTTATGCAGGCTATCATAATTCTTATCATTGCTTTAGTTTCTCAAAAGTGCTTGTATTTATTTCACTGATACAAGAACCAAAAATGATGAAGATTTCACTTTTCAGTTAAGCCTGATTACATCAAATTCATGAAAGATGTTACTTTTAATCTGAGGCAGAATGAGTTCAATTTAAATTGTTTTGACAGGTGTGCTATTTAGTATTGAAGTAACAGCCACATACTTCGCCGTGAGGAACTACTGGAGAGGATTTTTCTCTGCCGTTTGTGGCGCCCTGGTTTTCCGACTGCTGGCGCTGTGGTTCAAGGATGAAGGTGAGGCTGCCTCGACCTGATTACACTGGCGTCTGTGGAGTTAACCCCACTTATCCAGACATCTAATTCCACTTATCCAGACAACTTACCCCACTTATCCAGACATCTAATCCCACTTATCCAGACATCTTACCCCTTATCCAGACATCGTACCCCACTTATCCAGACATCTTACCCCTCTTATCCAGACATCTAATCACACTTATCAAGACATCTTATCCCACTTATCCAGACATCTTACCCCTCTTATCCAGACATCTTACCCAACTTATCCAGACATCTTATCCCGCTTATCCAGACATCTTACCCCATTTATCCAGACATCTAATCAAACTTATCCAGACCCACCCCAATTATCCAGACATCTTACCCGACTTATCCAGACATCTAATCCCACTTATCCAGACATCTTACCCCTCTTATCCAGACATCTTACCCCACTTATCCAGACATCTAATCCCACTTATCCAGACATCTTACCCCTCTTATCCAGACATCTTACCCCACTTATCCAGACATCTAATCACACTTATCCAGACATCTTATCCCGCTTATCCAGACATCTTACCCCACTTATCCAGACATCTAATCCCACTTATCCAGACCCACCCCGATTATCCAGACATCTTACCCCACTTATCCAGACATCTAATCCCACTTATCCAGACATCTTGCCCCTCTTATCCAGACATCTTATCCCACTTATCCAGACATCTTACCCCACTTATCCAGACATGGAATCCCACTTATCCAGACATCTTACCCCTCTTATCCAGACATCTTACCCCACTTATACAGACATCTAATCACACTTATCCAGACATCTTATCCCGCTTATCCAGACATCTTACCCCACTTATCCAGACATCTAATCACACTTATCCAGACCCACCCCGATTATCCAGACATCTTACCCCGCTTATCCAGACATCTTATCCCACTTATCCAGACATCTAATCCCACTTATCCAGACTGGGATATCCAAAAACCCTGCCTTCCACATGATATTCATTGAAACTGAAAATTTCCTGTATAATCTGAGACTGGTCGCTGGTAGATGACATAATTAGAAAAACTGTTACATTCTCCATTTAAATTTTGTTGTTGAAAGTCACTTGGCCCCTTCTGGATTCTTCAGAGCTTGCTGTTGTAGTGTTATAGCCTCACTTGACAGTCGTCTCAGCTTTGTCCTTTGTGAGTGTGTACGAATGGTAACATTAAGTACAAATGTATCACAGCTTGTTTGTTTGATTTTTAAATATTGGATGTCTGTTAGAATCATTCATATCTATAAAAAATGTGTTTGTTTCCAGAAACAATAACTGCCATATTCAAGACTAGTTTGCGTACTGAGTTTCCGTTTGATGCGTTGGAGTTGATTGCTTTTGCTGCTATAGGGTAGGTAGCACAGGAGCGGATGTAGTAGACGCATTAGACCTTGTTTAGATGTTTAGGACTAGACACACTACCTGGGTCAGTGGTCAGTCTACTGGACAAGGACAAAACCCAGAGGTCACTCACGGCTCGATTTAGCTACATGAAATTTGCACAAGTGCAGCCTATCATTGAAAAATGCAGCCTAATATATATATCTACATGCACCTAGTGTATATCAAAAACTTTCAAATTTGTGTCAGATTTTGTGTGGACAAGTAAGACTTAGTCTTTGAACTCAATACCTCTGATACCAAATTATATCAGTAATCACATGGTAATGTCTGTGTTACTTGTAATTTGTCTTTCTTAGGTGTGACGTCATCAAACTGTGGGTACGTTAAGATTATGTGCACGTTCCTATTACGTTTTACAGCAATGCATCATCATTTTATGTGACACTGGCAGCAGACCAGCGTATGTTTCAACTTTGATTAATTAATGGAATCTGGTTTTGTTTGGTGCAACTTGTTTTGTTTGGTGCAACATTGTTTTAATGAGAACAACGCCTGGTGCAATTTAATCAAGTTCCTAAATCGGGCCCTGACACTGTGCATGGAAAATCACCCTTGTCAATTCCACATTACAAATCTTTCAATTATGGAATGAATCTTTCAGTGTTGCCATCCTAGAATTATGGATCAAACTACGATAAATCCATCTCCAACTTTTGACATGTTCAAGTGTCAGCTATCACCTCATCTGAACACTCATCTATTTCACAAGAGGGGGCACGGGTAGCCCAGTCGTCTAAGGCGCTGCGATGACACGCCGTGATATGACTGGAATACTGTTAAAAGCGGTGTTAAACCCAACTCACTCACTCACTGTTTCACAAGTATTATATGTGCAGACTGTAGCACTTTCAGCATGCACAACATGTATGGCGGCTGGCGCTGTATAAATACGCATTTGTCATATCATAGAACTTGTAACACAATATCTTTGTCATGTTATCCCAGTACATTGGGTAAAGGGAAGTAACTCGGTTCGTTGACGTTGTCTCCTACGAGTTTTGCCAACTCAGTGAAGCTGCAGACATATATTCTGGGCCTGTGTGAATGAATGTTGGGAAGATGGCTCGGGGTACATGGGCTCACACACAGGGTGCATGGACTCACACACAGGGTGCATGGGCTCACCCACAGGGTGCATGGGCTCACACACAGGGTGCATGGGCTCACACACAGGGTGCATGGGCTCACACACAGGGTATATGGGCTCACGCACAGGGTACATGGGCTCACACACAGGGTGCATGGGCTCACACACAGGGTGCATGGGCTCACACACAGGGTATATGGGCTCACGCACAGGGTGCATGGGCTCACACACAGGGTGCATGGGCTCACACACAGGGTACGTGGGCTCACACACCAGGTACATTGGCTCACACACAGGGTACATGGGCTCACACACCAGGTGGGCGGTCGGGTAGCCTAGTGGTTAAAGTGTTCGCTCGTCACGCCGAATACCCGGGTTCTATTCCCGACATGGGTACAATTTGTGAAGCCGATTTCTGGTGTCTCCCGCCGTGATATTGCTGGAATATTGCTAAAAGCGGCGATAAACCATACTATCTCATCTACCTCATACACCAGGTACATGGGCTCACACACCAGGTACATGGGCTCACACACATGGTACATCACACCAAAGGCCCCTTGAGATCGGTTGACAACTTAAAGTGTATGCTTGTAATATTGTGTCTCCTGAGTTACTGAGTCAACAATCTATCTGCACCTATTCCTTCCTGTATTTCAGAGTCGCCTGTGGATTTGGAGGGGCATTGTTCATTTTAATGCACAGGAAGATAATCTTATTGATGAGAAGACATAAGAGAATATCCATGTTTTTACAGAAAAAGTAAGTGCTAACCATTGTTTGTGCTAAGACTTGATATTATTTGTCTTTTGAGGAGTTTGTGACACCTGTGCCTCAGTGCATCCTATGTTCTGGGTCACCTGTGTCTCTGTGCATCCTATGTTCTGGGACACCTCTGCATCATATGTTCTAGGGCACCTGTTCCTCTGTGCATCCTATGTTCTGGGACACCTGTGTCTCTGTGCATCCTATGTTCTAGGGCACCTGTTCCCCTGTGCATCCTATGTTCTGGGACACCTGTGTCTCTGTGCATCCTATGTTCTAGGGCACCTGTTCCCCTGTGCATCCTATGTTCTGGGACACCTGTGTCTCTGTGCATCCTATGTTCTGGGACACCTGTGTCTCTGTGCATCCTATGTTCTGGGACACCTCTGCATCCTATGTTCTAGGGCACCTGTTCCTCTGTGCATCTTATGTTCTGGGACACCTGTGTCTCTGTGCATCCTATGTTCTGGGACACCTCTGTGTCCTATGTTCTAGGGCACCTGTTCCCCTGTGCATCCTATGTTCTAGGGCACCTGTTCCTCTCTGCATCATATGTTCTAGGGCACCTGTTCCTCTGTGCATCCTATGTTCTGGGACACCTGTGTCTCTGTGCATCCTATGTTCTGGGACACCTCTGTGTCCTATGTTCTAGGGCACCTGTTCCTCTGTGCATCCTATGTTCTGGGACACCTGTGTCTCTGTGCATCCTATGTTCTAGGGCACCTGTTCCTCTGTGCATCCTATGTTCTGGGACACCTGTGTCTCTGTGCATCCTATGTTCTAGGGCACCTGTTCCTCTGTGCATCCTATGTTCTGGGACACTTGTGTCTCTGTGCATCCTATGTTCTAGGGAACCTGTTCCTCTGTGCATCCTATGTTCTAGGACACTTGTGTCTCTGTGCATCCTATGTTCTGGGGCACCTGTTCCCCTGTGCATTCTATGTTTTGGGACACCTGTACCTCTGTGCATCCTATGTTCTGGGACACCTGTGTCTCTGTGCATCCTATGTTCTGGGACACCTCTGCATCCTATGTTCTAGGGCACCTGTTCCTCTGTGCATCCTATGTTCTAGGGCACCTGTTCCTCTGTGCATCCTATGTTCTGGGACACCTGTGTCTCTGTGCATCCTATGTTCTGGGACACCTCTGCATCCTATGTTCTAGGGCACCTGTTCCTCTGTGCGTCCTATGTTCTGGGACACCTGTGTCTCTGTGCATCCTATGTTCTGGGACACCTCTGCATCCTATGTTCTAGGGCACCTGTTCCTCTGTGCATCCTATGTTCTGGGACACCTGTTCCTCTGTGCATCCTATGTTCTAGGGCACCTGTTCCCCTGTGCATCCTATGTTCTGGGACACCTGTGTCTCTGTGCATCCTATGTTCTGGGACACCTCTGCATCAAATGTTCTAGGGCACCTGTTCCTCTGTGCATCCTATGTTCTAGGGCACCTGTTCCCCTGTGCATCCTATGTTCTGGGACACCTGTACCTCTGTGCATCCTATGTTCTGGGACACCTGTGTCTCTGTGCATCCTATGTTCTGGGACACCTCTGCATCCTATGTTCTAGGGCACCTGTTCCTCTGTGCATCCTATGTTCTAGGGCACCTGTTCCTCTGTGCATCCTATGTTCTGGGACACCTGTGTCTCTGTGCATCCTATGTTCTGGGACACCTCTGCATCCTATGTTCTAGGGCACCTGTTCCTCTGTGCATCCTATGTTCTGGGACACCTGTGTCTCTGTGCATCCTATGTTCTGGGACACCTCTGCATCCTATGTTCTAGGGCACCTGTTCCTCTGTGCATCCTATGTTCTGGGACACCTGTTCCTCTGTGCATCCTATGTTCTAGGGCACCTGTTCCCCTGTGCATCCTATGTTCTGGGACACCTGTGTCTCTGTGCATCCTATGTTCTGGGACACCTCTGCATCAAATGTTCTAGGGCACCTGTTCCTCTGTGCATCCTATGTTCTAGGGCACCTGTTCCTCTGTGCATCCTATGTTCTAGGGCACCTGTTCCTCTGAGCATCCTATGTTCTGGGACACCTGTGTCTCTGTGCATCCTATGTTCTGGGACACCTCTGCATCCTATGTTCTAGGGCACCTGTTTCTCTGTGCATCCCATGTTCTGCGACACCTGTGTCTCTGTGCATCCTATGTTCTGAGAAACTCATATGTTCTGAGTCATCTGGAGTTGGTCTCCAGTAAGTCTGTTTCTGTAGAAGGGGCTGCTCTCGCCTTGTGGGAACTCACTCATCTGGAGTTGGTCCCCAGTAAGTCTGTTTCTGTAGAAGGGGCTGCTCTCCCCTTGTGGGAACTCATTCATCTGGAGTTGGTCCCCAGTAAGTCTGTTTCTGTAGAAGGGGCTGCTCTCCACTTGTGGGAACTCTCTCATCTGGAGTTGGTCCCCAGTAAGTCTGTTTCTGTAGAAGGGGCTGCTCTCCCCTTGTGGGAACTCATTCATCTGGAGTTGGTCCCCAGTAAGTCTGTTTCTGTAGAAGGGGCTGCTCTCCACTTGTGGGAACTCTCTCATCTGGAGTTGGTCCCCAGTAAGTCTGTTTCTGTAGAAGGGGCTGCTCTCCCCTTGGGGAACTCATTCATCTGGAGTTGGTCCCCAGTAAGTCTGTTTCTGTAGAAGGGGCTGCTCTCCCCTTGTGGGAACTCTCTCATCTGGAGTTGGTCCCCAGTAAGTCTGTTCCTGTAGAAGGGGCTGCTCTCCCCTTGTGGGAACTCATTCATCTGGAGTTGGTCTCCAGTAAGTCTGTTTCTGTAGAAGGGGCTGCTCTCCCCTTGTGGGAACTCATTCATTTGGAGTTGGTCCCCAGTAAGTCTGTTTCTGTAGAAGGGGCTGCTCTCCCCTTGTGGGAACTCATTCATCTGGAGTTGGTCCCCAGTAAGTCTGTTTCTGTAGAAGGGGCTGCTCTCCCCTTGTGGGAACTCATTCATCTGGAGTTGGTCCCCAGTAAGTCTGTTTCTGTAGAAGGGGCTGCTCTCCCCTTGTGGGAACTCATTCATCTGGAGTTGGTCCCCAGTAAGTCTGTTCCTGTAGAAGGGGCTGCTCTCCCCTTGTGGGAACTCATTCATCTGGAGTTGGTCCCCAGTAAGTCTGTTCCTGTAGAAGGGGCTGCTCTCCCCTTGTGGGAACTCATTCATCTGGAGTTGGTCCCCAGTAAGTCTGTTTCTGTAGAAGGGGCTGCTCTCCCCTTGTGGGAACTCATTCATCTGGAGTTGGTCCCCAGTAAGTCTGTTCCTGTAGAAGGGGCTGCTCTCCCCTTGTGGGAACTCATTCATCTGGAGTTGGTCCCCAGTAAGTCTGTTCCTGTAGAAGGGGCTGCTCTCCCCTTGTGGGAACTCATTCATCTGGAGTTGGTCCCCAGTAAGTCTGTTTCTGTAGAAGGGGCTGCTCTCCCCTTGTGGGAACTCATTCATCGGGAGCTGGTCCCCAGTAAGTCTGTTTCTGTAGAAGGGGCTGCTCTCCACTTGTGGGAACCCCTTAGTCTCAAGTAAGTCTGTTTCTGGCTGTTACATGGCTGTGCTGCAAGTAGATTGATATAACATGTCATCTTCCAAGTAAATATTGATGTTTTGTTTCTCCTGAAGGTAGGCCTCCCTCGGGGCTATATGTTATTTGTCATTACTGCAGTGTTGACATGGTTACCGACAGCTGTCTGTATCCTCAGTGATGAAGTAGACACTGCCTGGGGCAGTAGGACAGCTTTATTGTGTTAGCGAGGCCATGAATAAGAACAGTTTGAAGTTTGCATGTAGTGATCAGTCTGCTATTTTAACCACTGGTCCAAAGCTTGAATCTAATAAAGTTATGTTTGGTCCAGTAATCTTTGCTAATAATAGTTCACATAAGAAATCTAAATTCTACTGAACCTGATGCAAGGGGCCATGTTCGGGTTGGTAGTCTCGGAAGTCACTGTATCAACATCATCAGTAGATCCTCTAACAGGGAGACGGATGGTCCAGGCTTCTTAGGTGTTGCAATTCACTCTGCAGAGTTGCAGCCCTTTAGCAGACCATGAAACTATAATCAGGGGTCCAAATTCCAGATTCGTCCCAATTAAGTTTTTATATTCATAGTTTCACGAAAGTTCAGTGTTCCCGTTTACCGGTAATTACCCGTTTTTTACTGGTAAACTTAGGCTTGGAGCGGTATTTCATGTGACTGCCAGTCCCTGTGGACCAGCAAATAAAGTACCTTATAAATCTTTGTTGTTGAACAAAACATTGGCCATATTCATACAAGTATATTTTTCGGAACAAAGTCAGCTTGTCTGTTACCATCAGGGTTTCCCTGTAACTAAGTTACTTCAGAGATGACATTGCATTGAACATGATGTTGCCAGAATTAAAATCAGGTAATTGTCATACGTTTTTTGTCCCCCGCCGCGCAAAAGCGCGAAGCGGGGGATATAGTATTCACGACCGTCTGTCTGTCCGTACGTCCCACCTGTTTGTTGCCGTGATATCTCAAGAACTAAATGCTGGATTGTCTTCATATTTGGAACTATGGTGTATATACAGACTCCGCAGACACCAGTCGGTTTTGGTGACCTTGATCCCATTTTCAATGTCACAGCAGGCAAATCTGCTTTTGGAGTTGGAAAACGGTGTTGCAGCGATATCTCAAGAACTAAACACTGGATTGTCTTCATATTTGGAAATATGGTGTATATACAGACTCCGCAGACACCAGTCGGTTTTGGTGACCTTGACCCCATTTTCAAGGTCACAGCAGGTAAATCTGCTTTTGGAGTTGGAAAACGGTGTTGCAGCGATATCTCAAGAACTGAACACTGGATTGTCTTCATATTTGGTACTATGGTATATATACAGGCGGGGGACATTTCGTCAATTTGTGACAAATACTTGTTATTTGTTGAAAGTTGGGACTGGCATAACTCCAAAGGACTTGTAATTTTTAGAGTTGCCAGTCCACTAGGACTGGCAGTTTCAAAAGCCAGCGGGAACTCTGAAAGTTATAAACATCTGAGACACCACTGTAGACTTCCACATCCAGCTGACATGCCATGCTATATGTGATATACTGCGCAGCAGTGTTTAACCAAACTCACATGCAATTTGAAACCTCTGATGGCGATGCGGAATAGAGCATTCCTCAAAGTTGAGGTAGGATTGTATTTTATGTAACGTTTCACCCACTTCCTGTTTGCAGTCGATTTATCTACCCTGGGCTGGTGGCTCTGGTGATCTCATCTCTCACATTCCCTCCAGGGCTGGGCCAGTTCTTCGCTGGACATGTGAGTGCTGCGTTTTTTAATCCCTTTCACCGACGATCCATTGGTTTTAGTGTTCAGCCATTAACCCTGAAATATCTGATTGATAATTTTCTATTTAGATACATGATTTCAAAAGTATGTAATAAATTTCTGAAAGTTCTTCTCATTTCTTTATTCATGTAGATCCTGGGGCTCAGTAAGTTTGCTTTCCTTGTCCTTTAGACATTTGCAAACATTCATGTATACACTGTTCGAACTGACAATTCCTAGTTGATATAGGAATATATACACTGTTCTAGCTAAATAGTCCCAGTAAATACAGGAAAACATCCACTCTTCCAGTTAATATGGGAATATATCTTCTGTTCCAGCTGACCAATCGTCAAGCCATCAATGAGTTGTTCAGCAACATCACGTGGACAACCGGACAGGCAGAGGACCTGGACGACGAAGCCATCCTGCAGCACTGGCACCACCCACAGACCAACATCTACGTCACGCTGGTGCTCTTCATCATCATGACAGTGAGTACGGATGTGGAACGTCTCGAGCGTGACCATGCAGTGCGGACGTTACACCGTGGAACGTCTCGAGAGTGACCATGCAATGTGGACGCTATACCGTGAAACGTCTCGAGTGGGACCATGCAATGTGGACGCTATACCGTGAAACGTCTCGAGTGGGACCATGCAGTGTGGACGTTATACTGTGGAACGTCTTGAGCGTGACCATGCAGTGCGGACGTTATACCGTGGAACGTCTCGAGCGTGACCATGCAGTGCAGACGTTATACCGTGGAACGTCTGGAGCGTGACCATGCAGTGTGGACGTTATACTGTGGAACGTCTTGAGCGTGACCATGCAGTGCGGACGTAATACCGTGGAACGTCTCGAGCGTGACCATGCAGTGTGGATGTTATACTGTGGAACGTCTTGAGCGTGACCATGCAGTGCGGACGTTATACCTAATTGTCACGACTGAAGCTCCACAGAAGATTGTGGGTCCCATGAATGATGAACTTTGAACATTAGTGTCATTCATATTTAACAAAACTCAATTCCCTGAAGCAGTTCATGTACAGCCCTGAGGTGATTCCATCGAACACCAGGTTCTCTAGTACCTTATGTTTGTCTGAAGAGCAGGGGTCCGGTGGTCAGACCCTGTGATTTAGCTGACTGTGTGTCATCGTGACCCAGCCGTGGGTTGTTGTTCATGCTTTCTGTCACTGGTTCAGCTTGTTCACTGGTTCAGACTCATGTATTTATAGGTGCCAAAATATGTTCTCTACGTAACATATATTTTAATGATGCTGATAAATATAAATATCAGATGTTCTGCTGTTTTCTAGGATGCTCAGGGGCGCTCGGGTAGCCTAGTGGTTAAAGCGTTCGCTCGTCACGCCAAAGACCCGGGTTCGATTCCCAACATGGGTACAATGTGTGAAGCCCATTTCTGGTGTCCCCTGTCATGATATTGCTGGAATATTGCTAAAAGCGGCGTAAAACCATACTCACTCACCCACTCACTCTAGGATGCTATGTTTGAGATACAGAAGCAGAATTATCTCAGCACAGATTGCATAAAGTAAAGTTCAGAATGGGTTTTCTTTAGTTGAAGACAAATTCATGTAAGATGGAAATTTTGAAGTTTTTTTATTATTCGGATACTACAGTCATGATATAATTTCATTTGTACTTGAAGACACCTGAACTGTCTGCAGCACTGATAAGAGTGTCCTGTTGTACTTCCAGTTCCAGATGGGTGTGTTCTCAAACACTCTCCCCATTCCTGCCGGAATATTTGTGCCTGTCTTCACTGTAGGTAAGTGAAAAAAGTATCACCTTCAGACCACTTCATTCAGATGAAACTGGAACATCCTGGGGAGAAGAGGTCTTCAGCAACCCATGCTTGACTTCTTTCAGTGGCATTTAGAAGTTGGAGTGATGAAGTAAGACGAGTTCTATGGATGAACAACTTCTTTATTACAATTAGTGCGACGTTTCGGTGTAGATCCTAACACCTTTATCAAGCAATAGATGGATAGGGCTAAACAGCATAGGTATATATACACTTTTTGACATCTAAGTTGTTACAGTGACAGTTGTTTATCCATAGAACTCGTCTTACTTCAACCCATGCTTGCTGTAACAGGCGACAAACGCGATCAGGTGGTTAGGCTCGCTGGCTTGGTTGATGCATGTCTTCGTATCCCAGTCATGTAGATCGATGCTCATGATGTCAATCACTGGATTGTCTGGTCAAGACTCGATTATAATCAGACCTCCGCCAATTAGCTGGAATATTGCTGAGTGCTGCGTTAAACATCAAATAAACAAACAAACAGATGAGACTGACAGTATTGCATTATTTTTGTCTGGTGAGAGAGAGCATGGCGACATCTGTGCATACCTCTGTCTGTGTTTAGGTGCTGCGTTCAGTCGTCTGGTGGGAGAGAGCATGGCAGCATCTGTTCATACCTCTGTCTGTGTTTAGGTGCTGCGTTCAGTCGTCTGGTGGGAGAGAGCATGGTGGCATCTGTTCATACCTCTGCCTGTGTTTAGGTGCTGCGTTCGGTCGTCTGGTGGGAGAGAGCATGGCGACATCTGTTCATACCTCTGCCTGTGTATAGGTGCTGCGTTCGGCTGTCTGGTGGGAGAGAGCATGGCGACATCTGTTCATACCTCTGTCTGTGTTCAGGTGCTGCGTTCGGCCGTCTGGTGGGAGAGAGCATGGCGGCAACTGTTCATACCTCTGTCTGTGTTCATACCTCTGCCTGTGTTTAGGTGCTGCGTTTGGTCGTCTGGTGGGAGAGAGCATGGCGACATCTGTTCATACCTCTGTCTGTGTTCATAGTTCTGCCTGTGTTTAGGTGCTGCGTTCGGTCGTCTGGTGGGAGAGAGCATGGCAGCCTGGTTCCCGGGTGGCATCAAGTCAGGAGATGTCCTGAGGAAGATCGTACCGGGAGGTTATGCTGTTGTAGGTAGGTGACCCTCCGTTCTGCAGTGTGGCCAGGTTTCACATGTGCTGGTCGGCTGTATTTGTGCTGGTGCTTTACACAAATACACATACCGTATTCGACGTAATAAGCGCCCCACTCTAATCAGCGCCCACGGCAATATTTGCTAATATATTGGCTCGTGAACAATCCCAATAAGCACCTCTTCCGATTGATCAATGTACACAAGACTTATTTATTCACGTATAATACGTACTCGTGTGTTATATGCACCCTTAATTATGGGCAATTAAATTCTGGAAAAATATATCTGTCGTACATAAACATTTCAGGCTGTCAGCATAAACCACGAAATGTATGTTTCAATTCTGTTTTTTTTCCACCAAAATGATGTTCTAATAAGAGACCCCTATTTTTAATTTTGAGAGCGCCCTGTGCGCTTATTACGTCAAATACAGTACCTTACCTCCATGTCAGAATGTTGAGATCTTATTGGTTCACATGATCTTGATAAAATGAGTTGATAAATATATTTAAAGTAAAGTCGTGACACAGCACAAGTTAACAGCTTAATCAACAGCTGTTTTCTATAGGTTTTCAATGTGTTTTAATTCTTTAACATTGTAACATTGTAAAAAGGCGGATTAAGACATGTTGTCAAGGTAAATTTGTATATTGTCCAATAGATTTGTGCTGCAAACATTATTGAGGATTTGTAAGTTTATAATCCAGACAGTCTGACTGGAAAATGAACAATAACAGGCCCTTGGTTTAGTTTGCTTTTGATGGAATGGTAACCAAGGTAACCATGGCAGAATATTCTACTTCAAACTGATTACTGAAGAACCAGTGTCTCCTTTGTGTCACTGGTCCCATAAACTGTCTCAGTGTCTGAAGCAGTGGCATCACTTGAACCTCTAGCACTGATGGAAACATGTTTTTGTTGGACATTACATGTGTATGTATTTGGTTTGTTGTTGAGCGATTATGTATATGGTTGAATTCCAAGTCAGTTGACAGAAGGAACCAGCGCTACAATCCAAACTGTAATACAGAAGGAACCATCACTACAGTCCTACCACAAACTGTATTACAGAAGGAACCAGCGCTACAGTCCTACCACAAACTGTAGTACAGAAGGAACCAGCGCTACAGTCCTACCACAAACTGTAGTACAGAAGGAACCATCACTACAGTCCTACCACAAACTGTAGTACAGAAGGAACCATCACTACAGTCCTACCACAAACTGTAGTACAGAAGGAACCATCACTACAGTCCTACCACAAACTGTAGTACAGAAGGAACCATCACTACAGTCCTACCACAAACTGTAGTACAGAAGGAACCAGCGCTACAGTCCTACCACAAACTGTAGTACAGAAGGAACCAGCGCTACAGTCCTACCACAAACTGTAGTACAGAAGGAACCATCACTACAGTCCTACCACAAACTGTAGTACAGAAGGAACCATCACTACAATCCTACCACAAACTGTAGTACAGAAGGAACCATCACTACAGTCCTACCACAACCTGTAGTACAGAAGGAACCAGCGCTACAGTCCTACCACAAACTGTAGTACAGAAGAAACCATCACTACAGTCCTACCACAAACTGTAGCACAGAAGGAACCATCACTACAGTCCTACCACAAACTGTAGTACAGAAGGAACCATCACTACAGTCCTACCACAAACTGTAGTACAGAAGGAACCATCACTACAGTCCTACCACAAACTGTAGTACAGAAGGAACCAGCGCTACAGTCCTACCACAAACTGTAGTACAGAAGGAACCAGCGCTACAGTCCTACCACAAACTGTAGTACAGAAGGAACCATCACTACAGTCCTACCACAAACTGTAGTACAGAAGGAACCATCACTACAATCCTACCACAAACTGTAGTACAGAAGGAACCATCACTACAGTCCTACCACAAACTGTAGTACAGAAGGAACCAGCGCTACAGTCCTACCACAAACTGTAGTACAGAAGGAACCATCACTACAGTCCTACCACAAACTGTAGCACAGAAGGAACCATTACTACAGCCCTACCACAAACTGTAGTACAGAAGGAACCATCACTACAGCCCTACCACAAACTGTAGTACAGAAGGAACAATTACTACAGCCCTACCACAAACTGTAGTACAGAAGAAACCATTACTACAGCCCTACCACAAACTGTAGTACAGAAGGAACCATTACTACAGCCCTACCACAAACTGTAGTACAGAAGGAACCATCACTACAGTCCTACCACAAACTGTAGTACAGAAGGAACAATTACTACAGCCCTACCACAAACTGTAGTACAGAAGAAACCATTACTACAGCCCTACCACAAACTGTAGCACAGAAGGAACCATTACTACAGCCCTACCACAAACTGTAGTACAGAAGGAACCATTACTACAGCCCTACCACAAACTGTAGTACAGAAGGAACAATTACTACAGCCCTACCACAAACTGTAGTACAGAAGAAACCATTACTACAGCCCTACCACAAACTGTAGTACAGAAGGAACCATTACTACAGCCCTACCACAAACTGTAGTACAGAAGGAACCATCACTACAGTCCTACCACAAACTGTAGTACAGAAGGAACAATTACTACAGCCCTACCACAAACTGTAGTACAGAAGGAACCATCACTACAGTCCTACCACAAACTGTAGTACAGAAGGAACCAGCGCTACAGTCCTACCACAAACTGTAGTACAGAAGGAACCATCACTACAGCCCTACCACAAACTGTAGTACAGAAGGAACCATTACTACAGCCCTACCACAAACTGTAGTACAGAAGGAACCATTACTACAGCCCTACCACAAACTGTAGTACAGAAGGAACCATTACTACAGCCCTACCACAAACTGTAGTACAGAAGGAACCATCACTACAGCCCTACCACAAACTGTAGTACAGAAGGAACCATTACTACAGTCCTACCACAAACTGTAGTACAGAAGGAACCATCACTACAGCCCTACCACAAACTGTAGTACAGAAGGAACCATTACTACAGTCCTACCACAAACTGTAGTACAGAAGGAACCATCACTACAGTCCTACCACAAACTGTAGTACAGAAAGAACCATTACTACAGCCCTACCACAAACTGTAGTACAGAAGGAACCATCACTACAGCCCTACCACAAACTGTAGTACAGAAGGAACCATTACTACAGTCCTACCACAAACTGTAGTACAGAAGGAACCATCACTACAGTCCTACCACAAACTGTAGTACAGAAGGAACCATCACTACAGTCCTACCACAAACTGTAGTACAGAAGGAACCATTACTTCAGCCCTACCACAAACTGTCATTCATAAGGAACCATCGCTACAGTCCTGGCACAAACTCTAATCATATACTTTCAGTTAGTTCTTTCTTAACTCTGCTTCAGGAGGGGCGGTCAGGTAGCCTAGTGGTTAAAGCGTTCGCTTGTCACGCCGAAGACCCGGGTTCGATTCCCGACATGGGTACAATGTGTGAAGCCCATTTCAGGTGTCCCCCGCCGTGATATTGCTGAAATATTGCTAAAAGCTGCGTAAAACCAAACTCACTCACACTCACTCACTCACTCACTCACTCACTCACTCACTCACTCACTCACTCACTCACTCACTCACTCACTCACTCACTCACTCACTCTGCTTCAGGTGCTGCGTCGCTGTCGGGCAGCGTGACCCGGACAATCTCTACAGCTGTGATTGTGTTTGAGCTGACGGGGCAGATCAGCCATGTTCTCCCTGCAGTGGTGAGTCCTGCTTCCTCGTTCCATGTGTTGGAGAACAAGTAGCAGGTTAATAACATAATGGTTTACATGTAGAGAACCTCACCCAGTGTCTGTTGGTGTCAAATACATCAACACAAGTTGGTGAATGTTTGACGCTTGCAGAGCAGTTTTAAACTTTTATTGACAAGTGTTGATATATTTGATATCAAAAGACACAAGGGTGAGATTCTATTTATCTTTCAAAATCATTCTTCCAACTTTGTCAGTTTGAGAATAGTAAGAACCAGTGTCCTCAATATAAAAAAGAACAGCTGACCTGCTTCAGAGGCAGAGACTTAGTGATGTCATTTGATAGTGATGTCATGGTAACCAGTGATGTCACAATAGTCTGCAAAGCACTATGATGTAGTTTTATTGTAGGAGATATTGTGTGATCTCACCCAAGCGTTATCTCAAGTGGAAGTCAGTTTTGTATAATAAGTGGCTATGCTCATCAAAGGAAATCATATTCTGAACCATGACACACATGTGACTTTGATCACAGTGTCATCATTGCCTTAGGGATATTCTCTGTGTGTCGGGGGCACGGATGTCCCAGTCGTCTAAGGCGCCGCGATTCGCTGTGCAGAGTTGCATCCCTTGGGCACGCCAGAAACCTATGATTGTGGGTTCGAATCCCAGTTCGCCCCAATTATGTTTCTAGGTTTGTCAGCACCATACCCGTGCTCATGGGTTTCACCGAAGTGCTAAACGTCTGAGACCTGCATCACTTCGGGCTTTCCTCCCACATTAAGCTGACACGCCGTGATATAACTGGAATACTGTTAAAAGCGGCGTTAAACCCAACTCACTCACTCACTCTGTGTGTCATGAGTCAAATGTGTCTTCCTCTTGAATCAACCCCTCTGTGGCCCCAGGGTAATGTCTGTCCTGCATTGCCGAGGTGACTTGCATGTGGCCAGACTGGAAGGCTTGGTTCATATGTCATTATATCATGATGGCCTAAAACAACATTCACTCACTCCTTTTTCTCGAATCATTGCATTTGCCCTTTATGACATAGATACAGGGAATCTAACTCAACACCATCTCGATAGTTTGTAAATCGTAGTGGTATTGTCCTCCCAACAACGATAAATTATGTCGCTTTTTGAGTTATAATGCCTAGTTGTGAAACAGTTGGCAAAGAGTATTTTTGTGAAATTGTCAAAAAAACAAATTATGTTTGGATTTTAAACCAACTTATAAAATACAAAAGTGGGAAATAGTTGAGTTCCAGTAGTATCTTGAGTTGTGTGGAAGAATGTCTCCCACATTCCATGTTGCAGCTGTCCGTGCTGATCGCCAATGCCGTGGCCAACCTGTTTGAGCCGTCCTTCTACGACAGTATCATCAGGCTGAAGAGACTGCCCTACCTGCCCGACATCGTGTCCAGCAAGTCCAGGTACAAGCAGTTGCCCAGACTGTTCCATGTTCCACGGGGGCTATCCCAGACTGTTCCATGTTAGCAATACTGGGGCTATCCCAGACTGGTCCATGTTAGCAATACAGGGGGTATCCCAGACTGTTCCATGTTAGCAATACAGGGGAAAATCCCAGGCTGTTCCATGTTAGCAATACGGGGGCTATCCCAGACTGGTCCATGTTAGCAATACAGGGGGTATCCCAGACTGTTCCATGTTTGCAATACAGGGGAAAATCCCAGGCTGTTCCATGTTAGCAATACGGGGGCTATCCCAGACTGTTCCATGTTAGCAATACGGGGGCTATCCCAGACTGTTCCATGTTTGCAATAGGGGGGCTATCCCAGACTGTTCCATGTTAGCAATACGGGGGCTATCCCAGACTGTTCTATGTTAGCAATACGGGGGCTATCCCAGACTGTTCCATGTTAGCAATACGGGGGCTATCCCAGACTGTTCCATGTTAGCAATACGGGGGCTATCCCAGACTGTTCTATGTTAGCAATACGGGGGCTATCCCAGACTGTTCCATGTTAGCAATACGGGGGCTATCCCAGACTGGTCCATGTTAGCAATACTGAGGGTATCCCTGACTGTTCCATGTTTGCAATACGGGGGCTATCCCAGACTGGTCCATGTTAGCAATACGGGGGCTATCCCAGACTGGTCCATGTTTGCAATACGGGGGCTATCCCAGACTGGTCCATGTTTGCAATACGGGGGCTATCCCAGACTGGTCCATGTTTGCAATACGGGGGCTATCCCAGACTGGTCCATGTTAGCAATACGGGGGCTATCCCAGACTGGTCCATGTTAGCAATACTGGGGGTATCTAAGACTGTTCCATGTTAGCAATACGGGGGCTATCCCAGACTGGTCCATGTTAGCAATACTGGGGCTATCCCAGACTGTTCCATGTTAGCAATACGGGGGCTATCCCAGACTGTTCCATGTTAGCAATACGGGGGCTATCCCAGACTGTTCCATGTTAGCAATACGGGGGCTATCCCAGACTGTTCCATGTTAGCAATACGGGGGCTATCCTAGACTGTTCCATGTTAGCAATACAGGGGCTATCCCAGACTGTTCCATGTTTGCAATACGGGGGCTAGCCCAGACTGGTCCATGTTAGCAATACTGGGGCTATCCTAGACTGGTCCATGTTAGCAATACTGGGGCTATCCCAGACTGGTCCATGTTAGCAATACGGGGGCTATCCTAGACTGGTCCATGTTAGCAATACGGGGGCTATCCCAGACTGGTCCATGTTAGCAATACTGGGGCTATCCCAGACTGTTCCATGTTTGCAATACGGGGGCTATCCCAGACTGGTCCATGTTAGCAATACTGGGGCTATCCCAGACTGGTCCATGTTAGCAATACTGGGGCTATCCCAGACTGGTCCATGTTAGCAATACGGGGGCTATCCCAGACTGGTCCATGTTAGCAATACTGGGGGTATCTAAGACTGGTCCATGTTAGCAATACGGGGGCTATCCCAGACTGGTCCATGTTGGCAATACAGGGGGTATCCCAGACTGTTCCATGTTTGCAATACGGGGGCTATCCCAGACTGGTCCATGTTAGCAATACGGGGGCTATCCCAGACTGGTCCATGTTAGCAATACGGGGGCTATCCTAGACTGGTCCCAGTCCCGGTCAGAGAATGTCCACGATTCCTCCTGAGAGTCGTAAGACTTCAACAAAGATTGGGTGGTCAACATGGCTGCCAGGATGTTATTGAGGTCACCTGGAAGGAACTAGTGTACTTGTATTATGCTCCATACCGTTTGGCAATTAACACGAGCCCACTGCTCTGTTTCTAGTATGATTTCTGTAAGAACGACTAACATTTCCTTGTGGGCGGCCACTTTCACCGTTTGACAGATGACTGTTGTACTTTTGCCGACTCTGCCGAAAATACAGAAGAACATTCAACTGCTGGACATTCAGTGCCGGCTCAGTTTGCCTGAAGCCCCAATACTTCTACATCCGAGATTCCTGATTTCTGTAAACAAACATACCTGCTTCATTTGGCACTATGTCTGAGAGGGGTGTGTAAACTACATCATGGACATTGCTTATAGTAGGAATGACATGATAGGATACAAAGATTATTACCCTTGTCTTTCTGATGATAAATATCAGATATGAGGAATATGATGCATTATGCTTTGCAAAGACTTCTGGGGCAGTTTGGTAGCCTAGTGGTTAAAGCGTCTGTTTGTCACGCCGAAGAGCTGGGTTCAAATCCAGACATGGGTACAATGTGTGAAGCCTATTTCTGGTGTCTACCGTAATGATATTGCTGGAATATTGCTAAAAGTGACATAAAGCCATACTCACTCACTCACTGCAAAGGCTTCTATGATATGATTCGTATTCTTAATATACGATATTCAATATATTGAAATACACTGGGCTAAAACTGCCTGTGCACCCTATGGACGTGGATCATGCCGCCATGATGTTACAGCAGCCGTGATATGTTTGTGACTGTGGTGACATTTGCTCAGTGAAGGCGTCTGTGCTTACTTTCAGCACCTGGAACGTGTTTGTGGAGGACTTCATGGTGAAGGACATCGGCTACATCGCCTTCGACTCCACTTACGGGGATCTTCATCGTCTTATGTCAACCACATTCTTTAGGTGCTACCCCCTCGTAGACTCACCAGGTGAGTTACATACCTCCTTGTAGATTCACCAGGTGAGTTAAATACCCGCTCGTAGACTCACCAGGTGTGTTATACACCCCTGGTAGATTCACCAGATGAGTTATATACCTCTCATAGACTCAACAGGTGAGTTATATACCCCCTCGTAAACTCACCAGGTATGTTATATACCACCTCGAAGACTCACCAGGTGAGTTATATACCCCCTCGTAGTTTCACCAGGTGAGATATATACCCTCTCGTATGCACACCAGATGAGTTATACATGTATACCCCTCATAGACTCACCAGGTGAGTTATATACCCCCTGGTAGACTCACCAGGTGAGTTATATACCCCCTGGTAGACTCACCAGGTGAGTTATATCCCCCTGGTAGACTAACCAGGTGAGTTATATTCCCCTCGTAGGCTCACCAGGTGAGTTATATACCCCTCGTAGGCCCACCAGGTGAGTTATATACCCCTCGTAGACTCACCAGATGAGTTATATACCCCCTGGTAGACTCACCAGGTGAGTTATATCCCCCTGGTAGACACACCAGGTGAGTTATATTCCCCTCGTAGGCTCACCAGGTGAGTTATATACCCCTCGTAGGCTCACCAGGTGTTATATACCCCTCGTAGACTCACCAGATGAGTTATATACCCCCTGGTAGACTCACCAGGTGAGTTACTTTCATGTCATGTGTAAGTAACAGGGCTAGAAACTAACAGTTTTTGTCCACTAGTCCTTAAAATGATAACATATAGCAAAACCCGTAAAATTGGTCAATTTCTACTAGTCCTTAGGATACCTTTACCATTGGGCAGTTTGTTAAGGACTACAGGACTAGTGCCAATTTCTAACGCTGAAGTAATTAGAAGTATGATCTGTGTACATCTCCCTCCGTCCCCAGACTCCATGGTGCTCCTCGGCTCCATACAGCGCTACGAGCTGGAGCGGATGCTGCTGGTGCATCTCAGCTATGACCAGACATTCACGACCGATGTCCTGGACGACCTGGAGTCAGGCCGCTCCTCCCCATCGATGGCCTCCCTGGCCGTCATGCCCGACTCGGACCTCCCACCCCGACCTCGATTTGTGGTCACTAAAGTGGATGACCTTCCACCAGTGCCTCCATCCAATGGGAACGACATCCAGCTGAATATGCTGAAAGTGGTAGGTTGTGGGGTGCCCACTGGTACCGTCCTGTAAGTCAGTATTGTCTAAGTTACAGCTTTCTCAAGGCTAGATGTTTAGGCCTTTAGTGAATGTACATGTTATCACTATTAGGACCTATAACATGTACAACTGGTTTGTGAAAAGCTCCATTCATTCTCCACTATCTCTTCTAAGATTAACTGTATTTTGGGCAAGTGAAACTTTTGATTGAACAGTGACAATTGGTCAGTGGTAATTTTCTGCTACAGTCTCCTCAATGTTACACTGGGCTTTGGAAATCACCATACTTTAACACTGATAGATGATTATCATAGCGCTAGACTCACTTCGTCGAACTGGGACCTGAACGGTATTTGTAACACAGGATTTGCATTGCTAGAAGCATGGTCATACATGTCACAATCTCATTCAAATCAGATCTAAGTTCTCAAAGATCTGAGGACGTCCCATTATGGGTCACGTCAGAACGACCTTTCACACGACCAATCAGAGCATTGCTTACCAGATTATGAAAGTGACTCTCGGAATGTGATTTCTCATCATGCAACCCCAAAAACCTCCGAACGATAGTTACGGGTTCAACGACTGAATCCATACAATCTAGACCATCTATTAGCCATTCCAGAATGTTCTTTTGTTCAGGTTTCAAATTTGTAATCAAGAATTTGCCAAAATATGTTTCGAAGCGTGGTTGCCAAATTGATATGAGTGCCGTAAAGCACGAGAAAAATGCTTTTGATTGGTCATTCCATTGGTCAGTCAAAGTTTGACCAAGGTGACCCGTAATGGGGTGTCTTCAGATCTTTGTTTAGCTGTAGCGAGAACCAAGATCTGATTTTAATGAGATTGTACATGTCAGTTCATGTGATGATAATTAACAGAAACATTACATGTCGTTTCACAACTTTATCTGAAGACATACTTTTATGGTAATTTTCAACAGCAGATGTATCATGAGAACTGCTTAACGTGTTGTATTTGTCCTGCCAGCCTTCCAATGATTCCCTCAACGGGAACAGCTCCGAAAACTACAACACCTACCAAGGCCCGCTCCGCTCCATTCTCAAGAAGTCGTCCTCCTCTCACGACCTGCCACGGAGAGCCAGCACTGGCGACCTCAAAGGTCAGATCATCATTCCCCATATTTGTGCTGACCATGTGTTTATTCAGTTGTATGTACCTGTTTGATAACCAACTGTTTGTACATTTCAGGTGATGTGAATAAATTTTACAGAAAACTTGCCAATCAGAGAAAAGAAAGTATTGTTGAAGACAGACCATTTACAATACAGGTATGTAAAAAGTAGAATCTGTTTATTGCCATTATGTTTCTTTTCATCATGGTATAGGGGACTAAAATGTACACACGGGTAGACTGTTTAAGCAGGACAAGGTTATTTCTTCGTATTATGAATGTACCCCCACTTCAAGTGTTGCAGTAATCTTGAACGCGATGTTAAACCTCATTTCACCTCATTTAATTGTTCTTGTAACACTTGCCGCAAATAGCTGCTAAATTGCAGATGCAACCAGTGTTGAGCAACAATCGCTCACTCCTTAAATATAATCATGCAGAGTGGCCTCCCTTGGCTGCCAGGATCTACTGAATTTGAGTTCTAATCTCAGAATCCCCTTAATGATGATCTTTATTTTTCTGCCTGTTCTCAGGGTTTCATGATAATGTTGAACTTTCTTCCCCTATTGGCACCAACGTAACTGAGACAGCTGTAAACCAATGTCCCTGTTCTGATTCCTGTACTTCAGGGTGAACCAGGTCCTGTGAACCCGACCGCCTCCGTGGTCTAGTGGTAGAGCGTCCACCCGGAGAGCGAAAGGTCCGGGGTTCGATCCCCGGCAGACATTAAAGACGGTACTTGTTACCCTGTCTGGCGCTCGGCATTAAGGGGCTAAAACAAGGACTGGTCGGCACGGAGTCAGTATACTGTGTCTGAGTGGGGTATTCATGTTAAACTGCAGCATGGTATCTCAGTGAGCTAGCACTATAAATCGGCATCAGTCCGGACTAGTACAAGCAGCCACACACACACACACGTACATGCACGTCGCTATATAAGTGCAATAATCTTGGACGCGACGTTAAAGCCCATTTCACCTCACCTCACCTCCTGTGAACCCCCACTATACCTTTGTGACTCAGTGTTTATAATTTATTTACAGAAAGGCAGTCTCCACAGTCTCTGTAAGAAGGTCAAGCTGGTGAGTTGACCTCCATTGTCTGACGTGTTGTTGTGCTTCGGCGTCGAGGTCTTCATCCCATAATCCACCGAGTAGCCAACTGTGAACTCTGACCCTGCATGAACGTAGTGCCAGGCAGACCACACTTTTTAGATTTGAGGCGTTACAAATTTGGTTGACAAGAAGCAAACTTTACTATCAGAGATTATGACATAATAAACTAGACATTTATTTATTTATTTTTGTTTGCCCAACCTGTCTATTCTCTTTAAGTTTGAAACATTAACATATAATTAAGAAAATCTAACAAAGAGCAATATTTTTAATTGTATTTGATCAAAGGCATTGCATATTCATGGTCAGTGCAAGCTTCTTATATGGACAACACATCCTTCACAACAGTCAATACATACACGTTACTTCCTGAATATTATATATCCAGCACTTTGAACAAGATTATTTCCTCCCACTAAGTCTTCCAACCCTACCTATTGACTGTGCCAGGAATTTTTGTTTTATTTTACCTACCCAAGCTAAACAGTTTGCAGCTTGTGTGAACCATTGCTGTTGCTAAGTGTGACCTGTGTGAATTTACAGCATCAATGTTCATATCCTCAGTTTTTAATAATCTAATCTCATTAAAATCAGATCTAAGTTCAAAACAAAGATCTGAGGACATCCCATTACTCGTCACGTCAGAACGACCTTTCGCAAACTTTCACCAACCACTGTAATGACTTACAAGAAATCGCATCAGCCAGTTAGAAAGCAGCTTTCTCGAGCTTTACGGCAGTCATTTCAACCTGGCGACTTCCATTTCAGACTATGCTTGAAAAATATGTTGACAGAGTTCTCGATTAAAATTTTGAAAGCTGAACAAACAAAGATTCCTAAATGTCTAATATATGGTTGGGATTGTATGGCAGTGCTTCCCACGTACTGCGCAACGCCTCCTCCGTTCAAATGGTTATCCCACGGAAGGGAGATAGAGACACATCATTTTGACGGAATTAGTTGTTAGGAATACCCCATGTTAACGTTTTCAAGGTTGCATGATTAGAAAAAACATTTGACTATCACTTTCATGATCTGGTAAGCAAAGCTTTGATTGGTCGGATGAAAGGTCGTTCTGACATGACCCTAATGAGATGTCCTCAGATCTTTATTTAGCGATAGCGAGAACGAAGATCTGATTTTAATGAGATTGTTGATAATCCACCCTTTTATGCCTCAGTTGTTGTTTGCTTGTATGTGATGTTATAGATGGCACATTATATTACAGCTTGTATGTGATGTTATAGATGGCCAGTGATGTTTTGGCATGCTTTAGTCGTTTCATTTCAATTTTAGCCACCAGAGCCAATGAAGGTGAAAAACCTGCCGCAAGAAGAGGTAAGATTAATCTCCATAGCAACAGGAAATGCCTGTCTAGTTGTCCGGGAAACAATTGTCAGGACTGGTCAGGGGACAAACATGAGAGTCTGGGGGTTGCGATTCTAACGACGACTATCATGTGAAATATTTTTTAAGCCAAACACTTATAATAGATGGTAATTTAGTAATTTGCGTAGACAACCTGAAATGAACTGTCTGAACTTTTAGAATAGACTAGTTCGTTGACATACATGGACAATAAAGATGTGTTTTAGTCTGTTTTCAGTCGTACAAATGGGTAGTCTAGTCGCACGTTTAAAAGGAAGCCAGAAGCTGGAATGTAAACATTAAACTTGTTTCCGTCCGGTTGCGCACGCACCTCCCTATGAGATGTCACAAATCTCTCTGCGCGCCTCTGAGACTGGTTGCTTGAGAAAAACTTTCGCGGTAGACTGCTAGTTTGTATTCTACTAGTACTTATTGCTTGTCTACAGTTGTAGACCTGATAAAGTAATAATAATATGTCTTACCTGTAGACTCCTGGAATGTAATCCTGACAGTGTTTGCTGGAGACTCTTTGTGCAGAGGCTTGTTGTGTTTCCAAATTCTTAGTTGTAGAAGGATTCAATGATAAGACTCAAAGTGCCTGGATGTTTAAGTGACCATGATATTATTTGCATTGTTTGTTAGTACTGTGCGTGCAGATCACTGGAATGTTTCAATCATACTGCTAACTATCATTGGCCAGTGTCTTGATCTTGTTGTTCAAAGTTGTTTTAAAACATTTGCCACTCACATATCATGACAGTACTTTTCAAGGGGAAGTGCTTGGCTCACCAAAGGGTTTTATTCCTCATATGGTATTTTGTGTGAAGCCCATTGATGTAATATTGCTCGAATTGAATTGCTGTTATTTTGATAGTGTCAACTGGGAAAGTGAATTGTTTGTTTATTGTTGTTTATCACTGTCCTCAGCAATATTCCAGCTTGGTGCCCATGTTTGGTTCATGTCTATAGTGAGTGAGTGAGTGAGTGAGTGAGTGAGTATGTTCTACGCTGCTTTTAGCAATATTCGAGCAATATCACGGCGGGGGACACCAGAAATGGGCTTCACATATTGTACCAATTTGGGGAATCGAACCCGGGATTTCGGCGTGACGAGCGAACGCTTTAGCCACTGGGCTACCCCACCGCCCCCTATGTCTATAGAGTGTAATAGGTGACTTGTGTGTAACTAGGGCAGTCTTAAACTGCTAGATTGTCGGACTTTCATTTTTGGGGAAGCCTCGGTGGCTGAGTGGGTTAGATCGCTTACTTTGTGTGCTGGCGATTAGGTGCCTCACTCTGGCAAGTGTGGGTTTGAATCCCGGACGAGACTCAACCCAAAAAAGTATGAGAATCCGTACTTTACTAAGAAAGTGTTATCCCAAATATAACATTTGTTGCTAGAATGATATCATAATATTTTAGTTTACAAAGTGTTCCCCGTTTAGAGGTCAAAACCTTTGATGATGAGTATTTTCTACATCTTAACGGGTGCTTCTAATGGACCCGATTTGGCAAATCTTTCAACTTCACAAGGGGGGCACGGGTGGCCCAGTCGTCTAAGGCGCCACGATTTGCTGTGCAGAGTTGCGTCCCTTGGGCATGCCAGAAACCTATGATTATGTTTCTAGGTTTGTCAGCATCATACCCGTGCTCGTGGGTCTCACCGAAGTGGTAAACGTCTAAGACCTGCATCACTTCGGGCTTTCCTCCCACATTAAGCTGACACGCCGCGATATAACTGGAATACTGTTAAAAGCGGCGTTAAACCAAACTCACTCACTCACTCAAAGCGGTGTTTTACCCAACTCACTCACTCACTCAACTTCACAAGACCCTTGATGATCAGGTCATAAGAGGCCACTATTGGGATAATGTGGCAAGGCTCGCTGACTTGGTTAAAGCATGTAGTCACATCTCAATGTGTAGATTGATGCTCATGGTTTTAATCACTGGATTGTCTGGTCCAGATCAGATTATATACAGACTGCCATTATACAGATGGTATATTGCTGAGTATGGCATTAAACAACAAACGTCATGGTTCATTCTTTATTTGTTTTGCAAAATTTATTCAGAAATTTCTTTGTTTGTGATGTCATCATTGATATATTTCTTCAGAGGAGTGTTATTTATTTGCAGCAAGAGGCATGGGAACAGTCACAACTACTCCAAGGCATACAGTGGGAGGGCGTACAAATAGACCCCGCCCCCTTCCAGCTGGTGGAGAGGACCTCACTGCACAAGGTAAGAATTACTCCAAGGCATACAGTGGGAGGGCGTACAAATAGACCCTGCCCCCTTCCAGCTGATGGAGAGGACCTCACTGCACAAGGTAAGAATTACTCCAAGGCTTACAGTGGGAGGGCATACAAATAGACCCTGCCCCCTTCCAGCTGGTGGAGAGGACCTCACTGCTCAAGGTAAGAATTACTCCAAGGCATACAGTGGGAGGGCGTACAAATAGACCCTGCCCCCTTCCAGCTGGTGGAGAGGACCTCACTGCACAAGGTAAGAATTACTCCAAGGCTTACAGTGGGAGGGCATACAAATAGACCCCGCCCCCTTCCAGCTGGTGGAGAGGACCTCACTGCACAAGGTAAGAATTACTCCAAGGCATACCGTGGGAGGGCATACAAATAGACCCCGCCCCCTTCCAGCTGGTGGAGAGGACCTCACTGCACAAGGTAAGAATTACTCCAAGGCATACAGTGGGAGAGCGTACAAATAGACCCCGCCCCCTTCCAGCTGGTGGAGAGGACCTCACTGCACAAGGTAAGAACTACTCCAAGGCTTACAGTGGGAGGGCGTACAAATAGACCCCGCCCCCTTCCAGCTGGTGGAGAGGACCTCACTGCTTAAGGTAAGAATTACTTCAAGGCTTACAGTGGGAGGGCGTACAAATAGACCCCGCCCCCTTCCAGCTGGTGGAGAGAACCTCACTGCACAAGGTAAGAATTACTCCAAGGCATACAGTGGGAGGGCGTACAAATAGACCCCGCCCCCTTCCAGCTGATGGAGAGGACCTCACTGCACAAGGTAAGAATTACTCCAAGGCATACAGTGGGAGGGCATACAAATAGACCCCGCCCCCTTCCAGCTGGTGTAGAGGACCTCACTGCACAAGGTAAGAATTACTCCAAGGCATACAGTGGGAGGGCATACAAATAGACCCCGCCCCCTTCCAGCTGGTGTAGAGGACCTCACTGCACAAGGTAAGAATCACTCCAAGGCATACAGTGGGACGGCATACAAATAGACCCCGCCCCCTTCCAGCTGGTGGAGAGAACCTCACTGCACAAGGTAAGAATTACTCCAAGGCATACAGTGGGAGGGCGTACAAATAGACCCCGCCCCCTTCCAGCTGATGGAGAGGACCTCACTGCACAAGGTAAGAATTACTCCAAGGCATACAGTGGGAGGGCATACAAATAGACCCCGCCCCCTTCCAGCTGGTGTAGAGGACCTCACTGCACAAGGTAAGAATTACTCCAAGGCATACAGTGGGAGGGCATACAAATAGACCCCGCCCCCTTCCAGCTGGTGGAGAGGACCTCACTGCACAAGGTAAGAATTACTCCAAGGCATACAGTGGGAGGGCATACAAATAGACCCCGCCCCCTTCCAGCTGGTGTAGAGGACCTCACTGCACAAGGTAAGAATCACTCCAAGGCATACAGTGGGACGGCATACAAATAGACCCCGCCCCCTTCCAGCTGGTGTAGAGGACCTCACTGCACAAGGTAAGAATCACTCCAAGGCATACAGTGGGAGGGCGTACAAATGCACCAAGCTGGATGACCTCACAACACAAGCAGAGCCATCAACCCTCTAAATGTGGGAGATTAACGTCATGAAAACATTTTTCTGCAATTTAACTGTACTAACCCTCCAGTGAATATTTCAAGCAAGACTGTCAAATTTCCTCTCTGTAAAACGCTGAAGTCATGGTGTTTGTTTCAGGTGCACTCCCTGTTTTCTCTGCTGGGCCTGAACCATGCCTACGTGACCAACACCGGCAAGCTGGTGGGCGTGGTTGGACTCAAACAGGTGAGCTTCAGCGCATATGGTGTCTGACACCTGTTGTCACTGACGTAGGGGGCGTTGTCGTACACAGAACTAAACCATGACTGAAATCGTTAGAGATCATGTACCCTAGCTGACTACAGAAGTATAACTTCTTTGAGAGGCATTTAGAAGTTGGGAGAACTGAGGAAGGATAAGATTTTTGGATGAACATCTTTCATCACTTGCATCATAACAATGTTACAGCCTGCACTGAAACGTTGCTCCTAATTGTAATAAAGAAAGTTTTCATACATATATCTTACCCTTGCTTATAGAGTGAGTGAGTGAGTGAGTTGGGTTTAACGCCGCTTTTAACAGTATTCCAGTTATATCGCGGCGTGTCAGCTTAATGTGGGAGGAAAGCCTGATGTGATGCAGGTCTCAGAAGTTTACCACTTCAGTGAAACCCATGAGTACGGGTATGGTGCTGACAAACCTAGAAACATAATCGGGGCAAACCGGGATTCGAACCCACAAACATAGGTTTCTGGCGTGTCCAAGGGACGCAACTCTGCACACCAAATCGCGACGACTGGGCCACCCGTGCCCCCTTTGCTTACAGAAGTTTAATGAGCCTACAAGAAAGCATAAAGTTGGTTTGAGATTACAACTTGTTCAGAAGAACACAATCGTTTGTCTCAACCCTGTATATTTGTTGTTTTAGCTACGAGTGGCAGTCCAAGGCCACCTGGACGCACAAGCTGCAAACAAGGATTTAGAACAGAGTGATGAAGAGTTAGACGACCCTGCGGAGTTGGAGGTGGAACACCCTGGCCCAGAAGAGCCCTACACACTTGTCACTAATGAGAGGGACAGTATCGAGAAGACAGTGTAGAGAGTGTGACAGTATCGAGAAGACAGTGTAGAGAGAGGGACAGTATCGAGGGGACAGCGTAAAGAGCTTGTTGGGATACATACACACTAAGATAGGGAGAGTATTGAGAAGACAGTGTTGAGAGTCTGTTGGGCAGATACAGTTTGGTCAGATTCTTTCTACAATGCCTGACTTGTCATTCTCAATCCACTGGCCACAGTGATAAAGACTACCAGATTCTTGATGTTGTGTGTGTTACATCGGTAACTAAGTCTGGTTTTTGTAGAAAATCAAATAATGTGATTTAAGTTCATGACCTGTGTATCGTGCTGAAACGTGAATGATTAAGGTCTATCAAGTCACTGGTGCTGGGGGCAACTTGTCTGAACAGAAAGATTTATGCATTGTCTCAACAGCGATGCACATGATTCAAACCTAGAAGTTGACAATATTGATTCAGTGTTAAGCCACAAGAAGCTGAAAATTTGCAGCTTTGCTCAAACCCCACTGGAGGTGTGAGAACAATGGAGTGTTGCATTGTTATGTCTCAGATTATGCTCACCTTATAGGCTCAAGTTTGAAGGTCTACAGAATATATCCAACAGATCTATGTGTAATGTGTCCACGATACCGAGTCACTGCACACAAAGCAATGGGGGAATCCTGAAGGTCTACAGAATATATCCAACAGATCTATGTGTAATGTGTCCACGATATCGAGTCACTGCACACCAAGCACACAAGACAGATCTGTGTGTAATGTGTCCACTATATCGAGTCACTGCACACAAAGCAATGGGGGAATCCTGAAGGTCTACAGAATATATCCAACAGATCTATGTGTGATGTGTCCGCGATACCGAGTCACTGCACACAAAGCAATGGGGGAAGCACACAAGACAGAGCTGTGTGAAGAGATGGAGGTCTGTTAAAAGTCAGGCCTCGGTATTGCTTTATTAACTTCGGTTATGGTGGAAATGTAATTATCCTAATATTGCACAGCATGCATATATTTTTGTAAGTTATTTTGAGAGTGGTGTAAATGCCTCTTTGAAATTACCTCCCTTATGTTTTCAATATTCTTTCGAAGTTTTTTTAATTTAATTTTGCAAATACCACAAGTTGATTTGATGGAAGGCTATGGTCTTTTGTGAAAGCTGTGTGCATGGTGTAATTTTTGTTGGGACTGTATGTTTGTGAAGGGTGGCAATCTCATTGCAATCATATCTTTCGCTCCAGTTTTGTACCTCTCTCTCCATCAAGATCTGACTACCTTCCCTTGGTCACAACAGTTGAACTTGACTGCCCAATCAAAATGAAGACTGCCTACGTTTTTGAGCCACACACACACACCAGACATTTCAACATGTCAGGACCTTCAAGCTTGGATTTGTCCGATCTTGGCAGAGAGAGGTGTCAAGTCCCAGTCTTGATCTGTTAAGGGAGATGGTGATTTGGTGATGAAGGAATAATTTTGTAATGCTGAAAATGATGATTTTAGTAGAAAACATATCACCTTTAGCCAGAACCGTGCCACATGAGGCTTGTTTGGCTGAAGGGACTGTTGAGTCGAGAGGAAGCCACGAATGCTGGATTGTCATGGTGACGTCACATGGGCCTTGTTATCACTTGGTCCTGTCAACATTGTCGGTCTAATGCATTGAACAAACCTTTTTACCATTGTTTCTTGTGCGTTGTATTGTGCTGACACTGTTATTTCACTGTGGCCTTGTGTTTTACAATAACAATCAAGGAACTTGATCAATTGTTCAAGAATATATACCACTCAAGGGAATTTAAAGAACAACCAATTCTTATCATATGGCTGGCAGGTATTCTTGAACTTGTTTTGGGTAGAATATATACATATGACTGTTTGATTAGCACTGTACAAATTGATGGAAACATTATATATACACGTATGTAAATACTGTTAAACTATTAATGCAGAATCTCCATATATCAAGTAATACAGTGTACATATTATCATGAGTGAGTGAGTTTGGTTTTACGCCGCTTTTAGCAATATTCCAGCAATATCACGGCGGGGGACACAAGAAATGGGCTTCACACATTGTACCCATGTTGGGAATCAAACCTGGGTCTTCCGCGGGACGAGCTAACGCTTTAACCACTAGGCTACCTGGCAGCCCCCCATGCATCAGGAAGTATGTTTATTTGTACATATTAATTTACACTGCATGATGTCTGCTGTCAAGTGGTAGCAATAGCCCATGAAGAGATTTCAGGTGTATGTGTGTTGGGGGGGGAGGGGGGGGAGTGGCGCTGATTCAAATCAAATATAATGAGAAGTCACTACTTTGAAAATGTGGTTGATGGGAGTCTATAATGTCTAACACTTGCCAATGTTTTTTGTGTTACCATAACATACCCCCCTCCTCACAAAAAGGCATGGCAACAAAAGACTACTTTTTCCTGATTGGTTGATAATAGAATGGGTGTTGCTTTATTGCACTAAAAATTGGTCACTGGTTTCAAATTGGTGCGATCAGTCTGCACATCGCTTTATGTTTGTTACATTTATGCCCCCAATCTTCCCGAGGCAAGAGAGTTAACTGACTCTAAAAGTCCAGTTTAAGCCCTTGCTGAACTAGGCTGAAATTCCTGGGCTCGATCGTAGCGCCACCAGTGGCTTTTACCAGTTATGTCCCTTCTAAGCCTCTCCTATGGACCAATCAGATTCCACCTCTCGTATCACTTCCGTTTGCTTCACACAAAATGGTGGTGCCCAGTCAGGACGATCTGATCAATAATCAAGATCTATATTGTGATAAAAGGGGTCTTACATCACGAAATGCATCAAATCACGTGAGCACCTTCATTGAAAACATGCACAGATTTGGAAAATATCTGTTGACAATGAGTTGGCGGTGCACATGCTTTGCAATTCCTGCAATCGACCGAAATCTGCACGACAGTTTATGAACCGGATTTTGATTTAGGTGGGCAATTTTGATTGGACTATGCATAGACTCATTAGTCCAGCCAAAATGTAACTCCATAAAACCAGCCTAGTTTGGCAAGGGTGGAAACTGGACTTTTATAGTCAGTTAACTCTCTTGCCTCGAGAAGATGATGCCCCCATGAACGCAAAATATATTGAAGTCACTGCCTCCGTGTGTTTGTATTTTACCCAGTTATCTGACAAATGATTATGCCGCAACTTGAAATAGTTTTTTAGTCAATCTCATATGCTCGTGAGATTGCACATCGTTTTATCCAAGTACAGCATACTTGTTTTAATGCTGCAGGCAGCCGAGAATAGTGTGTGTGTGTGTGTGTGGAGAATGTGATTTAGTTGTTGCACTTGACTTGTGATTTAGTTGTTGCACTTGACTGTTGATATTTGTTTCATTCTGATGAATTCAAAATGGCCACAACATGTCTTAATGAACATGATTTTCATGTATGTAAAGGCACAATGATGAATTAGTATTTTGTTTCAGACAATTTGGAAGCCTTGTGACTGTGGCTATTTCAGTGGAGTTTAATGAGTTTCACTTTACATGTCTAGTCCTTGAAGATTAACTTGCTGTATCCAAGACGCACAGATTTCATTGTACAATAAAAAAAACTTGTTTTCCATTGAGCGACAAAACAACGAATGTTCAAACCAACTAGAATTTGTCACAGCCTGTTTTTATCCCAGTGTGTATTGCATTTTTGTGTTGGCAAGTTTTATAAGGGCATGCGGTTCAGGTAGTATCTGGTATTGGTCAGGCTTTGTTTTTATGCTTCGTCATCAGCATGACTACATTGTAGGGAGAAAGTTACTTCCCAAATTCACAATGGTATTTCATGGCAATGACTTACCGTATTCGACGTAATAAGCGCCCAGCTCTAATAAGCGCCCCCAGTGATTTTTGCTAATATATTGGCCAGTGAACAATCCCAATTAGCACCTCTTCCAATTGATCAATGCACACAAGACTTATTTTTCCGTGTATAATACGCACTCGTGTGTCATATGCATCCCATATCATGGGCAATGAAATTCCTGGAAAAAAATATCTGTCGTGTCTAATAAGACTTTTCTTTTGTATCATTTCAGGCTGTCAGCATAAACCATGAAATTTACGATCTTTTAACTCTCTTTTTTTCACCAAAATTTTATTCTAATAAGAGCCCCCTATTTCTAATTTTGAGAGTGCCCTAGGCGCTTATTATGTCAAATACGGTATCTGAAGTTGAAGGAAAATACTCACTGTACTTTGTGTTGAACGAAGGAATCGATGACCCTTGCTGGAACAGGTCAGTCTCATTCACCAGTCACCAGGCATGCTTAGGGAGGCTTCTCATCGAGCAAACACCTTCCTCATGTTTTGGTTTATGTATTTGACCGACCGAATTAGAAAAATTTGAAAATAATTTAAATGTATTATCCATCAGTGCATTTGAGATATTATTTTTATATATTGTCTATGGCCATAGAACAAAGCTTTTCCTGACAATTTTTCAGTAACCATGGTAACTGAGTAGATTGATGCTCACATACAAGAGGTCAATAGCTGGATTGTCTAGTACAGATTTGATTATTTACAGAGCACCATCATATAGCTATGTGCAATGTTAAACAACAATTAGCCTTTTTTTTTTTCAAATAGACGTTCGGATTTCCAGGTCCTACATCGACGAGCTGCATCACTGTGGGTTTTTTCTCTCTCATGTATACCAAATACTATCATTGAACATATCTAAATTCCTTTCCAATCTCACTTTCCAATCTCATTAAGATCAGACCTTAGTTCTTACTACCACTAAACAGAAGTCTGAGGACATCCCATTCATTATGGGTCACGTGAGAACAACTTGGATATTTGTTTTGTGGTAGTGAGAACTCAGTAAAGACAAAGATGTGAATCAAAAACATTTCCTCATAATGTATGTCAGTTTGTAAGCCATGGTGTTCCCACCTAGTCACTTTCCCCCCAATCTCATTCAAATCAGATCTTAGTTCTCACTACCGCTAAACAAAGATCTGAGGACATCCCATTACGGGCCACGTCAGACCGACCTTGCGTGAACTTTGACCGACCAATGGAATGACAAATCAGAAGGCAGCTTTCTCGTGCTTTACGGCACTAATTTCAAATTGGCAACTACACTTCGAACATATTTTGACAAATTCTCGATTACAAATTTGAAACCTGAACTAAAGAACATTCTGGAATGGCTTAAGATGGTCTAGACTGTATGGATTCAGTCGTTAAGCCCGTAACTATCGTTCGGAATACCATGTGTTAAAGTTTTGCGGCTGCATGATTAGAAATCACATTCCGACTGTCACTTTCATAATCTGGTAAGTGATGCTCTGATTGGTCAGGTGAAAAGTCGTTCTGACGTGACCCCTAATGGGATGTCCTCAGATCTTTGTTAAGCGGTAGCGAGAACTGAGATCTGATTTTAATGAGACTGCTTTCCCCACAAACCAGCTGTATTCAATTAACTATGCAACACTTGGAACAGGTGCTATCGATTAGTTTCCATGGAAACACTAATGTGACCAAGTTATACATTCCTGTCAGTTGTTTTAAGATTGTTAATTTATTTCTTGTACATTTTGTATGGTTTATTGTTACACATATTTTTTAACCAAACTACATTGTCTGTTTACAACAGCTTTGTGTTCATGTATTCTTTTACTGTTCTCTCACAATGTTTCTGAAAGGTCGGGACCCGTGAACATCCAGGGTAGACTAGGTCTTCAGCAACCCATGTTTGCTGTAAAAGGCGACTAACGGGATCGGGTGGTCAGGCTCGCTGACTTGGTTCATGCATGACATTGAATCCTGTGGATAGATGCTCATGATGTCAATCACTGGATTGTCTGGTACAGACTGACGTCATATTGCTTTGTGCCATGTTAAACAACAGACAAAAAATTCACAATGTTTCTTGAAGTTTGGACAGAATGTGTATGAACAAAAACATATATAGATATATACAGTAAACTACATTTATAACGAACACGCTTACAACGAAATGACGGATATAACAAACTGTATTTTGGCTCCATCCATTTGCTGTTATTATGCTGTATATGTCTTATAAAGAAACTGCGGTTTTTACGAACTAAATTTTGTGGTCCCTTTAAGTTTGTTATAACTGTAGTTTACAGTATATATATTATATTACTGACTCAAATTATATTATTATTATATTACTGAGTCAGACTCAATTTTTATGGGGAAAAAAGTTTTCATTATGCTATTTTGAACCTGACTTGGGTACACACATGTACTAACTAGATTTATGTAATTTCTGTTGTGGCAACAGAATTGTTGTGGGTAGTTTGGTCTGTTATTGGCACTCTTAGCCCTCAATTCTGCTACAGATTGAGAAGCAATTTGACAACTTATGTAGGTGAGGAAACATTGGGTTTAAGCTAAAAATACATAAACTTGACATTTTATTCAAACACAAATCACAAATGAATTTTATTTATTACAGGTAAATATATTCTAAATCCAATTATGTATGTGCGTACCTTTGCCCTGCACCGATCATGAACCGTTGAGAAATTCTGTAGAGATATAGATAAGCTTGCAGGATCTTTACAAATATTCTGATTTGTATCAGAACTGCTATCCTGGCAAATAATTGTGTGCAAAAAAACAGGCCTTACAATAACTGATAGTGCTTTGATGGATGCAGTAGTGAGGAATAGTGGTTCTGGGTAATGGTTTCTTATATGTTTGAACATTCGTGACCAACTCGTGTTATTCTGGGACAAGACGAATAGCGACTCGTGCCCCTATCATGGCCATTTTTGCGACCAGGTTTCGTCTTGGCGCAAACGGGCATACCTAAAAATCATTGTCATCTCGTTGGGTAATGGTTCACACATATTTCCCCATATATTATATATATTTTAGATGTAATTTAAAGCACAATGGGACATGCGGGATTATACAGTATGATTGACCAGATTTAACTGTGTCTTGGGTATATTTTTAGATGTAAGACATCAAAAATTGTTTCTGAGGGATTCTTTGACGAAGAACTTGAAATCATATGCGGATTCTGATTGGTTTCTTGTATTTTCGCACATAACATTCATCGATAGAGGGACGAGTCTTCTTGCAGGTTACGGAAAGGGGCGAGTGGTGACGAATGATGTTTGAACTGATGGCTTCAAGGGAGATAACTAATGATGAATTTATGGTCCAAGGGAGATAACCAATATTGATCAAATAATGTATGGGTTTCAGAGGGACCAGCTTGACAGAAAGACTTTGTATTTGTACATAAGGGGTGCATTTGGCCAAGGATTTACTGTAGTTTTAGAAGCTGCTTATGACTACAGAATGATATTGCGCATTTAACTGATACCTTTCTAAGGATCATTTGTTGTAGAATACTCATTTCATTGCTTACATATCATTGTCCCAAGGGAGTGAACTCTCGTCAGGAATCACTCAACACTTACACAGAAATGTTTATATTAAAGATATTTTCATTAAACTTTGTGTTGTTTTTGTTCTCAACAAAATCATCTGCTTCAAAATGACGAACTAGGAGTGAAATCGTAATGGCTATTTCACTCCTGAGAATGTCCTCACTCTCCTGTCAGAACAACCTGGTCTAGGTTCTGTGTGGAGACTGCATTGGATGATTACTCATTCACTTCTAACACTCTCTCTTGCTTATCTATATTTTTATAAATACTTAAGGACTTAATAGATATATGGCAACAACCCACCCCTCAAGCACGTCTATAGACAACTTATTATGCGTCTTCCTTTATAAAATCATTTCTTATCTGGAAAGCTGCAAGAGGATTTGGAAATATATAACGTCAATGAAAGAGTGAGTGAGTTTGGTTTTACGCCGCTTTTAGCAATATTCCAGCAATATCACGACGGGGGACACCAGAAATGGGCTTCACACATTGTACCCATGACGGGATTCGAACCCAGGTCTTAGGCGTGACAAGCGAACGCTTTAACTACTAGGCTACCTGACTGCCCCCTCAATGAAAGAGAAAAGACAACCATGCATATTTCTTTGGGTTTAAAATAATATCACTCTAAATTAGTGACGACGCCAGGTGTTCGTGAAAAGGGTAAGCATGTCTAAGTTTAATCATACTCTCTTGAAGGATGGCAATATAGAAATGAATATACTCACAAAGTAATTGCATGCATAATCTTGGACAGGAGGTTAAACCCCATTTCACCTCACCTCTCAGGGAAACACTTCTTATGATAAGACCATACAGTTTTCATCCTACTGAAGGAGAGTGAAATCCACGGGTATGGTGAGGACAGACCTACAAACATTCAGCACAAACCTGAAAATTATCATTCGCGATCTTGTGGATACATCTGGACAATACATGTCATTTGACACCCGTGAAGATCCGGGTTAGAATTGGTTTCATAAGCATTTGGATAATATAATATAATATAATATAATATTTGTTTTTCCATATCGTTAGTACAAAGTACATCTGGGAGACAATATATTAAGGAACGTTTTCTGAAATAATGTCAATTCAACCTTAAATTTTAACTCACTCTTAAAGAATCTGACATTTTCTTTCGCTTTGCCTTGGTTATTTGCCATCCACCCAAATCTTTTAAATCCATTCTGGAGACAGAGAAGACCGGGGGACACAAATAGTGATCCAGCACACTATACTGTCAAACACCACGTGTTTCAGATGGCGATGTGTGCTTTGCACGAAAGCCATGTGTGTGTGCACTCGTCCATGCGTGTTGTCATACCACTGATAATCGATATGTATTACATGTATTTACATGTACAAATCATATTAATTGAGGCTATTTTGTCCTCAAGTTGGACAAAATAATATCAAACAACCAAATTGTATTGTCAACATAAAAATAATCTCCATATGACGGGAAATAAGTAACTGTCCTTCCTACAAAAAAATGTCATGTTATTGAAAATAACAACATAATATTTGTTCATTCGTCTCATCAATGTTTTATCACACAAACCCATTAATATAACCATACCTGGTAACAGAAGACAGAGCGACACGCCCTAAAGTGGGCTAGGTGTAAACTCGAAGTTACCATGTAAATATCAGGCGTGACCACCATTTGCCTTGACATTCACGCTCACAACCAACATAAATTAATGTAAGTGGGATATTCGTGAATGTGGTTTTGTGTCAACAAACAGGTTGTTTTATTATTTATTCCTGCAAGCACTTACCTTGTCGTCAACCTGTGAAGATCCTGGTTACAAAAAGGTCTTCAGCAATTAACCCATGCTTGTAAGAGGCGACTAACGGGATCGGGTGGTCAAGCTCGCTGACCTGGTTGATGCATGTCATCGTACCACCATTGCATGGGTTGATGCTCATGATGTCAGTCACTGGATTGTCTGGTTTACAATAGCCTGTGTCTAATCTTATTCGTGTCAGATTTAAATGAATTCTCATCACCTTGTGTGAACTAAATGGAATTCCACCGCTGCTGTCTTTGAATAAAACACGACATCTGTGAAGCCATAAAACCAACAGACGTCAGGTTTTCTTCTTAAAATCTTAAATCCATACACATCAAATACTCGTGCAAAGGAAGTGATCTCTGGTTGGTCCAAACACCAAATGTCGAACCCACGTGACAATGTTGGTGAACACCTGCATGAAATGTACAACCCCTGGAATCTGATCTGACATGTCAACGTAAATTGTTCTACATCGAGGAAGACAACTTGAACAATATTTCACAATCTCCCTGCAAAACCATTAATAAATTTGATAAACGTTGTGTATTTTGTAAGGTCATTCTGACGTGATACCTAATGGGATCGCCTCAGATCTTGTTTAGCGGTTGCGAGAACTAAGATCTGATTTTAATGAGATTGAAATGTGACAAAATTGGTTCAAAGGTTATTGTTAACCCTCAACCAGTACAGTTATGTTTCAAAGGAAATAAGCATGGGTTGCTGAAGGTACACTGCTAATTTAACCGCTCGCACTGCCGATTTTCCCTGTCATAACACGAATAGTCTTCACATGTCCGAAATCTTCATCACAGACGTTAAACCACCGGATCTTGAACAGATTTTGACCAGGATCCGACATTAGGCGCAATTTCCCTTTAAACAATACCGTTTGAGACAAAAGGGAGCATGGAAGCAAAATCATTCTCTCAAAGTGGCGAAACCGTCACAGAGGGGACGCGACATCATGTAAATATTGTCTCGGATCGTAATGACACTTGGATCCGAGATTAGCGAAGGCGCAGCCACAATTTACGGATCTGTGTGAGGAATTTCGTGGAAAGCATTGGATCCGACTTTAAATGACACTCGTTTCGATTCTGGCGTTCAAACATCCTTTTCTTCGTTTGAATTGAAATGATTGTACGATGCGCGGAATTGACACCGCACGAGAATCTCGTGTAGAGAAAAAACATGCACCACTCCCATTACCGTTAGCACTGACTGACCTATCAAAATACACACCACAATAAATTATTATTTCTTTAATAATATGCATGCATGTATGCCCTGTAACCGATGGCGTTGTCTACACGTAAACTTTTAACATCTTCAACCTTTTTCTCTCTCCGATTAAGCTTTGTCGTGTTCCAGAATATAACGGAGGCTAAAATCTTCTTAAACCTTGGCTACTTTGTCTTTGACCGTAAATACATAACTAACCGACTTGTAAGTTAAACACCACTTGGCAATGACGGAACATCTTTTTTCAACCATTATTTACTTTAATGATGGAACAATTTCGCAAAAAGACGCGTGTCGCCAGCGGGCGCTCGAACCCGCGAAGTCTGCACCGAAGGCTAGCGAATGTAGTCTTTTGCCACAGGGACATCATGTAGATTAACAATGACATATTTACTATACAACATCAAGGCGAATAGTTATTCTGTGTATGACTGGGTATATTTGTGATTTATTCATATATATTACTGTGTACGTTAATCTACGTATGATTTGGAAGCTTTCAGTTATAATTACCTATTTCTTGATCTGGGCTTTGTTTGCTCATAATAGGCCCGTCAACATGGGCAGATAATATCCATGTAATATATTTTCATGTACCCCTACCACATTGAGATGTGTTTTGCCTACCATTACCATCCACGTACTTGGGATCAATGACATGCTCCAACCAAGTCAGCGAGCCTGACCACCCGATTTCGTTAGTCGCCTCTTACGACAAGCATAGTCGCCTTTTATGACAAGCATGGTTTGAATCATCAACACAGCTACTGTTGAGGCAGCTGTTGCCATTCTTGGTGCTGCACTGCACTAGACATTCCTGAAGGTGTACTGCGTTTCCTGGATATCTCAGGGTACATATCGAGTGATGGACGTTTCCTGAATACTCCTGGGTACATATCGAGTGATGGACGTTTCCTGAATACTCCTGGGTACATATCGAGTGATGGGCGTTTCCTGAATACTCCTGGGTACATATCGAGTGATGGGCGTTTCCTGAATACTCCTGGGTACATATCGAGTGATGGGCGTTTCCTGAATACTCCTGGGTACATATCGAGTGATGGGCGTTTCCTGGATATCCCTGGGCGTTCTCCTGACTCTGTATCATCTGCATTTCTCGGACCTTGCAATGCCAAATTATATGTTCCATGTCAATCTGGTCGTGTGATTTTGTGTTTTTATCAGTGTTCAAGATGGATACCTAGCCACATCGTTTCCATGACGACACAGACTATGAACCTTCTCTTCATGGCATCCAGCAAGTGAAGTTCCGAAAATGGTATAGGTTAGGTTTAATGCTGCTTTGAAACAGTTTTGATAATATGTAAGTGTGAGCTTAATGCAAGAGGAATGCAGGTCTCCGAAGTTCACAGCACTGGCATGATGCCAAGAAACCATGAGCAGGACGTATCTTGGATTCCAACCTCAAACTATAGGATTCTGGCACACAGAAGGGACACAACTCTGCACAGGCACAACAAGGTCATCCTGGAGTAAGAACTAACAAAGGAATAATTATGTACAGGAAAATATTTATTATACAATCTCTCTACCGCACAAACACCAATATATACACACTGGTGTCCTTGAATATACATTCTACAATGAGTCAGTACAATCTCCACAAGCAAGTAGTCGGTCCTACAATAATGGTCAGTGCTCTCTCTGTCCACACACGCACAAACAACAAACTGGCAAGCCACAACAAATAAATTATTTGTTGGTAAATTATTTGCCTGGAACTGAGAATCTGATGCAAAATTATATGTGGTAAATGAAAATGACTCATGAAAACAAATGAAGATAAATAATGTGTTTTGGGAGATATGTTTATCAATAAACAGTGAAATAAAATAAAAGGTTTCTTGTTTGAACAACTCAAAGAGTTACTTCCCTTGAACACTGACGTTTTCTTCATTTTACTGAAATTAGTTCCGAGACTTGACATAAGACAAACAATATTTCTTCCTCTATATTTATGAAATATTGTGTCAGAAAACACCTGTCATATAATATACTACTCAAAAGAAGTTAAAGATCACCTGATTCTATTATATCACTATAGTTAATCTGTCATGCCATTTGCATAGTAAATGTATATATTTGTGTTGGAAGAATTCATCTAAAACGTTTTTATGAAGCAAATGCAAAATATAAATTGTAACACTGGACACAGAAATACCTGAGAATAAGAAAAGGAGCAATTGTTTTATATATCAAGGAAACCTTGTTACAGCTGACACACCATCTTCCCGAGGCAAGTGAGTTAACTGACTATAAAGTCCAGTTTCCATCTTTGCAGAAATAGGCTGGTGTTATGGCGTTACGTTTTGGCTGGACTAACGAGTCTATGCATAGTCCAATCAAAATCGCGCACCAAAATTGAAATCTGGTTCGTTAACTGCCGTGCAGATTTCGGTCGATTGCAGGATTTGCAAAGCATGTGCACCGCCAACTCGTTGTCAGCAGATAATTTCCAAATCTTTTCATGTTTTTAATCAAGGTGCTCATGTGATTTAATGCATTTCGCGATGTAAGACCTGTTTTATCACAATATAGATCTTGATTATCGATCAGATCGTCCTGACTGGGCGCCACCATTTTGTGTGAAGCAAACGCAAAATACGAGATACGAGAGGTGGAATCTGATTGGTCAATAGGCGAGGTTTAGACAGGACATCACTGGTAATAGCCACTGGTGGCGGTACAATCGAGCCCAGTAATACCAGCCAAGTTAACTCTCTTGCCTCGGGAAGATGCTGACACACATCAGAGACAAATTGGACAATACAATTATGCCTAACAACGTCTTTATTATACAGTAATAGTTTCAGTATAGATCCTTACACCACTGTCAATCAAGACTGAATAATGAACTGGAAAATGGACATGGTATGGATAAAATTTGGGCCCACTTTGTTATCCGTCAACTTTTAAGTAACGCCCATCCAACATTTCCTTCATCAGAGACGGGGCGGGCGAGTAGCCTAGTGGTTAAAGCATTCGCTCGTCACGCCGAAGACCTGGGTTCGATTCGACATGGGTACAAAGCGTGAAGCCCATGTCTGGTGTCCCCCGCCTTGATATTGCTGGAATATTGCTAAAAGTGGTGTAAAACCGTACTCACTCACTCACTCACTCATCAGACACAGTCCCCACTCACCACCAGATCAACAGGCAATATTCACCAGCAACAAAAAACTGCTGCATATTGTTCTTTGATCATGAGGCTGTCCATATTATTTTCTGAGTTTCCCATCTCCCCCCACCCTGAATTTTCATTCTGACATGAAATAATAAAATGTTTACGTATCTCAATTTTCCCCGACACTGTGTCAAAGTATGTCCCAATGTGATAAAAAAAAATACTACTACTATTGCACTCATTTCAAACCCAGGTCCGCGTGACCTGTCTTCAGCTGTTTATTAAAGATTGGTTTCCAAGGCAAAGCGACACGATCTAAATCATATATTAATTGTAAAACTGGTACCTGTACCAAGTGTTTTCAACTTAATGTCATAAAAAATGTTACTTTATTAGTGTTGTTGCTGGTTGAGGTTTGAGATGAGAAACACATAAACAACATGGATGGCCCAATTCGAAGTGGGTGAATTGATTCTTATAGTGAGAAACATGACAGTGCTGACATGACTGGGAGTGACCAACTGTGCCTGAATCTGGCAAACAGGAGGTTGACAGCATGAGCACCAACTCCTGCCATCCGGGTGTGATGACACACAGGGTGAAGGTGAAGGTGAATCATACCTGTGGATACATATCCATGTAGCATCTTCCACAGCCACACACCACGGTGTCCAACAAACACCAGTTGTGTCCAGTTGTGTCCAAACACAAAAGTAAGACTCCCAATTAGTCATCCAGAGGTTTCCATGGAAGACATCGCTTGGGTGAGATCAGGAATATCTCCAAGTATAAGATAGCCACTTGATAAATCTCAAAGAACAATGAAGAACGAAGTGTGGTTTATTTCATGATAAAACATTTTTCTATCATGCCGTCATTTCTGAAGATTCGAACATGCGCTTGCAACTTGATAACGTCGTATATTGGATAACGTTATTTTTAAAGTCTTGTGAGTTGTTCCCCATAGATTTAGCCGGACAACACAGATAAATGTGATGGCCGAACAATCGCATCCAAAAGTGGAAGAGACATGACAATCGGTATTGAGAGAAAAGGTAATACCGATTAGGAGGTAATCGACGTGAGCATTGTGAGAATATGCGGGAAATACCCACCTGTGCATAAAATGCACTTGTCCGACATTGCCGAGGTCAGATTCAATTGAGGGAGTCATCATTATTTGAATACGGTTAAATCTTTTAAAGCTTGTACATTTCATCATGATCCTGTACTTAATGTTGATTTCTCATAAAAGATATAAATGACTCGTGGTCGTTATTTATCGTACGAAAAAACGCTGCAGGAAGAATAAACCATGAAGCACCCCTCATGTTTTTTTCTCCCTGCAGTGTTTTATTGTACGATAAAACAAGTGGTATATTTCTTAATTACATACAGCGGCTATGAAATTGCATCACAATGCTAAACAGACTATTGTGACGTCATTGGTTACCATGACATCACAAAAAAATGACACCACAAATCAACACACTGGTTATTCTGTTTATAAACAAAAAATGTTGGAAAATGATTTTGGATGAAAAGTAGAATCTCACTGGAGTGTCTTTTCACATCCAATATATCAACCCTCATATATAAAAGTTACACACTCCTGGGCAAGCCTCAGAGTTCACAACTATTATCGTCTTAACATATTTGATATCAAAAGCACTCTGGTGATATATAATATATATCTTTATATATGAGAGAGAGAGAGAATGTCACCATATATATATATATATTAGAGTGAGTGAGTGAGTTTGGTTTTACGCCGCTTTTAGCAATACTCCAGCAATATCACGGCGGGGGACACCAGAAATAGGCTTCACACATTGTACCCATGTTGGGATTCGAACCCGGGTCTTCGGCGTGACGAGCGAACGTTTTAACCACTAGGCTACCCGACCGCCCCTATATATATTAGAACAAATAAAAGTCAAATGATGACAACCAACAATTACACTTTGAAGTCTAAACGACGTTCAGCCCACACCTACACAACCAAATGGCAACATCAGCAGGACTCAACACCTGTCCTATAAATTGTATTGTGTTCAATTTGTACATCTTTAACGCATACACTTTTACATTTCTGATACATGCAGTCAGTGTTATCCCAAAATTGCAAGACAATGCCTCTCAATTATGGTGAAGAAATATCCTGTCCAACCCAGAATATTAGGTCTCCCTGACTAGAGTGAGTGAGCGAGTATGGCTTTACTCCGCTGTTAGCAATATTCCAGCAATATCACAGCAGGGTCCCAACTAGGGCCAGTCTAGTTGTCTTGGTAAACCATGTATCGTATAAAGTCGAACCCTTTTATCTCCGATATCTCTGTTCTCTGTTAGCGGGACTGTGGTGCAACTTCAAAAATCCGGACATCTAGTCATCGCAAGTGCACTCTATCTGATTAAACTCTGATCTTTCCTCAAATATGATACCTATGTGTGGCATTCTGGGAACTTTCTTATTAGCCAATCAGCATCAATGCTTCTGAATTCTCAGTAGGAATGAGCGAAACAGTCAAATCTTATTTCTGTAGCTCAAAACAAATATAACTGGGTAGTTCCGAATGCAGAAAAATAAAACCCTTCTATTACATTGTTTTGGATTATATTACATCTTGTCATGTTCAATGCCACAACAAAGTTGTGAACTTTTGAGGGCATAAGTGTGTTTTGTGGCGGTGAGCTTTCCTTCAATCAAAATTTTCAATTGGAGGTCGTCAATATATAATAAAGCCCAACTGATATGACCTTAGGAGGTCGACCTTCACGCAGATAGGTATCATATCAGAGCAAAAGATCTGATTTTAATGAGATTGAGTCATAAAAACAACACAACAAACATAATATGTAAATAAAGGTTTGACAAATCTTCAGTACAATTAGAAAAACTTCACATCCTACTCAAATGACAGCCTGATGAAATATGACAACTTGTGAGATGCGATAACACGATGCTCTGGAATAACAACAAACTGATCAATAAATAGTCAACAATACAATGTAAATGAACTGTAAAATCAAATATGACAAATATTCAGCTGTTTTGGCTGTATGTAAAGGTTTACATACCTGATACAAACTTAATGTGAATGAATTACTTCCTATTTCAATTTGAAATTTTGTGATTTTTTACAATTTACATTTTCTTAAAGTTTCTTTATTTCCATAATGATTTGAGAAATAAATTGTCTGGGCAGCCTGTGTTGTCTACTGGATGATGGCAAGGCCCTGACTTGTAATGAGAGGCAATTTCTTCTTAATTAGGTTTAGATCGGCCAAATTTGTGTTGATGATAAAGCTTTTTTCTTCTCCAACCTCTATCATGGTCGCTCTTGTCATGACTATGAGAAAAAGAGAAGGAATATCCTCATGATCCTATAGAAATATGACCGCCTCCGTGGTCTAGTGGTAGAGCGTCCGCCCGGAGAGCGGAAGGTCCAGGGTTTGATCCCCGACCGTGTCATACCAAAAGACGTAAAAAGATGGTACTTGTTGTTACCCTGTCTGGCGCTCGGCATTAAGGGGCTAAAACAAGGACTGGTCAGCTCGGAGTCAGTATACTGTGTCTGAGTGGGGTATTCATGTTAAACTGCGGCATGGTATCTCAGTGAGCTAGCACTATAAATCGGCATCAGTCCGGACTAGTACAAGCAGCCACACACACGTGCATGCACGTCATTTATAAGTGCAATAATCTTGGACGCAACGTTAAACCCCATTTCACCTCACCTCACCTATAGAAATATGACCTTATTTCTTAGCCATGACCGTTCAATATTCCGGAAGGGGATAGGGATCTTAATTTTTTTTAAATAAAATCTGTTTTAAAAAATTGTTGGGAAAACATTATTTGTCATCAGATTTAACAAGAATAAACAATTATATATACATTTCTCCCTGGACATTTGAAGAATATTGTGTTTTGAGTGAAAGTGTTGGTTGGTTTGAGAGAAAACATTTTTACGCCTTAAAGAACTGACTAAAAAAAGATTCTGTCAAAAATATTCCAGCCACACCCACGCCTCAACATGTGAAATGATGGGCCCTATAATATCTCATCACCATCTTTTGTTTCATGCTCCACCCCTTCAGTCATTTATTTTGTATTAATTCAGTTTTATTTGTATTCAATTTTCAGTTTCAATATGTTTGACTGACATCAAAAACTAAAATTTGAATAAAAATAAAATGACCACCCAAATATTTTGCCTGTCAAGGAAGACATAACAAAATGATTAAAATAATTTATAGCTGCATGGTGGTTGAAGCCACTGCCATTTATAAACTGATGGTAGTGTTGACAACTGAGACCCAGACTGACATCGGATGAAGCTGGTGATGTATGCAAGGTGATGGAATCTGTCACCCACTGACAATCCACATTATGTTCCATCGCCTTTTAAAAAAGGTTTGTTCTTCATTCACAATCAGTAAGTTGCTTTCTTTTTCAATTATCAAATTATCACTACATCATTTTTTGGCTTGTAAACCAACAATTGAAAAATAAAAAAACTCACCATCCACAATAAACAAAGATGGCATTCCTCACAGCACATTTGTGAAATTTTCTCACTCAAATTGATAATTCATGGGTTTGGTCTTCACATGACTTTTGGAAAGTTTGAATATTTCCTTGGAGTAAGAGACAAGATTTCATCACAAAAATCAACAAAGTCTCTGAAACTCCTTGTCGATGTCTTGTTTTATACAAGTAAAGACATTTTGAAGATAGGATCCCAGACCCCAGAGAGATCTGCCAGCTTATTAACATAAGACATGGCATGAGAGATGAAACACATGTTCCCCAGGTCGGAAACTAATCGAGATGGGAGAACACAGACATTGGCTGTTGCCATGGTTACAGCTGCCATCAAACAACTGATCTCATGCTGACTCCTATTCAGTCATCAGTATGCAAAGTATTTGTTTCAAACGGTATCCATGGCAATTCTCCCATCTGTGGCTAAATTCCTTCTCTGGTAGAACATGTCCTCAGACACTGATTGATAATGAAGGAATTTGATTTTGTAAAATTATCCCCAACACCCAAAACGTTTTTTGAATTGTAGGAAGAGAGAGTGAGTTGGGTTTAATGCCTCTTGCAATAATACGTTTACCACTTTGGTGAAACCCACGAGCCAGGTATGGTGCTGACAAACCTAGAAACATTGGAGTAAATTGGGATTCAAAACCAAGACCATAGGTTTCTAGGTAGCCAAGAGAAGCAACTCTGCACAACGAATTGCGATACCCTTGACAACTGAGCCACCCGTTTTCTTGCGGGTGTGTATATATATTTCTATATATGGTTACTACTCAAAACAAGGTAAGGAATGCCCACAAGTAGCATACTGATTTTCATCAATTATTATCTAACAGGTAATTCCGTTTTTGTTTTGATTTTTGTAGGTGCAACTTGATATTTTCCTAATCCAGTAAATATTGACTGTTTGGTCATATAGAACAATTTTCAATTTATTTTTGCATTTTGGTTCTGGTCTATCCATTCATTAAACCAAAAACCATCGGATGTGTAGCCTTGTATCCTGTCACAACCGTCGGCCATGTTTGGGTACAGATAAATGCTTTCCTTCAAACTGTTCCCTTATTTCTTCCCCTGAGATTATATTGCCTTTGGTGGGTGGGGGGCTGTAATCTGATGTGAGTGATTATGAGGGACACTTCCATGCAGAGAGGTCGAGAGAGTCCAGGTGCTTCACTGTACTCTTCTTCCACACAAGCCAGATGAGGCCGAGGATGACACAGGCCACGGACTCAATGTAGTAGCCATCCATGGTGGTGTTGCACTTGCCGTCCGCTGCGTGACACTCCTGGAAGACAGGATGGGGAACGAGTTGAGGAAATGTCATGCAGCAGTCACTACATGCAGAGATAAGAGAGCGAAGAGACTGAAACAGGATCTGCTAAACTAGTGGTTGACAGTGTGAACTTCCTCTAACATTTACCACTTTAGTGAAACCCACGAGAATGTAACCAAGGTGAACCTGGCACTGAAAACCCTGATCACAGGTAAAGGGATAGTAAGGGACACAACGCTGCAAAACCAGCAGGGCCACCTGCTGCCCTTAGAGACTGAGAGGAGAAACTGAGAGCAGAAACTGAGAGGAGAGACTGAGAGGAGAGATTGAGAGGAGAGACTGAAAGGAGAGACTGAGAGGAGAGACTGAAAGGAGAGACTGAGAGGAGAGACAGAGGAGAAACTGAGAAGAGAGACTGAGAAGAGAGACTGAGAGGAGAGACTGAGAGGAGAGACTGAAAGGAGAGACTGAGAGGAGAGACAGAGGAGAAACTGAGAAGAGAGACTGAGAAGAGAGACTGAGAGGAGAGACTGAGAGGAGAGACTGAGAGGAGAGACTGAAAGGAGAGACTGAGAGGAGAGACAGAGGAGAAACTGAGAAGAGAGACTGAGAGGAGAGACTGAGAGGAGAGACCGAGAGGAGAGACTGAAAGGAGAGACTGAGAGGAGAGACAGAGGAGAAACTGAGAAGAGAGACTGAGAAGAGAGACTGAGAGGAGAGACTGAGAAGAGAGACTGAGAGGAGAGACTGAGAAGAGAGACTGAGAGAGATTGAGAGGAGAAACTGAGAAGAGAGACTGATAGGAGAGACGGAGAAGAAAGACTGAGAGGAGAGACTGAGAAGAGAGACTGAGAAGAAAGACTAAGAGGAGAGACTGAGAAGAGAGACGGAGAAGAAAGACTGAGAGGAGAGATTGAGAAGAGAGACGAAGAAGAAAGACTGAGAGGAGAGACTGAGAAGAGAGACTGAGAGGAGAAACTAAGAGGAGAGACTGAGAGGGAAGACAGAGAGGAAAGACAGAGAGGAGAGACAGAGAAGGAAGACAGAGAGGAAAGACTGAGAGGAGAGACAGAGAGGAGAGACAGAGAAGGAAGACAGAGAGGAAAGACTGAGAGGAGAGACAGAGATGAGAGACTGAGAGGAGAGACTGAGAAGAAAGACTGAGAGGAGAGACTGAGAGGAGAGACAGAGGAGAGATTGAGAAGAGAGACTGAGAGGAGAGACAGAGAGGAAAGACTGAGAGGAGAGACAGGAGAGATTGAGAAGAGAGACAGAGGAGAGACTGAGAGGAGAGTGAGAAGAAAGACTGAGAGGAGAGACAGAGAGGAGAGACAGAGGAGAGAAACAGAGAGGAGAGACAGAGGAGAGACAGAGAGGAGAGACAGAGAAGAGAGACTGAGAAGAGAGACAGAGGAGAGATTGAGAAGAGAGAGTGAGAGGAGATACTGAGAGGAGAGACTGAGAGGAGAGACAGAGGAGAGATTGAGAAGAGAGACAGAGGAGAGACTGAGAGGAGAGACTGAGAAGAAAGACTGAGAGGAGAGACAGAGGAGAGAAACAGAGGAGAGACTGAGAAGAGAGACAGAGGAGAGATTGAGAAGAGAGACAGAGAGGAAAGACTGAGAAGAGAGACAGAGAGGAGAGACATAGTAGAGATTGAGAAGAGAGACAGAGGAGAGACTGGGAAGAAAGACTGAGAGGAGAGACAGAGGAGAGAAACAGAGAGGAGAGACTGAGAAGAGAGACAGAGGAGAGATTGAGAAGAGAGACAGAGGAGAGACTGAGAGGAAAGACTGAGAAGAGAGACAGAGAGGAGAGACATAGGAGAGATTGAGAAGAGAGACAGAGGAGAGACTGAGAGGAATGACTGCAAGGAGAGACAGAGAGGAAAGACTGAGAGGAGAGACTAAGAGGAAAGACTGAGAAGGTAAGCTCCATGCTGCTACGTACCGCTGTGAGAGTCTTGCTGTTGCAGGAGTCAACGCCGTCCGCTGTGCAGTTCTTCCAGGTGAGGAAGTCAACCATCCAGAGCGCAACAGTCGCGGGCCAGTTGCCCCCTGAAACACAGTCTCAAATACACTCACTTCCCCCTGAAACATAGTCTCATATACACCCAATGCCCCCTGAAACATAGTCTCATATACACCCACTGCCCCCTGAAACATAATCTCATATACACCCACTGTCCCTGAAACATAATCTCATATACACCCACTGCCCCCTGAAACATAGTCTCATATACACCCACTGCCCCCTGAAACACATTCTCATATACACCCACTGCCCCTGAAACATAGTCTCATATACACCCACTGCCCCCTGAAACATAGTCTCATATACACCCACAGCCCCCTGAAACATAGTCTCAAATACACCCACTGCCCCCTGAAACACATTCTCATATACACCCACTGTCCCTGAAACATAGTCTCATATACACCCACTGCCCCCTGAAACATAGTCTCATATACACCCACTGCCCCCTGAAACATAGTCTCATATACACCCACTGCCTCCTGAAACATAGTCTCATATACACCCACTGCCCCCTGAAACACAGTCTCATATACACCCACTGCCTCCTGAAACATAGTCTCATATACATCCACTGCCCCCTGAAACATAGTCTCATATACACCCACTGCCCCCTGAAACACATTCTCATATACACCCACTGCCCCTGAAACATAGTCTCATATACACCCACTGCCCCTGAAACATAGTCTCATATACACCCACTGCCCCCTGAAACATAGTCTCATATGTACCTAATGCTTCACATACATTTGTCAGCCATGTGACACCACGTCGAACAACTCACCCAAGTTGGACAGAGTATTGAGAAGGGTCATGTAGGTGCCCCCAATCGCAGGGTCGCTGACTTTAGCGGCGAACGCCATCGTTGCCACGAACATGCTGTACACAAACACCTGTAAGGGGATGAACATCATGAACAGTGAAAATAATACAATGAAAATCTGAGTGAATGACCATCTTCCTGGGAGGCGAGTAGTGAGTGTTTGGGAGATAAACATACTGTGTTTTCATTGTAGAGCTAGGTTACCTGTAGATTTAGCCGCGCTAAATTGAATTTTAAACCCAATGCACAGCGTGAGGTTTCAAATGTTACATTTAGAGGGGTTAAATCTCCATTCTACCATGACTAAAACGCAAACTCTTTGGTGTAAGCAAATATACTGAGTGAAGCAGCATGGGTTGAGTCCAATGTTTTGAGTGGGTTATCGATCTGAATGACAGGCATTGAAAGCATATAACCACGGCAACTTTGTCAACTAACATGAGGTGGGCACACCAAAGAAAACTAAGCAAGCTTTGCAAGCTTTCGTTCTACACAACATGTCACCATTATGTCGTCATATCGCTCATTGTGAGCGCAAAAGATACGCCGTCACAGTCGTATATAAGAGAAGCACCAAATTCCAAGCTTTCTGCTTTTCCCAAAACTTAAAATACCTTCTCTTTAAAGATTTCTACTGTGATTTCTGAACAAAATGTATTGCCACACATCGTTTGAATATTGTAGTTTAAATATGCCTACCGACAGTAACTGAAAAGTACTATGCTGTGAATATTAGCTTCCACGGTGATACCGACGTCAAACCAGCCGTTTCAAACAGAGGGGATTTATTCTGATTTAATAGCCTCTGATTGACCAATCAGAATCGAGTTATTTTCAAATTCATGGTGGAATTACTGGTTAAACTGAATCAGCAACCTTGCAGCTATTGGTAGTGTTCCTTGGAGTCCTGCACTGCACAATACAACTGATTGGATGGGAGACTCGGGGAGACTCGGGGAGAGTGCTGATGGAGACTGGCAGTAGGGAAGATCTTGAAATGCAAACTAAGTTCCCTTGGCATGTAAATTAGGAACAAAATAATTTTGAGTTTTTTCAGTTCTTATTTTACATACAGGCCTTTTCCACTTTATTGCGCTGTTATCACTGAGGTCTCCTCTGTCAAGCCATGGCGTAGCTGCCGAGAGTAACCGAGGGTGACCACGTTACCTGATGTATAGCATAGCTGCCTAGGGTGACCACGTACCTGATGTATGGCGTAGCTGCCGAGGGTGACCACGTACCTGATGTATGGCGTAGCTGCCAATGTGACCACATACCTGATGTAAGGCGTAGCTGCCGAGGGTGACCACGTACCTGATGTATGGCGTAGCTGCCAATGTGACCACGTACCTGATGTAAGGCGTAGCTGCCGATGGTGACCACGTACCTGATGTAAGGCGTAGCTGCCGAGGGTGACCACGTACCTGATGTATGGCGTAGCTGCCGAGGGTGACCACGTACCTGATGTATGGCGTAGCTGCCAATGTGACCACGTACCTGATGTATGGCGTAGCTGCCAATGTGACCACGTACCTGATGTAAGGCGTAGCTGCCAATGTGACCACGTACCTGATGTAAGGCGTAGCTGCCGAGGGTGACCACGTACCTGATGTATGGCGTAGCTGCCAAGGGTGATGACGTACCTGATGTATGGCGTAGCTGCCGAGGGTGACCACGTACCTGATGTATGGCGTAGCTGCCAATGTGACCACATACCTGATGTAAGGCGTAGCTGCCGAGGGTGACCACGTACCTGATGTATGGCGTAGCTGCCAATGTGACCACGTACCTGATGTAAGGCGTAGCTGCCGAGGGTGACCACGTACCTGATGTATAGCGTAGCTGCCGATGGTGACCACGTACCTGATGTAAGGCGTAGCTGCCGAGGGTGACCACGTACCTGATGTATGGCGTAGCTGCCGAGGGTGACCACGTACCTGATGTATGGCGTAGCTGCCAATGTGACCACGTACCTGATGTATGGCGTAGCTGCCAATGTGACCACGTACCTGATGTAAGGCGTAGCTGCCAATGTGACCACGTACCTGATGTAAGGCGTAGCTGCCGAGGGTGACCACGTACCTGATGTATGGCATAGCTGCCAAGGGTGATGACGTACCTGATGTAAGGCGTAGCTGCCGAGGGTGACCACGTCCCTGATGTATGGCGTAGCTGCCGAGGGTGACCACGTACCTGATGTATGGCGTAGCTGCCAATGTGACCACATACCTGATGTAAGGCGTAGCTGCCGAGGGTGACCACGTACCTGATGTATGGCGTAGCTGCCGAGGGTGACCACGTACCTGATGTATGGCGTAGCTGCCAATGTGACCACATACCTGATGTAAGGCGTAGCTGCCGAGGGTGACCACGTACCTGATGTAAGGTGTAGCTGCCGAGGGTGACCATGTACCTGATGTAAGGCGTAGCTGCCGAGGGTGACCACGTACCTGATGTATGGCGTAGCTGCCGAGGGTGACCACGTACCTGATGTATGGCGTAGCTGCCGAGGGTGACCACGTACCTGATGTATGGCATAGCTGCCGAGGGTGACCACGTACCTGATGTAAGGCGTAGCTGCCAAGGGTGATGACATACCTGATGTAAGGCGTAGCTGCCGAGGGTGATGACGTACCAGTACCAGGGGAACTCCCCAGGCGCCGTCTGCGCCACAGTCGCCCAGTACACCAGAACGCAGTACACCAACCCCAGGATCAATCTGCAACACATAACTCAGGGTCAGTCTTATCAACTTCGGGGCACTTCGGCCTGGCTGTCTCCAGCGTCCATTTCGCTACAAAGAGTTGCGCCTTCCAGAAAACAATGACTGTGAGTTTGAATCCCAGATTCTCCCTGATCATTGAAAATCCTGATTTTGGTTTGTGCTTTGAACAGTATTCCAGTTATATCACGGTGTGTCAGCTTAATTAGGGAGGAAAGCCCAAAGTGCTGACAGACCAAGGAAAATAATTTGGGTGAACCGGGATTCGAACCCAAGATGACTGGGTAACCTTAGGTTTCAAATCTAAAATAATGACTTGTTTTGAATAGACAATGGTGATGGGTGAGGGGTGGGGATGGGGGTGGGGGTGGGGGTGGGATGGGGTGGGGTGGGGTGTGTGTGTGTGTGTGTGTAAGTGTGGGGGGTGGGGGGGAGACAATCAAGGGTAACTGGCCTGGGGACCTTGTCTGTCTTGGAATCTCCATGGAGGGTGGCGGAACACTGAACCCTCGTGGGGTGAAGAAGCAGAGTACTGGGGAAATTGTCCAGGAATCCTCACAGGAGACAGCACTACAAGACATCTCACCTGAAAGGCATGGCTCGGAGGAAGACGTCCATGGGTCGGGGTCCGGTTGTGTACTTGCTGATGCCGAGTGCCAGGAGAATCTGCAGCGGCACCATGGGAACAGCAAACAGCGCCAGTCTCTCTTTGGGGAGTCCCGCCTCTATCAACTTCAGGCTCGTGAGGGAATCCGCAGCAGCAAATCCAATCTAAACAGAACACAGGAAAAGTCCACATGAATGGGCTTTCACTATTACATTATTTTTAGTATTATTCTTGTTGTGGTTATCCTTTAAAGGTCATATAATGAGCCTGACCTCTATATCATACTTGTAATTAAACATCTCCATGCCCTGCCTCAGTTAGTTTAGACCGCACGGATGGCCAAGTCGTCTAAGGCGCCACGATTCGCTGTGCAGAGTTGCATCCCTTGGACACGCCAGAAACCTATGATTGTGGGTTCGAATCCCGGTTCGCCCTGATTATGTTTCTAGGTTTGTCAGCACCACACCCGTGCTCGTGTGTTTCACCGAAAATGTAAACATCTGAGACCTGCATCACTTCGGGCTTTCCTCCAACATTAAGCTGACACGCCTTGATATAACTGGAACACTGTTAAAAGCGGCGTTAAACCCAACTCACACACTAGACTGCCTACGTGGTCCAGTGGTAGAGTGCCCGCCTGGTGAGCGGAAGGTCCAGGGTTTGATCCCCGGCCACGTCATACCAAAAGACGTTAAAAGATGGTACTTGTTACCCTGTCCGGCGCTCGGCATTAAGGGGCTAAAACAAGGACTGGTCGGCTCAGACTCAGTATACTGTGTCTGAGTGGGGTATTCATGTTAAACTGCGGCATGGTATAGCACTATAAATCATCATCAGTCCGGACTAGTACAAGCAGCCACACACACATACACGTGCATGCACATCTCTATATAAGTGCAATAATCTTGGACGCAACGTTAAACCCCCTTTCACCTCTCCTTACCCCAGTTAGTTTACTGAATACCAGGAATAGACCTGGGTAAACTGCTAACAGTGGAAACGTGTTGCAAATGTAGGACGATGACACAACCTGCCACATCAGACATATTTCATATGATGGAGGCCAGGATATAATCTGGACCAGAAAATCCAGTGATTGATATTATGAAGGAAGATCCACAGTGTCGGGGACAGTTGACAGACCTGATCACCCAGATCATCAAGTCACCTTGTGCAACTAGTATAGGTTACTGGGCCCAGGGGACCAATTCTAAGCAGGAATCCACACAGGTTACGCCACTCATATTACCGCCAGTTCCCCATGTACGTCAGTTCCTTTCACAAGGATGAAACCAAAGAATTATTTTCCCCCCCCATCTCCACATGGTTCTCATCAACAAAATGTTTACCCACAATGCAAAACAAAACATATACGAATTTACCCCCAAATGACCTTGACCTAATTTCCAACTGACCTTGCATGTGAGGAGAATGAGGCAGTAGGACATGACAGCAGGTCGTTTGATGACCTTCCCGAGTATCTTGTAGGTTTCCACGATGCCCTGGTCAGGGTCGGCCGAGAGGTCAAGCTTTTCGTGCTTCAATACCCAGACTAGAGTGGTTGTGATGAAGAACACCACGCCCCAGAATGTAAGAAAACCTGCAACAGCAAATCCATAATTCATTACTGTTGAAAACTGCCTCATCACATGAATCAAAATAACTACTACATAAATTCACACACATACTTATAAGGAGAGAAGCCTCTTTCATATCACTATAGTTAATCTGTCGAATCAGGTTAGCTACAGTAAAATGAAAGAACTGGGTGGTAGTTTAAATAGCTGCAAAATCCGGTCACAGAGAAATCACGTAACAGATACTCAGTCATGTGTTTGCTGTGGGTTCTTAAGGATCTCTCAACTTAAAAAGACTTAAGAACTGGGTATATTTTTCATCTTAAATATGTTTCAATATATACATGCCAGTGAGATTAATGAACATGTTCACCAAATGTGTTTCTTTCACATCTATATCATTAATATCAGATACAAGAAAAAGACTTTGTGATATGGACATGTCTTATCCCTGATATGCAACATTTCTGTTACAGAAAAACATCAGGATTATACTATTTTAGGTTAAAAGTGTAATAATAAACATCAGGATTATACTATTTTAGGTTAAAAGTGTAAATAAGCAAAGCATAAAAAGTATTTTCACTCCCAGACAGGATGCTGGAGTGATGTCTACATTCCAATTCCATCTCACGACATCTGGCACATTGCCAATGCTTCACAGTTTTGGTAAACTTCCATCCTCCACCTCCCCTGAACAATGCTGAATACATACGACCACTTTAACACTGCAGGGCTTTGTCTAGGATTCTTAACTTAGTGATCCTGGAATGCAATATGGAAAAAAATCATTATTTTATTCAAACTTGCCCTTTTTTAAAGTTTTCATTTTCTTAAATTCAGAGGCTTTTTAACATTGTATTACAATACTGCATTGAGTGCTATAGTATAATATTAAACTTATCAAAACCAGGGGGCACTGGTGGCCTAGTCGTCTAAGGAACGGCGATTCGCTGTGCAGAGTTGCGCCCCTTGGGCATGCCAGAAACCTATGATTGTGGGTTCGAATTCCGGTTCGCCCTGATTATGTTATACATCATTTTGACCCCAATCTCATTAAAATAAGATCTTAGTTCTCGTTGCCGTTAAACAAAGATCCGAGGACATCCCATTACGGGTCACATCAGACCGACCTTGCGCGATTTTTGACCGCCCAATGGAATGACCAATCAGAAGGCAGCTTTCCCGTGCTTTACAGCACTAATTTCAAATTGGCAGCTATGCTTCGAAACATATTTTGACAAATTCTCGATTACGATTTTGAAACCTGAACAAAAGAGCATTCTGAAATGGCTAATAGATGGTTTAGATTGTATGGATTCAGTCGTTAAACCTATAACTATCGTTCGGAATATCCTGTGTTAAAGTTTTCGAGGTTGCATAATGAGAAATCACATTCCGACTGTTACTTTCATAATCTGGTAAGCGACGCTCTGATTGGTCGGATGAAAGGTTGTTCTGACGTGACCCCTGATGGGATGTCTTCAGATCTTTGTTTAGCGGTAGCGAGAACTTAGATCTGATTGTAATGAGATTGTTTTGACCCTGTAATCTTGATAGTTTGACTGCATGATCGTTTACAAATATCCTCACTACAATCCATCCCAGTGAACTAAACAAAGACGCAAGCTCTACTGTTCATATAGTTAAGCCCTAACTCTCAACAACATGAGGTCATATCAGCTGTTATATCACTCCTACCACTATTAGACAGTGCAACAGCTGTTCCCCTAAACAGCCCATCACTACAAAGTGCAAGTCAACACGTTCACCTGATTGTCTATAATCTCCAGCAGAAACACAGTTGTTGTTGACACTGATCTAGATTACTCTCATCATCATAATCATCATATCATAGGATGATAGCTGTCCTATAACATTTCTTATTTATATTATTAAATTGGGCAAATCCATACCTGAGTGTGGGTAGTAGTGTCTACTGTGACCTACCTGAGAGTGACTAGCCCCTGTGTCTACTGCAACCTACATGAGTGTGGCTAGTCATGTCTACTGCGACCTACCTGAGAGTGACTAGCCCCTGTGTCTACTGCAACCTACATGAGTGTGGCTAGTCATGTCTACTGCGACCTACCTGAGAGTGACTAGCCCCTGTGTCTACTGCAACCTACATGAGTGTGGCTAGTCATGTCTACTGCGACCTACCTGAGAGTGACTAGCCCCTGTGTCTACTGCAACCTACATGAGTGTGGCTAGTCATGTCTACTGCGACCTACCTGAGAGTGACTAGCCCCTGTGTCTACTGCAACCTACATGAGTGTGGCTAGTCATGTCTACTGCGACCTACCTGAGAGTGACTAGCCCCTGTGTCTACTGTGACCTACCTGAGTGTGGCTAGTCATGTCTACTGTGACCTACCCGAGAGTGACTAGCCCCTGTGTCTACTGTGACCTACCTGAGTGTGGCTAGTCATGTCTACTGTGACCTACCTGAGAGCGACTAGCCCCTGTGTCTACTGTGACCTACCTGAGTGTGGCTAGTCATGTCTACTGTGACCTACCCGAGAGTGACTAGCCCCTGTGTCTACTGTGACCTACCCCAGAGTGACTAGCCCCTGTGTCTACTGTGACCTACCCTAGAGAGTGACTAGTCCCTGTGTCTACTGCAACCTACCTGAGAGAGTGACTAGCCCCTGTGTCTACAGTGACCTACCCAAGTGTGACTAGCCCCTGTCTACAGTGATCTACCTGAGAGAGTGACTAGTCCCTGTGTCTACAGCGACCTACCCGAGAGAGTGACTAGCCCCTGTGTCTACAGCGACCTACCCTAGAGAGTGACTAGCCCCTGTGTCTACTGCAACCTACATGAGTGTGGCCAGTGTCTACTACAACCTCCCTGAAAGAATGACTAGCCCCTGTGTCTACAGTGACCTACCCAAGAGTGACTAGTCCCTGTGTCTACAGTGACCTACCTGAGAGAGTGACTAGCCCCTGTGTCTACTGTGACCTACCCAAGAGTGACTAGTCCCTGTGCCTACTGTGACCTACATGAGAGAGTGACTAGCCCCTGTGTCTACAGTGACCTACCCAAGAGTGACTAGCCCCTGTGTCTACAGTGACCTACCCAAGAGTGACTAGTCCCTGTGCCTACAGTGACCTACCTGAGAGAGTGACTAGCCCCTGTGTCTACTGCAACCTACCTGAGAGAGTGACTAGTCCTTGTGTCTACTGCAAACCTACCTGAGAGAGTGACTAGCCCCTGTGTCTACAGTGACCTATCCAAGAGTGATTAGCCCGTGTGACCTACCTGAGAGTGACTAGTCCCTGTGACTACAGCAACCTACTCGAGAGAGTGGCTAGCCCCTATGTCTACAGTGACCTACCCAAGAGAGTTGCTAGTCATGTCTACTGCGACCTACCTGAGAGAGTGACTAGGCCCTGTGTCTACAGTGACCTACCCGAGAGAGTCGCTAGTCATGTCTACTGTGACCTACCTGAGAGAGTGACTAGGCCCTGTGTCTAGAGTGACCTACCCGAGAGAGTTGTTAGTCATGTCTACTGTGACCTACCTGAGAGAGTGACTAGGCCCTGTGTCTACAGTGACCTACCCGAGAGAGTCGTTAGTCATGTCTACTGTGACCTACCTGAGAGAGTGACTAGTCCCTGTGCCTGTGGCACGGACCTCAGATAGTTGTTGCAGAACTCGGGCGACTCCAGCGCCAGGAAGAGGACGTTGCCCAGGAAGTAGCCAGTAGTCTGACCGACAGAGTTGCATGTACTTGCCCAACCGACATTACGCCTGCAAATAAAGTTCCTCCAACCTTAATGTCCACACAAAGACACCCCACTCCAACCCAAACACACTAATCCCTGACCCAAACACACTCCTCCCCTACCCAAACACACACACACCCCTCCCCACACAACCACACCCATCTTCCACACACAAACACACCCCTCTCCCCCACACACACACCCAAACACACCCCTCCCCTGACCAAACACACACACACACACACACAAACACATGTATTTTTTTAAATTTCCTAATTTTTTTAAACTAAATATATTATTTATATATTACATGCTGCCAGAAAGTCAAGCAGGTGAAGAAGAATTTCCTCTGCTATCTACATGATCTAAGCAGATTCTGGTATCACGGAAGCCTGCACCGTTATGCATAGTTTATATCATGTCCAGGCATGGAATAATCAACAACACTCACAGACCTGGGCGCCGTTCCACAAAGCAATCTTAGCACTAAGGTGATCTTAAGTCCCATACTTTAACATAGGTTTATGATCATCGTAGTGCTAAGATCGCTTTGAGGAACGGGGCCCTAACACCCACATCTCCCAGTCTCCTCACCTCGATAGCATCGTCAGTGCCCAGCCATCCACGGCGATGTCTTGTGTAGCTGCCAGGAAGTTCAACATGAAGAATATAACGGTCAGCAGCATCACACTCACTTGAGCGTCCTCGTCACCATCTCCAAGAATGTCCTTGATATGCCACGACAACACAATCATAAACACGCCTATCAGGTACTGGGTCGGCACCAGCCATGTCTTCCGCCGCCCAAACTGAAGCCAGTATATAGAATCCACCAACGGCGCCCAAAGTAGTTTTACACTAAACGGCCAATACACAAAACTAAACAACGCCTGTTCTTTGTAACTTACCTGCCTACTTTGTAACAACATTGGGATGCTACCAGCCAAGCCTAAAGGAATACCTTGTAGAATGTATAAGAATGTCAACAGAGCTATGCTTCCATAGTCCCCCTTTAAATTGCTGCCCTCTTTTAACGTTTTATCTTCATCGTCATACAAGTCCGGTTGAACAACGGAGGTCGAGATGGGAATATGAGGTCCTATGAAGTCACTTTCGGGGTCCACCCCTTCTATAAGATGCCGCCCTCCTTTCCTGGGGCGAGCATTGCCTTTGTTGACAGCCATGTTGGCTGCTATCTCGGGCATGAGAATGTACTCGTCAAGAAAAAACTTGAGCTTTCTTGCAAGAAATATCAGCATATATATCAGTCGGATCACATCAATCTGAAAAAAAAAGCTTCGTAGGTTATTGTTGTTTGGATCATAATAATACATAAACAAAACCAATAATTTTACAAGCAATTCTTGGGCTGCACACATTAACTGCCAATTTTGTCGAACTGGAAATGACAAATTGTAAAGGTACCAAAAGATTGGAAATATTGTTACAATATTACAAATATGTGTATAGTGTGTGAAAAAGCTGAACGAAAAATATAACACTGGAAATAGATGAAGAAAAAGGATACTATAAGAGAAAACCAGAGCTCCAGATAACTTTTTGTTCAACTGAGTTTTTACTCTAAGGTAACCAATATTTTTTCACTTTTCTAGTCGTCACTCTATTGGGTTGGGTTTTTTTAGTGAACATTTTAAGATTTTTTAAAAATGAAATAAAGTTTTAGATGTGTATAAGTGTTCTAAATATATAGGCTTGACTCGGAAAGTAAATTAGCTCGTAATTGTGTTTCAGAAATTAGCTTCTTTGTGCACATGCTGAAAAGGCTTCACTGGGTATTTACGAGAGCTGTTTTTATACATTTGAGTTTTTCATTTAATTATGCGTTTCTGTACGCAAGTTAATTGAGAGTAATTGGGTTTTGAATATTTTGGAGGGGGGGGGGGGGGGGGGGGGGGGGTATTTTACGGAAATACGCTGCTTATCTGTAGCTCTGGAAGCCCAGGACCAAAGATGGATTTTTTAACATATATGAACTCATTCAACAGCACAGTGACCGGCTCCAAGCAAACACTGTCATCATGATATGTTTAGGGCCAGTAAGTACTTGGTTTGATAACAACACAAACAAAGGTTAAAATTAAACTGACCAGCAAAGTTTAAAAATGTTATGTAGTTTTTTTTCCATAGACATAAAACCCACAGCTTACTGGCTCAATACTGGCCCCATAATGGGAGGAATAAACTGAGTTCTGGTTCATTGTGTGAGGCAACAAGTAGGACAAGCAGACAATTAAGATGAATACATGGATTGAGCTGTTGAATTCTGTCAATCAGTATCCATTGTCATGTTCTTGGTCTTTATAATATAAATATAATCTCTACAAATTAGTACAATGTCTCATTAACATGATTAACAAGGCCGAGCTCACGTAGACCTATGGAACACTGGCGTTTTACTTGACATTTCAGTGGAGTTTGTTTGTTGTTTCATGATGCACTCAGCAATATTCCAGCTATGTGACGGCGACCTGTATATAATCAGGTCTGGATCAGACAATCCAGCGATCGATATTGTGAGCAACGATCTTCACAGTCGGGGTATGATAACACAATCAACAAAGTCCCGCAGCCTGACCGCCTGATTCTATTTGTCACCTCTTAAGCCCAGCATAGTTTGAATACATGACACCTATATATATATATATATATATTGTGCTCTTTGCACTTACTAAGAATAAAAGAAGTTGCTTTCCATAAAAAAAGTGTCATGTATTCATGTTCTCCCAACCTTTAAATGCCTATCAAAGACTTAAACATAGTTTGCAGGTGAATACTTCCAACAAGGAATCTCCATACCCTGGTCTATCATGTCTGTATTATAGGAGCTAATGGGACCGATGTATTGTGATATATTGTGATGTATTGTGATATATTGTGATGTATTGTGATATATTGTGATGTATTGTGATATATTGCCGTATATTGTGATATATTGTGGTATATTGTGTTATATTCTGATATATTGTGATATATTGTGATATATTGTGGTATATAATGATATATTGTGATATATTGTGGTATACTGTGATATATTGTGATATATTGTGGTATATTGATATATTGTGATATATTCTGATATATTACATATACCCACAGGACTACCAGGACCCTTGGTTAGTCTTGTGATATATTGTTTAATGACAAAATTATCTGGCACTTTATTGTTACATTACAAGTCACTTATGTTCACGTTTCTATCTGACCATGCACCCATTCCTTCTTACTTTTATATGTTAGAATAAAGATCAAACTTCAGTCAAATTCAGTGTATGCATGACCAGGTCGTTTTATATGTGTACCTAAACATGCTAAATACATTTGGTCCAGGGCTATGGTCAAACTATTCCCAATCGAACATTTTGTAGCTATCAGGGTCGGGTAATAGCGGGGTAGGTACCTGGACAGTTAATTTGGACTCATCACTGCCCTAGTCTGTACAATACTACATGACATGTGCTCCGCCATTTAATCTGCAGGTAATGCCAGGCTCAACATATGTTAGCTCGTAGCTTGGGATAGGTTTGCTTGTGTCAGTTCTCATTAGATTTGAGTTAAGTGACCATCATATATCACTGCACGCTGAGGCGATATCATTTCTGTCCGTCTGCCTGAGGAGTCTCGTTTTCAGTTGGTATGCGATCAAACACAAAAATCACCATAACTTGCATAAGCTGAAATTACTACTGCAACAGCTGTCGTTTAATACCAAAACCTATCCACAAGCAATATCTAAACGTATACTTTATGACAAAAAACAGGTAAAATAAAATGTTACTTTTTTTGTTAGTGAACGTGACTTGATCTACCGAAACAATATTGACATATGGGGAATGACTTGCAATCTTCACCCACTCTCAGTATATGCCCCGGGTATTTCTTTCAGAAAACATGTCCTATCTTAACAAACCTCCCACGGCCGCCAAGTATTGTAGTAGATGACCTGTGTTTTCAAAACACACAAATTATGGCGTTACAACACATGGATACTTACGATTGTTTATAACTCATCTAATTTAACGTGGCATCTATCCATCGGCTGAGAGCCCGGAAGTAAACATACCGGCGGTATCGAGCTCCTTACTGCGTCATTTGTGCGACAACTCAGAGAAGTTTTGAGTTCAAATGGCGGGTAATTTAAATAATAATCATCTCGTGGTGTTTAATTTTTGGTGGTTGTGAAAGCTTGATTGTTTAACATCACAATTGTAGTTCATGAACAAATGACCTTGGTCTAGATCAAATGTGCGAACATTCTGCGGAAATCGAGTAATGGCTAGACCTTTCGGGAGTTAGGCGACCAGCAGAATCACAGTAAACCAAACAATCAGACTTTGTCTTCTCCGGGGGGAGGGGGAGACGTAGGATATTTTCACTGCCTCGACTGTTGTGTGGGGATACTGGTGAACCCAAGACTCATCCACGGTTACATATCGCCCATCAAAATCAGCTTGGTCTGCTTCAAAATGACGAAAATTTATTCATTCCTCAAAATGTCCTCAACTTTCTCACGAGAGATGACTACTGCTTGACACACACACACACACACACACACACACACACACACACTCTCTCTCTCTCTCTCTCTCTCTCTCTCTCTCTCTCTCTCTCTCTCTCTCTCTGTGCATTTTATACAACAATTACTATACACTTCTTGTCATCCATGTTTCCTGGTATAACCCTTCACTTGTGTATTTGTCGTCATTCACTTCATGCTCAGTTATAAATAATAACTAATAAAGTAAAAAAGGTACAACGAGTGGCAGAATCACTCAGATTACCTGACAAAGACTATTCAAACATTCACCCCTACCTCTGAGGGTGTTAGTAATCACTGGTTCGCATTTGACATTTCTCGTCGCCTGGAGTAATTATTCATGTTAATGATCATGTTAAACACATGTTATAAATCCAGGTCTGGTGTGGTGAATGTATTTCAGTAAACTACGTTTATAACGAACTCGCCTACAACGAACTCACCGATATAACGAACCTTTTTTTCAGTACCGGCCATTTGTGTTATATATGCTGTATATATGCTTATAACGAACTACGGTTATAACGAACTAAAATTAGTCACCAGTACTCACGGAAATGAAAAAATACCTGTTTTTCTCAATTTAAAACTCGACACAAAGCGTTACGTAGCTGTAAATACGAAATAACAAAACAACTCGAAAAGTACTAGTCTGGATTTGCTAGTTTGATCTCAGTGAACAATACAAAATGTACTTTACAGGAGGCACTTTCAACATTCAAAAATTGTCCAAATTGACGTAGCAGAAACAGACTATAGGCATTATGCACCTGTTCTCACCTGTCGTCAAGGTGTCATAGGTCACCTTGATCTACTTTCACCTGGTTATGCCCTGTTTCACAAAAGTCTGTTTTATTCATATTTTTACATACTTTTACGTGTAAAAAGGCATAAAAACATTTGATACACTATATTTGTGCCACGACCCAATTAGTACTAATTTAGTTGTTTGAATATTTACATATTTTGTATATTAACTGCACTTATTTAAGATCTGAGGTCGAAAAAAAACAGTTTTTTTTCATTTCCGTGAGTACTTTAGTAAGGTAACTTCCCATAAACCATTTCCGTGAGTATTCAATGCTTATATTCGATAGCTTCCATTTGTTGAAGTATTTGTCAGAGTAAGAGTTTTCTTTTAACATTGCGAAATAATTTGTTAGAATCTCAAATATCGAAAATGATTTGTCAATCATACAGATCGGATGTTTGTTTAAAAATAAATCTATTCAAACAACCTGTAGCAGTCATCTTTTACCAATATCATAAAGGAACACGTGACATAAAACTTAGACGTGTGTGTTGGGAGTGGGGTTGGAGGGTATCTTTGAGACCCACAAAATCACACTGATATATACCGTATTCGATGTAATAAGCTCCCCGCTCTAATAAGCCCCCACAGTGATATTTCCTAATATATTGGCTAGTGAACAATCCCAATTAGCACCCCTTCCGATTGATCAATGTACAAAAGACTTATTTATTCGCGTAAAATACGCACTCCTGTGTTATATGCACCCTTAATTATGGGCAATTAAATATTTGAAAAATATATCTGTCGTGTGTAAACATTTCAGGCAGTCAGCATAAACCACGAAATTGATCTTTCAACTCTGTTTTTGTTCTCAAAATTAATATTCTAATAAGAGCCCCCTATTTCTAATTTTCAGAGCGCCATGTGCGCTTATTACGTCGAGTACGGTAGTTACAATTAGTTTTAGACTTTACATACCGACGATCTGATAATGACATTGATAATGGATCCACATAGAACCACATAGAATCTCCTAGCGCCGCCGTGACTTGTGGTAGGCATTCAATGCGTACCCCTCCCTCACAACGACACAGGTATTTGTTTTATACTGTTGTACACATAAGGAAGAGAATATATGGATGTCAACTTCTTTATCACGAGGAACACAACGTTTCGGAGTATATGCTTACTCCTTCATCAAGTGAATGAATGCCACTGATAAGAATGGACATTGCAAGGGGCAAGTTGAAGCCAGCTAGGCATTTACCCCCGACATAGGTCAAAGAAATAAGTCCATTCTAACACCTAATTCTAATTACCCCCCCCCCCCCCTTCCCCCAACCAGTTGCCCAATGTCCATTACCAATTACTTAACTTAAGTGTTGGCTTCCATTGTCTATTGCTAATAACTTAAGTGTTAATGTGTTCCTCATAATAAAGAAGTTGACATCCATATATTCTCTTCCTTATGTGAATCACTTCTAAATGACGTTCAAAGACCTGTTGTACATATGCCTAAACTAACTGACATATCTCTTTTGCAGTTTTGATCAGATCACCGTTAAACATATGTAAATGAGAAAATTCATCCCTTCGCTTCTTTCACTACACGTACAATTAGGATTTCAGTACAAAATATATTTTGTCGTAATCTCAAGTATGAACATTTGCATATGTTTTTAGGGTCTTCACTCAAAGATTTGTTGTGTTGGTTACTGACTGCAAATGTCGCAAATGAACTGAAATTTCCGAAACACAATATTTCATAAAAAGAGTTAAAAAGGTATACATGGTTTGAAAATGGTGATTATCTTCATTGCTTGTAAACATTTTTCAACTCTTAGTATATTATTAAAATAGTTATTGAACTGAATTCAGGTTTGGAAAGCAACCGGAAGTTATAGCTCCAGGGAGTGGCTGTCGCTGTCACGTGACTCGTACACTGACTACAACCAAATGAACGTATGCGTTTGAATCTACCTGCCAACATAGTGCAACAGACGTAATCTGTGCAACACAGTTTTGTGATTCGTGGCGGTCTTAAATTGACAATATCTAATATTCCAAAGTTTTTAAATATACGCATATTGTCATATTTAGTTTAATCGGGATTATTTGATCAAAGTATTCCAATGGAAGGCCTGACGCGTATTGTGATTGGATAATGTCGTTTCGAGTCAAGGCGGACATCGATGGGGGGACGAACCTTCCTCCAGGAAAGATGTGACTGGTGACTTCTAGAATATTAGAATATTCATTTTCACTGATGTCAAGAGTTGTGTAAAACGGAAAATGAACATGAGACGCAATCCCATAAAACGACAAGTTTTATGTATCCCAACTATTCCCAAGAACCGGTTTCGGTTCTTAATAATGTGTGAATCCATTTCCGGTGTCCCTCGCGGTGATGATACTGGAATATTGCCAATCTCATTAAAATCAGATCTTAGTTCACGCTAACGCTAAACAAAGATCTGAGAACATCCCATTACGGAGCACGTCAGACCGGCCTTGCGCGAACTTTGACCGACCAATGGAATGACTGACAAGAACAAGACAAGAATCAGAAGGCAGTTTTATCGCGCTTTACGGCCCTAATTTCAAATTGGCGACTACGCTTCGAAACATATTTTGACAAATTCTCGCTTAAAAATTTGAAACCTGAACGAAAGACCATTCTCGAATGGCTAATATATGGTCTAGATTGTATAGATTCAGTCGTTAAGCCCGTAACTATTGTTCGGAATACCCCGTGTTAAAGTTTTCGAGGTTGCATGATTAGAAATCACATTCCGACTGTCACTTTCGTGATCTGGTAAGCGACGCTCTGCTTGGTCGGATGAAAGGTCGTTCTGACATGACCCCTAATGGAATGTCTTCAGATCTTTGTTTAGCGGTAGCGAGAACTAAGATCTGATTTTAATGAGATTGGAATATTGCTACACGCGGCGGAAAACCAAATGTACTCCTATCTGTCAGGGTCACGTGTGGACTTAAGAAGAGGGAGAAGGAGTTCAGCTTTATATGTTCCCATTTTAAGTGAGTGAGTGAGTTGGGCTAACGCGGTTTTGAAAGAAATTTGTGTTATATCAGGGTGAGTTCGTCATCTTGACGCGAGAGGAGAGTCATGTGACGTTTACCAGTCGGTGTAAGCCACGGTCTAGGGTATGGTGCTGATAGACACATACATTGAATCAGACCGAATCGGGATTCGTACCCACTATAATAGGTTTCTGGTGCACGTAAGGGAGATAACTCTGCACAGCGAATTGCGGCGTGGGTCACGGTGAAATCAAAGTGAATGCAATCACGTGACTGCATCTGATGAACGCAGTGAATTGAATCCATCCCTGTCACATATTACTGATGGCTGTTAATAATACATATGTATCAATTTATTAATACATGGTTTATTTTGTATATGCATATATCATCCACTGTAGGATTCCCAACAAATAGATACTTTCGTTTCAGTCCCTTCAACTTGAGGTTCTACTGTAGTCGGAGTACGGATGGCCCAGCTAGTTGTCTAGGGTGCCGCAATTCGCTGTGCAGAGTTGCGTCCCTTGGGCGCAGCTGAAACCTATGACTGCGGACTCGGGTCCGAGTTCGCCCGGATGTTCAAAGCGGCGTTAAACCAAACCCATTCACTCTGCTGCATTCGCCATCACTCGCTGTATTCTGTATCACTGAATTAAAAACAATAGGCCTATAATATATTTCACTTCATCTGGGAACAAAAATGAAATGGTTTGTGTTTTGCCTGAACCTACCAATAGTTTAGACAATTACATGAAACAACACATTTAGACATGCACACTGGATTTTATTCAAGTACTTTATAATCAATATTCATAAACAATAAAGTGTTGAATCAAGGACGCTATATTTCGTTGAAGAAAGATGATAAAAAAAAGGAGACTAAACGACGACAGCATGATTTAACTTTTCAGAATCAGGTACAACGTAAGATTATTTGATAGAAACTGTGGCAGGATCCAGTGTCTCGACCAAGATTAATCTGAAATAGACAATAAAAGGTCAACAAAGTGCAATTCGAAGACCTCTGAAAACATATCGAGTAATCAGTAGTTCGAGACAAATATAACACACCGATGTCGATATACCACCAGTGTCGATGTAACACCAGTGTCGATGTAACATCACAGTGTCGATGTAACACCAGTGTCGATGTAACATCATGTGTCGATGTAACACCAGTGTCGATGCAACACCAGTGTCGATATAACACCACAGTGTCGATGTAACACCACAGTGTCGATATAACACCACAGTGTCGATATAACACCACATTGTCGATGCAACATCAGTGTCCATATAACACCACAGTGTAATTTTAACATCACAGTGTTAGTGTAAAACCAGTGTCGATATAACACCACGGTGTCGACCGATCTCATGCCAATCAGTACTTCTCTCTCTGCGGAGGCATTGGACGACCCAGGTCAACCCCATGTGGACTTTGACCGCCCAGTAATAACGAAGGATGCATAAGCTTTGAGCCAATCAAACGTCAGCTTTCTAAAACTATTCGGCTTAATTTCTGTACCACCTGGATTCGGAAATTTTGATCAAACAAACGAAAACAACACAACACAAATATTCCTTCAGTGGTGCTCCATTTCGGGTGTCATGGCGCCCAGAGACAAGAAGCTATGTAAATATCATAACAAAACTATAAACGTTCAGCCATTTGTATTTCTCATCGCAAACTGTCTAGTTATCTTCGTTTTCGAGATACAGAAATCAGATATACTGCTCTGAATCAATGGGGGGCAGGTCGGGTAGCCTAGTGGTTAAAGCGTTCGCTCGTCACGCCGAAGACCCGGGTTCGATTCCTGACATGGTGTCCCTCGCCGTGATATTGCTGGAAAATTGCTAAAAGAGTCGTAAAACCTCACCTACTCACGAACGAACGAACGATAAACATTTGAAACGGAAGAGACTTTCCATAGCCCGGGATGGAAGTCGCCAAGTTGAAACTAGTACCGTGAAGCTCGAGAAAGATGAAAAAGTTGCTGATTGGTTAATGTCAGCCTTTTGCTTTTGTCATTTGATCGGTCGGTCAAAGTTCGCGAAAGGTCGTTCTGCCGTGTACACATATTTTTGTTTACCGGCAGCGAAAGCTAAGATCTCATTTTAATGAGATTGAAATCAAACTTGGCAATCAGTTGTAACAACTTAATATAACGAGATGCCAACCTGTATTTGTAACACAGCACAGAAGTAAACGGTGAAGGTAATGATTAAGGAAAACAGAGATGCCAACAGCCACACGAAACCATGACTCAGAAGAGAATACGAACCAAATATTGACGTCACGTATAGAAGCGCCTCAACTGTTCCATCTACATAGTAAACTTTAAATTTGGAAAAGGGTGGCAATCATTTGTCCTTTGAGCCGTTACCTTATATAAAGAAACATACATGCTTTTTGTTACTAGAGCGCGGACAGTATTTTTATATTTATTGGTTTGGTAAAGTTAATTACTCTTGAATGGAATAATTTTGATGTAATGAGAAAAACAAAATTTTTGTGGCAATGAAATATTTTTTTCAAGAATTTTTAAGGGACAATCATGTTTTCGATAAAAATCCCAGCTCCCTGTTATCAAATCGCCGGTCCCTAAGAGGTCTGAGCAAATACGACGTGAGGCTTACCACCTTTTTATCTCCTCTTTTTAAGTCCACGGAGACCAATAGTGTGGGCTGGGGCTCGGGGGGTTTTGTGGCTGCCCACAATGCCGCGCCCAGGAATTCCCGATCCGATGCCAGTCTCCTCTGGTTCAGCAGCGAATCCCATGTGGTTCAGGGCTGCCGTGCCATGGTATCTGTTGCCGATGGTCGGGAGGAAAGGCATAGAGGGGTTGGTATTGGCCTCGTCACCAGTGTCTTCCTCAGGGAATTCTGATGCATCTCCGTTCCCGGCTTCATCCTCGCTGCCATCCACGTCCTCATCATTCTGTGGGTGCACGTTGCCCTTGTGGTGCTCCCGGTGACCTCCAGTCTCAAGTTCGAGGAGGTAGGCCACGATTGCTCTGAGAACAGTTGTGAGTTTGGCTTCATCGTTCTCTGCCACATACCTGTCAATGATTTCATCCGCAAGCCTCTTCACTGCATCGGGTTCTGCATTCGCATTATGCGAGGACCCCTTGAATTTGCCTTCGAAATGAATATTTGGTTCGGTGTCGCTCTCTCTTGACTCAAACAATACCAGCATGTTGGCAAGGTCAGCAAGAGCTGTGGTCTGTTTGTGTGAGCCAAGAGTCTGAACCAGTTCCAGGGCAGGTTCTCTGACGGACTCCAGAGTGACATCGTAATCTTCATCTGCATCGTCAAGTGCAGGTACAGGGTGCTCTCTCTGGTGGCCATGGTGGCCTGTAAATGATTCAAGGATCTGGGCAAGGATTTTCAACTCATAATCTGTGTCAGATTTGTCTTTGTGATTTTCGAGTTCTCCAAATATTTTGTTTACAAGAGCTGTGACAGATTCAACGGTTGCCAATGTACCATCACCATGATGACGATGACGCTCGTGCTTGGTGTGGAGAGGGTCTATTGAGAAATGATGCTCAAACTTCTTCAGCAAATGGGCCATCTCCGCCAGTGCTGTCTGCATTCCCTCCTCACCTTGCCGAGCAAGGAGGTTGTCGATCATGTCCAGAGCATATCCTCGGGCGAATTCAAGAGTAGGGTCTTCAGGAATACTGCTTTCGGAATTGCCTTGTATCTTGCCAAACTCTGTATATTCGAAGCCGTGAAGATAATGAAGTATGACATGCAATGCCCTTTCTACGTGCGTTTCATTGGCCACTTCTAATTTGTCAAAGACCATATTGATATGGGCTTTGATCGCTTCAGAAGGAATGATGGCAATTTCGCCATTTTTGATAGCTACTTCCGCGTCGATGTTGTCCAAGAAAACAATAAACCCTTCGATCTGCTGAGGATCCATCTTATGAAGAAGGGTGTCGACGTGAGACTTAACAGATTCTGGTGTCCATTCAAAATCATTGTCATTGATAAATGATTCGCTGCTCCCTTGCTGGGCCGTGCCCTCGGTGAGGAGATGCTGCTTCTGGTTGCCATGGTGGCGATGTGCAGGTGCTGGAGTAGATACGATGTGTCCGGGTTGCTGCACTTGCTGGTGATGTGGATAAGCAGCAGTAGATGTGATGTGTTCGAAGTCCTTAGTGTGTTCGGGACGGTGCCCTAGATGGTGTGCCTGTGTTTTGCGGATGGCTTGATGTTCGTGGTGACGGTGGCCACGTTGAGGTTGATGCACCCCAGCTTCACCGTCCACGTGGTGCCTTAGTCCACCATGTGTAGTTGTTCCACTATGTCCCGCTGTGTGTGCATGATGGCTTCCTCCGTGGTGCGCGACAGTGTCGTGTTGACGGTGATGCTTATTCAGAGCTTCGAGGTGATGCTGGTGAGACGTGACTTCGCCTTTTCCCATCTGCTCAGCAATCTTTTTAAGATGTGATTCCATGTCGTCTCCCCCAAACCGGTTTTTAAAATCTCTCCTTATGTCATCCTCGGCAATCCCTTCCAGGCTCCCAGAGTCATGAAGTTTCTTCAACAGGAATTCCAGAACGGCGTCAGTCCAACTTTCAGCGTCGTCATTGGCTGCGTCGGCATGTTTGATGGCTTCTACCAAGAAGTCTCGCACGACCCGTTGAAGATCCCAGGCTACCCCAGAACTGTCTGGGGCTCCCGTGGTAGTCGGGAAAGATGACGTATCACGCTTATACCGGCCATCAGGAATTATCGACGGCCCGTCTCGCCTGGCTCGGTGGTGAGGCGCTTCCTGTGACGCGCCTCGCTTGGCTCGGTCAGCATGGCGCAGTTGTTTAACGGCTCGGAGTGACTGGGTTCCGTCTGGCATAGACAACAGACACGCCAACGTAAGTGTTAACGTCAGTGACACGAGACCTCTCATTGTCTGAAACAAACAGGGCGTGGTTATCTAAACAAATTTCCTATTCTGGCTTTGACGTGTGTGTGTGTGTGTGTGTGTGTGTGTGTGTGTGTGTGTGTGTGTGTGTGTGTGTGTGTGTTTAACAGTTACGTGTGCACAGACAAATATAGAAAAAATATCAAATTTGGGTTTGGTTTGTTGTTTCACGCCGCACTCAGCAATATTCCAGCTATATGAGGGCGGAATATGTAAATAATCGAGTCTGGACCAGACAATCATGTGATATATATCATGAGTATCGATCTGCGCAATTGGGATCGATGACATGCATCAACCATGTCAGCAAGCCTGACCACCCGATCCCGTGAGTCGCCTTTTACGACAAGCATAGTCACCTTTAACGGCAAGCATGGGTTGCTGAAGACCTATTCTTCCACGGAATCTTCACGGGTCAAAATATATCCGAACTTCATATTCATATTTTTCAAAGAAATTTCGGGGACAATATATTTGTTAACTATTGAATCTCAGGCACCCCCAGATTATCAAATGGTAGGTATATTTCTATGTCTAAATGATTTGTTACTCTGGAAAAGAACAGGTAGCATAAGGTCCTTTTGTGGAAATTTTGAATTATTAGTATGCGAAGAATAACAACAGTCACTAAATACACAAATGGGACTAAAACTAGTGAAATGGGCAGATTTACAGAACTTGAAATGCATCTTGTCGTGTCTTATTCACATCTTTGTGAAAAATCGGTTTGAGTCGAAGATTTGCCCTCTAAACGCAGCTTTTTGGACACATGTTGTCCTACCTTCTATTGTCATTTAGTTTTAAGAAATAAAGTTTCCTTGTTGTAAAATATATATTTAAAAATGGAGTCCAGAACAAATCCTTAATTTCAGGAATTGTATCGAGATATTTTTTCAGCTACAGATCAGATTTTTTTTATTTATGAGTCTGAATTTTGTCTTTAGAGAAGCACCTTGCAACAATATAAATTTTGTGGCAGGCAATTTCATTTTTCTCAACAGTCTGAAGTATAATTATTTTTTTCAACTTCATTTTTTTGATAAAATCCCAGGTTAGAAATCACGGGTTGGAATACCCAATTCGCCCCGACTATGATCTTTGGCTTGACAGCAGGGTACTCATGCTCCATGGCTTCACACAGTCGCACATATCCGGCTCTTCTCTCACACTGAGCTCACACGGCAGGGTATACGTGAAGTACAATTTAAAGTTGCGTTTAACTAAATTCACTTACAAATACCAAACACATTGTCATGGCATCTGTGTGGAAACAAATTCTATAAAGAGATTCGCTGTCGAAAATCTGTATTCTGCCACAAACGCCGTCACTGCCAAACCCTCCCAGCGCCAGCCGCACCAACCCTTACCCCACCCCCACCCCCACCCCCAACCCCACCCCCACCCCCACTCCCACCTACCCGAAACTAAATAACCCCCGAGACCGCTTTGAGAAAAACTTTTGCTTGTCATTTTCTAATCAAACATTCAAATGAAGTGTGTTTTCAGTTTTGAATAAATACTTACCACAGGATTTCGATTCAATCCAAATATACAGAACTGTTTCTTTGGCCTGTCCTCGAGGTTATGTGTGCTGGAATGGCTGTTTTCTGGATCTTGAAGCTGATTTTGAAGTCAGTGCCACATGTAACTATCAAAACGAGGCTCATGCCACGATTTTAGGCTAAAATTACCATTGGCGTCATGCTACAAGTATATCGATCTGGTATATCTAGAAATCGATCTGATATATGACAGTCATTGTGATGAGCCTATGATAATATTGCTGTGGACACCGGGAGTAAACACGAAAAGTGAGATTCAGGTTTCCTTTACTCATTTCATTTCTTTTTCTTGTGTGCGTGCGGTTGAATGTGTTTGTGCACGTGTGTGCGCGTGTGTGTGTGCGCGTGTGTGTGCGTGCGAGGTGATGGTTGAGCTGATTACACGAGGATCAGGCTGGAACAATGTGTGACTGATGGTTTTCACCGGATCCTGACGGTGTGGGTCTTTGCTCAAGATTTCAACCACCAGTCTGCCTGGTCCTGACTTAATGTACAAGCTGTCATGACACACCTGAAGAGTTGCTGAATGGGCGTAAAACAACATTCGCCTATTCACCTAGTCCTGCACCATGACCGTGGAATATATTTATTTTATGAAATGAAAAAAAATAATCTAGAAACGCACACAAAAGCAAATCTAGTCAGCTCAAGCTAGTTCTATTATGAAATCAGCATTGGGATATATTTACATTTTTAGAGTCAAGAAGGATATTGTGTAATATAAGATTTCAGAGACTAAATGTTAGTCTACTATTCACCGTTTAACCTAAGCAGGGCCATCTATTCGATTGACAATGGCGCTGGTCCTCTTTTAGAATTCTATGCCCTCTCTATCTCAACGAGTACCGCAACAACATACGGAAAAGCCGATAGTCTATCTCACCATGTAATCTTATGTGCTCAGTGAACGATGTCGATGTCGTCTTTGGGAACGTCACCTGGAGCTACTTGCCTTACCTTCGGGTCAAGAGATAATGTAGCACATGGCGTGCAGATATTTCATGAAGCCATCTTGGCAGGAAGATCGTTTTCTGTAAATCCAAGCATTCTTGTCACGCACTGCACCAGTTATCTGTTTCTATCTTGACCATGTTCAATGTGGGCTACAGAAACTTGAAACTGGTATGCTTTTAATGTTGTTAAGAAAGTAACACCTTTTCTGTTTACCTCTAAAATTATTGGATTTATTTATTATTGACGTCTTTATTTTTAAAATAACAACAAAACCGATGGTCGAATAGTTCGGAAGATCAACTGGTGATATTCATTAAGTGAACGGTCCTTGTTGCGCCAGGCCAACTCAGTGAACTGTCGTAATTGGCCGACTCAGTTGACTGTCCTCGTTGCGCCAGGCCGAATCATTGACTTGTCGTAGTTGCGCCAGGCCGACTCAGTGAACTGTCGTAGTTGCGACAGGCCGAATCATTGACTTGTCGTAGTTGCGCCAGGCCGACTCAGTGAACTGTCGTAGTTGCGACAGGCCGAATCATTGACTTGTCGTAGTTGCGCCAGGCCGAATCATTGACTTGTCGTAGTTGCGCCAGGCCGAATCATGGACTTGTTGTAGTTGCGCCAGGCCGAATCATTGACTTGTCGTAGTTGTGCCAGGCCGAATCATGGACTTGTCGTAGTTGCGCCAGGCCGAATCATGGACTTGTCGTAGTTGCGCCAGGCCGACTCAGTGAACTGTTGTAGTTGCGCCAGGCCGAATCATTGACTTGTCGTAGTTGCGCCAGGCCGAATCATTGACTTGTCGTAGTTGCGCCAGGCCGACTCAGTTGACTGTATAAGTTGCGCCAGGCCAACTCAGTTGACTGTCCTAGTTGCGCCAGGCTGACTCAGTTGACTGTCCTAGTTGCGCCAGGCCAACTCAGTTGACTGTCCTAGTTGTGCCAGGCCGACTCAGTTGACTGTCCTAGTTGCGCCAGGCCGAATCATTGACTTGTCCTAGTTGCGCCAGGCCGACTCGGTGAACTGTCCTAGTTGCGCCAGGCCGACTCGGTGAATTGTCCTAGTTGCACCAGGTCGACTCAGTTGAATGTCCTAGTTGCGCCAGGCCGACTCGGTGAACTGTCCTAGTTGCGCCAGGATGACTCGGTGAACTGTCCTAGTTGCACCAGGCCGACTCGGTGAACTGTCCTAGTTGCGCCAGGCCGACTCGATGAACTGTCCTAGTTGCGCCAGGCTGACTCAGTTGACTGTCCTAGTTGCGCCAGGCCGACTCAGTTGACTGTCCTAGTTGCGCCAGGCCAACTCGGTGAACTGTCCTAGTTGTGCCAGGCCGACTCAGTTGACTGTCCTAGTTGCGCCAGGCCGACTCGGTGAACTGTCCTCGTTGCGCCAGGCCGAATCATTGACTTGTCGTAGTTGCGCCAGGCCGACTCAGTGAACTGTCCTAGTTGCGCCAGGCCGAATCATTGACTTGTCGTAGTTGCGCCAGGCCGACTCAGTGAACTGTCCTAGTTGCGCCAGGCCGAATCATTGACTTGTCGTAGTTGCGCCAGGTGAACTGTCCTAGTTGCACAGTGATGTCAGTAATGTGTGTGGACCAGGGAAACTACTGACAGCACGAGCACTGATCCACCTGAATCACAACCACCTGCAATAGGTCACCGAGGCTGACCGGCCGACTTCCACACAAGAACAGATCACAGAGAGGAGCAGCTGTTTACTTGCGAGTGTTGTGTGCGTATGTGCGTGAATGGGCTTCTAAGCCACAATTTCCACCTATGTGTTTTCGATGTGTACTGGGGACCTCTTCCAACCCAGTATCTCCAACTATGTATACTGGGGACCTTTTCTAACCAAGAAACTCCTTCTGTGTTTAATGCGTTGTGTACTGGGACCTATTCTAACCCAGAATCCCCACCTATGTGTCTGCTATGTGTAGTGGGGACCTATTCTAACACAGAATCCCTACCTATGTGTGTGTTATGTGTAATGGGGACCTATTCTAACCCAGAATCCCCACCTATGTGTCTGCTATGTGTAGTAGGGACATATTCTAACCCAGAATCCCCACCTATGTGTTTGGTATGTGTACTGGGGACATATTCTAACCCAGAATCCCCACCTATGTGTCTGCTATGTGTAGTGGGGACATATTCTAACCCAGAATCCCTACCTATTTTGTGGCACGTGTACCCTCATTGTTTTCCATCCGTATACCATACTTCGTAAACAAAACACAACACACATCACTAACATAATGATTTTGTTATTTATTTGCAAAGATGGTCCATTACAGAGACGCTGGCATAAAGCCCTGGCACCTCGCCTGGGGCGCCGCATATAAAAGTCACAATTTCAGCACTATGTGCCCTCATGATTTGGTCAGAGATTTTGCTAATATCATTAACTTCCAGTCGGGTATGCCTAGGGCACCTGTTTTCCTGACCTAATCGCAACACAGAACAATGCTGTGTGAAATATTACATGAAGAGTAAAACTGTTATTTGGGTTTAAAAAAACATGGACAAACAGCCTGCAGTATAAAGTACACTGGAATCATGTTTGATTGGTGTGGACCATGACAATCAGAGTACAGGTCATGCAGACATGGAGACATGTCACATGACATCATCTAGCCATTGAAAGTTCTCTCAAGTAATCTGGCAGCCTAGTTCAGGGCTCCCACTTTTGTTAGAGATGTGAAAGATATTCATAAGGAAAAATCCACGTTGTGAGAGCACTACACATACTTAAAGGGGCTCTCTGAGGTCACTGACACTGAACCCAAGATCTACTCTGTTCAAGAAAATTCTCAAGGCATTACTGAAACAGTACTTACTGGCTTGAAGGTCATTCACATTTGTACCTGTTCAAGGCGCAGAGATACAAAATCCCCTTAAATCATTTCTTGAGTCCTTTTGAATAACCTGCTGGGTCCCTTTAAATAATCTTCAGAGCCCCTTTAAATAACCTTCAGAACTCCCTTACATAAATATCTTTACTTCAGTGGGTTATGATTTTGTTTCTTCGACTTGACCAAAATGCAAGAATCTGATCATTTTCTGACTGATATCTGTCCCTCGTCCTCAAACAAGTCCTTCGTCCCCAACCAAGACCTTCTTGTGCACTGTGAATGTTTCATACCATTTCTTCAGGTGCATTTACTTGAGATATGACCTGAAACATTCTGACTCATGTGCAAGATCCCCAAAAGAAGTGACCTTAATATTTCTGGTATTTACAAGATCTTTAAACGTAGTCTTGATAAGATTCCTGCATTTCCAGTAACAAGTTCGATGACCACAGCAAGGAGAAGCATGTACAATACTTCAGCATGCTGTATATCACTGGCAGTGGCTTCAGTCATTTATGAACATCTTTTACAAGAAACAGAACCTGGTATATCTCCATGTAGCATTCCATTCTACAGAAACAGAGGCAGAAGCCTTCACTAACAGTCAACACTTCCTGCTCTAGAAACCACCAGTTTCAGCTCCATAATCAACAGTTCCACCTCCTATGGCACCAGGATTCCATTCCTTAATACAGGCTGTAACCTTTCACATGAATATTCTATTAATATAAACAGAACTTATGAACATTCTCACGTTTCTAAAAGTCTGGAGTTCCATGGATTTGTTCCAGAAATTACAGAACATGTTGAAAAGTAAACATTTCCCCGGGGCCCCAAAACAAATGGACTTATCAAGTAAAGATGGTCGACCAGTCAGCAACAAAAAATCTGCCTGGACTATCATTTTACATGGTATTATCAAGTTAACAAGGCTTCTCTGCAATTATAAGCTCTGTGACAAATTCATTGGAAACTGATACAGAATAAAACCTAGCTTATGTCTGTCACACATTTCAAGTTTCAAGTGAAACAGGCTTACTGAAAAATATGTCTTTATTTTGATTTACTTCTGAAACAACAGGGTCTTCTGTATCATCCAAACTCAGTACAGACGATAATTTCTGTTTATATCGTTAGAATATTTATGTGGGATCCAACACAGGTACATCTGTTGGTCCTACCACACAAGCTGAGTGAACACATCAGGAACCTGTCACCATGGAAATGGCTTCCATGGTAACATCTTCTGGTCCTGCCACACAAGCTAAGTGAACACATCAGGAACCTGTCACCATGGAAACGGCTTCCATGGTAACACCTTCCTTCACAGGACGATCAGTTAGAAAAGAAAAGTTGAAACTGCAATCCACTGATGAAGCAGCTGACAATAGCTGAATTCTATACCTATGTATGTAAATCTTAGATCATACAACTGTGCCCAGGTACACAAAGCAATCTTAGCGTTAAGTCCTGATGGTCAAGTCAATAGTTCTAAGATATCTTTGGGAACATGTCCCTGTGCTCAGGTCCACAAAGCAATCTTAGCGCTAGGTCCTGTTGGTCTAGTCAATTATGGGAGTCGTAGTTCTAAGATATCTTTGGGAACATGTCCGCACAAAGCTATCTTCACCTAAGTTTACTCTAATATGGACATTAGATGAAGCACTAAGGCTGCTTTGTGTATATGGGTTTGCACTGACTGACACATCACCAACCCATTAACTCAAATATCAAAGGCATTTAACAGCATAAAGTACAAACATGTGACTTGGTCAAACGACTTGCACAGCAACAAAACATAGATAAAATAAGAAAACACTGAGACATCCCCCTTCTCAGAATCAGCCTGTGTTCGGCCCCCTATCTACAATGAAATGACAGTTCAGACTTTAATGTTGAATGATGAAGAGTACCAGGGAGGATTCATGTACAAGTAAAATTGTTAAAACTTTAAATTCATCGCAGTCGGAGAACGAACAATAAACAACCAACACGTCACCAAGCCAACTACAGCTCTGTCAGCCATCATGATTAACAAAAACTATCACTGACTGACCGTTCCCCGGCGAGTCAAAGTGACAAAACTATCCTGACAACTCTAAGGATCAGCCATGTTTCTTCTGTACAACATCAAGGATTATTAAAATGACACTGAACAGAATATTGCCCTAACAATGTACATGTTTTACCATGAATCATACTCCCTTGGGTGTTGCAAAATGTATTGACACAAACTTTGTTGATAGGCAAACAGTATATCTGACTGAGATTAGTAAGTACTATTAAAGCAAAACTAGTGTTAACTAAATACTAAAAAAGAAAGGTAAAACAGTGGAAGAGACATGGGTCCTAAAATGGCAATGTTTGCTTGACAACAGCTGACACAAAGAACAGTGGTACTCTTAAAAAAAGTGGTTTCACTGCAGTCTAAAAGCAACTTTATACCTCTCAATTATCAAGAACAAATATTCTTCCACATTCAAACTTGAACTCAAATATTTCCCACCTCCACCATCTATTTGATGAAAGTTAAAAATGAACTTTGATCAAATATTATTCCTGGAAAAGGTAGTTGACTGGTAGTACTTATTGCCAATACATCTACACCGCGGTGACAACTAGTATTCTGATTACTTGCTTCACAGCTTCATCAACACCCACACAATTTTATCCTCAGACCAAGAATATGATAAATCAAAGAAAGCTTGGAAATAAAACATTACCTCTTTCATCACAACGCTGATAAAATAGTTATGGATGAAACACTGAAAGCTGTTGAAAAGGTTTGTTTTGACAGAACTTCCCAATCATCAAATGTCCACCGATGGGAGAATCCACCACGAAGGTTGTCACCTGACTTGAACGACATCTATTAAATATGTCCAAAGCTTTTCAAAACAATAGTTAACTAGTCCTGCTGGCATTGAGTGGACGAAAGAGACGAAATCTAAATCAATATTATCTTGCTTTGATCGGAAAAATAGTCTCTTGTTTCTCAATTCCCATGTAGCATATTCCTTGCTGGGTGACCTCTTTACCCGAAATTTAGTACACAGCAAGGGCAGATAACTCTTAAACATTTTGGAAAATTTGCAATCAAACAAAAGAAAGCCAACATCACCTCCATTCGCTCAAACCAAAAATAAGGAAAGAAGAAACAAAAGACTTTTTCTCGGTCAACATTATGCTAAGAATGCTTACTAATCATGTATTTTCAACAAATGTAAGTATAATATTTTTTAACATTTATGTTATTATGGCAACAAGAAAAAGTGCAGATTTCAGTTATCTCCCTTTCAATGTCTTCACAAACAGCTTCACTGCATGGCTAGTTTGCCTGTGTTATGCAGGAGGTACAGACCAAATCGGAGGTGAGTATTATGCAAAATTTATTTTTTTACATCCAATTATGTTTATGAAATTATTATCTGAACAGTTTTTGCCGAATCCACTGAGTATGATGTCACAGAATAAATCAAACATTTTCCTTGTTGAAAGAGGTAGATACTGCAGAAATATTGTCACCAAAACAGTAAACAAAGCAAACAAATAAGAAAGAAGTATGTACAAAAAACATGAATTTCATGAACACTGCCTCCAGTTTCCATTGTCTACAGTTACTTACATATTACAGAGACACACAGGGATGACAGCTGGGGAGTCGGGGGAGATGCTGACGAAGTCGGTTAGGCTCATCTGGTTTCCAAATCATCAGATTAACTGTCATCCCTGTTATGTCGCCATTCCTCAAAGACAAGATGGTATCTGGAATGTTTACCTCTCATTCTGTACACAAGTTTAAGTTTGTAAAATAGCACTTTATAGCACATTTCGATAAAAGCATCTGAAATGCACAAAATCCCCATTTGGTTCGGAGTCAATGAATCACAGCTTCTCCATGCCCCCGACACTGACAAGTCACTATCTACAAAGTATCTGCTGAAAGGTTTTCAAGAGAGCCGGCTGCAGCTCAGCATTGCCAAGACTAATATACTGATGGCCATAATTAAGGGAACACATCGCAATATTGTGGAATATTGATGTTTTCAAAGAAAAATACTCCAAAATAAGAAATACAAATAAAAACAAACAGTGTATGTTAGGATACGCTGTTGTAACGGAAAGAATTGTTAAGTTTTCCAACAAACCCCTTCAGCTAAAATTTAATTTTGAAAATATAACTTCCCAAAAAGCATGTTTTAAGAAAGATCACACAAATCAAATTACCATATTAAATTGTGTCAACACTGCACAATAGGTTTGTGGAGCAGCACAACACAAAACACCAAGGAAGTTATATTCATGAACTGTCGTGATCTTTCTTCAAGCCCTTAAGGATCCATCCAACATCAAACTTATACTGCTGCCTTAGTATTGGGTGTTCTCTCTATTGACCACCACTGGTAACCCCGCTCAGGGTGCATCTGTCGCTTCATGCCAGACCCCAGCCACCCATTGGTCCATCCCCCAGTTGTCTCCATCAGTACCAAAACAAATGCGATGCTTCCAATGTCTGTTAACATATTTCAGACGATCTATTTCCATTTTGTCCTCTTGTCTCTACTCATTAGCATCAGTGATCAACCAACCCAAGATAATCTCGCAAAGCAACCAACGAAACCAAACAAAAGGTTTGTTTTATATATATATATATACAGACATCCACGGAATGTAGAGATTTGGCTTAAAATTCCCCAATCTGAAACTGGATGTACATATTTTTTGTTTACTGATAAAACAAAATATATGAAATAAATTCATGTATGATCTTTTTTTTCTCTAAAAAATATTTTATTTCCAAACCTTTTGTTTCGTAGATGGTTGCCGAAATCGAAACTGCTCCGAGATGTCACCAAATGAGGACGATTATGGGCTGGTCAAGCACTGAATACTACGCTTATTATACTAATATTGTTACCCTACAATTATTGAAAGAGAGGCACCTCTCTGGGAGCCATGTCCAGTCAAGACTGACCGCTGTGTGAGAGATTACTGTCATGGGTGCGGGGTCCACCATATTATATTCAGGGGAGCCTGGCTTTTTTGTGAAAAAATTCATTTTGTCAGAATATACGAGGAAAAACCTCACACACATACATACATGCACACATTCCCACCTCCTCCCAAATCAGAATGGATAGGCTCAACCCTAAACTTTTATTGTTGTTTTTTTTCTTCAGAAAACAGCAAGGGTAACTTATCAGTTGTTTTAGTCACAGGCATGGATAAAGCGGACACATCAAGGCAAGATGACCACAGTTGGAGAGCTGTGTCATTTCTACCCTTGACCTTGACCTCTCCCAATCACTTGTTAATGGTATATCTACATGTAAACAAGAAACAAGTCTAAAACCAGTTTCAAGCAGTTCATTATTTTGTCCTGTTCCTGTCTTGTGATCAATGTCAGTTTAAATCATGTAACAAATCAATTTCATGGTAACTCCATATTTGGTCCTCTAAATAAACCTTTTGGTAAATAAAGTAAAATGACTATATTTGTTCATCAACTATCCAAAAGATGAGTACCTTATTTGGTCACACCTCCATCTTCTGCATATAATTAAATTCATATGTTTTCAATTGCATATTTTCGCAAAAGATCATCAGTTTCTGGGGAAGCATGATCACTATTACCCAGAACCAAGTTAAGGTGTTAACCGTCACCCAGTTTGATGTTTATGCACATTGTCTTCAAGCCATTCCACCTCCAACAAATGTTCACATTTTCTCCATGGTGTCTATGTACAGATTGATGATGAAAACCACATCTCTGATCCCTGTTAAAAGGATCGAGGTGTGAGTGAGTGAATAAGGGTTTATGCTGGTTTTAGCAGTAATCTTAATCAATGTAGTTGATGCCAAGTATTGTAAATCACATAATTAATGCGTCATGAAATTAATGCGAATGCCAAGCCCTGGCCTAAAATGCATCGTGCGAGTAGACCTACATTCAAAGGATTGTCATGTGAGTTAGTGCAAATCTTTGAACAGTGTTGTGTATTCCTCACAACTGCTGTTACTGAACTAGATATTTTCACCACGTGAGTGAGCAGTGTTTTCCTTTTAATTATTTGACAAGGTTACCAAGAACACAGATGCCATCAAACATAGTTGGTGACTGTCAGTACAGCTTGATCAGCTCCTGAAAACAAACTGACCACACTTGACACGTGCTTCATGTGAATTTAAGCACTAACTCTAGAACTCAGTTACGTTATTACTGGGAGTTTATCATATACATAATCATTCCGAAATGTGCACAAACGTGACATGACAATAAACGCCAATATGTTCAGATAATAACGCATCCGTTTATGCGAGCAAGGGACACTCAAAGTTTTCGCATTAATTTCATGCTCGCATTACTTTCATGATTCATAGAATGGGCTATGACTCACACCATCAGTAACATACCCCATTTCCCATCAAAACCAAAATGGCTTCCTAACCCATTTCCCATCAAAACCAAAATGGCTTCCTAAAACAGTACCTGTTCACAGAACACCAAGCCATTCGGCGCATCATGACAGCAATATTCCATTTGGGCTGTATGATGGTAGCAAGTCAACATTCTCTGCATAGCTAATGGCATGAGCATCAACAAAATCAATAATGTACCGTATTTGTTGTAAAAAGCACCCTGGGGGGCCTAGAAAAGTGACAGAGACTTATTAAAACCATACACAAGCTAAATTTGTTGTTGGCGATCAAGTGATCGAGTTGATGGAGATCAAGTAGAGAACCAACTTGGTTCTAAGGTTAATGAAACTCCAACTTTTCTCCAACATAGTTACAACATAATAATACTCTTGTCCACTGCAGAGTTATCGTGCAGTTTTACCTAGAAGTTGGTGGGGCTGCCTACAGGAGTCAGGTGCTCGATACAGCAAATACAGTATCTTGTTCAAAGTTTGCATATTATTTTTTAAAACATAAACAATCTTCATAATCATCCTAGATATTTTACAAAGTCAAAACTTGAACCTGAAAGGGAGGGTAGAAATCAATTCTGTTTCAACCATGTAAAACTGACGAAATCATAAACAAGCTCGTCTGGATGGATTGTAAACAACAGTTATTATTGTTGTTGTTATTATTATTGTTATTTCTTACTGAGTTATTTACATTGTAGAGTAACAATGGTAAAAATCACACTGAAACTGTACAAAGCAAAATCTGAAAATTGCTGTGTACACTCCCACATTATTCGCTGTGATAACCTGGCCATGTATTGGAGTGAGTATTATGACTGTCAAGTTAGTCTTGGACTTGTATGGTCCCTCCCCAAGCAGCAAGTGTAAAACAACAACACCATCATTTATTTAGCAGATATGGAGGAGCAGGACGCTGGTGATGATACAGAGTGTATGATACAGCCTGGAATTCATCGCCACTCACCATCATCTCAAATATCTCGCAAAGACACAAGTTGACAATGTACACGACTTCCAAACTTAGAAAACCATTTCAAAATATGATCCTCAATTTCCACAAAACAAAATGATAATATGTTGAAATATCATAACTTTTAGTAGAAAATTCCAAACCAATACTTGATAGCGTCTATATTTCCTCCAATCACAGAGGCCCTTCAGAACTAACTACACATGGTCACAGAACAGTGCATGATGGGAGGAATCAGACTGAGAACGAGGCTGTGAACAGTGCATGATGGGAGAAATCAAAACAAGGCTGTGGGTGGGAGATGCTGAACTGAAGACGAGGCTATGATGACGTTGGAGATGAGAGTGAGGCTTGGGTGGTCAGCTGATGCTCCAGGTTGGTAATTTCTTTGTCCGTCTCGTGACATTCCTGATCTAGACTTGAGTATTCTTCATCACATATTTTCTGTTCCTCGGTAGATGAAACTCGCTGCCGTTTGTCTCGAACAGCAATTCTAAAAAATAGAAATCCAGAATGTTAGCACAATATGGCCGTGTAATTCCTGCAGCAACCTGACATAAAAGTCTCCTAAACAATCATCTAGAAATTGTCTATTTGTTTCTAAACAATCAACTGAAAATTGTCTTTTTGTGAAACAACTGTTGGTGTACCATGTCCACATCAAATCATCTATGAAACACTGGGTTGAAATACAGACTTGAAAAATGTTCACTGAAATGTCATTAACTCAACTAATATCAACAAAATCTCTGCTTGTCTTGCTAAATTGGCCATGCAGGTCTCACTGTTACGAGATTTGACTAAATTCGCAAATACTGCAGGCTCACTCAGCAATGTCATTAAAATCAGATCATAGTTCTCACTATCGCTAAACAAAGATCAGAGGACATCCCAATACGGGTCACGTCAGAACAACCTTTCATCCGACAAATCAAAGCGTCTACAAGGTCATGAAAGTGACAGTCAAAATGTGTTTCTGATCACGCAACCTCGAAAATGTTAACACGGGGTATTCAGAACGACAGTAACGGTACTTACAACTGATTCCGTCAAAATTATCGTCTATCTCTCGTTTCAGGGGGGTAAACATTTGAACGGAGGAGGCATTGCACAGTACATGGGAAGCACTGCCACACAATCACAACCACATATTAGACATTCCAGAATGTTCGTTTGTTCAGTTTTCAAAATTTTAATCGAGAACTGTGTCAACATATTTTTCAAGCGTAGTCTGAAATGGAAGTCGGCAGGGTGAAACGAGTGCAGTAGAGCTTGACAAAGCTGCTTTCCTATTGGCTGATGTCGACTTCCTGTTAGTCATTCAGTGGTCTGTCAAAGTTCGCAAAAGGTCGTTCTGATGTGACCCGAAATGGGATATCCTCAGATCTTTGTTTAGTGCCAGTGAGAGCTCAGATCTGATTTTAATGAGCTTGGCTCACTCAGCAATATTCCAGCTATGTGATCCCCATCTGTAACCCCAATCCATGGGGTAGGAAGACATGCTATCAACCAAATGACAACCCGACCAATGAATCATCTCTAAAGTCCAGCATAGGTTGGTTGGCATCCATTTAGATAGATATATTGGATAAATCTGCAGTTATTATATAAACTCTACACCAGCTAATCATGCTATTTGGGGAAATGTTGTAAAAATGATCATCACAAAACAAAAACATTCCTGAATGTATGCAAGCTAAATTCCTGACCACAAACCATTTCAACTGTTTGTCAAATCATTCTTTCTGGTGAACAAAACGCACAACCCTTGCGTGAAAAATCCTTGCAAACAAGTGGTTAACTTCATGACATCAAAAAACAAACACAGTATTAATTGGCAGAAAAAACACATTCTTAATGTGAAAAGAGGAAAACATGAATGCAACAACCCAACAGATTAGAAAATATTCAAAATCAAACAAATCCTAAAGTGCACTAAAATATCCAAATTCAAATTTCTTATTGAACTTGAATCTTATTGAGAGTTTGAGTACACATCGGACAAGGGTTACACCATAACATGATGCTACGATTTAGTCATGCAGTTACATGTACCTGCTGAATACCTGATTTCTCTTTCCTAATGAATATATTGCCAACTTCAGTAACATTTTGTTTGCTTGGATACTGCAACTACTAGGACGACAGGCATGGAAGACTTGGTGGCAATAAGAGTCTCATGGGAAGACATAAACAAAGAACAGGTTGTGCATGCCGAGAGATTTACATGTCAACATGGTGTCAGCCATGATCACACAACAGAATACAAGCCTACATTCTTATCTTCGTAACACAGTAAGTTTCAATCTAAAGTCCTGTAGGAAGAGAAGCTTCAACCAGAAAGGCAATGGGAATGATGACATTCTCCTTTGATTCACACAAATAAAATTTGTGAAGGAAGGAGTTGCCCCCCTTTACTCAAAGGAGATGGGAGTTGCCTCCCTTCACTCGAAGTGGATTAAGCGCCTTCCCAGCACATGACACCCTCGCATGACAAACCTACGATCCTCAGTTTCAAGCAAGCCTAAGGGACACAAATACAGCACTTTTTGATGTTGTGGCTACATATTTCCCTCCCCTCATCCTGTACCAATAATGAAATGTATTTTTGTAAAAGGAGAAGATCTAGAGGCGCATGCTAATATCCTTAAAAGTTGTGTAAAAGATCCCGAAAAGATTATTCTTAAAATTACCTGCACCTATTTACAATCAGTACATAACTAAGACTTTTACAGACATGAAATCTAAAGGCAGGCAGAGAGACTATATATAAATATAGGCCATCACTATAGAAGGAACTGAATTCAACCGGTTTCTTGGTTTGTCAGCACCATACCCGTGCTCGTAGTTTCCCGGAAGTGGTAAACATCCAAGACCTGCATCACTTCGGGCTTTCCTCCCACATTAAGCTGACACGCCGTGATATAACTGGAATACTGCTAAAAGTGGCGATAAACCCAACTCACTAAAGGACTGAATTGACCTGACCTTGACCTACAGACACAAGCACTTCCTGTATGCTCTATGTATATACATGTATGTGGCAACAATGCATGCTAGCAGGATGGGGACATCATGAGAACACTCGATGCAGATTAGTGTAACGAGAACACACCTAGTCGTGAGGAACTTGCCTGCACGACAGCAGCTGTACGTGACCTTCACCTTCACCAAAGGTGAGGTCATCTTCCCACAAGTCTCTGAAATGCCAAACCTTGATGCTGCTCAAACGGTAGGTAGTAAGGCATTCTGGGTAGACACACTTGTCCCTCATGATCCATAACATCAGTTCATGTAATCGTTAATTGTTTGCAGGTGAAATATTCACTTTTACATTCAATCATCAATCAGACCCTTCAAGATTTATACTGTCCCCAAAATGAAAATATGTAAAAAAACACAAGGGAAACAGAACAGGAATTAAACAGAAATTGAAAAAAAATATTTAAAAGTTGTCAGATGACACACAAAGTAACTCCCTCTGCAAATTGAAATCTGGAAGTTCAAGCCCTGAGATCTTTTTGCACTAGTTTCTCACTGCCAAACGGTAACTGTTACAGAATTATATTGAAATAAAACGGAAAAGCAGGACAATAGTAGCAATTTGCTTGCATAAATTCAGTCTTCTCCACGTCAGTGGTTGAGTGGTCCACCGCAGATGGCGTAACGACATGTTTGGTCAGACACTGGTACTTCTTGAAAGGTCAACTAAGACAACTGTGCCATGTATGATGCTGTGGCTGGATGTGTGTTATCACGAGAATTATTTACTGCTCGCTTCATTTACATCCTAAATAATGGGCAGACAAAATGTTGTTTGAATGAAAGGTTTTCCAATTGGCCTGAACCTTTTTCCTCCCTAATGTTGTATCTGCCACTGACCAGGTTAAATAGCATTCCGTAATTTTTCTTTTACCTTTTGCGCTTGATCTGCACTAGTTTCTCCCTCAGTCGTCCAATCCTGTGTTGAATATCCTTGTCAAAATCCACTGCCGATGAGCTAGACTTGGTGTCTGAGACTAAAAGAATAAAAAGATCAAATTAATTATGAATTCATCTATCATTCAGGAAAATCAAACAATTCATTAAATATTTCTTTAAATAAAATAATGAGAGATTTTTGGTTTTGTAGACCAGATGTGAATTGGGCTGTTTTAAATTAATTTGGTTTTGTATTGTTACTTTGTAATTTCAATGAGTTATTGAATACATTCTTAAATAACAATACATTGACAAATACAAAACACACATATAAAATAATATTTTAATTTTTTTTAACTTGTAAGAAACATTTAAAGGATGAACAATGTCATCTCTTGAATATTTAATCATATCAAACAACAGCATTATTATTAATAATGGTAATGAATATCTTAACACATTCTCTTTGAAAATGTTCATGATTATCAAATAAAAACATGATTTAACTCATCGTGATTGACCATGATTTGATGTACACAAAAAAATATTCCACACAGTGGCTCTGACCATCAGAAAAGGGGGGTAACTCTGTTCATGCACACTACAGAGTGATGTCCCCTTGAAATGCACACCAGTGGGAAACAAAGGACGGAGAGCCAACTTGTGCAGTGGATATAGCAAGGTCACCTCTTATATCAATCTTGGTAAATTTAACAATCATAACAATATGTATATGTAAGTTCAAATTCTTTCCTTAAGTTTACAAAAATTAGGAAGTTAATACCTAATGTATGGAGATGAAAATTTGTTTCGCAAAATATAATGGCTTAAAACATAAATTTACACTTCTTTCACATAAATTACATATAGATATATCAATTATCAACAAAATTGGAGTTTGTGATAAACAAAATTACATGGGATTTGTTTTTACATGGGAATTGTTTGTCTCATGAAACCCCAGTGAGTACAAAATTACCAAGCTCCTCACAGCGATAGTACGTTCCCGGAGCTCTCTATACTATCGCTGCCACCAGTCAAAACTCCCCACTGTGAATAGGTGGCCACAACCATGCTTGGAGTTGAACTCGCAACCGAATGACCGTTATGTTTACAAACAAGTGACGACTGTCGTGACGCCGAATACACTTATCGCTGCTAAATTACTCTCTTCGTTTGTCAATTTGAATTTCTGTTTCATTAAAACTATCGTGTTATTGATATAGTAAGAATGTAAGGGAGAAGTTGGTTGATTTTCCGTTAGTCTGCAATCTCGAACCAATCCGATTATCAAAACAACAAAGTGAATTCATCTGGAAAACATGGTCAGTCGTAAACCTTTTCAAATTGAAATATGATGGCATTCCCAGAGACATAAACAAAAGTATAAACGTTACTACATATGGGGTTGGAGGGCAAATTTCAAGATTCTTGAAATGGCCGCGCCCACACTGGTGGCAGCGATGTTACCGAGAGTGTAACGAAGGTGTCACGCGCTGGGAAGGAGCTTGCAAAATTACAATGGAAGGGAGACAACTCTTACTATTCTACACAGAGCATTCTTAATGAGTTATTGAAATTACAAGTACACAGAGTATTGTCAAATGATTTAAGTGTGAAAATGTCAAAGATTATGAAAGAAATATGTATATTTAGGTGCATTCATAGATGTAGATGAAAGTTTGATGAAATGAATGAATGTTTCATATTGTTTCAGAGCATCATCAAAAGTAGTTGTAATACTGCCAGTATTTATTCATTTCTGTATTTCAGATCAGCCCCAAAAGTAAATAAAGTCACTTCATGGCAAGGAATTTGATAGGCATAGTGAATCATATACAGACACTAGGTATTTGTGTTTCACCTTCTGTAATGTCATAGCAAGAAGCTGCCTCAAAACCTGTTTACAGGAGTAAAGAAATCAAAAGGAACTGGCAAAGTTTTCAGAAATAATCGAAAATAACAATACCTTCTGTTCTGATTAATCAGTACAAGGTGAATTTATAAAAGATCATCAGTGCAGTATTTCAAGTGCCATCTTCGTCTCAGAACAATAGTGTGAACAGAACAGAAATAAGTACATATCTATCACAAAATACAAAAAAAAACATTGCAACATTTGGAAAGTAAGGCCAAGAATGTGAGTCTATAGTCCTTCAAAAAGTCAGTCACATCTTTTATGTAGTACTTTGTCTGCATCGCCCCCCGATACAGAAACACTAGACAAACATCTACTCTCTAAAAGGAACAAATTGTACAAAAAAAAAAGTTTTTAAATTATCGGCATTAAAACATAATAAAAAGGAGACCAGAGACTCTCTTCATTTTCAGATACTGCAGTAATCAAGACTTTCCAAACATTATAGACTTGCATGGGCTCTATTTGATATATTTGTATACAAATTTGTACTACAGAAAGCAAAACGTAATACTGACCCAGTTCCAAATAGTTTTGATATTTGCTCTACTAGGAGAAATACAGATGAGAATGGATGCACAAGATCATGAAATGGTTTTAATCACTCAGATGTACCTCATGAACATATTGTGGTCTTGTTATATACGACTCACAGCTGAAATAAAATTTCTCCAAACACACATGTCCAAATTTGTGATTGTCACAACAGGTTGGTTCATCAACAGGGACTCCACACATCACCAATTAGTACATTCCCCTTTACCTGTCTTCATGTCCACTGTGAGGAGCTATACTACTTCCATACGACTAGCTATATGAACTGGCCACCTGAAACAGCCTCCATCACCAGGATACTATCAACACTTGGACTCAATATAGTTACAGCATCACAACACATCAAAAGCTGGAACCAGCAAGGTTTGTGGATCTTGGAGTAGAAGCGTGCTAAGAATCTATCAACTCAACAAAGACACCTACAAAGCAGATCGAAGATGAACAAGACTGGGTTGTCTGGGCACATTGGCATTCTAGCAATCAGCTCCTATGAAGTAGACATTGCTACAGTATCGACTACATAAAGCAAAATAAAATACTACATATGGGAGAAAATAATACATTCCAAACAACTACTGCAAAATAAAATGGCATCGTTTTTCAGAATCTTTAAAGAAATGCTTCATGAAATATTTATGATGTGATGTAGAAGTAACATGAACCTGTCACAAGATGAGATTTGTTGACTGGACCAAATATCAAAATTTCAGAGAAGATATCCAAAATTTCTATACATGTGTAACTTTTCCTTGTCATTTAATAGCCGGGCTATTGCAACAATAATGTTGACTCACTTCCAGTTCTAGGCTGAATTCAAATGCAATTATTTCAATTTCTTAGACATACACACGCAATTTTTCATTTCCAGGATTTCACACAATTTATTTATGCAAATAATTGTTCAAACCTAATTGAAAGACATTTTGATTATTTTTTTCAAATAGACAAATAGAATGCATGAATTGATGGCCTCCCCAGTCTTGAGCCTCTTGTCTACAAATGTTTCAGCAGTGGACGAGGAACAGAGGCTCATAGGACCAAGTGCAGGTTATGAAAATGCAGAGGAAAAGCCAAAAACTGTTACTTTTATTGTGAAAGAGAACTTCCAATCTGGCAAGTGATAGACTGCACATCCTTTCAAAGTCGGCAAAACGGGAGTCCGACCCTGCCACTGGCATGACAGGAGCTGGACGAGGCGCCACTGTCTCCCTGACAGTTGTCATGGCGACCTCTTTGAGTTGAGAAGACACACAGTCACCACCCTGTGGTTCGAGTGGACTGCCAATCGTCCGCCGGCGTTGCTGGTCGCGGTTAACCTGTGCTTGTGTACGATGCGGCATGCTACGTCGATACTTTGGGAAAGTAGCATGACCAACGTCTAAAGAGAAATTTTTGAAAACGGACTCCAACCCCCAAGCATGTAAAAGACTATCAACCTCAGGGATTTCACTAAACTTACTTTCTGGACTTGTCAATTGTACATCCTCATTCTTGCCATGGAAACTGGAAGAAGTGTCGTTTCCATGACAATCTACAGCAGTTTCTTCCAAATTGTTCTCAGATTGTTCAGTTTCAGCCTCATTATGATTGTCTTCTGGTTTTTCAGCAATGGCGTCTGCATCATCCGAATCAGACACAGGAGTAGCATTGTACTCCAACCTGTCTGATAAACTGATCATGGAAGCTGTGTTGGATTTGACAGTCTCTGCATCACTACTTGAGTTCAACATGTCGCATTTTGATATTTCAGTGGAATCAGTCACATTCACTTCCCTACTTGCACACTCCAATTCCTGTTTCAATGAAGGCTGAGACTCGGAATGTGAAGACGCCTCCTCGGGTATTGTATTTACAAAGCACTGTAGAGAATTATTATTATCTTTTACTTCAATGGCATCATATTCATCACTGTCCTTGACATTGTTATTCTCGGAGTCGAGACAAAACCGTATATGCAACCCCGACCCAACCTCACTTTTCTTCTTGCTGGCTGGACTCTGTGCTGGAAGCAACTCACTTGATTCTTCTTGCGTAGGACTACTCAAGCTCTGAGCTTCCTCCTCGCTCCGGATAACACATCCACTGTCACTCTCACTGTCCGAGTTTGAACCCTTGACACTATAAAACCCACTATCTGTTGTATGTTTTCTCTCGTCATATTCCTCGGGACTCTCCGCTGACAGTTCCGACACAGAGTTCTTCCCCTTCTTTTGGACCTCGGTGTAAACGTCACCATTCTCCACAACGGTGTCAGTTTCCAGGAGGGGAGAAGAAGGAGAAGCATCGATACAGTTCTCCTCCTCGTTCTCTTCCTCCGGGATGTCTTCCTGACTCACAACCATCATCTTGCTGGAACCTGGGGACTTGTCACCGCCATGTTCCTGCAAATAAAACATTTCAACTCTTGAGTGAGTGAGTGAGTGAGTGTGGTTTTATGCCACTTTTAGCAATATTCCAGCAATATCACGATGGGGGACACCAGAAATGGGCTTCACACACTGTACCCACGCCGGGAATCGAACCCAGGTCTTCAGCATGACGAGCGAACGCTTTAACCACTAGGCTACCCTACTGCCCTTCAACTCTTGATTTCAAATACATGTAATGACTTTGATGAATTAACTTTAACAAAGTTATGTGTCAAGATCTTACAATAAATGACCAGGAATGTATAAACTGGAAAGAGAAATATTAAATTCAGACAGTCGTCTGAGTGCCAACAATGCCACTGAAGGATATGATTTCAAAAAAGTTCCTTTAGGCTTACTAATTCAAATTATCATTGACCATTTTTTTCTACATTTTAAGCACTGTCAAGAAATTATATTTTCAACTCAAACGATGTTTTTGCACCAGATTCAAACTTTTTGTGCACACCATGCCATTCATTGGGAGTAAGATTTCGAACATAGTCGCGGTCACCATGGCATTGAGCCCAACTCTCCACCTGGGCTGCACAGGATGTGACAAAATATGGTCATGTAGTCATTAGAATCAAGTTTACTTTCCAAGATTGGAAACCTACTAAAACAAACTCTCCCCACGACCTAGTCATGAGAAACAAGAATGTATTTCTCAACAGGGTTCACTTCCACAAAATGACCGTAACACTACGACAGTCGTAAGCCCACATCAAAGCATGGGAGTTACGATCACGTTAGCGTTACGACTGCTTTGTGGAAGGAGCCCTGGACTTTTGAAAATGACTGAACTAAAGTCACATGACAAAAAGAATCCATTTCCTGTTCAAAAGGTAAGGGAGGCAACTCTTACCCAGCTTTTTATCACAGAGTAGCCTAACAAGTCGGAGAAGGAGTTGTTGGAATGGATATCGTCGTTGAAGTACTCGTCGAGGCCTTCGGGGATGTGGTCCGTTGCAGTCTCCGCCATGAGGACGTGCACCCAGGGGCCCATCTCATCCTTGTTCAGGGGCTGAGGACAGGAGCATGTGTTGAGGGATATTTGAACAAATGAACACAAGGCCAAACTTGCTTCATTGTTTTTTTTGTGAAAAATCGGGAAAACAAATAAAACAGTAACCTAAACAATAATATGAATATTTGTTACCATGTAAGTATTGTAAAACAAAATTGTCATTTTACCTATTGTAACCTTTTCTTTGAAGATTAACCTATCATATGAACAATCTGTTTGCAGTGATCACATAAGCTTTAATTTGAGGAATATAAAGTGTCAGCTTTTCATTTTCAAATATTTTTTTGGCTTTGTTTTAACTTTGGCGGCATAAAACATTGAGAAATAAGGTAAGTTGATTTTGTCAGATGAAAAACTTGCAGGACCACCCCTCCCTAAACTTAAGGAATTAAGATTTATATCCAACATCAAACTTTTGAAATGGTCCCTAACTGTGGCTAACTGGGTCCAAACTGCAGCTTGCTGCTGCTTCTGTCTTACAGCGTTCACTTGGTGAAGGCAGACATGACATCATCCAAAGTAAATGTCCTTATGAACTAGTCGAGAGTGCCTGTATTTCCAACCCAAAATGTCCACATGAACTAGTCAAGACTGCCTTTATTAGAAACCCAAAATGTCCACATGAACTAGTCAAGACTGCCTTTATTAGAAACCCAAAATGTCCACATGAACTAGTCAAGACTGCCTTGGGATATGTGGAAATCAATGTCTGGTTCATCACATGACACATCAAGATTGTTTTGAAATTTAGTTCATCCACTAAAAACCTGAAAATCGTAAGAGGGAAAACACAAAAGCTGGTGAGTGAGTGAGTGAGTTGGGGACATTTGTGTCACTATTTCAGCAGTATCAAGGCAGCAAGTTAAACTTGGGATGAAAGCTAGCCTTTAGGGAATGCAGGCCAGTGAAACATGAACATAGATATGGTGCTGACAAACCAAAGAGGACAATCAGAGAAAATCGGGCATTCAAACCACAATCACTGGATCCTGGTGCATATAAGGGGCACAACTCCTTCACAGCAAACTGAGGTGCTCTTAAATGAAACCCACCATGGTATAAGTCTGACAACGAAAGGTTCATGATGGGAAGAATCTGAGATTTGAACCAAAAAAAGCAAACCAACTCCCTCAATCACTCTTCAACTATTGCTGTCTGTACGAGGTGACCTTCGGGAATGGGGTGGTCCAGCTTGGGGACTTGGTTGATAGCATGGATTGTAGTTCATAATATCAAACACTGGTTTGGCTGTTCTGACTTCAATGCATACAGGCTGCCTGTCACATAGAAGCAATATTACTGGATGCGGCATTAAACAACCAACCACTCCCTATGTCCTACCTCCACAGTGATCTTCTCCTTGCCGTCCTCAAGCAGCATCAGTGCGTACTCACTGCTTGTCTCCGTCACGGCGCGCCGAAACACACAGTTCTTCAATAACAGATTCAGCTCAAACTGCTTGGACTTTTCATTACGGTAGCACTCGAACATGTTCTCCCGCACCAGACACCAGCGCTTACCCCAGCGTCGCCGGTTGAAGGAGCTAAAGATGTTCAGATAACCTGAAAAAGAATTATTGCAGTTGGTCTTGTCTGTTATATTGGAGTGGAGCCTCCATTATCTGTCACATTGTCAAGAGAGGAGCCTCCATTATCTGTCACATTGTCAAGAGAGGAGCCTCCATTATCTGTCTCAATGTCAGGAGAGGAGCCTCCATTATCTGTCACATTGTCAAGAGTGGACCCTCCATTATCTGTCTCAATGTCAGGAGTGGAGTCTCCATTATCTGTCTCAATGTCAGGAGTGGAGCCTCCATTCTCTGTCACATTGTCAGGAGTGGAGCCTCCATTATCTGTCTCAATGTCAGGAGTGGAGCCTCCATTCTCTGTCACATTGTCAGGAGTGGAGCCTCCATTATCTGTCTCATTGTCAGGAGTGGAGCCTCCATTATCTGTCACATTGTCAAGAGTGGAGCCTCCATTATCTGTCTCATTGTCAGGAGTGGAGCCTCCATTATCTGTCACATTGTCAGGAGTGGAGCCTCCATTATCTGTCTCATTGTCAAGAGTGGAGCCTCCATTATCTGTCTCATTGTCAGGAGTGGAGCCTCCATTATCTGTCACATTGTCAAGAGTGGAGCCTCCATTATCTGTCTCATTGTCAGGAGTGGAGCCTCCATTATCTGTCTCATTGTCAGGAGTGGAGGCTCCTTTATCTGTCTCAATGTCAGGAGCGGAGCCTCCATTATCTGTCTCATTGTCAGGAGTGGAGCCTCCATTATATGTCTCATTGTCAGGAGTGGACCCTCCATTATCTGTCACATTGTCAGGAGTGGACCCTCCATTATCTGTCTCAATGTCAGAAGTGGAGCCTCCATTATCTGTCACATTGTCAGGAGTGGAGCCTCCATTATCTATCTCAATGTCAGGAGTGGAGCCTCCATTATCTGTCTCATTGTCAGGAGTGGAGCCTCCATTATCTGTCACATTGTCAGGAGCGGAGCCTCCATTATCTGTCACATTGTCAGGAGTGGAGCCGCCATTATCTGTCACATTGTCAGGAGTGGAGCCTCCATTATATGTCTCATTGTCAGGAGCGGAGCCTCCATTATCTGTCTCATTGTCAGGAGTGGAGCCTCCATTATCTGTCTCATTGTCAGGAGTGGAGCCGCCATTATCTGTCTCAATGTCAGGAGTGGAGCCTCCATTATCTGTCTCATTGTCAGGAGTGGAGCCTCCATTATCTGTCACATTGTCAGGAGCGGAGCCTCCATTATCTGTCACATTGTCAGGAGTGGAGCCGCCATTATCTGTCACATTGTCAGGAGTGGAGCCTCCATTATCTGTCTCAATGTCAGGAGCGGAGCCTCCATTATCTGTCACATTGTCAAGAGTGGAGCCGCCATTATCTGTCTCAATGTCAGGAGTGGAGCCTCCATTATCTGTCACATTGTCATTAGTAGTTTAGTTTTATTTCAAATGCCTTATATTATTACTCGTTAAGTTCTGAAATACCACATTATCAGAAGACATAAAATCAATATTTCTAAACCTGGAGCAAGTGTACAGGCTGCTTAGCCAAACAGCATCAGATTTCTAACCTACAGTTAGGAATATTTTACAACTCACAGTTTTCACAGTTTGGATGACACATAATTTGACAGTTTGTAGGACAAATTGTTTGACTTCTTTGAATGACACAAATCATTTGAGTTTGTATGACAAATTGTTTGACAGTTTGTATGACCCAAATTGTTTGACAGTTTGTATGTCCCAAATTGTTTGACAGTTTGTATGATAATTTGTTTGACATGTAAGAAACATTTTCATTCCCTATGAGCCCGATGAATCAAACATTTGGGTGAAAGACATTTTGGTAAGGAAACAAGAAACACAAAAATGTTAGAGAAAAATTCAAAGTTAGAATTCAACAAAAACATAAAAATTGTCAAAACATAAAAAGGTTTAATGTTTAATGTTAATGTTATGCTTAATATTAATGTTTGTTGTGTATAATGTTAATGTTTGTGTTATGTATAATGTTAATGTATGTGTTATGAATAATGATAATGTATGTGTTATGTATAATGTGAATGTTTATGTTATGAATAATGTTTGTTATGTATATTGTAAATGTTTGTGTTATGTATAATGTTAGTGTATGTGTTATGTATAATGTTAATGTATGTGTTATGTATAATGTTAATGTATGTGTTATGTATTATGATAATGTATGTGTTATGTATAATGTTAATGTATGTGTTATGTATTATGTTAATGTATGTGTTATGTATAATGTGAATGTTTATGTTATGTATAATGTTTGTGTTATGTATATTGTGAATGTTTGTGTTATGTATAATGTTAATGTTTGTGTTATGCATAATGTTAATGTCTGTATTATGCATAGGCTATGACCGATGTTATTGTGTGTTACTGAATAGATCAACATGCCCAACTGTCACATCTCTAAATACAGGCTGTGAGCCAGAACATATCCCAGACTGGCAAACTATTCTATATAAGATCACAACAACTCGTTATAGCATCACAGCTATCATTACGACCAGACAGCGCAAGAATGTGAGAATCTGTTGCCGAAAAAAACTCTTAAATAAGTATTGTGTGAGTGATAGACACTCAGTGTACGGCAGCAATAGTGATACCACAGTGGCACCATTTTTTTAAAAGTGCTTTTCACAATTATAAAAGAATTTCCTGTTTGTCATTCACCCCCGTTCTCTTGCCAACATAGTATACTCCTCACAACATTCTCATATAAATAAATGATTTATTTACTGATGAAATTTTGGGCTCGGACTGTATTGTGTTAAGATGTCATGCGGTTAATAGTCCCCACTAACCTTGGTGTTTGGTGCTGCAGGGAACATCTATGGCCACCACAGGTGAACCAGGGTCGTCAAAAACAGGTGTACAAGAATCAGAGAGTGATGAAAGGTTAGCTGGTGCGCTCTCCGAGGATAACGAACGCTCCTCCGCAATACCAGAAGTTGAAAGGTCGTTGTCAAGGGGAACACTCAAACCTGCCAATTTCCTCTTCCCACTCTTCTTCCCCAAACTTTCGAAAAATTGTGTTGCCCTGTAGGCAAAGGATCCCATTCTCATCACCTTGTTACCTGGAAACAAGAGAGAGAGAGTCTTACGTGCCTTGTACCATCTCCAAATATCCAATCACAAGAGCCGTTACATCTTGTAAAAGGACAAGCGTCTCTCACAACTGGGTTGACGTCGTCCTACAAAGTGTTGCTGAATTGTCCAACCCGGAGTCTGACAATCAGATGACAGTGAACTAGAGTTATAACTCACTCAAAGGGACCACTAATTTTAGTTAAAGGCTATATTTACTATATCTGGAACATGTCAACAAATGTGTAAAGATTTTCATTGTATCAAGTTAACCTGATTCTTCTACTGACTTAAGATGGGTCCTGGCATATGGTTTGTTGGAAGGGTACTTGAATCTAGAGACCCCTAAATTTTTAACTTTTAACATGAGGGTTATGATAAGGACCCTATCATGCTTAAACAGTTCAATGCATTAAAATCAAAACACTGAATAACCTTCAACAGTCATTTTATGTTCCTTCTTTCAATCTAGTATAAGAGTTATCTCCCTTTCACTGCCAGCTGTCAATTCTTTCTGTGGAGATAAGTTAGTCTGTCTTACAGACCCTGATGCATTTATATCAACTACAGCCCATGCAAGTCTATAATGTTTGGCAAGTCTAGATTACTGCAGTATCTGAAAATGAAGAGAATCACTGGGCTCCCTTTTTATTAGATTTTTATTTTCTGTATGATATGTTCATTTCAGAGACTATATGTTAATCTAGAGATAAGTAAGATGAACTTGCAAAAATTTTATTATAAAAACCCAGGGCTCAATTTTGAATGTAGATGAGTACCCCCTTTACGAAGCTAGGGTGGGTATTAGTCCAGGGTATATGATACCAGAATGGAGACAGTATTCACTGGCTGATCGAGGATGCAAGCAGTGTCGACAACTGAGAGATGAAAGGGTTACCTCGCAACTTGGCCTTCCCGTCCTCCGCCCCGAAGCCGTCGCTGGACATGGACAGATTGGAATTGGAGGCATTCAGGTCCGGCTGAAACAACCAGCAATATTTACAATCACGCTGCACTTTCAAATTCACATCCACATTCAGATTTCCCAGCATTTGCTGGCACGTTTAGCCACACCAGGGATGCCAGTTGTTAGTTTTACATCTTCCCGTGTGACTTCGTACTTGAATGTTGTGGAATTAGGTGGCAGAGCAGCTCGAAAAGCCTACTGACTACAAAACACAAACTAATATACCAAAATGACAAGTGCATGAACATAAACATATTTAATCCTTTAACAGTAAGTGTCTTTACTTAAAACTTTAATCCAGTGACCAAGACTACAAGCACGGATGTGCCCGCTGTCTAAGACTCCGCAGAGTTTCGACCCTTGGGCATGCCAGAGACCTATGATTGTAAGTTCGAATCCCGAATCGTCACATTTATGTTACTAGGTTTGTCAGCACCATTCCTGAACCTGTGGGTTTCACCGAAGTGGTAAATATGTAAAACCTGCATCACTTCGGCCTTTCCTCCCACATTTAGCTTACACACCATGATATAACTGGAATACTGTTAAAAGCGGCATAAACCCAACTCACTCACTCACTCTTGAAACATTGTTTGTTAACCAGTCTGTATGGAAAAAGACTGGTAGGGCTAACAATGTGTTCCATCATAAACTGTATTTTTACATCGAGTGCTGCATTAACAAAGCTCCAATACTTGAGAACATACTTATTCAAACCGTATCTATAGTTGACTTATAAATCATAAATCAAGAAATTATTAAAGTTCCTACTTAAAAAAATATATCACAAGATCCAAACAGTGATTTATTAAATCCTGATAATCTGACTTTAATTATTTGTTTTAACAAAATAAAAGTGCACAAATATGTATCTTGAACAAGATTTCAAATGATAGTTAAGATTTATCAATCTAACTACTGATCCATGCCTACATTCTGACATTCTGTCACCATGCAGGATACTCCTTCCCACACACAGGAGCGTCGTCATCACTGGGCAGGGGAAAGGGGTTTAGACGTCACATTCATCACTATTGCATTTACATAGTTACGAGTGTGCATGTGTGTGCATGCGTGTGTGCGTGCGTGTGTGACATATTTTGGTATGACCAACCAGGGATCAAGCCACCTCCAGGCTCTGGGCAGACACTCTATTCACAAGACCATGGAGACACAGACACTGACACATGATGCCGCTTCACCGGCGAATCTCATAAAGAATTCATCAAAAGAACTATATCACTAATTAATGACGCACAGATTAAAACTAGAACTGACAAAATCTTTGGATGGAGGTGATGTAAGTTCCTAGAATACTGTCCCAGAACTATCAATTGCTTCTCTTTTTAGGTAATGAGGGTGTTAAAAAGCAGGATTGCTGTCTACATTATTCATGAAGATAAATAGCTGTCATTCTACCATGAATTTGGAAAATACTCAATTTTGATTCGACAATCAGAGGTATCAAATCTCATTATTGTGATTTGATACCTCTGATTGTCGAATCAAAATTGAGTTTATACCCCCTCTGATTGAAACAGCCGATTTGACACCTGCATCACCGAGGAAGCTAATATCTTCAGAACAGTACTTCATTTACAATCATTCTCAGTAGGCATATCTAAATAATTACATGTACAATCACAGGCTACAAAATGCAAAGTTGCTGATACTACAACTTTCAAAGGATATGTGGCAATACATGTCATGCAGAAAACATGATGCACATTTTGTTCCAAATTTAGTTTAGCGCAGTTAAACCTACAGGTAACCAAGCTCTACATTGAACACAGTATGTATATCTCCTTATTTATACTTGGCAAAACAACACCACCCTTTAAATGGTTAAAATAACCCAAAACGTATCGCATAAACAAGTTGCAGCTGTCTTCACGTTTTTATCTTTTTTAGACACAGTATACCGACTCCAAGTCGACCAGTCCTTGTTTCAGCCCCTTTATGCTGAGCGCAAGGCAACGTAACAACAAGTTTCATCTTTTAACGTCTTTTGGTATGACGCGGCCGGGGATCAAAATCCAGGACCCTCTGCTCACCGGGCAGACACTCTACCACTAGACAATGCAGGCGGTCCAATCTCAAATAATCTAGCACGAAACCAACAGTGTGTCTGATGAAGGCCGGGAGGCTAAAAGCTCGACAGTGTATACATATATGTATCTATTTGAATCTATTTCTCTTAAGGCAATGAACACAAAAGAAGACCAAATAAACAAACAGTAAATGGCCATTTGTATTTATGCTGCGAGTGCCGATTTATTACTACGACGTATTCCATCATGATGATGAAAGGAGGTGAATTAGTAGCAATTATTGTGCGTGTTGTACATTATTGACAAAATGTCAAGCACATAATTATCTGCAGAATTAATTACTGAGCCAGTAATAGGATGATTACGATATAGCCACATGCATCAACTACAAGAACATGTGTTAAAACAGATTGGATTGTTCACGATTTCAAGATTTAGTGTAACCACAGCCACCTCCTCCCAGCGATGTCCTGCCCTTACACTAAAAAAATATTCAGTTGATTGGACAAGTTTTCATTTGTTTTTTTCAAAGGTGTGTAAATTACACGATGCTTTAGTAACTGTAGTGCTAACTGAGAGTGGTAACCGTACACTGTTAGCCTGGTAAACGGCAGGGAACTGGAGCTAGCAGACAAAGGTGATGTTTCAGGGAGTCCTAGAACTGCCATTGCCCCAAACACAGCCCTCTCCAAACTTCCCTCACTACAGAATGTGTTCTTGGGCTCATCAGAGCCAAAAGAAAATGATGATTGCTTCATCTGTTGTTTGTTTGTTGTTAAAAACCGACTCAGCAGCCTGCAAATAACCCAATCAGGAGGAGACAGTTTGATACTGAGCAATGATCAGGACAGGATGACATGCTCTCATCAGCAAATGGCCAGAGTGGGAAGGTCGTGAGAAGGTCATACCAAGGTCTAAGAATGCACGTTTGTTTAGAACAAGTACCATCTTTTAACATCTTTTGATATGACACAGCCCAGGATTGAACCACAGACCTTCTGCTCTCCAGGCAGACACTCTATCAGCTAGACCATGGATGTGGTCAGGCAGTGAAGAACCATTTAACAAAGCAATCCAAATACCGGAGGAAAATAATGTTAAAGTCTTTGTGCTAAGGTGGCTTTCATTAACAGTTTCATGTGATCTCAGCACCATGGCTATCATAACTCCAATACAATTTCATAGACTTACACCAGTCATATCTCTAAAATCGATTTATGAAAATATGTCCTGCATTTTGGTCTCGAACACCAGATGAGTTGATAAACTTCTGTACCAATTTTAATGCATCCCCTGGGTAAAGTCACAGATAGCCAATGTGGAACGTTACAGGTGTTCTATGTCATCAGTTCACTGTTAACCCATCTTAAGGAATTGCCTGAAGCTACACGTGTACAAACATCAAAGAAACTATGATCCTGATGACAAGCCACGATAGAGAAATCTTGTACAAAATAGTCTGAATGTGTCTGAATCAGACATGTAAACACTTCATCATATTTGACTTGCATTTTTTTCAGTGACCTGTCAAAGACCTTAAAAATTTTCCCCAAACGACCTAAGCTTCATTGAAATACTTCAACAAAGGTTTGTGAATTATCGATAAATAAGTACACAAAGATCTAAACATAACTTTTACTAACACGCTTAAGCAAATACAGTAGTCCTCTATGGGACACTGGTCTCAAACAGATGCCGGCCGAGTCTTAAACAGAAGATGGGTATCACATAGAAGTTCAGTCTCTAATAGTCCCAAATAGAATTTTGAAACCATCGATACAAATCAATCAGAAATAATTATTGTTTATATCGAAACACAATCATGATGATGAACTGTCTGCATTTTTCAATGGTTTTAACTGAGTTTCTGAGGCTAGTATGAACCAGTTTTCATAATGCATGACATGTTCATCTAAAGCGCATGGCAACGACACTGCCCTGGTGTAGGGCTTGTTTCAAAAGCAAAATTTGACGGACTTTTGTCAAGTTTGATTTGGCCAGGTGATATTGAATTACAGATTTTCAGGAGGGCAGCCAAGAATTTGCTCATTACTATTAATCCGTGAACATTATTAAGTTTACTTAAAAGAATGTGGTTATAAATATTATGATGAAACACTTTGAGAAGCCCCCTTTCATTAACGCCAGGTGTTGACACACCTGTCATTTGACTGAAACCACAGTCTTTATCTGGTAAGTATATTCATTGGTTAGTTTTTTTATAAGTTTACAGAAACTTTTACGTCAGCTCAAAACTCGATAGACTCGTCCAAAAAATACAAGAAGGCACGAGCTGCAACAAATGAATCATAAGGTCAGTAACACAATGTATTAACAGTATTAACTGGACTATAGTACACACCCACTTCTTGGGTCACCTTCCACCTGTCCCTCTGACAACAGTCCTGTACTGGAGACCTCTCAGTGTGACCAACCAATACACATCTAGACCCCTCTGACAACAACCGTGTACTGGAGACCTCTCACTGTGGCCAACCAATACACATCTAGACCCCTCTAACAACAATCCTGTACTGAAGACCTCTCATTGTGACCGACCAATACACATCTAGACCCCTCTGACAACAACCCTGTACTGAAGACCTCTAACTGTGGCCAACCAATACACATCTAGACCCCTCTAACAACAATCCTGTACTGAAGACCTCTCACTGTGGCCAACCAATACACATCTAACCCTCTCTAACAACAATCCTGTACTGAAGACCTCTCACTGTGGCCAACCAATTCACATCTAACCCTCTCAAACAACAATCCTGTACTGAAGACCTCTCATTGTGGCCAACCAATACACATCTAACCCTCTCAAACAACAATCCTGTACTGAAGACCTCTCACTGTGGCCAACCAATACACATCTAACCCTCTCTAACAACAATCCTGTACTGAAGACCTCTCACTGTGGCCAACCAATACACATCTAACCCTCTCTAACAACAATCCTGTACTGAAGACCTCTCACTGTGGCCAACCAATACACATCTAACCCTCTCTAACAACAATCCTGTACTGAAGACCTCTCATTGTGACCGACCAATACACATCTAACCCTCTCTAACAACAATCCTGTACTCATGACCTATCGTCACTGCAATCATATGACACAGAGGTGAGGTGAGGTGAAATGGGGTTTAATGTCGTGTTCAACATATGAGGTAGACATGCTAGCTGAAATATTTAAATACGAATCCACTCCTGTGTGGATCTCAGCTATATCGCCCCGCTGAGATAATACAGATGATTCACGGAGACATTTTCGACAACTAATGAGATCTAATTTCATAATGACATATCGACACAGGAAATAAACAATCTGTCAATGTTGCCACAGAGACTTTCTTTCATCTGGAGGAAGCGAGTGTTGTCTGACATGGACACATAAAACACACAGATTGTGACTAATCCCCTGGATTGTTCCAGCTAATTGTTACTGATCCAAGCAGTGACCAGCCGGCAGGCCAAGGATTGGATAAAACGGTCAGTTGATGGATTATCTGCTGTCTCGGCAGTTTTTCGAACACGTATGACAATCTATTTTCAATGGACACATTTTATTCCATGTTAAGTGGAACGATTGGGAAACCTTGCTAAAACCTTCAGATTCTAACCCAAAACTTAGAACCAATTCTCTGCCAGCAAGACAAAGGCCTAATGTAGTCTACATGTGCAAATACTTCATACTTTCAGAAAAGAAAGGATTTGCATGACTCCACAACCATAATTTGAATCTACTCATTAGAATCAGCCAAGGGAGGTGATCATGAGAGTAAGCGTTGTGAAAGGAATGTTCATGTTGCCATGGAAACAGGTCAAATGTGAGCAGTGGTCGGAGGTATGACATTCCCAAATTTCAGAACGCAAAGAACTTTCAATGCATCAGGAAAACCAAGATTACATTTTCTGAAATAAATAAACAAATACACAAAAATGTTGTTAGTCATGGCCTTGACCTGTCCTAGATACAAATGAAATGAAGTGAGTGAGTGTGTTTCAGTTGTATCACAGTTGTGTCAGGTAAGGTGAAACTGGGTTTAACGTCGCGTCCAAGATTATTGCACTTATATAGCGAGGTGCATGCACGTGTATGTGTGTGTGTGAGATACCATGCCGCAGTTTAACATGAATACCCCACTCAGACACAGTATACTGACTCCGAGCCAACCAGTCCTTGTTTTAGCCCCTTAATGCCGAGCGCCAGACAGGGTAACAACAAGTACCATCTTTTAACGTCTTTTTGGTATGACGCGGCTGGGACAATTGTGTCAGATTAATGTTGGGGGAAAGCCTGAAGTGATGCAGGTCATAGATGTGTACCGCCTCAGCTGAAACCCACAAGCACAGGTATGGTGCTGACAAACACAGAAACATGTTCACAGCAATTCTGGGATTTGAACCCACTACCATAGTGTTTCGTCATGCCTAAGGGGCACAACCTGAGATCTGCACAGAAAATTGCAACTGGGCCACCCCTGAACCAACACATGGAAAGGACACAAGTGAACCTTGACCTGAACAAGATTATCAACAGATGTGACAACGTACACAGAAAACTAAGAAATCAATAAAACACATAGTTTATCTATTGAAAATGAGTAAGTCCAGGAGGATTACGATCACTAAATTTTCTTAACACATCAATCATAATGTGCCGGGCAATCTCATCAATCAGTCTCCTAACTCTCACTATACAAACTACCGTATTTGACGTAATAAGCACTCCAGGCACTTAGGAAATAGTCAACGAGGTGAGCTTATTTATATCATACTCAACAAGTTCCATCTGTTTTCAAAGATCCTGCGGTGGGGAACAAACTGGTTCTAATGTCAATGAAACAGAAACTATTTCAATAGTTACTCTGCAATTATTTCCCAAAGTTGTGTGCTGCTGTTTTCTGTACAAAAATCTGTAACATACACAAGAGAATAAAGACTGTCACGTACATTTTCATCTTAGTCGGGAGCGCTTACAAAGATTACTTCCAGACTGGCGCAGGGGTTGGTCAGGGGGCACATTTCGGAGTGAGTGAGTTGGATTTAATGCCGTTTTTAACAGTATTCCAGTTACATCACGGTTAAATTCCAGTTACATGTCAGCTTAATGTGGGAGGAAAGCCCGAAGTGATGCAGGTATTAGACGTTTACCACTTCGGTGAAACCAACGAGCATGGGTATGGTGCTGACAAACCTAGAAACATAATTAAGGCGAACCGGGATTCGAACCCACAATCATAGGTTTCCGGCGTGCCCAAGGGACGCAACTCTGCACAGCGAATCGCGGCGCCTTAGACGACTGGGCCTCCCGTGCCCCCGGCACCTTTTGGAGGAGGGCGTGCGATACAGTGAATACGGTACCCGGGATGACAAGCAATACTGACTACCACACACAAGCAGCCTACATTTTCTCACACACTGTCTGTCTATGCAGGGACTGTATATGTCACACTCGGGTTGACTCAACTCACGGCAACGCCTGAATGCTTGCCCTTTTTTCAAAGTCTCATGCACGTGTAACAAACCTTGGGGGAGAGGGTTCAGCTTTTTATCAATGTGTACCAAAAAGATATGAAATTGGAGATAAGAAATCTGTGTGTGTGTGTGTGTGTGTGTGTGTGTGTGTGTGTGTGTGTGTGTGTGTGTGTGTGTGTGTGTGTGTGTGTGTGTGTGTGTGTGTGTGTGTGTGTGTGTGTGTGTGTCTGTGTCTCTGTGTCTGTGTGGGTGGGTGTGTCTATGTGGTAAGTCTGTATGTCTTTATGTGTGTGAGTTGTGTGTTTTGATGGTGTGTGTGCAGGTGTGTGATCGAGCTAGAGAGTGTGCATGTATTCCTTGAGGCAATATTCCTGGGAGGAATCATTAGACTAACACATAATATCTGAGGAAAACATAGACTTGCCTTATTTTGAGCTCTAGCATTACAATAAGGGATGGGCGACAGGGAAAATAACATGGTTCAGGGACTAAGGGAATCATATGGGCCTTTGGCAAGTGCTGAGTGAACGCACACACCACTGTGCTAGCCAACCCAACCACAGGACAGGAGAACAATGCACAAGTTTCCACACACTGTCACATCACTCTGTCAGTGATGATAACTCGCTGTATGTGTTGATGACTGCCCCACACTAGAGGTTAACCCCTTCTAGCTCATGAACAGCACCTGCAGCAGAAAACAAGGTTAACCCTCACGCTGTGGACTTCTATCTATATCTTCTCTCTATTGTCCCACTGTCTCCTGCAGACAGCCACCCATCCCTCCAGTAAACTGATGGTACATCAACATGTCCGCAGCCAATAGCCATTAGTCAACATTCAACCTGGCCTTTAAAGTCACACTATTTTTAGACGACATCAATCTTTTAACCGTACCTTTAAAACAAAAATCAACCATTTGGACGTCTGACATAAATATTTGTTCACAAATGTAAAATTAAAACAGGTTCTGTTTGTCATTACTGTCAAAATATTCTTTTCTGTGCACTTGTTCGAAATGACAACAGTTTTTGAGATGATCCCTGACCTGATTGTGCAGGAAATGATTCATACTTCTATAAAACAGATCACAATGATGAAACAAATTACAGATATGCTGATCTACCACATCGTCTGCAGCCAGGAGGAACAGCCGTGGCCAGAACAAGCACCAAAGATAACGCATCGTCCAGGATTAGAACTTGCACTTGATTCTTCCTGGATTATTGAACATATTTCCAAATGCCACAAGAAATTAATTATTAGATTTTCACCCCCTCCCTCTCACAATCAACACCCCACCTCACATCCTTCTATTGTCCCAGAATACCTGCCGAGGGGCAAACCATGACAGATGCTCAGATGTGCTCTCCCACAACAACTTTATGACAATCTCAACATGACAGTGAATGATAATGTGTGTACTTGTATTGCGATAGAACTCCAAACACCAGGTGTATGCTCAAAGCACTAATATCAGTGTGAGCTCAATATTCATTCTCAGCTCCATGGGGAGTATACAACCCAAGTTGCCCGTGAGGCACTAGAAGGTTAACTGCAACACTGTCATCTCATCCTACCGGGTACCCATTCACTGCTGGGTGGCCAGAGGAGATCAAAAGAGACTATACCAAATACTTACAATCACTCTATATCTGATTTACAAAACATGAGGGATCAGGAGAAAAACTTATTTGTAATTCTGATCGATACAATAGAGGATCAGAAGAACAATTTCTTCTGCCGTTCGGGCTGCACGTTGCCTTTTTTCTTTCTGTCAGTATATAAACCAATTGTTCATAATGGATGCAAAAATGTCTTCCACATGTGTGTGTTAATTTATGTCACTGAACACAATGCATTCTTCAACATGTTCTTAAATAACATCATACCTCAAATCAAACCCTTCAATTTCGAAATAAATACACACATCACTTCTTGCTATTGTTGCAAACCTGACATCAACATGTCAGGGATCATAGCTACACTGAATACCACGCAAGTAAACACGATCGGCCATCCGCATAAAAGCTGCATGCCACTAACAGGTCTCAATCAAAAGTCTTGTTATTTGTTTTCACAGCAGGGCAACATAAATGTGGTTAAACTTGGACTACACTTCCGATATTCAAGACAAGCAAAACAGATTTTATTTGAAATAATGGCACAATATTCCTTAGCCATTTTGACATTTGCCCCAGGAAAGAACACATAAAACAGACGACTGAAAAGCATCGCGACTGGTGATGTCTGGAAGGCTGATGGTTATGATCAGATAAACAACAAGCCTTGTCTGACGTCTTAGTAAAGTCATATGTGTTCATGTTGATATCATAAGATGAAGATTGGGAATCAGAACCAGTGCAACCAACCAGTCCAAATAAAAGGGAGACAACTCTGAAAAAAACTGACAATGACTGCCGTGAGTCAGCCATTCCACAAAGCAAAGCATGGGAGGCAAAGGATGATTTATTTCACGGATTTGTAATTTAATTTCGACATCAAGAAGAGGAAATAGAGAGAGCTTAAACAAGACACAGAACAGGTGATCTGATTGGGCAACAACTGTCACCTCGATCTCCCTGGTGCATCGATCACACACAAAACTGAATGTTTTTCGGGCACACTCTCCTCAAAAGTGATGAGGGCGGTAGGACATTTTTAATATTATTCATTGAAAACAAAATTGATCATGGAAGAACCATTTGTATTTCCCACCAAGAAAACCAACAAACTCTACTGCTGGGGCATACAGTCAACTCGACTCATATATTTTTAGTTGCACTAAAATGTCTGCTATGCTGGGTATAAAATGATGGACTGATGGTCCAGACACCTTACATTTCTTTTCTTTTTTAGCCTAACGTGCAGAAGTCCGTTCAAAGGTGGACATGAGGACATGAACAGTCAAGAATATGTCTGTGGACACAATTTTGTCAAATCACATTTCCTTGAAGGTCACTGGAACAATTAAGTCATGTACTGAATATAATCTGTTTTCTCCGTCCAAAGCTGAAGTGGATTAACCGAGGAAGGAAATTTATAGATGTCAACTTCTTTATTATGAAAAACACAAAAAAATCTCAAAACTAAGATAAATACAAAGAGATGTGTGCATCAGAACATGCAGTGGGTCAAACTGAAGAAAACACAAAATGCATGGGAATGCATACACCTAATACGCCAACCTGCTCATGCACTAACTGGTGTGATAGCAATGAGGTGATATACATGTGCAGCGCTGGGCAGGACGAGGATGTAAGATGCACAGCATACATACAGACATGGGCAAATCATACCTGGAGGGAAAACACATAGGATGTGTGTGGGTATTTATATTTGTGTGTATGTGTGTGTGTTTGTTCGAGTTTGAGTATGTGTGTAAGAGAGAGAGAGAGAGAGAGAGTGTGTGTGTGTGTGTGTCTATGACTGTGTGTGTGTGTGTCTGTAAGTGTGTGAATCTGTGTGTGTGTCTATGTGTGTGAGTGTGTGTGTGTGTTTCTGTATGTGTGTGTGTGTGTCTGTCTGTGTCTATAACTCTGTGTGTCTATGAGTGTGAGTGTGTGTATGTGTCTGTCTGTCTGTGTCTATGACTGTGTGTCTGTAAGTGTGTGAATCTGTGTGTGTGTCTATGTGTGTGAGTGTGTTTCTGTATGTGTGTGTGTGTGTCTGTCTGTGTCTATAACTCTGTGTGTCTATGAGTGAGAGTGTGTGTGTATGTGTGTCTGTCTGTCTGTCAGTGTGTCTATAATGATATTATGAGCAACGATCCACACGTCAGGTCACAATGACTTGTCACCAAGTCTGACCACTTGATCAATTAATTTGTCTCTTGCAACAAACATAGGTTGCTGTGGACCAATTCTAACATGTAATCGCCACAGGACTTATGTGAAAGCAAACGAAGAAGTAAACAAAGATAAACAAATTTCATGCTGCAGCTAATAATAATAATAATAATAATAGTTAAGCTAAGGAAAGAAGATTCATAACAGAAACAAAAACATCACTCCACTGCAACAAACAGAACACAACAGTCAACCTACAAGTAAAATCTTCCACGATTGAAAGTCACTCCCATGATGCAACTGTTATGAACAACCACGGAGGTCTATGACAAGTCGTCAGTTTGTTAATTTATTCCACAATTATTCGCCACGTCCACAATGCAACACAAAGTATATCAACTGATAATGCATTAGTGTCTCACTGTCTAACTCAAAACGTCATTCCCATGATGCAGTTAATCTTGGACTATCCCACGATGCATCATTCTCGACACGTAAACGTGCATTCTTACTCGTAGTCCCATGATGATGTGATCTATCGGGAATGCCCAGTTGTAGAACAACGTTTTCCAGTCCCATCGGGCGAGAGTCGTTGTCATGTTTAAATTACTTGCCCCTAGTGAAGCAGATGAGTCTAACGTCTTGGATCGGCCCTCAGAGGTACTGTCATCCCATAAACTCATCTTCACCACAAAACAAAATATAATCTGATCAATATTTGTTCTTGAAAGTTGTTTGTTTGTTTGTTTGTTAATGCTGCACTCGGCAAAATGCCAGCTAAATGACGCCGAGCTGTAAATAATCAAGTGTGGACAAGACAAACCAGTGATATTTCGAAAACAATGTCCCACACTATTGGGGTATGAAGAAACACTAGCACTCAAGTCACAGAGCCTAGCCACACGATCACATTGCCTCTTACAGCAAGGATTGGTTGCCGGGGACCGTTTCTAACCTGCAAAAGAGCATTGCGTGATCCATTGCTGACAAAAAGTTGAACTCGGGGTCTACAGGTTAGTGTTTTTAAAGGAATAGTGTTCATTTACGCTCCTGTATAACACAGCAAGGAAACATCAACCAAGTCTGTCAGTGGAAGCACACACAGTTTAAATAAACAAATATCTATGTTTCTTAAAATCACACATCTACAAATAATTAGTTTATAGGATAGCACGCTATACTACTCCTTACCGTCACAAAAGACCTGATTATCAAGTATCACAACGACTCCACACAGAATATTATTTCATTAACAAACCAAACCCAAACACACCAGAGAGAACAATCTAACAAAGATTATATTTATCACATCAAGTATACTAAAGCTTGTAAGTCAATAATCTATATCATCTTTATATAATATTTGTAACAAATGACCTTTACATAACTATCAGTGTCAGTGTAATAAATATCAACACATGTATGCTTGACAATTTTAAACAAATAATGTTAAAGTTCACTCAGGTTACGCCATTATACGCAAGCATAAAGTAGTCTGCTTCACTTATGTTATTATTAACATGTTCTTACATACATTTCACAATTGGATCACATGACTCAAGCAGATTAAACGTAAGCAAAATGTTACCTACTTATGGAGGGTGCAATTAATATGTCGCAGTGCATATACAAGAGTTGGTAGGTGTTATTTCCGTGAGTAAGTAGGCTTTTCATTACTGAGTAGCTACTGTACATTTGAGACACAGTCTGTTACATTCAACACTTGTAATTCAAGAAACTATTTGTAATAAAAGTCAACTCCTTTTTTTAATATGGGCTTTCTAATTTGGGATATTTGCTACTTAAAATGCTGCTGTGTTTTAGATGGAAAACTTTATTTTAATCTCACATCAATTTCTGGTCGTATGAGTTTCATTTGCACTTTTGCATTGATAGCACAGTTTGCATCTTGTTAAACAAATGATGACAACAAACATGGTTTTATAAGATTTGTTACTTCAACTCCATAGGTTTGTATTTAACAAGTTAAGTGTTCAGAGTGAATAAGGAGGCGGCCATTATTGACTGAGGGACTTAGTTTTAAGCGACTTTTTGCAATATTCCACAAATAATGGGCCCATATTGTACCTATGTGGGGAATTGAACCCAGGTCTTTGGTGGTGTCATGAGTGAACACTTTAACAACTTGACTACCTCACTTGGCCTGCACAATGAAAAGTACAACTTAATCCACGTCACTGTCACCAATATGGGCTTCACTCCTTCCTGACACAAAATAAGGATCTATACCGAAACGCCGCATCACAATAAACAAAGTAGTTGTCATCCATACAGTATCTTGTCCTAACAGTTACTTGAAAACTTCTAAGTATGCCATTCAAACAGTTAATTCAAGTCTTTACATTCCTTAACAAAAATATCATAATTTAGAAGAATATGTTTGAAGGTAGGATGTCATCATATTTTGAGAAATCGCTGAATCAACAAATTTCTAATAATGTATCGATATAAATTAATGAATATCAATGCTAATTTAATAATTGACAGCCAGAGAAATGTTTCCATCTATTAAGATTACCATGGTAACGAGAAGTTAGAAAATTCAACTTTAAACATTTAATGTATCAGCCTAGTTCATATTTGGCCCGAAATTGATTGATTGCGGCAATTTTAATCTATACACATTCGGAATAATTAATGTTATTATTAATCAATACATGTATATTGATATATATATCTCGTGATACTTTTATGTAATGTTAATTTTATATTTTTGTTTGTGCAGTGATCAACATAGCCTTTATTAACATTGATGTCTATACATCAGACGTATAAGGATTTTTCTCTTATTTCCAGTTGTCATTTATCATTCAGAATCGTCCATGAACGATCACATTTCTTCTCTGTATCTAGTTACTATTTTCTATCCCAGAATGCAATATTTTTTCTACAGAGCATGCTCAGTACTACGAATGTGACCTCATTTTGTTTTTATATATTAACAACAACAGCCTCGATGTCGTTCAGCTTGTTTCCATTGTTCTCTCAGCTGTCATTACGAATCACGGTCATCCAAGGAAAATCTACAACAATCCTTTGCCACCCTGTTGTGTTATGCGGTACAACTGTTTGTTGCTATCACTGCACAAACTGATTATGGGAAGGTGTGCTAACATATGCATCCCTAGGCTAATTGCTAAATTTAATCAAATTTATTTTGTAAGAAATTCTATGACCAAATTTGAGACATATCCTTACACACAAAACGTCATTCTCATCTCTGATATAAGTTTGTTCCTAAAAGCTTAAGTATTTTGATATACCTTTCACTCTGAAGCAGCCATTGCCTCAAGCTTTCTCAACAACAAAGAGTCCATCAAAGGCAGCTCAATAAAAACCTTTAGTTATGTTATGATTTCTAGTCTGATCGCTGGAAGGATCGAGCCTTTGAACATGAAAGGGGCACCTGCTATGTACATTGGACATCAATCATAATCAGTTTCATCTGTCATACAGGGCCAAGTACTGTAGCTCTTGTTTTATTAACATTGCATTTTTCCTTCTTGAAATAAATGTTATACGCCAGGTTATTTTGTTAGGACAAGAAGCCATCTTGTTGATTACCTTCCTGTTGCGATGACACTTGTTATTTTTCTGTTGAAAATATTTTAGTTGAGAAACATTAAAAGAAATAGTTGGTTTGTCTTTGTTCATTCTTTAACACCACTCAGCAATATTCCAGCTATGTGATGGCGACTTGAAATAAGTCAATCCAGACAATCCAATGATTGACATCATGAGCATCGATCCACTCATCTGAGGTGTGAAGACATGCATTAACCAAGTCACTAGTGAGTGAGTTTGGTTTTACGCCGCTTTTAGCAATATTCCAGCAATATCACGGCGGGGGACACCAGAAATGGGCTTCACACATTGTACCCATGTCGGGAATCGAACCCGGGTCTTCGACGTGACGAGGGAACGCTTTAACCACTAGGCTACCCGACCGCCCTAAGCAAGTCATTAAGCCTGAACATCTACTCGCCTTTTAAGACAAGCATAGGTGTGCTAGAGACTTTGTACCAGGAAGTAGATCTGTTTCCAGATCTTGTTGCATCAGACAGAATCATATTGCCATATTCAGCAAAGTGTTCAAGTCAACAATTATAACTCCAATAGTTTCTGTACTTCAATAATGCACCATTTAACTTATACAAAATATGGTTATGGCTGATTTGAAGTTAATCTGACAAAAAGATCTTGAAATAGAAGCTTTAACAAAAATACAAACGGAAAGTGTTTAAATCTTCGTATTTTTGCAAAATGAAGGGAAACCTGTCCGTCAAAAAGGAAAATAAATTTATCTGGGCTCAAAGAATCTCCTGAACATGGCAACCTATTTCCAGAAAGGACATATGTATGTATATCTTATTGTCGGACCTAGATGGCCAGGAGTTTGTAGAAGTAATGAGATGGCTTCCTGGTGATGAAGCTGCTGATACTGATGAGGTGGACGCTTACCTTGCTGCCATGTTCGCTCTGCTGGGTGAAAGTCGTTCGTGCCAAGTGATGGTAGGGGGTAGGGGGAGGTAACCCTTTGGCCATATTGTTGATGTGCTGTGGAGAAACATGACAACATTCAAGTGCCAGATATTTATCATTTTTTGTGTGTGATTTTTTATTATTCATTTTATGGAATGTAAAAACAGTTTCATTCAATCCAGTGAATGTTATTGCGACCAACCATCCTTACTGCAGAGTACGATGACAAGGATAGGGGTGGGTGGAGTGAGTAAGGGAGGGGTAAACAAGGTGTTTACAACTGTACAGTTGCAACCAGGCATGAAAAAATAGGGCTCTTTTTGCCCTTTTCTCCTTATATTGTAACAATATTACAAATTAGAAGTTTTACACCTGAAGAACCAAACTGCTTTTTTCTAAAAAGTCCATTTCACAAAACCCTTCAATTGGGCCACAATAAATTTGTCTAAACTTTTGTTGATTCACATCAAACATGAATGTTTGATTGTTCTGAAAATGGTGTAATTCAGAGAGGCAGGAACACACATGGCAATTTTCTTGTCTGTAGGTTCTTGGGCACACAATGATGAAAATGTATTAATTTTTATGACCTAAACAGATCACTTCATTGTCCGAACTGTTTGTTTGTTTGTTGTTTAATGCTGCACTCAGCAATATTCCAGCTATATGACGGCGGTCTGTAAATAATCGAGTATGGAGCAGACAATTAAGTGACTGATATCATGAGCATCGATCCAATTGGGATACGTTAACATGCATAAACCAAGTCAGTGAGCCTGACCACCCGATCCCGTTAGTCGCCTCTTACGACAAGCATAGTCCCCTTTTACGGCAAGCACGGGTTGCTGAAGACCTATTCTACCCCGGATCTTCACAGGTATGTCTGAACTGAGGTGTATTTAACGTAATGTTGAAGTGAGATCTGCTGGAAATGTGGCTCCACCTACATCAGCCCACTGTTGCGCCCACTCCTTGAAGTCGACGGCAAAGACGTGGCTGTCACAGTTGGGATGGGTCAACTTGATCTCGTACCCCTTTCGGTTCTCCTTCTCATGCAGCGCAGCCTCGTACCCCGTCAGGTGCACCTACAACACAAAGCACCCTACATCACTGACAGGTCAGCCTCGTACCCCGTCAGGTGAGTCATCTAAGAAGACTTTCACAATCTTGAAGTTAAAGATCTTAACTAAAGGCTGCCTAAACACTCTGGAGAGTTTCACAATCTTGATGTTACAGATCTCAACTAAAGACTGCCTAAAAACTCTGGAGAGTTTCACAATCTTGATGTTAAACACCTCAACTAAAGGCTGCCTAAATACTCTGGAGAGTTTCACAATCTTGATGTTAAAGATCTCAACTAAAGGCTGCCTAAACACCCTGGAGAGTTTCACAATCTTGATGTTAAAGACCTCAACTAAAGGCTGCCTAAACACCCTGGAGAGTTTCACAATCTTGATGTTCAAGACCTCAACTAAAGACTGCCTAAATACTCTGGAGAGTTTCACAATCTTGATGTTAAAGACCTCAACTAAAGGCTGCCTAAATACTCTGGAGAGTTTCACAATCTTGATGTTAAAGATCTCAACTAAAGGCTGCCTAAATACTCTGGAGAGTTTCACAACCTTGATGTTAAAGACCTCAACTAAAGACTGCCTAAACACACTGGAGAGTTTCACAATCTTGATGTTAAAGACCTCAACTAAAGGCTGCCTAAATACTCTGGAGAGTTTCACAATCTTGATGTTAAAGATCTCAACTAAAGGCTGCCTAAATACTCTGGAGAGTTTCACAATCTTGATGTTAAAGACCTCAACTAAAGACTGCCTAAACACCCTGGGGAGTTTCACAATTTTGATGTTAAAGACCTCAACTAAAGACTGCCTAAATACTCTGGAGAGTTTCACAATCTTGATGTTAAAGATCTCAACTAAAGGCTGCCTAAACACACTGGAGAGTTTCACAATCTTGATGTTAAAGACCTCAACTAAAGGCTGCCTAAATACTCTGGAGAGTTTCACAATCTTGATGTTAAAGATCTCAACTAAAGGCTGCCTAAACACTCTGGAGAGTTTTACAATCTTGATGTTAAAGACCTCAACTAAAGACTGCCTAAATACTCTGGAGAGTTTTACAATCTTGATGTTAAAAATCTCAACTAAAGGCTGCCTAAATACTCTGGAGAGTTTCACAATCTTGATGTTAAAGATCTCAACTAAAGGCTGCCTAAATACTCTGGAGAGTTTCACAATCTTGATGTTAAAGACCTCAACTAAAGACTGCCTAAACACCCTGGGGAGTTTCACAATTTTGATGTTAAAGACCTCAACTAAAGACTGCCTAAATACTCTGGAGAGTTTCACAATCTTGATGTTAAAGATCTCAACTAAAGGCTGCCTAAACACACTGGAGAGTTTCACAATCTTGATGTTAAAGACCTCAACTAAAGGCTGCCTAAATACTCTGGAGAGTTTCACAATCTTGATGTTAAAGACCTCAACTAAAGGCTGCCTAAATACTCTGGAGAGTTTTACAATCTTGATGTTAAAGACCTCAACTAAAGGCTGCCTAAACACTCTGGAGAGTTTTACAATCTTGATGTTAAAGACCTCAACTAAAGACTGCCTAAATACTCTGGAGAGTTTTACAATCTTGATGTTAAAAATCTCAACTAAAGACTGCCTAAACACTCTGGAGAATTTCACAATCTTGATGTTAAAGACCTCAACTAAAGACTGCCTAAATACTCTGGAGAGTTTCACAATCTTGAAGTTAAAGATCTCAACTAAAGGCTGCCTAAACACCCTGGAGAGTTTCACAATCTTTTTGTTTAAGACCTCAACTAAAGGCTGCCTAAATACTCTGGAGAGTTTCACAATCTTGATGTTAAACACCTCAACTAAAGGCTGCCTAAATACTCTGGAGAGTTTTACAATCTTGATGTTAAAGACCTCAACTAAAGGCTGCCTAAACACTCTGGAGAGTTTTACAATCTTGATGTTAAAGACCTCAACTAAAGACTGCCTAAATACTCTGGAGAGTTTTACAATCTTGATGTTAAAAATCTCAACTAAAGACTGCCTAAACACTCTGGAGAGTTTCACAATCTTGATGTTAAAGACCTCAACTAAAGACTGCCTAAATACTCTGGAGAGTTTCACAATCTTGAAGTTAAAGATCTCAACTAAAGGCTGCCTAAACACCCTGGAGAGTTTCACAATCTTTTTGTTTAAGACCTCAACTAAAGGCTGCCTAAATACTCTGGAGAGTTTCACAATCTTAAAGTTAAAGACCTCAACTGAAGACTGCTGAAACACTCGGGCGAGTTTCGGCCAATGCTGATCAACGTACCACAAGTTGTGGCTTGGTCTCCTTGTCGGGCTTGTAGCAGGCCAGGTTGCCATTGCTGAGGGCAACCAGCTTGCGGGTCCAGGACAACTTGCCCTTGTACTGGAGGTCGCCCGACAGTGCCATGTCTTCCAGCTTCTTGAAGGGCACATTGATCTCCCAGCTGGACGATGACCTCGACTTGCTCAGCTTCTTCTTCAGCTTGTTCGACTTCTTCTTGGGACGTCTGGAGGAAGAAGATGTTCGTGAGAGAGGCATGATGGAACCTTACTGCACATATCATCATGTACCAGTTTAAGGTTGTGTTACGAGAGCCCAAAGAGATAAAACCTTCCATGTTTACCACTTTGGTTAAACCTGGAGCAAGGACAGAGCTGTCAAAGGGAGGATCCAGGAGTCAAATGAATGATCATTAGATCCTGGCATGCGTAAGGGACATATCTCTGCACAAGTAATCGCAGTGACTCAGATGACAAGGCCATATGTGTTGCAGTTTAACCTGAATACTCCATTCAGACACATTATACTGACTCTGAGCTGACCAGTCTTTGTTTTAGCCCCGTAAAGCCGAGTGCCAGGCAGGGTAATAACAAATAACATATTTTAAGGTTTTTGGGTATGACGCACTCAGGGATCAAACCCATGGATCCGCTCTCTGGGCAGACGTTCTTTCCACCAGACCACGAAGGCGGTCCAATTTGGGTAGGCGTTTTATCCACCAGACCACGGAGGCGGTCCAGTCCAGGCAGACGTTCTATCCACCAGACCACAGAGGCAGTTGTATCTGAAGACATGGAAGCTACTTACTTTGGCAGCTTGATGTTGAGTTTGTTGAGGAGCTCCACGTCGTGGTATTGGTTGTCCTCGTCGTAGGACTCGTAGCTGGTGCTGTCTCCGCCATCTGGAACAACAGAGAGCGAGACATATAGACAAGCAACAACAGCAAAATATACACATACAGCATCATCAATACATGACATTAACAATAACATCGCACTGTTGACATCATTAGTCATAAGAGAGTGTCAGCACTAGCAATTTTCCAGCCATACTACAGCAATATTCCAGCCGCACGACAGCAATATTCTAGCCATATCGCAACAAATTCCAGCCATATTGCAGAAATGTTCCAGCCATACGACAGAGATATCCAACCGTACGACAGCCATATTGCAGCCATATCACAACAATATTCTAGCCATATCGCAACAATATTCCAGCCGTACGACAGCAATATTCCAGCCATATTGCAGCAATATTCAGCCATATCGCAGCAATATTCCAGCCATATCGCAGCAATATTCCAGCCATATCGCAGCAATATTCCAGCCATATCGCAGCAATATTCCAGCCATATCGCAACAATATTCCAGACATATCGCAACAATATTCCAGCCATATTGCAGCAATATTCCAGACATATCGCAACAATATTCCAGCCATATTGCAGCAATATTCCAGACATATCGCAACAATATTCCAGCTGTACGACAGCAATATTCCAGCCATATTGCAGCAATATTCAGCCATATCGCAGCAATATTCCAGCCATATCGCAGCAATATTCCAGCCATATCGCAGCAATATTCCAGCCATATTGCAACAATATTCCAGCCATATTGCAGCAATATCCAGCCATATCGCAGCAATATTCCAGCCATATCGCAGCAATACTCCAGCCATATTGCAGCAATATTCCAGCCATATCGCAGCAATACTCCAGCCATATCGCATCAATATTCCAGCCATACAACAGCAATATTCTAGTCTTATCGCAGCAATATTCAGCCATATGACAGCAATATTCCAGCAATATCGCAGCAGCCCATTTGATATGTAGATCGGGGTCAGGCAAACCAGTGATTGATAGCATGAGCAATATATGGCCTGGGCATGATGACACACAAACAGCCAAGTTCGCAAGCAGGTGGGAAGGAGACCTACTCTAACCTACAATCCCTACAGTGTTACATCAAAGTACACCAGGGCATGACACCAACACAAAGTGGCCATTTGTCTTTGTCCTTTGAAAGAAACACAAACCAACACGACACTCCAAAATGGATGGCTACTGCTTCTTGTCGCCTGGTCTCTGTGGGTCATGCAGCGAGAGCCCTATAAATTGTGAATGTCCCAGAAGGGACAACCCTCTTTCATCAACGGAGACGTCTTCAGTTACAAGGGTGAATTATACCCTCTTTACACTGATAACTAATCTGTTTGTAAAAGCACTGGAAGAAACAAACGGCAGTATTCAGGAAGGAAAGTGTTGAACCTGAAAACAAGGTGATCTCTGAGCTTGTTCAGGTTATTTTTCGTAACACTTTTGAAATAGTTGTTCAGGTTGCTTTGAGTTTGTGAAAGTCACAATGAGGTGAGGTGAAATGGGGTTCAACGTCGCGTCCAAGATTACTGCACTTATATAGCGACGTGCATGCACGTGTGTGTGTGTGTGGCTGCTTGTACTAGACCGAACTGATGCCAATTTATAGTGCTAGCACACTGAGATACCATACCGCAGTTTAACATGAATACCCCACTCAGACACAGTATACTGACTCCGAGCCGACCAGCCCTTGCTTTAACCCCTTAATGCCGAGCGCCAGACAGGGTAACAACAAGTACCATCTTTTAACGTCTTTTGGTATGACGCGGCCTGGGATCGAACCCCGGACCTTCCACTCTACGGGTGGACGCTCTACCACTAAACCACGGAGGTGGTCCGAAAGTCACAATGAGGATCAGATAAAAACATCATAATGAAAATATTTGTTAGTTTGTCATGCAGTTTGACATGCCACATTACTTTCAAAGTTTCGGTTGAGCAAGTGACCTAATGTGTCACTGTGTCAAATGGTAAGAATTGTTACGGCCTGTCTGTGCTCAGGCACCTAAATGATCAAAGGCACCATATTTGTATTTCAGAGTTGTGTCCCCTGATCCGAAAAGTGGGTTTGAATCCCACAATCACTGGTTAGTCAGCACCATACACATGCTCATGAGTTTCCCCAAAGCGGTAAACATTTAAAGTCAGAACCACCTTGGGCTTCCCCCCATTTTAAGCTTAAAAAGTATTCCAAGTGAAAATTTATTGACATGTTAAATACTTGACAACCAACTGTCCATTCCTTACAATTATGGAGTGTTTAAACAATAGATGTGTTTTAAGCCAAGGCTACAAGGGACCTATGTGAACCTGGAATCCCAACGGCACTTCACCTTAAAGGGAGACTACTCCATGGTCTGCCCTGGGCTAGATATTATACTTACACTATGTATAAAACATATTTTCTGTGTAACAAGGGTTTTCACGAGCTGCAAAGCTGGCATACATCATGAAGTTGCAGACCAAACTTCCTCTTTTGAATGTTTCCAAATCAAATTTCGTGGGACTGCCAATTAGCCGAGCCTAGCTCCCCTTTAAAGCAGATGACTGAATGTGCCTCACAGAAGATCAGCTCTGACGCAAAGACACATGACATCTGGCCACATTGTAGCAGTACTTCACACACAAGACAATGGCCTGTTATCTAAAAGGACATAACTCCCAGGGAATACGACCCTGGCGAGGTAAATCACATCGTCTCATGCAGCCCTTCCACTTAAGATAAAGCATCATAACTGCTGTCTGGACAGTAACTGTGTGAGCATGGTGAGAGGGGAACATTTAATCACACAAGATTCATCAGGGTTAAAGTCCTCGCTGCAGTCAGCAATACACTTGGTAGATCATGGAAGCGGTACATTGCTTTTACGGACTCATTGTGACAGGTAAGAGGTATGGGAACTTTTCTGCCTCGGAATCCTAATCCATTAGCAAGCAATAAATAAACGATCAGTTGAAAAATATTACAATGCACCAGTGTATAATATTTGTTTGTTTGTTTGTTGTTTAACGCCCCACAAAGCGATATTCCAGCTGTATGGCACAGGTTTGTAAATAATCAAGTCTGGACCAGGCATTGCGGTGATTGACATCATGAGCATTGATCTACGTAATTGGGATACAATGACTAGCATCAACCAAGTCTGCAATCCTCTGGACCAGGCAATCTAGTGATTGACATCATGAGCATTGATCTATGTAGTTGGGATACAATGACTAGCATCAACCATGACTGCAATCCTTTCCATTATACCTCTTACAATAAAAGGGGTTGCTGAAGTACAATTCGTACCCGGTCACAAAGTATAAAAGCAGTTTCATAACTACAAGCATGACTCATACACCATATTTAAGTGAGTAAGTCGTCCATGAGATTCCAGCAAGACCAGTCTACATAGCTGTGTCAGTTTCCACATGTGTGCGGCAGAGTAAACAGACATGTGTCGACACCAATCAACAAGAGACTTTTAATGGAATCCAAAGCACATGTTATCCCACCCTCGTATCACACGTCTGACATTATCAGGTTTCATACACCTTCTATGATGCAATCGTGGTCCGATGGAGCTGACTCTCTCTCTGTGCCAACTCCAATATGGTTGGAGTCCAAATGGTACACAATTCACCATCGTTCTTCTGTAATGCTAGGGCATAGATCATGTGGGGAACAGATGAGTTCAGACTTTGTTTTCTCTGGGGATTCGAGGCCAAAATAGACCCTAAGTATCTCTGCCTATGTTGTAAGAGCTGAGAAAACCAAACTATGAGAAAAAAGAAATTAGCCTCAGAGTTTAGAAAGAGCAGAATTATTTCTTCTAGTCCTTATGATACCGTAACTATTGGGCAGTTTGGCAAGGACTACAGCACGAGTGCCAATTTCTAAATCTGCTCTACATGTTGGATATCCTGAAAAAAACATTTGTTGTGTAAACAAAAAAATATGTTGGGCTCCTTTGTGCAGTCAGACACTTTTTTTAGATGAGCCATACTTGATGCTGGAATTCTACAGAGTGTAACATAGAACAATAATAATCACTCACTCACCCATGATGGAATACTTATTGTACATATATAAAGAATTTGTTTGGATTAATTCAAGACATAATATTTTACACTACAGGTAAGGCATACAAGTGAAAACTTGTTTCATATAAAAAAAAAACAATGTCACAGCACTGTAGCTCACCTGATTGTAACATCAACAATCTAAAAGTTGACTTTCAATCAGGTGAGCTAAAAAACTTCAACTGCATAAAACATCATCATATTTCTTTGGATATTTCAAAACTTGCCATGGCGTGAAATCAAACTGACGTCAGCATGTGTATTCAGTTACGGTACATCTGCAATTAACCTTACAAATGTGTCTGAAGAAGACAACAAAAATTTAATGAGTATACCCCTGACAAAGGATCACCACAAAACATTTTATCAGGAAACCGTGACAACCATGTAATTGCCAAATCGTGTCGTCCTCGGAACAAATATCTTTTGTGTCGCCCAAGAATTAACCTACGGTATTTTCTTCAACATTATCCAGATTGAAAAATTGCAGCATTTCACACAAAGGCTGCTGGGTGATTAGAGAGGGAGAAGATAAACAGACACTATCGACCATACTTCTGCCGGGTGCTTAAATGCCAACAAACATCTTGTGATGTTTCATCTTTAGCATGGGCTGTCTCAGGACGTTGGAGTCATCTGCTGGACACATCAGGCAACATGGGTGTGTAACAAGCAACTGAGTCTGCAGGCTGAACCAACTCTCCCTGATCATAACAGTCGTGCTGTTTGTTTGTCAGAGCAAGTCTGTCCCCGCTGGACTGTCTGTTTGTCAGAGCAAGTCTGTCCCCACTGGACTGTCTGTTTGTCAGAGCAAGTCTGTCCTCGCTGGGCTGTCTGTTTGTCAGAGCAAGTCTGTCCCGGCTGGACTGTCTGTTTGTCAGAGCAAGTCTGTCCCGGCTGGACGGTCCGTTTGTCAGAGCAAGTCTGTCCCGGCTGGACTGCCTGTTTGTCAGAGCAAGTCAATCTCTCTTCATGAAAAGTGAGTGAGTGAGTGAGTGAGTGAGTGAGTGAGTGAGTGAGTGAGTGAGTGAGTGAGTGAGTGAGTGAGTGAGTGAGTGAGTGAGTGAGTGAGTGAGTGAGTGAGTGAGTGAGTGAGTGAGTGTGCTTTTACACCGCATTTAGCAATATTCCAGCAATATCATGGCAGGGGACACCAGAAATGGGCTCCACAAGTTGTACCCATGTGGGGAATCGAACCCGGGTCTTCAATGTGACGAGCGAACTCTTGAATGGTGACGACAGTGCAGCTTTCATGAACAGTGGATAGATAGACATGCTCTGACAAAAAGACAACACTACTCTCTCAACTATTCATGAGAGACCAACTGTCACAGCAAAACAGTCTGTTTGTGTCTATCATTAAAGTTTACCTAATACATCACGCCTCAAGCCCAGAACTGGGCCCGCTAAGATGATTGTAACTCCCATACTTTAACATAGACTTACGATAGTCTTAGCGCTAAGATCGCTTTGTGCAAGTGGGCACAGAAGACATTTGATCACAGCCATAAAAGCCTGTGATAGGTCGTTATGGCATGTAAATCATTCAGTTTCCTGCTTCAGAGCACACCATGTGCAAACGTACATATAACTTCAAGAATCACCTCATATATGAGCAAGACTCTGTCATATTACAACAATAGACTCTCAAAAGGAGGAGAGATCACACATCTAATGTACATTATTCTGCATGATTGTAAACCCATAATGCTACAATGAATACAAGAGGTCTTATTTCATGCTTGAGAGGATTAAGGTTTGTCTCCCTTGTCACCTGTCACTGAAACTATATCTCGCGCAACAATGAACATAAAAATTACAATGATATACAAAGCTTCCTACTTCAGATGTCGAGGACAGGACTAGAGAAACATGATCAGTCCTGAAACTGCATAAAACTAAATCTCACTGTCGAGGTGAGGTGAGGTTAAACAGTGTTTAATGCAGCGTTCAAGACTATTGCATTTATATAGCAACGTGCATGCATGTGTGTGGCTGCTTGTACTAGTCCAATTTTATAGTGCAAGGCCACTGAGATTTAAGATGATTTAACATGAATACCCCACTCAGACACAGTATACTGACTCCGAGCCGACCAGTCCTTGTTTTAGCCCTTTAGTGCTGAGTGCCAGGCAGGGTAACAACAAGCTAGACCACGGAGGCAGTCCTGCAAGACAAGGACTGGGAAGAGAGATGACAGATGTTCTCCTGGTTTTAAAGGCATCCTTCATACGCCAGAGAACAATATCTCTATTCTTTTATGAAGATTTTCCTATAACATCTTTACCAGCTAAATGTGATTCACATGATATGACTCTGAATATTGCAAAATCACTATTACAGAAATCTAATTGAGATTAAATGTTTTACTTCAACAATCCCTTGAAATTAATCAATTACAGAATTGACTGATATAATATACATAAACAGAACTTTTACAATACGATTTATGGACTTGTGGCTTTAAACACTGTGAGAGAAACCCGTGAGAATTTATTGAAGCTGAAGGGTTAGGTTACGACCGGGACCGTCTTCATTTTTTATCTGCTACCTTCCTGACAACTCATCCAATAAAAGACACCCCCTACACAGATCTCGATGTCTTCCCATTCACAGCTGATATGAAACCGAACATAACACTGCCAGTTTAATCCATCAGGCGTTTACTTTGACAAGGATCAGAGGTGGCAGGTTTCAGTGAATAATTAAAGTCATAGTTTCACCTCAACAATACAGAGTTGTTCCGCCCCATTTATCATGTTGTCATCACTCTGTGCCAAAAACCTTTGTACCCAGTGTGATGTCATTTGTTTGAATTTTGGCACTTTCATATATGCCTTTGAACTTTACCATGGTATTGACATCTTTCATATGACATGTGTCAGAATTATTCCAAATCTTTCTGGATGACAGTGAATGAAAAATGTCCTATTCTATAGTGGGAATCCTACTCGGGTAGCAGCACCTCCGTGTTCACATGGATACGTCTGCCTAGAGAGCGGAAGGTCGGTGGTACAATCCCCTGGCCATTAAAATATGACACTTGTTGTTACCCTGCCTCAGGATCATCATTGAGGGGACAAAACAGGGACTGGCTGGCTGAGAGTCAAGACTAAAGTGTCTGAGTTGGGTATACATGTTAAACGATTGATCATAAAAGATGGAGAACAATTCCTATAAAACACCTTTCAACTTACACTGTGGGAATCACACCTCCGGCCAGTCCCTAAGTAACTCAAACTACTTCCTGTACTTGTCAAACAGGCCTTGGCGGCCATCTTGAAAGTGTGTCAAATGGCAGACAGCTGGTGTGTCATGATGGCCCCTTGTGGGTGAACCCTATGGGATTCTGGGATTGATTTGATCCCCAGCAGTGGATGCTGGTCAGAAGAGCTTACTTCATGGATTGGGTGATCAGAGATTCGGTTGATTGCGCGTCATCGTACCCCGACATGGACATTGCTCATAATGATACGTCATCGTACCCCGACATGGACATTGCTCATAATGATACGTCATTGTACCCCGACATGGACATTGCTCATAATGATACGTCATTGTACCCCGGCATGGACATTGCTCATAATGATATGTCATCGTACCCCCACATGGACATTGCTCATAATGATACGTCATCGTACCCCCACATGGACATTGCTCATAATGATATGTCATTGTACCCCGACATGGACATTGCTCATAATGATACATCATTGTACCCCGACATGGACATTGCTCATAATGATACGTCATCGTACCCCGACATGGACATTGCTCATAATGATACGTCATCGTACCCCGACATGGACATTGCTCATAATGATACGTCATCGTACCCCGACATGGACATTGCTCATAATGATACGTCATTGTACCCCGACATGGACATTGCTCATAATGATACATCATCGTACCCCGACATGGACATTGCTCATAATGATACGTCATCGTACCCCGACATGGACATTGCTCATAATGATACGTCATCGTACCCCGACATGGACATTGCTCATAATGATACATCATCATACCCCGACATGGACATTGCTCATAATATCAATCTGGTACAGACTGATTGTTTATACGTTTATACATTTATACGCCATATCGATAGAATATTGAGAAGATGTCGTTAAACAATTAAATGTAACTTCTCAGAAATCAGGCCATACAACTGCAGTAAACAACAGTTATAACAAACTCAAAGGAACCACTAATTTTTCTTCGTCATAACTGTAGTTCGCTACAGGCAAATATACAGAATATACACAGCGGTTGGACAGGACCATAAAATATGTTTGCTACATCCGTCAGTTTGTTATTAGCATGTTCATTATGAACATAGTTTATTGTATCTTGAAACTGCTCATAAACTGACAAAGCATCATAAGCTTCAGGAAAACCCTGAATTGGCGATCCCTTTTTTGGGCCTAGTGATTTCCGGGGAATAGAAATTATACCCTTGTACAGCTTGGCTCCTAGACAGATACTATAATTTCCCAACACACTGGGAGATGAGTCACTGACAAGAACTACTGATCCATGTTAACGGAGGCCATTACTCCTTCCAACTCACCAACACATCAACAACCGGTATTTATTTGTTGCGATTGTGTTACACAGGAGTGGCTGCCTGTAACGTAACACAGGATGAGGGTGGTTGTGTCGACACATGACACCAGATGAGAGTGGCTGTGTCGACACATGACACCTGTAGGTGTTCGGATTGACACCAATTTGACACCCGACAGATAATTAAGTAGACATCAATACCGACATCCTCACCAACAGTTTCACACTCAGAACATGGCAGGGGGGCCACAATTCACTGGTGTGTCAATACATCACAAATGTCCACCTGACAACACACGGTACACCTACCATGTGTCAACATATGTTGTGATACTTTATTATTAAATTTTCGTTGTGTTCATTGTAATTACTGCATTCTGATTAGCTGAATTAGTCACATATTATTGCATCATTTCCCAATGCTTGAAAAAAAAAGCCATGTCCATTGTGGCGGACTACTTTTATTGCTACGGAATGTCAGTTCATTCCAGTATTACAGTTGAGGAAATTCCTATTCCGCTCATGTGTGTTGTCATGCACAGCACATAATGCGAAATCAGTCCATAAGTAGATTCTCAAAAAGTAATAATTACAATGATTGAGGATAACCTGGCTTCATAACAATATTACAAGAGAAAGTGAATTAGTGCATGACTGACTTCACTTGTACGGACTGATGCCCGTTTTATAGTGCAAGCAAACTGAGATACCATGATGCAGTTTAACATGAATACCCCACTCAGACAAAATACACTTGCTTCGAGCCGACCAGTACTTGTTTTAGACCCTTAATGCCCAGCACCAGGCAGGGTAACAAGAAGTGCCATCTTTTAACGTCTTTTGGTATGACATGGCCGGGAATCAAACCACGACCTTCCATTCTCCAAGCACACACTCTATCTACTAGACCACAGAGGCAGTCTGGACGCACACGCTCGATCTACTAGACCACAGAGGCAGTCTGGACACACATGCTCCATCTACTAGACCACAGAGGCAGTCTGGACGCACGCGCTCCATCTACTAGACAACAGAGGCAGTCTGGACGCATATGCTCCATCTACTAGGCCACAGAGGCAGTCTGGACCCACACGCTCCATCTACTATACCACAGAGGCAGTCTGGACGCATATGCTCCATCTACTAGACCACAGAGGCAGTCTGGACGCATACGCTCCATCTACTAGACCACAGAGGCAGTCTGGACGCACACGCTCCATCTACTAGACCATGGAGGCAATCTGGACGCACACGCTCCATCTACTAGACCACAGAGGCAGTCTGGACGCACACGCTCCATCTACTAGACCATGGAGGCAATCTGGACGCACATGCTCCATCTTCTAGACCACAGAGGCAGTCTGGACGCATACGCTACATCTACTAGACCACGGAGGCAGTCTGGATGCACACGCTTAATCTACTAGACCACAGAGGCAGTCTGGACGCACACGCTCCATCTACTAGACCACAGAGGCAGTCTGGACACACACGCTCCATCTACTAGACCACAGAGGCAGTCTGGACGCACACGCTCCATCTACTAGACCACAGAGGCAGTCTGGACGCATACGCTCCATCTACTAGACCACAGAGGCAGTCTGGACGCACATGTTCCATCTACTAGACCACAGAGGCAGTCTGGACGCACACGCTCCATCTACTAGACCATGGAGGCAGTCCTGAAGCACACGCTTAATCTACTAGACCACAGAGATCCTATATTACAAACCACAAAAAACATAATGCTTGCAAGATCGCATAATCAAAATACTCTCTGGCAAACAGTATAGTGACACATCAAAAACCTTCTGTCTGAAAGTCAGCAGGGCACAAATCTCCCAGATACAAACAAACATTTACACAACAGCTGCACAACACAACACAGAAATGTAACACAACACCAGATCACTGCCATCAGCCAGAATCAGTCGGTTCTCTGGTGTTAGATAACAGGTGACCTGGGACGGAGCTCAAATACAATCGCATGACATGAAGAAATAGACTGCTGGCATGCAACACGTCACAGAGCCTGCTAATCTAGCAGGTGTCTATCTTGCCCATGTGACGACAATGTGGACTTGAAAGACACACAGTCTTCTTATGCAAGCAACTCTTGATGATCGGATTAATATGAATCCTGCACCAACATGTCGACCAAGGGAAAGACACATGCTCCAATGCATGTCAGCATTCCTTTCACATACCCGTAACGATCCGGGATAGAATAGGTCTTCAGCAACCCATGCTTGCCTATAAAAATTATGCTTGTTGTAGGAGGCGACTAACGGGATCGGCTGGTCAGGCACGCTGACTTAGTTGATGCTTGTCATTGTTTCAAAATTGCGTAGATAGATGCTCATAATGTCAATCACTGGATTGTCTGGTCCAGACTTGTTTATTTACAGACCGCCGTCATGTAGCAGGAATATTGCTGAGCGTGGCGTGAAACAACAAACAAACAAAATCTTTCAAATAGCAATCAGATCCTACTGTCGCACTGAATATGCAATGAATGCCAGTTCATGCCTCTTCATGTCACCCATACGGGAAAGGAAGTGGGTGCAATAATTTTCAGTAAAGCCCATCGAGTGTTATTTTACTTCGTACTGAATGCTAAATTAATGCCAATTTTTGAACTGTTTTCATTCGAAGTGGCCCATAGCAACATGTCATAAGATATCTTATCAACACACTGCCGCAAATAATTCAATCTGATGACAACCATTCAACAGACGGTTCCATGAGATGTCGTTCCAACTGAATTGACCTCCACTTGCGATTGGGAACCAATATACTTTCTCAATTTTCACAACCAACAAAAAGATTGTAATATACAGAAAATCCTACACCTAAGACCTAAGGCTGATCTGTCCCTCGTGACATACTCACCAAGGCCGGGACTTGAAAATTGGTTCCTTGATCGATCATGGATATCTGTTCGGGTAGTTTCTTAATATTTATCCAGAAAGTATTCATTCACTACGAGTCTAGGAAATCTTTATGGTATGAATCAATTTTCAGCTGATTTCTGGAGATAAACACCACATGCTGACTATGCCAACATATTGATTGTTGAACTTTGTTATTGGCAAGTCTTGGAGGCATCGCGATATATGCCATGTCAAGTCTGTCTATGATGCTGTTGAAGTGGTCTGTAAAATATCTTATTGGACAGATCTTAGCCCCATTATGATCATCATTAACTTACCTCTGTGATAATCATCATTAAGATCAAACACAGGCATCCATCATCAAACTTATAACAAGGGTCATCATGAGGCAACACCTCCCCTGGGCCTCAAAAATTGGAAAGAACAAATCATGTCTAACTTGATGAGAGAATTTCTATTATATAGAAGTTGTAATCCACAGAGACACCAGATGAGAGTGACTGTGTCGACACATGACACCTGTAGGTGTTCGGATTGACACCAATTTGACACCCGACAGATAATTATGTAGACATCAATACCAACATCCTCACCAACAGTTTCACACTCAGAACATGGCAGGGGGGCCACAATTCACTGGTGTGTCAATACATCACAAATGTCCACCTGACAACACACGGTACACCTACCATGTGTCAACATATGTTGTGATACTTTATTATTAAATTTTCGTTGTGTTCATTGTAATTACTGCATTCTGATTAGCTGAATTAGTCACATATTATTGCATCATTTCCCAATGAATGAAAAAAAAAGCCACATCCATTGTGGCGGACTACTTTTATTGCTACGGAATGTCGGTTTATTCCAGTATAAGAGTTGAGGAAATTCCTATTCCGCTCACGTGTGTTGTCATGCACATCACATATAGCGAAATTCATTCAGTTTGCACATCAGTCTTTTTATTTAGACCTCAATGAACAGAAAAAAAATACAGTCAATCCATAAGTAGATTCTCAAAAAGTAATAATTACAATGATTGAGGATATCCTGGCTTCCTAACAATATTACAAGGTGAGGAGAACTCTCTCCCTTGTTCATCATACCATCTTCGTAATACCACCTTAACAAGTGATCTTAATCACTGACTACCATCTACAATGTTTACAAATGCTCTTGAAATTGATCAACAAAACAATGTCAAATTATGAGCCATAAACTTCTAAAGTGTAAATCCTGATTATATCATTTTATCATCTGTAATATGTCACGACAGCCATCCTGCCCCAGGCCGAACATGGAGACAGGCTGCAGCTGACTAACACAGAATTCTTGCAAACTTTGTCAACAGCTCCCAACATGACTCACAATGAAACTATTTCTTCCCCTTAATTTCATCGTATGTTTTTCTATATTTGGTAAGTTTTTCATAACGGCTGTCATCAATCAGCCCTGTGTTCTGCACGTAACACACAGAGACGATGTTCTCATTGAGCGTTGACCATCTAAAGAATCTTTATTTCACGTACAGTATTGCAATATTTATATAATATTGATATAATGCACTACTGCTTACTAACTGCAGTTACCACAACTATTGACATAGTAATGAGACAATAATTATGATGACTGGGTTTCAGATCAGTTCAATTCCTTCCACACTGACTGATTATCATCCAAAATGTCCTGAAGAGTGAGTGAGTGAGTGAGTATGGTTTTAGGCCGCTTTTAGCAATATTCCAGCAATATCACAGCGGGGGACACCATGGGCTTCACACATTGTACCCATGTCGGGAATCGAACCCGGGTCTTCGGCGTGACGAGCGAACGCTTTGACCACTAGGCTACCTGACTGCCCATGTCCTGAAGATATTTGTCACAGTTCTTCATGATAGAGAAGAATGTCCTATATATGTTTATGACCATTCCGTGTAGTCACGATGGCCGTAGCTCTAACATCACTTTGTTCAGCCGACCGCCATTACGTTCAGTTTCGATGGTCGTAGCTCTAACAACACTTTGTTCAGCCTACCACCATTACGTGCAGTTACAGTGGTCGTAGCTCTAACAACACTTTGTTCAGCTTACGACTATTGCGTGCACTTACAATGGTTGCAGCTCTAACATCACTTTGTTCAGCTTACGACTATTACGTGCAGTTACGATGGTCGCAGCTCTAACAACACTTTGTTCATCCTACAACTATAATATGCAGTTATGATGTTTGTAGCTCTAACAACGATTTGTTCAGCTTACGACTATTACGAGTGGTTACTATGGTCGCAGCTCTAACAACCATTTGTTCAGCTTACGACTACGTGCAGTTACGATGGTTGCAGCTCTAACATCCCTTTGTTTGCCTATCACTATTACGAGCAGTTACGATGGCCTAGCTCAAACATCACTTTGTGCAGCCTACAACTATTACACAGTTATGATGGTCCTATCGCCAACACCTACCAGTACACTTTGACATAAGCAATAGCTAGACCCAGCATACACCCAACACAACCCAACGACAAGCTAGAACCCATCCCTGTATAATGCAGATGTCTCCCAGATTGAAGGTATTGCCCTGTTCTCCAAGAGCAGTTGGTGACAGACAGACACGGAAATGTCATTGTGAATGATTGAATAAACTTCTGAAATTATTGTGGTCATGAAAAACATGCCTTTATGCCAAGCCTGTTTTCATTCACTTCTATGGAATCCAAAGGCAAATGTTGAACTTCTACTCCAGTTAACAAGCGATCATAAATATCTAAATGTGAAAGTCAACCATTGTCGACCTCATAATTGTGAGTGGAACAGTCACCTAACTGCCTGAGTGCACTCCAATGGAAGCAGTTAGTTCTTGTGTAGTCATTCAAGCAATACTCACTTGGGACATCACTTACAAATGTAAGGACCAATTGGGCTTAATGACAAATAAAAATGGCGAGGTGTATTTAAACTGTTTGGAGCAGTGACTTGATTGGTGGGGATGAGTTGAGTGTAGTTATTACCCTGGTTTAAAGTCATTACTCCACATTTCTATACAAGTTCCCTTCCCCAGCCTCCGGACAAACAGGATCTAAATTTGATCTAAAATTCTAATTACATAAAGAGTTCATCTTTGCTCCTCTGGACAACACGTTTACTAATAAGCTTGTTGGGGGAGACAAATTTGGAATTAAATGGGTTACTTGCAGCCAGACCTGTGAAGATCCGGGTTAGAATAGGTCTTCAGCAACCCATGCTTGCTGTAAAAGGTAATTTTGCTTATTCTTTGGAAGCGACTAACGGGATCGGATGGTCAGGCTCGCTGACTTGGTTGATGCATGTCATTGTATCCCAATTGCGTGGATTGAGTTACATCTATGCATCACAGTATACTGAGCGAAAGCCCAAAGTCATACTGACAAACTAAGGATAAAAACAAGGGCCAATCTGAACGGAGAATCAGCAGATCCTGGCACAACTAAGAGAGGCTATTCTGAACGGAGAGGATCAAAATGGGTCCTTATACACCAGTAGACCACAACAATCACAGCAAGTCCCAAACAATCAAATATCAATGACATCTTCTTGTCCAACAGATTACTGAGTGAGAGTTCTTTTTTACCTATGCTTTGAACAGTATTACGGTTATGTCATGCCATGCTTTATGTGGGATGAAACCATGATTCGAACCTACGATCATATGTCATGGTGTTCCCAAGGGACACAAATTGGCGCCGTAGACAACTGGGCCACCTGGAGAGACTTGTGTTTCTAGACTTCACCTACCTAGTGTATACTCTGTATGGTCAGACCTATCGCTCTTCTCAGATTTATCACTCTTATCGTAGACGTCCATCTTGGGAGGCGGGCGGGCTGGGAGATCCGGGGGCTTGTCATCGCCCCCACCCGGTGTGGTCAGATCGGAGGAAGTTCGGTCGCGCCGAGGTGGAAGGGGCGGGGGTACGGGGATGTCGGCCACCTCCTCTGCAAGTTCATCCAGGCTGGCGGCAGTGGCCAGACTGGATCGGTCACCTGACTGTTGGCCCGCACTATCTTCCGACAGCTGGAGCCGAGCCACTGGAATCTCATACAGGTCCTGTTCATCTTTATCTTCATCGTCTTGTCTGCAGACAGAAATACCCGTTACCCACTGTGACAGTATGGGAGTTATGATTGTCTTAGCGCTATGACTGTCAAAAATCTATGTTGAAGTATGGGAGTTACGATCGTCTTAGCGCTATGACTGTCATAAGTCTATTTGACAGTATGGGAGTTTAGATCATCTTAGCGCTATGTCTGTCATACGTTTTTGTTAAAGTATGGGAGTTTAGATCATCTTAACGCTATGACTGTCTTAAGTCTATGTGACAGTATGGGAGTTTAGATCGTCTTAGCGCTATGACTGTCATAAGTCTATGTGACAGTATGGGAGTTTAGATCATCTTAGCACTATGACTGTCATACGTTTTTGTTAAAGTATGGGAGTTTAGATCATCTTAACGCTATGACTGTCTTAAGTCTATGTGACAGTATGGGAGTTTAGATCGTCTTAGCGCTATGACTGTCATAAGTCTATTTGACAGTATGGGAGTTTAGATCATCTTAGCGCTATGTCTGTCATACGTTTTTGTTAAAGTATGGGAGTTTAGATCATCTTAACGCTATGACTGTCTTAAGTCTATGTGACAGTATCGGAGTTTAGATCGTCTTAGCGCTATGACTGTCATAAGTCTATGTGAAAGTATGGGAGTTTAGATCGTCTTAGCGCTATGACTGTCTTAAGTCTATGTGACAGTATGGGAGTTTAGATCTTCTTAGCGCTATGACTGTCATAAGTCTATGTGACAGTATGGGAGTTTAGATCGTCTTAGCGCTATGACTGTCATAAGTCTATGTTAAAGTAAGTAAGTTATGATTATCTTAGCGCTATGACTGTCATAAGTTTTTGTTACAGTATGGGAGTTACGATCGTCTTAGCGCTATGACTGTCATAAGTCTATGTCAAAGTATGGGAGTTTAGATCGTCTTAGCGCTATGACTGTCTTAAGTCTATGTGACGTACAGTATGGGAGTTTAGATCATGTTAGCGCTATGACTGTCATAAGTCTATGTGAAAGTATGGGAGTTTAGATCATCTTAGCGCTACGACTGTCATAAGTCTATGTGAAAGTATGGGAGTTTAGATCGTCTTAGCGATATGACTGTCATAAGTCTATGTTAAAGTAAGTAAGTTATGATTATCTTAGCGCTATGACTGTCATAAGTCTATGTTAAAGTAAGTAAGTTATGATTATCTTAGCGCTATGACTGTCATAAGTCTATGTGACAGTATGGGAGTTACGATCGTCTTAGCGATATGAGTGTCATAAGTTTTTGTTAAAGTATGGGAGTTATGATCGTCTTAGCGCTATGACTGTCACAGTCTATGTTAAAGTGAGGTAGATGAACTTACCCGTCCAGATGTTCTTCAATGTCAATGTCATCATACACCTTCACTCCCTGCAACACAGATAGCTTATCTGTCAACAATATCTGTCAACAAAATCTACCAATAATATCTACCACAACATCTATCAACATTATATCTATCAACAACATCTATCAACAATGCATCTATCAACAACATCTGTCAACAATACAGCAAGGTCAAGATATCATACATATCACAACACATAGGTCACGATACGATACGTATCGAGATACTCATATATAAGTCAAATTGTGTGGAAATGTCTTGACATCGCAGGTTCAAAAGGAAATCTAGCTGGAGAGACATGTTCGGGGTGGCCATTTCCATCAGTGAACTTGAAACTCCAATTACAACACATACTGCAATATTTAACTGACAAAAACACTGGGGGTGATAAAATGAGATAGTAATTAATTTAATTTAGCTAGTGTACCATCTTGTACGGATACAGACAAAGATGTATCATATTTCATATCATCACATGAAATGCACCGGTGCACCGTTTCATCTGCATTGGGACTTCATTGAAGATACCTGTTCAGATTCGGAGTCGGAGACCTCGACGTGTGGGACGACGGTGGTCAGCAGGTTGCGGGAGATTTCCCTCTGGTAAGCTGCGAAGTCTTCAGGCTGCTCTGCAGTGTCAGTTACATCATTCCCCTCCTCTACGGGAGCTTCATCCTCTTCTACAAGCTCCGATGATGACTTCCTATCTGTAATACAAAAGTTTATCAATTCATAAATGGCGAGGACAGGGAGTTCACCTAACTTAGGTGTTTTCACAAGCTATTATCCAAAGCATGTTTAATGTAACATTTACAGGAAAAAAATATTTGCCACTCTTCTGAAACAGTCTATCATGTAAAATGTATGTATCTTGCAATTCATAATTTCATATTTTTCCTAGGTTTTCGATAGTTTCAGTACTTATAATTTCTTAATAGAATCTTTGTTACAATATTATTATTTCTGTATCATATTTATAGGTCATTGAACAAGCTTCCCATTTCATATCACGTTTGTCACGAGTGGTTATTTTTACCTGTCCCAAGCATCACTGATCACATGACTGTCATGTGACTGATACACACAAAGAGACTGTGTCCCTAAGACTTACTTGGTCGCGGTGGGATGGAAGGCGGGAGTTTGAGAATATCAAGACGCTCGACGAAATACAGACGCTTCTCCTCAGCGGCAGACGAAAGGTTTTCCCCAGCAAGAGTCTTCACAAGGAATTCTTCAATGCCGGGCAAAAGTTCTGAAAAAAGAAAAATAGGATTTGAAGATCTCAGCAAAACTTTTCACTGAGTAATGAAATATTTTCTGAAAGCTCATACAAGCAGATCTTTGACTGGCAAGTATAGCAACTGAAAATAAACACCTGATCGAGCAGTCCCAAAAACAGCCACAGGTAATAGCCATTCCAAGTCAATTTGCAAGCCAGTAATATTGTTTTTCAAACTGGAGAGTTCATACATGGTACCTGCATTCATCATTGATTATCCAGCGTACAATACCTCTCCATTCTACTGTATTAACACCCAGGACCCATTTACCACCTTTGTGTATAGATTCAACTGACACAATGCCAAAAATAGCAATCCAATCAAAACACCCTGTCCTTTGACAGAACAAATAATTACAGTTTGCATTTAATCATGTTAGTTTTCCATCAGAAATACCTCTCAAACAAACATTTAAATGAAAACAAGATAGAAAGTGTTGTCTTACAAAATATTCAAATAAATTATTATTGTTTACTTTTCAAGAATTAAGGATTGGTCATCCACTATGTGGTATTAGTTAAACCCTAAGTGGGCCTCAACCTTTGAAGGGCCTCAGCAGGTATAGGGGAGATAACTCTCACTAGCAAGCTGCTGAGGGCAGGCACATGGCGCTGCAACTCTCTTGTGAACAGCCACAATAATGGTGATTAATCTTAGCTAAGGCATGAAGACATCTTTCTCTTATCACCACACACAATACAAGTACATGACCTGGTTTGGCCTCAACACAATTTGACAATTTACTAGCCTTGGTACAGTTTGACAAGGTTTGGCTTTAGTAAGCCTTGGCAATATACCAACTCCAGGCCAGTGGGACTGGATGTTTGAACACTGACCTACACCTGTACACAACTTCACCATCAATCCATACTTTGTAATATACACGATCCGAACCAGGGAAACCTGATCTATGTGCATCCTCATCCCGATAATTAACTGTATCAACGACAACTTCACGACGACAGCTTGCAGCGAGGCATCTGCTACACCAGCGACTGCCACACTTTCTGGCAACTCTGCAGCCTACTGTATACTTGGTGATATAGAGTCCCAGAAATAAGTTAAAAATAAAGTTCATATAAATATAACTCCATTAAGGAATCCTCAAGACTCTTACAGTAAGGAACTGAAAGATAATGAGTAAAGGCTGCTAGAGCTGGGAAGGGGGGGACGATAGAATGGTGGAATTATAAAAAATATATCTGTTCTGTAAGAAGACTTCGTGTTTACCTGTACCGAGCCCTACAATCTCCCAGGAGGCAGTTTGTGGAATGATTTATAGTCAAACATACTTGTAAACTGATCAGATTAAATGCTTCAGAAATTTACTTCTGAAACGCGTCGAGAGTATCTATTTGAATACATAGTACTACAATGTTCACTGAGAAATATTGCTGCATTATTACAGCAATAGGGTGAGGGTGAAATGGGGTTTAACGTCGCGTCCAAGATTATTGCACTTATATAGCGACGTGCATGCATGTGTATATGTGTGTGTGGCTGCTTGTACTAGTCCGGACTGATGCCAATTTATAGTGCTAGCTCACTGAGATACCATGCTGCAGTTTAACATGAATACCCCACTCAGACACAGTATACTGACTCCGAGCCGACCAGTCCTTGTTTTAGCCCCTTTATGCCGAGCGCCAGACAGGGTAACAACAAGTACCATCTTTTAACGTCTTTTGGTATGACGCGGTCGGGGATCGAACCCCAGACCTTCCGCTCTCCGGGCGGACGCTCTACCATTAGACCATGGAGGCGGTCTATTACAGCAATAGAAACTAATCTTTTTAGCCACTGGTCCTTATAATGATAACATACAGCAAAACCCATAAAAAGGGCAAATTTCTACTCGTTCAAGGATACTTTAACTATTGGGCAACTTGGCAAGGACTGCAGGACTATTGTTGTGTTAACATGGTGGCCCGTGTTGGCCCAGTGGTCGACAGCATGAGCAACACTCCACTACTGGGTGAGATCACACACAACCAGCCAGGCCACACAGTGTAACCATGTGATCCTTGCTTGCAGTATACATTTTATTGTAAAAAAGGAGGGAGGTCTTTTTAAAAAAATATAGTGCTGTAATGTCTTGTATTACCGTATTCGACGTGATAAGCGCCCAGGGCGCTCTCAAAATTAGAAATAGGGGGCTCTTATTAGAATAGTATTTTGGTGAAAAAAACAGAGTTGAAAGATAAATTTCATGGTTATGCTGACAGCCTGAAATGTTTATATACGACAGATATATTTTTCCAGAATTTTCTTGCCCATAATTAAGGGTGCATATAGCACACGAGTGCGTATTATACGCGAATAAATTAGTCTTGAGTACATTGGTCAATCGAAAGGGGTGCTAATTGGGATTGTTCACCAGCCAATATATCAGCAAATGTCACCCTGGGCGCTTATTAGAGCGGGGCGCTTATTACGTCGAATACGGTAAGTTCTTTTACTTCTTTTGTGAGGTGTGATCTATTTTTACTAACAAACATTGAAAAACAGAAGAACAACGCAAAACGATTAATGTGACAAATCACGACTTGACAATCAATTCCCAAAACTATCCCCACCACCGTTCCAGCTCAACTGATGGTATCCATCCATGAAAGGATGCGAAACCTCAGTCAGATAAACCATATTGCTCACTAAAAACATCATTTTGAATTCTCAGCCTGGAAATAATTCATGCCCAACATATATATCACAGGTAACCAATAAACAGCCCTTGACACGGAAGACAAGCGACAGTCTACAATCACACACTGAGCCTGCATCCTCCACATAAGCCCTTTTCTTGTTGGCATTAATCTAGACTTGCACAAGTCTCTAAGGTAATTATAATTAGTTCGAATTATGGTTCTAGATTATGTAAATGATAAGAACAAGTTGTCTAAATGACTGGAGTACTGTCCGCTTATCTAGACTTGACTACTATAAGGATAGAATCACTATTCACCATGGGTCATTCAGGACAGCCTTGGAGCAAGGCTAGTATTAAACTCAAACTGATCTTTTGTCCAATTTGAGATCCTGGTGCAACACATACTGTTTGCTGGTGTGTTGTTACTTTGTAAGTCAAAACAGGGACAAGAAAACACACTAAAACTTGTCTTTACAAATGTTCCTTGCATTTATCCAGTAAACATATATCACTAAACATTTTGCCATGTGTTTGTTTGTTGTTTAACACCACACTCAGCAATATTCCATCCATCTGACGGTGGCTGTAAATAATTGAGCCTGGACCAGACAATCCTCACTTATCCAGGGTATTATATCAAATTGCTCATTCGCTCATCCCAAATTTGAGATAAAACAATGTAGTGCTATCTCAAACCTTAGACTGGGTCCAACTTTGACTGGACTACAGTATTTTGTACCTTTGTCTTGAAGATGACATTGCCACATTAAAAGTTTTCAGAAGCGCAAGTATATCTAGTAATTTTCTTCATACATCCGTGTTAAAGTACAGAGCAATATAAACCACATGTTCAACCAGTTATGTAATTATCTAGTAATCCAATTCTTTTGGTAATATTTATTGACATTTAAATGTTAGTGGACATGGGTAAAAAACATGGCGGTACGTCCAGGTTACATCAAAATGTGCAAATCAAGGTCGGATAAATGGAATTAAAGATGCCTGATGCTTTCACAATATCCAAGATATGAATTAGACAAAGTTGAGGCAAGGGTGGCACTTTGTTGTTTTTGTCCATCGTATTGCTGTATATCTGTAAAACTGTTCCTTGATCTGTCTGCGTGTTCAGGCCTCGTTAGCTGCCATGTTCGGATATCTCACAACAAGTCACAACACAATCTTGAAGGTTCGATTTAACGAGGATCGACTGTATATACCCTGCACCCTACACTATGATGACAGACTCAGATTGAAAAAAAGATATAATTTGACAATAATTAAGATCATTTTCACAACAAATAAGGATATAAAAGTGTTAAGCACATTTTGAAAAATTTATGAAAATACGGTCAGATTAAAATGAAAATTATCACAAATAAGGTCACAAAATATTATTTAATAGATTGTCATCAAAATCCAAAAATCTATTTTAAATGTCTAATTAAAAGGTTATTGAAGGCACCGGTGTATATTAACAGCCACTGGATGAGACTCACATGACAAAGATGGGAATATATCTTTTTTGTTTCTTGCACTAGAGGACAACAAAATTTATTACGTCCTCCGTCCCCCCCCCCAACCAGACTTCAACAAACTACCATCTTGTCACGCAGTCTCTCCATCTTAAATCAAAACGCCATATGGCATGCTGGGTTGTAAACATCCATTGTGTTTATACAACACTGCATAACAATAATGGACTTAACTAAAGCATGCCACAGAAAAAATAAATAAAAAAACAAGCATTTCTTTGATTTGAAAATAAATCATCGATGACAGGAACTGACACACCATCATCAACATAAAGCTTGCTCTAATGAGCCCCGCATGGCAAGCAGTTAACCGTTCTAATTACTAGTAATTATCAGTAAGCTGATCCATGGCACTTGGCTAATTGCCATTGTAATTTAAATACAAACAAAACCTGTAAAGTCTTGAAATTTTAATGCACGACCCAAGTTTAGATTTGAATTAACATTTCAAGAGTTGTACAGGGTTTGCAGACAAAGACTCTATCTAAAGGTGTTTAATGAGGAGGCACACATCACAGAGTCACAGTGTTTTGAAATTGAAATTTGGCTACGTTTTCTATTACTGAAACTTGTATCTATCACAAAGCTCTATGTCATCGCAACTCAATCTGTTGATTTTTAGTTTCAGCTCATTTTGATATTATTAGAGACACAGCCACCATTGGAGGTAATTAATCTCTCTATCACATGCCAAACATTAAATTGTCCCACACAAAACCGCAAGTTGCCCTTTCATCTAACGGTCCAAATACATTTGAAGCGCTATTAATTAAAAGGGCATGTATATTTATATCCACAACTGTAGCAGCTGGAACATTTAACATGACCTACCGTACTCACCATAATGAACGTCCTGGGGACGCTTATTAAAACCATACACAAGTTAAATTTGTTTTCAGAGATCAATCAGTAGTGGACATACTGAGTTGAAATATCGATGAAACTAAAACGTTTTCAGTTGCTAGATAGATTATCCTGAACATGTCGAGATTGGGCAAACTTCAGATACACAATCTTGAGACAACTTAACTTGTATGATAGGCATTACGTGTACTTAGAAGTTGGCAGATGACAAGATAGACACAATTTTTATGGATAACAACTTCTTTAATACTGTAAAAAGCGACGTTTCGGTATAGATCCTTTTACCGAGACAACTTGTTTAAAAATACAGCAAACTACAAACACGACAAAAAAGAAATGTGTAAGGGCTGATATCGTTTGTTTGTTTGTTTGTTTGTTTGTTTGTTTGTTTGTTACTACATTCAGCTGTACAACAGCAATATTGATGGCAACCTGGACCAGTCAATCCAGTGATTAATCACACACTCAATCAACCAATTTAAGTCACCAAGCTGGACAACCCGATCCATTAAGTCGCCTCTTACCACGGACCAGCAAAGATTGCTCTGAACCTATTCTAACCCAGAATCCCCTGGTGAATGTAAGAGCTGTTCTTTCATAAGTTCTTTGTATCAGTCGGACATTTTGAATATCGGTTCTCATTTTGATTTCCTGTATCTGTGACAGCATGAAAACACTGAATCAGTGATCGGAGGCGAGGTTGTTGTAGCCATGTTTGTTGTAGGTCTGACTTAACATCACTGTATGGAGTAGGTGCCTGGTTATTGTTACATGGACGTGTTGTGATTGGGTAACTAATCCTACTAATCTCCTATCCTGTACGGCTGGAAATATATAAACATTGTGTCAGTGATGAAAGAATAAATATTCATGCATTGCTTTACAGGTGAGTGAGTGAGTGAGTGAGAGAGAGAGAGAGGTTGGGTGAGTGAAAGTGGTTGTGTGAGTGGAATGGAGTGGTTGTGTGAGTGGAGTGGAGTGGTTGAGTGAGTGGTTGAGTGAGTGGTTGAGTGAGTGAGTGAGAGAGTGGTTGGGTGAGTGAGTGAGTGAGTGAGTGAGAGTCACTCTAGACACAAAAAACTTAAAAAATAACTAAAAGGCTCCAATACTTTGGCAAGTCTAGATTTCTTTACTTACTGAAAATAAAGAGATATGCTGGGTGCCTTTCTATTATATATCAAAGAAATTTAACCATCAAATCTTCAAATATTTTCATTTCAGAAACTAAATGCTCGTCCAACTCTGAGTAACCACGATAGCCAGGTTTGATCATCTCAATTACTGTTAATGTCAGAGTAATCAGGCAGGCTTTGTTACACTAACAGCTGATAGTGACACAATGTTACCTCTGGAGGGCACACTACACACAGTAGTCACACACCACTGTCAACCCCTGACCCCGATGCTATCAGCTGACCTCTACACAATACATAGGTATAGTTATACCACAACTAGCTGATAACTGATTCTTATCCACGTCGAGAGCCGGGAGGCTATTGTGAGGAACGATTAATTGCATTTAGGGACGTGTGGGGGGTAAGCTTTTATACATGGAATCGATCACCATGTAAAGTAAATACTTGTGGTCAACGACTGAAGGCATCTTTCCAGCAGGTCTATCACACAGGCATTAAATGTGTCTCGAGCATTGGCCTGTTAATTTAAATCCTAAGAATCTATCATTTATATTGCCAATTATAAAATATTTTTCTAATTTCTTGCATCATATGAAGCTGACTCTGTTATCCATAAAATCAAATGCTTGACAACTGACATTATATTAAAGGACAGGAATATATTTATTTTATGAAAAAAATATATCTAGAAACGCATACAAAAGCAAGTCTAGCCAGCTCTAGCTAACTCTTTTCCACAGCATAGGGATTTTTTTTTTTTTTAAGATTCAAGAAGGATATTGTGTAATACATGAAAAGATTTCAGAAACTTAATGTTAGTCGACTATGGACCCCTCTCCTTGACATATGAAGGCAAGGTTCAGTCAGTTCATGTAACAAAGATGCTGGAGATTTATGTGGCTATTGGCAGTGCTCATGAACTGACCATCATGGGTAGCCTCAATTTGAAACATAAAGTAAACTCCATCATATTAAATGTGATGAAATCATGTCTCTCTCCATGGCCATTTTCAAACTCACTGTAATGACCGGCAGTGAGGTCATCAGCTGACTGTTTGCGTCATGACCTGGAGAGCAAACTGCAGTCAGTGTACAGTAGGTTGTTCAGACCATACTGCTACTCCACAAAACTCGCAGTGACCCAGGACAGACCTCAACTTTCCCTCACACCGGCAATCACCACATGACTACAGATTCATTTCCAACTACCATATTCGACGTAATAAGCGCCCCGCTCTAATAAGCGCGCATGGCGATATATGCTAATATATTGTCTAGTGAACAATCCCAATTAGCACCCCTTCCAATTGATCAATTTACACAAGACTTATCTATTCTCGTATAATACACACTTGTGTGTTATATGCACCCTTACTTATGGGGAATTTAATTCTGGAATAACATATCTGTCGTACATAAACATTTCAGGCTGTCAGCATAAACCGCGAATTTTATCTTTCAACTCTGTTTTTTCCCCACCAAAATAATATTCTAATAATAGCCCCCTATTCCTAATTGGAGAGCGCCCTGGACCGAATACGGTAATAGTAAGGACCTGTATTGATTTCCACACCAAGAAACATTTTGCATTGAATCTTCAACATGCCCACACCATGACCAGGGTGCCGTTCTGCAAAGCGATCTTAGCGCTAAGGTGATCGTAACTCCCATACCTAAGCATAGACTTTTGACAGTTGTAGTGCTAAGGTTGATTTGGACAACGGCACCCTAAAACATTTCTAGTTTCCATGGCCTAACTTGTATCAAATCTTGAAAGTTGTTTTTCTGAAAAACATACTTAGAACCAACCAAAACCCATAGGAAATAATGTTATACATAAATCAGGTACTCAAGACATACAAAGACATGATGAAGCCCACATGGGATCTGATAATAAATCCTGGTAGAGGCAGGATGCCTTGACATTTGGAATCTAACAAGAATTTCTGCAACTGCTTACAGACATTTTCCGAAAAATTCTCCCCTGTGAGAGGAATTATCAATGGCGCTGAAATCGGAGCCAATGTTGAAGGGGGCTTAGATGAACGAACCTATATATAGAATAAGTATTTCAGGAAAAACCTACAGATTATGTTTTTACTGGGGACATATTTTTCCATATCATCTGTTTATCTTGAATGAAAGACAAAAAACTAGGGTTTTGGTTTTCACAGATGTGTTTTGATTTTACACTGCCGGTGATCATGTTCTTGGCTTGAAACATCTGAAATATTTACAACTTTGTTGAAACCCATGAGCACACGTATAATTCTGACGAACACGATCAGGACCATTCTGGGATTTGAACCCATGATCCTAGTGTTGGCCTAATGACCATATGGACCCATTGCTGATCTGGGTAAGAAGAGGGCCCATAATTCTGTTGTTTGTAAGAGGGGACTTAAACTGGGCTAGAATTCTATCATGATATGACATTTATACTAAGTTCCCATATAATAATTAGATCCACAAGTGCTTTTATAAGTTATCATTGTGTAACATTTATACAAAATTTCATATAATTATAGTTAGCAAGTAATACATTAATCAAGGTAAAATGCAGACACAAAATATCAGTAGTCTCAGTTACAACTTTTTAGATAGATGCTTGCCTAAGGTAACAAGATTCCACCTCCCAGATACAAATCAATAAGACAAAAGTTATGTTTTATAGATTTACTGAACTAAAATAGTTCAAGGCGACCTTGTTTGTCATTAGAGGCGATAAACGGGATCAGGTGGTCAGGCTCACTGACTTGGTTGATGCATGCCATCGTATCCCAATTGCATAGATCAATGCTCATGACGTCAATCACTGGATTGTCTGGCCTCGACTCTGTATATATCATATAGCTGGGGCGTTAAACAACAAACAAACAAAACCAAAGTTTCAACTTCTTGAGTTGGTGACAACTGGTGATCTGGTACTCACACTCTCTTCACAACCACTCAAAGAAAAGATAACACTAAACTTCACAGAACCCTTTTAAGTGAGTGAGTGAGTTGGGTTTAACGCCGCTTTTAACAGTATTCCAGTTATATCTCAGCGTGTCAGCTTAATGTGGGTGGAAAGCCCGAAGTGATGCAGGTCTCAGACGTTTACCACTTCGGTGAAACCCACGTGCACGGGTATGGTGCTGACAAACCTAGAAACATAATCAGAGTGAACCGGGATTCGAACCCACAATCATAGGTTTCTGGCGTGCAACTCTGCACAGCGAATCCCTGCGCCTTAGATGACTGGGCCACCCATGCCCCCAGAACCAGTTTAAACTGCAAGAACCTGTAAGAATGCTTCACACTGCTCCAATTCTCCCATCATTACGACAAGCACACTAAAGCTGATGTCACCATGGCAGCAACACTCACAGCTTCCACTACCAATCACCATTAGGATATTTATCAATACTGATCCATTATTTACCAAACACATTTGGGGCTTCCAATCAACAGCACATGCAAGGAATTGTCAAAACAAACACATTTGTAACGTTTGAAGGTTACAACTATTCACAACAGAACACATTCTCCGCCTGTTTCAAGAGCTTAAGTGCACAGTGGAGTAGAGGATTGTGTTCCCAGTGAGTTTAGCCGCCCCCTCACCCCCCACCCCCCTACACCCCACCCCCCTCCCCCCTACAGTTGGTGAAGGAAATATCATGTTTTCATGTTAACAAGTCAGACATGTTTTCAAATATTTACAATTCCTTAAGCTGTGTTGAATGAATTTGAGCAACTTCCTTCTAGTTATTATTATCAATCACTGGTTATAACGGGTCTGTCAGTCTATTGTTTGTGGTTTCGTGTATTTTGTAATGTCAGTTACAGCAGAAGAAGATAATATGCCCAATGCCTTTGTCCAAAGATGAAAAAAAAGATTATTATAAGAGACTCGATACAGTCTGAAGCAGACTCTCATTAGTATGATGATGATGATGATGATGATGATGATGCAACTTTGATTAATGTGATATGATCATGATGATGAGTATTGACATAAAATACCAAGCCAATTATGTTGTTGCAGGGGACATTGCGAGCAAATGTATTGATTCATCACACGAACTTGTTATTGTTGTGCATCGGCAGTGACAGATCGGCGGTGTTTGAAAACAATTCCTTGTTTGACACGAGGACGGATTGTTTAGTGCTACTATTTATGACAATTTTTTACACTGCATTTATTATTGCCATGAAATGTTTTCAGTTTTGAATGTAACGATATTTGGGTAGAGGAGAATTTTCATGCTCGGAAACTAGTCCAGTTATGAATGAGTGAGTGAATTTGGTTTAAAGCTGCTTCGAACAATATTTAACAGGATGTCAGTTTAATGTGGGAGTAAAACTCAACGTGATGCAGGTCTTAGGCATTTACCTCACGAACATGGTATGGTGCTGATAAACGTAGAAACAGTATCAGGGTGATCCTAGGATTCTGGCATGCCAAAGGGATGCAACTCTGCACAGATCAAGTTATGACAACTTCACATGAACAAAGATGATTTCAAAACATAGTTTCTGTCTAATGAATATTCATCATCATTAGATCTCATTGATTAACTACATAATAAGCTGAACAAGGCTATGTGACCAAATACAAACTCCCAACACAATCTCCCCAAGTGACTACTCATATCAAACTGATTGAATCTCCTTAAGCAAGACTAGTTTACAAACAGTCCACTATGTTTCGAAAGCTTCCAATTTCACTGCGTCACTTGACACAAACTACAAGGCATCTATATACATACAGCTCCTCGAGATATTGTCCAGAAATAACGAAAGTATATATTTCCGAGGCAAGGGGCACCTGTTCCTTCTCGACCACCACCCAGGAGAAGTACTGACCATCGTCCAGCTCTGCAGCTCAGGTGGGGCCCTCGCTGCTGTAGCAGAGTGCTCCAGTGATTGTGGTGAAACATTCCCCCGTGCCCCTACTTGGTGATAGAATCAGGGTGCAAGGCAACGTTTGGAGAGACCATGTGATGATCCCGGTCAGAATTGACCTTACTATAGTTAGAGGCGACAAATGGGATTGGCCGGGTGGTCAGGCTTGCTGACTTGGTTGAGAAATGTCATCACATCCCAATTGTGTAAATCGATGTTCATGATGTCAATCACCGGTTTGTCTGGTCCAGACTTGATTATTTTTACAAAGCATCATGCAGAGTGTTGTGCATAGAACATATCTCTGATCAAAGTGTTATGGAGAGACAAACCATCCCTGATGAAAGCATTATGCAGAGAACATCCCTGATCGAAGTGTTGTTCAGAGAACATCCCCCGGTCAAAGCTCTGTGCAGTGAACATCCCTGATCAAAGTGCCGTGCAGAAAACATCCCCGATCAAAGCATTGTAAAAAGAACATCCCCGATCAAAGCATTGTCTAGAGACCATCCCTGATCAAAGCAGGGTGTAAAACATCCCTGATCGAAGCCTTATGCAGAGAACATCCCCGATCAAAGCAGGGTGTAGAGAACCTCCCTGATCAAAGTAGGGTGTAGAGAACATCCTTGTTCAAAGCAGGGTGTAGAGAACATCCCCGATCAAAGCAGGGTGTAGAGAACATCCCTGATCAAAGCAGGGTGGAAAACATCCCTGATAGAAGCCTTATGCAGAGAACATTCCCGATCAAAGCAGGGTGTAGGGAACCTCCCTGATCAAAGCATTGTGAAGAGAACATCCCCGATCAAAGCAGGGTGTAGAGAACATCCCCGATCAAAGCAGGGTGTAGAGAACCTCCCTGATCAAAGCAGGGTGTAGGGAACATCCCCGATCAAAGAAGGGTGTAGAGAACCTCCCTGATCAAAACATGGTGCAGAGAACATCCCCGATCAAAGCAGGGTGTAGAGAACCTCCCTGATCAAAACACAGTGCAGAGAACATCCCTGATCAAAGCACGGTGTAGAGATCATCCCTGATCAAAGCGCTGTGTAGAGAACATACCTTATAAAAGGGCTGTGCAGAGAACATTTATAGCCCCTGAGAATGGCCAGTCAGCTCCAGAACTTGCATCATAAGCTTAATGAGTCCATGTTCTGTTTAGGGTGGGTCACAAACACAGATGTTTAGACGAGGAAATTGGTTGCAAGATGACTAATAACTGACACACGTACATTTCATGGATCACATGACACTCCACCCATGGAACACAACTCTGGTTATATTTCTATTGGAAGTGTAATAAAATGAAACATATTCTTATTTCTACATTCTTCAAAATGTTCATAATCATCATAACATAATTCCCACCAATTGTCATTGATCTATATATGGTTAAGGGCCTGACTAGGTTACAATCATCATCATCATCATCATCATCATCATCATCATCATCATCATCATCATCATCATCGTTGTCATCATCATCATTGTTGTCATTGTCATCATTATGGTATCATCATCGAAAATATTTACATATGAGTCATATTCATAATTCAAAAGAATGTCAAAATAAATAGCACAGTTAACCTCACATCAACAACAATTCACTAATGTTATTGATTAATAATTTTAATGCAAGCTGCATTAAAAAGAAAGAAAGAAAGCCTTGAGTTGAGGACACCCTGTATAAATATTCCAGTATACCGTCTCAACTGACACATAAACCTTGTCTCCATTATAAAACATTACAGACAGGTAGGAATTTGAAAAATTCAATATCTTTTCACCAGAAAGTAAGAAACTGTTATGAGATCCAGCTGCCCTGCTGGGTGTTGTCGTGTCTGTTGTTGTTACACAACGTTGTGAGTGTTGTCACACCAAGCGTGACCGGTGATACAGACGTTTATCACCCACAGTGACAGCTGTAATACGTGGATGATCACAAGAGTGACAGCACATGTACTGTGGAATGTCTCCACAAAAGAACATACTCAACCTCACATTTCCCAAAATTATTTTTTTATGAGGCTCCCCACTCCAAGTTGACAGCTGAGAGCCTGGATACTAACAAGGATGCTGTTGTACAAAGTCATCTTAGCGCTAAAGTGACCATAACTCCCATACCTTAACATGGACTTAACGAGAGTCTTAGCGCTGAAGGTGTCTTGTACAACAGTACCCAGTTCCTCTTTGCCTCCTGTTTAACGCAGCACTCTGCGATATTCCTAGACTAATATATAGTCTCTGAAATGAACATATCATACAGAAAAAAACAGTTGTTCAGTTATCTTAATAAAAATCTAATAAAAAGGGAGCCCAGTGATTCTCTTCACTGCAGTAATCTAGACTTGCCAAACATTATAGACTTGCATGGGCTGTAGTTGATATAAATGTATCAGGGTCTGTAAGACAGACTACAATATTCCAGTTACATGATGACCTGTATTATCAAGTCTGGACCAGACAAACCAGTGATGGATATTATGAGAAACATCCAACACTGTCGGGGTACATTGACATGCAATCCACCAAGTCACCAAGCCTGACCACCTGATCCATTAAGTCACCTCTTACAACAAGCATGGGTTGCTGGGGAGCTATTCTAAACCTGAATCCCCCTGAATCCCCGGGTATCCCCACAGGTTGACCAGTATATAAATCTCTGCTCATATTGTTAACAATCACGGGTTTAGACACTAGTCTAGTAAGTTGTGATACTGCATTGATAAGTTGACAAGTATATAAGCCCCAGAATCAATGCATGTCAGCAGAAATAACAGATGATGACCACACCTGTGGCACCAATGACCTTGTATAAAGTACCACAGGACATAGATCACAATGGACACAAATTTAACCAAACCAGTTGATCCTGGCATGGCTAAGGGGGACAATTCTCTTCACTAATTTGCTGGACCTTCCCGAAATTGTGAAATAAACAGGAAAGCAACATCTATGTGTATTATCAGTTCATGATAATCCAGTTCATGTCTACCATAAATATGAATATTAAAAAGTAACAAAAAAATTTGCAAACCGATGATATTCTGTTTAAAATTAGCCAGAGAGTATGTGCAGTTGATGAGAGTGATGATTTTTTTCAAATTGTCACATCAAACAAAATGATAAATAAACAAAATTCAAAATTTAATATAGTTTTTTACTGTTAATCAACTGAACACAATTGTTAAAAAACATATCTTTTCAAACCTGAATTATAAATCATTCTGATTCAACAAATTATCTTATCAACACAACAAACAAATTATTCCATTACAAAATCTAACAGTTCTCGAAAAAATAATTACACAGATGCACCATTGAATATGAATATATAAATGTTGATAATACATACACGTACATATAAATGTCAAAACAGTTACCTAAACGTAAATCACTTAACCACCCACCCACAACATTCACACACTGCTCTGCCTAGAATTCTCAAGGACCTCGCCTGAGTAGGCAGATAGGCACAATGCCTAATAGAGGCTGCTAAGTTTCGTGTTGTTGTAGTACAATTGACCAACACCATCTATAACAAGGTATTCCTGGAGAAACTGTCACTGAGCATATCATTTGTTGTGATATCATTTCACCAGTTTCAACATTACTGACACATTAATAAGAATAACAAATTCAAAAAGGTTTCTCTTGTCAATCATGTCAAAGTTTTGTATTGAAATACATTGACAATTTTGCGAATGAAAAAAAAAACTTAACAAGACTGCAAGTGTTTATGTAAAATATGACCAAAACTTACATTCAGACAAAAAAAACTTGCACCATGAATAGTAAAATATATTCAAGATATGTCAGAGTTGAAGGTCATGCAGAAAGACCTTTGACTGGAAATCAAATATTGGAACAAGCTTAACATGTCTCCTCCCTGACTTCTCTTCCCTGGCCTACAAGGTAGCTACTTAAATCTAGGTAGTCATCTGCAACTCGCAGCCATCCACACTCACCTAGCCAAATCGCCTTTGCCCTCAGCTGTCGAAGCGTGTTTGGCGAATCTGTAGATGACGCCATCAACTAGGACCATGGACTTTCACATCTCACCAGGTAACAAAGACGATGGTCATCCAACAAAGACAAAATCCAAAATGTGCTCCAATACCCCTCCAAGAAACAAATGCCGATGCCCTGCCTCCTCCGATCTTCTTCAGAATTCCTTCACACAAAACAATCTCCCAGGCTGAAGAGTGATCCTGGTTTATTTTTGGCTGCTGGCACTCTGTCAGCTAAGGAAACATATGTTTGTAACTGTGAGCACCTGTGAGTAGCAGACGGCAAGAATGAGGCATCATGGGTACAATAGCTGCCCTATGGTGGGTTTTGTTGCGTTTGATAGGGTGTCACCAGGTCACTGGGTTCACTGTCCTCAAAGAAAAAAACTTCCGGACTTATTCAAAATTGCTTCCAAGTTTGCAGCATCATGTGAGTAAAATGTCTGACTAATTCAAGAATTGCCACAACAATGGCAGCACAAGATCACCACATAACATATCTCATCAACAACTCTAGAAAATGTATTTACTGTTTCTAATAAGTCATTCAATATCACGATACATATTTGTATCTGTCAGTGTGTCAATTATCCAGAAATCTTCAAAGTCAATACTCCCTTGTACTCAGTGTTTACAGTTGATCAACACTGCTTCACTAGACTGAATGTTTTCATTCAAAAGACTTCAAGAAACACTCCTTGTCATTCTCCATCATCACTGGTCAATCACATGTCAACATCATCACAGCAAGATACACAGAATTAAACCAAGATGGACACAAGTCTTTGATGTTTGTGAAGCAGATCAATAATACACCATGTCCTTCTGATCACAGAGAATGCTTGTCCATTCACAGACACATCTCCGTTATCTGGCTTCCTGAAGATTACTGCTGTCTCTGATGAACTCCGAGTTCGGTACATGTAACGAGGATCTATCCTTCAATTAGCAGCCTGTCTATTTTCTACAAATCTTGTGACTATCGAAGTCTTGAATATCTTCAAGAGTGATGATGACTATTTGTTCTGGCAGCAAGACAAACCTAAGTGCAGCGTCTGGTTCCACAGAATATCTGCATTGGCAGGTCTATGGAAGGAGACAGCTCTGTGATGGACGCCTTGGTAAAAATTCTGATTATGCACCAACATGAGGCAGAGAATGACCGATGATGCTTAACATCCTGGTACAAAAAGATAGATAACTCCGCAGTCAAACAGAATCAGCATAAACAAGCTGCCACACTGAAAACTCAGTCCATTGTTTGTTGTTTGTTTGTGGCAATATTCCAGTTAAATGACGGCTCCCAGTCCATTGAAGACAGTTTTAGTGTACTAGTCCTTATAATGATAACATATAGCAAAACCCTTAAAAAAGGCAATGTTCTACAAGTCCTTATGATTTCTTAACTATTGGTAAGTTTGGCAAGGACTATAGGACTAGTGCCAATTTCTAACGCTGTCAAGCTGCCACACTGAAAACTCTGTCTCCCAGTCCACTGAAAACACATTCATTAGGTTTCAAATATATACAGAAACACAATCATTTGTTTCAAGAATAAACAGGAACACATCATATGTTTCTAGAATTAACAGAAACACATCAATTGTTTGATCTTCTGATGCTGCACTTATAAAATGTTTTCAGTCATGCAGATGTGAAAACACATTCCAGTATCCCATCACAACCAACTGTATGGCTCCACTCAGATCCTGCAGACACACGGCTGACTGAGAGTGATGCATGGCTACATACTCAACACTGCTCGGAATCCCACTCATGATTTACTGCTCCATGAAGAATTCAATAAACGTGTTGGAGAGTTATCCAATATGCACTCAATGTCATGGAATCCATCACGAGTGATGGTTTAATATCAAGGTCACAAGCACTTCCGAATAAAGAAGTCGAAGATTAAATCCAACGCAGAAGTCCACCATGTGCACTGGTGAAGCTGACCGCATATTGGTCTTTCCTTATTAAGCATTTCAAGCATCACAACCCAATATGTGCCTATAGTCTGGAGCCAGGAGCCAGCCCATATACCAATTATCTCCTCTGGAACCAGCACATATACCAATTATCTCCTCTGCATCTCAGCTGGGGCACTGTTATTGCACAGTTGTCAATGCTCAAACCATCAAGACAAAAACCCTGGCAGCTAATGCTGATAACAGCACCGGGGACCCATGGGCCACTTAATTGTGTCTCTAACCTCCAGTCTCTGCCACCAAAGAAGTCAAAAGTCAGAACATAAATAATACCTACCACCAATGTTTACCAGATTGAGTTTTGACATGCACAGTAAACACTAGATGAAGAATTCTCCATACCAGTACCAGACAATAACTATCATATAAGATTTTAAAGATAAAGAAATGGTTGTCTAACAATGAGAAAGTCTGTCCCCCTATTGTTGACCACGGAGCAGTAGAAACAAGCATTCCTTTGAGAAGGTATCTAGCATCTATACTCTGTTTAGCAACTCCATCCATTACAAACTTTCACAAACACGAACATATCCGATGGTCCTGTGGAAGTGAACTGACAAGCCATGTTTAATAATCCTCTATGAGATTAATCCACAGCACGGGAATCCAGTTCAAAGAATCTTCACACATAATATCTATCATCCTTGAGGAATAGCTCACAACTGTATGTCAGCCACAACCACCCAGTCTGAGATAACTGTCCAGATGACATGTGACCGGTCAGCAACAATGGCCAATAAACCAGCGGTCACCTCCCTGTCAGTGCGGTCACCTCCCTGTCAGTGCGGTCACCTCCCTGTCAGTGCGCCAAGTGTGTTGATAGCTGTGGAGAACCAGCGTAAATCAATAGGACCGAGCCCCTTTCCTGGAGTCTGGGGAGCCTCAGCCTCGAACCTGGTCCAGGTCAACACAGCCCTTGCATTGTCCTCTCTGTGATGAGTTAGGGATCTATGGTGGAATATTCATGATGCAAACACGAGTAAATGACCTGATCCCCATGTTACTGCTTCCTCTTAGAATTCTCCCACACTACCCTGTGACTACACCTCTGATTCACTGAATCCAATTATAACTTAATCATAGCACTGCACTGTAACAAGTTTGTCAAAATAGGTTGGAAAATTAGTTTAGCAAAAAGTAAATTTCACAGAACTAGTTTTAAGTCTAAGTTATGCGTATTTTGTATGCACCCCATTTGAAAATATTGAATATGCAAGAGACAAATACAAAATAAACACTGCTCTTTCCTACTTCTCATAACATATGGCCTGATTGTATCAAGTCAAATATCTCACCGAGAAACACACAACTTGCATAACCATTGTTACATGTCTAGTTTGTGAAACCTCGTTTTTGAAGTCATCAAATCCAAATTTAAGTCTTGTACAGTACTTCATAAACATGATTAATATATCTACCCACAAGTAAAGATGAAATCTTAATAACAGTCTCCAAACACAAACATCTAAAGGAAAGGTTTGCAAACAGATAATGATTTAGAATTTCATAAAAAAAAAATTTTTATAAATCAGAAGTTAGCTAGGGACTAATCTGGGATCTCAACCAACAACCAGCAGATCTAGGCAAAACTAAGAGACGCAACTCTGCGCAGTAAATTCCACTAGCCTCCCACACCTCTGGTGGAGCAGCATGCACTGTTCAGGCAACTCCAGGGAGATGATGACTGACTAGATCACCTGGGCATGATGGCTTCGCCAAGCGTAAACCTAACTTCAAGAAACATGCCCCTCCAAACAGCCCCATGGTCATAAATGTCAGACACCAGATCTCCACTACTCTGAACTGACTGGCATCCCTAGACTAACATCTAGTCTCTGAAATGAACTATTTTACAGAAAAAAACAGTAGTTAAATTATAGTAAAATATATAATAAAAAGGAGACCAGAGACTTTTCATTTATCTAGACTTGCCAAATATTATAGACTTGCATGGGCTTTATATATATATATTTCAGAGTGTTTGACAGACTAAAACATGTCAGAAAAGTCCAAATCTTTAGAGCTGCTCGGCCAAGTTGTCGTATTAGGTCGTCATTTTGAGTGGATGTTAGGTTAAACAAATAGGCTGAAGTAACAGCTGTGACTTAAAAATGAAGGCGGTCCTGGGTTCTGTGAGGCTGATGCTATAGTATTGGAAGATCTAGGGACCCATATGTTCAGAATATATTATCAGGGTTATCACAAGGACTTATTTTAAACTTGAATTGCTTCACTTGAGCTGAAGTCATGGACCAAGCTCTCTTGTTGTGAAGACCGAGTTACATGCAATGAATGACTTGTATGCTACAGACTGAGCAACATTCTCAACAGGGTTATCTGATGTTCCTGAGAGTGAGTGAGTTTGGTTTTACGTCGCTTTTAGCAATATTCCAGCAATATAACGGCGGGGGACACCAGAAATGGACTTCACACATTCTACCCATGTCAGGAATCGAACCCGGGTCTTCGGCGTGACAAGCGAACGCTTTAACCACTAGGCTACCCGACCGCCCCGATGTTCCTGAGAGACTTAAATACTCAGGACTGGGTTCAGTCTTATTCTGTTTGTATTTGTTACCCAACAGCAGATTGTTCCCAAGGCAGTAGTCATACAGACCCTGAAACAAATATATCAAATACAGCTCATGCAAGTCTATAATGTTTGGCAAGTCCAGATTACTGCAGTAACTGAAATAAAGAGAGTTTCTGGGCTTCTTTTTATTCTATTTTTATTCATATAATTTAAAAACTTCTTTCTTTTCTGTATGATACATGTATGTTCATTTCAGAGACTAGATGTTAGTCTACCCAAGGCAGCACAAGGTAGTCCTGCCAAATACACTGCTCCCAAAAGCCAATTTATCAAGCTGAAAGTGTGAGCAAGTTTCCCTATCACCAGTCCAGCAGGAGTGTCACTGCGACTTATTGAGGCTAATTATGACGTGGAGTACCAGCAGTGTTCATTAGTGCTACCCCATTAGAGTTAGCGAAGGTGAGGCCTCCGAAGGTGAGGCCTCCGCTGCTCCAACATCACAACGCTGTCCTAATGATTGACAAATCACACTGATAGCTTTACTCAGCAGAGGAGTTCTTGTGAGGTTCCAAAGAGTGATTGACTCTCGCCTTATGCATAAAACTTGTCCTCAAGGTTTAAGGTATGTACGGTCAAATACTGTCATGTTACCTACAAAAAAACTCTGTTCCATCAACACTCTGGTGTTTCCCCTTCAAACAAACAGTTAAACTGCGATACCACAGATTTTTGCTAACCACTTAGCATGTGTCAGTTGAAAAGAAAATTAAAAAATATATTTCAGTAGTAAATATATTTTATTTCATTTGGCATGAAATTGTTTGGGAAAGTCTGTTTAGTGGGTAAACATAATGCCCATGGTTTTAAGGTATTTTCTATAATTTGAAGGCCTTTAAAGGAAGAATCAAACATTAGGCCTTTCTAAAGCTGGACTGTCAAGGGATAAACGTTCCTTGCCTTAACAGATAGCCCTGAAGGCATCAATCAAGAAAAGCCCACATTTCTACAAGTGATACTCTACACCAAAATTGTCCTCCTCAAATCAGTTTGTTGATCATATAATACCTCACAAACTGTATCCCAGCACTAGCATGACAGCCTGCAGACAAGCAAGTCTGGACCAGACAACCAATGACGGATATTAGGAGCAACAATCCACTGCATCCATGTCTGATGACACGCAATCAACCAATTCACTGAGTCTTGTCACCTGATCCATTAACAATGTTTAGCGAAGGTTGCTAAGGACCAATTCTAACCCAGATCCCCAGGGTGCTGCAATTACTAAAGTCTGTCAAGACCTAGCTCCACTTCTGAAGCACAAACACCTAACAAACTCCCCTCTAGAACAGTCACAACCTAACACTAGTTCTCCAGGCATTACCCACAAGCAAACGCTGCGAAGATGTTTTCTCTGAAATGTTCCTCCAAACAAAACACAAACATAACAAAGTTCCCGTAGCCTCAAACGACCTCAATCAATGTCAGTCAATCAATTCTCCAACAACGGAATCCGACAACTAGCATGATGATACCTGATGATCAGCTTCACCTGCTAATTAGATTGGATTAGGATGGAGCCCTTCCTCGTCCCATTCCATGCCAACACCTTCATGTTGCGGGCAATCAGGCGGATAGACTTGCACAAGTCTCTAAGGCAATAATTATTAGTTTAAATCATAATTTCTAGATTATACCAATAATAAGAACAAGTTGTCCCTATAAATAAACAGTGTCCTTCCACTTATTTAGACTTGCCTATTGTAAAGACAGAATACTATACACCCATGGACTTATCATTCAGTACAGACTTGGAGCAAGGCTATCAGGCCATTACCAGTCCAAGACAGGATCAGTTCCAGCTGATCGGCAACGGCAACAGAGTTACATCCCCGTGATTAAGGCAATAATTATTAGTTTAAATCATAAGTTCCAGATTATGTAAATAATAAGGACAAGTTGTCCCTATAAGAGACAGTACTGTCCACATATCTAGATTTGCTTATTAGGAAGATAGAATGACTACACATCCATGGACCTATCTTTCAGTACAGCCTTGGAGCAATACAGCCTCGAACCAGCAACAATTTCAATAGGACTATTGTTTGTTTTGCTTTTGTTTGTGTTTATATTTGGCTCTGGTTTGGGTCATGCGGCCAAGTTGCTCCATATATATTGGAGCAAGCCTAGGTGGACTTTACAGTCTTATTTATGGCTTCTCCAGAAGTATCTGTTTCATCAAGTAATTTGCTGTAGAGACTTGACTTAAACTGTAATACAGATTATCTCCCGTGGTGGCAGATGAGGGGGTTTATCTGCTGGAGTATCAGGACCAGATACACGCTCCACTTTCTGTCTCTACATTGATAAAGGTTTAATATCTCATATCATCTGTTCAAGGAGCTTGGGTGGTGATAGTTGTGAAGAATTAATCATTCGGTTATCAGAACATTAAACAGCTGAGTAGAGCTGGAAGGATGCGTGAGTGGATTATGTTCGGTCAGGAACATCCACGTAACAAACATCAGGGTGGTCTTGAGGTCACTGAACCAGACAATCCAGAGGTTGATAGCTAAGCATTAGGGTGTGACGACACACTAGCATGTAGTGATCAAGTAGTGATGATACCAGGTGTTAGCAAAGAGGTGAGTGTATCCTGCCCGACCAGTAACACCCATCACAAACACATGCAAAGGCCAATCAACTGTTTGCTTGAAAAAAACCACAGGAATATAAGATACAAGTCAAATTAGGGAATTGTGACAGGCACAGTCTGCCGAATAACAGAGAAACAAGCATTAGGCAGTGAAACCTATTCTCACCCAAAAAGTATCCAAAGAAATCCTTCTAATGCAGCAAGTGAGAAGGTTTAATGACGTGTAACAGTTGATCAAAAATATCACCAAAGACACTAAGAATGAAGTTCCCATATTATTGCGGTCATTGTTGTGGTATTTTCCCAAACATCACCAAAAAATAAACTTGAATAATAAACTTGAGAGCAATGTACATAACCAATGGTCAGTCAACAAGGAAATCCGTCCAAAAAACCAACAACATTTATTCCCAGAAATAAAGTTATCTTATCTACATATAGATATCTACAAAACAAAAAGTATAATCGAAATATAGCCCAGAAAAATGCTTAATTTCCACAGTGCCGAGGCAATCTAGACTTGCCAAAACATTCTGGACTTGAATAGATTTAATCTTTATGTATTCTTTATGCTGGGATACAGATAGACTTGCACAAGTCTCTAAGGCAATAATTTTGAGTTTAAATCATAATTTCTATATTATATAAATGCTAAGAACTAGTTGTCCCTGCAAGAGACTGGCATTCTTAAACTCTGATAATCTAGACTTGACTATCATGGGGACAGAATTACTATACATCATGGACTTATCATTCAGTACAGCCTTGGAGCAAGGCTAGGAGACAGACAATACCAGCAACTGATACCCAACACCTTGTCCAGCTAATTAACACTGCCTCAATCTGGACACATGCACCTTGTAACTGAAGGCCATCCATCCATCTTGACACAGTAATAGCTCCCCACATAACGGCTGTCACCTGAAATGGCTTATACCATGCACTGCAAATTACTGTGCACACATAAATCACTGCAGGCCATAATTAGGATTTCACAGCTCTAGTTCCGGCTGAAAACCTCCAGTACCCTTCCAAGTAGACTAACATCTAGTCTTTGAAATGAACATATTTTACACACACAAAAAAACAGTTGTTAAATTATAGTTATAAAATATAATAAAAAGGAGTCCAGAGACTTTCTTCATACTGCAGTAATCTAGACTTGCCAAACATTATAGACTTGCATGGGCTGTATTGGACATATTTGTTTCAGGGTCTGTATGACTAACTACCTTCCAAGGAAGAGTGAGGGATCACTTGCTCGGAGTGGAAGCGACTTACTAATTAAAGGATTCACTGTTGGGTCCATAACAAATAGTGTTCAACGACTTGAGTGGTTTTGTAAAGGATCTGAATACAGGCGATCTGGTTTACATAGGCCTTGGAGATGTGGGTACCTTCTACAAAGGGACAGTTTGAAGTCAGTACACAGGTATTGTGTTAAGATCTTCTCAGCGCTTTGATCTCTTTGTGGAAATGAGTCCCACACAAATCCATTTTGTTTGGTGTTTAGGGTGCAGTATTCCATCGCCATGACAACAGCCTGTAAATGATCGAGTCAGGATTAGGCAAAAAAGTGGTTGATATGAGCAAGGATCCATGCCTCAGGATACAAGGACACACAATCCACCTGACCACCTCATCCATTCTGCTACTGTGTACAACAAACAGAGGTGCTGGGGACATGGTATCTGCACTTAGTGACATGAAAGGCTTATTATCTGTATCCCCAAATCCATACTACTGCCCTACACTCATCGCCATTGTGGTAGTGAGTGAGTGAGTGAGTGAGTGAGTATTATTTTTAGCTGCTTTTAGCAATATTCCAGCAATATCACAATGGGGGACACCAGAAATGGGCTTCATACATTGTACCCATGTCGGGAATCGAACCCGGGTCTTCAGCTAGACGAGTAAACGCTTTAACCACGCGGCTCCCCGACTGCCCCCATTGTGGTAGTGGAGTACACTTAGAATACATATCATGTTGTTCACATCACTAACCAACAATATGTCTGTCCAGGCTCGATAACTGTCATGGTCACCATGACACAGCTGTCCACTGAAGACATCCTGACTGCCATCTGATGGTACCACTACAATGGAGCAATCAGAATCTGCATGCTATTGGTCAAGGTCACCTACAGTATTCGACGTGATAAGTGTCCCACAGCGATATTTGGCTGTCAGCATAAACCAAGATATTTATGATTTTTCAACTGTTTTTTTTTTTCACCAAAATTATATTCTAATAAGAGCCCCCTATTTCTAATTTTGAGAGCGCCCTGGGTGCTTATTACATCGAATACGGTATATATTACATGGGCGGATACAGCTTTTTTTAAAAGGGGGGGTGCACAATTAAGATCTATTTATTTTCTTTGGTGGTAATTTATACAGAAATAAAGAATTTTTATTATGTTCACCAGTCCACATGATCCATGGCATGGCAGATGGGCCGTCAAATAGACATGTCAGTTAACTGCAGGCCAGGACCCATACAACTGGGAGATCTTCCTGCCCGGGCAGGCCCTTATTTAGAACACTGATACCAACAGGACTCCTGAAAACACTACTTTCCACAGAACTGTCCTGAATGACAGAGTTCCTCACTATCGTTTACCAAGATCTACAACTTCTGTTAACTGCCACATCTAACTTGGAGGAGTAGCAAACTTCGTTCCTTCCTGCTGAGCTCAGATTAAGTGTTAAATTACCCTTGAAATGTGTATGAAATCACTATCACTGAATCTTTGCTGGAACTAACTTATCTTGTTGAGTGTAATTACACGTGGTGTCAGTAGGGCACTGGTCAGTCAGCAGTCCACTGACCACACACAATAGGAGGAGGTGGCCAGCCAAGCCCAGTCTTCTACTGACCGCTCAATCATGATGACAACTACACTACTACACAACCTTCGCCTCACATTTGTTGGTTTCACGCCACACTCGGCAATATTCCAGCTATATGACGGCGGATGTAAATAAGTGTCTGGACCAGACAATCCAGTGATTGATATCACGAGTAACGATCCACGCAATATACGATGACATGCATCTCCCAGCCTGACCACCCGATCCTGTTAGTCACCTGTTACAACAAGCATGGGATGCTGAAGACCAATCTAATGTGGATAGTGACAGGTAAGTAATGCCTATCAAACAAGTTATAGTGACAGGGGTTCACCTAAAAGGTGCAAATAGGTGACTATATGGGAGCATTTTTAAATAGTTAAATACACTATTGCGCCATAGTAAGGAAACTACATTAATCCTTCACGAGCATGCAAAAGTAGCTCAAGGACTTCAAGTTATCTAAACTTTCTCTGCCAGCTGAAAATGCCACTGGAAAGCAGTTACAAAGTCTTCAGCGCAGGCAGACAGATGAGTCCCTGACTCATCAAGTTTCAACTGGGGATATGATTACATTAAACCTGCTGCTCAGTAAAAACACTTGGTAAACAAATCACTGCCACTGACCTGAAATGTTTGCTTCCGTTAAAATATTTACCATTGTTACTCACAAATCTTGTATTTTACTTTACCAATTTCTTTTACACACATTATTTTTTATGAAATTATTATGCTGACAAAGGACAATGGAACTGTAGCTCATTGTCATATTACCTTCAATGTCATCTTATGGTATTAAATTGAACTTATTCATTTAACTTATTAACATAATTAAAAATAATTAAATACAAAATGTTAAAAGTAAATAACAATTAATTATTCCAAAGGTCAGAAACTTAACCCAAATGATGAGATTGGTTATTTTCACAATCCCAGCTCATTCACAGCACAATCACAGCTCATTCACAGCACAATCACAGCACAATCACAGCAGGTGAGCTCCAGCATCCCATCAACACTGTCAGTGTCACTGATAACGCAAAGTTTAAGCAAATCTAGAGCTGGTGCTGGTCTGTCAGTAAGGTCGTCAGTGGAGGAGTATTTATTGTGGGGCACAGCATGGTCATATCGGTGCTGACACCGGGAGCTCCCACTGGCCAGAAGACTCGTTGTCAAGAGGGCATCCATTTATGTTGTTTATGTTGTTGACGATGTAATGGATAATAATCATACTTGGGAGGAAGGGCCTCACGTTCATTCTGTTTATAGTTTTTAATGTGAAGTTAACACGATACACAACTTTTCCACTAAGAAGATACACGTCTTATGATAATGAAACTGACATACGCATATGAAAGACATATTTTAACATTCATATGTTCATCATGAGACTGTATTCTTGAAATGATGTAAACACAGAAGCATTTAGACATTTACTTTACTTTTTGGATATATTTGAACTATTTGCCCGTGATCAAATATCATCGCAGCGACCCATCCTAGAAACAATATGAAGTCACCCAACAGGTTCATTTGATTATTTACAGACCTCCGTCATATAGCGGGAATATTGCCCAGTGCTGCGTTAAACAACAAAAAAAAACAACAAAAGGTTCATTGACAACTTCAGAAATCTCCCCTGTCAAGTTGATTGTGTCAGCCATTTTAATGTCTAATACACTTGAAGTACATGAACTACAACGCATTGTCACTGTGACTGACTTAGAGTGAGTTCTTAATAGACATTTATCATCCAAAACTGGCTCCCACAGGAAATATCGCTTGGGTGAGATCAAGCGATATATACATTGTAGATATCGCTGCAATGAAATTGCATCACAATGCTTTGCAGAAAATTGTGACATCACTGGTTACTATGATGTCACAATCAATTAAAAAATGACATCACTCGTGTTGATATATTTTATATCAAAAGACACTCAGGTGATATTCTATGTCTCATGTAATGACAATATAATGTTATTTTTATCAATCTCATTAAAATCTGATCTTAGTTCTCGCTATAGCTAAACAAAGATCTGAGGACATCCCATTAAGGGTCATGTCAGAACGACCTTTCATCCAACCAATCAGAGTGTCGTTTACCAGATCATGAAAGTGACGGTCAGAATGTGTTTTCTAATGATGCAACCACGAAATATTTAACACGGGGTATTCCGAACGACAGATACAGGTTTTATGATTATATCCATACAATCTAGGCCATCTATCAGCCATTCAAGCATGTTCTTCTTATCAGTTTTAATTTTTTTAATCAAGAATATGTCAAAATATGTTTCGAAGTGTAGTCGCCAGTTTGAAACTAGTGTGGTAAAGCTCGAGAAAGCGGCCTTATGATTGGCTAATGTCAATTTCTTGTCAGTTATTTCATTGGTCGGTCAAACTTCGCGAAAGGTCATTCTGTCGTGACCCGTAATGGGATGTCCTCAGATCTTTGTTTAGCGGTAGCGAACACTAAGATCTGATTTTAATGAGATTGTTATTTTTATTTTCTTGTAGCCACACTACAAAAGATTTTCTGAAGACTAATTGGAGCATACATACACTCAAAGCTGGCTGTTGTGTGGCTGTCATTGTGAAAATGAAGTCCCGAAATGAAACTCTCCATTTTTCAGTGTACAAATTTGGGATATAAAAATATTAGATAATTTTTTTTTCAATTCCAACAATCATCCAGTTTGGCCCCCACTCAATGAAGGTCTGTTTACACTCCAATGAACTCACACAAAGTGGAAGTCAGTTCTTAAGTGTTATCTTCATACTCCCTTTCTCAATAACTGTTGCGGGCGGCCGGGTAGCCTAGTGGTTAAAGATTCGCTCATCACGCCGAAGACCCAGGTTCGATTCCCGACATGGGTACAATGTGTGAAGCTCATTTCTGGTGTCCCCCGCCGTGATATTGCTGGAATATTGCTAAAAGCGGCGTAAAATCAAACTCACTCACTCACTCTAAAGTGTTATCATAATCAGTTTGCAAGCCCAAAGGGTTTCATAGCACCCACACAAAGAGCCCTTCAGAAGCAAGGGAAGTAACTCTCACATTATATTTGTTTAGCTGACTCGAGATACCGTATTCGACGTAATAAGCGCCCCGCTCTAATAAGCGCCCACGGCGATATTTACTAATATATTGGCTAGTGAACAATCCCATTTAGCACCCCTTCCAACTGATCAATGTATAAAAGACTTATTTATTCTCATATAATATGCACTCGTGTGTTATATGCACCCTTAATTCTGGGCAATTAAATTCTGGAAAAATATCTCTGTCGTATATAAACATTTCAGGCTGTCAGCATAAACCACAAAATTTATCTTTCAACACTCTTTTTTTCACCAAAATAATATTCTAATAAGAGCCCTAAATAATATTTAAATTTTGAGAGCGACCTGGGCGTCGAATACGGTAATCATCACATTAAGTTGGGGTTTTCGTGCCTTGTTTACTCTGCTGTTATGAAAATCAGTACGCAAGCCAAAACGTTTGAAGACGACCCATATCAGGAGGCTGCCAAAGAAAACTGCCTTAAACTGGCTGGCTTATCCATAACTGTGGGTGACTTGTTTGACCATGAGGGGTCAACACGATGTGACCATCAGTTGACTGGTGTCAAAAAAGGGCAGATGACAGCATACACTGCACTGAATATCACAGAATATCTAAGGTTGACCAAGGCTTGAGATAAACTCTCTCCAAGCTGATAACCTGTACTCAACATGAACTGCCTCATCATGTTCAACTTTGAGAATCAACAGATTCCATTCTTCAGACTTAAAGCATGTTATGGTTGATATATAATCTCTCTATAATTTTGCATAATGACCTGGAGTTGCCTCAGTTTTACTTGCACAAAATGCACATTCAATTTGGCCAGTGAATTCCTGGCTGAGAATCAACATCAAGAACAATAGAGTGACATCACCGGCCAAAGGGAGACGACATCGTCCCTGATAATCACAGAAGAGTTCAGGTTGACCTGTACTTGAGATGAACCATTCCACATCGACAACCTGCAATTCCTTATAGATGGCAAGATGTTCGCTACATTATATGCAACGGCTAGCCCGTCACACACCACCTCATAAACGATTGGATCAACAGATGCATGCAGAGGGTGTCCTTGTAGAACACATTACCAACTTGTATTGCTCAGGGAGTGATAGGGTCGAGTGGGTCAAAGCCCATACTAACTGCAGTTCAAGGGAGAAATAATGCCTTCACAAGTTCTAACATTAAGATCAGCAAGAGAGTATTCTGGTTACTTGTGGACTGTGTGTTTAACCACTGATTTGATTGTCTGTACACTGTAGATTACTGTGTGATGAGGCTCTTAAGGGTGGGGTTCAAAAGGAATACAATATAGTGGTTCTGTTCTGGTTATTTGTAGCCTGTGTATGTTAACCATTGATCTGTTTGTCTGTCTGTACACAGTGGATTACCATGTCATGAGGCTCTTCAGGGTGGGGTTCAAAGGATATACAGTATAGTGGTTCTGTTCTGGTTACCTGTAGACTGAGTGTTTAACCATTGATCTGTTAGTCTGTCTGTAGACTGTAGATTACCGTGTCATGAGGCTCTTCAGGGTGGGGTTCAAAGGATATACAATATGGTGGTTCTGTTCTGGTTACTTGTAGACTGTTTGTTTAACCATTGATCTGATTGTCTGTACACTGTAGATTACCGTGTCATGAGGCTCTTCAGGGTGGGGTTCAAAGGATATACAATATAGTGGTTCTGTCCTGGTTACTTGTAGCCTGTGTGTTTAACCATTGATCTGATTGTCTGTACACTGTAGATTACTGTGTCATGAGGCTCTTCAGGGTGGGGTTCAAAGGATATACAATATAGTGTTTCTGTTCTGGTTACTTGTAGACTGTTGGGTTGGGTTTTACGCCGCTTTTAACAGTATTCCAGTTATATCACGGCGTGTCAGCTCAATGTGGGAGGAAAGCCCGAAGTGATGCAGGTCTCAGACGTTTACCACTTCAGTGAAACCCACGAGCACGGGTATGGTGCTGACAAACCTAGAAACATAATCAGGGCGAACTGGGATTCGAACCCACAATCATAGATTTCTGGCGTGCCCAAGAGACGCAACTCTGCACAGCGAATCGCGGCGCCTTAGACGACTGGGCCACCCGTGCCCCCTACGGTATAGTGGTTCTGTTCTGGTTACTTGTAGACTGTGTGTTTAACCATTGATCTGTTTGTGAGTCTGTCTGTACACTGTAGATTACCGTGTCATGAGGCTTTTCAGGGTGGGGTTGAAAGGATATACAGTATAGTGGTTCTGTTCTGGTTACTTGTAGACTGTGTGCTTAACCATTGATCTGTTTGTGGGTCTGTCTGTACACTGTAGATTACCGTGTCATGAGGCTCTTCAGGGTGGGGTTCAAAGGATATACAATATAGTGGTTCTGTCCTGGTTACTTGTAGCCTGTGTGTTTAACCATTGATCTGATTGTCTGTACACTGTAGTTACTTTGTCATGAGGCTCTTTAGGGTGGGGTTGAAAGGATATACAGTATAGTGGTTCTGTTCTGGTTGCCTGTAGACTATGTGTTTAACCATTGATCTGTTTGTGAGTCTGTCTGTACACTGTAGATTACCGTGTCATGAGGCTTTACAGGGTGGGGTTCAAAAGAAATACAGTACAGTGGTTCTGTTTGTGCTGTGTTTAAGATCTATGTTTTGCTGTGCATGAGAACTGTGTATTGGGCCACCATCATCTATATACAAGGAGTATTTCTGCGCACATATAGAAAAGAACATGATCAAGAGGACTCTTCAGCATCAGGAGAAAGAATTTTAAGAACAGAGAAATGTATTGTGTAATTAAAGATTTCATTGACCATACTGTATAAAATATACTTTAAAATACCATTCCTTGTCATCAATATAATAGTCTTCGACTTTCTACATGTTTTTACGTGTGGTCATTAATTAGTGTCTTATTTTCTATTGTACATATTTTAATTTCATATATTCTCTTTTTTCATATTCTGGTGCTAATCAACTGTGCAATATGAATTTCCCATGGGATAATAAAGTCTTATCTTATCTTTTTATATGACATAGTCAACAAAATCAAACAAATTCAAAATTAATAGAAACCAGCCGTTTGACTTTGCTGAGGTTAGCTTGCGCTATGTCATGTGACTTGCATTGACATGTAAAGAGCGTGCAGCTTTTTGCTTTGAAGTGGGGTATAAGGTATTTATTCTGTATCTCAGAATTCCATAAGGAGCTTGATTTGCTCGTGGCGGGGTGTAAGAGATTTATTCCCCCTTGAGAAATTTATTCCCCTCTAAGGTGGGTTACACAGTGTTTTATCAGGATCACGTTGACCAATAATATCTGACATGGAGGTATGATAATGTAACCTATGTAATCATAACTAATTTATTGATCTCAATAAAAGGAACTTTAACCCTGTTATGTAAATGAGGTTGTGTGAGGGTCGACATATTGTCCCAAAAATGAGGTTAGGTATATGGTAAATCATAAACAAATCGTAAGAACCCTCAAGTTTAAGGAGCCCTCCAGACTATTAATTTCAGCATAATAGTTTGGGCTGCAAGAGCTGAGGAGGGGAAGAGTATAGACAACTGGAGCGGAGATTGGGATGAGATTGGATAGGTGGTGATTGTTTTATGAAATACATGCTCTGGGGGCTGTAAGAAAGACGAGCCACTTGTTGAGAGAGTCTGTTGGGCCATTTGTCAGTTGATCTGCTTTCTAAGGATCAACATGCTGGGAGGCTCTGTAGGGGTGGGGTGTTTGCCCTGCTGGAAACAGCTTAGTGTCATTCTAGTCTCATTGAACTGTTCGGGTCATTATCTCAACTGAGAAACAGGAAAAGAATATTGTGAGGGGCAACATGGGGGCCTATCAATCTCAGCAAGTAAATAGTATGTGTCATTGTTAATATGCTGTTGTGTTTGAGGCTCACAAGGCTACCTCCTGAGGTTGCAAATATGATGATGTTGATCATGTTGTGTATGATGTAGAGTGTCAGGAATCCCCACAGGAGTAGATGAAGCATTTATCACTAGAGAGTGAGTGAGTTGGGTTAATGCCGCTTTGAACAGTATTCTAGTTATGTCACATCATGTCAGCTTAATGTGGGAGGAAAGCCCAAAGTGATGCAGGTCTCAGATGTTTACCACTTTGGTGAGACCCATGAGCATGGATATGGTGCTGACAAAGCTAGAAACATAATCGAGGCACACCAGGATTCGAACCCACAATCACAGGATTCTGGCGTGCCCAAGGGGCACAACTTTATACAGCAAACTGTGGTGCATAAGACGACTGGGCCACCTGTGCCCCAACTATACGATTTTACTTTGTGATTACAGAAGGCTAATAAAATCTCCTTATCGTATAATGTTAAATAATCTATGTTTAAGTTGTAATTTCACTCAGCGAAGTAGGTTAAGAAACAGTGTATGAATACATTAGCCATCCATTGTATGATATAGTGTCTAAAGACTTGCACTTACTGACACACAGGGAAACCCTATGTTGCCATACTGGGAATGTGAGTCAACATTTTATTGAGAAGAAAGCATTGATGCATGGAGTTTGAAAGTAGTTACTGGTGTGAAAGTAGTTCCTGATAGATAATGACATTTGCATATTTATCGGCTCGTTAAACCAGGTTATTCGGGTTAGAGAATCATATAGCCATTATATGTCAAAATACTTATTTCTTTTATTCAACAAATATGTTACTGAAACCTTAAAAATATTTTTCGCATGAAAAAAAGACATTATCAACACGAATCCCCCCCCCCACCCCATCTCCCCCCTCGCGACAACAGCTGATCAATGGTAGAGTGTACCCTATGACTTCACTATTGCAGTAGTCAATAATAGGTGAAAGCTGGGAATCTGCACACCTAACAGACAGTATGACAAGTGAATGTGAGTCAATAGACGTTCTCCATTGTGATCCGATAACATTTGCAATTTCACAGGCCAACGGGAAGCTTCATTGTGCCGTGTGATCTAATGTCTGAAAGGCTGCAATTACAAGTGCGGTTCAAACATGCTAATTTCCTCCTAGATTCCGTCACAGCTGAGTGAACTGGTTGGAAGGAGTGTAAGGTGACAGCGTCGTCGGTGTTGTACAACTGCGCAGATATTGTGTTTGTGTCATCGAGGAGAAAAAGGGGAGTAGCTCACCGTCGTCTTTGAATTTTTTATATTCAACCCCTCGGCAAAGCCGTTCAGATTAATACTTATGCTAAAGGCCTGTCCCTAACTTTCAACATCAGCAGACAGTTTATTGAACTCTGGACAAAGGGTCTTGGCTTATTACCTGCGCTAAAGGACTGCACAGTGCAGCGTTATTCAAGATCAAACTGTTACTGGGAAATGATATGCAATATTGAACTTTCTAGTCTCTATAGGTCAGATGGATCAGAGTGGATCGGGGTGGATCAGAGTGGGTCCGGTTGGATCAGAGTGGATTGGAGTGGTTCAGGATGGATCAGAGTGGATCGGGGTGGATCAGGGTGGATCGGGGTGGATCAGGGTGGATCGGGGTGGTTCAGGATGGATCAGAGTGGATCGGGGTGGATCAGGGTGGATCAGGGTGAATCGGGGTGGATCAGGGTGAATCGGGGTGGATCAGGGTGGATCAGGGTGGATTGGGGTGAACATGAGTGCAAGTTGAACTCATCACAGGAACATATTCCTCAAACATATTCCATAATGATATAAATGACTGAAGATTCAGACACAAATATTCAGAGGTGAACCCAGTAAGCTAAATCAAACTTGTGTAAGAATATCTTGGATATATTGCTTATGTAATCTCAGTAGATACTAAAGATTCAGAGTGGACTCCAGGAACGGTACCCCAGGAACAGCTCCTTCAGCCAAGAGGCAACTGACATTATAGCTGTCATGGCACCCCAACAACGCTGACATTGAGGTGCTCAAACTTATAAGCCACTGTAACAAACCTGAAATATTCACTCCAGTGTAAAACAGCATTCATACACTGACATTGAGATATTCATTATTTTTCACTAGACTCTGAATTACAGAATGATTGTGTCAGGTCCTGATACTAAGTTTAAAAAGACAAGAAACAGAATTGATCTGCATTATTTTTCCCTCTCAAACTGATATATTTATTTCCTTTTTGTTCATGCTATTTTAGAAAACGTATGTTTTTTTATGCTTTTATATGCATAACAACACCACACACATTCCCCCATCACACAAGTGAAAGTAACAATTTCATTGCCCACACTGTCCTATGCTAATTTCAGTAGAACCTTCCTTCAGAATCTCAAAGTGACCTTTTGACTTCAGCAGATCAAAGGCAGCCAATCAAATAAAAGGCGAACTGTATCAAACAGTCAACAGCTTCCAAAGCCCTATAATGTCCTGAACGTTTGTTTGTGTCAAAGTACCCCAATACACGTCCTCACTGGTCAGTGTTCCCTGGTCACAATAGACAGACTGAGATGGTCAAACACCCCAATAAACTGAAACAGTCAAACACCCCAATAAACTTAAACAGTCAAACACCCCAATAAACTGAAACAGTCAAACACCCCAATACACTGAGACAGTCAAACACCCCAATACACTGAGAGAGTCAAACACCCCAATACACTGAAACAGTCAAACACCCCAATAAACTGAAACAGTCAAACACCACAATAAACGGAGACAGTCAAACACCCCAATAAACTGAGACAGCCAAACACCCCAAAAAACTGAGACAGTCAAACACCCCAATACACTGAGACAGTCAAACACCTCAGAGCTGGGACATCAACCATAAACTCCTAGATGATCAAACCAAACACGATTAAATGAAACCATTCGCATTGCTCAAAGGAGCCAAAGAAGGTTTGCATTTATTTCAAAGACATTTTGTTTAGTTTGTTTCTTTGTTGCTTCTTGACCCACTCAGCAATATTCTAGCTGAATGAAAACAGAACATAACAATCAAGTGATTGATATTTTGAGCAAAGATCAACACCATTGGGGTGTCATGACATGCTGTCAACTTAGCAGGGATTTAACTGATTCCAAACTATTGGCAAGAAAAATGAGAACAAATTGCATATTGTTCAAAATTTGAATTTTCTTAATGGTCATATTTGTAAATTTTGAGGAACTGGGAAATTCTAAATTCAAATTTGGAATTTTTACTGTCATGCGCTGCACACTTGTGTCTGAATATCGGCCTCTGAGCAGGTGGAGATAAATCCCTGCCACGTCCTGACCATCTGATCCTTGAAGTCACCTCTCACGACCAGCATTGGGTGCTGGGGATCACACATAACCTGGAATCCATAGGACTGTTTCCAAGGCTGTTCAGACCACAAAGTTTGTGTAAATTTGACTCCACCCTTGAGCATCTCGAGTGATGATTATCTCTGTTGTAACCTGTGTATGTGTCTCTCCAAACCTCAACCCTCCAAAGAATGAATGAACAATTTTGACATTAAAGGGGTTGTTGGGTCCTTGAAGTTTGGTGCTGTCGTACTTGAAGCAAGGGACCTCTAAATCTTGAACTTTCTACAATGGGTATACACGGCAGCGCCCCTTGATGTCATGTTGATTTGAACACTGACTAAACCTGTAGCTGTTGGCAGAGCTTCAGTACTACGAGTCTGTACATGCCCATCGATCAATGGATACATGTCCTTCACAACAAACTGTTCACAAAATTGTAACAATGATTTTGAATATAAAATCATTTCAAATCATTGTAAACTCCCAACAGAATCCATTCGTTCCTTCAACAGTTGACCAACACTGATGTGCACCTGACCCACCCCACTCAGCCCCACCTCCCTGACCCACCCCCACAGGAATAGCCCCTCCTCCCTGACCCACCCCACTCTGCTCCACCTCCCTGACCCACCCCCACAGGAATAGCCCCTCCTCCCTGACCCACCCCACTCTGCTCCACCTCCCTGACCCACCCCCACAGGAATAGCCCCTCCTCCCTGACCCACCCCACTCTGCTCCACCTCCCTAACCCACCCCCACAGGAATAGCCCCTACTCCCTGACCCACCCCACCTCCCTAACCCACCCCCACAGCAATAGCCCCTCCTCCCTGACCCACCCCACTCAGCCCCACCTCCCTGACCCACCCCAACCCCAACATTAGCCCCTCCTAACTGGGGGTGGGGGTGTGTCCAAATGGCCTCCCTGAAAGATCCCCCCCCCCCCCCCCCAAAAAAAAAACAAAAAAAACCCAATAGCCACTCATAACTGAGGGGGCGGAGGGGAGAGATCCATATGGCCTCCCCCCCCCCCCCCCCCCATTCACATTCACTCCAGAACCAGCTCTCCCTCCATATTACAGCCATATTGAAGTCCCATCATTGGCCCACTCCCCCAACACTGTGCTACTACCCCTTCTAATGTGGTGGAGTTTATCAAAGACTCTGTTAAGTGCCGTCTTCCTCTACGGGGTGACCCCCAACACAGGCTTTTGTACTTCATCAGTGACCGGGGATTTACATGCATAGTTGCTTCTAATGGAACACAGTTATTGAGGTGGACTGATGGTTTGTGTTAACCTACTAATCCACATTTGTTCATATTAACATACAAAAGGGAGTCCCTTATAAAAGATGTGGACCAGCTTCCTTATCGAGAGGTCTTTCTGGGGTTCATTGTGCGTATCACGTCCTGTTAGTTCCTATCAATCATCAGTTTCCTTTACATTGAAAAAAACTGTCAAGAATCCTACAAAGCTGCCAAATATGAATTAGTTTTAAGTTAAGAATTCTAATGCTTCAGTTCTCCCACCTAACCCATGTTAGTCTTCAAAGTCACAGCAATGAAACAATCACCCCACACTCCACCCTTCTCAACTCTTACACTCATCCCCTTGTCAGCTCTCAGCCAGAGGGTTCCTTTACACTCATCCCCTTGTCAGCTCTCAGCCAGAGGGTTCCTTTACACTCAACCCCTTGTCAGCTCTCAGCCAGAGGGTTCCTTTACACTCATCCCCTTGTCAGCATTCAGCCAGAGGGTTCCTTTACACTCATCCCCTTGTCAGCTCTCAGCCATAGGGTTCCTTTACACTCAACCCCTTGTCAGCTCTCAGCCAGAGGGTTCCTTTACACTCATCCCCTTGTCAGCTCTCAGCCAGAGGGTTCCTTTACACTCATCCCCTTGTCAGCTCTCAGCCAGAGGGTTCCTTTACACTCATCCCCTTGTCAGCTCTCAGCCAGAGGGTTCCTTTACACTCATCCCCTTGTCAGCTCTCAGCCAGAGGGTTCCTTTACACTCATCCCCTTGTCAGCTCTCAGCCAGAAGGTTCCTTTACACTCATCCCCTTGTCAGCTCTCAGCCAGAGGGTTCCTTTACACTCATCCCCTTGTCAGCTCTCAGCCAGAGGGTTACTTTACACTCATCCCCTTGTCAGCTCTCAGCCAGAGGGTTCCTTTACACTCATCCCCTTGTCAGCTCTCAGCCAGAGGGCTCCTTTACACTCATCCCCTTGTCAGCTCTCAGCCAGGGGGTTCCTTTATACTCATCATATAATTTCTTGTACAAAATGAACCCAAAAATCGTAGAAAAAATACTTTAGTGTCAGGTTGCCACCCCACCCCCACCCCCACCCCCCTCCCACAAAAAAAGCCCCAAGCGATACCCCTCCCCCTTCCAGTAAATAGTTCATTGACAGTCCTGAACAAAAACAAAAAGGGGTACTTTGTAACTCATTTCATGAATAATGCAACACTAAGCATTAACTGTCCAACATCTTACAGACCCCTCCATCAGCCAAATGGGGCTGGTCGGAATGAAGTCATTACCTCGGTGCTATTAGTCTTCCCTAGGGCCACTACTAAACCCCAGACCATTAAGTGTGATCTATAACCCTGACAAGTAAACACTGGCAATTCATGGTAATGTCCTGCCGCTATTTAACTGTTATCGTAACCAACCCATAAACAAGTCCTTAACTATTACTACCCATAGCTATTATCCTACCTAATTATGCTAATGAGTAGGATCCTGCCTGGTCAATGAGGGTATATCAAAGTAGTAAGATAGGTGATCCCATTATTAGGTGGGGGGTGGAGGGCATAGGGGTTAGTGAGATATAGGATATAAAGTTTATGGAATTCATAACTGAGAGAGAGAGAGAGGGAGAGGGGGGGGGGGGGGGGGCAATAAACTGAGGAATAACATTTAGATGTTGCATATACATATGACAATGAATGTTACATATAACTTCTTTCAATAATAATAATAATAATAATAATAACATGTATATCTAAATGCGCCAAATCCACACCCATAAAATATGACATAATTACCCCAATCAATGGATCAGTGTGCATTCAGCTTTCATTCTCAACTCCCTGGAGAGCACACAACCCAGGAAGGTCATGTCACCATATCATCCTACCAGGTAGCCATTTACTGCTGGGTGAACAGAAGCACTTTTCCACATATTTCACAATGTTCCCATATCATCCTACCAGGTAGCCATTTACTGCTGGGTGAACAGAAGCACTTTTCCACATATTTCACAATGTTCCCATATCATCCTACCAGGTAGCCATTTACTGCTATGTGAACAGAAGCACTTTTCCACATATTTCACAATGTTCCCATATCATCCTACCAGGTACCCATTTACTGCTGGGTGAACAGAAGCACTTTTCCACATATTTCACAATGTTCCCATATCATCCTACCAGGTACCCATTTACTGTTGGGTGAACAGAAGCACTTTTCCACATATTTCACAATGTTCCCATATCATCCTACCGGGTACCCATTTACTGCTGGATGAACAGAAGCACTTTTCCACATATTTCACAATGTTCCCATATCATCCTACCAGGTACCCATTTACTGTTGGGTGAACAGAAGCACTTTTCCACATATTTCACAATGTTTCCATATCATCCTACCGGGTACCCATTTACTGCTGGATGAACAGAAGCACTTTTCCACATATTTCACAATGTTCCCATATCATCCTACCAGGTACCCATTTACTGCTGGATGAACAGAGGCACACGTCCACATATTTCACAATGTTGCCATAAAGAAGTTGTTATCCACATTATTCCTGGCCATACGTGAACAGAACCAACAGAACTGAAAGTTGTGAAGTCATTCAGCGAGATGAAGACATGATAAAACAAAGCAAAGTGTGACACCATCTCCAAAAGAAGAACAAATCCCCAAAATGTGGATCCAATGGTCACAAAGTCACTGTAGCTCCTATCTAGCTGCTTATGCTTTTGACCATTAGTTATTATTGACTCAATTCTTTACAGGCCTACATGACAAGGGTCAAGGGTCAAATATTGGCACCTGTGTTACACCCTCGCTCTATGTCACGTTATTAGGGAAATATAATGTCTTTATTTCAAGCTGCATTACTTATTTGCAATAAATTTCAAAAAGCCCACAAAAGTCAAACATTCGACATGAATATCCCCAATATACATTAACGTTAATCTGCAAACATTATAACATTATTTGGTTGGGGCAAGGTCATTTACCCAATAAACTTTAACTGACACAATTTGTTTATAATATTCCTACAAATGACACCCCCCCTCCCCACCCCCCCCCCCCCCCCCCACGAACGTCAGGAGGCCATTTACTTTGTCCAATGAAATATCCACCTCTCAGGAATAACGTGAAAATTGACCGTACACAGCCGGAAACAGCTGTTAGCGGGATGGCCTATTAAACTGATAATGGTCAGCGTGTAAATTGGGTATTTTATATACAGCTATCTGTCTGATACTTGTGGCTGCGCTGTTGGTGAACAGCGACTCGTAACCATCACTTCTCAAACAGCTGATAATATTCTAGAACTGTAGGGGGCATAGTCTTTCTAACGAACCCCAGAACTTATATTTAATAAAACAATCACCCTCATTCCATTCTCAGCCCCTTTCGGCTCTTGCAGCCCATACTCAGCCCTCTTCCCAGCACCCTTTCTAGCACCCTTTCGGCTCCAGCAGCCCATACTCTGAGCCCCCTCGCCCTACCCAGATCCCTTCCGGCTCCAGCAGCCCATACTCAGCCCCCTTCCCAGATCCCTTCCGGCTCCAGCAGCCCATACTCAGCCCCCTTCCCAGATCCCTTCCGGCTCCAGCAGCCCATACTCAGCCCCCTTCCCAGACCCCTTTAAGCTCTAGCAGCCCATACTCAGCCCCCTTCCCAGCTCCCTTTCAGCTCTAGCAGCCCATACTCAGCCCCCTTCCCAGCTCCCTTTCAGCTCTAGCAGCCCATACTCAGTCCCCTTCCCAAATTTTCAGATTTTCTTGACTCAACAAACACATTTAAGTCACTGAAACACCATTGTCTTTGTTCACATAAATTTCCTAATGAGGATCAATCTAGCATTTACAAAGTTCCCTAATGAGACACAGAAGGTGTCTGTTTTACACAGGGTACTAGTTGCAACTGGACCTGGCACCACACTGACTGCTCCTGACGACTGCCTTGAGTTGACGTTCATGTCACACTGATGAATGTCCCTGACATTATTCAACTGTGCGTGAACCTCCATGTTCCGTAGATCTTTCATTCATCTTATTTGCTCATTTTAGACATTCCAGATCATCATGACCTTTCTTCCTCCGTGTACCAAGGTCACACAGCTGAAGTGTGTGACCATGAGCCGTGAGTGTCAGTTGATTATTGACACGCCCACAACACCAAGTAGTCTCACACAATCCCACTACCTTGTGCAAGTCCTGTTCCCATACAGAGTAGCCAGTACTTCTGTATGCCTGAATCTGTACACTCAGAGGACAGTTGACCATCCGCTGACCATAAGTGTCACCCCACTGTGTTTGGCAAATATTTGCCAGGGTTCCATCAGGACCTACCGATTGAAGAAGCTGCAGGCCTTGACTAAACTCTTCATGCTCTCACTTGAAAAACAGTTTGTTGTGACAAAATAAATTGACATGTAATTTACTGCAGGCCATGAGGACTCCAAGAATCTACGAACGACATCTTTTGTTTGTTTGTTTGTTTGTTTGTTTGTTCTTTTACGCCGCACTCAGCAATATTCCAGCTATACGACGGCGGTCTGTAAATAATCGAGCCTGGACCAGACAATCCAGTGATTGATATCATGAGCATCGATCCACGCAATTGGGATTGATGACATGCATCAACCAAGTCAGTGAGCCTGTCGAACAACATCTACCTGGCTATGGGCAGGTGCTTATTTCGAACACTGCTCCCCCACCACATAGAGTACCTGGGGCTGTCAACAGGACCACTACCCTGGTCCGAGAACCCTGTGGGGTTGCCCTGGAGTTTCCGTGTGAGAATTGGTCCCCAGCAACCTAACTGGTCATAAGAGGCAGCTTAATGGATCGGATAGGCAGACTCTGTGACTTGGTGGATTGTGATTGTTGATTGTTGAAACACACAAACATCTTAGAGTTGTTTTTACCTAAATCATTTGAAATGAATGATGGATGCAGCATTAAACAACAAACACATCCTGGCACAGAGGCAGGCAGTGTCATCGGACCAGTCAGTCTCACAATCAGATGATTCACTCATTTTGTCACCAATTAGGTTGAATCAAACTTAAAGGTCAAATGTCAACCGTGTCTCCTTAAAATGGCCAAAACATACAGGAGTATTTAAGGGGGATTATGTTTGGTGTAAGTGTCAGTCCCAGCAAGCTGGATTGAAGTCTTGCAAACATCGCTTTGTCTGCTCACTTACATTTACATTGTTAACCCATCAGTTATAAATGGCCCTTTAACACCGAGACATTTCTCACTTTCAGACATTGGGCTAAATGTCTCTGGACCAGGTCAGAAAATAGGAAATTGTCTCCTTTTAAAGACGTCACCATATATAAAAATCTCTTGTTTTTCATATTTCACCTGTAACAAAATCAACACGACCTTTCACATCTTTTTGTTCAGGCTAATCCAAGCAAGTTGGATTGAAGTGAGCTGAACTTAGACCAAACAGAATGTTACTAGATATGGGCTTCTGACTAGAGGCAAAAGTTGCTGACTAAACAAAATATAGTTCAACTGCTCCTGTGTATCGATAACACCAATCTATCTACATCAACTACAGACGCAGTGACAAGGATCGTCAGCCCACTGACTTCACTGGTTTTTCATATTTCCTGATAAAAAATGAAAATCAATTTCAATCCACAGCTGACTCAAAGAGACAACCAGACAACAACCTTTGAGACATTCAACACATGTTTCACCATTCACAAGTCAGAAATTATAGATTTTTCAAATAAAATTGATTTTAGCGAAGAATGTTTAATCTTGCCATGTAAAATTTAAACATTATGCCGATATTGTTTTGTACTGCCCCACCTGTGTCATTGATTGTCATCTGCCATGTATTACATGGCTGGTGTCAGCTGTGGAGATATTTACAAAAGCATCAGTGTGGACGAGGCTGCATGTCACCATACACCATGATCTGAAAGTGTATATGGCTATTGGTGCGGATGCTCAGTGGGGTATGATAGGCTTATAGATCATGGAGAAGGATGGTAGATACTTTCATATTGATAACTATAACCTTGGGATCAATAATTGGATTATTACCTTTTCTAACTTTGTTTTCTTTGATGTCGAATTGTTTGATCGTTTGTTGTACAACGCCGCACTAAGCAATATTCAAGCTGTGTGACAGCGGTCTGTAAATAATTGAGTCTTGACCAGACAATCCAGTGATTAATATTATGAGCATTGATCCACACAATTGGGATTTGATGACATGCATCAACGAAGTCAGCAGCCTGACCACCGATCCCATTAGTAGCCTCTTACAACAAGCATAGTCCCCTTTCACGGCTAGCATGGGGTGCTGAACACCTATTCTACCCTGGATCTTCACCATGCTTGATGTCGGAGAGATGTTGAGAGGAAAAGAACACATGGAGAGACTTAGCATGAAAAACGTTCTTAATGAAGGCTCTCCGACATATGGAAACAGTAAGATAGAAGTAGGGTTCATTGTCGCCTTTAATACATTACTCAAAATAGCAGTAATTTTATTTGAGAATTCACTTCAATACTTTTTCTTATAAATAAATATGTCACCAATAATAACTTCACATACTGCTTATTTATGTATAGGCTTTAGACACTGACCCAAAAATAATGACCTCGTACAGCACAATTTCAGCCAATAAGGGAACAGTCCGCTCGTGGGTGTGGCTGAATTTTTTTCTCTCGATTTGTGGGAACATATAAACACACATAAAAACTGCTGCCAATCAAATGCCCCAAAATAAGCGTGTTACTTTTATTTTGGAGTAACGCACGAAGTGTTCCTGGTCATCTTACGACTTTTCACAAGCACAAATATGATGGTGATAAAGCACAGGACATTGTATTGGATCTAACATAACGCATCTGGCCTTCCAATGAGACTTTAGATTGGACAAATTCAGTCAACAACAGCCATTAGATTGTGACCCTGACAGGATTCCGGGTTAGAACTGGTCTCCAGCAACCTATGCTTGTCATGAAAGGTGACTTAGAATCAGGCTCCGTGATCACGTCACTGCACCTTGACAGCGGGGGACGATGCTCATAACGTCAGTCACTGGATTGTCTGTCAGGATTTGATTATTCACAAGCTTCAGTTACATAGTTAAACTATTGCTGAATGTATCTTTTAACAACAAACAAACAAACATCACAGAGCAGTTTGTGTTGAAAAATATTCATATGATATATCTTGGCAACTGCAGGAGACGATTGGGTTGTGAGATCTGAATTTATCTCATAAATCCACCAATTTGGATGCAATATAGGCAGACAATTAACTATCACACCCCTCTTTATATATCTTTCAACAGATATAAGTAAAAGTAGGGCATGAAATCCCCATGGATCTAATAGTTCACCTCTGTAAACAACAACCTTAACCTTTTCCATTATTCACAAGATTCTGCCATGCTTCGGCAACTTACTTCATGTTTAAACCCAAAAACAAATTGTCAGCGGAACATTACCATTGTATACATGATATATCACACGTCAGTCCTCTACACAGAGCTCACATATTGTAGACATGCATGGTCGGGGCTTCCATAATACCATGTAATGTAAGTGATATTTTGCAATATCAGCATGGTATATTTCGATATCAGCGTCGTCAGTTGCAGAAAAACAAGAGACAACAGGTACCACAGAGGGTATATTTCAGTGACTGCAGTCTAGTTTATGGGATTTCTACGTCAGGGTCACAACACTGTAATGATTCAACCTATCACCCATTAGGGTTCTCTAGGGAACAGTTTGTATGTGATATTGTTCAGCAAGATTTGAAAACGATATGGAGCATATATCAAACCAGCCATCACTGTTAATTTGCATGTTGTTTAAAGGGGAAGTGTACACGCAAAAATCACTTTCTTTCTTTTTCTACACAAAACGCAATTTTAGAATTAGTTAGTATCTGTGTTTGAAAATATACACTATTTTTTTTTCACAGTGAAAGTAGGAAGCTCACAATAGTGTGAAAGTGATATGCCGTTATGAGGCCTTCGTTTAACGAGCGAAATAGGCCTGAGTTATCCCCCTTAGATTATGACGTAATTGGTGCCAATTCAACTGGGTCCCTGTCTATTCTCAACGCAAAAGTTATCAAGGGCCAGTTTGCGGTAAAACAACATGGTCTACGACACACTCCGGCGCAGTGGTGACTCAGCACAACACAATTCTGGCTGGCATCTGAGGTGCTAGAATCACAAAACTGTACCTACACCACGTGAAGCGGCTCTAACAAAGCATGATGACGTCATAATGTTTATCAATTGGCACCAATGACGTCATATTGCAAGGGGCATAAGCCATGGTGTTTTTGTTATGGAAATAGAACACTTGGTAAATGTGAAAAATATAAATCGTTTTAGTGCAAAAAATATGTTAATTAAATATGATGTTTTTATATTTTTGTCTATGACACTTCTATGTTAACACATTTGATGTGGAAAAAGTACAAGAAAAAATGGTTCATTCCCGTGTGAACTTGCCCTTTAAAGCTGCACTCAGCTATATCCAAGTTATATGACAGAAACCTGAAAATATGCAAATCTAGGCAAGACGATCCAGTGATTGATATTGTGAGCAGCAATCCGGGTTATGACGACACACAATCAACCAAGTCGCCAAGCTGACCACACAATTTGTATATCGACATGTATCACAATATATAGTACAATTCTAAATTTTTAATTCAGGAGCTTACAAATCATGGTTGTTGGAGACACTATAAACTAAACCATGATGTTTGAAAAACAAATTACTTTGCATTTGGGAATTAATGGCACAGTTTTAAGTGATCTGACAAGACTATAACAAAAAACAATTTAAATTGATATCTGAGTTCCCCCGATATACTGACACATGACAACTATCCTGAAAAAAAAGACCCTTGACTTACTGATACAAGTAAACACACTTAACACTGTTACAGGTGGTTGAAATAAATTGCTGGTAGTTTCTAAATTTTGAGTTCAGTTTAGATGTTGCCAAATGAATGACAGGGCTTTTTCATAAGCTATTTTCTAACTAGGGATAGAATTTAATTTTTGTCTTCACTTGTCAGCAAAAAGTATCTGATGCAGAACTACCATGTGGTAAAACTGGCCATATTGGCCAACAAGGAAATGTTTCCAGTCCCTGAACGTTACTTATCCCAGACAAGCAGACTTATGTTAATGTTGAACCCTGCTGACCCTTTTCATGTATAGTCAATTTCTGATTTGCAATTATTAAAACAATTTCCTTTTTCCAAGCTAAACAGTTTATACCATAAGATCTGTTGATCTGAATGAACACTTAAGCTCTGAAGATTCAGACAGTAAGGTATGTCCATCACCATTCTGTCAATCTCCATGGCCAGAAGAAGTGAATGAACATGGGTTATCTCCCCTTAGGATCTGGGTTTATCACACATCCGCTTCCCAGCTGTCAACAGGTGCTGGTGTGAGAGAAGTTCAAAGGCCAGCACACTGTCCATATCTCCACCTCAAGTGCCACACTTTCATTCCTCAAGAAAGGCCTCCATGCTGTGAAACTTGAGGTCACTACGTGGGTAACCTGACCACTGACTCATCTCCATGGCCCTGTGTCAGAGGTCAAATGCTGTGCTGTGATGCGTGATGTTCGACTCTGACAGGCAGGACGTGGCATCTCTCGCACTTACCTGCTACAATCTCTGGTATGCTTGACCGACCACTGACCATCGTGGTGGCCGGACAAGGGACCAACTTAGCAACTTTATCTAATATACTACAGAGGACATTTGTGACAGGGAGGGCCACAAAGTTCACCTATTTCCCCAGACCCAAGTGGCTCCTACTTTATATGTTTCAGGATGCTTTTGTGATTTTTAAGAGGTCGTAAAACGTGTGGTTGCGTGTTGACATCAAAGCAAAGAAGTGAACGCCGTCTATCGATTTCAAGCACCTGTTAACAAAGTGATGATTTAGCGGATTTCGGACTGTTTAACATACCTTTTTTACAATTATCAATCTGATTTATTTTCAATTGAGTTGGTTTGTGATTGCGTATGAAGTTTGGGCCACCATATTATATTTGGAGATCTCTTTTAGACATCGACAAAATTGTCCTGTGCAAAGATTTTGGTAATGTTTGTTGTTTAACCCTGCACTCAGCAATATTCCAGCTATATGGTGGCGGTCTGAAAATAATCATGTCTGGACCAGACAATCTAGTGATTGACATAATGAATATCGATCTACACATTTGGGATATGATGACATGCATCAACCAAGTCACCGATCCTGACCACCCCATCCTGATAGTTGCCTATTACGACAAGTATGGTTTGCTGAGGTGATGGGTATCGAATACCTGGAAATGTCGAAGTGTAGCAATATTCCAGCAATATCATGGCAGGGGACACCAGAAATGGGCTTCACACATTGTATCCATGTCAGGATTCAAACCCAGCTCTTCGGCGTGACGAGCGAACGCTTTAACCACTAGGCTACCTGACCGCCCCTATTCTACATGTACCATCACAGAGAAGACTTATTGCTGTGTGTCATGTGAAAATAGACAAATGATTAAATAATACATAAGACCTTTGAGGTGTCCCCATTAAGAGAACTGTCACAAAAGAACAAAGTGAACCAGCAAGTTACTGTAACAAGCCAAGCTCCCAGCAGGGACGAAGCAGTCATCAGAGCATCAGCAACCGAATATAGAAACAATAACAAGGCTGGTCTTGTTTGCCCTCCTACGTGTGTAAATATGACACAGGTGTGATGGAGGGCGTCACACTACTTCAACTGTCACAGAGTCTCTGACAGCCTGGAGGTTATGCGTCAACATTGCAAAGCTTGTGAAGTCATAACCTCTGACATAAGAAACTGTTGACATTCAGCCAGTATGTCTAGTGCATCAATATTTTGTCAATACAGTGTTCCAAAAATATATCCATCATCTTGCATGTGTGACAATTTTGAGTGTCCAATTTTTTTCAAAATTCCAGGATAAAAACTAACTTGACTCATAGAACCAAGTGACTACAATCTGCAATCCATCACTGACCCACGTCATCAAATGATATGCACTCCAAAAACCTTGGTAACCTCGCATTCCCCATCTTCAAAAGGTTAAGATGACATCGCTGATATATCAAGGCATGAATAAATGAAACTTGAATTTGTGTTAGTGCCGATAATAATGTCTTCAACAAAAGAAAAAAATAGAAAAAAGGACTGACCTCCACAGCCCGTATCATTCACTGCTGAGTGACATCAGCTCTTTCCTGACACCTGATTGGCTGGTTCTTCACCAGACCAGGGTATTCACAGCTCTGTCTGGTGCACAGAAGTCACCATTACCCTTGCGTGCCCACATTTAAACTCTAAAAGTAATTGAAATCTTGAAACCTCTTCCCAGGATGAATGTTTGTCAATTCATGACATGTTTTAGAGTATTGTACAGAAACATTCACACTTTTTTAGTCTTCCTCTTTATCATGCCACGGACACCAACATTCTGAATGACAACAGACTCTTCAGACAGGTGTACATACTAAACGTGAAGCCATTGTTGACAGGTCAGGTGTGTGCATTGTCAAGTCAGCTTGGATGACATCACATCCCTCTGTACAACACAACAAATCACGATCAAAATGGCTGTTTGAAAACAGGGTACTCCTCGATATATATCACAACATACTGTTGTTTCACAGTGTTAAAGGGACCATTGTCACATGAGTAAGAAAACACATACAGTATTCAACGAAATAAGCGCCCCGCTCTAATAAGCGCCCTGGGCGACATTGGCTAATATATTGGCTTGTGAACAATCCAAATTAGCACCCCTTCCGTTTGATCAATGTACACAAGATTGATTTATTCGCGAATAATACGCACTCATGTGTTATATGCACCCTTAATTATGGGCAATTAAATTCTGGAAAAATATATTTGTCGTACATAAACATTTCAGGCTGTCAGCATAAACCACAAAATTTATCTTTCAACTCTCTTTTTTTCACCAAAATGATATTCTAATAAGAGCCCCCTATTTCTAATTTTGAGAGCGCCCTGGGTGCTTATTATGTCAAATACTGTACGTGTGATTTCATCCCTTATTAAGTCAAAAGCGTCAAGGCACCGAGCAAGCTGCCAGCCAGCCACGGCTGTTGAGGACGGGACAACATTTGTAAAGATGCAATGTCTAAAAATTAAATTATTATTTCATACTTCTACACCAAAATATACAAAACAAAAACTAAACATTTTCAAGTTAAGTGACAGCAATCATTACCTAACTCTTTAAAATCATTCGAACAATTTTAAACAAGATTATCTTGTGAATTTGACAGAAAACATGCATTGCCATGTCTGCAAGTTTTTTTGGAGGTAATTTTAGTTTGAAATTTCAGATCAAGAGAAGATTATCTCCTGTGAAATCTCTGCCCTTTGAGACACAACATGCAAAGGAGATGGGATAAATCACAACCTCCTCAAGGATAGGTGAAATTCAATATACTCCTGTCTACCACGACATACTTTGTTAACACTCTGGGCCCGATTTCCCAAACCAATGGTCACACTATGACTGTTGTAAGGACAGGTGTAGCTCTACTACTGTCGCAAGTCAACGTTAACTTATGGTTACGACAGGTGAAGCTCTACGACTGTCACAAGTCAGTGTTAACCTAGGGGAGTTACGACGGGTGTAGCTCTACGACTGTCCCAAGTCAATGTTAACCTAGGGGAGTTACGACACTCGTAGACCTATGAACCCTTTGACATATTAGATATGATTGTTCTGACTGTCCAGATCCAATTGATCACACATTAATAGATCATTTAAATCACCACAAACAGTCAAGAAGCAGGTCAGTGTAGGTCAAGAATAAACAATAATAAGCTCGTCCTGCCACCCCCCTTCCCCCATCGCCAAAAGACCTCAATAGATAGATCAGCTGGGTATCTAAACAAAACCGTAGAAATGTTTTATGATACAGAAACACAAATACAAATAATACAGTTTTCAAATCATTACAAATTGCCAAAAACATCAGCTGTTGTTGTTAAGTTAGGTGAAGACTGATCCCACACAAGGTCGCATAAAACAAACAAGTGTGACGGTAGAGGCCACTTTCCACAGTTAACTCTCAATGTGTGGTTGGACTTCTCTCACTTGTACATGACTTCACTACCAGTTGTCATACATACACAAGAGGCCTCTCACATGGTGAGTTGAGGTGTGTGGCTGCTTGTACTAGTCCAGTCTTTGGCCAGTTTATAGTGCTAGCCCACTGAGATACTATGCCGCAGTTTAACATGGATACCCCACTCAGACACAGTATACTCACTCCGAGATGACTAGTCCTTGTTTTAGCCCCTTAATGCCGAGTGCCAGACAGCGTAACAACAAGTACCATCTTTTAAGGGAGAGGTAGAGAGAGTAGAGAGAAGTAGAGAGAGTAGAGAGAGAGAGGTAGTGGGAAAGAGAGAGTGAGAGGGAGAGAGAGATGGAGGGAGGGGATTTTTAACTAAAAACCTAGGCAGTCTAGTTAATAGCAGAAGAGGAAAGGTTCTATGCCAGGAACGGTAACAACAAGTACCATTTTAACGTCTTATGGTACAACACGACAAAGGCATGGAACTAAAAACTGTCAACGAGGCGATCCCCCCACAGGTCAGACATCATGTCCACCACACAACGAAGCAGTCCACCATCAGTCTCAAGGGGCCCACATCATGATGCCATCACTACCAACTACATCCTCGGAACCTATTTGTCCCAAGCACATCCTAAAGGGTTAATGGTATTTGACAGCATGATTTGTTTGTTTGGAATGTCCTCTCCAGCAGAATGGCATTATAACTTATTTGTTTAATCTTAATTGTGTTGGACATAGTTCAAAAGTCAAATGAATGACAATATATTTGTGGGATGGGTGACACAGCTGTAATAGCTGAATGTAGATGTGAGTTCAAGTCACTGGGTGAGTGAGTGAGTATGGTTTTACTCAGCTATTAACAATATCGCATATTGTACCCAGGGCCCCGTTCCTCAAAGCAATCATAGCCCTAAGGTGATCGTAAGTCCCATACTTTAACATAGGGTTACGATCATCGTAGCACTAAGATCGCTTTGAGGAACAGGGCCAAGGAGTGGAATCGAACCCATGTCTTAGGCGTGATAAGCAAATGCTCTAACCACCAGGCTACCCCACCACCTCCTCAAGTCAGTGGATCTACCTGTGTAAAGTCATTTGTATTTCTGATTGTGTTTCTCATCTCCTGTCGGTCACAAATGACCATGATTACTGTCCTGTTCAAAAATGAATACAGAGAATCTCACCCGAGTGTCATTTGATATCAAATATATCAACACGAATGGATAAAAGTGGAAAAAATTCTTCCAACTTTTTCTGTTTGTAGACAGTAATAAGCAGTGTCTGAAGTGTAAAAAGTACTGCTAACAGCTTCAGTAGTAGGGCCATTAGTGATGTCATTTGATTGTGACGTCATGGTAACCGATGATGTCACAATGGTCTGCAAAGGATTGTGATGCAATTTCATTTCATTTCAGTTTTGGATGTTTAATGTTTTCATATCAATAGAATTATTTCCAGCTGTGCCTCTATGCTAAAATCCGTTGTCAACAGGTCAGCAATGTAGTACACTTCAAAGGCTGACAAGATGGGTGGGTGATGACAGCTGCGTGTGTCTACCTTGCAGCATCTGAAGCATCACAGTGATGCAAGTGACACAGATTGTAAATCCTCTCAATCAAATCTGTTGATACATCCTTGCATCCATGGAACATTTATTTGTGCTTTACCTGAAACTATTGAAGCCGCTAACATGAGCAAAATAGTTTAAGACCTGACTACTTGTCTACGATGCCTTACATCATTTGTTTGCAATACTGCCAGTCAAGGCAAGAATGAAGCCAAACTATTTTTCTTGGGGGGGGGGGGCTAACAAATTTTGGCCCAAAAATTCACATCAGTAGGTCCAAAATATGAATAGACAAAACTTCCAATTTCAAACATATTTTTATCATTAATATTTTTTAAAGTAGTTCTTAGAGAGATTATTTTTCAAAGGGTTTTAATTTGAAATAATTTATTTCTATTGATATCAACAGTACATGAGTTTGGTTTGTACCATTTTTCGTATTTCTGTTAGAAAAAAAACAATGGTTTACCCCCAAAAATACACATTTCAAATTATGGAGTTGGCAGTTTACAAAAACATTTGACCTAATATGGTGAAACTGATGGTGACCTCAACATGAAATAGAGAATGAGGCACTAAAAGAAGGCTGTTTGTTAGTGTCTTTGGCACACAAGGGCCGAATGGTTACTTCACATTTGTAATTACCATCCATCATAGATAAAAATGCTTCTGCAAAGCATCACGTAGGTGGAGTTTGGTACCTTTGAAATTCAGAAAATGCTTCACTATCTTTCTAGTCAATATTCTGTGTATTTCTTAAATAACAGTTTACCTATATGTTATAATCACTGACAAGCACTGAAAAATGTGTCCTTACAATACATTTATTTTTAAAAAAATCAAATTTTAAAACATAACTTCTTTCAGCATTACTTTTCAGTGAGTTTGGTTTTATACCACTTTTACCAATATTCCAGCAATATCACAGCGGGGAAGTCAACAGAAATGGGCTTCACACATTGTGCCCATGTCATGAATCGAACTCTGGTCTTCGGCGTGATTAAACATGATCAGATCAGTAACGACTTGGCAATGTCAAACATGTGAGTGAGAGAGTGAGCCTAGTTTTACACCACTTTTAGCAATATTCCAGCAATATCACTGCAAGTGAAGACGGGGGACACCAGAAAAGGGCTTCACACATTGTACCAATGTCGGGAAGGAAACCCAGGCTTTAGCATGACGAGCAAACGCTTTACCCACATTGCTACCCCACCACCCCTCAAGCAAGTGAACCTCTGTCCTGCCACCCATAACTCCTTTATAATGGCCACGCCATACGTCCCCCATAAACCAGCCATCGAACACACTGGCTCTGTATGGGATATTTAATATGCTTCTAATGTCAACAGCTGCCTTAATGTGCATTAATGCAATGCTGAATTACCATCCAATTTCTGTTGGATGTTTCGACAAGTAAACAAGAAGTTTTGCCACAAACCTATAACAAATACATACCAGCTCCAATCATGGTTTCATATTTCGTTTTTTAATTCTGGTTTTCAAAAAGTATATGTACAAGTGTTGAAATTTGACAGGTGTTTTGCTAACAAGTGAGGAAGCACCTGCTTGTTGCTGCACACCTGTAGGTGGTTGTTGCAGGCAGCCAAGCATGTCCATCTGGAGAGACACGAAACCAGCGCCAATGTCTGTCAGTGTCCCCCAGGGACAAAAGGGCAGCAGAGGTGCACACAAAGATTAAACGCTTGAGAACAAAAGACAGACTTATAAGACTGAAATTCGAGGTCTTTCAGTTCAAGGCTCAAACATTTCTATAATTCAGACAAGACCTTTTTTTATGAATCCGCCGACTCAAAGATTTAAATGTGAAGAACTAAAATAATGAAAAGCTGTGGTTATTTTACTCTGCTAGAAACAAATCAAATGGTAATAAAATCTCATTTACAATAACTATCGATATAAATATCATTTTAAATACAATGATTAAAACCTGTTGGAAATATAATCTTAAAAACTTCAAAACAACAAATTATGACAAATCCCTACCTACTTAACATTTGGAGGAAACAAAACCACAAAAAAATTGGACTATTGATTTTTTTATTTTTCCAATATTTTTGAATTCATAACACCCCTCAAAAAAGTCTGACCTCAGATGCCTCTGCTGGTCCTGTAGACAAATACCAAGAAACATGTCTGGAAGAGTTATTAATTACTGAGTTGAATCAACAAGAATTGGAAAATAAACTCTCTCCCTGGTTGGTGAATCTGTAACAGGTTGAGGACAGAACTGTGGAATATTTACGTAATATGGCATAAAAAATAAAATTGATAAATATCAACTTGTTAAGTACATTGTTCTGTTAGAACAGTGCTTTATCGATGGCACGGGTTCTTGTGGTTACCATGGTTACCTGTAGATATGACCTGAGGTAGCCAACTGAAACAAACACAAATTGTTGTCCAGGTTGATGAGAGGAATATTTACAAAATACATATGATTGTTTGGATGACATCTTCATCACTCAAGATGTACATGTGAAATGCCTAATTATCAAATTAATTTACTGCTCATGAAACACAACAATAATTTGACTGAGCTAATAAACAATAGCACTCAGAAGACGACGTATCCCCACGGACTGGTGCAATTCGAAATGGAGTTTGGCTACCTATACCCCACTTTTGGTTCATTGCCATTGGTTACCCTCAGTTCAGTGAAGAACACTAAAATGCTGTTCAACATATTTCAATATCCAAAAAAAATCATAAGGCACCAGTTTACCATGAGACTGATCTGTATAGCAAGTTTCATTCAGAAATATTCAACGGTTTTGAAGTTCTGCTCTGAAAACTAGCACTTCCCTCATTTTCATTAAAGTCCAACTTTTCATGAAAACACAAAACATAAACATCCCAAATCATCAAAAGGCACCGTTTTACCACTAAACTTCCACTTAGAAATACTTCAGTGCTTATTAGATCTGCTCCGGTAACAGAAAACGAATGTTTAATAAACCAGGAAGATAAAATTATTGAGCCTGTTTACCCTCCTACTAAATAATTCTGTTCCATGATAATAAAATATTAATTACAAAATATATAAATAAATCACTTGCAGCATTCATATACATGGATCAGTTAAAAAATCCAATAAATATTCATACTTCACAACATGTCTATTTTCACCATTCCCATAAGACTCAGGGAAAGAAACTTCGAAACCATTTTATATATTGAAAAGAGCATTGTGCTCTGCAAGCATGGCAAGACCCCCTGCAGTTAAACTGACAATGTAGGAAGTTTAAATTGCTACTTTAAAACCGACCCTCGATAGATATTTCTTGACAATTCATGCTGTCAAGAGCTAGAAGCCCAAGGTCTGGGTAACTCACTCTAGAACACAAGAAAACTAGGCCAGCTTTCATTCTGAATAAATTCTAACCCATTATAGCAACGCTGAAATGAATCCTCAAGTCAATATTTGCTAAGTTGATGTTTCCATACTGCAGCCATCAATGTGAAGAAAATGATAATGAAGAAAAAACATTTTTAACATCTATAATTCATCAACTGATTGGCACAGAACAAACATTCAACAATTTGAAACATATTATTTTGAGAACATTCAGGGCCCTGTTCCACTAAGTGATCTCCGCACCTAGAAGACCACAACTCCCACATGTTAAAATAGACGTAAGACGGTCTTTGCACTAAGATCACTTCACTGTAGGGGCCTTTATAACAAACCCAAGCAAGAAATCCAACTTCATCTGAATAATTTACTTGTCCGAAAGGACAGAATAAATAAGGATGCCCCGACAAAAATTAAATTCTACAAGACTATCATTTGACAAAGTGACTCGGCTAAGTGGAAGTCTGTACCCCAAGCTGTCAAATAATAAAGTGTTAGAAATTAAAAGGATCCTGGAAATTTTGAAGTTTTCAGCCACAGTACTCTAAGGACACAATTAATCTTAATATTTTAAAATTAGGCTCATGAAAGTCCTCTTGACTAAATTTCAACAGTGCCTTGCTTCATGGGGCAAGATTATTGGGTATGACACTCATGTGATTTTTATTCCATTGTTTACTGATAATCAGTCTAGATGCGACTAGTACGATGATGAGGATATTGCTGGTGCTGTTGATGAGATGAAGATTTATTATTATTTTCAACACCGATATACCTGTTCCACTTCCATACTTGACCAACACATCCTGTAACACTAATCATGGGCGGTTCCGGGGGGGTGGGTGTGTGCGCACCCCCCCTTTTTATTTTGAAAAAAATCTTTATTTCTGTATAAATTACCACCAAAGACAATAAAACATTCATCATACCTTCTTTCTTTTAAAAGCATCTTTTTTCAAAGCATTTACAGATATAACAAACAAATAATAAAATTTTGACAAAAAACATTTCTGACTGATTTTCTTTAAAAATCCACTCATGATTTTAACCTTGACATCGTCCATTTGAATTCTGCATTGAACCACGCTGACAATGAATTATTGTCTCATTTATCAGTCTAGGCAACCGCAAGGTGGCATCAAGCGGAACAGCATAGATAGCCATGGACCAAATATCATCAATACCGGGGTACAGTTTCAGCTGTCACATGTGACATGTGACTTGACATGTGACAGTCACATGACTTCTCAGCTGAGGCAAAGTATTAGACACGCACGCACGCACGCACGCACACACACACACACACACACACACACACACACACACACAAGACAACTTTCCAAATTTTGAAATTTAATAGCTGCAGAATGACGTGGGTTATTGTTTGAGGTTACAAAACCATGAAGAATTCAAACACACCACCCTTGTCAGGCTTGTGTTACAGACTCATACTCAGGGGCAAAATATGTATTCTGAATGTATTTGATTCAATGGTAAAGATTTAAATACAAAATCTAACAATTTTAAAGTGTTCTGTTCTACCATGCTTACCAACAAATAATTCAAGTGGAACATTTGACCTTGTACAAAGCATGTACAGTAAATCATTCTACAAACCCAAATATTACAAAGAGTATCAACTTAATTGCATTACTTGGAAGTTGACGGATGACAAAGTTGACACAATTTATGGATAACAACTTCTTTAATTGGTTACCATGGCAAGCCTTCACAGTAATTAAAGATGTTGTTATCCATAAATTGTGTCCACTTTAGTATCAACTTAGTTAAAAATATAATAAATACATAATGTAATTATCACAAAAATATCGATTTGAAAACCTTTTTTAATCATTTTAGACTAATCAGCCCCAAATCATCTCTTTCCATTGAAAAACATTTTAAATTATTTTTATTCATTGTTGAGCTGCAATGAATCAATCTGTAAACTGAAAAATGAAAAGAAAATCAATTTATTTAAAAAAACACCTATGTAACTATGACAATAATACAAGCTGTACCGAATTGAACCCCTTGAATTAGTTATGAATACATGCGCTCGTTTTGCAACAATACCACACCTGGTTACCACGGCAACCTACTTCCCCCCAGGTAAATGAAGCATAGCTAATGACTATCAATCTTATCTGTGAAAGTGACACAGCCACTGGGTGAAAGCTGGTCGGCAGTGTGGCTAGGATTGAGTCAAGCAGTGTTATGTAAGCCCATCAGAGTGGGACAGAAGGGTCACTTGGTCACAATGGGAAGTACTTGAGGAGGAAGCAATAATTGAGATGTAATTAACTGACATATCATGTGATCATTCACGCTGCCCAGTCAGGCTGGAGGAAGATGTACACGAGCTATGATTGATCGACTACGCTGTACGCTCAGCTGTTTAATCTTGATCGTGTTGATAACAGCCGATTTATTTGTGAGCATTTGTTCATTTGAAATGAGGACAATTAGGTTTCTTGCTTGATGATAGAGAACATGGCATTTTGTTCTTTCAGATGCTGGTCCATAACAGGGTACAATTTCATTCTGTTTTACCACCTTCACCAGGTGCAACCATGGGAAATAATCAGGTTGCACCACCAAAATATTGGCTGCACCATTTTATCATAAATTGAAACACTGAATTTTCAGTTATTTTGAATATCAAATAAATCTAAAGAGAAAATAAACTTGAGAATGTGTTTCAGAATTTATTTTAGGTAAATCTGTACATGGCTTTACACATCATGCTATCCAGTAAACAACAATAAATAGAAGTTTTAAAGTGTCTGTTTGTTGTGGTTGTAACCTCATGAGTGACTGTTCTGTTGGTAAATGTGAAGAATTAGTTCTGCAAGTTCACTGCATTCAGACCACCTGTGTATTTCACTATTTTCATTAACTTTTATTTCCTGGATTCGAAAAGACTTGCAGCCAGTTCTAAGAATTCAGTTTTCCACTTGTGGGGGGAAATGTTACCGGCACTGGGTGCATCCTGGCAACTTAAGTAGCCTGCACTAGCAATGTGTTACCTGCAGTGCACCTTGGACATGAATACCCCACTCAGACACAGTATACTGACTCCGAGCTGACCAGTCCTTGTTTTAGCCCCTTTATGCTGAGCGCCAGACAGGGTAACAACAAGTACCATCTTTTAAGGGAGATGGAGAGAGAGTAGAGAGAGGTAGTGGGAAAGAGAGAGTGAGAGGAGAGAGAGAGAGAGAGAGAGAGAGAGAGAGAGAGAGAGAGAGAGAGAGGGAGAGAGAGATGGAGGGAGGGGATTTTTAACTAAAAGCATAGGCAGTCTAGTTATCTAGTTACAGCAGGAGAGGAAAGGTTCTTTTGAAGATAAAAATTACAATTACTTTAAAGAAATGTTTTCATAGACTAAGTGTTGGTCTAGTTTGTATCTCCCACTTAAAATCACAACCCGAAACAAATTCACTCAAACCACATTCCCTGCTCTACTTCTCATCAAAGAATGATTCCTTTTCAAACCAGCCTGACCCAGATATTGATAACGATATCCTTCTCTTCATCCCCATCCTGTGATGCCCCATCACTCTCAATACCTGTGGACAGGTAACTGTTCTGTTGCCTACAGGTGAATGTCATCATATTTCGGAACAAAGAGAGGGATGCTGGCCCTAACTTGCTGGAGTATTTATTTACCATAATATGGGTAAACAGAGCAAATTAAATTTACCCCCTGGTTCATTGGTCCAAGTCAGCAGTGGTAGCAAAACAAATATTCTTTGTATGCACAAGATTATACCACTCACTAGAGTGAGACTGGCACAAGTCCTGTATATAGTCCAGGCCAAAGTGACCCGTTCCCAAGGTATTCAATCATGTCCAGAGACTAGCAGGAATTAATAAACAGTAAACTTCAGACACATGAAATCCCAAGTCCAGTAAAATTTTGTTTGGTCATATAATTTCAGTTAATGAAAGTCCATATGAAAACATTAATTGTACAAAAAAATATTGCAAAGAGCCAAGTTCGGCTGGTATACACTCAAATGTCCTTGGCACAGACTGATCAATTTTGGAAGTTTTCCATATAAACATCACCAAAAGCTGAAATAGTTTTGCCACTGTCAGTATGCAAAGCAAGCATGTTCACTCCGTTAGTTGATATTGATGGCGCGTGGGGGCTGGGATTCTTTCAGTCGAGTAAGTTCAGTCAATATAGCAATACCAAAATCTCCTCGAGTATGCCAAAGACAACTTTTGGCTTGTAGACTCAGGAGATTTTGGATTTTGGCAAAGACTGCTGTAATGCTTCTGAATTTAAAAACTATTTAAACCAAACACAGAAAACAAAAATATTCCAAGTTTTGACAAACAGTCCAAACCTATTTCATGACAAGGCTTCCTGAAACCATGACGATCTTCCCCAGCTGTCATTGAACCAGATGCGATAACGATAGTCACAATAGCAATCATTACATAAGGTATGATACAGCACCCTCTAGGCTGATGATGAAGGTGACATCAAAGTCACAACCTTCACCTGGCTGGTCCCTTTAATGGACATTCATTGAGCAGACGTCAACTACTCTATGTCAATATCCAGCTGACCACTGGTCAGAAGCAGACGCCACCTTGTGGAGCAGACAACAGTTGGACCACGGTATCAGAGACTTACACAGTGTATCCATAAACATGCTAAAGACTAGTCTCAGAAGTAAGCATGCAACCATGGCAACAAATGCATTTACTGACCAGAAAACAGCAAGAAAATGTCCTTATAACAAAATTCTGTATATTTTCCATGGTTACCATAAATATAATTCATAATGATTATTATCACCATACTGTACCATTTGTACAAAATTATTCAGTTGTGAGGGTACATCACCATCTGACATTCAAAGACTCATAATTAGATAGATAACATTTCCCAGAAGACTAATGTTATTTCGAATAAACATGGAAGGACATGCTGAAACCATTCCCCAGGCAACTAAATGTGTTTGAGGAAATGGCCGTCTGACAGCTATTGGTCTCAAATGGGCAATGAAACAAGTGGCTGCCCATTATTCTATTGATTCAAAGATCAGAAGTCCCAGTGTTTGCCATCTTTGTGCAGAGATGCACCCCAAGACCATACATGCCATGGTAATTCATCAACTAGGAAGCCTATCCTCTTCCATTGTCTGATAAGTACAAGACCCTCCATGAGAAATATGACAGAATGTATGAAATTGACGGAGCACTGCCCTGACTTACAGAGACATAACTGGTCTCTGATGAACACCAAGCCTCTCACAACAACAGCGGCAACAGGGGGAAGATTAGTCCTGCACCATGACCGTGGAATATATTTATTTTATGAAAAAATAATAATCTAGAAATGCATACAAAAGCAAGTCTAGCCAGCTCAAGCTAGCTCTATTCATAGGGAATTTTTTATATTTTTAGAGTCAAGAAGGATATTGTGTAATATAAGATTTCAGAGACTAAATGTTTGTCTAGGGGAAGATATTCACATCCTTCCACAACAATATTTTGAAATAATATTTCATGTTTGGTTATCTGTGATGCAAGTGATTGAATCAACTCCAACTTGTCAATTTGAATAAACTGTTCCATTAACTCAAATGGCAAACATGAATAATAATTGAGGGCATCTAACTGAAAAGGCATCCAGGGAACATTTGGACAATTTTCAACCCCAAAGACCAACATCTACCATCAACTCGGACATGTGACGAACCACAAAACACAGCTGTGACCTTTCTCAACCTGCCAGCTCTTCAAGTAAACAGGTGGAACCTAAAGCTGTGAACAGGTTTACAAGTCAATTACATCAACATTATCTTATCTGTGTGTAAACATATGCTCTGGAGTGACTGCATGACAACAACATTTGCCCTGTGTCCTGAGTCCTGTGGTTGGGTTGCTGCCGGGAGATGTGCTTCTTCCTATCAGATCTGGGGGGCAAGGGTGGCCCAGTTGTCTAAGGCGCAGCGATTCGCTGTGCAGAATTGCGTCCCTTGGGCACGCCAGAAACCTCTGATTGTGGGTTCGAATCCAGGTTCGGCCCGATTATGTTTCTAGGTTTGTCAGCACCATACCCTTGCTCGTGGGTTTCACCGAAGTGGTAAATGTCTGAGACCTGCATCACTTCGGGCTTTCCTCCCACATTAAGCTGACACGCCGTGATATAACTGGAATACTGTTAAAAGCGGCGTTAAACCCAACTCACTCACTCACTCCTATCAGATGTATGTTCAGGGCTGATAGAGCCACATACAAAGCGTGTATTGATACTAATGTTGTTCCAATTGATTGATTTAATAGATATCTTTGTTTCAGTTTCCAAAATAAAGTCTCTTAAATTAAGTATAACTTGTATTAAGACTGTGCTTTGAATTAGTGTGTCTGTTCTCATTCGTGACTGATCATTAAACACTAATCAATTACTGTATAATCAATCCTGATATTTTAACCATTTCCCACCACTAATTGATACAATAAGGGAATATCGATACAAGTGGAACACTTAATATAATTTCAGCTAAATATTTTGTTTAGATTTAAACAAAAACAATTCTTGACACAAATCCAAGCTTAAGACAAATTATTCACAAACCTAAATCCAATGTGTAGGTATGTCTATACATATATTTATTGATCCAACAGAATTCATAATTTACAGCAACTTCAGCTACAACAGCAAAGTAAAACCACAACGGCAACAACAGTCATAACAGCAATGTAAGCTACAACAGCAAGATCAGTCATAACAGCAATGTAAGCTACATCAGCAACATCACCTACAACAACTTAATCTTCAACAGCAATGTCAGCTACATCAGCAACGTAAAACCACAACAGCAACAACAGTCATAACAGCAATGTCAGCTACAACAGCAACAGTCATAACAGCAATGTAAGCTACATCAGCAACATCACCTACAACATCTTAATCTACAACAGCAATGTCAGCTACAACAGCAACGTAAAACCACAACAGCAACAACAGTCATAACAGCAATGTAAGCTACATCAGCAACATCACCTACAACAACTTAAGCTACAACAGCAATGTCAGCTACAACAGCAACATCAGCAACATTGGCTGCAACAGCAGTGTAAGCTGCTACAACAGCAGTGTAAGCTGCTACAACAGCAGTGTAAGCTACATCAACATCAGCTTCAACAATTTAAGCTACAACAACATGCAATATCAGCAATGTCAGCAACGTCAGCACATTTTGTAAGGAGAATGATGTAATGACACCTGAAAGGCACCACATGTTCAGCCAAACATAACTGAAACCTCCAACAAAGACATCCAGTACCTCCAGCATTATTTGCGTTCTTTGTATATCAGATCCAGGTATGTACCTCGTCAACTTCCTCATAGAATAAACCCCAAGGTCATACCTCTTTACTCAGTAAACACAAGATTATTATTGAGCTAATAATATTTATCAAAGCATGTAGAACATCTTTATTCTGCTAAGACGCCATAATATTTCTCATCTTCTAACACCTACAGTAGGATATACCCTGACACGGGGCAAAGGTTGCAGCGAAGGTCAAGTGATTTCAAACACTGTGAAAGTTTTCTCCAGTGCTCCCAGGCCCTTTTAAAGATAAAGAAACTCTTGTTTTTTAGGGTACCAGACATTTTTTTTCCCATCATGACAACGATCATGCTCTGAAAGCAAACAAACAATTCCATATAAATTGAAAAGGAGCCCCAGTGAGATGGCAGGTTTCCTGGGGAAAATCTAGACTTGCTTCATTTATGGCTCTAACATTACAGAAAGGGCTGGGCGGAAGGGAAAATAATATGGTTCAGAGACTGTGAGACAGACTAGACAACCCTCCCAAATGAGGACATAATACATTTTGCATGTTTCCCTCAAGTAGACAGCTTATCTGGAGCTCTGATAGCAAAATTACATAACCAAATTCAATCCTGAATTATCATGTTAATAATCCCCGGTATTCCTAAGCTCAAGATGCTGTCATTGTTGATAAACATGATTGTTCTTCAGTTGAACTCTGCCGCTCACGTCTGTTATCAACATGACAAAGAAACCCAAGTCTCCCATCCACTGGACTTCGCCACCACAAGGACATTGTGTGAAGCCAAAGAAATGACTTGATAACAACATGGTGAGCTGGATCACTCCAGATTTGTGACAGAACACACAAACATGATTGCTATTGATTTACGTCCAGGTGATCATCATCACAAAGAAACCCAAGTCTCCCATCCACTGGACTTCGCCACCACAAGGATATTGTGTGAAGCCAAAGAAATGGCTTGATAACAACATGGTGAGCTGGATCACTCCAGATATGTGACAGAACACACAAACATGATAGCTATTGATTTACATCCAGGTGATCATCATCACAAAGAAACCCAAGGCTCCCATCCACTGGACTTCGCCACCACAAGGACATTGTGTGAAGCCAAAGAAATGGCTTGATAACAACATGGTGAGCTGGATCACTCCAGATTTGTGACAGAACACACTAACATGATTGCTATTGATTTACGTCTAGGTGATCTGACTGTCTACTTCACAGCTTATTTAACACAGGAGTAAATTTCAGTCCTTCAGGATGTACATGAACCACGCTGGTTGCACTGAACCAATATTTGTTTAACTTTATATCTTATACGCAGTTGATGCCGTGTGCTGTCTTATACACAGCCTGGATTACTGCAGGTTGGGTTTGTTGCTGTTTTGAACAACATTTCAGTTAGGCCATTCAAAACTGACTTAACAGGTAGGGAAGATTTTGTTTTGTTTTTTTTAGTCATTTGGTCAAAAATTTATGAAAATGACTGCCTGAAGTACCATGTAACCTCCCTTGACCATGTCCTGTGCAGCTTGGTGAGTGAGTGAGTATGGTTTTGTGCCGCTTTTAGCAATATTCCAGCAATACCATGGCAGGGGACAACAGATATGGGATTCACACATTGTAACCATGTCGGGAATCGAACCCGGGTCTTCAACATGACCGAACGCTTTAACCACTAGTGCAGCTTGGAAATAGTAAGAAACTGATTGGAGGCAATGATGACCCAAGCTCAATGTCCTCCGACAAATCTTACACACTCTGAATGGCAAGGTTTGTGCAAAAACTAGGAACCTGTTACAAAAATGAAATTGTATGTTAAAAAAAGTTTCTTAACAGTGCTCATAAATTAAAACAAATATATGGGATGGGGACATTCACAGTGGCAGAGGATCTGGAGAAACAGGAAATTTATTTTCATTTTGATATAAGGAGGTGAGTCAGAATTGTGAAGGAGGACACCCAAAAGGGATGCAGGAATCATGAAACCAATGAGAACGTGTATGGTGCAGACAAACCATGACATCGTCAGGTGGAACCTGGGATTTGAACCCATGACCATGAGATCCTGCCAGCTGACTGAACACTGGAGTTTGAACAGTGACCACTTCAGCCATCAGGTAATGTCATGTTGCTGGGGAGCCCTTGTGGTTAAACAATGGCTCATCGGGCGAAGACTGGGTTTGATTCCCATATGGGTACAATCTGCGAGGCCCTGTTTGGTGTCCACCGTCACCATTTGACTGTTACTTAAAATAATTAAACCAAACACTCATTCACTTATTCTGTATTCAGGGATTTATTCAGGATTTTAAACGGTGTGGCAGACAAACTGGGAAACACTTGGGAAACATCAAGTTATTTTCATAGATTTAAGTGTACGTTAACAAAGCAATAATACAAAACGAAGCATAAAGCATCTTCTTTTCTGTTGATACTGTTATCAGTGAGATACAAGTTACCTCTACAGAGCCATAAAATTAGTTCTTACTTAAATATATCACCATAAATTGGGATATTTAATTCAAATTTGGGATTTTTTAATGACATTTGGTGCAGACTTGAATATCAACCTCTTAATCCCTGGTATTCCAGTCAATCAATCTTGTTCACTTGTCATGAGGGGTAACAAGTATAAGTAATGGTCCACTTATTTCAACGCATGACTGGTTGGGGAAAGTGCTTCATAATCATGTTTTCATCAGATGTTTATTTAAAATCATTTTTACTAATCCAATATCTAATCCCACATACATCCCTGGACATTCAACCATCAGGCATTTTCCAATACTATTTCAAACGATCGATGATGAAGTCCCCACTGATTCCAAACACGAACAAATACTCATAATTTTCAATCAAATCAGCTGAACACAATAACTGTGCATGTTAACTTATAAACATGTTCCCTAACCACTACAACCAACTGATACATGTTCCCTAACAACTATAAACAACGGATACATGTTCCCTAACCACTACAACCAACTGATACATGTTCCCTAACAACTACTAACAACTGATTCATGTTCCCTAACCACAAACTGATACATGTTCCCTAACCACTACAAACAACTGATACATGTTCCCTCACCACCACAAACAACTGATACATGTCCCTAACCACAAACAGCTGATATATGTCCCCTAGCCACTATAAACAACTGATAAATGTTCCCTTACCACAAACAACTGAAACTTGTCCCCTAACCACAAACAGCTGATAAACAGGTCCCCTAACCACAACAAACAACTGATACATGTTCCCTAACCACTACAAACAACTGAAACTTGTCCCCTAACCACAAACAGCTGATACAGGTCCCCTAACCACAACAAACAACTGATACATGTCCCCTAACCACTACAAACAAATGATACATGTTCCCTAACCTCTACAAACAACTGATACATGTTCCCTAACCACAACAAACATCTGATACACATTCCCTACCACTGTACAAGTCACAGGTCATCTTATAGTGCAAGTGTCAAAAAAAATTCTTGTTTAAATGTCATGCCCGACTTGTGTGCTGTGTGTGTACCATCTGTATACGTACTGCATCCGGACTGGGACTTAATGAAAGGAAGTATTGCTTCAACAAAGTCCACGAGGCACCAGAGCCAAATTAGGCCCTATCACGACTCATATCAGCCATACTGATTCACCAACAGCTAAGTTCAACTGCAGCGCATAAAAAAATCCAAATGGGTTCCAGTGACCCCCGTATACTTGCAAACCGCAGCCGTGACGTTCCCAATTTATTAAGTTCATTCAGATGCAAGCACATGGATGCTTAATCAATGTGCTAATGTGTTGTGTTTGTTTGCAGGCTGAGACGGTTACCACTTTGTGATGTACTTGTGTGTGTACATGAGCATACACTGACATCGGTCTTGGGACCTAGGATCTCTCAAGTCACAACACAGTTAATGATAAGTGTGCCAAACACAAACCTGAATATGATGTGACACTATATGCCTTAGATTCCTTCAGGGTGGTATATATTTGAATTCAGTTGCAGTGAAATAGTTTCAGAATCTGTTGTTAATGGGTTCAGACAGGAGTGAAGAGGACATTTGTGGAAAAATTATAAAATTTTATAGCATGTTTTTCAATAAGGATAAGAATTTATTGGATGAACAGCTTCTTTATTACAATTAAGAGTGACGTTTCGGTGCAGGTTCTAACACCATTATCAAGCAAGTGATAAACAGAGTATGGTTGACAAGTACTAGTATATATACAGGTTGGAGGAATGTTCATACAGGAGAGTAGAAATCAGATGTACCGTATTTGACGTAATATGCGCCCCGCTCTAATAAGCGCCCACGGCAATATTTGCTAATATTGGCTAGTGAACAATCCCAATTAGCACCCCTTCCGATTGATCAATGAACACTTATTTATTCGTGTATAATATGCACTCGTGTGCACCCTTAATTATGGGCAATTAAATTCTGGAAAATATATCTGTCGTGTATAATACACACAGTCTTTTCTTTTGTATCTTTTCACCACAAATCACAAAATTTACGATCTTTCAACTCTGTATTTTTTTCTCACCAAAATCATATTCTTATAAGAGCCCACTATTTCTAAATTTGAGAGCGCCCTGGGTGCTTATTACGTCGAATACGGTAGTTATACTGGATCCTTACTTAGAACTCCAATTTCTAAATGCCCATCAAAGAAGTGTGTTTTTCAGCATAAACAGGAATTTATGGTTATGATGTAATAGAGGCATTTTTTCGGTTTGACTAATATCTAAAATGGTATCCTGAAGGAAAGTAGCATTTCATCATTTTTCGGGGCTGTTATTATCTGTTATGACTGTTATTAGCCAGGGTAAACTAGTCTGTCTCCCAGACCCTAGAGAATGAATTAAGAAAGGAATCCAACGCAGGACTCGAATGATTTAGGAAGTCTAGACTGCCTCAGCTCCAGCTGAAATAACGCATTCTTCTGCGCTCCGATTGGACTATATCTTTTTTACTGACGGCATATAGTTTTAAATGAGATGACAACATTTCTGGGACTAAATGGTGACAATCATTTCAAGTTAGAGACGTTTTAGTCTGCTAGCCTGTGAAGAAATGAAGAGTGTGCTGAGAGGTGAGCAGAATTCAGGCTTTTCCTTGGGCATATGTAAGTGCTGTAACTATCCAGACAAGGCTTAAATTCTACCTCCTATGGTTACAGAACAGACAAATGGCATAAGGACATTTTCATAATTTTATCATCTTTAATGGGACATTCTTCTCCATCATTACCAAATTTGAACAAAATAAGTTGGAAATTTTGGATGATCATCAATGTCCCCAGAGAATAAAAATGGAACCAAATGCAGGAGGTCTGCAGGAGGTCTGCTGAAGGTCTGCTGAAGGTCTCCTGCTGGACGTATTTTGACCTAACCTACTTTTTTCAAATTAAACCATTGGCCCATCCCTAACCTATACTATTATTACTCCACAAACTAAACCAAACCTTTAAAGTGCAACGTTTAAACCCAGAAGTTTGTCTCTCTTTCACAGCTGATGTCATAGTCCCACACCTCGGCCATTCCCACACTCCTGGAGTTGGTTAAGTGTCTCAATTGAATTACTCAACACTGGTGATCAATACTTGCACAATAACTTGTGACAACACCAGGCTCAATACAGATATTGACTGAGAACTATATCGGCAATTGTTTGCCCTCATGGTCGATCAACTGATTGAGGAAAAGATCTAAGCGCAGTAAACTATCAATTCTGCATTATGTCACATTTCATGATGTATTTGTGGTCGAAACATTTTTCCTGCAAACCTTTAAGTGTTTCTGAATGTCCTCAATCTTGAATAAACTGGCTGCTAACCTCTCCTGCGTTCTTTTTCTGGTATTTTAATCCACTAAGTGAAAGTCAGACAGAGTTTGAGGATGCTAAGATCGATTTGAATACTTGGGTCAACAATCTCATTAAAATCAGATCTTACTTTTCGCTACTGCTAAACAAAAATCTGAGGACATCCCAGTACGGGTCACGTCTGAACGACCTTTCACGAATTTTGACCAACCAATGAAATGACTGACAAGAAATCGACATTAGCCAATCAGAAGGCAGCTTTCTCGAGCTTTAAAACACTAGTTTCAAACTGGCGACTATGCTTCGAAACATATTTTGACGTATTCTCGATTAAAAAAATTAAAACTGATAAGAAGAACATTCTGGAATGACTTATAGATGGCCTAGATTGTATGGATATAATCATAAAACCTGTAACTGTCGTTCGGAATACCCCGTGTTAAATATTTCGTGGTTGCATGATTAGAAAACACATTACGACTGTCACTTTCATGACCTGTTTGGATGAAAGCTCGTTCTGACGTGACCCTTAATGTGATGTCCTCAGATCTTTGTTTCGCATAGCAAGAAGTAAGATCTGACTTTAATGAGATTGATGGGTCTAGAAACGGATTACTTGTGATGATTTTATTAAAATAGGGCCTGATGTCCAATATTTATGATTGCACAAAAACGTAAGTGCATATGTTTTTGGAGAGGTCAATGCCTGGCCCCAGCAGGCAATATTCAGCACAGTCTGATATGGAAGTCGCATTGTCTTTCAGTATCAAAATTAACATCAGAATAACGTGTGCAGACGAAACAAATCCAATAATACTCTAAATCGCTATCAAAGTTTAATGTGTTTCTAAGCACAGTATCTGAACACTAAGTCACGAAGGTCAAGAGACTTGTTTGTCAAAATACATCAATTTATTGATTATGATGATGATAATCAATATCACAGAAAATGATGATCACCTTAGAATCTGCAGACCATTCATGGAAATATGAAAAAATACATGAGATTAATGATATGTATCAATTTATCAATATTTTTTTCATACATTAAGAAATCACACACCGTAACTTTGTTTTGAAATAGGACCTTTTGATACAGTAACCTCAGTTCAAAATTCTCTTCTCGTCTCACAATGCATCAAGCTTATCCTACCCAACCCAAAATACCACCTATTTCCTCAAATCCCACACACCACATCCGCATAACCCCATACCCATAAAGATCCAGGTTAGAATGCACAGGTCTTCAGCAACCCATGCTTGTGGTAACAGGCCACTAACGAGATCGGATTGTCAGACTCGCTGACTTGGTTGATGTCATCTTATCCCATGTGTAGATCGATGCTCATGATGTCAATCGCTGGACTATCCGGCCCAGATCGTCATAGAGATGGAATATTGCTGAGTGTGGAATTAAACAACAAACACCCTCGACCCTAACCACACAGCATCTTATATCAGTATTCATAAACCTGAAGTCTTGAAGCCTGAAACTTCTTCTCTGCTAGCTCGACTGTCGTGAAGTGATATAATCTGCTGTAGAACACAGCCTGCGATAAGTGGGATACATCTCCTATAGCTGTTTCACTGCTTCTATTTCTTCACCTCTGACCTACTTGGAGCCGCCATGTTTTTATAACGCCTTGAGTTCTACTACACTTCCTGAAATCTTGAAATACTTGCTGACATGTGATTGTGGTTTTAGAGAGGAAAAAGACATCCCTTTCGCAAATGCGTTTACATATCTGGGTACAAAATGGAAAAGCTGAACTGATTAAAACAACTTTAAGATCTTGAGATTATTTTTTTAGCAGATTGTTTTTTTTTTAATATTTAATGAAGTGAAAAACAAAATCATTTTAGACATGTTAGAAGGATGATATTTATTTTTTTACGATATCATCCAATTTAGTTTTATTAGAGCATATGTAACGATCGCCTTTAATTTAATGATGTTCTAAGGTAACTGAATTCACATTTAAAAAGGATTCACTGTATACCCCAGTTCCTGTACCAAACAATATGGGGAGATTGTAATGTAAGTAGCCTTCAAGGTTTGGGAAAAAATACCTGAGGATCTAATCGTTACTCCCACAAAGAATAACAGATTAGCTAACTGACAAAAGGAAAATAAATACAGTCTTGTTCATGTTATTTGACGGCAAACTCACGTAGCAAATATTCACTAATCTTTAAAGGAATTTTCTTCCTGGTTTTTTTTTTTATCACTACCTGCAGAACATGTTGTGTTGGAGACCGACGAGGAAGACACACACACAACATGGACATGTGGAAGTCCTAAAACAATGGGAAAAGAAAAAACATATTTGAACAAGCTCATTCACACACTGAGTACATATTCTCTTCTTCTTGTGGTCAGATGCAGTTTGTCAATGAGTTGCAAGTGTGATCCTAGACGTATACAGAGACCATATATCAACTCGGCAGTAACAACTTGACAAATGACAATTAAGATGACAATTTGGTGAAAGAAAAGACAAAAAGGTTAAACTTTTCATCAGAAATAAGCAAATACCTTGAAAAGTTTTTTGTAAGAAAATAAATCATTATAACCATTAACAAATTTGACTTAATCCCAAAACTTGAAAATACCTGAATACTGTATTCTCTAAATGTTAAGCCTGATCAGTAACTATAGACAGTTTTATATAGATGGAATATATCACGATAGAGAGACTGTAAAGCTTTGGAGAAAAAAACACATGTCGACCAGGATCAACACTCTTCCTGAATAGTTAATGCTGAATGGTTAACACAAACATATTTTCTCTCATACAAAGAGATCTCTGGTTACCATTGCTGATCCATGCCCAACAGAAGATCAAATAATTCCATATCAACTGGACAAGTTGGTCAACCAAAATGGAGAAGATAATCCTGCCATTGCTGTAAATGTACTCGGTGAGGAAATAAAACTACTCCCTGTCGTGTCCGTGCCAAGGATAGATCACCCAGGGCAATTATTTTGTGTGACCAACCGGACAACAGAGTTCCCCTCTTGAATAATGACAATACCTCCCTCGTTCTACATAATGGGAGAGTTTGTGTGGAGATCTTTAAGATAAGTCCTGCACGGTTAGAGAAAGTTAATTAGTGTTGTGAGGATATTAGAACTAATAGACAAACGTGACAAATAAAATATTTTGTTATATCAGACTGGTAAGTCCACTGAACTTCAGGAAAAATACATTTCAGAAGCAACGTTGATGCATTGCTTGTTCAAGTATACTGTCTCTCTTTTTTTATTGAACAAAGTTTCTTCTCAAAGGGTGACTTCTAATGTGTTTAACACAGATATTTAAGATGTTGGGTGTAGTGAATTAAATGCTTATCTGGTCTGGGTTAATTTGTCTAAATACACAGGTGAATTGAAGACGAATTACTCGGGGCAACATGACTTGAAAAATATTCTAAAAGGAAACAGAAATATTATGGGAAAGTATAATTTGGAAGTAATTCAATGTGTGCTTGGATGATAACGAAACGGTAGCAATAACTGTTCCTCTTTTAAGGCAATAGAAAATGTTTAAACTGTATAGAAAATTAATAGGTTTGTATCACAGAAATATGGCAATGGACATAAAAGACTACAACAAACTACCTGTATTTGTCACATGTTATCAACACGTCGGCTGAAATGTACATGACTTAATCCTATGTCAAGTAATAAGTCAAGAGAGGGCCCTCTGAGTGGTACTCTCTTGTCCAATATTACTATTTCTGTGGAATATTCGTTAAAATCAAATAAATATACCAATAAATATACACAGCATTGTAAAATATAAGTTCAGATATTTTCAACATAATCTTATTATCCCATTGTATTTGTTCTTTCTTTTCATTCCACTCAAAAAGTCAGGCTTGTATCAGTCCACGCATTAATTACCTCATTCAAAGACTAACACTTTCTTAATTACATATGTCTGTAAATAGACGCACTACCCTTTTCATTACCGACTATTTCTATTTAGCTTTTATTAACAAAACTTATATATTCATAGAAAATTAGAAATGTACTACACTGAAATGACAGCTGGACAGCCAAATTCATCATCCTCAATGCTTACACTACTAAAATTAACACTGAGGCTTGTTCACGATCCACGACCAATGTGCGATGTAGAACTATTGTCTACAGATAGGGTTTTCTATAGCTTTAAAGTAACTGTTTGTATTGGATAAACAGTCCGCCATTATCAGCTGTTCAGATATACCTACAAAAGTTGTACAAATAGACTGCACACATTCATTATAACATCTCAGAAATCAAAATTATATTACGGAACTTCTTAAGAACTTTATAAATTCATTCATATAGCCTTAATAAATTCTGACATATATTTTGCTTTTAGAATAAGCAAATGATGTCCTTTCTATCTATCTTGCCGACAAGTTAGCAGGATCGTTGTTACATCCGAATGTGTAATTTCGGTGACAACACATGCCACACACCGTTCACCCTCAACGAGATCATCTCTGCTCTGGTATGGCCAATCGCTTTATGTTGTGTCAAATTTCAACCACCTGTTAAACATGATTATCTTTGTTTAAAAGACAAACTAACTTGAAAAACTGCAGTTCAAGAAAGCACACCTTGATATTTGGGATCAAGGATTACCTGATTGCGGGCAGGTGAACCAGTTGTCGAACGATCGATATAAAAATAAAGTGACATCTTACCTTCCAGATTATCCATTTTGTTCCCGAGTTTTAGTATAATCCTCAGCTGTCTCTATCCTCATAATGACAAATGTCAACAAAATATTCCATCAATTCTGTGTAGAAATATGTATTCCATTCTTTCACATCAAGCGACAAGTTGATCACAATGACTACACACGAACAGGTTCCCTACAGAAATGAGGTCGCTAGCATGCTTGTGTGTTGCCTCTGAAGCTATTCTGGGCCGTTACTTATAAAACTGGGATTCACATATGGAACGAGGATATCCCCGAGAACATGATTAGTATGGGCAGAGTTATGTCCCTTGTTAAAGCCTCTGCATTTGCGAAATGCAGAAAGGATTCTTTACAAGAAAGTTAATATCTTCACCACAGGCATATAACGTGGATATCGCTTTCCATTGCGTTATTTTTACGTTAAATGATATATTTTACTTCACAAAATAACGGATATCGGGGCGATCATCGAACCGTCTATCAGAAATTCAGAAAATTAACACCATACGTAAGGGCAAACACGTCATCATTGAGAACTTTGTTTGTAACTTAAGTATTTGTCCCTTGTTAAATCAAACTTAGCCTCTGTATTTGTGGTCTGTCTCGATCGATATTCCTTACTCATATAGTAAATCTTGGATTGTCTAAAATGAAAGAATGGTTAAAGACAAATTATTTCAAACATAGCGTTAAGAAGTATGCAACTCATCTGAGGGTCAATATCATCAACTTATATTTAGATTTTCTATTGTATGAAACTTACTCCAACTTTCCCGTGAGGGCATCTCAGAACCTATTGGAACTGTCGCGAATTACAAAAGGAAGATGGCAGAATATCCCATTGGTTGCGGGAGAATGTGACTCATATTGTACCTCTCATTGAATTTCATTATATTTTCTTCTTTTTTTTCCGATAAAACTAGTTAACAATTATCATTGTACTTGACCAAACGTGACTTAATACCGTTAACTGTTTTCACAGAAGGAAATCAACCAAAAAACAACCCAAACTCTTCACAGGAATAAATAACAAATTGAAATCGTCTTTCGACATCTCGCTGCTGTCATATTTGAAACATTAAATTTATATTTATGTTCTAATTATGGATATACCTGGAAATAATATATCATAATGATGTCAGAGTATGATAAATGCGTTTTATTTGGAGCATATATTCTAGTACAAGGTTTATTGTTTAGGATTTATTTGAGAAATAAACGAAATTGCAAGAGAGTAACTCTTAGGGTCTTCCAGTTACGAAACACGAACTGCATGTTGGCACGAAGCAAGAAAACATAAACTTAATGGAAAACAACTTATGGTTTATTGCATATATACGCAAAACAACAGAACTTGTTAGCCATAAAGTACAAGTACGTTTTCTTACTTACTCACCAACTTATAGAATGCCAATCAAACAGTTTGCATGTGTGTATTGTACCCCAATTAAGCAGAGTACTCAATAATGACGAGTTAATTGATGGGCCATGTCTAACAATATACAGAGTGTTCAGTTTACAGGAGCACTCCTTCATGGATGTGACAATTATATACCCTCACCCGGCATACTAATTTGGTTTAACTGGTACCAATCAGGAGAAAGACAAGAACTCGGCCATCAACACTTTGTGACGACGACGTCCACGGAGACGGACCCGAACTTTATTATTTACGAAACGTTTTCCATGTGCAAATTGACCGACTTCGTGAACATTGCAAATCTTTGTAACTATGTAATTAAAAAACAATGCTTTTAAATAATGTATGCCAAAGAGTTTCACGGTAAATACACAAGCAGCATCTTTTTAAAATAAGCTCGAGGGCCAATATATAGTATAAACTGATATTTATTCTCAATTCTCAATATCACGGCGGGGAAGCCCATTTCTGGTGTCCCCCGCCGTGATATTGCTGGAATATTGCTCAAGGCGGCGTAAAACCATTCTCACTCACTATTCTCAATTGCCTGTCATCGTATTTCAATTGCGAAGATCGATTCTCGTGATGTCAATCACTAGATTGTCTGATCCAGACTGGACTATTTACAGACTGCGTTCACATAACTGGAATATTGCCGAGTACGGCGTTTAAAAAATAATAAAGACATGACAACCACTGCTTGTGGCTACTGTAGTGCATTAAAAAAAACTGACTGACTTAATTCATTGATGGTTGGGTAATTTATGTAAATGGAATCTGCTTGGAAAGATCAAATGGTATAGGAAATGTATAAAAAAGCAATACATATGTAGTACGTGTAAAACATGGAGGAAAACTGTGGCATCTTTAGTTGAATCTGTTATGTTTTCGAATTTCTAAGCAATTACTGCATCAGAACAAATGAGTGTTTTTAAGAACATATTGGACAAGATAGTACCTTCTCGATAACAGGAAATGAATGAAACAAATTTGTTGTTGACTAATTACAAAGATATTCATTTATATAATATAGAATCTAATTGGTTTTGGTTTTGAGGTCAGTAGTGTGGTGTAGACTGCGTTTCTAGTCTTGATATCGCTCCATTTTATGAACTTCGAGGTCTAAGGATAGATCTACTGATAACAAAGGAAGGAAATAATAATAAAGACTGTCCGTTGAGAAAAACAAGAAGAAACATTTTAGATAGTGATTGTGTGAGCTCTCAGATTCCACTCGGCATATTCCGCCACCTACGGACGAGCCGAGTGTGGTTGAAGGAAATGGTATTTATCAACTTCCTGTGCAAACGCCTGCGCAGAAGTCGAAAACTGCACGTGTGTGAAAAGATGGCGGTACTTTGAAAACATTGCGGTTTAGTTATGGTTGATCATCAATTATTCTGATCATATTTATTGTACAGGATTTGCATTTATTGAAGGTACGTCTACGAGGCATAATCTATCTATGCAAACTCCTACTTATGGTTTGTGTACACGCTATGACAAGAGAAATGTCGTCTGTCTGTTGATAACGAAGCGAGTTTCTCCGATGGAGTGATGCCGGTGTACTACTAAGTCTGTGAATATCTATGGAAGAAAAACATAGGACGTATTAATGTTGTAGGGGCCCTGTTGCATTTTGTTGTAATAAATGGTTACATAGTATTTGAAATGGTTACTGCACTATCTGAATACTTTTTATTTGCCATTAGACGCTTATGTGAGGTCTTCGATATTTTAACTGAACTGAATCAATAGTGGAATGTGAATTATAATGGCACAATACATTTGTCATGACTGTACACTAACATGTCCCGACTGTAGCACAGCTTGGGTCATGTTTCATTCTGAAAATGAGGCATACGTGTTTATAGGCATCCAAAATATCCATCACAATTTAAACTAAATGACAGTAGCTAAAGTGGGATATGTTATTGCTAGATACCTGACAGTAATCAAAAACAGGTTACATTTACAGATTATCTGATTAAGAAAAACATGTTTTTGCACCCACCTGTTCTAGTCTTCAGAGTAGGGGAAGTAACTGGAATTATTATGCAGTGTAAGTTATAATTGTTTGGAGGGGGGTTAGGGGTCTGTTGTTGCAACTTCCCACCCGTCCAAATATTAGATAAAAAGTAAATGGATATGTTACTTGATCATTATTAAGATTCACTCTCATAATCAGTAAAATTGAACCATATCCCTTCATGAATTGAAATCGTTAAGCACCTCACATGAATTAATCCTAACCAAAAATAGAATGTTTACACTGTCAGCATGGTCAAACCATGTCAAATAATTTATTTTGTTATTGTTTTACTGAATATAATAAATAATACATCAACTGCTTACTTGTTATTGCATTCGCGAATAAATACTCATAATCGTTGCTATATTCGTGATACTATAATATTTGCCTCATATTGTATTTGATGCAGCCCTACTCGTATTGATAGTAGATCATTTTCTTTTTAAATCTTCCCCATGTTGAAATAAATGATCGTGATAACTAACCTCATTATAGCCAACATGAACAATTAACACTTTCGTTCCTTTTAATTACAGAACTCCAATGCTTTCAGGGTGCAGCCCTTGATCAACTGACATGAGAAATCTGCTGACTCCTAGCAATGTCTCCGCACTGCAGCCATTCCAACCAGGAACTCAAAATGCTTTAGAGAAAGTGGAAATTGCCGGCATCCATGCCGGTACAAGCAAAAGTATGCAATAATTATTGTGTTCATGTTAATTAATCATGTTAATGTCTGAAGAAAATGATTCTTTGATGTAACAGTAAGAAATGGCAGGGATTCTGATGATTTACCTCAGGCCCTCCTATCTGTTTGAATGGATAGAAACATTATTTGAATTAATGTAAGCAGTATCGTGTGTATAGCTACGAAGTGCAAAGGAATAGTTTTAAATGTGATGTAAATTCAGTAACTATCATTGTAACAACGGTTCTCATTGGAATCACCACACAGCCACCATTGCAACCGACCACTGTCGGTCATATCCATTAAATTCCACATTTTGAGGTCTTCCCAAGCAAAGAGAGGTGACTGACTGTAAAAGTCCAGTTTCCACCCTTGTCGAACTAGGCTGAAATTTCGGGGCTCAATCGTAGCACCACCAGTTACGCCCCTTCTATCTCCCTGATTTGGACCAATCAAATTCCACCTCTCACATCTCTTGCATTTGCTTCAAACGAAATGGTGGTGCCCAGTCAAGATGATCTGATCAAACTGATTATAAAAAAACATTTTATGGTGAGAAATTAAAGTAGTTTATCTAGTCATGATTCCACAAGAATGTTTGGAAGTGAGAATTATTTGTTTCAAATTTTGTTATTCTAGGATTCATATTTGTGTGTTTGAAGTGCATGTTAAAGTATTAGCAATTTGAGTGCAAAATTTGAAAGAAAATCTTCAGAATAATGAAAAATTGTTTCTTGATTGATAAAAAATGGCAAATTCCTCTATTTTTCTGCAGTTCTGTGGAAAGTTACAAATAAACAAATAAAAAAAAACGTATGACAAATACCCGGGATTCTTTCAACTCCTTGTCCATGGTCATGGGTGACAAATAATGAATGATGTCATCACTGAAGTAACTTTTTTAGATTGACAAATCATTCAGTCACAGTTTTCTCTTTTTCTTTAGGATATTTCACTTTGGTTCCAGACTAAGTCAGTCTTTAACCTCAAAGCAAAGCAAAATGTTATTTCCTTGCACTAAATATAGATGGGAATCCCTGATGATCAACAAGATAACAGACAGCTGACTTCATTCGAAATTTTTTTTAATTCGTGTTTTGTTCAATATCAAAGATTCATAAGGTACTTTATTTGCTGGTCCAGAGTGACTGACAGTCACATAATTTATCGATCAAAGCCTAATGTTACCAGTTAATCTGGTAATTACCGATAAAGGGGAACTCTAATCTTACAGGTATTATGGCACAGTCAATAGTACATGATAATTTGTATTGTAAGTCCATGTCATTCAAAGAATATTTCTGGCTACTAGTGTTTTAAACGTAGAATATTTGTATTTTTACTTTGCATACAATTGCCAGTTGCTGAGGGTATGATGTAAATCCTGCTGGGGTCCATGTAGGTAGCAAAGGTACTGTAAGTCCCCATGGTCCCCAGTATGCTGGTCTGCCTTCAGTTGCTGACAATCTATAGCCCGTTTTTATATTGTGTCGTCTGTTATAATCTGATTATTTTATTGTTCAAAAACTAGTTTTACAATTATAATCTGTGATATTTTGCTAGTTGTTATACTGTCCTTCGACGACAGGTCTTAAGATAGTATATAAATGCAAACTTGCTCAAGTCACGATATGGCTGAAACAATGCCGATGTGACTTTAAATATTAACTCCCACTCACACACATGATAATTTGCCTTCTTCCAGATGGAAAAGCAACATGGATGTACCATGGACCATCCCTTGAAGTAATTTCAACCAACACTCGAGACAGACTGGCTTCCTGGCAGTTTGGGGCTGTGTTGAAAGATGTGGGTACGTTCATTACGAGTGTGAAGGAGCTCAGCCATGAAGGGAGGCTCAAGCTGGTGGTGGGCCTGCACACGTTCTCAGGACAGGGGATGGTGTGTTTGCTGGACGTTGCTACATCACAAGTGGTCAAGGCTGTGGAACTGCCGTACAAGGTGAGACAAGACGTGTGGGCAAACCACAATATAGTTGGTATTTGTCTCAAACTCATGTCAAGTGACATTTATTTCAATCGTGTAATCTAAGGTAATAATGGTTGGTTGTTACGTTCAGAATTGCGTCCCTTTGGCGCGCCAGATACCTATGATCGTGGGTTCGAATCATGGTTTGCCCTGATAATGTTTCTAGGTTTGTCAGCACCATACTGTGCTCGTGAGTTTCACCAAAGTGGTAAACGCCTGAGATCTGCATCACTTCAGGCTTTCCTCCAATCATAAGCCGACACGCCATGATATAACCGGAATACTGTTCAAAGTGGTGTTAAACCTAACTCACTTGCTCTTATGTTCAGATTACATTCAACTTTAGTGACAAGTTCAATTCGGGTTAGGTTGAATGTTTCAAGATCACTAGAATCCAATGCTTCTGATTGGTGTCTGAAAGGAGATTGGTTGGTCACAATGTCAGCTAAATTGGTAAGAACTTGGATGTTCGTGAAACTGTTCACCTCAAACCAGCGGGGATTTATCTATGATTCCGGACTAAGTGTCCTTGGCGGGCAGGTAATTTGAGTTTGCGAGAACCACAGGAATGGGTCCAGGGGTTAGTTTAAGTTTGATGGATGGTGATGGAGATTCAGAGGATGGTGGAGATATAGAGGGTGATTGTTGACTTTTGTTGATCTACACTTCCTCCCCAGGTGACGAGTGTTGAGACTGTGCTGTCCTGTGGCGGAGACAGAGTCCCGGACTGGGCCATCAATGAGCAGATGAGATGCTTCCACGGCATTGTGGCGGCAGGGACACACGGGGGATATGTCTACCTGATAGGTACAGTATATCAACGTTCACTTGTTTTCCTAAGAGCTCCTAATGTTATTTTACATGTTTTAGGATGATGATAATGATGATGATGATGAGCATTCACTTGTTTTCCTGGGAGCCACTTGGCTCCTGATGATATTTTCCAATGCATTATTTTACATGTTTTATGACGATTCAATGTTCAGACCACACATTGTTTTAATTCTCCCTGTAATCGGGCGGTCAGGTAGCCTAGTGGTTAAAGCGTTCACTCGTTACGCCGAAGACCCGGGTTCGATTCCCGACATGGGTACAACGTGTGAAGCCCATTTCTGGTGTCCTCCGTCGTGATATTGCTGGAATATTGCTAAAAGCGGCGTAAAACAATACTCACTCACTCACTCTCCATGTAGTCAGTCTTTGAAGATCTGGCTTAGAATTGATCTTCAGCGACCCATGCTCGTCTTAAGAGGCGACTAACTAGATTGGGTGGTCAGGCCCAGTGACTTGGTTGATGCATGTATACCAATTGTGTAGATCAATGCTCATGATGTTCATCACTGGATTGTCTGGTCAAGACACGATTATTGACAAAAAGGCAGTCTTGTGGCTGGATTATTGCTGAGTCTGGCATTAAACAACATACAAACCAACAAACGGTCTGTGAATTGCTTGGTTAAAAAGGATGGAAATTGTAGAATTTGGTTGTATCACATGTATTACAAAGTTGTCCAGATCTGTCCCATCTTTCCAAGGCAAGGGAGTTAACTCACTATATACGTCCAGTTTCCGCCCTTGCCAAACTAGACTGGAATTTCTTGGCTCGATAGTACTAGTAGCACCGCCAGTGGCTAATACAAATTATGTCCCTTCTACGTCCCTCCTACTGACCAATCAGATTCCGCTTCTCAAAGCAAAATGGCGGCACTCGCTCAATATGATATGATCAAGTATTGTAAAAGAACGGGTCTTACCTCGCGAAGTGCATCAAATGACGTGAACACCTTGATTTAAAAGATGAAAAGATTTGAAAAATATCCGAAGACATCCAGTTGACGGTACACATCCTTTGCAAATCTTGCAGTCAACTGAAATCTGCACGTTGAAATCCATATTGTTTATGAACCAGATGTCGATTTCGTAACACGATTTTGATTGGATTATGCATAGTCAAACCTAACTGTAACTCCATAATACCTGCCTAGTAGAGGTAGAAAGGCAGAGGTAGAAAGTCGACTTTCATAGTCAGTTAACTCCCTTGCCTCGGGCAGATAGATCTATCCCCCCAGTTAAGTACACCATGGTACAGTGGAGTAAACAATATGCAAGTGTGTTGCTCTAACTCAAGTGGCTGCTGTTGTATCCCGTTGTGTTGCTTTTACTCAAGTGACTGCTCTTGAATCCCGTAGTGTTGCTCTAACTCAAGTGACTGCTACTGTATCCCGTTGTGTTGCTCTATCTCGAGTGACTGCTACTGTATCCCGTTGTGTTGCTCTATCTCGAGTGACTGCTCTTGAATCCCGTTGTGTTGCTCTAACTCAAGTGGCTGCTACTGTATCCCGTTGTGTTGCTCTAACTCAAGTGGCTGCTGCTGTATCCCGTTGTGTTGCTCTAACTCAAGTGACTGCTACTGTATCCCGTTGTGTTGCTCTAACTCAAGTGGCTGCTACTGTATCCCGTTGTGTTGCTCTAACTCAAGTGACTGCTACTGTATCCCGTTGTGTTGCTCTAACTCAAGTGGCTGCTATTGTATCCCGTTGTGTTGCTCTAACTCAAGTGACTGCTACAGTATCCCGTTGTATTGCTCTAACTCAAGTGGCTGCTACTGTATCCCGTTGTGTTGCTCTAACTCGAGTGACTGCTCTTGAATCCCGTTGTGTTGCTCTAACTCAAGTGACTGCTACTGTATCCCGTTGTGTTGCTCTAACTCAAGTGGCTGCTATTGTATCCCGTTGTGTTGCTCTAACTCGAGTGGCTGCTATTGTATCCCGTTGTGTTGCTCTAACTCAAGTGACTGCTACTGTATCCCGTTGTGTTGCTCTAACTCAAGTGGCTGCACCTGGAAGATGGTCGTCATGGCAACAATCCAATGTGTTTCAGATATGAACCTGGATGACGAGGAGGAGACCTCAGATGAGGTCAGTCCAAGCAGCCTCTACTTCATCACGCCTCGGTGTCGGAACGTGAAGGACACACGCAAGGAGGCTCTGTCCAGATCCCAGCATCTGTGTATGGTGCTTGATGGTACGGACAAATTAAGTAAAACTAACACTGCTCACATGGCCAGTGGAAAACACGAAAATTGGAACTGTCTTGTTTATTTTTATCACCTACTGACCCTAATGTTTCTCACTTAAATCTACAAAAGTAAGAAATGAAAAATATGTGCCATCAATGATTAATTTGCTTTGAAGCTTTAGATGAATATCACTCTTTACCTAATTTCGGTTTGATCATGTCACATCCCCGTTTGCATGTTTACAAAACTAGTATCACTGGTACGTGTCGATCCAAAATGAAGTATTTCTTTCTGTTCCAGAAAACTCACATTCCAAGGGAGAATTCTGTTTCCGGCGACCTGATGACTCCATTGTGAAAGAATTCAAAACAGGTATGCAAATGCCAAACAAAGTTTTCAGGTGAACAACACTTATCATGTCGTGATTTACATATCGTGATATACATATCCTGATTTACGTATCGTGAAATACATATCGTGAGTTACATATCGTTACTTACATATCGTGAAATGTATCAATACATGAGCTCGGTGTATCGTGACCTCATCCTCGGTTATCCGGCGTATTATATCTTCATTCTATTCTTATCACTTCCCTCGACCCATTCGTCATCACGTCTTTGGTTTGGAAAGCCACAGCTCTTTCTTTTGTATCACTAAGTTCTCCCGCTATTGACCTTGGAATCAACAACCATTCAAAATGTGGATTCAGTGTCGATCTACATTCAAAGTCGTGGCCTTGTCCGATCAATCCATCGATGTATTTAATCAAATTACTACAGCTATTATGAATGATTTTTGTAGCTGGAAAGATGTTTTTCTGAGAACAAGGACGCTCTTATGCCACAAGAAGATGAGTATTAGTGATAATGCTGCTGGTTTAAATCCTGGAAGAGTAGTTTAATTTTGACTGGAGTTCTATTTTAAACCTTGTGTCAAACTGGCCTCAAAACAAAGCTCAGGTGGTGAAGGGGTCCAGGTTAATATCATACCAGAATGGGACCCGTGAAGATTCCAGGGTAGAATAGGTCTTCAGCAACCCATGCTTGTCGTAAAGGTGACTCTGCTTGTCGTAAAAGGCGACTAACGGGATCGGGTGGTCAGACTCACTGACTTGGTTGATGCATGTCATCGATCCCAATTGCGTGGATCGATGCTCATGATATTAATCACTTGATTGTCTGGTCCAGACTCGATTATTTACAGACCGCCATCATATAGCTGGAATATTGGTGAGTGCGCCGTTAAACAACAAACTAACCAACCAACATACCAGAATGGAGACTGATACATTGGGTAATTGAGGATACCTGTTTCTTGAGTTGCCTTATTTGTTTCAGCTGTTAGAACCCTTACTTTCAGTTGGGACTTCAATTTGTCTTTTGTTTTCTCAGACTCTATCAGCATCACCTGCCTGAAGTACATCCCCCAAGACGGCAACCTGGCTGTCGGGTTCAGCTTCGGGGGCTTCCAGCTGTGGAAGCTGTATGCGCCGGTCATGGAGTAAGTGGACAAGTCTGGAACAATCGCAGTGACACTTTTACCGCGATAAAATGCCTCTCTGCGTGAAGATCTCAGGACACATCAGCTGAACCCCGAACTTTGACCTTCTATATGAAGGATGTGTGGGGTTTTGAGCCAATCAGATGTCACTTTTCTGAAATTTGGCATTATTTCTTTACCACTTTGATTTGGGAAATTTTCATCTCAGAAAAAGAAAACCACCACAGAACACAAGTATACCATGGTAGTAGGTGTATATACTTACTAAGTTAGTATGGTGGGCCTGGATGTATGAAATACCCACAACAATGTGATATCACAGCCTCATGTTGTTTTCGGAACTCCCAGAGTTCCCTCACCTACCAAGAATCTAGAAACGAACACGCTGATTGGCTGATTCCTCAGATCTTCACGCAGAGAGGTATTGCATCAGAGTTAATGTTGGGATTTCAAAAAGACTGAGTCTCAATGTGCAGAAAATACACAATATGAAAGTAATAGGATAAGGTCCAGAGACCCGTTTTACAAATTTATTTAAAGCTTCCAACTTATGATTCAGCTATTTGCCTGAAGCTCAAGTCATGTAAAAGATCAGCAATCTTATGAATATCACCTCTCTGGGGGCGGTTCTCAGATCTTCAAACAAAGAGGTAACTTATTGGAGTAAAATATCTGATTTTAATGAGATTGCAGGGTTAGAAACTAACAGTTTTTGTCCACTAGTCCTTAAAATGATAACATATAGAATAACCCTTGCAAATTTCTACTTGTCCTTAGGATACCTTTACTATTGGGCAGGACTGGTGCCAATTTCTGATGCTGGATTGTTAAACTCAACATGACTCCATATATGACGATAGACTCTACTGAACATGTTGCTGAGAGACATTTTTGGCTCCATGCCATGGAGTGTTGGTCAATACAAATAGATACATAATTACAAATATGTACCAGTACTTAAGTGTATGGTTAAGTTCAATGAGGATTTACAGTTTTGTAGAATTTTATAAAATGTTTTCACTTTTCTTGTGTAGGTACTCAAGTCGTCTTGAAGCAGAACCATCAGCTGTGTCTCACATTCTGTACCAGGAGCCCGAGAATGACCCCAAGAACTTCTGTTACATCTGGGTGGCCAGAGACAGCTCTGTCGTCAATGTTGGGTGGGTAGTTGTATCTTTTGGCCATGGGTGTCGCTCTCGTCACTATTTCATGTGCAGAGTTATGTCCCATGGGCATGCCAGATATCTAGGATCATGAGTTTGAACCCAGATTCACCCTCATCATGCTGCTTGGTTTGTCTGCACCATACCTGTGCTAGTGGCTTTCACCACAGGGGTCACCATCTAAACCCTGCATCGCTCTGGGCTTTCCAATCTCTTCTACATGAAATACTGGTAATATTGTGCCAAGCCTAACTTATGGAGCAGTCTCAAAGTTAAATGATGGATACAAATTTCATCCTTTAGTTTGAGGATTAGCAAGATTCCCAGCTGACGCAAAAATAATTTGAAGTTGAAAAAACCTTCCTTAAGTGTTGTGTTGTGTTGCTCTTTTTTTTTGGACTAACGGCATCGGGTGGTCAGACTCGCTGACTTGGTTGATGCATGTCATCGTATCCCAATTGTCTGGATCGATGCACTTGACATCAATCACTGGATTGTCTGGTCCAGACTCGATTATTTACAGACCGCCATCATATAGCTGGAATATTGCTGAGTGCAGCATTAAACAACAAACCAACCAACCAACTTTTCTTTGGGAAAGTCTCTTTTGGGTATTAACCTGTTCACAATATAGTGGTGCATGGGGATTCTGGTAAAGACGAAGTTCCCTGCAACCTGTGCGTGTTGTGAGAGGCGACTGCATGTATTGGGTGGTCAGACGAGATGCGTGTCATCGTACTCCTTTGTGGGATGTTGATTGTAACATCAAATCAGTAGTCTGTCTGGTCCAGACACAGTTATTTGCATGCCCCATCATATGGCCGACTCGCAGTAAATAACAAACAATGCCTGTATTTGATCACAGTAACTTTAGTGTGAGTGTATTTCTTGTGTGCTGATCTCCCCTGCTATTGTTCTCAGACAAGAAGGCATCAGTACAATCAGCCTGTATCAGCTGAGTTACGGCAAGAAGACGTGGTACGCCAACTACGGGGTGTTCTTTGAGGTGAGTTGACACACCCCTAACTTGTGGTGGGACGATACACCGATGCATCGGCGATTTGTTACTTCTCGATACAAGTATCGATCTCAGTCGATTCTTACCTAAAATGTTTTCTTGAATAAGTGTTACACCAAACACAAATTTCTAGTGAAAACGAGTTGTGAACACGTAAATATTTTCAGCTCTGTGCCATACCTGACACTGCCAACTTTTGATCATTAGTGTGCCAGGTATTTGGTAATCCTGTCTGTGGAAAAGATGGCACCACAGATAAGTGCAGATGCAAGTATGGCGATACATATCAGATTGTGAGCAAGGTATTGTGATACGTATCGAATCGTACAGTTGGTGTATCATCCAAGCTCTACCTCTAACAGACTTCATGAAAAACTTTTGCCTACTTGCACAAGTATTTAAGAAATAAATATGTCCATGCACCATCTGTTATGTATTAGATGATACACATCTGAATTGTTATTCTTTTTAGTGCCATGACAGATTAACTGTAACATGTATAATATGAAAGAATTGGGTGTTCTTTAACTACTTTTGAGTGGTACGCAATGTGATGATTTCCCATCATCTGTGGATTTTGTGTAACTGTTAAGCAATATTAATATCCATTATTGAGTTTGATTATTGGTTGACATACTTAAAAGTTATGCTTGTCGTCAGAGGCGACTAACAGGATCGGGTGGTCAGGCTAAGTGACATGGTTGATGCATGTCATTGTATCCCAATTGCGTGGATTGATGTTCATGATGTCAATGACAGGATTGTCTGGTCCAGACTCGATTATTTATGTTGCTGCCGCCTTGTGTGTTCAGGAGCTGCACTCTGTGTGTCTGCGCATCGAGCATAACCTCGCCGCCGACCCGTACAGCAGCGCCACCAAGTCCACCTGGCTGAGTCAGATCGTGTCCTGCTACACCCTCACCAACCCACTCTACACGCCTCCACCACTCCTGCACGACGAGTCCTACGAAGAAAGTAAGACGTGTTTGCTGTGTTGTCTTGTGGGGTCTATGCTGTTTAGTAATGACTACATGATTTCTATGTCGCAAAAATGTTTTGTTGTCACTCATGAGTATTGGATAATTTGTTGATAATTTATTTCTCAACATTGATTTGAATACTAACAGTCCACCCTAATGTAACTGGAGCATGACCTCTGTGTTGAGTAGCTGTGACCTCTGTGTTGAGTAGCTGTGACCTCTGTGTTGAGTAGCTGTGACCTCTGTGTTGAGTAGCTGTGACCTGTGTTGAATAGTTGTGACCTCTGTGTTGAGTAGCTGTGACCTCTGTGTTGAGTAGCTGTGACCTGTGTTGAGTAGCTGTGACCTCTGTGTTGAGAAGCTGTGACCTCTGTTGAGTAGCTGTGACCTCTGTGTTGAGTAGCTGTGACCTGTGTTGAGTAGCTGTGACCTCTGTGTTGAGAAGCTGTGACCTCTGTGTTGAGTAGCTGTGACCTCTGTGTTGAGAAGCTGTGACCTCTGTGTTGAGTAGCTGTGACCTCTGTTGAGTAGCTGTGACCTCTGTGTTGCAGGCAGCCACGGCCCAGACCTGAGTCTGTGTGTGTTTGTGTGGGAGGTGCAGGACAATAGCCCCGGGGACAAGTCCCTCTACTACCTGGGGATGTTCGACATGAACCGGTGGTACCACGCCCAGATGCCCACATCCATCAGGTACGTCACAGGGCACATCCATGGACACAATGCAGCATTTAAGTCTGGAATCAGCTTCCAAATATACAGTTGAATACCGAGATCAAACTTTGTAGGTTTGGTGTACACATTAAAATATTAAATATAGGTTAGAAAACATTATGGACAGTAGTTGACAAGACAAATATTAGTGGAATGAGCTTGAACATTTTTCTGAGTTTTGGTGGCACATTTCTCACAAGTAAAGAGTAGTTAGAACTGATCTTCAGCAACCCATGCTTGTCCCCCGTGAAAATCCGGGTTAGAATTGATCTTCAGCAACCCATGCTTGCAGCCAGAGGTGTCTAATAGGGTTAGGTGGTCAGTTGCGCTGACTTGGTTGATGAGTGTCATCGTATCCCAATTGCGTAGATCGATGTGTAGGATATCAATCACTGGATTGTCTGGTCCAGACTCAATTATTTGTAGACGGCCGTCATGTAGCTGAAATATTGCTGAGAGCAGCATTAAACAACATCCCATATTCTGCATCCCTTAACCCAGGGTTTCAGTTTTCCCCTGGGACATTGTGGGGCGTTCAGCAACGAACAAATAAATACTGGAGGCGGTTATGATTGGCAAATCATCCAGAATTTATGACATCTACCAGAACCATGACAAACTTTCTTGTCTGTTTAAAAAATGATAATGTTGACAATTGTATATGCTTTTTCTCTTAGTCAGATAGCTTCATGTCTTGTGTTTGTTTTGTTTAGGGATTTGTTTCAACTGTTGACAGAATTGTGTTCAGAGTATGCTCCGTATATATATGTATTCACTCCTTCCAGAACGCGAGAGTCGACAATGGATCTGTGCTCCTTCTTCGCTGTGTACCAGCTGGGCGAACTGTGTGACCTTGCAAACCCTGACGCCTTGCTTGTGAGTTCATGTGTGACTTTGTTGATAACCGTCTGCCTTGGTCTCAATCAATGGAGCTGTCTGCCTTACTCATCTGAGAACTAGCCCTCCAAAACACTCACCAGCCATTAACTATCTCGACTGGTTCTTTCACTGTTCCCGACTTATAGCCGCAAGCTCTCTGCCGTTTCTGCAGGCCCTGAAGTGAAATATGGATCTGCACACAAATAATTAAACTGATTTATTCGTTAAAGAAATGAAACGGTAAAGGACAGAAGACATATGCACCAGAAAGCCTGGATAGGCACCACTAGCCTGTATGTTTTGATAAATTCTTGAATAGCTGATATTGAGGTTTCTCCGAATGTAAGATGTGTGTTTTGTGTATCCCCAGCACCTGGAGGTGAAGCCCAACTCACTCAAGAGGTATATCAACAACTCCCCCCTCACTCCAGAACAACACTTCTACCCCACGGCCCTGGCGTTCGGTGAGTCACGGTTACAAACACGGGTCAGTGTTTGGCTCCAGTGTGTACATGTCAGCCCTGGATTCTCGCTAAACATGTTTGGGATTCCAGGAAGAAAATGTCCCTCGTACCTTATCTTGTCTCTGTTGGGAATCTGGGCAGATATGTTCCTGTATTCAATGGTTGTCTCCCATTTGGGATTCCAAGTAGTTGTGTTGCCAGGTCTGGGAGACAAGCACAGGCAGAGATGCCAACCATTATGTTTTCCCTCCTCTCCAAATTATTTTTTTAAACTTTTTTTCCTGAATTATATACATGCATAAAATAGCAGCACAAGCAAATTGTTAATGCACCGATCACGGGACACATTCTGCAGGTAGCTAATTGCACGAACACTGATATTTCTTAGAAACCCCAAACACCACATTTTCTTTCTTCAATACAGTTAATATTGTCACATGATGTACTTTATGAATGTGTCGAGCTTTGACCACGTATTTCGGTGTTTCTGACGCTAATGTAGTTTGGGGGGCTTGCCCCTGCACAACAGCTTGAATTAAATGATTTCACCAGTGATTTATGATTTATAATTACCAAAGTTATGCAAGATATGTGTTTGTTTGAAATGTCCTAATGTACTTTTCGTTGTTGATGTTCAGATGCTTGTCCGTCTGCAGATGACAGAATGTTTTTACTTTTGTCTGTGTTTTTTTTTCTATTAATAAAGGTCATACTTTTATTGTATTAACAGATTTTTTGCTGTTACAGATGCTGTGTGTATATTTGAAAGTGGGACGATATCTGCTCAATTCCACGGACGACAGAGACAGGTGCGTTGAAACAAAAACAGTTTTCAGTGACTACTTCGTGCAGACACGGAAGGACGTGTCAACAATAGAATTCCTGTCACAGGTCGCACACAAAATTTCTTAATTACCTCCCGTGGATTACTCGTGTCTCACATGACATTAATGAATGATTGTGAGACGTTGGGCAGAAGTGGCACATGCTTTTCACCTGATTCGGGCTAGAAGTGATCTCCAGCCAACCGAGCAGGCGACAGTGCAGATATGGTTTTGATTTTGATTGATGATAAACTCCAGCTTCCAATGAGTACCTCGACTGAAGACACCAGACTGGTTTTAGTGGATATGGTTACAAATCTGCATAAAGCCTTCGGGTCCTTTCGCCAGCTACTTGATCGATTACAGCTCCCTCACTTTGTGCTTTGTGTTGGCTGATGCAGGCACTCATGGCCTGTGACTGAATTGGACAGTGACTTAGCGACTTTGGCCCCCAAATGTTCGTTGTCCTACTCAATGGTGGATGATAGAGATTTATAGCACCTGGACACTACCATTTGCTGAACACTACCCCTAGTCTCCACTATTCTTTCGGAGACGGAGGCTCTTATCTCAGTTTGGGATCATGCATCTTCTGCTGAGGAAGTTGTGTTTGAGGTTTGGCCATTTTGGATCTTCTTGCTCTCACGCGGGGTCAATTACTACAAGTCGGCATGGTGTCCTTCAACACTACTCACAGGACAATCCCCTTAGAAATTGCCTATACCAACTGTTTGGGTCAGCTCCCTGACTTTTTCCTGGATGCATTCAAGTGGTAAACGTCTGAGACCTGCATCACTTCGGGCTTTCCTCCCACATTAAGCTGACACGCCGCGATATGACTGGAATACTGTTAAAAGCGGCGTTAATCCCAACTCACTCACTCTCACTCACTGGATGCATTCAAGACATTGCACAGGTGGTTCTGCATGAGACACCTCTCCAGGTGATGGTGGTTCTTGTTCGTTAAGGAAGCCTTGTCGTTAAAAGCATTCGCCACCTGCTGAAGACCTGGGTTCAATTCCTGACATGGGTACAATGTGTGAAGCCCATTTCTGGTGTCCCTCGCTGTGATAGTGCTGGTATATTGCTAAAAGCAACATAAAACCATACGGAAGGACTGTAAACCACCTGCCTTCACTCCTACTCAGTTATTTTACTGTCAGTCGATGAAAGTTTGTTATTTAATCTAGATATGTGTATTCCTAACGTATAACTTCTCTTCATGATATGGCTGAAATATTGCCGATTTGACGTTAAATATTAACTCACTCACTCCCACTCAGTCGAATCTCCTGGAGTGTGTCAGTAGCAGATTCAGTTCCTTTCATGGTGGTGGACGGGTCGCCATGGATAATGTGGACTACTGTGTCTTTCTCCGGACCAAGAGGAATCTCACAGATACTTGCACTTTACTGAAGCACTTTCAAGAACAAACTTTTTTCCCTCGCCAGACTTTGTTTACATGAAGCTCTATACAGCAATAAATGAAATGTGGTGTTATTGTTTTGTGTCCACCAGGTGCTGTATGACATGGAAGCCAAAGGCCCCACTTGTCTCCTGCAGCCTCAGGATGTCTACAACATTTGTCTGTGTACCGGTCTCCTGCCTCGCGACCTCACAGCACACACCACACCCGCGGTAAGTACTTCTGTCTGTGTACCGGTCTCCTGCCTCGCGACCTCACAGCACACACCACACACCACACCCACGGTAAGTACATCGGTCTGTGTACCAGTCTCCTGCCTCGCGACCTCACAGCACACACCACACCCACGGTAAGCACTTCTGTCTGTGTACCGGTCTCCTGCCTCGCGACCTCACAGCACACACTACACCCGCAGTAAGCACTTCTGTCTGTGTACCGGTCTCCTGCCTCGCGACCTCACAGCACACACCACACCCGCAGTAAGCACTTCTGTCTGTGTACCGGTCTCCTGCCTCGCGACCTCACAGCACACACCACACCTGCAGTAAGTACTTCTGTCTGTGTACCGGTCTCCTGCCTCGCGACCTCACAGCACACACCACACCCGCAGTAAGTACTTATGTCTGTGTACCGGTCTCCTGCCTCGCGACCTCACAGCACCACGCCACACCCGCAGTAAGTACATCTTTCTGTGTACCGGTCTTCTGCTTCGTGACCTCACAGCACACACCATAAATGAAAATAACCAGATATTTGACAAATATATGTGGCTTTGAAGATATTGGTGTGTTTACTGACAGGCTCAGCAGCGTCAGGCATTACTCAACATGGCTCTGGACCACTCCATGATCAAGTTCATCAACTGCTGCATCACAGCGTGGGCTGCCGGAGGTAAGGAGATCTTTAGATTCTTGTTTGCTGAATGATCGAACAGTTAAGGACTTTGGTGTGATGAGCGAACACTTTAACCACTTGGCTACCTGACTGCCTCTCCTTTGCATTAAGGGGCTGAATAAGGACTGGTCGGCTCGGAGTCAGTATACTGTGTCTGACTCTGAGTGAGGTATTCATGTTAAACTGCGGCATGGTATCTCAGTGGGCGACACACATGAATTCACATCGCTATATAAGTACAATAATCATGGATGTGATGTTAAAATTCCATTTCACCTTACCTATTAAAACAAGCTGCCACATCTTCGCTTCACAAGCTGAAGGATTCTGTGAGCCTTGCCTCCTACTTCAGCTGACAGTGTTTCTCATTGACATGATGTATGTTTACAGAGTTTGTGCAGCAAGGCTGTGCTCTGAAGATGACAGTGTTTCTCATTGACATGATGTATGTTTACAGAGTTTGTGCAGCAAGGCTGTACTCTGAAGTTCCTGCTGGACTGGGCCTGGGACAAAGTCGCTGCCACCAAACACAACATTGACACTGTGTGTAAGTACACCTGTACACTGACAACATTGACACTGTGTGTAAGTACACCTGTACACTGACAACGTTGACACTGTGTGTAAGTACACCTGTACACTGACAACATTGACACTGTGTGTAAGTACACCTGTACACTGACAACATTGACCCTGTGTGTAAGTACACCTGTACACTGACAACATTGACACTGTGTGTAAGTACACCTGTACACTGACAACATTGACACTGTGTGTAAGTACACCTGTACACTGACAACATTGACACTGTGTGTAAGTAAACCTGTACACTGACAACATTGACACTGTGTGTAAGTAAACCTGTACACTGACAACATTGACACTGTAAGTACACCTGTACACTGACAACATTGACACTGTGTGTAAGTACACCTGTACACTGACAACATTGACCCTGTGTGTAAGTACACCTGTACACTGACAACATTGACACTGTGTGTAAGTACACCTGTACACTGACAACATTGACACTGTGTGTAAGGACACCTGTACACTGACAACATTGACACTGTGTGTAAGTACACCTGTACACTGACAACATTGACACTGTGTGTAAGTACACCTGTACACTGACAACATTGACACTGTGTGTAAGTACACCTGTACACTGACAACATTGACACTGTAAGTACACCTGTACACTGACAACATTGACACTGTGTGTAAGTACACCTGTACACTGACAACATTGACATTGTAAGTACACCTGTACACTGACAACATTGACACTGTGTGTAAGTACACCTGTACACTGACAACATTGACCCTGTGTGTAAGTACACCTGTACACTGACAACATTGACACTGTAAGTACACCTGTACACTGACAACATTGACACTGTGTGTAAGTACACCTGTACACTGACAACATTGACCCTGTGTGTAAGTACACCTGTACACTGACAACATTGACCCTGTGTAAGTACACCTGTACACTGACAACATTGACACTGTGTGTAAGTACACCTGTACACTGACAACATTGACACTGTAAGTACACCTGTACACTGACAACATTGACACTGTGTGTAAGTACACCTGTACACTGACAACATTGACCCTGTGTGTAAGTACACCTGTACACTGACAACATTGACCCTGTGTAAGTACACCTGTACACTGACAACATTGACACTGTGTGTAAGTACACCTGTACACTGACAACATTGACACTGTAAGTACACCTGTACACTGACAACATTGACAATGTGTGTAAGTACACCTGTACACTGACAACATTGACACTGTGTGTAAGTACACCTGTACACTGACAACATTGACACTGTGTGTAAGTACACCTGTACACTGACAACATTGACACTGTGTAAGTACACCTGTACACTGACAACATTGACACTGTGTAAGTACACCTGTACACTGACAACATTGACACTGTGTAAGTACACCTGTACACTGACAACATTGACACTGTGTGTAAGTACACCTGTTCACTGACAACATTGACACTGTAAGTACACCTGTACACTGACAACATTGACACTGTGTGTAAGTACACCTGTACACTGACAACATTGACACTGTGTAAGTACACCTGTACACTGACAACATTGACACTGTGTGTAAGTACACCTGTTCACTGACAACATTGACACTGTAAGTACACCTGTACACTGACAACATTGACACTGTGTGTAAGTACACCTGTTCACTGACAACATTGACACTGTGTGTAAGTACACCTGTACACTGACAACATTGACCCTGTGTGTAAGTACACCTGTACACTGACAACATTGACACTGTGTGTAAGTACACCTGTACACTGACAACATTGACCCTGTGTGTAAGTACACCTGTACACTGACAACATTGACACTGTGTGTAAGTACACCTGTACACTGACAACATTGACGCTGTGTGTAAGTACACCTGTACACTGACAACATTGACGCTGTGTGTAAGTACACCTGTACACTGACAACATTGACACTGTGTAAGTACACCTGTACACTGACAACATTGACACTGTGTGTAAGTACACCTGTACACTGACAACATTGACACTGTAAGTACACCTGTACACTGACAACATTGACACTGTGTGTAAGGACACCTGTACACTGACAACATTGACACTGTGTAAGTACACCTGTACACTGACAACATTGACACTGTGTGTAAGTACACCTGTTCACTGACAACATTGACACTGTGTGTAAGTACACCTGTACACTGACAACATTGACACTGTGTGTAAGTACACCTGTACATTGACAACATTGACACTGTGTGTAAGTACACCTGTACACTGACAACATTGACACTGTGTGTAAGTACACCTGTACACTGACAACATTGACACTGTGTGTAAGTACACCTGTACACTGACAACATTGACACTGTGTGTAAGTAAACCTGTACACTGACAACATTGACACTGTGTAAGTACACCTGTACACTGACAACATTGACCCTGTGTGTAAGTACACCTGTACACTGACAACATTGACACTGTGTGTAAGTACACCTGTACACTGACAACATTGACACTGTGTGTAAGTACACCTGTACATTGACAACATTTGTGTTTTTGTATCTCACATTTCATTTGATCAATGTAATAGTCTATTTCTCAGTGATTTTTGTCAATTTTTAAAAGTAAATATAGACTCATTTAATTTGTGATCAACTTATTTACAAAGAGATTATGTGTATTTGTATTGTAAGACTGCACAGTATAACAGGTATACCAGCCTTCAACAATACATATTGCAATATGATCTGAATGGGTAGGTATTTTGCAAATTTGTTTATCAATAATTCAGTGAATTAAAATTGTGCACACACGGCTAATCTCAGACAAAGAGTATTCCTTGAACACACTGCTGTTTGTCGCCGTGTTACCTCCCTTGATCAACAGTTACTACAGTTAAAAGTGGCGGCCGAGCCATTCGACGAACAAACAGGTGGGTTATGTTTGGCCACTACGTTTATCTGTGTTGCCCTGCTACATCTAAGGGGAACAACTCACACCCTCTCAAAAATAACGTCAATATACAATGTCATCAAGCTGCCGGCGCATGTTCGAATCGTTTTATCGTTTAATAAACCATGCTTTGTTCTTCATTATTCTTTGCGATTTATCTCGTAGCTATCTTGTATATTGCAATACAACATTCCAGGCAATACACAGCTCTAGTTTATTGTGAAGTCAAAGCTTTTTACCTGTAAAAAAGTAATGGCTGAAGTCTTGCTGACTTCTAGCAACTGACATACATGTTACCATGGTTACAGGTGCCCCTCTGTACGACTGGTCAGGGAATCATGCCGACCACCGACTGCTCCAGGTACTCAACAGGTCAAAGGTCACATTGCATCACCTGCGGACCATCATGCTGACTCTACTGACGCAGTCGGCGCCGACAACGGAGCAGGGTATGTCACCTGTAGCTGTGGTGTTGTGGGACTTTTGGGGGCAGTGAGTCGGAGGTTGAACCTCTGTGTAGAATGACTTTAGTTTTGGTAAATTTTGAACATGAATTTTAGCTGTTATATTGTTGACATTGTAGGAGATTAAAAGAATTCCTTGTGTTGGAGATGCAATGACATGGTTAAAGTTATACTCACAGTGTGTGTTGTCTGTGGACCCATGAAGATCCGGGTTAGAATAGGTCTTCAGCAACTTATGCCTGCCGTAAAAGGCGACTTTGCTTGCTGACTTGGTTGATGCATGTCATTGTATCTGAATTGCGTGGATTGATGCTCATGATGTCACTGGATTGTCTGGTCTGGGCTCAATTATTTACAGACCACTGTCATATAGCTGGAATATTGCTGAGTGTGGTGTTAAACAATTTAGACTGTAGTCTGTTGTCTGTACTCTTGTGTCTATAGTCTGACTATGTCTATATTCTGACTATGTCTATATTCTGACTGTCTGTAGTCTGACTGTGTCTGTAGTCTGACTATGTCTGTGTATGTAGTCTATGTCATGTCTGCCTTCTGACGTCTGTCTGTGTTTTGTCTGTTGTCTGTACTTTGACTGTGACGTGTCTGTTGTTGCAGGTGTGGTGGAGCTGGAGACAAGGCTGAATGTGATCCAGTTCCTCTCTCAGCATCTCCAGATAGTTCTGTGGTTCATCGATGCCGGACTGCTGCCGGAGTGTGACGGTAGGCTTCACATCATCAGGGGGGCTTCACATCATCACAGGGGTTTCACATCATCACTTGGCTTCACATCATCATGGGGGCTTCACATCACAGGGGCTTCACATCATCACGGGGGCTTCACATCATCACTTGGCTTCACATCATCATGGGGGCTTCACATCACAGGGGCTTCACATCATCACGGGCACTTCACATCATCATGGGGGCTTCACATCATCACTGGGGCTTCACATCATCACGGGGGCCATGAAGCACAGATCTGTTTACATGTAGGAAGAGTGTGGTTTGAACACAAGCTTTCTATGATGGTGCAGTGTTCTAAAGCTCCACAAATATGTTGATCAGAGAAACATTCCTTTTAAGTTCCAGGCACAACTTCCCTGCTACATTAGCCCTGTGGGGAGTCCAGGTCCATGATGAAAATCACTGGATTGTTTGGTCCAAACTTGATTCTTTACAGACCGCCGTCATATAGCTGGAATATTACTGAGTGGCCATAAAACAACAAATAAACAAACAAACTCCCACATTAAGCTGATGCACAAGTGTCAACTGTACTGTTCAGGGCGACACTGAATGGAATCCCTTCCATATTTGACCACCATGTATTTCAGCGTGTCCATTTACAGCTGCTCCTTCTGTAGAGCTGGTCCCTTAGGTCAGAGCTCCTTCTGTAGAGCTGCATCCCTTAGGTCAGAGCTCCTTCTGTAGAGCTGCGTCCCTTAGGTCAGAGCTCCTTCTGTAGAGCTGCGTCCCTTAGGTCAGAGCTCCTTCTGTAGAGCTTGTCCCTTAGGTCAGAGCTCCTTCCGTAGAGCTGCGTCCCTTAGGTCAGAGCTCCTTCTGTAGAGCTTGTCCCTTAGGTCAGAGCTCCTTCTGTAGAGCTGCGTCCCTTAGGTCAGAGCTCCTTCTGTAGAGCTTGTCCCTTAGGTCAGAGCTCCTTCTGTAGAGCTGCGTCCCTTAGGTCAGAGCTCCTTCTGTAGAGCTGCGTCCCTTAGGTCAGAGCTCCTTCTGTAGAGCCGCGTCCCTTAGGTCAGAGCTCCTTCTGTAGAGCTGCGTCCCTTAGGTCAGAGCTCCTTCTGTAGAGCTTGTCCCTTAGGTCAGAGCTCCTTCTGTAGAGCCGCGTCCCTTAGGTCAGAGCTCCTTCTGTAGAGCTGCGTCCCTTAGGTCAGAGCTCCTTCTGTAGAGCTGGTCCCTTAGGTCAGAGCTCCTTCTGTGGAGCTGGTCCCTTAGGTCACAGCTCCTTCTGTAGAGCTTGTCCCTTAGGTCAGAGCTCCTTCTGTAGAGCTTGTCCCTTAGATCAGAGCTCCTTCTGTAGAGCTGGTCCCTAAGGTCAGAGCTCCTTCTGTAGAGCTGGTCCCTAAGGTCAGAAGTCAATGGTTGTGGGTTTGAATCCCAAATATGACCCATTATGAAATAGGTTTGTCAGCTCGGACCCATGCATGTGGTTTTCCCCTAAATGTCTGAGAGCTGTAACACTTCCGGCTTCCTCCCCCATGCAGCTGACACTGTGATGGAACTGTCATACTCTAAAAAGCTGTGGAAAACCCAACTCACTCATTCAGCTACTTTGTTACACAGCTGCTTTGTTTGATTCAACAGCCTTTTACAGTATGTGGACTTTCATCAGAGAATGAAACCGCCTTCTGTGTTCAGTGTGTATATTGTGTACTGGGACATTGTTATGGTCCGAGACTTGGCTGTTTTCAATCTTTATGTTTTGAAATATTTTGAAATTCTTTGTGAACAGAAATTGGTGATGATGTTGAGGGTCTGTACCGCTTCCCTGCTGGAAACCTGACACAGGCCTTCAGTTCACGCCGGGCCGAGTTGCAGAAGCTGCACAGGTGAGTGTCAGTTACCATGGTTATGGGTGTGGAGGGTCTTAGATGCAGAAGCTGCACAGGTGAGTGTCAGTTACCATGGATACAGGTGTCAAGGGTCTTAGATGCAGAAGCTGCACAGGTGAGTGGCAGTTACCATGGATACAGGTGTCGAGGATCTAAGATGCAGAAGCTGCACAGGTGAGTGTCAGATACCATGGATACTGGCACAGTGAAACCCTGTTGATCCTTTCCATTCGATTCCATTCCATAATTACTGGAGACTATGGCAGGCTGGATGACAATTGGCTAAACCCATATCTTAATGACGAAATCTCAAATTAATGTCATTGCATACATGAGGATGGTTGCTATTGTTATCAGACTGTTTTTTTGTGTGGTGCTGAGCCTTGTTCCACAAAGTGATCTTAGCGCTAAGACGACTGTAACAATGATTCCATACCCTAACACGGACATGGGGATTAACACTAACATGGCTTTGTAAAACAGATCCAGGTCATTTGTCCTGTGTGACTGATATTGATGTTTGTGGTTTTCAACTCAGTTTCTTTACTTGTGTAAATTTGCAACTTCAAAATACCATAAAGTTAAATGTCCATGGGTGTTTTTGATATGTGGTTTTGAGATTTTTTCAAATGCTTTTTTTCAGTGAGATTAACCCGACCGAGCTTCTACTGATTGATGGATTAGTTGATTGCTGTGGAGATGCCATCCCTGCCCTGTGGGAGCGGGAGGGAGGGAGCGGCCTCTACCCACCCCCCAGTCTGCATGTAAGTTATCACCGCCATGTGGGAGCGGGAGGGAGCGAGCGGCATATACCCACCCCCAGTCTGCATGTAAGTTATCCCCGCCCTGTGGGAGCGGGAGGGAGGGAGCGGCCTATACCCACCCCCAGTCTGCATGTAAGTTATCCCCGCCCTGTGGGAGCGGGAGGGAGGGAGCGGCCTATACCCACCCCCAGTCTGCATGTATGTAAGTTATCCCCGCCCTGTGGGAGTGGCCTATACCCACCCCCAGGCTGCATGTCAGTTATCCCCACCCTGTGGGAGCGGGAGGGGGCGAGCGGCCTATACCCACCCCCTACCCTAGTCTGCATGTAAGTTATCACCGCCCTGTGGGAGCGGCCTATACCCACCCCCCAGTCTGCATGTAAGTTATCCCCACCCTGTGGGAGCGGGAGGGAGGGAGCGGCCTATACCCACCCCCTAGTCTGCATGTAAGTTATCACAGCCCTATGGGAGCGGTCTATACCCACCCCCAGTCTGCATGTAAGTTATCCCCACCCTGTGGGAGCGGCCTATACCCACCCCCTAGTCGGTGGGAGCGGCCTATACCCACCCCCCAGTCTGCATGTAAGTTATCCCCGCCCTGTGGGAGCGGGAGGAAGAGAGCGGCCTATACCCACCCCCTAGTCTGCATGTAAGTTATCCCCGCCCTGTGGGAGCGGCCTATACCCACCCCCAGTCTGCATGTAAGTTATCCCCGCCCTGTGGGAGCAGGAGGGAGGGAGTGGCCTATACCCACCCCCCAGTCTGCATGTAAGTTATCCCCGCCCTGTGGGAGCGGGAGGGAGGGAGCGGCCTATACCCATCCCCAGTCTGCATGTAAGTGATCCCCTCCCTGTGGGAGCGGGAGGGAGGAAGCAGCCTATACCCACCCCCCAGTCTGCATGTAAGTTATCCCTGACCTTTGGGAGCGGGAGGGAGCAGCTACTACCCACCCCCAGTCTGCATGTTGGTCATTGATGGTGTATGTACAGAAGTAGAACGTAGTGGATAGTGTCGGAGAGCAAAAGGCCATGTCGTTCCAAGAGACGTCACCATACACCGTTCATCTCTGCCAGATACAGCTAGAGTTAGTCAGCAATTTTGATGTTAAGGAAAACATTCTCTAAGTATTTATGAAAAGTTAGATACAGGTTCAGACTAGTCAAGCTGGATTGGTTATGCATAGACAAACCTTATCAAGATCTTGTGAACAGTCACTGTGGATACATTATTGATTATCAATGCCAATATTTTGACTGATTTCCAACACTAGTAGAAAAGATACTAACCTTGTGGAAAGCCTGGGTGATCATCAAAGATGTAACTTAATGACATAATTTAAGTGTCTCTACTTTGCTGTTGTAAGATTGTGTGTGGTGTGTGCAGGCGCTGTTGAACGTTTACCTGGTGGAGGAAGTAAGTATTGGAGTGAAGCATTCCATCGTGCTGTACCTGCTGCTAGACCTGGCCTCTCTCGTGGAAGAGCATCGACATGAACAGGTGAGTCAGTCTCTCTCTCTCTCTCTCTCTCTCTCTCTCTCTCTCTCTCTCTCTCTCTCTCTCTCTCTAACTCTCTCTCTCTCTCTCTAACTCTCTCTCTATCTCTCTCTCTCTAACTCTATCCCCCTCCCCCTCCCCCACCCCCATCCCCACCATCATCCCCACCATCCACCTACACCCTCGCCTCACTGCTGGATCTGCCCTCTTGTGGAGGAGCTTCAGCCTGATACGGTCAGTCCTTCCCACCCACTCCCTGCACCTGCCTTCCATACACCCTCGCCTCCCTGGTGTAGTGGATAGAGCGTCTGCATGGAGAGTGGAAAGTTGGTTCGATCCCTGGACGTGTCATACCAAAAGACATTAAAAGAGGGTACTTGCTGTTACCCAGCTTTTTTCTAGGCATTAAGGGGCAAAAACAAGGACTGGTCGGAGCAGGGTATTCATGTTAATCTGCAGCATGGTATCTCAGTGGGCTGGCAAACACGTTGATGAATGAGTGCAATAATGTTGAATGCGATGTTAAATCCCATTTTCCCTCACCTGGCCTCACTGGTGGATTACCTCCCTTGCCTCACTGGTGGATTACCTCCCTTACCCCACCCTACACCCTTATCCCACCCATGAGGTTTTGGTAGAGTTTTCAGTATGTTTCACAGCTATTCTGTTATAAATTAGAAAGGACTTTGAATTCAGCTGCTTTTAGACATCAGACACTGTTATGTCAGTATTTGTTTTAGTTTTGAACAATCGCAAGTTCTTACATAACATTTTCACACATTTTCTTATATTTCAGTTTGCAGACAAGATCGCCAAATTTGCCAAGTCCTTCTCCCTCCCCTTGTCTGTGGTGAAGCAGATCCAGGCCTTCTGGTTGTTGGACCACAAGGACTTCGAGGTAAGTCTCATTTCAGTAGAATGCATTCTATATCACTCACTGTGTCAGGAAGCGTTCTGTATCTCTTGTCTGTTTCAGGAGGGGCGGTCGGGTAGACTAGTGGTTAAAGCGTTCGCTCGTCACGCCGAGGACCCGGGTTCGAATCCCGACATGGGTACAATGTGTGAAGCCCATTTCTGGTGTCCCCCGCCGTGATATTGCTGGAATATTGCTAAAAGCGGCGTAAAACCAAACTCACTCTCACTCACTCACTTTTTCAGGAATGTTCTATATCTCCTGTCTCTCAGGAAGCGTTCTATATCTCCCGTCTGTTTCAGGAATGTTCTACATCTCCCGTCTGTTTCAGGAAGCGTTCCTGCACCTGCTGCATCCAATGGCCAACCTGCAGTTGGGCCAGTGGCAGCAGGGCAGAGTCATCAAGTCTCTGCTGTTTCAAGGGGAGAGTAAGCTGGCCCTGCGTTACATCAGTCTGCGCAGCGTTGCGGTCATGTCCCAGGAGGAGGTGAAGCTGAAACTGACGGTGCTGCTGGCCAATGGGTAATCCAACTGACATTAGCAATTGACACTCCTTTAGGTTTTCCAATTGATTTATAATCTGGGCTGCGTTCCACTATGTGATCTTAGAGTTACGATTGTCGTAAGTCTGTGTTAAAATATTGTGGAACGGGATCCTGTGACATTGATTAAATGTTATTTTAAATTTATGTCCCTAAGATTCTTTTATATAATAGGTAATGACAGAAAATTACATTAAGTAATACGTTACCACTGTTATACCGAGGCTGTTGTCTCCCACAACTGCTGCTATAGCGAAATCTACCACAGAGATCTCAATTACCTCATGCAGCACGTGCGTAGCCACCTAGCTGCCATGTGACACCCTTCACTCTTGTCTCCTTCGTCTGCTTAGCAAGACATGTTTTCTCCTGCTGCAGCGTTCCTTGAAGATTTGGTGATATTTATTATAGTTTATTCTCTAATAAACTGTGCTTTTATGGGGCTTTGCGGTAGCTACGCTTGGTTATAATTTTCCCGCCAAACGGAAAAATTTTCCCGCCCTTTTTTCTATATACTTGCGGGGTTCGCGTATGCACATTGTGTTTTACGTTTCCCCTGTTCTTGTATGTTTTGGGGGTTAACATAACTTATTTCTTTAATAAAAGTTATATGTGTATGTTATATGTTCACATTGCTCGTTTATTTTCTTGTGAAAATGCTCGTTTGTGAATCATTGTGGTGTGTGCGTTGTAACCATGTTTTGTTCTTTGTTTATGGCAAACAATCAATGTCTGACATGGATATGTCCCCAGTATCCACCCCCTCTACCCCTGCTCCTCGGAGTTGTGGGGTGTGCAGAAAGTTTTTGTCGTCCCGGGATCCCCACGATCGTTGCCCGCAGTGCAGGGTTCCTTGCGGGGACACCCGGTGCACCCTGTGCGAAGGTCTGGGGCCTGCGGAGTTTGGTGGTACCGGCTGTACGTACAGTCCGTCTCCACCCCTGTGGTGGCCGGTTCGTCCGGTCGGGGTCCCCGTGCGGGTACCACCTCCTCGGCTGCGGCGGATCCCCTTGCGGCCCTCGGGCTGTCTGGGGATTCCGTCGCCGCATTGTTGTCGAAACTTGTGGACTCCAAGCTGGCGGCCTTATCGCAAGATAGGCTGCTGGCTGTTCCGTCCCTGGCCTCTTCGGTGGCCGCGGGTTCGGACGCGGGGTCCACCGGTATGGCGGCGGCTGCCGTGGTTACCGGTCCTTCCCCCGAACCGTTGCTTCCGCTATCGGTTAAGGACCGCGTGGCCATGGTGTATGACCTCTTCGAGGACATGCCATAGCCCCTGCCGATACCGCGGGGAATCCACGGTTCCGTGGGTTCCTCCGAGGTATACGACGAGACGTCCGACAAGGCTTTCCCGGCATCAACCTTGCTGCGCGGGATTAAGCCTTCTTTGGAGAAGGCCTCCGGTCGGGGTCTCCCGTTACCTCCCCCGTCGTGGAGAAAAGGGTCTTTCCCAGTACATGACCTTGCCTTTCCCGAGGCTGGTCCTTCTGCGGAAGCCCATGTGGAGCGTTTGGGGGTCCGTGCCCCACCGGTTGCCCCACTGGATCTTGTGGGGTCCTTGCATAGGCGCCTGGGTGCCGCTCCGAAGCGGAGCGCGCCCCAGGATGCTGCGTCCGGCAGGCCTAAGGGGTCGGGTCCTTCTTCCTCCGGGAAGAAGCCCCGCTCTGAGGACTCCGGTAAGGGTTCTCAGCAGCCCTTTCGCGGGAAGAAGGGGAACTGGGGGAAGCCCAAGTCGTCTAAGGACAGCAAGGGCCCCTCCAGGTGACTCTCATTGGAGGGGTTCGTATGCCGACAGCGCCAACTTCGGTTGGCCCGTAGGCGAACCCGAGTCACTTGGCCCTGGACAGTTGCGCCTGCCGCAGCCCGTCCGGCCCCCCTCTCTTTCCCCAGTGGGAGCCAGACTCCAAACTTACTGGGAGAATTGGGAACAAGTGTTCGACGACCCGTGGGTGGTCAACACGATTCGGTACGGCTATCGGCTCGATCTCAAAGCGAATCCGCCGCTCACCGTTGCCCCGTTGGCAGGTTTCTATTCGGAAGCCGATCTTCCCTTCCTCGCCGATGCCATCGGCAGGTTGGTGGAGAAGAGGGCAGTTCGGGAGTTAGCTCTACCAGAAATAACAACGGGGTTTTACTCCAGGATATTTCTCGTTCCCAAGAAGGACAGTGCCGAACTCAGAATGATTCACAACTTGAAATCGTTCAACGAGTTCTACCTGCGCTAGCCGCCCAAGTTCAGAATGTTGAGCTTGACGGACCTGAAAGCACTGATCATGCCGGCCGACTGGCTAGCTTCGATCGACCTGAAGGATGCTTATCTGCATGTTCCGATTCACTCGGATCATCACAAGTATCTCAGGTTTGTCTTTCAAGGCAGGCACTACGAGTGGGTTGTACTCCCATTCGGTCTTTCATCCGCTCCCTGGCTGTTCACCCGGTTAACCACCCCCATAGTGGGGTTCCTCCACCGGAGGGGTGTCCGGTACTTCGCGTACCTGGACGACTCGCTAGTAGCAAATCGAATGACGGACACCCTGTCACGCCATCTCGTTTTCGCACGTCGGCTCTTGGAGCAATTGGGGTGGATTGTCAATCTCCCCAAGAGCGAGTTAACCCCTTCTCAGAACTTGCAGTTCATCGGAGGTCGGTTCAACACGGTGTCCCATCGCCTATTTGTCCCCCCAGACCGGTGGCACAAAATTCAGGCGATGATTGCCAAAGTCTTAGCGGTGCAACAGACTGTTCACTTTTGGGAACAGCTGTTAGGGCTACTTGTATCAGCCCAGGACTGCACCGAATGGGGTCGTCTCCAACTCCGCCCGCTGCAACGGTTTTTAATCCAGTTGTTAGCAACGGAGGTGAACAGTGTGACCGTCGCCCTCCCGGATCGGCTCTGACCACTTCTGGAGTGGTGGACGGTCCCTTACAATGTCTTATCAGGAGTCTCTTTGCGGCCCTACCGGGCCACATTGAACCTGTATACAGACGCCTCTCTAGTGGGCTGGGGCGCCCATCTAGGGGGGTGGTGAGCTCGGGGCTGTGGTGCGTAGACGAACTAGGTCTTCACATCAATTGTCTCGAGTTCAAGGCAGTGATCAACACAGTCAATCACTGGAAGCATCGTCTCATCGACGCCCGGCTCATGCTGGCGACCGACAACACGACGGTAGTGTCCTATGTGAACAAACTGGGGGGAACCCACAGTCACTCGCTACTCGATCTCACGTTCGAGTTTTACGCTCTGGTGGACAGTGTCCCGTGCCAGATACGCGCCGTCACATCCCAGGTGTGCGGTAAGTACTGGCCGATGCTCTATCGAGGCCTCAGGATCCGAGCCCCACAGAGTGGATGCTGAACCCAGTAGTGTTTCAGTGGCTGTGCGAACGTTTGGGTCGTCCGATGGTCGACCTGTTCGCAATGCGGTTCAACAATCAACTCCCGTTGTTTGTATCACCAGTCCCGGACCCGAGGGCCATCGATCACGATGCTCTCGCGTTAGACTGGACGGGCTTGGACGCTTATGCTTACCCGCCGACAGCGTTGATATCACACATTCTAAGCCGGCTCCGAGGAGTTCGCTGTCGAATGTTACTGATCGCGCCCATGTGGCCGAACAGATCGTGGTACCCCGACTTGCTGACCCAGGTCACGCAGTCGCCACTTCCACTGCCTGTGAGACGGGATCTCTTGATCCACCCTCACACCCGTCAGCTTCATCCAAACGCAGGGCAGTTCAATCTGCACGCGTGGATGTTGTCACCGAGCGTCTGAGGAGTAAAGGTTTTTCTCGCCGGGCGTCTCGGGCATACGTTAGTATGCATCGTGATTCTACCCAGAAGATGTATAATGCACGTTGGGTTATTTTCACAAAGTGGTGTTGTAAACATCACATTCATTCGCCAGATAAGGTATCTGTGCAGGATATTGCTCGTTTCATGTCTCACTTGCGAGAGACCCGGAAACTCTCCGGGGGTTCCATTGCCAACTATATCTCGTCCGTTGCTACGGTACGGGACGTTGCTATGGGTACCAGTCTCTCCAAAGAGCCGGTGATACGGGGTATTATCAAGGGTTTCAAACAGCACGATCTTAAGAAGGGCCGCCTTCGGGCACCGGCCTGGGATCTTTCCCTAGTGTTGCAATCACTTACGGAAGCTCCGTATGAACCCTTGCATAGTGCTTCGTTCCGGCATGTGACTTGGAAAACAGCATTTTTCCTCTCCTTTGCCACGGCGGCACGTGTATCCGAAATTCATGCACTCGATGTCGCCAAGGTACGATTCGATAGGGGTGACGAAGGAGCGGTCCGCCTGGGCCAGCTCATGGGCTTCGTCGCCGAGAATCGGGCAAACGGAGAGAGAATTCACTGTAAGATCACTCAAAGAAATCTTACATCCTGCTGATACTGAGGACAGAGCGCTGTGTCCGGTTAGGGCCCTTAAGTATTATCTTAAGGCTTCGAATGAACGTAGACAAGGGCGTGACCGTCTGTTCATATCGTGTAACCCTAATCGCACGGTTGACATAACTCGCAACTCGATTGCGTTGTGGCTTCGTTCTGTCATCAATCTGGCGTACCAGTCTCGGGGGTTACCGGTAGCGGGGTCAAACCCGCACGAGATCAGGGCGCTAGCGGCAACATTTGCCCTACACTCGAATATCTCTGTTCGCAGAATATTACGAGGTTGTTACTGGCGTTCTGACTCGGTTTTTGCCAATCATTACCTCAAACAGGTCGCTGATGCCGTTGTGGAGAGTGTGCACCGTCTTGGCCCGCGGATCGCAATTCCGAACTCCTCAGGCGTCAGACCTTGCACGGTGGTCAATCTGGGTCGACTCCAATGTTCCCACTGCCGTGGGTACAGGAGTTGGGGTCCCGCAAACCAGCGCACTCACACCACAGGTGAGGGCGGCTTTTTGTGTGCTTTGTCCTTATTTGTATTTTGACAATTATGTATTTAATTGTCTGACGTGTATCCCAACCTTGTGATGCATGCTTACAAATACTGGAATTAGGTCACGCGCCTAATGCATACTTTAAGTAGGCTTGCTCTGGGATATACGGTCTGAATGAAATTAATTTCCCTCTTTTCGACTGTTTAACCTGATCTAAGATTCAGCTCACGCGGATACAGTGTTCTCATCCGCTGCGGCGATGAAATACCTATCCAGTGGGGCCGTTTGGAGTCACCAATCGTTTTGGCAATGACGATTGAGCCTTACGGTATGCGCTTGACAGTGCTTTGGTATTCCTATAGGGTAACGCCTAGCTAGGTGCATGCGCATCGAGTGCTTCCGCCTTGGTGTTTACTTCCGCTGGTCGGAAGGAACGCTAGCAGTCAGGATTCGGGTTGTAGGTGCTCCCCACCGCCTACTGTGGTAGTCAGCCTCGGTATAACAGTGGTAACGTATTACTTAATGTAATTTGTAGAATTTTCCTATTCGGAATATTCTATAAGTAATACGTTACCACTGGGCTGCTGCCCGCCCGTCCGTCCCCCGAGCACTTGCTCTCGCAGGAGACAAGAGTGAAGGGTGTCACATGGCAGCTAGGTGGCTACGCACGTGCTGCATGAGGTAATTGAGATCTCTGTGGTAGATTTCGCTATAGCAGCAGTTGTGGGAGACAACAGCCTCGGTATAACAGTGGTAACGTATTACTTATAGAATATTCCGAATAGGAAAATTCTACAAAATACTTAAAGTAATGAAGATTTTCTAGAATGTGCTTATGCCTCCTGTAATATCACTGATTCATACTTTACTGTGGGTGCAGCCAAGTCGTCTAAGGTGCTGCAGTTTGCTATGTGGAGTTCGTAAACAAACACATTGTAGCATTAGCTGACTTTAAAATAAACGTAAATTGGCCTTTAGTCTTTTTGTGTTGGGGAGTCTGGGTTTGATTAGGTCCCAGCAACTGATTATTGTTGTAAGAGTCGAGTATCGGAATCAGATGGTCAGGTCATTGTATCTCAATTGCGTAGATTGATGCTTGTGATATCAATCACTGGATTGTCTAGCATTAAACTAAGAAAGAAAGAAAGATTGTTTCATTCCAATGTTGTAGAGAGTAGATACTGCTTTATGAGTATATTTTTGTGAAGAGCATGTGCACGGTACCAGACACTGTGAATGATGTTCCAGGTTGATAACAGAAGCATTTGAATACCAGCGGGCATGCAGGGATAAAAGCAACATGGCCGATCTGCTGAATCATCTGTTTCTGGGCTGCCATCAAAGTGAGTCATGAGCAGACAAGTCACCAGATTAACAGACAAGTCACAAGATTAACAGACAAGTCATCAGATTAACAGACAATTGACAATCACCAGATTAACAGACAATTGACAATCACCAGATTAACAGACACTTGACATCACAGGATTAACAGACAATTGACAATCACCAGATTAACAGACAATTGACAATCACCAGATTGACAGACAATTGACAAATACCAGATTAGCAGACACTTGACATCACAGGATTAACAGACAATTGACAATCACCAGATTAACAGACAATTGACAATCACCAGATTAACAGACACTTGACATCACAGGATTAACAGACAATTGACAATCACCAGATTAACAGACAATTGACAATCACCAGATTAACAGACACTTGACATCACAGGATTAACAGACAATTGACAATCACCAGATGAACAGACAATTGACAATCACCAGATTAACAGACAATTGACAATCACCAGATTAACAGACAATTGACAATCACCAGATTACCAGACACTTGACATCACAGGATTAACAGAAAATTGACAATCACCAGATTAATAGACAAATGACAATCACCAGATTAGCAGACACTTGACATCACAGGATTAACAGATAATTGACAATCACCAGATTAACAGACAATTGACAATCACCAGATTAACAGACAATTGACATTCACCAGATGAACAGACAATTGACAATCACCAGATTGACAGACAATTGACAAATACCAGATTAGCAGACACTTGACATCACAGGATTAACAGACAATTGACAATCACCAGATTAACAGACAATTGACAATCACCAGATTAGCAGACACTTGACATCACAGGATTAACAGACAATTGACAATCACCAGATTAATAGACAATTGACAATCACCAGATTAGCAGACAACTGACATTCACCAGATGAACAGACAATTGACAACCACCAGATTAACAGACAATTGACAATCATCAGATTAACAGACAATTGACAATCACCAGATCAACAGACAATTGACAATCTACAGATTAACAGACAGTTGTCAATTCTCAGATTAACTGACCAGTCGTGCTGCCACCATATTGCTGGAATATTACTGTCATCCCGCTGAAGTAATTACCCCACAACAAAATTCTCCAGTTTCAATCAGCTTACACATCATTTTTAACATTTGCTGAGCCCAAAATATAAAAACATTCACAATAACTATACCACTGAACCTCATCTCGCACAAAACCACGAGTACATCTTGTGGAATGTTAACTTGAAAGAGGGGAGATAATTCAGTCATCACAAAAAAGTGCAGACCACTAGAAAATCAAACATTACATTATTAGCAGTTATCTAAACAGATCCTCCTCTCTGCTTCAGCGCACACGATAGACCAGCTGCTGCAGCTACCCCTGAGTGATGTAGAGGAGTGCCACCTACAGACGTACCTCTTGGAGAGCTCGGAGCCACACTCCGCGGAGCTCCTTGTGATGCACTACCTGCAGCGGGCGCGGTACATCGAGGCAATCCGGCTCAACGAGAAGATCAAACACCGGGTGATGGTGAGCTGGTTAAACTGAGGTGTCACTGTTGATTCAACTATTGATCATTACCGTGCCTTGCAATTGCGTAAATTGTGAAATTATTGTGAAAAATGCTTGTGCCCTTAGTATATTGTCATGTGAGGCACACTGCATGTGGAGGAAACGATGACATAGGTAACAAAGTTCACAAGCAATGTTATTGAACACTAGATAGAAACGGTGCTTCTCACCCATTTCCACATCAAGTGTGGTCCGTGTGTGTACGCAAATTAATCAAGCAGTTATGACAGTCGTCAACTGTGTATATCGACGACGGATTTCTTGGTAACCTTGGCAAATACAGTAAACTCAAAAAGATCACTAATTTTAATTTGTTATAGCCTTATTTTGTTATAAGCATATATACAGCATATATACAAGATATGGACAGGACCAAAAAACAGTTCATTATATCTGGCAGTTCGTTATGATATATATAATATGAGGGTGTTCGTTATAAATGTTTAGTATAATCTTGTTATACATACAAAACACTGCACGCATTGAAGGAGGAGTCTTTATTTTCCCTGGTACAGACGGAGACCAGTGCTCGGGCCAGGGAGAGGGCTGCGGCAAGGAACTCGATCGTGGATGGATTTTTCCGCGCATTGCCTGCACCACAGAAGAAGCTAGTCGGCGATCATCCAAGCATGCCCAGAAAGACTGTCGGGAAGAGGATCGATGGTAAAAAGCTGGATTAGGACTCATTTCTTTGCCACTGCATTTTGATTTTTTCAGATGTTTTTTTCTCTCTTAGAGCATAATCTGTTATTCATAAAATGATTTTGCTGTTTCACAACTGTTATTGAGCTCTTACTTAAAAAGGGTGTTCAGTGGAAGTATCTTTGCTCCTCAGTGAGACGACCAAAGCCCCTCTCTACCGTTGTGACGCAGTCAGAGAGGTCAAAGGTTGTTTCCCACTCCAGCCTCATTCTGGCGATGATGGAGAAAGTAGAGGAAGTGAAGCATCACCAGGAGTCCCCGAGAAGGTGAGATAACTCAGTAATCACATGAAGTGCAGACCTTTAGCAACAGGTGACCCGTGAAGATCTGGACCCTGTTCCACAAAGCGACATCTTCCCGAGGCAAGAGAGTTAACTGACTATAAAAGTCCAGTTTCAAACCCTTGCCGAACCAGCACTTGAACTGAGGTGGATTTTTGAGCTTAAAACGTTCCACACGCACGGTCTCAATGACAGAATGGTTGGCTGATTAAATTCCCCCTTGGTCAACTTGCTGGTATTATGGAGTTACATTTTGGCTGGACTAACGAGTACAGTCCAATCAAATCGAGCATCAAATTCGAAATCCGGTTCGTAAACTGTCCTGCAGATTTTGGTCGATTGCAGGATTTGCAAAGCATGTGCATCACCAACTCGTTGTCAACAGATATTTTCCAAATCTTTTCATGTTTTTAATCAAGGTGCTCACGCATTGCGAGATGTAAGACCCATTTTATCACAACATAGACCTTGATTATCGATCAGATCATCTTGACTGGGCGCCACTGTTTTGTTTGAAGTAAATGCAAGTGATACGAGAGGTGGAATCTGATTGGTCTAAAGGAGAGGCTCAGAAGGGACATAACTGGTAATAGCCACTGGTGGCGCTACGACAGAGCCCAGGAATTCCAGCTTAGTTCGGCTAGGGTGGAAACTAGACTTTTAAAGTCAGTAAACTCTCTTGCCTCGGGAAGATGACAAAGCGATTGTAGCGCTAAGACGATCGTACTTTAACTCCTGTACTTTGACATAGACTTACGGCAGTCTTAGCACTAAGATCGTTTTGTGGAACAGGGCCCTGGGTAGAGAATATGTCTTCAGCAACCCATGCTTGCTGTAAGTCTATGCTTGTCGTATTAGGCAACGAACGGGATCAGGTGGTCAGGCTTGCTGATTTGGTCCAATAGCGTGGATTGATGCTCATGATGTCACTGGATTGACTGGTCCAGACTCGCTTATTTTGCAGACTGCTTTCATATAGATGGGATATTGCTGAGTAGAGCGTTAAACAACAAACAAACTATTGGCAGGTTGCGGCAATGCAGCTAAGCAGTATGATGACGACTTCATTTTTAATCAACACTTACACTTTCACTGCTATAATATTTTATTAAGTTACAAATGATAAAAACTAGAAGTGGTGTTGTGAATTCATTGTCAACATGGAATGGGTTTGTCCCACTTGCACATATAGACAGTCGACACCTGGTGTCCAAATACTGGGAAGATGTAGACAGCTCTGTGTTCCATTTGTTTCAGGGAGGAGGAGAAGCAGAGTGACCTCGGACCCTTTTTGTGTACACCAATCACTCCACGGAAAAAACTGAGATTAAGGTATGTCAAAATCAACTAGCACCATGGACGTGAGGCTTAAAAAAGTCACTTGAAGCCTGTTTTCAAGTCATGTTTTTAACTCTTGGGGGAAGAAACTTGGGGATTTTTAGGTTCCTAGTTCCCCATGCTTGTCGCAAAAGATGACAACACAAGACTGATGGTTAGGGCAAAGCGATCGACTTCATTCTCGACTTACGAGAGTAGTAGCTCTACGCCTTGTGAAACTGGCCGAGGTTGTGTGATTGGCTGATTATGTTTCATCGTACTCTGATGTAATATTGTTTCTCATGATTTCAGTCTTTGGTTTGTCTTGGTCAGTGCACCGTGATTTACAGACCATCTCGATATAGCTGCAATATGGCTGACCGGACAACATTGTTGCAGCGTTGACTTGTCATGTCATAGATTTGGATTCTGGAGTGATGTGTGAAGTCACTTGAAGCCTGCTTTCAAGTCATGTTTTTAACTCATCCTGTACATTGCACATTACTCTTTCTGCCAAAGTCCTTACTGAAAATGAATGAAAAGGGCTTTCATGATATCATTCCGTGACTCTGTAAGGCTAAAATGAAAGATATTGTCTATTCATATCTGTACACCATATGGATACAGGAGAACAAACTTCAGCGTGAACGAGGCTGTGGTGTGATTGGAACTGATGTAGCAACAGACGAGTCAACACTTACATGTTGAGGAAATCACCAAAGGGGGCACTTGTTAAAACTATATACACGTCAAATATGTTGTCAGATTGATTGGTAGAGAAGTACCGTATATTGCTGTGTATAAAGTGACCTCACGTAGAAGCCGACCCCCCCTGTACACGCCTTCAAAATCGACCCAAAATCCTATACTCCGTGTATTAAGTGACCTGGAATGAAGCACATCACAAGTGCGCACACAAACTTGGTAGAAATGTCCTTGTAACTAAACCCTTTTGATAATAGATACAAAGCAATTACATTCCCCTCCTACCCTGCTGTGTTTTCTGTAGAAATGTCTGTAATCTAAACAAGAAAATATGAACTGTTTAGTAGGGGTGTTGATTAAGATTCCTTACTGATTGGCCTTGAAGTTGATTTGGGGGTGCTTATATGGACAGGATGCTTACTGGAGAGGGTGCTTATTGGAGAAACCCGTGAAGATCCGGGGAAGAATAGGTCTTCAGCAACCCATGCTTGCCGTAAGAGGCGACTATGCTTGTCGTAAGAGGCAACTATCGAGATTAGGTGGTCAGGCTCGCTGACATTGCTGAGAATGGCGTTCATAAACAAACAAGCAACCAAGCTTATTGGATAGGGACATATGTTGTGTGTTGTTGAAATGTTGTTTTATGTGTTGTGTGTTGTTGAACGTTGTTATGAGTTGTTGTATATGTTTCTGTTGTTGCCAGTGAGGTCCAGGACGTGGTGTACCCGACCCGAGTGTGCAACTCTGCCTCGGACAGACACAGCTTGTCAGCGTACCAAGTCACCCGGGACCCTGCGGTGCTCAACTCTCCCCTGTCAGTCAACAAATCTCTGCAGGAGACACTCCGCAGGTAGCACAGATGAGCAGGCAGCTAGTTGGCCTGTAGTCAAACAATTCCATCAAGAATTGAGGCACTGATGAAACTTGGGGATTTTTAGGTTCATAGTACCCCATGCTTGTCGCAAAAGATGACAACACAAGACTGATGGTTAGGGAAAAGCGATCAACTTTATCCTCGACTTACGAGAGTAATAGCTCTATGCTTTGTGAAACTGGACGAGGTTGTGTGATTGGCTGATTATGTTTCATCGTACTCTGATGTAACATTGTTTCTCATGATTTCAGTCTTTTGTTTGTCTTGGTCAGTGCACCATGATTTACAGACCATCTCGATATAGCTGCAATATGGCTGACCGGACAACATTGTTGCAGCGTTGACTTGTCATGTCATAGATTTGGATTCTGGAGTGATGTGTGAGGGCTCACTCACTCACTCACTCACTCACTCACTCACTCACTCACTCACTCACTCACTCACTCACTCACTCACTCACTCACTCACTCACTCACTTGGAAATCAGGTCTTAAGGGCCATTTGATCACATTTTTCATTGTGTATTGATTGAACAGAATGGCTGTTGTACTTTTTCAGTAAGAAGAAGTCCCGGTATTCTACTGCAGGAACGATGTCGCTCCTCCAGACACCGAAGGTCCGCAGGAAGTCCCCGTCTCGTGTTTCTATGCCCTCTTCACTGCGCACGCCACAGTCTATACTCAAAGTGCGACGTCTCATAACAAAGTCCCCCAGTCCAGCTTCCAGTACCCTCGGTAGGATGATTAGTGGCTTTAGTGACAGCCAGCAATGAATTGTGTGACCCCCAACAAATGCATTGTGTGACCCCAACTAATGCATTGTGTGACCCCCAACTATTGCATTGTGTGACCCCCATCTAATGAATTGTGTGACCCCCAACTAATGCATTGTGTGACCCCCAACTAATGCATTGGGTGACCCCCAACTAATGCATTGTGTGACCCCCATCTAATGAATTGTGTGACCCCCAACTAATGCATTGTGTGACACCCAACTAATGCATTGTGTGACACCCAACTAATGCATTGTGTGACCCCCAACTAATGCATTGTGTGACCCCTGACTAATGCATTGTGTGATCCCCAACTAATGCATTGTGTGACCCCTGAATAATGCATTGTGTGACCCCCGTCTAATGCATAGTGTGACCCCCATCTAATGAATTGTGTGACCTCTGGCTAATGCATTTTGTGACCCTCAACTAATGCATTGTGTGACCTCTGGCTAATGAATTGTGTGACCCCTGACTAATGAATTGTGTGACCCCCCAACTAATGCATTGTGTGACCCCTGTCTCATGCATTGTGACCCCCATCTAATGCATTGTGTGACCCCCGTCTAATGCATTGTGTGACCCCCGTCTAATGCATTTTGTAACCCCCGTCTAATGCATTTTGTGACCCCCATCTAAGGCATTGTGTGACCCCCAACTAATGCATGTGTGACCCCCATCTAATGAATTGTGTGACCCCCTACTAATGCATTGTGTGACCCCCTACTAATGCATTGTGTGACCCCCAACTAATGCATTGTGTGACCCCCGACTAATGCATTGTGTGACCCCCTACTAATGCATTGTGTGACCCCCAACTAATGCATTGTGTGACCCCCTACTAATGCATTGTGTGACCCCCAACTAATGCATTGTGTGACCCCCTACTAATGCATTGTGTGACCCCCTACTAATGCATTGTGTGACCCCCTACTAATGCATTGTGTGACCCCCTACTAATGCATTGTGTGACCCCCTACTAATGAATTGTGTGACCCCCAACTAATGCATTGTGTGACCTCTGACTAATGCATTGTGTGACCCCCATCTAATGAATTGTGTGACCCCCGACTAATGCATGTGTGACCCCCATCTTATGAATTGTGTGACCCCCGACTAATGCATGTGTGACCCCCATCTAATGAATTGTGTGACCCCCAACTAATGCATTGTGTGACCCCCATCTAATGAATTGTGTGACCTCCGACTAATGCATTGTGTGACCCCCATCTAATGCATTTTGTGACACCCAACTAATGCATGTGTGACCCCCATCTAATGAATTGTGTGACCTCCGACTAATGCATTGTGTGACCCCCATCTAATGCATTTTGTGACACCCAACTAATGCATGTGTGACCCCCATCTAATGAATTGTGTGACCCCGGACTAATGCATGTGTGACCCCCCTACTAATGCATGTGTGACCCCCAACTAATGCATTGTGTGACCCCCATCTAATGAATTGTGTGACCCCCGGACTAATGCATTGTGTGACCCCCCACGAATGAATTGTGTGACCTCCAACTAATGCATTTTGTGACCCCCTGCCTTGTCCGGACTTGTACAAGCAGCCACACACGTGCTTGCACGTCACTATAATAGTGCAACAATCTTAAACGGGACGTTAAACCCCATTTCACCTCACATGATAGTGTCGGAAGTTTGTTTATGCTTTCAATACTATGTATTCACTCACACTATTTTACAACTTGTTTGTATTTCAGTACATTTGGTCAAGAGTAGGCATTTGTTGTCTCTTTCCAGATCTTTCTGACAAGACTCCCACCGGGGCACATCGCCCTAAGAGGCTTGGGTTTGCAGAGAAGCTGTCTATGGCAGGTGTCGCGGCCAAACTAAAACAGCCAGCTTCCGTACCCTCCACACCAAAACAGTTGTCCTTTGCTGATGTACCCAGCACGTCTGGACGGCACTCAACATCAGGGGCGGTGCCATCAACACCCAAACATCTCCGCTTTGTGGAGCCGACAATGATTGACGATGATCGGACGCCGGTCAAGAAGAAGCCTGCATCCCCCAAATCACCGCCCAGCCCTCGGTCCGTCAAGAACAGGAGTCCCACGCCAGAAAGGTGGGGTTGCTTGTTTACATATGAAAGCTTAAGGCAAAATGGCCTGAATGAGAAAAGTGGGGGCGGGGATGTCCAGTCATCTAAGATGCTGTGATTTGCTTTGCAGAGTTGCTTCCCTTAGCTGAGGCAGAATCCTATGAGTTATCAACCTTCTAATGCAAGTTATGTCTGAATCCATAACAGATTAAACAGAAAAGCCAGGGCATATATTTTCTAAGGTGGGATTGTGTATGCGAGGTCAAGTGTGACTAGATTTTAGCGTGGAAGAATTTGACCTCCATTTTTGAGGAGTGAGCCTTGAGAAGATTTTGAAAAGTCATTGAAATATGTGGGTGAAATTTTCCATGATTCCTGTCTACATATATGCCTTGTCCCCCGTAACAGCCTGTCTCCCAAGATGGCTGAACGCATGGACAGTTTGATACGCCCCCCTATTCGAACTGACCGACAACGTGGGGCGGATGACATTGCTGACCCTGCAGATGAAGATGTCGATGATGACATCACTTTCAACTTTAACCCAGCTGATTCAGGTACAGGCATATCTAATGCAATTTTACCCCCCAAATCTGACATTTACAAACGTCTTTTGTGTCTTTCTGAAAGCTCAAAGATGCCTTGTCCCCAAATGACATCTATTTCAAGAAGATTTTGCGAATAATAAAACAGTTACCCCATCTCTTCTATCTTCAGTAAGGCTTAAACAGAGGTATAAAGCTTTAGTCCAACTCACTCACTCACCCATCAACCAACCCAGTTATTCGCTCACTTGTGTTTTCAGATGAGATGGAGATCGATGATGATGCCCCCACTCCTCCCGACTTGTCGCCATTTCTTCCAAAATCTGCCATTGACTTCCAAGGAACTGAACCCAATGTCCAGGCTGGGCCAGGTTTGGTCAGAAAAGCTGAGGTGGTGCAGGAGGAGCATGAAGAGGAACCTGCTGATGATGAGGATGTTGTTGACCTTACGGTTGATGACATAGAGGCTGTGCCTCAGGTTGTCATGGAAACAAGGACTGTTGTAGCCGAGCCATGTGTTGTACGGGAGACCCGGGCGGACAGCACTGAGGATGTGGGTGTGGTGGAGGACGAGCGGGATCATGTGGAGGGGGAGATGGAGGAGGAGGAGCAGGATGGGGAGGCCAATGTCACTTCCACTCAAGCTGATGACAGTGAGGACTTTTCCCCAGACACATCAGGGGAGGTAGAAATCAGGGCCTCTCCTGCTCGGTCCACTCGGTCTTCCCCGGCCAGGTCATTGAGGGAATCCCCAGCCAGGTCTTTGAGGGAATCCCCGGCCAGGTCATTGAGGGAATCCCCGGCCAGGTCATTGAGGGAATCCCCGGCCAGGTCATTGAGGGAATCCCCGGCCAGGTCATTGAGGGAATCCCCTGCTAGATCAACGAGATCTTCACCCACTAGATCATTAAGGGCATCTCCTGCAAGGTCTTTGAGAGAGTCCCCAGCAAGATCTTTAAGGGAATCTCCAGCAAGATCCTTAAGGGAATCCCCAGAAAGAACCCGAGAGTCCGCAGCTAGGGCATCAACATCTCGAGCCTCAACATCTCGAGCCTCAAGAGAGTCTCCAGAACCTTCCTCACCAGGAGTAACATCAGAGCAAACAGAGGAAGCGAGATCTAGATCTCCCAGAAAGGATTCTCCAAGGAGACGGGAACAGTCTTGGCTGAAGATGGAGTCTCCCGTCAAAGTGTTTGATGAGTTGTTTGCAGAATCCCCTGGCAAGTCAACACGGAGTGCAACTAAGAAGATAGTGGATGGAGTGAGTGAGGTTTCCACCTCCTCCTCAAGCAGAAGAACCTCGAGAGATACGTCTCAGCTCTCGCCAACGAGGCGATCAAACAAAGCAGAGACTGCACTTGAGAGTTCTCCAGAGAGGCCCAAGTCTGCCTCTCCGAGTCGTCAGACATCTCGACAAAAAGCCAAACCATCCCCCTCTGCCAGGAAGTCAAGGAAAGCGGATGAGGCTTCTCCAGAAAGGTCCAGGGTAGATGATGACGTTGCTGTTGCTAGAGCTGTTTCAGCTTCTCCCAGCAGGAGGGCCTCCAAGGCTGCTGCAAGGGTTTCCCCTGGAAGAAGAAAATCTAAGAAAGAGGACCTCCAAGCTGTTTCTCCAGAAAGAGCAAGTTCCACTTCTCCAGCAAGACAAACCTCCACTCGAGCTTCTCCGTCAAGAAGGAAGTCTGTGAAAGAGAAGGTGGAGGCCTCATCTCCACCGAGAGAAGGATCGGCATCTCCGAGTCGCAGATCATCGAGATCGGGAGCTCAGAGGTCCCCAGCCAGAGGAAGGAGAGGAGTACAGGCAGAGGAAGTGGCAGAGGCATCACCTGAACGAGTCCCGGAGCTAACTGCTGCATCACCAGGGCGACGGTCATCTCGGAAACAGTCCGGCCGTCCCAAATCTCCAGGCAGAAAAACAAAGGAGACAAATATCGAAGAGGAAGTACAGGCATCAAAGAAAACACCAGAGAAGACTGAGGAAGCACCGGTGGTCAAGTCTCCAGCGCGGACAACACGGACTCGAGGGGCATCTGTTGAGAAGACTGAGGAAGCACCGGTGGTCAAGTCTCCAGCACGGACAACACGGACTCGAGGGGCGTCAGTGGAGAAGACTGAGGAAGAAACAGTGGTCAAGTCTCCAGCACGGACAACACGGACTCGAGGGGCATCTGTTGAGAAGACTGATGAAGAACCAGTGGTCAAGTCTCCAGCGCGGACAACAAGGACTCGAGGGGCATCTGTGGAGAAGACAGTGAAGGCATCACCAGGTCGAGGTCGACCGAGGAAACAGATGACACAGCTGAAGGAGGTCGAGGAAACAACAGAGAAGGCAATGCAGCCATTGTTTGTCAACACTGACTGTAAGTTATTTTGATGGTGATTTTTAGGTATAATTTGACTACAAAATGAGATATTTGTAAATTTCATGGTTTGACTTTGAAGGAATTTAGATAAATTTTGGATTGGTGTTTTGCCTTGACAATGTGCTTAAAGAAGTCATTGAAGATATAATCAATATTTTGGAAATAAAGGTCTGTTAAGAATTTGTCGCCTGTGTTACAGTTCAGTATGGATATACTTGTAAAAAAATATGGCAGCTGTGATATCCTGTTTCATGTAATAATAATTTTTATTTCAACATTTTAATAATACTCATTGTGTCATTAATGTGAGACTGTCCTGTCTGACCGTGACTCACTAAAGGCAACAAAACTTGTATCTCTAGTATCCGACTCTGATGTTGGACCGGTGTCTCCGATCAGACGCTCACCTCGGCTGATGATGAAGACTCTGTCCAAACAGCTGACGGACAGCGAGGGGGAGGGAGAGTCGGAGACGGAGGTACTGCACTTTGACACCGAGTCTGCAAAGAGGAGGCAGACAAGGCGTACATCTGCTCAGAAACAGAAGGTGAAATAACCAGGATTATTTTGTTCCAGTTCGGGTTTCTTCACTTTGTCCCTGTCAGAAATCTGGGGCAGAGTAGATCCAAGTGCAGTTTGGGGTACTGTCCCTGTCAGAAATCTGGAGCAGAGTAGATCCAAGTGCAGTTTGGGGTATTGTCCCTGTCAGAAATCTGGAGCAGAGTAGATCCAAGTACAGTTTGGGGTATTGCCCCTGTCAGAAATCTAGGGCAGAGTAGATCCAAGTGCAGTTTGGGGTATTGTCCCTGTCAGAAATCTGGAGCAGAGTAGATCCAAGTGCTGTTTGGGGTACTGTCCCTGTCAGAAATCTAGGGCAGAGTAGATCCAAGTGCAGTTTGGGGTATTGCCCCTGTCAGAAATCTAGGGCAGAGTAGATCCAAGTGCAGTTTGTGGTATTGTCCCTGTCAGAAATCTGGAGCAGAGTAGATCCAAGTGCTGTTTGGGGTACTGTCCCTGTCAGAAATCTAGGGCAGAGTAGATCCAAGTGCAGTTTGGGGTATTGTCCCTGTCAGAAATCTGGAGCAGAGTAGATCCAAGTGCAGTTTGGAGTTTTGTCCCTGAAGTTTACCTCGGCACTCCTCTGTCCACGATTTGAGAACATGGCAAGAAGCCAATGATGCAATCAACTTTTTAGCTCACCTGACTGATAATGAGCTGATGTGGTGTTTTGTCGTTTTGTTCCATTTTTGATATCTCCGCAGAACTACGCCTTTGGAGCTCATAGAATTCAGTTTTGACTTAAAATTTGTTGAAAATGTCATTTTTGACCATTTCTGCATGTATCATGATGAACGTTGATGTGCAGCAAGTATGTGGTATGACACATGGTCATTTCTATTCATTTTAAGTGTGATGAAGCTATTCTCATCTGTATCCTAATAGTGGATGTGAGCAATCAACATATCCTCCATGAAGGTACGGGTAGAATTGGTCGGCAGCATGCCATGCTTGTCAGAAGAGGCAACTAAGGGGATCAGGTGGTCAAACTTGCTGACTTGGTTGATGCATGTAATGATGCTCATGATAGTGACATAGCTGAAATATTGCCGAGTGTGGCGTTAAACCACAAACAAACAAATACATGAGGCGATTATGATTGACAGGTTGTCGCAAATTTATGAAATGTACCACAAGCATAACGACAATAAAAATGTGAGCAACTGGTTGTGAACGTGAGACCATATGTGTCAGTGTTATGACGTGTTGTGATTGCAGGAAGAAAGCGCTGTGTTCAAGACTCCACCCCGACCATCCCGGGCCAGTGCCCCCCTCACACCCCCGGAGTCCGGCAAAGACTCCCCAGACAAGACCGAGTTGGAGGAGGTGTGTATCTAGAGAAATGTCACAGTTCACAGATGTATGGAAGCATCACAAGTTAAACTATCCACGAAACTCTTGCCCCTGTTTCAGTTCATGTTTCAATTCTGTATCGATATTTACGGTAATACAGTAAACTATGTTTATTATGAACATGCTTATAACAAACTGACAGATATACCGAGCTGTTCTTTTGGTCCCAGCCATTTGACATATATTTTATCATATAAAGTTGATGGATATAACGAACACACTCATTATGTATATTACAAACCCACCTTGTGGTCCTACGTGTGCTCTGTCAACGATACGTAAGAGTAAAACGAACTGTTAATCCCTGAGCTGAGCTCCTTGCGTGTCTCCAATCTGCCTGTCAAAGTGCGGCTGTTCAAAGCATCAATTAACAATTGAAGGAAATTGATTTACTCTTAAATACTGACACCTTGTCCTCATATTACACCCTCACTTAACAACAGTAACACAGTGATCGAAGTGGATGTATTCTGTACATGTACAGTGCACACTTTTGTTGTTTATTGTGTAACATGATGTCAGATGACATGATAAAACATGTCTGACTGTCGAAATGTTTATAAAGAACGACAGATATAACAAACTATAATTAGGGGTCCCTTTGAGGTCGTTATGACCGTAGTTTTACGGTTTGCAATAACCTGTCCTGATGACCTCTTTGGCTGGTGTTACGTGACCATAAAGCAAATTGTGAAATCTGATAGTATATCATAAGAAGAAGTCTCCATTGATTGTGAACGGAAGACAACAACGTCCTGTTAGCTGCACCTCATGCAACAAGGACAAACTCACACAGCGCCAGTGACATGGAGTGATACTTGTTGTGTTGTGACTTCAGTATTGCGATATGTATCGGCGGGTTGGGTTGGTTTACTTTGTCGCCCCTAGAGTGAGTGAGTGAGTATGGTTTTACGCCGCTTTTAGCAATATTCCAGCAATATCACGGCGGGGGACACCAGAAATGGGCTTCACACATTGTACCCATGTCGCGAATCGAACGAGGGTCTTCGGCATGACGAGCGAACATTTTAACCACTAGGCTACCCGACCGCCCCCTTCACCCCTAGAAGTGGCGGACTAGCGAGTCTCAGTTGCTGAAGAAATACCTGTTTCATCAAGTTGTGATGTGTCCTGTTGTTGTCAGTAATGATATCAAGTAAGACTGATGAAGTTCATATATCCAAGCTTCCTCCAAATTCAGGAAAATGATTTTGTTACAGTTTCCCTTTTCTGACTTATTTCTTTGTATTTAAAGACAAAGTCAAGACGCAAATCTCCAGCCAGGAAGTCTGTGGCTTCAGCTCGACACTCTACCAGGATAAGATCAAAAGAGGTTACCATGGAAACACAAGAGTCAGTTGCCTCAAAATCAGGTAAAGTTGATAAAATTTGTTGGAAATATGTTTGTATAGAAATGTTGACTAAAGTCTGTCAGTGATGAATTAGCCCAATGACATGCAAGTCTAATTATTGTACCTTAAACATTTCCCTGAATTGTATTAGATGTCGTATCAGGTGGTTGAAATGTTGGTTGTGTATTATTGTACTAAAACAATGTAGATTGTTGCTCCAAGCGGTGTGTCACGCATACTCACTAACTCATCTTCCACAGAAGTTGCTGCTGCTGCTGCCAACACCTCGTCTTCCAGCTTTCTGTTCTCTGAGCCAATGTCGCTGGAGCCAGAACTACAAGGTGGGTACCTTGCCTTTCTCCGACAGCCTTGCTAAGGTTGGAACATGTCTTTACACTGACGGACTTACTGCCATCTGTTAGTCAACAAGATCTAGTTGTCAGAAAATCTGAAGAGATGCAGAATCAGCCATCTTTTCAGCCACTTTTGACAGACTGTTTGATCTTATGCTGTGTGCAGTGTTGAGTCCATTAACTGTAGCCTCTTTGTTTTACTTCAGCGAGACTCAGAGAACCGGGAACGCCCATCAAGGCGTTCGTCTTCTCCCCACCGATACAGAGGAAGAGGTCAGCGCCTGTCGTCAAGGAGGATCCTCCGACACCAGTTACCTCCCTTCTTCCCCCTCCCACAGGGATGGACGACGGAGCAGGACCTTCACAGAAACCAAAGACTAGGAAAGCAGTGAAGAAGGAGACGTAAGTACTTTGAACATTGCAGGAGACATGCTGGGTGGTTTTGTGTTACCTGCTCAACATCATTTTTTTTTCTTTTCTCCTCTGACCATAGTGCTGACATCACTTGGTTTATCTCAGTCCTGTAGGACCTCAGTCAGCACTGACAGGAATCCATATTGAAACTTGTGTTTGTTTGTTGGTTGTTTAACGCCCCACTCAGCAATATTCCAGCTTATGAGTGGTCTGTAAATACAGAAGGCGGCAGCAACATAAATAATCGAGCCTGGACCAGACAATCCAGTGTTTGACATCATGAGCATCGATCTATGGAATTCGGATACGATGACATTCATCAAACAAGCCTGACCACCCGATCCCGTTAGTCGCCTCTTACAAACATGCGTTGCTGAAGATTAGTTCTGACCCGGATCGTCACTTGGGTGTTGAACTTGTGACTTACACGATGCACCACAACCTGGCGGCAGTTGTGACCTTATAGAACATATCACATTGTTTCCCATGGATGAGTTGATAGAGCGTCTGCCTGGATACTTGAAGGTCGCTGGGTTGGTCTGTGATCGTGTCATAACAAAAGCCTTTAAAAGATGGTACAGTCATCTCCTGCGATAACGCGAGTCTTGGGGTTCATGGGCGACCCTGCGTTATCAGACACCCACGTTATTTCAGTTATGGAATGTAGGTCGGGTGATAGTTCAACTAACAAGGACATGAATATGTGTATGACACTTAAAGACATAAATGTACTTGGAAACGATAGAAAAATTGATGTGTGTTTGTGAGAAAAATATATGTGTATGATGGTATTTTTCTGTTTTTTTTCTTCAAGTAAGATCGATCTTTTGTACAAGTTTATGTACTTGTTGTTTTCCTGCCTGCTGCTCTGAATGAAACAAGGATTGATCAGACTGGTCGGGTCACTTTAGTGAGTAGGGTATCAATGTCAAACTGACATCGGATTACACTGGCATTCGTCAGAACGAGTACAAGCTGACGAACACGCACAGACACACACAGCTGATGAGGTTGCCACCTGCCATTATGAAATCAGTGTTAATATGTGATTTTCAATGTTAATTACATTGCTATTTAACTTTCAGGTTTAATTAAATTTAACCATTCAAATGCAACTGGAGTGATTTTGTTGGTTATTTTTAGCTTAATGCCCCTCTCTTACAAATAGCTGTTGCAGCCTCCTAGAAACATCAAACTATCATGTTTGTTTAACGCCGCACTCAGCAATATTCCTGCTATATGATGACGGCTTGTAAATAATCAAGCCTGGACCAGACAATTCAGTGATCGATATCGTGAACGCCATCAGGGTCGAATGACATGCTTTCAAGCAAGTCCGAGGTATCTTGTGTAGTAAAAGTGTATCAATTATTTCAGAAGCAAGAAGAAGAAGGTTGCAGAGCCTCCCCACAGTTCCCCGAGCGACAGCCCCATAAACTTTGTGAGCCCCGCCCCCCAACGCCGAGTGACGAGAGCCATGCAGGACAGGGAAGCTGCAGCATCCGGGACGACATCAACTGCAGCAGTGACAACAGCATTCAAGCGAAAGACAAGGAAGAAGGTGTCAAGATTAAATTGAGTGATGCAAACATTTCCGATACAGACTTCCTGTTACCCGAAAAGTGTTATTCACATGGATCTGAAGAGTTTTGGCCAAGTTTTTAAGAACCTGTCGAGGAGATTCCATGTTTGTGACATGGCGCTTTGTAGGAGATATTGTATTGTGTATCGTCCATGCTTGCAGGATGTAGTGGTCATTGCGGGATACAACATCAAAATATCGTCAAATTTTATTACTTGTATGATAGCATTTACATCTCTTGATACCATGGCGAAAGAGTCCCTGGTTTTCCATTAATGTGAATTGAATTGGCACCATGTACCTGATTATGAATAACGCTAGATCGATCAATTACAACGTCAACTCTCAGGGTTGATCTCAGGGTTGATCTCAGGGGTCAAGGGTGGGCACTGACAGACCAGTACTTTCTCTGGAGCCAGGCAATTTTTGGACACACAACAACACAAAACATGTTTGTTCAAGATATACAGTCAACAGATGTTTTTGTTGCCTCGAAATTACATTCTTCCCCCCCCCCCAAAGATGATGAAAAGGTCGGTCAATTATTGTGTACGGTGGTGGGGTGGTCGAGTAATACCCAGTTTCATTCAACACATCATGGCAAGATTTTTGTGTTCGCGTTATCTGAAGATTGTAGCCATGTGGTTAGGGTAGGACTCCAACAGGATGTAAAGACAAGGGAAACAAGTACAGTATGGTAGTGGAATTAAGTGGTTACAATTAGGTCAGATTTTGGAGATTTGGCCATTTTGTGTGAAGTGTCTGATGGCTGTGTTCTGGTGTTGGAGACTGTGTGAATGGTAAAAGTGCTTTTTGTGTCCAGTGATGTTTTTTTTAAGAGAAGTGAATTGCTTGTTTGAAGTCCTCCTCATCATGAGATGATTGTTTTCACGTGTAATAATCTTGGGAGGAAGTGATATGGATGATGTTGGAGATTTAAGAGTGCTGACAGCCGACCTGAATCATAGAATGTTGCGTCTTGTGTTGGTTCTTGCGCCAATCAGATGTTGTCTCTTTCAATCACTTTTTGTGTCCTCGCAGCCTCAATTTTGAAGTTTGATCTTAGCTAAGAAAAACCTCCACAGAATACAACTGTACCTCGTTTAAACACCTTTATGCATGTACATGCCATGGTGCTCAGAAAAGACTGTATGTTTAAAATATAAACTATATAATAGAGCACATTTTTGCCCCATTGTGTTTGTGTTTGGGCCACACAAGAGATACAGAAATAGTATATGCTTTTCTGAATCCTTTGCTCACACATATCAAGAAGTTTGAAGCTATATCACTGATTGACTGATCAGAAAGTTCACCTGACATGGTCTCCAGGACTTCCATGCCGAGTGGTATCATATCGGAGTAAAGACGTGGTTTTAATGAACCTGAGCTATGGAGGATACAGAATGGAGAACATCTTTCTGGTTCTAAGCTTGCAGAAACGGGAAGTTATTTATTTGAAATATACGAAGTGGTTACATAATAATGAACACAGATGACAGTAAAGTTATTTCAACCAATTACTAAAATCTGGGATATTTTGTCAGCTCTTTGTGATTAAATATGTTTAATATCATGGTTATGTTTCATACACAATTATTAATTATTCACACATTTCGTATATAATGTTAAATTGCCAAGAGATTTTTGCAGAAAATAATAACACATTGGCACACGTTCAGCCCATCCGATATGTACTGAATTATGGCTCAACTCCTTTATACAAAGTGATGGGTGCCAGCTCCATCATTCTGCGAACTGTTCTTGCTGATGCTAATGTCAAGATATTTTGTACAATTGTATTATGGAACGTTGGTAACCAAGGAAATATAATTACTGTTGAATCATTAGGAGAAGAAGGTTGGATGCTTAAATGATGTTGAAATTAATTTAATTAAATTCAAGTACAGATTGATTATCTAGCATTCACAGAATGAGTTTCTGAAATAGGTGGATTAAGAACCTGCTCCGTGTGGAAAATAGAGAGAATCATTTCTGTTTATATTTATTTTATACAAGAAGAAAGTTCAAGTAGAATATTCCTTTAGTTCTCACTGTTTTTGGTTCTAGATTAATAAGGTACATCTGTAACAACGATGTATTAAAATGCACAAGATAAAATTGAAACACAAGATGTATCAAATAGGTTTTTGTTGTACTGAAGATAATGTATTTTCTTTATGTTGTGATGTGCAATACAATATTCTAAAATCTATCAACATTTGAATTATTTAATAATGTGGATTATATTTTTGATCTGCTAATTCCTTTTTACATTATGACTTCAAAGAAATTTAGCTAGATAAAATAAACTGAAAAAGCAAAATAATCAAAGAAAATGAAAAAAAGTTTCGATTAAGACACAAGCTACCTAAGGTTAGCATGTGTTGGTATGGTTGTTGACTTGAAGAAAATGAGTGAGTTATGATTTGCTTTGCTGAAGGCTATTATGTGTTATATAAGTTAAGATGTGAATTACTCCGAGGTTAAGGTGCGAGTTACTCAGTGGGTGGATGAACGTGACAATGTAAGCCTGTGTTGTAGGATTTGTACATTTGTTAACATTTTGTAATATGTTGCTTTCGAGAATGTATTGTATGCTTAGTGTTCAGTGAACCATGTGCTGTAAGTCACTGACATATTTGTAAATTGTAAAAGTGTTCTTCTCTGATATATGTATTAAATGTGTATGGAATAAAAGCAAGATTTTCCTAAGTACTGATTTTTCTTGTTCTTGCAGACACTAACAATGAAACTGAAAATGTACTGAAAATATGGAAATTCATTTTGCCCTTGCAAATTTCAGAGATACCGGTATATGGTACATCAGATGCAAGAATCTTCGTTGAAAAAACCCTGCTACAATATGTTATACCAGAGACCATATACCAGTATATGGTCTCTGGTTATGGGGCGGTCAGGTAGCCTAGTGGTTGAAGCGTTCGTTCACCACACCGAAGATCCGGGTTCAATTCCTGACGCTTGCCACGCAGAAGATTCGGATTCAATTCCTGACATAGGTACAATGTGTGAAGCCCATTTCTGGTGTCCACCGCCGTGATATTGCTGGAATATTGCTAAAAGCAGCGTAAAATCATACTCACTCACTCTCTAGTTATAGGTCTTCAGCAACCAATGCTTGCCGTAAAAGGCGGCTATGCTTGTCGTAAAAGGCGACTAACGGAATTGGGTGGTCAGGCTCGCTGACTTGGTTGATGTACGGTCACCGATCCCAATTGCGTGGATCGATGCTCATGATATCAATCACTGGATTGTCTGGTCCAGACTCGATTATTTACAGGCTGTCCTCATATAGCTGAAATATTGCTGAGTGCGTTAACTAACTATATAAGTCCAGTTTCCACCCTTGCAGAACTAGGCTGGAATTCTGGAGTTTCATTTTGGCAGGATTAACGAGTCTATGCATAGTCCAATCAAATTCGTGTTACAAACTAGACATCCGGTCAGTAAACAACATGAATTTCAACATGCTGATTTCAGTCGACTGCAGGACGTGTACTGCCAACTGGGCGTCCACGGATATTTTCCAAATCTTTTCATGTTTTTAATCAAGGTGCTCACGTGATCTGATGCACGTCGCAGGGTAAGACCGTTTTATTACAAAATGGATCGGATTATCAGATGGTCTTGACTGGGCGCCGCCATTTTGTTTGAAGCAAATGCAAGTAATATGAGTGTGGCAGACTTGATCCTTCGTGGAGTTTTGTGATAGCAGTTTCTCGCACCAAAATAAGAGCGACACGATGGTGATCTTTGGCCATTTTCTACCGGACTTTTGTCTACCTAACTTGCCAAGTGCAGATTGGATACCTATCTGAAAACACCAAATTCCTGCCAGCTCTCAACACTATTCCGGATTAATTTAATTAATTATGGGGCCTGTTACTAATAACTGCTGTAACGTATTTCACCCATTGTATTGCCCTTTTTGTTGTAAAACTAAAACTGTTTCAATATAATTTACTGATTGTTCATTCATCTTGTGTGGTCATTTAGTGATCTCACAATTTAGTTCTGTGCCATCGAGAATTTCTGCAGAAACAATTTTTATTTGACCCAACCCAATCCTGCTTATTTTTCACTTGGAGAGTTAGATTAAATGATGCAAATTTTAATAGCATCTCAGACAATGTTCGAGAAATCTTAATACTCCGAATTAATACATAGGCAAATGGTGACGAAATAACTGGATTGTCTGGTCCAGACTTCATAGAGCTGGAATATTGAGCAATGCGGCGTTAAACAACAAACAAACAAACAATACTTGTTAAGCTTAGAAACATTAATTTCCTCTATTCCTTCATGTTTAGTTAGACTGGTATGTGGGCACCAATCTAGCATGGCCAGTGAGACTTTGCATTCAATGCTTCTTTGGTAAGTGGGGCCTAGAATAGCATCAATTTCTTGTTCAAGTTGCATTTTTTTATTAAAGGCCATGTAATCTCACTCCACTTTATGCTTTTGTTTGAAGAGAGACCTTTTCCATAGACGACCCAAGTGTTTGACTTCCTGACTGCACCGTTGGTTAATACCAGTCGTCTTTACTTGGTAAGGGGCTGCAAGTAGCTATGCAGAGTTGCGCCCCTTGGGCACGCCAGAAACCTCTGGTAGAAGGTTCAAATCCCGGTTCGCCCCGATTATGTTTCTAGGTTTGTCAGCACAATACCCTTGCGTGGGTTTCACCAAAGTGGTAAAGGTTTGAGACCTGCATTACGTGGGGCTTTCCTCCCACATCAAGCTGACACACTGATATAAATGGAATACTGTTAAAAGCGGTGTTAAACACAACTAACTCACTCACGCACTCATGGGTTCCTAATTTGTTATATAAAGCCAACTGCCAGTGTTCTCGGAGAGTTACATATACCTAGTCCTACACCAAGACTGGAATTTATATTTTTTAAGTAATTTCTTTTTACTAAAAGCCTCGGCAAGTCTTGATCAAACTTACCAAGTCTAGTTTGCTTGATTCCACACAGCTGAAGAGGAAAGGTTCTTACAAAAATCATTTTTTTAAAGACTGTTTTCACTGACTAGGTGTTAGTCTACATTTACCCGTCAAAGCAGGATATAATACACGCAATACAGCATAAGGGAGGTAACTCTGTATGAATTAGCTCCTGTCGGGAGTTTGTTTATAACTTGCATGTTAACCCAGGCACACGAGTAACTTCTGACCGGCATGTGCTTTGGAATTATCACATCTGCAATGTCCTGCGTAAGCTCATGTAACGAAATCGTATTTCCCGACATCTTGTGAATAGATAGAGTAGATAGACCTAAAGAAGCTGGGTTTTTTAAAATTTTGTTCCCCTGTGAAGCTGCACACACCTCGTTATAACGCGAGTCCACAAAAGACAAAAGCCCACCTTTGTTATAACGTGAGTGTACAGAAGACTGTATAGAGGAACCCCAAGTAACGCTACGGGGAATTTATATGCGCAGTCGGGATCAGAACATAAACACACCCAACCATTCAAGTTCGGGATTGAGCTACGAAGAGAAACATTTCCAGATTCATTAGGGTACGATCACATGTTGCAAAGCCTGATTGATATGTTGAATTTTACGCCGCTTTTAGCAATATTCCAGCAATATCACGGCGGGTAGACCAGAAATGGGCTTCACGCATTGTACCCAAGTGGGGAATCGAACCTGGGTCTTCGGCGTAACACGCCAACGCTTCAACCACAAGGCTACCCCACCGACCACGAGACAAGGGAAAATATCTCCCCACTTTTGTTCTGTACCTTTATCTAAGAAACCCTAACTCCCTCCCTCATTTTATCTATAAGAGTAATCTACATTCCAATGACGGAGTGAATTAATCACATTGAGAAAATGCCAGATTGTTGTCTTAAACTGTTACAATTGGTATTATTCCCAACTTAGTTGTTCACTCATGGTATCGTTCTGACATTAGTTTCCGCTCCATATGGTGTTTGGCATACTGGCCATGTCGTTGCAATTGCTGTGCGGAGTTGCGTCCCTTTGGCACACCAGGAATCTATGATCGTGGGTTCGAATCCGATATTCTCCCTGATCATGTTTCTAGGTTTGTCAGCTTTATCCTGCATCACCTCGGACGTCCTCTCACACCAAGATGGCACGCCGAAATAGAACAGAAATACTGTTCAAAGCGGCGTTAAACCCAACTCACTCACTCAAGCAGTCTGAAACGTAATACAAGTTAGGTGTCGATACTTGCGGAATATCGCCTTCGTTGATTTCTCACACTCAGGAATGAATACTCAAACAACTGAATTGTGACAAAATATAAATTTCTTTATTTCTTTGTCTGATATTAATACATTTGATATACACCACTAACAGCCGAATTACATCGTCATGGTAACCAGAAAATACTGTTTGATTGAAGGCCGCTGACAAGTCAAAACCACGATAAGCAGTAAGTCATGGGTGATGCTAAAAATGAGGATGTAAACAAATAATAAATCAAAATTAATAGACGAAGGAATATTACCATACTCTTTATGAATAGCGATATCTTTCTTGATTTAAAATCCGACGCTTTACTAAAATTGAGACATTTGAAAACCCCAACGATTTCCAATCGTCGAAAATAATTTGTTTTGATAATAATTAAATATATTAGTAAAATATCACTTTTTCGTTACCAATTGTAATTAAATACGTGTTTATATTTTAAGATATTAAACCTTTAATCAAATACCGTAACATGAGTTATTTTTTTTTAAACGATGTGATGTATACTCCTGTTGCATGAAAGTCACAAATGCTAGTTCCAAATAAACATTGTATTTCAACAATCATAAAATTGTGTTCCTGCTTGGTTTAATCAGTGGTTTTCCTTTGAAACGAGAAAACGCCGTTTAGTGTTGAACAACATGGAATTCTATCCGAAATTAATTTTCTACGTGAGTAATTATTTACATATGAATAGCGTTGGACGGAGGAGATAAGGTCTTTGTACCCTTTACACTACACGGGACAAATGAAACATCTATCTGTGCGCTGCAGTTGGAAATATTCGCCCCACTCTGTAATCGTGTAACAAGAGGCTACCCAGAACATGATTGAAATTACGCTCAGGAATCAGCCGAAGAGATTGATATTACCGGAGCCCAGTTGCACAAAGCTATCTTAGCGCTAAGGTGATTGTAACTCCCATACTTTAGAGGCTTACGACAGGGCAACGCTTTGTGCAACGGGGCCCAGATCCTGACTGACAATCGTACACTTATCCGAATTAACAATCCACGAGATATGAACAAAACACACAATCTTGACGGTGCAAGTAAGATACCAGGCTTTCTATACTCAAAAAACACTTTCGAATTGTCCAGTTAAATTTCACAATGTTTAGTCCATTTGGCCACAACAAACCAACCATGATCAAAGATGTTTAATTACCACTACTGAACCTCGACTGAACCTCTTTCTGTATGCTCACGGGGATTATTCATATTTACGACGAGCCCAAAATATGTATATAATTTAAATTATAACAGTCGAGCACCAGTTTCATTCAGCCTCATTTCTAATTCACTGAGCAGGATCCCAGTGACTGCGGATCATCCTCCCCTATCCATGGCATTATATGTCAAATCAGTCATGATAAATACCCTGGATACATCCACCACCACCACCACAACTTCGTGACGTCAACATATCAAATGTTGAAACCGAAACTGGGTTATGGTAATAAGGTATTTATGACATCAGAACTGAGATACAATGCCCCGGATATTCGAGTGAATCAGTTGCCGTAGCTAAATTTGTGACATGGTTGATTGTGTTGATCGCACCCGACAACGTGGACCGTTGCTCATAATGTTGCTTATGTTGTGTGTTCCAGGCTGAAATTTTACAGACCGCCGTGATATGGTAAAATCAATAAACAGAGACTGGGTTTAACAGCTCTTAGTGCGATATTTCAGTACAACACGGTTGTCAGGTTGTGTGCTGAAAACCCGAAGTATCACAGATCATCGGGAGAAACTCGGGCGAGTATGGTCCTGCTACGGATAAGGGACGTAACTCTGCACAAACAAACAAGGACGTGTGATGCACACGGGTAGTCGATATACGCGATATTCGAGAGAAAATACTCGATAATCTGGAAAAAATGGAATATCTTTTTTTATGTGAGTATAAGGATATTAAAACAGGTCCTGAAGGATTTCTTCATAAATACCAAACATTCAATATATTCGAGACAACAGATAAAAATAAGCACCACAGCACAACCATAGATATAATACATATATTGCACTTTTCGCCGACCGTATAAGAATATAGGTTAAAAACTAAAAACACAATATTCGACATATACAAACAACAAAATATACAAATAGCTATTGATGTGGGTACATTGGAGAAGCCGAATGTGGATACAGTATATAGAAAAAGAAACCTTTTGAAAAACACGTATTACAATAACGCTTCTATTTTTACTCGCCGTTTTTTTCATAAAAAATAATCCCATTTGTCTTATTGCATTATAAGAGCGAAGTCAACTTTCCCGATATAACGAATTGAAATATAGTTCGAGGTATCTGAATTTTCTTCGCAGGAATATTATCGTTAATAACAAAAGCTTCGATAAACCGACTATTTGAACTTTACGACTTTTATTCAAGTAATCTGTATGCATTGTGACATATCTATATACTGCTCATATCTTGAAATGGAAATGCTATCTAGAATTTTGATTGTGTGCTTCTCACGAGCACGTCATGGACGGAAGATAACATGACATTTGTCGTGCGACGTCATGGACGGCAGATATAATGACATTTGTCGCGGGACGTCATGGACGGCAGATAACATGACATTTGTCGCGGGACGTCATGGACGGCAGATATAATTACATTTGTCGTGCGACGTCATGCACGGCAGATACAATGACATTTGTCGTGGGACGTCATGGACGGCAGATAACATGACATTTGTCGCGGGACGTCATGGACGGCATATATAATTACATTTGTCGTGGGACGTCATGGACGGCAGATACAATGACATTTGTCGCGGGACGTCATTGACGGCAGATAACATGACATTTGTCGCGGGACGTCATGGACGGCAGATATAATGACATTTGTCGTGGGACGTCATGGACGGCAGATAACATGACATTTGTCGCGGGACGTCATGGACGGCATATTTAATTACATTTGTCGTGCGACGTCATGGACGAAGGGTAATGATTACGTTTATTAAAGGATCGAAAATGGGATCGGTTTGATGCAAGTCTGGTGTATATAATTAAGGAACCCTGCATTTCCTTATGAAGAAAACAGTGCCAACAATACTATATATATTGACAGTAATATTGCATAACCCCTAATTGTACCGCGCACTTTGATATTGTATAGTGGTTACATAATGGAGGGTATTGCACACACACACACACTCTCATACACACCCACACACGCACATGCGCATATGCGATCTCTATGCACTAACAGTCATATGTATTTGACTAGTGTGATAAAGTGAAAAAACTGTTTCCAGCGATATGATTGAGCTGACGAGTTTGCTAATTCTTAGGAATTCAGTAGTTGTCCTTTATTCGAATCTTCGGAACCCAGAGAATATTATCAAACACAAACAAGAAGTGCTACTTAAATGTCGATAATCCCGACTTTGACACAAAGTCTTTGAGAGTTTCCTTTCGTGTTATGATGAAGTCAATCTCAGATTAATTCTTTGAAATGAAACAAAAATGGAACTGGCCTCATTAGCACAAGAATATTGCACAGTTACATATGTCTTTTCAAATGCTAATGTTACAAATGACTTCATAGCGACACCCTGCATTAGTTAACATCTAACGAGAACTCATACCTTTTTGGAACACAACATAATTTTGGTCATTTAATTTGATCAAAGTAGATTCGTGAAGTTGTTCCCGAAGAATCCAGACCGTTTTAATGGTCACTTAGAACACCAGACACACACCACATCATAAACTCTCAGTCATCGCCCCCGGAAAGCATTCCAAACTTCCGGTATCTGTAAGGAGCTTCCGGGTGTTTGCGCATGTGCCAGTTCATAGCATTTCGCTGGCGACATCTATAGTCACAGAAGTCACACTTAAGCGGTTTTTCATCCTTGTGAATTAACAAATGTACCTTAAGATGGCGCTCAGCCGCAAACTCCTTGTAGCATCCGGGCCATGAGCACCGGTAGGCCCGGATGTTGAAATGTTTCACACGAATATGTTCTTGAAGGTGGAACTTCTTCATGAACTTCTTTTTGCAGCCATCATAAACACACGTGTACTCCTTCTTACTGGAGAACTCTTTCGCCAGTTCCAGTTCTTCAGGATTCATTTCTTCCTCACAATACTCTTCCTCCTTCTCCTCGTGGGTTTCTCTGTGAGCATCAAGACTCTTCTCCGTGAAAAACACTTTCCCGCATTCATCACAGCGATAATTATCAATTCCCTTCTTCTCATCACCATGTACCTCTCTCCTGTGTTCGCAGAGATCGGAGAAAGATTTCAGTTGTTCGTCACACACATCACATTGTAATGACTCCGTCTTGAGGTGAAGGCCGCTGCTCAAAGGGAGGTTACTGTTGTAGTTCTCACTGCATCGTTCGCACTGAAAGCTCTGAGGTGCATCCGGGTCCTCCCCTGCCTTGCCCTGAAGGAAACTGTAGTATTCCAAGCCGCAGGTCAGACAGAAGAACTTGACCGGAACGTGTTGCTGTTTGTGGGTCTGTTTCTCATCTGCTGGGACGATTTCGTTGCATACCTTGCAGTGGTAGAGCTCGTGGAACATATTCTTAGACAGAGGGGAATCGTCCACTGTGGAGGTGGGAGACACAGTGACCCTTTCCAAGGGCTCTGTTTGAGGAACTGGGGATGCATTGTTAATGTCTGTGCTGACTGGTGGAGCAGGGACGGGTTCTGGGGGAGCTTGTGGAAGGCCAGCCTTTGGGGAATCTGTTGGAGCTTTGTGTCTTGAGCCTCTTGGTCTTATTCTAAAAGATGTACATATGAAGTTCTCGCCTGATTTTATAAGGTTGCTGGATTGTCGCTTTCTCGGTTTGATGTTGATCAGTGATTTGGAAGACAGGAGCATCTCTTGAAACATGGCACCGTTTGATCCTTTAGTTGTTGCAGTACCTTGGTCTGGGGTTTCAAGGGGTTGTGTCGTTGGAGCGGGGAATTGGTCTGGGTGAAAGGACTTTGAATCCTGGGATTCAGGCACAGTTTGAAGTTTTTTTAATTTATCATCTTCAGTTGAAGTGTCTGCTCCAATACTGTGAGTACTGAGTATAGAGAGCATTGATCCATCGGCAGATATGGAGGCGGACTGACTAGGAAGGGTTGTCGCTACTGGGGTATATAGGCTGTCTTTCTTGGGCTTCTTCTCTGCAAGGAGGTGGGAAAGAACTGGAAGCTTCGGAGGTCGGCCCCTTTTTCTCACTGGCTTACCCAAAGCAGATATTGTAGCATTAGGGTACACCATCATCACAGACTGTGTTGTAGAGGGTGAGTGTGTTGCTGAAGTTGCTAGTGTTGATTCTGAAGTTGCTATGTCCTGGGATGACGTAACAGGGAGAAGCGTCATGGAAGGTTGCGTTGGAGGAGGCACTGGGGGGGCTGGAGGATGAGCCTTGCTTCGAGATCGACGGCTCCAGGGCAGCTTGAGAATACTCGTATACACACCTGGGAACATCGTGTTCTCAGCAACAACTTTCATTTCATTTGACCTCACTGGTTTGGATGCCTTATTTCCCTTGTTGACTGATCCTGGCTTTCTGCCCCTTCTTGCTGGCACATGAGGTTGTGGTTGTGGTTGCTGGGGCTGTTGTTGCTGTTGTAGCTGAAACTGCTGAAGCTGTTGCTGTGGCTGAGGTTGAGATTGTGGTTGTAGTTGGGATTTAGGAGCAGCTTGCACCTGGACGGCCGGCACAGTCTGCAAGAAGGGGATGGCTACTATTTGCTGACCACTACTTGTTTCAACGTTGATATTACTCGTCATAACCCCTTGTCCACCGTCGACGTTGGTGACCGTCGGCAGCTGCATCGACATCTGCACCGGCATCATGATGTTGCACTCGTTCTTGTCACCACTGAGAGTAAATGTCCCCGAGCCGGGCACAGCAGATGACATCACAACCCTGCACTGGTTTGGCATGGCAGAGGTCATAACCAACCCCCCTTGGCTTGACACGTGGGACATGATGACGTCAGATGTCATCATCACACAAGGAGAAGACGACACGGTGGGAGAAGCAGGACTCCTGTCTCCTCCAATCAGCTTCCTCTGTAGCTGTCCGACCAGGGTCTTCTTGTCTTGTGGACCAATGGCACTCTCTGGAGTTGATCTCTCAGACTTCACAACGACTGACAGATCCAAGGGTTGATCTGTTCCAGTTCCAAAGGGGCTGTCACAGCCATGATCTATGAAGCCACTGTCCACGAGTGGAGAGCTCCGATTCATGTCCATGTCAAACATGCCCCTCTCTGAGGAGTCCCTCATGACCTGCTTGTCGTCCACAACTGTCGGTGGAGGACTCTTCTGCTCCTCCTCCTCCACCAGGGGGCGGTGCCAGGACGACCGAGCTGGAAGTCTGAGGAAGAGAAGACCAAAGTAAACTGGGGTTTGTCACTGATACCAAATTACAGAAATACGAGGTAAGAGAATTTCATTTTGGCTCCACAATAATACTTTATAATATGACGTTTATCGGAAATGCCCACACGACTGACGTGCACGTTGTTGACGATACTACACTAAACTACTATAGTACAGAGTACATGTGTTCAAGACAACTTGCTCATGTTGTAACAGTAGAGAACACTTTGTGATATAATCATAAATAAGTGTCCGAGATATGTCTAATTCTAATTTTACATTTAATAGGATTTCTTTCATGTTTCTCACTTATAAAGTAAAACAGCTTGAATATTGGTGACTGGCGTTAAACAAAAAAGAAAAACACAAACAAGCCGGACAACCATGTCCCTAGAGTGAGTGAGTGGGTGAGTTGGGTTTAACACCACTTTCAACAGTATTCCAGATACATCACTGCATGTCAGCCCGAAGTGATGCAGGTCTAAGACGTTTACCAGTTCGGTGAAACCCACGAGCACGGGATGTTGCTGACAACCTAGAAACATAATCGAGGCAACCGGGATTCGAACCCACATTCACAGATTCCTGGCGCGCCAAAGGGACGCAACTCTGCACAGCTAATTGCGGTGCCTTAGACGACTAGACTACTACACCACGACCGTTTCCCTTGCTGTGGACACTGACCTGTGGTAGTCGTTGAGCAGGTTCCTCATCAGGGTGGTCGTGTCAAGGTTAGTCGCGTGTTTCAGCTGCTGAAAGTCCTTGAAGATGTCGGAGGGAATCTCGATGGCCTGGCCCGGATCGGCAGCTGGCGGGGACCTGTCTTCGCCCTCGTCCTCGCACGCCTGAAACATCAACCAAGATACCTTTTCTGAATGAGCAAAAATATTTCTTTGGTAGGACATCCAGTGGTTGATTGGTTGGTTTGTTTGTTGCTTAACGTCGCACTCACCATTATTCCAGCTATATGACGGCGGTCTGTTAATTATCGAGTCTGGACCAGACAATCCAGTGATTGATATCATGAGCATCGATCCACGCAATTAGGATCGATGACATGCTTCAACCAAGTCAGCGAGCCTGACCACCCGATCCCTTAAGTCGCCTCCTATACAACAAGCATAGTCGCCTTATTACGGCAGGCCCGGTTGCTGAAGACCTATTCTACCCGATCTTCGCGCGTCAGGACATCCAGTGTATAGAATCAAGAGGTAATACTGGTTTTTTTTCAAGTTATTTCTTGAACATTTTTTTCACTGTCGTGGAAAGAAACAATCGTTATTCCCGTGAATTTAATATGATAATACATAGCAAAATAATCGATACTTTGTTAATTGTTCGTTTTAAACTGAGAGACATCATTCTTTTAACAGTCCCTAATTCAGTTTCTACTTTTAGGCATCTTGTGCATGGTTTGGGAATCTGTTCAAAAAAGAAAAGGCTCAGTCGATGACTAAAAATAACATAAAATGACAAAAGAAAGCTGTCTTCCATTGTGTGTGTGTGTGTGTGTGTGTGTGTGAGAGAGAGAGAGAGAGAGAGAGAGAGAGAGAGAGAGAGAGAGAGAGAGAGAGAGAGAGAGAGAGAGAACTGCCGGGCAAAATGAAGTATTTAACATTATAGTGAGTGAGTGAGTATGGTTTTACGCCGCTTTTAGCAATATTCCAGCAAAATCACGGCGGGGGACACCAGAAACGGGCTTCACACATTGTACTCATGTCGGGAATCGAACCCGGGTCTTCGGCGTGACGAGCGAACTCTTTAACCACTAGGCTACACGACTGCCCATTTAACATTAGATTTGACTACATAATTACAAACGTTCTCAAACTATCCCAAGGCTGAAAACAATCGCTGAAACACTCCAAACTCAAGGTCCAAAACACAACCATGATATCCGTATCAAATACACCACCATTGAATAACCATTTCTTGTTTGTTTCAGTTTAAGCCACCATCAAACATGGACGTATCCTTTCTTTTGCCCGGAAGTTTTTTTATACTGAGGAGTTTTTTGTACCGAATGCAAGATAACAATATTTATGATTTTAAAGTTGATGACGTAAAACCCGTAACTACATAACGACAACGCTTCCAGATCATAATTGCATGCCGAAGCACGACGTGATCAGCTGCTATAAAATGAACCTTTAATCCATTTACTGCTGTAAGATCTGTGGGTGCCTGTGCTTTGGCGCAAAGCATTCTGGGACGTATGAACCGAACCATCATACTTTATCTATCAAACACGTCTTCCGAGATACATCACTACCAGTGACATGCGTCCTCTTTAGATGTGAGTAGTAATATCTGTTAAATCGTTCCCCGGTTAAGTTCTGTGACACAATGATAGCATATCTGTTATGAACACAGTTAGAACTATTCCGAATTTTTGTTGGTCATTATCAGTATGTCAAAAAGCTTACAAGCTTGTAAAATATTTGGTATCACTTTGACGCCTAAGATACTGGTACTATTTTTGGGGTTTTATTGTAAAGAGCAGTGTTAACCTCGTGGTGAGTAAGCGCCCCCGCCTAGACTGACATTTAGTCCCAGGAATAAAGAAATTTAAAAAATAGAAATTTACAAAATAAAATAAAAATCCAAATGGAGCCCAGAACAATGCTTAATTTCATGCCTAGAGCTGAGGCAATCTAGACTCGCCCAATCATTCTAGACTTGAATTCGACTCGTTTTTAAATTCCTTCTTTTGGGTCTGGGAGACGGACTATCCCCGCCATGGCTTGATTAGTGCTAAAAGCGGCTTAAAACAATAGTCACTCACATCAGGAGCGACAGATTGTACCCCATCTCAGTTTGTCTATCAACAGTCTGAGTACTCATGCACTGATCGTGCCCTGCAGTCATTAGAAACGCCCTTGTTCCTAGACTGTGATTGAACGCTGTAGTTAAACATGCACCAAGACACCTTACTCTCTTATTGACATCACTACGTGACCAGAGGAGTCCAGATTTCTGAATAAAATGTTTCATCATTATCAGAACCACTTTTTATGAAGGTTTTTTTGATACACCAGACTGATTTTTTTTTAGTGGGTGTTTTTGTATGTTTGATGTTGTTTTGTTTGTATGTTGTAGTTTTTTTGTTTTGTTTTTTGTTTTTGTGTGTGTTGTTGGTGTGGGTCTTTTTTTTTTTTTCTTTTTGTTTGTTTGTTTGTTTTTTGTTGTTGTTTTTTTTTTTTTTTGGGGGGGGGGGGGGGTGCTTGGGAGGAAATACAAGACAAGGAAAAAACATGTGCGAAACAGTGGAGAAATAGAAAAAGATCTACTTTTGTTGTATGTGTTGAAGATTATGGTGAAATGTCCCCAGATACCCGGATTCCTGCGACGCGAACGACACAGAAAGCTGTCTTCCAGTGTGTGTGTGTGTGTGTGTGTGTGTGTGTGTGTGTGTGTGTTATGGGGTGTGCTGGTATAATTGCATCTCGGTGGATTCCGCTGGGGCTGGTATCTGGCTTTACATATTCTACCATATCGATAATCGAACCCGGGTCTTCGGCATGGCGAAGTCAGATCTCTAACCACTAGACTAAACTCGTGAAGATCCGGGTTAGAATTGGTCTTCAGCAACCCATGCTTGTAAGAGGCGACTAACGGGATCGGGTGGTCAGGCTCGCTTATTTGGTTAATGCAATTGTGTGGATCGATGCTCATGATGTCAACCACTGGATTGTATGGTCCAGACTTGATTATTTACAGATCGTCGTCATATAGCTGGAATATTGCCGAGTCCGGCGTTCAACAACAAATAAAAAACACAAAAACCACTACACTACATAAACCACTTCTTGACAGGCGACCTCCTACCTATCGCCATACTTTGGAATACACCAAATCAAGGTTCATCTACTCCGAACAGTATAACGACGGTAATGACGTCAACACCAAGCTGTGATAAGAAAAACTTGTTATATTTTATCTTCATGTTTTGCTGCAATATTTCACTAATGCGGACATGTAACGTGTGGCTGTGAATGACTGTCAAACAATGACGAGGCACGGATAGGAAAGTAACGGACTACACAGGAACATCGCAGTACAAACGGCCGGTTCTATGACGTGTTCGGGTGTCTCGTTTCAACAACAGTGTGACTGTCTTGGACCTCGTCCAGGGACAGTGCTATCGACGCGCACATGTCGCTTATATAACCGAGAATACTTAGAGAGAGAGAGAGAGAGAGAGTTCATTTTATCATCCGATTTAAACACACTAAATAATCCCGACATAGAAGCACCGTTAAAATAAGTGATACTTCGCAGAGCACGGATTAGCCAGCCAAACCCAAACGAACATCCAATTTGCCCATTTCCCGAGAACATAAACATCTTTCAAATAGCAGTTCATAAATAGATGAATAAAAATAGAATATAACCAGTAGCTAAAGGAGCTCGCGTGCATTCCGATGCTATATGATGAAATAGAGCCAGTTCGGCAGTCCCTTATAAGGAAGTGCACAGGGAGAGTTATCTCATAGTATTACTGATCTGGAAGGGAAACAGACCCGCACCAAAGGTCGTCCCTCTCAACGGAGCTCGTTGGAATTTTGTGTCTAACCTGTTTCATGTTTTGGATTGTTTTCTAGGAGGTTTAAATTTACAAACCGGAAGTTTAACGGATACAATTTTCGTAAGAATGTCATAGGTCTGAACGTCAGGTACCATTAATGGACAAAGACATAATTGGATGTGGCAGGGTTTGTGATGCAACAATCTAATTGAAATGGGGGATCTCCTACGACAGAGGGTGATCCCCTACCGTCCCCCTTTGACCAGTTGATAACTCCCACATGTGCAATTACCCCCTCCCCCGTTGACAGACGCACCCCCCCCCCCCCCCCCCCCCCCCTTCCCCGGCGTGAGTGGGTTGTAAACAATGGATCTAGGTGTTGCTTCGCCTGCTTTTAAACTAAACATGGCAACGAGCTTAGTCTCAGCCATATATGAACGTTTTACATTCAAAATAAAACCTGCACTAAATGTGCTGTAGCGCTAACACCTTTAGAATCGTTAAGAAATTCAGAGATGTATGTATATATACGTACTACCATACTGGTATATTCCTCGTAAAAATGTCAAATAAACTTGAGGCGATAGGGAGAACATAGACCATATGGTGGGAACATGCTTTTGAAACTGACATGCAAGGAAAATGATAAAAAGTATCTATTTCAGTGCGGAATACAATATTTATTTTTTTAAAGGATGTAGAACATTTTCTAAGAAGTATATTTCAAATATATCATTAAAGTATTGACAAGTATCATACCAAACCTGAAGTGACATACACAAATAATTTTTAAGTGCACAACTGGTTCACGAAAATATTCCTCCATGGGGTTTCCTGTTTTCGTGATTGAGTGCACGTGCGTTTTAGTTACTGCGTGTTACGTAATGATACATACTTCTTAAATTATGCAGTCGAGGAGTCACGGCGAATGATTCAGTTTCCGTTGTTTGAAACAAAACAACTAACAGCAAAAAGCTTCAAGCACATAATAAAAATAAAATAAAATAAAATAAAATACTAATAAAATAATTAAATAAGTTATAGTATACCGAAGTAAACGTTCCGTTAGTTTCAGCGAAGCACACGTTCTTGGTCAATAAGTCAATTGTTCAATCATTCCCAAAACAAGGGAACATGTTCATTTCAAGCGGTGTGTATTTCAACACTTCAATGCATTTCATATTCACGACAGAATGGAATAAATATCAACATTTCAACTAGGTGTATATGATTATCAACCTTATTCACTCCGAAAATACGTGATCACGTGGTTGATACACACAATAACCATGAAACAATAACAAAATCTCCAGTCATGTCTATTTCACGTGATGTACATATCATGTCTATTTCAGTCAGACATGGCGTTGGTGGTGTACTTACGGACTGTGTCGGAGAATGATCAAAGGTGTGGGGTCCATTTCGCCAATGCTTATTCGTAGGTCGAGCACTTTTCCGCCTGTGAGACATGGTCAAACTCTCAGAGTTATTCAAGACCAAACTTTAAACACATCCTTCCGTTCTCATAGTATCCTCTGGCATTATCTGGTGAAATACAGGAATGTCTTCAGATGCCCCAATATCCAAAGTAACTGCTCCTAGTTTCCGAATACGAGTCGACACGCATGAAGTTAGCTTGAACCCCACAACACAAACTTTTCCGATTCTATCTAAAGTAATGTGCCCCCAAACCCTTGCCATCTCCATGGCAACGGGAGCTTTATTTTCGCCTCGCATCGCGTGCATTTCCAAATTGGTAAGAAATAGGCCAAACCAGAGTACCCTGCCCATATATGGAGGTGTTAAACGCCGCCGGATCCCCTTTCAACAAATGCTACCTTTTCAGCGTGGAGAGCTCCTCTCCCGTAACGATGGAATGGTAACTGCTACCCCGTTATAACGCAGCTCTTGTCAGCGCTGGGACGGGATGGTTTCGTTAAAGCGTGCAGTAACTGCGATTCGTTGTTGGTTGAGAGATGTTGGAGGCTAAGGAAGCTGGAACATTGGATTTATTATCACGGGACTGCTGATTTTCTAACCGCTGATGATTTGCAAGTAAATGGTGTTGCGTTACAAAAGCAAGCTCTTCTCTTCAGCTGATTCACGGAAAGAAAAAAAGAGAAAGTTATGAGAAATATGTAACAAATCTGGTTCCAGGTATCAGGACAGAGAAATAGGACACATGTACTGATCGACTGAACGTGAAAGTAACAAGGTTTTTTCGATTATCTATATGAAGATTTTATCATTTTACATATCGCTATCATAATAGAACTGTACTGATGGGTAATAGAAACTATACCCGGCTTTTCATTTTTTCGTATGTTTGATTTTCATTTGAAAATATCTTAAGTTTGCGGCATTAAATCCAAAGAATTAACTGTACTGGCGCTCAAAGAATACTTCCTGATGGTTTTGATTTGTAAAATATAATTTAAATTAAAAGTATTAAAATTTAAAAAAAGAATTTCGCAAAATACACAATTGTTGATGGGTATCTTAGACACCTTATCTTTTAAAATACACATGTAAATGCATGTGCTCTTTTCGGCTCGAATTTATATAATTTCAAACATGGTAGGGGTCATTTACGACAAGCATAGTCGCCTCTTACGATAAGCATTGGTTGCTGAAGTCCTTTTCTAACCCGGATCTTCACGGGTCAGGAGAATTTAAGCTTTTGAAATAAACCAACAAGAGTTAACTAGCGGTTGCGACTTTCAGCTTTAACGAGGCTAGATAAAAGATCTTATTCTCCACTATACATTTGACGGACTGTGTAAATAAGTACCTGAGTAATCGTTTAACGTTAACATCAACACACGAATTCCATCGCCAAATGAATTCTCAGCTTTTAACAGATATTCCAAATATATGCATGGCTACTACATTTTAATAGTGAAACACCAAACCCTTTGTCCCAACCTAATCACAAAGTCCCTAGAAAATGGTCGGTCAGAGTTGACCAGTACTAGTCAGTGTGAGTGTCCAACATAATGCACACGTTGGTCAGTGTTAGTAGTAGTGGTAGTGGTGATGGTGATGGTAGTGGTAGTAGTAGTAATAGTGGTGGTAGGGTTAGTGGCAGTAGCAGTAGCAGTGGTAGTGGTAGTAATGGTAATGGCTGTAGTGGTAGTAAGTAAAAATAGAAGTTTTAGTAGTAGTAGATGACGGAGTGGTAGTAGTAATGATAGCAGTAGAAGTAGTAGTCGTAATACTAGTGGTATTGATAGTGGTAGTAGCAGTGGTGGTGGTAGCAGTAGTAGTAGTAGTGGTATCAGTAGTTGTAGTAGTGGTGGTGGTGGTGTTAGTAGCAGTAGTAGTAGTTGTATTAGTAGTAGTGGTATTAGTAGTTGTAGTAGTGGTGGTGGTGTTAGCAGTAGTAGTAGTTGTAGAAGTGGTGGTGGTAGTAGTTTAGTAGTAGTAGTGGTAGTGGTAGTAGTAGTTTAGTAGTAGTAGTAGTAGCTGTAGTAGTAGTAGCAGTAGTAGTAGTAGCAGTAGTAGTTGTAGTAGTAGTAGTGGTAGTAGTAGTAGCAGTGGTAGTAGAAGTAGTAGTGGTAGTAGTAGTAGTAGTAGTAGCAGCAGCAGTAGTAGTAGTGGTGGTAGTAGTAGTAGTGGCAGTAGAAGTAGTAGTAGTAGTTGTAGTAGTAGCAGTAGTAGCAGTAGTAGTAGTAGTGGCAGTAGAAGTAGTAGTAGTAGTAGTAGTAGTTGTAGTAGTAGTGGTAGTAGTAGCAGTAGTAGTAGTTGTAGCATTAGTAGTAGTAGTAGTAGTAGCAGTAGTAGTAGGGGTAGTAGTGTAGTAGTGGTAGCAGCAGCAGCAGAACACACGCAATAAGTGACTTGAGATACACTAAAATACATGTATTGTTGTAACTGTTTTACATTTTAAATTATATTTTAAAAAACGTAAGTACGTCAGTATGTAGATAAGTACAAAAATAAATAAATATGATCTTAACATTTGTATTTCTTAAATGCTAGCTCGTCAAGCTCTTGTGTACAAGTTGTCGAGCAGATTGTAGTTTGGCAACACAATGCTCTTATGCAGGAAGGCCATTTTGGAATTCGAGACGTGAGATGTATTTTACTGCCGCTTCGCTCACTTCAGTCGCCGTCGTGTTTCGTTGAGCGCTCTAGAGTTGCTGAACATCACTGAGACTTTTTCCGCTAATATCATGACGGTCTGTACATACTTCACATGCGTCAGCACACTGTCTGTGTATTCCAGAAAGAAAACGACACAGCATCACGATAATGAGGCTACGTGATTGCGATTATGGTTTGAAAACCCGATGGGGAAATGGCGAGATATACTTCCCATGTCTTTGTTCGTTCGTTCGTTAGTGAGTGAGGTTTTACGCCCCTTTTAGCAATATTCCAGCAATATCACGACGGGGAACACGAGAAATGGGCTTCACACATTGTACCCATGTGGGGAATCGAACCCGGATCTTCGTCGTGACGAGCGAACGCTTTAACCACTAGGCTACCCCGCCGCCCCTAGCAAAGAGTCATGCTGCATCCAACTTAGAAACCGACCCTATCCCCCGTTGTAAAATTATTTCGAGTGTGAAACAAGTACATTACGTTAGAGACAGTTTGTTGTAACGTGGGATTCGTCTGAGTGGCGTCTCATGGGTGCAGAGCCCTGTGGGCTTGGAAGCATTGTTCAAGCAACGATAGATCTGTCAGTGTGAAACAATCCATCAAGGCGTTCGGTTGTATTATCCAAGCACATTAAACGTCTAAATCGAGTTTCTGTTTCCAATTTTAAATTCTTCAAAGATTAATGTAGACAGTAAAAGGATTTGTTAAAACGAATGTTTTATGACTTCCTGCTTTAAATTTTCTTTAAAATGTCATACATGGGGTTATAAATCAGGACATAACAGATGATTTCATACCTGCCTCACATGTTTGCAAGATAATAAAAAATGTAGATAAAGTGTTTTTCATCTCAGCGAAAGCTACACATCCGAACAGTGGGCTTCCCGCCTGTATTTGTTGATGTGTTTATGTGTTTGTTGTCAGCTATGATCCTGTAAATAGTCAAGTCAGAGCCGTCGTGAAGGGCGGCGCAATTCGTTGTGCAGAGTTGCGTCCTTTCCGCGCCCCAGAAACCTATGATCGTTGGTCGAATCCCGGTTCGCCCCGATTATGTTTCTAGGTTTGTCAGCACCATACCCGTGCTCGTGGGTTTCACCGAAGTGGTAAACGTCTGAGACCTGCATCACTTCAGGCTTTCCTCCCACATTAAGCTGACACGCCGTGATATAACTCTGGAATACTGTTCAAAGCGGCTTTTAACCCCATTCACTCAATCACTCGTTCTAGCATTAAAGTCACACAGTATCATAATACAATCAGTTTTGCACGTAAATTGTAAAATTATCTGTTCTAATACCATAAACGCAGTGATGAATATCTAGTACAATGTACCTCCTGGGGGTACACCTGAGATAATATCTTAGAGCACACCTGTCTTCTACACCTACACGTCATATGATTGTTAAATACCTATTTCTCACAGCTAACCCCGCCGCCTCCTGTGTCCAGTGGATAGAGCGGAAGATTCGATCCCCGGTCGCGTCATTCCAAAAGACGTTAAGAAATGGCACTTGTTGTTACCCTTCCTGACGCTCGGCATTAAGGGGCTAAAACAAGGACTGGTAGGCTCGGGACCAGTAAAGTGTGTATACTGGGTGGGATATTCTATTCATGTCAAACTGCGGTATGGTATCTCAGTCGGCTAGCATTATATAATAGGCATTTTTTCTAGAGTTGAACAAGCATCCCCATTTGACATTGAATTGTTAAGACAACTGTACATTACATTTTCGTTATTTGTATTTACCCCAAACAAATTCGAATTCAAGTATTTCTTCGACTGTATTCACCATGGCCAATTCCGCCCACCATCATGCTAACTGTAATAAAACCTGCGGTACACAGTAATAAAACCTGCGGTAAACTGTAATACAACTCGCGGTACACTGTGATAAAACCTGCGATAAACTGTAATAAAAGCTGCGATAAACTGTAACAAAACCTGAGGTAAACTTTGATAAAACCTGCGGTAAACTGTAATTAAACCTGAGGTAAACTGTGATAAAACCTGCGGTAAACTGTAATTAAACCTGCGGTAAACTGCGATAAAACCTGAGGTAAACCGCGATAAAACCTGCGGTAAACTGTAATTAAACCTGCGGTAAACTTTGATAAAACCTCCGGTAAACTGTGATAAATCCTGAGGTAAACTGCGATAAAACTTGCGGTAAACTGTAATTAAACCTGCGGTAAACTTTGATAAAACCTCCGGTAAACTGTGATAAATCCTGCGGTAAACTCTGATAAAACCTGCGGTAAACTCTGATAAAACCTGCGGTAAACTGTAATAAAACCTGAGGTAAACTGTGGTAAAACCTGCGGTAAACTGTAATTAAACCTGCGGTAAACTGCGATAAAACCTGCGGTAAACTGTGATAAATCCTGCGGTAAACTTTTACAACATGTTTCATTCCTTCAGATTCCAAAAATAATGCGAGTTCCAGTATTTACCACGATGAAGACCCGTGAAAATCCGGGGTAGAATAAACTGCGGCAAACTGTAACAACAACTGCGTAAATTGGAATAACAACTGCGACAAATTGTAATAATACTTCTCATTCCTTTAGATTCCAAAGAAATTCGTGTTCCAGTGTTTGTTTGACCTCGCCATGATCAATTCCGACCACTATCGTATTAAGGGAAACCAAAATTATTATTTTTTTGCAATTTCCATTATTCACATTCAGAGGTAGGTGTGGCAAATTATAATAACACCTCTCATTCCTTCAAATTCGAAAGAAAATCGATTTTCAGTGTTTGTTCGACATCACCGTGGTCGATTCCGACCACCATTATGTTAATGGAAATAAAAAAAGCAATTTCTTTTCACTTTCTAACATTTGTACAGAGGTCTTCAGCAACCAATTCTTTTCGTAAAAGGCGAATAACTGGATCGGGTGGTCAGGATTGTTGACTTGGTTGATGCATATCATCGTATATCCCAGTTGCGTAGATCGATGCTCATGATGTCATTCACTGGATTGTCTGGTCCAGATTCGATTATTTATAAGACCACCGTCATGTAGCTGGAATTTTGCCGAGTAAGGCGTTAAACAACAAACAAACAATCTTGCGATTGGTCTTCAGCTAGGAAAGCGTTTCGTAAGAGGCGACTAACTGGATCGGGTGGTCAGGCTCGCTGACTTGGTTGATGCATGTCATCGATCCCAATTGCGTAGATCGATGCTCATGATGTCAATCACTAGAGTGTCTGGTCCAAATTCGATTATTTACAGACCGCCGTCCTATAGCTGGAATATTGCTGAGTGCGGCGTAAAACAACAAACAAACAAACCAAACTAGGATTCCAAGAAGCCCAAAGCAGCTCATTTATTTCTTTTTTTCTTTTTTTTTAAACTCACCGACCCAAAATGCATCTTTCGCAGTGGTTTTTATTTCGATTTTATTTTGGAAAGGATTACCGTTAACCAAGTAATAACAAACCTCATATACAGGTATTTAAATAAATTTGTTTATTTGGAAACCAATAACAACATGATCTGTCATGATGAACAACAATATAATATCTAAGGTCTATACTCCTGAAAAGCAGGAAATGGGACCCCCAAATATTAGGTTTAAATTATTTCAAGAAATCAGAAAAATGCCGTATGCAATAAAAGTTAAAACAAATAGAACGCAATGTTCTCGACTTCAGAGGCCTTGTAAAACACCCTACGGTCACCTGACCAAACGGTGTCGCATGTCCCGGTACCTCCATCTTCCCGAGGCAAGAGAGTTAACTGACTCTAAAAGTCCAGTTTCCACCCTTGCCGAACTGGGCTGGAATTACTGGGCTCGATCGTAGCGCCACCAGTGGCTGTTACCAGTTATATCCCTTTTAACCCACTCCTATGGACCAATCAGTTTCCATCACTTCCGTTTGCTTCCCACAAAATGGTGGCACCCAGTCAAGACGATCTGATCGATAATCAAATTCTATATTGTGATAAAACGAGTCTTACATCGCGAAATGCATCAAATCACACAAGCACCTTGATTAAAATCATGAAAAGATTTGGAAAATATCTGCTAACAACGAGTTGGCGGTGCATATGCTTTGCAAATCCTGCAATCGATCGAAATCTGCACGACAATTTACGAACCGGATTTCGATTTCGGTGAGCGATTTTGATTGGACTATGCATAGACTCGTTAGTCCAGCCAAAATGTAACTCCATAATACCAGCCTAGTTCGGCAATGGTGGAAACTGGACTTTTATAGCCAGTTAGCTCTCTTGCCTCGGAAAGATGCGGTTCCTCATGTTTAGCATGAGAACCGGGCACCGGGCATTGTGGCATGACCTACGTCAGTTATCCAACCCGGACGGTGTGGGCCGTTGATCATCCACTGGCTTCACACATTGCACCCATGTGCGGAATTGAACCCGGATCTTCGGCGTGCTGATCCAACACTTTAACCACTAAGCTACCCCACTACCCCTGGCGCAATGCGATGACTCACAGAACCCCAACACTCCAGTCTGACGCTAGACTGGAACTGTCTTCATTTTATTATAATCACATGTAAACAGGGACGCCTAGTGGTAAAAGCGTTCGTTCGTCACGCCGAAGGCCCGGGTTCGATTCCCGACATGGGTACAATGTGTGAAGCCCATTTATCTTTTCCTCCACCGCGATTTTGCTGGAATATTGCTAAAAGCGGCGTAAAACCATACTCACTCACTCACTCAAATGTAAAACATACAACGTCAGCGTCTGATAACATAAACAAACAAACAAACGAACTACAACAAAATGATAACATTTGCATTCTGAACTCACCAGGGAAGAGAAGACAGGTTTATTTTATAGAAATTACTTTTAGAAACAGTTTGACACTAACCCTCAGAAGGTAATGTTTCTTGACCAACACAACCATCATGGAGGTCGAAATTGTATTCATATGGATTTCAAAGTTCAAAGTATATGAGGGGACACGGGTGGCCCAGTCGTCCAAGGCGCTGCGATTCGCTGTGCAGAGTTGCGACCCCTGGACACGTCAGAAACCTATGATTGTCTGTTCGAATCCCGGTTCGCCCCGATTATGTTTCTAGGTTTGTCAGCACCATACCCGTGCTCGTGGGTTTCACCTAAGGGGTAAACGTCTGAGACCTGCATCACTTCGGGCTTTCCTCCCACATTAAGCTGACACGCCGTGATATAACTGGAATAGTGTTAAAAAGCGCCGTTAAACCCAACTCACTCACTCACTCACTCAAAGTATATGACATTTGTTACTTGTGTGGGAATACAGATGCCTTTGAATCAGTTATGATCAAACACACCACAGCATTGCAGATCACTTGTATTTGTAGTCAACAAAATGTTGCCGTTAGTATTGACATTCAAATAGTTTCTACATAAATACAGATGACTTAAACGTAACACTTAAATCTAAGGATTTGAGCAACATATGACGTCACTATAAAGTGTGAGTGAGTGAGTGAGTTAATATCGTGATGTCATCATAAAAAGAAACATGCATACCAAAGTTCAGTTCAAACTTTCAGGTGCACGTTTCCAGAGCCAAAAATGCATTGAAAAAAGAATGCAAAGTCATGGTTTTGTTTGTTTGTTCGTTTGTTGTTTAACGCCGCACTCAGCAATTGTCCAGCTATTATGACTGCGGTCTGTAAATAATCGTGTCTGGACCAGACAATCAAGTGATCTACACCATTAGGATGTGATAACTTGCATCAAACCAAGTCAGCGAGTCTGATCACCCCGATCCCGTTAGTCGTCTCTTTCGACAAGCATGCCTTGGTTGCTGAAGACCGGAAACCGGATGTTCACGAGACGAGAAACATAGTAATAGTAACAAATGCAAACATTTAAATATTACAAAACAAAACTACTAACTATCCACATGCCAAATATTACATTTTGAATACGAATGGCGAAGGAATGGCCGTTAGAAGTTTCAGTTTACAGAATGATCGAATAGTACAGGTCAAGGTTATAATTTATAATATCGCAACAAAAACAACACTGGAACCAGGTGAGTTAAATAAATAAATAAGTAATTATGTACATATTTAATACGCCTGTCTATATTTAACACTACTATTAAGTGTTTCAAGGTTATAATGGAGTTATGTTACAGAAAATACACAATTATAGATACATTAACCAATCGGCAGTTGGATAATAGCCTCTCTGTGTGTACATGAACGTTTTTGGCACACTAGAATGATCAAATATATATATTTGGGAAACGTTAACAAGCCGTACTTCTAAAATATTGAAACCAAAATTTGTGGATTTGGGTTGAAGCAGATTTTAAAAGGACATACAAGTGTCTGAAGAGGTTAGTCATTTTGTAAAAAGAGTTTGGGGCTTCTCGGACATGTTAATTGTATTTTCTCAATATTTTCAAACTCAGGCTTGCTATATTTGTTCGTTGTTTAACGCTGCACTCAGCAATAGTCCACCTATCTGATGGCGAACTGCACATGATCGGCTCCCCGGCAGACGCTAATCCACTAATGAATACAATTAATTACTGAAGTATATATCAAGCCACCTATTGCATCCAGATTTAAACTATTCTTCACGCCAAATTAATAATTGTTATTTTATATACTTTCAATATGGAAACGATATCCCTGGCACGCCTGGTCTTGAGGTATTGTACAGGGTTATAAAACTCACGATGCGATTAAGATACAATAAAACTCATCTTAAAATTTAAATAAACTATTTGGGCGCTTTCTCTAACTTTTTCGAATATTGACCAAGGAGGATCTTTAATATGCTACTTTTCAGGGTGAAATCCACTAAGCTCCGGAAGTTATGGAACGTGATTGGCAAGAAGCAATAATGTTTGCTTTTTATTTTTATTTTCAAAGAATTTTCGTGGTAAATAGTAAACATTAACAGAGAAGCCGGGACAACATGTTGATCCTCTCAGTATATAAACCCCTGATTTAATATCTTCCCTAAATCAGTAATACTTGAAAAATAATCCGGGTATGTAACTGCTGTAACGGCATACATACACTTCTAAAAATAACACACCAAATAAAATTATGTTCACCCAAAATGTCTAAGACGATACAATAATCCCAGAAAAGGGGTACCTGGATTTCATCATGGACTATTGGTGTTTCCATGGAAATAGAGCCGCTGGATATTGCTCGTAACCAAATATTTTAAAGTCCCACGTGTAATACTTCGCTATTTTTTCCATCGTTTCTCGAGATAGATTTTTATACTCGTTCAACATCATTGTCCTTTTCTGCAGCTTATACATCACACGTGACATGTGAGATTGTTTATTTTCTTTGGCTATCAGCTGAGTTAAGATAGCTTTAATCGTACGCGTGTCATTTGTTTTACGAATTAACCCACTTAATTCTTCCTTTGGGAATTCCGCTTCTGGCCTTAGGTAACCATTGATCTTAAACGCCGTCCACAAACGTTCTGCTAGCAGGAGGCTGTCGAAACACTTACGTAGGTTCACGTTGAAATCTCTGTACGCATACGTAAAGTCAACCATTTGCGTAATTTCGTCTGAGATGAACGTTTTATGAGAATACTTTTTCAACAGATTCCCCAGTCCGACCTTGTTTAAAATATATTTGGCGTCTTTGGAGAACGACTCTTGTTTTCCAATGAAATGAGGGAACAGCCGACAGGGGTCACATATCGACGCTATTGGCAACCAGTGAGGGTCCCGATATTTCAGTGACATGGTAATATTCACAAACTCAGGAAATGTGACCAGTGTTTTGACACATGTTTCATTAACATTTCTTGTCCCAGCTCTGGCTGCTGTGACTACTTTGCCGTATCTCTCCCATCCTAGAAACTGCGGAAGAAGAAACTTGTCCACGTACGCAGAGAAAAGTCTTGCGTAGGGATCCCTCGCAAACAGGAAACGTTGTGCATGTTCCAAGACGTCCGTGGCGTACTTCGTGGCAGTAAGATGTATCATGGGTTTGAAATACACCTCGAAGCGAGAAATATCAAAGGGACTTGATATCTGAGACTGACTTCGTGTCTTGTTGAGAAACATGAAGATCCTCCTCCAAAACGTGCAGCCAACTTTAGGTACAGGGCAATAAGCCATGCTGGTGTTCGTCCCTCCATCGGCGTAGTAATACATGTTGTGGTAGACAGAGGTTCTCGTCTTTCTCACTGTGCACGCATCACGGTATCTTTGGAGACGGGCTTCGTATTCAGTCTCGAGAGGGTCCATTACTACCTATAATAATAATAATAATAATAATAATAATAACAACAACAACAACAACAACAACAACAACAACAACAACGATGATGATAATTCCACTTACAACGCGACACTCAAGTGAATTCTTATGAGGCTACATTGTTAATATCCCCTTTCACCATTGATCATGGTGCTCTCGATTTTCATTCTCAGCTCCCTTGGTAGTATACAACCTATGCTGCCCGTGAGTAGATTTGAGTAGCTTAATCTTATGCTTCGCTCGTCACGCCGAAGACCCGGGTTCGAGTCCCGACATGGGTACAATGTGTGAAGCCCATTTCTGGTGTCCCCCGCCGTGATATTGCTGGAATATTGCTAAAAGCGGCGTAAAACCATACTCACTCACTAATCTTATGCATATAGTAATGGAAAACTGCATTATCTTATTTCACAGACACCACTTTTATTGGCTTCATATATTTCATTTGTGCATTTAGTATGTTTATGTTTAGCACTATCTTACATATAATCTTTTATATAACCAGCTGTTGTTAAGTTATTACCTGGAGAGGTATTTACATAAGCAGGTTTTGCTTGTTTACCGATCCAGATTTCTTTTGAAATCAAAATATGTTTAAACCATGCTGCCCGTCAGGCGCTAGAAAGTGAACAGTCACATTGCCATCTCAAATAGAATGTACTATGTTTTTCTCCTGTCAATTTTCAAAGGAATACAGTTCATCGATCACCCATGACTACATTCGGCCGATATACGGTGTAGTGGCTATTGTTAGCCATCTTTGTAACTCACAGAAGTGAATTAGACCTATTCTGTGCATCAGCTTTGTGCGAACCCTACCATTTAGAGCTGATACCACAATGCTATGACACACATTGTCGAATGAGAAACGTAGCCGTTTGTGCGAAGAAATCTGAGCGTATGGCAAGCCGTTTGCACATTTATTACGGAATTACAGATATCTTCAATTGTTTTAAAGATATCAGTATTTTATTTAGGGATATCAATAATGTTTTTAAGATATCAAAAAATAATTGAAGATATCTTAAATTCATTTCTGATATCCATAATACAATTCCTGATATCGTAAAATGTTACGGTGATATCAACAAATTAGTTTGTGATATCTCTAAATGTATTTAAGATATCATTCAACAATTACCATCCTACTGTACATAAATATATTAGAAATAAATTCAAGATATCTTAAATTCAATTCTGTGTGAAGCCCATTTCTGGTGTCCACCGCCGTGATATTGCTGGAATATTGCTAAAAGCGGCGTAAAACCATACTCACTCACTCACTCACTCACTCACTAAATTCAATTCAAGATATCTTGAAATAAGTTATACATATCCATAAATGCATTACAGATATCTTTAATTCAGTTGAGATATCTTTAATTCAATTAGAGATATCTTTAATTCAATTCAAGATATCCTTAATTCTGACCGTTACTGATATCAAAAATCCAATTAAAGATATTGATAATTTTGATGATATCTTTATATCAATTATTTATATAATTTATCTAATTTAAGTAACATTATTTATGTAACATCTTTATAAATGGCAACAATTGAAGATATCAATAATCAATTATTGATATCTGTATTTAGTTTCAAGATATCAGGAATTGAATTATTGACATCATAACAAAACATGACATTTTGATATCATTAAACCATTTTTTGATATCAATAATCGAATTTAAGATATCAGCAATTCTGTTCAAGATATCAGTAATACGCTTCACCATATCCTTAATTCATTTCGTGATATCTTACATTTTATTGCAGATATCTACAATTATCTGCATTTTAGATATCTTCAATTGTTTTAAAGATATCTTCAATTCGATTCAAGATATATTCAATTCAATTCAAGATATCTTTAAAACAATTGAAGATATCTGTAATTCCGTAGTAAAAGTGAAAACGGCTTGCCAGATTCCTTTGTTATAAATAGAGACTATACAAGGCTTTTATGTTTTATGTATCCACGGATAATGGAGGCACGGAGTGTGTGCATACCCATGAAGTATTGACATCGCGCTTAGTGAGTGAAAGGGATTTCACGTCAGGAGGATTTAAAGGGCAAAAAAAAGGAAAAAGAAAAAGGAAAAATGTTTGCGATTTTGTTGCAAATATCAATTTTCCTGGATACATTAAGTCAATTTCCGCGGGAGGACAAAATTATAATATTCGTAGAAAGTATTTCATTGTCCAAGTCGAAGTTCTGTAGTCACACGCTCCGAAATCGGCTTCCAAAACAAAACTATTTGGGTGTGTGGCCTCAAGCTACCGGCATGGACGTGGCAACTGTTTTATGGTGATATGTTTGCCGCGTTTATCTATCTTGGGATTCTTAGCCGTTATACATATACTGTTAATCCTAAAAAAAAATAACAGCATTGCATACATTATTGAATGTGTGAAACGACCTTTGATCTTGATATTGTGCATAATTTATTTACCAATTAACAATCGGTAACTAGCGTTTTATTACTAACATCCTGTTTTATCACTAACATCCTATTTTGGTAATAAACCATCAGCTGTTCACAGTCCTACTCCACACAAGGCAGTCCTACTCCACACACAATGAATACCTGTCAGAGATTAATCCCATGAGCAAACAACTGAAGGTATCGTCAGTATTGTTACTATGGTAACATAAGGTGACATAAGATGTGGACTCGGTAACCAAGTGGATGAGCAGACAGAATGATCGTTGAAATTGCGCAGCGCGTCAAACACCGGGAACCCGTTTTAACACCAGTAAGGGGAATCCCCTCAGTGGCGGATGTTTTCGTTTGGGGGACGATTTCGCCTGTCGTTTTTTATTGTGTTTTACGCTATTTCCTTTTTTCAAATCTCATTTTGGTCACGAATCTGGGATAAAGTAAGCCCTCAGGTATCACAATGTGCAACGTTCCTATGTTGACTTGACCTGGGTGCCGTTGTACAAAACAACATTAGCGCTAAGGTTACCTTATATCCTTAAGTTTTAACCTTAGGCCTTTACTAAGGTTGACCCCCTGTTGCATGAAACTACCTTACGCTAAGGTAGCCTTAGTTAAGGTGAAAATGTTAAGGTTGGTCAGACCCAACCTTAGCCACGCTAAGGTTGATACTTCATTGAATTTCAACATGGCTACTTTCTTGTTGATGTGTGAGGAAACTGAGAGAAGTTTGAGGAAACAGCGTGTTTTCCGAGATCGCACCATGCAGCTTGAGACACTGACAGACTTGGACCTGATATCGCGTTATCGACTCACTCGCGAAGCCATTTTCTGTCTCGTAGACAAAGTTCGTCCTTTGGTCGAAAGACCAACACAGCGTTCGTACGCAATGACAGTGGACAGCTGAGATATTTAGGAAAAGGGGGATTTCTTTCTGAAATTGGAGATTTGCATGGTTTGGATAAAGAAAGAAAATGAGCCGAATAAAACATGGCTGCGACACTTGACTTCATCGGCCAAGAGTGTCAGCTCACTTGATGTAAAGTTTGATTGCCGACACCGTTTCTGTGCACTGGTAGACGGCTGTGTCATGTTGAAGTAGCAATATTAGTCGTCTGCAGATGCGAGCAGGGGAGATAACTCTCAATCGTAACTACGGACATAATTGAGTCTCCCACACTAAAGAGTTCAACCTTAGTTAAGGTTGCCGCTAAGTATCCTGTCCACGTTAAGGTTGTCCTAAGGTAGTTTTGTGCAACGGGCGTAATGTTTTGATAAGGTTACCTTAAGATTAACCTTAGTAACTAAGTTCAACCTTAGTAAAGGTTGTTTTGTACAACGGCACCCAGCCCTTTAACTTTAACATCGCCTTAACAGTATTTCAGTTACATCAGGGTGTGGCAGCTTAATTTTCAAAGAAAGTGCAAAGTGATTTCGATGAAATTCATCAGCCCGGTTTCGGTGAATATAAACCGGACATCATAACAGAGACCCTATCCCGGCATAGGGTCTCTGACAATAGTTATCTGGATCCATCATGCGATCTGTGAGATCAGAGGCTTCTATTCTTACCTGGTCTACTTTCGAACTAGCAACAAAAAACCTTTCTTGAATTTTCTCTCCCAATACCGGACCTAATAAAAGAAACAAATATAAACTGTGAGGGCATGATTGAGAGGCTATCGTTTGGGATGCATTCTTTGACGTTTTCATTCTGGAATCCTTACTCAAAGTGGGGCGGTCGGGTAGCCTAGTGGTTAACGCGTTAGCTCGTCACGCCGAAGACCCGGGTTCGATTCCCGACATGGGTACAATGTGTGAAGCCCATTTCTGGTGTCCCCCGCCGTGATATTGCTGGAATATTGCTAAAAGCGGCGTAAAATCAAACTCACTCACTCACCTTACTCAAAGTTCACTTCTGACGAAATTGGAGGAATCCGATTAAGGTGGAGGTAGGTGTATATACAGTCAAGTCTCGTTAATCCGACAATCGGCTTTATCCGACCCAAATGATGGGAACCGATTAAATCAGTGCTATTTAGACCCGTTAATTCGACAGTCTCGCACTCCGTCTCCGACACTACTAATTTGCAATGAAAAACCGAAATCACTCATTAATCAGTCTCGTTAATCCGACACAGTGATCAGCGTACTCCGTGGTCATCTGCCCGCGAGTACTGACTGACTGACGGACGGACTGACGGACGGACGGACTGACTGACGGACGGACGGACGGACGGACGGACGGACGGACTTACTGAGGGACTTACTGAGGGACTATTTTATTCACATCTCACTCTCAATTACAAAGAACATAACTATCATACATATTATTCAGTAAAAGTAAATTGCGACCAATCGCCACGTGATTTATGAGAGATGATAAAAACACACAGTCACAAAATAATACATTATAGATGAACACAGTCAATTATGGAGTGTTGAGATATATACCCAATGGCACAATTTATCTGTACATTAAAAGGCGTCAATGTTCTGAGATATTGCAACAGGTTTTGGCTCGGGAAAAAAATCATGTCGTCATTTGATAAATGTAGGGCAAGCCACTGACTCGAAAACGCGTTAAAACCAGGCCATATGTTATAACACTTCCGTAAAATATCTTCACGTAAAACCGTATGTAAAGGACAACTTGATAAACAACTGCGCCTCATCTTCCTCACAATTAACACAAGTGAAACAGTGTTCTGCCGGAATATTCTCGTAGCGTCCAGTCTCTATTCTTATGAGGGCAGTCGGGTAGCCTAGTGGTTAAGGCGTTCGCTCGTCACGCCGAAGACCCGGGTTCGATTCCCGACATGGGTACAATGTGTGAAGCCCATTTCTGGTGTCCCCCGCCGTGATATTGCTGGATTATTGCTAAAAGCGGCGTAAACTCACACTTGCTCCCTCACTCACCCCATGGATAATGCGGAGTGTTTTCCTAGCTGTGACGACTCCATTGCGGAGTTGACACAGACTCAACGTTTTACCGACCGTCGTGATACAACAGGGATATCGCTGACTGCGTCAAAAAAAAAAAACACGTACCGTGATACAACTAAAATATGCAAATCAGCGTTAAACCCAATTCTTTCACTCAGTCCACAATCATGCTTGAACTGCCAGAAATGATTGATAATCGTTTTCTGTCGTCTAAGTCAAATGTTAAAACAGGCATAAAGACATTTGGACTTCATTTGGATGATTCATTACAAAATATTTAACGTTTTTCTTGTCACGAATTTTATTTTTTACCTGTAACACTGTAACACCAATCGAGACTGTACGCACCTTTCCAATTATAACCAGTTAATTCCCTTGCCTCGGGAAGATGATATTTTTAAGTGACATGCAAATTAGAATATAGAAACCGATTGTCTAATATTTTGTGAGTGTGAACTTGACTTCCCTTCCCTTCCCTTCCCAAATTGCCTCCTCTTTTTCTTTGCATCATAGGCAAGGAGTAAGTATTTCGACTTGGAGAAAAGACCCGTGAAGATCCGGGGTGGAATAGGTCTTCAGTAGCCCATGCTTACCGTAAAAGGCGACTGTGCTTGTCGTAAGAGGCGACTAACGGGATCGGGTGGTCAGGCTTGCTGACTTGATTGATGCATGTCATCGTATCCCAATTGCGTGGATCGATTCTTATGATGTCAATCACTGGATTGCTTGGTCCCGACTCGATTTTTTAAAGACCGCCGTCATATAGCTGAGTGCGGCTTTAAACAACAAACAAACAATATTGGAGAAAACTACTGTTACAAATTCCAGCAGGTTCCTGTTGTATCCCAGACATCTATGACAGGGGGATCAATGTAATGTGGTGCTGAAATACGGTTTGCCATTTCCTTCCCTTTGCATGTGTTTGTGTGGGCAGGATCCGCTCACCTTTTCGCTAAAACCTGGATTCAGCGCTATATAAGATTTCTGGTGAATATGGAAAGGACTGTGTCGCTTTTATGTAACCACACGCGCGTGTGTGTGTTTATGATATCGCGTACAATCATACTGACGTGACAAGTTGACACACAGTAGTAGAAGTGGCAGTAGTCGCAGCAGTTGTTGTGGTTGTCATGTTTGGCGATTATTAGTTTGTTCTGTAGTAGATGTTGTCGTTGTTGTAGTATATTGTAGTCGCTGTGGTCGCTGCAATAGTAGTAGTAGTAGTAGTAGTAGTAGTAGTAGTAGTAGTAGTAGTAGTAGGAATCCAGAACGGGAGACTCTAGACTTGCTTCATTTACGACTTTGGCATTACAGTAAGGGCTGGGCGGAAAGAAAAAAATATGGTTCAGGAGCTGTGAGACAGTCTAGAATGAGAGCTGTGTACAGTGACTGACAGACTTACATCTAGTCTCTCACATGAACATATTTTACGAAAGAAAAAACTGTTGTTAACTTATCTTTATAAAAAATAGCCTTCACGAGCCTAGAGACTTTCTTCATTTTCAGAAACTGAAACTGCAGAGATCTAGACTTGCCAAATATTATAGACTTGCATGGGATGAATTTGGATATATTTGTTTCAGGGCCTGTATGAGAGACTAGATGACTGAAAAATCTGCTTTTATTATTTCGAATTATCATGTTGAGGTGACTATGAGTGTGAAAGAAGTACATCGCATTTCAAGTACTCTCAGCAAACCTTGATGATCAGGCTGTGTAATATGTGTGTCATAACAAAATTAATTCGACCCATCTTAGCAAGTCTATATAATCATGATAGAAGAATAAACAGGAGGTTATTTAAATCAGAACTTGGGAAAAATAATTCAAATAGTGAAACCTATTTTTGTGTATTGAACAGCAGAATCAGAGAATAACACATGTGAAGGATGTCTGAATCCACTCCTAATAATAATCATGCAAGGCGCTCGGTGTGGTTTATAAAGACAGCTAGGGACCGCCTCCGTGGTCAAGCGGTAGATCGCCTGGAAAGTCGTGACATGGTATCTCAGGGGGCTAGCACTATAAACCGCCATCAGCCCGGACTAGTACAGCACACACACACACACACACACACACACACACACACACACACACTCACACACGCCGCTATGTCAGTACAATAATCTTGGACGCGGCGTTATACCCCATTTCACCTCACCTAGCCTATAAAGACAGGTTACTGAAAGGCGTTGTGTGTGTTGTCACGGTGTTGTCATGGTGTTATCACGGTGTTGTCATGGTGTTGTCACGGTGTTGTCATGGTGTTATCACGGTGTTGTCATGGTTTTGTCACGGTGTTGTCATGGTGTTATCACGGTGTTGTCATGATGTTATCACGGTGTTGTCATGGTGTTATCACAGTGTTATCATGGTGGTCTTGTGCACAGCCACAGGTCAAATCAGGTCAAGTTTAACAACGTCGGTCGCGGAGAATACTTGGATGGTTGACCTCGTTCGTCAGCTTGACTCCTGAAAGTTTCTAAGGCATCGGTTCTGCCCCACACCGAAGCACATGAAGCATTTGAAGCACATGAAGCACTTGACGCACATGAAGCACTTAAAGCACACGAATCACTTGAGACACACGAAGCACTTGAAGCACATGAAGCACAAGTAGTACATGCGATTGCCAATCAGGCAAATGACTTTGTTCGAAATATGCATCTGTTCGCCGATCAGTAAACTAGGTACCCGACAGGATCAGACGGTATTGTGTTGACCTTACAGCGCCTGACAGGCTCTTGGGTTGTATACTCCCCGGGGAGCTGAGAACGAAAATCGAGAGCATCTGATGCATTGAGCGGTTTAGTCCTTCGTGCCTCACCCCGTGTATGGAGCTAAGCGCAATATAAGTACACACATTAATATTGTATTATTGTGGTTTATTTGACAATGGGTAACTAAGAACTAGAGCCTCGGTTGTAGTCGATTGTAGCAATGTAGTCCAGGGCCCCGTTCCTCAAAGCGATCTTAGCGCTACGATGATCGTAAGCCTATGTTAAAGTATGGGACTTACGATCACCTTAGCGCTAAGATCGCTTTGAGGAACGGGGTCCAGGTGGGATAGGTGAGTGTGTTTTGGTAACAATGACATCTCCCCCAGTCACGTATTTTAACCCCAGGTTATTGTAAATCTCCCATGCGGGAGATATATTTGACACCCATTCATCACCGTGGTGTGCTGGACCCGTCTGACAGTCACTTCTCGTCAACGCGAGGAACGTTGTCACACACAGACGACAACCCTTGACATTCCTTCTTACTGCGACCTCTACGTGTTTATTATTACAGGACATGGTGACGTACTAATAAACATATTTCATACAATCATATGTCTAAATGCCATGTTATTACAAGTGGTTAAGGTGAAGGTCATACCGGCGCTATGTCAACATTTCCGATGCGCTTCGTTTGATGCATAATTCAAAATTAATGTAGAATTCAAGTTCATTTGATATTTTTATATCAGGTCAACAAACGTGGTTGTGGGATCAAGAACTAGAAATGACTAAATTAATATCCATTTGGACACAAATTCATTGGAGACGAACGAATGTGAAACTGTCTCCATCAAAATGTAACGGACAAGTAATTCCTTGTCCAGTCCTTTAGTAACTCCCTGTGTGAAAAATGTAATGTATTTTCTGGTTGGGACTGAGTGTTATTTTTATAAATCATTTTGACAAGGAGTGTCCTACTTTGGCCGTTTAACCCCTTGGATGCCGCGTAAGTTTTTACACACATTTATAAAAAATATGCAGAGATGTAAAACAGTACATGTCCCATGTGGAGATTTAAAATGAATTTTAAGACTGGTTTGAAAACCAAACATTTTGTCATACGTGAAAAACGAACAAATTTCGCCTCTTTCAGACTTACATACGCACAGAGAAAATATCCTTGTGGATATTCTTGATTTTGCGTCAGTCATGGCGTCACGAAGGATGAAAAATTTAACATGTTTTTTTTAGTGTACTCAATCATGTTAATGTATGCATTTTTAATTCCCATTTTTTTGCTACAACACTCTTCGCATGCATATTCCAAAATAATTGAACCATTTTTTACAACGAATAAATGAATAGATAATTAAAAATAGGAAAAAATGCTACACTGTGTAAAATCTGAAATTTACTTGGTTTACATTTCAAACTAGTACAAATTTCCGATCGAGGACTTTTTCACATTTTATTTATTTCGCTTGACTTAATCTTGGACATTTGTATAAGTGACAAAGACAATTTATCATTTGATTTTAAAATGTATGCGTAATTCTTGGATGTAGGTATCAGCGGTGAGTGTGAAAGATGTGATGTAATAGGCGTCTCATAACCGTCTAGCGCCTCACAGGCAACTTGGGTTGTATTCTCCCCGGGGAGCTGAGAATGAATATCGAGTCCACACTTATTCATTGACCGGGGTAATACTAGAGTAGCACTATGAGCAGGAAAGGAATTATTGAAAGGAATTTGGCGCATTATAAATGCGAAACGTGATTTTGTAAACGAGTTTGCGTATTTTCTCAAATATTCCTGTGCTGTCGGCGACGTTCCACGGCCATTGGTGATTTGCTTCATTACAGATACCCGTGATCACGTCTATTCTATTTTTTGCACTTGAATTTCCTCAGTAAAAACCCGATATTTTTATTTCAAAACATACATTAAATAACGCCGTGATTGGATTTAGTAATACGTCAAAAGTAGCCAAATTTAAGATGAAACTAATTTTCAGAGGCCGTTTTCAAAAATTTGCTTTTTCTAAAATGACGACAGATGATATCACAGAACATAATTTTCCGCAGAATTAAAATCCGTGACGTGTATAATTTCGAGTTTTAGTCAACTTCAAACTTTTAAGGTGAGGTTTGAAGAGGAAGGCCGGGGCTCACATGTCCCCGTGGCGGCAAGGGGGTTAATACACTCTGGTAAAAGTAGCTAGTTAGTAGTTTGAGAATACTCGCTTTGAATACAAGCTTATCATCGTGGGTTTTCCAAATAATAGGATTATTGATATGATTAATAACAAACGGAATTCGACATGATAAATTTAAACTTTGAGAAGAGATGATGTGGAATATTTGTGCCTCAGTCGTATTACATAACATTTATGCTTGTAAAAGTAACAACACAAATACTTACTGGAAGGCAGATGATCCTGTGATATATATCCATATAAGGTACAACCCACAAGACAAGCCACGGTGAGGAGTGTATAACCGCAGACCCTTGCAGACAGCGGCGACGTCATCCTCGTTCGCTGACACCGACACGAATGCGGTGCGAGTTGGTAGCGGGGCGCTTTTGAGTAGGCTTCAGGCAATCTGTCTGTGGACTCGCCCGGGGCTTTAGAATGACATATACAAACAAAGATTTACTTGCGATAAAAATAGCAGAAGGAAAAAGTATGTGTCAATATACCTTGTATCACATATTCATTAAACCATCCAGGGAGTGGTTGACTGGGTGGGTGGGTGGGTGGGTATATGAGTAGTTGAGTGGTTGAGTGAGTTAGTGGTTGAGTGAGTTAGTGGTTGATTGAGTTAGTGGTTGAGTGAGTAAGTGGTTGAGTGAGTTAGTGATTGAGTGAGCGGTTGAGTGGTTGAGTGAGTGGTTGAGTGAGCGGTTGAGTGAGTGGATGAGTGAGTGAGTGATTGAGTGGTTGAGTGAGTGGTTGAGTGAGTGGGTGAGGTGTTCTGTAAGGTCTCATTGCCCTCTTCAGTCCAAGCCTTGGCGTTATAGTACATGAGTATGTTAATCTGAGTGAGTGCATATCTAAGTGAAACTGAGCGTGTCGTGTTTGACGTCTCTTTGAACAATACTTCAACTGTAGCGTTTCGGAGTTAACATCCAATCTTTCATGGCCCCATTGGTGAATGTATCTGGGCAGTTTTCGGGTTTACACCAGAATGGGTCTTTTCAGCCCCCAGACATAACTTAACGTCGTAAATTTTGGGCCGTAATATTTGGTCCGGTATAGACAGAAATCCACATTGTCCGAGTCTGGATAAGACAGATTTCACTGAACATGTTATACATAGATTGGTAGAACGTAAACCGGTGTGTGCTGATGCCTGAACGTGTTCAGCTAGTTCAGCACATTGTTGACTCAGCTTCAACGGGTTTCCTTCTTTCGAATCAGTGCGATGGGTATTTCAAATCGTGTTATGAACTAAACGTTGAACTGATATATATGGGAGAAGCAGAACTGTGATAGATTGTCGAAGGTTTCCAAGTACAAACCCCATCGCTCTAATTCAGAAGCAAATGTGATAAAGTTCAGTGAGCAAAGTGATGACTCTGTGTGTGTGTGTGTCTCTCACGCTCTCTGTGTCTCTCTCTAGCTCTCGCTCTCCCCGTCTGTCCGACTGACTGTCTAGGCACGTTGCTCTCTCTCTCTGTTTCTCTGTGTCTCCGTCGCTCTGTCTCTCGCTCTCTCTGTGTCTCTCTCGCTGTCTCTCGCTGTCTCTCTCTCTCTCTCTAGCTCTCTCTCGGTTTCTCTGTGTCTCTCTCTCTAGCTCTCGCTCTCCCTGTCTGTCTAGGCACGTTGCTCTCTCTCTCGCTAGCTCTCTGTTTCTCTCTCGCTCTCTCTCTGTGTTTCTCTCGCTCTGTCTCTCGCTCTCTCTCTCTAGCTCTCGCTCTCTCTCTCCCTGTCTGTCTAGGCACGTTGCTCTCTCTCTCTCTCTCTCTCTGTTTCTCTGTCTCTCTCTCGCTCTGTCTCTCGCTCTCTCTCTAGCTCTCGTTCTCCCTGTCTGTCTGTCTGTCTGTCTAGGCACGTTGCTTCGCGTGCCCAGTTCGAGTCCAGGTCTAGACTTGGTAACCAGTGCCCCGTGTGAAGCTGGCACCACCGCTTTTCATAAACCCGATTGGTGTTTGAATAACTTGAAAAACAATTATCTTCCAATCGGCCAAGCTCTCCTTTCATATCACTCTAATGAATTCTCTTCAGTAGGGATGACAGAATACTTCGTGATGCTGAATGACCGATATATTCCAGAAAGGCACGTGGGATCCCAGTAACCAATAGGAGTCTGCCCCGTGCCGTCAGGCCATCCTTGTTTTTATGCGTTTCTCATCTGTAACCCCAACCAGCAAGAGTTTGATTTTTTGTTTGTTTGTTTGTTGATTAACGCCGCACACAGCAATGTATTCAAGCTATATGACGGCAGTCTGTAAATAATCGAGTCTGAACCAGACAATCCAGCGATTGGAATCATGAGCCTCGATCCACACAATTGCGATACGATGACATGCATCAACCAAGTCAGCGAGCCTGACCATCCGATACCGTTAGTCGCCTCTTACGACTGACATAGTCGCCTTTTACGGCAAGCATGGGTTGCTGATTGCTATTCTACCCCGGATCTTCACGGGTCACGGGTCACGAGAACAAGTGTGATCATGAACGTGTTTTCTCTTCAACATACGGAACCACATGTTGGCCATATCGATTATATATTTTTTTCTCTTCAACATATGGAACCTCATGTTGGCCATATCGGGTTGTTTTTTTCTCTTCAACATACTGACATAGTCGCCATTTACGGCAAGCATGGGTTGCTGAAGACCCGGCGGCCGGGTAGCCTAGTGGTTAAAGCATTCGCTCGTCACGCCGAAGACCCGAGTTCGAATCCCGACATGGGTACAATGTGTGAAGCCCATTTCTGGTGTCCCCCGCCGTGATATTGCTGGAATAGCACTAAAAGCGGCGTAATATCAAACTCACTCACTCATCGGGCATACTTTTCCACAACGGCGGGGATACTTGAGATACAAAATCGTTATATTATTTCACGTCGGAATGAAAGACGGTGGGAGATGGAAAACCCATAAAATCCGGACAGCCTTAAACTAACCTCGTGCATAATGAGTGACGTATTATTCGCTTAGGGCTAGAGTGAGTTCGTGTTGACCACAGCAAGATGGATAGCGCGGCTCATCCCCCTTCTCCCAGCCAGGGAAGCTGGACGTGATCATCAGCATAATACTCAAGGAAGATGTCAACAAAAACACATGTCACCTTTTGTACTTTCAAGCCTTTGAAGTCATTTATAAAGCATCTTCCCGAAGCAAGGGAGTTAACTGACTTTAAAAGTACAGTTTCCACCCTTACCGAACTAGGCTGGAATTCCTGGGCTCGATCGTAGCGCCACCAGTGGTTATTACGAGTCATGTCCCTTCTGAGCCTCGTCTATGGACCATTCTGATTCCACTTCTCGTGTCACTTGCATTTGAATCAAACAAAATGGCGGCGCCCGGTCAAGACGATCTGATCGATAATCAAGTTCTATTGTGTAATAAAACGGGTCTTATATCGCGAAGTGCATCAAATTGCGTGAGCACCTTGATTAAAGACATGAAAACATTTGGAAAATATTTGTTGACAACGAGTTGGCGGTGTACATGCTTTGCAAATCCTGCAATCGACCGAAATCTACACGACAGTTTACTGACCGGATTTCGATTTCCTTGCGCGATTTTGATTGGACTATGCATAGACTCGTTAGTCCAGCCAAAATGTAACTCCATAATACCAGCCTAGTTCGGCAAAGGTGGAAACTGGACTTTTATAGTCAGTTAACTCCCTTGCCTCGGGAAGATGTTTATAAAGTTGAGAAGAAATCTTAGGCGAATATTTGCAGTTAGTTGTGACGGGGATCACAGCGAATCTGCCAATTTGGAGACTCGCATAACGTTGTTTGTTGTTTAACGCCGCACTCAGCAATATTCCAGCCATGTGACGGAGGTCTGTAAATAATCGAGTCTGGCCAGACAATCCAGTGATTGACATCCTGAGTATCGATTCACGCAATTGGGATACGATGACATGCATCAACCAAGTCAACGAGCCTGACCACCCGATCCCGTTAGTCGCCTCTTACGACTAACATAGTCGCCTTTTACGGCAAACATGGATTGCTGATTGCTATTCTACCCCGGATCTTCACGGGTCACGGGTCACGAGAACAAGTGTGATCATGAACGTGTTTTCTCTTCAACATACGGAACCACATGTTGGCCATATCGATTATATATTTTTTTCTCTTCAACGTATGGAACCTCATGTTGGCCATATCGGGTTGTTTTTTTCTCTTCAACATACGGAACCTCATGATGGCCATATCGTTTTTTTATTTCTTGAAAATTCAACATGTTGACAATTCCTGATACTATTTTCAAGACACTACAATTAATTTTTTATTATTTCACTTGCAGTTTCAATCAGTATCTTGAAACTTCAACATTGTATCTTGAATTTTCAGGACCAATAAATGCATAAATGAGAGAGAATTTTCCATCATTGATCAGTGACACATCTGTTTACTTACAGACTGAGCTAAACATACTCCCTGGAGACCGCCTCCGTGGTTTAGTGGATAGAGTGTCTGCCAGGAGACCGCCTCCGTGTTGTAGTGGATAGAGAGTCTACCCGGAGACCGCATCCGTGGTGTAGTGGATAGATTGTCTGCCCTGAGACCACCTCCGTGATGTAGTGGATAGAGCGTCTGCCCGGAGACCGCCTCCGTGGTGTAGTGGATATAGCGTCTACCCGGAGACCGCCTCCGTGTTGTAGTGGATAGAGAGTCTACCCGGAGACCGCATCCGTGGTGTAGTGGATAGATTGTCTGCCCTGAGACCACCTCCGTGATGTAGTTGATAGAGCGTCTGCCCGGAGACCGCCTCCGTGGTGTAGTGGATATAGCGTCTACCCGGAGACCGCCTCCGTGGTGTAGTGGATAGAGCGTCTTCCCGGAGACCGCCTCCGTGGTGTAGGGGATAGAGTGTCTGCCCGGAGACCACCTCCGTGGTGTAGTGGATAGAGCGTCTTCCCGGAGACCGCCTCCGTGGTGTAGGGGATAGATTGTCTGCCCGGAGACCACCTCCGTGGGGTAGTGGATAGAGTGTCTACCCGGAGACCGCCACCGTGGTGTAGTGGATATATTGTCTACCCGGAGATCACCTCCATGGTGTAGTGGATAGAGTGTCTGCCCGGAGAGAAGACGTTCGGTGGTTCGACCTTCGGCCGCGTCATACCGAAAGCCGTTAAATGACGGTACGGACTAGTACAAACAGTCACACACACGTGTATGCGCGTCGATATGTGGGTGAATTAATCTTGAAAGCGACGTCAAACCCCATTTCACCTCACACGTTGTTCTTGTGTGGGAAATTGAACCTGGGTCTTGTGAGGGTCGAACACTTTAACCAGTCGGCTACCCCAACGTCCCCCTTCTCTCAGACAGTATTCATCTCTATCTTGTTTATTCACCTAATCCTATATGTGTCTATCTATCTGTCTGTTCTCCGTTTCTGGCCACTAGTCTGGCAGACTTTCTTGTCTGTCGGCGTGTCTTGGCATCACTTCGATCTGTCCTCACACGCTGTGATATAACTCATTATGGGCTTTTCAGACCATTGTGACATCATTGTTACCATGACGTCACAATCAAATGACATCACTTATGGCTCTGCTACACATAAGACACAGCTTATTACTGTCTACAAAAGGAAAAAGTTGGAAGAATGATGGAAGATCAATATAATCTCATCCTCGTGTTTTTTTATATCAAATATATCAACACTCGTTGAAAAATGTGGAAACACTTTTCAACTTTGTTTCAGCTTGTGTTGATATATTTGATATCAAAAGACACGTGGATGAGATTCTCTATGTGAACACCAACCCATGGTACATTGGCACACATTTAGCCACCCTTTGTGACCATCCAATTCCCGATTTGACCAAACCCATCTCTCAAGGGCCATCCGCCGCATCTCTTGTCTCCGCATATTTCCCATATCAACATTGTCTGGCAAAGACGTGACGTAGCGCGTCTTTTGGGTGACGTAGCTTGTCTTTTGGGTGTACTACTTAATTGGGGGAATTAGTCGGTAGCAGCGGTCACGACTGGCTATCACCTTGAATGACAGAGAAGGCTGTTGAGTTGGTGACGTTTATTGGTGGAAGCAGAGTGAAGTTTACACAGAAGTACATTTAATTGTAATGGCACGATAATACATATAAGAGGTTGAGTCATATTCATCTAATTGCATACATATAATTATAACAATTCAATACGTGTACAACACGTACGATCATAATAATACAATTGGAATACAACCGATAATAACATGACTGTAAAGATGTACAATATATTTGTTAAACGGATGGTTATTAAAAGGCATTAATTACGCGAAAATATGTCTGGTAGAAAACAGTAGAAAAACAGTCCTGCGTGGATATTCTGACAATATATAAGAGACAATATAAATACATGTTGGCCGCCTCAGTCTTCAATGTTACTAAGTTGCAGGCAAATCATTGCTATGAGTATGTGTCACTGAATGTAGGAACATACAAGTTATTGACATTGGTCCACATACTCATTAGGATGTTGCCGTGCAACTAGTATACTAATATACTAATATCTGTTCGCGAGAGGACGTATTGTCTGGATATTAAGTCAATGATAATTTTCACAACGCTACGATATAGTCGAAATGGATCTAACCTACACCTAATGTATTAAGATCGTAGCTGACAAAATAAGTTAACAGTTAAGTAAATAGTGTCTTACCTTGAATGACAGAGAAGGCTGTTGAGTTGGTGACGTTTATTGGTGGAAGCAGAGTAAATTTTGCTACCACCGACCGCCGTATATTTACAACTCAGGCCGTCATTACGTTACATAACTAAAGATCACAACAGGTGGCAGCGGTTGATCGGCTGTAACCATGGGTGGGTGTGCCATTATTTACGGATTTATTCAAGTAGGTTGTTGTATTGCCTAACTGAAACATGAAATATCTTGTATGCGGCGGTCAGTTAGTGCATTCGCTATACTGAATTTACTTTAAGAATAGTCAGATTAGTTTACCGATATAGGTTGATTGATATATATTTTCTAATAGGAATTTGGTGGTAGAAGAAAGCTATGACAGACGTCATACGCACTTCAGTCAGGAGTTGTCTTGATAAATGAAGCGGCTTCACGTTCGGTAAACTAGTTTAAAAATAAGTGTGGTATGGGGGTCTTTGGGCTTGTGTTTTTTGCTTGACTGTTTCTCTCTTGTTATCCATTAATAACCATGTCATGTGTATATCAAACTCGCAAACGCCTACAAACACTCATTTCACAATTTAGACTTGTTTGGTTCTTGTGGGGATATTTGCTCCCAAATTGCCTGACGAAGTCTATCATACAGACCCTGAAACAAATATATCCAATACAGCCCATGCAAGTTTATAAGTACTGCAGTCTCTAAAAAGGAAGAAAATCTCAGGGCTCATTTTTATTCTATTGTATTAAGATAACTTAACAACTTTTTTTTCCTGTAAAATATTTTCATTTTAGAGACTAGATGTTAGTATGGCAAGCATTAGTCTGGTTGTTTGTTTTACATGAGACGTGGTCACATACACGTTGACCACGTTTCCTTGGTGGAAACTGTCACGGACAGGCGTGACCACATGTCACGGACAGGCGTGACCACATGTCACGGACAGGCGTGACCACATGTCACTTACAGGCGTGACCACGGCGTCAAAAAGTCAGTTAATAGGATATGTTTAAATATTGCCTCGTCATAGGTTCTTTGTTATTTTTGACTACAGCACAAAATAAGAATAATATTTTCATTACCTACTCGTTACTTATATCGTAACAACAATATTGATGTTGATGGAAAATGATTAATTTTAGATTAATGTTCGTGTTTACGTATTCGTTTTGAATGTAAGTTTTCTGTTTACAATTTATTGAGTTTAATTTTTCTGTGCATTTGAGAAGTTTTGAAACAGCTTGCCACACAGCTTTCAACCATAAATCATAAATGCTAGTATTGATTCAGTTAGACTGTGCTTGTCGTTGCGCACTCTCTAACAGAGCCACTTTCACCGTTACTATAACACTCGAAATGTATTTTCTAAACACTGATAATTTGTGGGCAATAAAAAGGCATTGCCACATGCGATTAAAGCGGGTATTGGTCACACGTTCCGCGCAGTAGAATCCGCGAGTGTAGTTGTAGTGAGCGAAGAAATATTTTGCGCCGTGTCGTGCCTTTGATTCATCCATCGATAGCTTGCGATGTTATTAACATATAATGAAATGACTGTTCCAGAGGACGATATAAGTACAGTCAGTGAACACGGTGTGTCTGTTTGGTACTGGTTGTTCTCCCTGTTTAAATATCATGTGATGTGTGGTTTGTGAATGTGTGTGGTATGTGAATGCATGATGTGTAGTATAATGAAATGACTTCCAGAGGACGATATGATTACAGTCAGTGAACACAGTGTGTCTGTTTGGTACTGGTTGTTCTCCCTGTTTAAATATCATGTGATGTGTGGTTTGTGAATGTGTGTGGTATGTGAATGCATGATGTGTAGTATAATGAAATGACTTCCAGAGGACGATATGATTACAGTCAGTGAACACGGTGTGTCTGTTTGGTACTGGTTGTTCTCCCTGTTTAAATATCATGTGATGTGTGGTTTGTGAATGTGTGTGGTTTGTGAAAGTGTGGTATGTGAATGTGTGTGGTATGTGAATGTGTGTGCAATGTGAATGTGTGTGGTTTATGAAAGTGTGGTATGTGAATGTGTGTGGTATGTGAAAGTGTGGTATGTGAATGTGTGTAGTTTGTGAATGTGTGGTATGTGAATGTGTGTGGTATGTGAATGTGTGGTATGTGAATGTGTGTGGTATGTGAATGTGTGTGGTATGTGAATGTGTGTGGTATGTGAATGTGTGTGGTATGTGAATGTGTGGTATGTGAATGTGTGTGGTATGTGAATGTGTGTGGTATGTGAATGTGTGTGGTATGTGAATGTATGTGGTATGTGAATGTGTGTGGTATGTGAATGTGTGTGGTATGTGAATGTGTGGCATGTGAATGTGTGTGGTATGTGAATGTGTGGTATGTGAATGTGTGTGGAATGTGAATGTGTGTGCAATGTGAATGTGTGTGGTATGTGAATGTGTGGTATGTGAATGTGTGTGGTATGTAAAAGTGTGGTATGTGAATGTGTGTGGTATGTGAATGTGTGTGGTATGTGAATGTGTGTGGTATGTGAATGTGTGGTATGTGAATGTGTGTGGTATGTGAATGTGTGTGGTTTGTGAATGTGTGGTATGTGAATGTGTGGTATGTGAATGTGTGTGGTATGTGAATGTGTGTGGTATGTGAATGTGTGTGTCTATGTGAATGCATGATGTGTGGTATGTGAATGTGTGTGGTATGTGAATTCATGATGTGTGGTATGTGAATATGTGTGGTATGTGAATATGTGTGGGATGTGAATGCATGTGTGGTATGTGAATGTGTGTGGTATGTGAATGCATGATGTGTGGTTTGTGAATGTGTGTGGTATGTCAATGCATGATGTGTGGAATGTGAATGCATGATGTGTGGAATGTGAATGCATGATGTGTGGAATGTGAATGCATGATGTGTGGTATGTGAATGTGTGTGGTTTGTGAATGCATGATGTGTGGGATGTGAATGTGTTTGGTATGTGAATGCATGATGTGTGGTATGTGAATGCATGATGTGTGGTATGTGAATGCATGATGTGTGGTTTGTGAATGTGTGTGGTATGTGTAATGAGTGTGTATGTGAATGTGTGCCGTATGTGAATGTGTGCGGTTTGTGAAAGTGTGGTATGTGTAATGTGTGTGGTTTGTAAATGCGTGTGGGGTGTGAATGTGTGTGGTATGTGAATGCATGATGTGTGGTATGTGAATGCATGATGTGTAGTATGTGAATGTGTTAGGTATGTGAATATGTTGTATGTGAATATGTGGTTTGTGAATGTGTGGTACGCCAATGTGTGGTTTGCGAATGTGTGTGGTATGTGAATGCATGATGTGTGGTATGTGAATGTGTGTGGTATGTGAATGCATGTTGTGTGGTATGTGAATATGTGTGGTATGTGAATGCATGATGTGTGGTATGTGAAAGTGTGTGGTATGTGAATGCATGATGTGTGGTATGTGAATGTTTGTGGCATGTGAATGGTTTAATGTGTGCTATGTGAATGCGTGATGTGTGGCATGTGAATGCATGCTGTGTGGTATGTGAATGTTTGTGGCATGTGAATGTGTGATGTGTGGTATGTGAATGTTTGTGGCATGTGAATGTTTGATGTGTGGTATGTGAATGTTTGTGGCATGTGAATGTTTGATGTGTGGTATGTGAATGTGTGGTATGTGAATGTGTGATGTGTGGTATGTGAATGTGTGGTATGCGAATGTGTGATGTGTGGTATGTGAATGTTTGTGGCATGTGAATGTTTGATGTGTGGTATGTGAATGTGTGATGTGTGGTATGTGAATGTGTGTGGCATGTGAATGTTTTATGTGTGGTATGTGAATGTTTGTGGCATGTGAATGTTTGATGTGTGGTATGTGAATGTGTGCTGTGTGGTATGTGAATCTGTGCTGTGATCAATTCATGTGGTCATTATTGCTTCAATTATATGGAGAAGGATAGCCTGAAAGACACCAAACGTTGAGCAGCAAACATTCACCCGCTAGAGTAGGAGATATGCACAGAAATACATACCGACTGATATGCTGGCGCCCATTGACAAAACACTCGAGCCAATTCAATTCTCACAATTTGTGATATCAAAACCTTCATTTGTTTTTTTAGATATCATAAATTCGATTGTTTATATGCTTAAATACATTATTTAATATAATTATTTATGTTACTGATATCTAAAATTCGATTTTGCGATATCAATAAATGTAACATGATATCATAAAATCAAATTTGTGATATAAATTCATTCTTTGGAATCTATAAATGAATAACCGATATCATAAAATAAGGAATGAATAGTTAAAAACTGCGCCTTTCACAGTGTTCCTTTTGGGTTGTATTGAGTAACGCGATTGCATCTCGGTCATAGTGTTAATTGCTTGTCTGTTTCTGCCCTAATATTTCTTTCATCGTATGAACAACTGTTTAAAAATATCAACTTATATTAAACTATCAACTGAAATCAAGGAAATGATATGACCTGCGTTTATTTATCTCTCGATCGTTGTCATAGATAACGTCTGTTGTTGTTGCCTTAGGTGCTTAAGAGATCGCCCTCTGCCTTAGCAGTTTGGGCTGACCCGCCCTTGTTTGGTACTCATGGTATGTGAATGTGTGACGTGTGGTATGTTAATGTGTGCTATATGTGAAATGTGTGTGTGGTATGTGAATGTGTGGTATGTGAATGCGTGTGTTGTGTGAATGTGTGTTGTGTGAATGTGTGTGGTATGTGAATGTGTGGTATGTGAATGCGTGTGTTGTGTGAATGTGTGAATGTGTGTGGTATGTGAATGTGTGGTATGTGAATGTGAATGCCTTCTGCCTTAGCAGTTTGGGCTGACCTACTCTTGTTTGGTACCCCTGTGTGTGAGTAGGGTACACATATCATTTCTGTTTGTGTATTGATATGATTTCTATTTTCGTATATTGATATAATTTCATTTTTATCTTTGGCTGCATTATCAGTTTTCTTTCTCAGTTTTGACTTACTAAGTGCCCTAAAGTGAGTTTATTCTTAGGCATGTTAAAACAGATTGACCCTACAAGATAAAGCTGTAATCTGTCTCTCGGACGGTTATGGGTGATAATGTATTTGATAATATTACTGGGGAATGTACAGTGAGTGAGTATGGTTTTACGCCGCTTTTAGCAATATTCCAGCAATATCACGGCGGGGGGACACCAGAAATGGGCTTCACACATTGTACCCATGTCGGGAATCGAACCCGGGTCTTCGGCGTGACGAGCGAACGCTTTAACCACTAGGCTACCCGACCGCCCCACTTGTAAATAGAGAATGTACAAATTAGTTACTGTCATTTACTCCAACGTTGTCTCAACAGGACCATAACTTTGGTAATATATCGATTATCGGTATTTAGTTGATGATCGGTAACATTATTTCTACTGTGGTCCATGTTTATCAACTTTTTCATCAGCTTGACTGATTTGTTTACATAATAAAAAACATCTAATTGATCATGAACTACTGAGGCATTGGAGCACCTGTATTATTAGAGAATATACATGTCAAGAAAAACAGCGATGTTACATCCAGTCCAACAAACAGGTAATAATTTCGTCGCAATGCACTTGAAAATTGCTGGTGTGACAAATCAAAACAAATTACAGAATATCAATTGCATTGGCAGTAAACAATAGAGTGGTAGTACAGTATTCAATGGAGTGAGTGAGTGAGTAAGGTTTTACGCCGCTTTTAGCAATATTCCAGCAATATCACGGCGGGGGACACCAGAAATGGGCTTCACACATTGTACCCATGTCGGGAATCGAACCCGGGTCTTCGGCGTGACGAGCTAACGCTTTAACCACTAGGCTACCCGACCGCCCCAGTATTCAATGGCAATATATAATATGTCTGCAGTGGTCAGCATGAAATGCAAAATTACGGTGGTGATAGTAAAAGTCAAGCTTCCGAGATGGGCTAGGCAGGCCAGGGAAATCAGGGATGAAGTGCGATCCTCACATGAAAGCTGGTTCCGATGTGATGAAATGCGTGAGATATATACGTAAACAGGCTATTGTCCCCTTATATACAACCCAACTAGCTACTGGAAAGTTCTACATAGTTCTGTCACCTCACCAGTCTAGCGGCACTAGAACATTTCAGAAGTTTCTATATCATACTATCACCCTCCGCGGTATACCGGACAGGAAGTTTACTCACCGCACCAACATCTAAACATAGTAACTTCCTGCCGACTGATCATCGTCCAAACACAATACAATAAGCGTCTACTGAATATCAACAGAAACAATGTAACACAGTTAGTTAATTGTTCGACAATAAATGCACTTCCATGTAACAAAGTTGGGCGCTTTACAGGAACCAATGTGATTGATATTGTGAGCAAAGTGAAGCTCCCTCGGATCTCGATGCCACGCAATTAACCAAGTGCCCATGCTTTGCCGCCCGAGCCTTCACGTCGCATCAAAAGCCAGTCATATATTGGTGGGATCAATACTAGCCTGGGATTCGGATATTTATTCATACAGATAGAAGGCTGTGTTAGTCGTATGGTTAAGGATTTGATTCGTAATTGCGAGGACCGGGTTCGATTCCTAACGTGGGTTAATTGTGTGAAACCCTTTTCTGGTCCATGACATCGTAACGTGACCTGAATATTGTCAAACCTTACTCATTCAGAAGTGACGCGGTGAAGAAAGTTGGTGAAACGTCTCTAAAATATATCAATCGCTATCCTTATGCGTGCCTTTCGTCACCACTCGCCCCTTTCCGTAACCTGCAAGCTTGTCCCGGAATAACACGAGTTTGTCACGAATGTATGCGTGTGAGGATGTCCGTATGTTTTTTTCTAATTTTCCAATCTCCGCCCGTCCTGAATTTTCATTCCGGCGAAACCCGTGAAGATCCGGGGTAGAATTGGTCTTCAGCAACCCATGCTTGCCGTAAAAGGCGACTATGCTTGTCGTAAGAGGCGACTAACGGGATCGGGTGGTCAGGCTCGTTGACTTGGTTGAAGCATGTCATCGTATTCCAATTGCGTGGATCAATGCTCATGATGTCAATCACCCTTTATCGTGTAACTATTTCTTTCAATGCCAGACGTGAATCAAGGTCAAACTCAGGAGAAGTATATACCTTGCCCGCCTAGGAGATAACTGTATAAACCTTCTGAATAATTTACTCAGTTATTGTCAATAGGCCAATACACCAACACTTTCGTTTTGTTCCCGGCTATAGCACTGCAGATATGCTGGTTGATCCATCTTGACAATAATGGCCCTTTGGCGTTAAGCGTTTTAAAATGATTACTTTATAGTTCTCTCCATACGAAAATACAATAAACATATTTGAAAATATATCAAATAATATAAACGAAACATCGTTAAACCGGACGGAATTATTCTCAGTGTAACAAAGTAAGATCAACACATCTATGGATAAACAGGGTTTCCACCCTAATGGGATTTTAATATGAAAAGAAAATACAGATAGCCACAAATAGCTTTGATACCTCAAACAGAAAGGTCCATCAATGTTTCTGATGCCAGAACGCGTTTCTTCTCAACCTAGCGTGAAAATGGCATATGAACGTCCCTAGAATTACCGTAATACTAGTATTTGGGGGTACATGATTTAATTGCTCTTAGTAGTGCTGTCTGGGGTAGTCTTAATGATGGTTGAATAAGCAACAAATATTTCAAAATTCATTTTTGGCTTGTGTATGAAGATATTCCAGGCTTAAATGGAAGTGAGAATGTTTTTGTGCAATGTTATTTTAATAGCACCAGAGTGAACTTGCATGTTTCTGCCCTAATGTAAGAACGGCGGTAATTAACATAAACATTGTCTGTATACTTCACTTATTCCCAGGATGTCTTTGCGCTACGACATCTTTATTTATTGTGAACCCGTGAAGACCCGTGCTGGAACAGGTCTTCAGCAACCCTTGCTTGCCGTAAAAGTCTGACTTGATTGATGCAATCATATTCCAATTGCGTAGATCTATGCTCAACATATCAATCACTGGATTGTCTGGTCAAGACTCGATTATTTACAGACCGCCGTCATATAGTTTGAATATTGCTGAGTGCGGCGTTAAACAACAAACAAACAAACAAACAAAGCAAAAATTAAATGGTGACCTGAACTTCATCCGTTCATTGAGTCGGTATGTATTTCAGCTGAACGATGATTGTCCTCCTGTTTCTCAAACAAATCTCAAACAAGCAATAACGACGCAATACTGGCCCGACTTTGATTAGTTGAATACACATAGAAAGTAATATATCTATTTGAAGTCTGAGTCCTAAAAAATGGAATTGTCTATATTTAGTTAGATAACATATAACATGCTACATCGATGACCCAGCACGTGGACAGGTCATTCGTGACCAACTCGTGTTATTCCGGGACAAGCCGAATAGCGACTCGTGCCCCTGTCATGGCCATTTTGGCGACCGGGTTCCGTCTTAGCGCAAACGGGCATATTATATATATTTCAGATGCAATTTAAAGCACATTGGGACGAGCGGAATTATACAGTATGATTAAACACATTTAACTGTGTCTTGGGTATATTTTAAGATGCAAGACATATGTAAAACCAAAAAATATTTCTGAGGGATTCTTTGACGAAGAACTTAAAATCATCTGATTGGTTTGTCATATTTTCGCACATAACATTCATCGATAGGGGGACGAGTCTTCTTGCAGGTTACGGAAAGGGGCGAGTGGTGACGAATGAGGTGCTCCCTCGAAAGGCTTCTAACTTTCTCAACATGTCTCTAATCTCAAGGCAATGACTCCAGACAGTCACGTACCGAGTCTGACCTTGGTCCTTGGGGTAATACAACCACCAGTCCTTCGTTATGAAACGCCAAAAATTCTCCCAGCTGCCTGCAAATAATTGAGACAAGACAACCAGTGAGTGATATTATGCGCACCGTCCCTCGTCGTCGGGGAACGTTGACAGCAATCAGCCAAGTCTCTGAGCCTGACCACCCTATACAGTTAACGCCTCGTTCGATATGCATAGGGTGCTGGGGACCTATTCTGACCGGGATTCCCCATTACTTGGGTCTCATGCTAAGGAGGTCCTAGGATTGATAACCCAAGTGGATACAATGTTTGAAGTCTATTATCAGTATCCAGGCCGTGATATTGCTTGAGGCATGGTGGGGTAGCCTCCTAGTTAAAGCGTTCGCTCGTTACGCCGAAGACCCGGGTTCGAATCACCACATGGGTACAATGTGCGGCCAAAACGTATAGACATGTATATCAAATAGGAAATGTCTATACATTTCTGTGACTATTACGAACGATGTCGAACAAAGACAGTGTGGTTTTACACCGCTTATGTCAATATTCCAGCAATATCACGGCGGAGGACACCAGAAATGGGCTTCACACATTGTACCCACATGGGGAATCGAACCTTGGCCTTTGGCGTGACGGACGAACGCTTAACCACTTAACCACCAACTATCAACCTTTATCATTCAATTCTTTATTCATGTACATGTGTAGGCCAGCGGCCCATGGTACAATATTTGGTCCACCATTAACATTTATAGGCTTAGTGTTTGGAGTCTAACATTCATAGCATGATATATAAAAGTTGCAACATTTCTAATAACAGTTTCATTGTTTACCGCCATAAGCATATTGAATTTAGCAAGAGTAGGATGTACAAAATACTTCTGTGGTAAATACTGAAGACGAATTTCATCATTAGCGTTACAAATTAATAAAAAATGATATTCATTCTCGACATATCTTTGGTTGCAACCAATATTTTATACAGCGTTTATACGCAGAAATGTACAGTGGGTATCTTCCACACTCTCCTCGCACAACATGATTGGGAGTAGACGTTTTAACACCTAGCACTTTCTATTTCTTTACAGTTTTCAAAACTCCACATTTCAGCCCCATATAACATAATTGGAGCGATTTTAGTATCGAATATTTAAAAAAAATAGTTTCAGTGGAATAGGTTTAAGTGATGAAAGGGATTTTAGAACCGAGAACAATACCCGTTTAGCCTGTAATGCAGCATTGTAAGTATGTTTCGACCATGATAAATTCTTTGAAAATACAACTCCCAAATATTTGAACGATGATACACATTCCAACTGACAACCACTGAAATACCATTTCTCAAATGTAGAAAGTACTCCACCATTCTTAAAAACTACTATTTTCGACTTATCAAGATTTACCTTTAGGAAAAAAATCTGGCAATAGTGTTCGAGTACATCGATGCGTTTTTTTGGAGGCCATATACAGTATCTGATATAAGAATTACATCATCAGCAAAGAGTAGCAGGAATAGTTGAATTATGTCTTGATGGAGCTGAATTCCGGGTTCACAGTTAGCCAACCTTTATCATATAATGGGTAGGTTTCTCGGCAGGATAAAGACAACGGATTAAAACGATATCCGTTGGGGTCATATGCGGATAGAGATGCAAATATCAAAGGTCAAGTAGGGACTACTTTCACTGTTTATAAACAAACATGGCGTCGCCCTTGTCATTCGGCGATCGAGTCAGAATTAACCATCGGGAATCTGGATAAACTAAATGGATAATTGCTATCATTATCAAAAGAACAGTCTAATATACTGAAAATCCGTGTCTAACTGTGACGTAGCTAAGGGATTTTATAAGTTTTGGCAACTTTGGAGATATAAATTTTGAAACAATTTTGCGAGGGCACTAGGCCTAGCCAAGCGGGATCAGTAGCCATATTTGTGCTTGAAATCTTTTCCACAAATTAAAATTGTTGGATTTGGCCAACATATGTTCCATTTGTTACCTTGTTTCGTTTTGTCGCTGTGTGTACATCTGACTGCACTTCTTAACATTATGACAGCACATGCCGACTGTCAACAACGTCTGAACGTGGCCGTGACGTCTCATAGACTAGGTTTAGAGTAGTTTACTTTTGACAAAGGGCAGTTACTCTAGCGGATAGACCGATGGATTGCCGCGAAATGCAAGTAAAAACAATTGTTGTTTTGCGTATATGTTGCTTCGCCACTGTAGAAGAAACAGATTTCAGTTGGAACTATATTGGCTACTGTCACTGTCCGACTGACACATCACTTACCCTGTGACGTAATAAATAGTAATGCGAGCATTCAAGGAAAACTCGCAATGTTTCGGTAATGTTTGTGAGAGAGGGAAAGCGATTTTCAAGCACAGAATTAAAGAATGACAATATTATGACATTATATGATAAAGAGGTTATTACGCTTGTGTGTTTTGGGATGGTAAGGATCCTGTATTAGGAATAAACACGATATGTTTAGCTCGCCAAGGCTCGCTGAATACAATGTTTATTCCTCATGCAGGATTTTTACCATTCCCAAACACACTTGCGTGATAACCTCTATTGACACGTGTACCAGAATTAGAACAGATTACAAAGATAAACCACTCCCAACTGCAGACATAGCATACGCACTAGTCTCGTCCTATACAGAGAACAGGTAAGAACGTTGGCTAGCGTTGTGGAATTTCAAGTCCGTACAATGTGTATTACTTCGCCAGTATAGAACAGTTGGATTATGAATCATTATCATTGTGATTGTACATACTTCTCCCGGAGATACCTGACGGTTTGACAGTTAGATGGGATTAAGTAGGTCTTAAACTCCGTTATAGGTTTATCAAAGGTACTTTGTTTAGCCCACCAGATCTGCATAATTGAGGATCGGCAAATGTTTAGAAATTGACTTAAAGGTTTTTAGATGTCTTCATGTAGATGAGAAACTTCTTTTTCCGACATTTGCATATTTTTTAGGTTTTCGGGAATTTGGAATGATATTTTCTCATATTTTACCACGAGCAAGTCCCTGAGCCAAGTCTCTAGATGCAGCTGTAGATGTTGCCGCAGCTGCGGATGTAGCTATAGCTGTAGATGTAGATTGTATATTAAACATAAAGTCGGGTTAATGAAAGTATACACCCATGTTTAATGGTAGCTATAAATGAAACAAACAAGAAATGATTATTCGATGGTGATGTGATTCGAGTATCAAAGTTGTGTATGGAACTTTAATTTTGAAATGTTTCTTTGACAGTATTCAGCCTCGTCACATTTGTATTTTTGGGGTTAAATCCAATTTTCAAGTATATACTTGCAGTTTATTTGTATTAAAGGGTCATCACGTTCATATTTGATCTTCGAAGATCATCACGTTCATATTTGATCTTCGTAGGGCATCACGTTCATATATGATCTTCGTAGGGTACCCCGTTCATATTTGATCTCTGTAGGGTATCAGGGTTCATGTTTGATCTTCGTAGGGCATCACGTTAATATTTGATCTTCGTAGGGCATCACGTTCATATTTGATCTTCGTAGGGCATCACGTTCATATTTGATCTTCGTAGGTCATCACGTTCACATTTGATCTTCGTAGTAATCAGGGTTCATATTTGATCTTCGTAGGGCATCACGTTCAGATTTGATCTTCGTAGGTAATCAGGGTTCATATTTGATCTTCGTAGGACATCAGGGTTCATATTTGATCTTCGTAGGGCATCACGTTCATATTTGATCTTCGTAGGTCATCACGTTCACATTTGATCTTCGTAGGGCATACCGTTCAGAAATCCCAGCATAGTTCAGCAGGATGGAAACTGGACTTTCAAAGTCAGTAAACTCCCTTGCCTAGGGAAGATGGGGCTGTGTGTAACCAGTGAGTGAGTGTGGTTTTACGCCGCTTTTAGCAATATTCCAGCAATATCACGGCGGGGGACACCAGTAATGGGCTTCACACATTGTACCCATGTCGGGAATCGAACCCGGGTCTTCGGCGTGACGAGCGAACGCTTTAACCACTAGGTTACCCGACCGCCCCCTGTGTGTAACCGAAAACACAAGTACAATGTTGACAGGAATGACTGTTGGGTCTGCGAGATGTGTGACTCGATGACTGTGTATATCTTGAATGCATTCATCACCGAGGTCACCTTGTTCCGTCAGCTGTGATGTTCCTGTTGCTGGTGGCCGCGATCCTAGGGGTGACCTCCGCTGTCACTGACGTCAAAATCACCGGCCACTGGGAAGGAGGTTTCAATGGTCAGTTCTGCATCACGCTAACAGAAGAGTTGCATGGCTGGAAAGCTCATCTTGTGTTCGACCATGAGGTCAAGTCACTACAAGTAGGTAGCCTGGTCAGGCTGACCTGGAGTAGGTCACACTTTCAATATGTTTACGACCCGTGAAGATCCGGCGTAGAATAGGTCCCATGGTTATCGTAAAAGGCGTCCATGCCCTGCCGTAAAAGGTGACTATTGGGATCGGGTGGTCAGGCTCGCTGACTTAATTGATGCATGTCATCGCATCCCAATTGCGTGGACCGATGCTAATGATGTCAATCACTGACTTGTCTGGTCCAGACTCGATTATTTACAGACTGTCGTCATATAGCTGGAATATTGCTGAGTGTGGCGTTAAACAACAAACAATCATTATGTTTACCTGTAACGTTGGAATGAATGAGTGAGTGAGTGAATGAGTCGGGTTTAACGCCGCAGTATTTCACAGCGCGTCTGCTTAATGGGGGAGCAAAACCCAAAGTGATGAAACTCTTTCATAATTTTGAATAAAAAAACTACGAGACGCGTTAGTGCTGACAAATCAATGATGATAGGATCTTGACGCACCAAAGGGACGCAACTGTTGGTGAATAGAGGTCCGCCGTGAGTCCGTGGATAGCTTCTATCCTGGGCCAGAGAACCGGAATTATATGTCAGTATTTACATGTTTTGGCCGTTATCAATGAAAGTATTTTAACTACAAACATTGGCATTTGTGTCGCTATAAAGACACTCACTGGTCACCTGGGGCCTTGTCCATGCCTATGGTAACAGATGATTCTTGGGGACATTGGCCATCTTGATGACAAGGGTTATTAACTCAGGACATTGGTAACATAAATTGCAGATAATTGTTGGTCACAATCGACCTTATTGGTCATGGACCATTTGTGCCTTGGACCGCCTCCGTGGTCTAGTGGTAGAGCGTCCGCCTGGAGAGCGGAAGGTCCGAGGTTCGATCCCCAGCCGTGTCATACCAAAAGACGTTAAAAGATGGTACTTGTTGATGGCGCGCGTCATTAAGGGGCTAAAGCAAGGACTGGTTTGCTCGGAGTCAGTACACTGTGTCTGAGTGGGGTATTCATGTTAATATGCAGCATGGTGTATCTCAGTAGGCTTGCAGTATAAAATCTGCATTAGTCCGGACTAGTACAAGCAGCCACACACACACACACACACGTGCATGCGCGGCGCTATATAAGTGCAATAATCTTAGACGCGACGTGAAAGCCCATTTCACCTCACCTCACTATTTGCGCCTTTCTAACAAGCATCGATTGCAGTGACCTTAGAACGATAAGCACCCAATACGGCACCGTGAGCCATCTTTAGATTAAATATTTCTTTTGCACATCAATTGGATTCATTGGGTCTGGTTAGTGCTGTCGTGGTTTTGTTTACCCAAGTGACCTATACATGTACTACCGGTTTGATGACCTCTCGAATGTTTTAGTGAATCCGTTGAATATGTTGTCCAGTAAGCTGGTGTTGTTTGAGGCTAAATGAAGTCACACGTTTGAAGGTCAGTACGGCGGACATCGTGGAGACGCGCGACAACAACAAAGAATTCATCCTCAAGAACAAGGACTGGAACAAGGATGAACAGGTGGGACAACAACTGTGCGTCAACTTCATGGGCAAGACTGACGGCAACGTCGACATGAGAGGCACCGTGTTCATTGAGAACATCCACGGATCCGCGACATCTTCGCCGACACAGCAGCCCCCGATAACACAGCCGACGCAGCAGCCCCCGATAACACAGCCGACGCAGCAGCCTGTTCAGACACAACAGCCAGTCACGTCCGCTCCGGTCACGTCCGGAGGCCAGACACAAGCACCCGGTAATAGTGTTGAAACTTGTCCTGGGATTTAAGTTAGAGACAAGATTTGTTTTGCTTACTGCTTCAAAATATGCAATTATTTTTCTGTGATGCAATTTTTTTCACGACACATTATTTTCAGGACGCCCGGTATGCCCTGCGAACTAAGACCTTAGAACAAATTATTTGTTTCTAACTCAAACCATTCTTTCATAAAGCGACCATTAGTGTTCCACGCCTCGGGGGCAAGACACCAATTCTATCCAGTGTGAAATATGCCTTTAATATGGAACGGTTAGTATGCTTAAAAGTGTTTCTCGGGCACGTGTTTCTGAAATGTGAGGAGGGACGTCGTTCTTTTTATTTGTTTAAAACAAAAGTAATGGGGGATGAAAACCCTTTTTTATTTCTTTTCAAACAAAAATACTAACAAACATGACTGGACACACTTTGAGCTCTTGAAAACAATGTCAAGCAAGCATATCATTTTATGAAAAACAAAGCACGCTTAACATGACGAAATTTTTGAATTTTTGTTGTTGTTGGCTATATAAATGACTGACGCGCGCTTTCCGAGGAACGTTTTTTAGCCCAACCTTTCACAATGTTAAAACTGGAGGACCAGGATGCTGAGGCATTCTTTGGTAGTAGATTGAATTCTTTTTTTACTGTTTAAGTACAAACCGGAAGTAGCACCGCCAAGTACGACTACCGGAAAGCACTGGGTCTCTCCATTCTCTTTTACGACACCCAGCGATCGGGCAAACTTCCGGCTAATAACCCCATCCCTTGGCGAGGTGACTCCGCACTTGGAGACAAGGGAGATAATGGCGAGGATCTCACCGGCGGCTGGTATGATGGTACGTGGTGAATTCATCCGCGCAGTGCACTCATGATGACTTTTAGTGAGTGAGTATGCTTTTACGCCGCTTTTAGCAATATTCTAGAAATATAACGGCGGGGGACACCAGAAATGGGCTTCACACATTGTACCAATGTCGGGAATCGAACCCGGGTCTTCGGTGTGACGAGCGAACGCTTAGGCTACCCGACCGCCCCGTGATGACTTTTAAGGTTTACATGGTATGGCCGACTTTGGGCTCGCATCTCTATACGGTGTAATGACAAACAAAAGAGTAAGGACGTCAATTAAAGATGTATGACAATATAACACCCTGTTCAAAAAATCGATTCTTGACCAGACAATCCATTGATCATATCATGAACGTCGATCCACCTCTTATGACCAGCATATGTTTCTGGGGACCTGTTCTCGCCCCGATCCCAGTGGTTTTGAAGGAGGAGTGATGGGATATTGTTGGTTTGTACCTAATTGTACGCTAGTTGGGTTGTTGCCATTTAGTACCCGTCAACCAGTCAATTTTACGACCTTCTGTCATTCAATATCACAGCGGTGGTCAGAAATGACGAACCAAGGCCTTCAGCGAGAGAACGCTTTACCCACAAGGCTACACTACATGATGATGATGATGATGATGATGATGATGATGGTGATTTACATTTTCAGCCGGCGACCACGTCAAGTTTAGCCTCCCCATGTCGTCCTCCGCGTTCATCCTGGCCTGGGGACTGTCTGTGTGGAAAGATGGCTACACGGCCGCTGGTCAGCTGGACCAAATGTACGACATGTTGAGGTGGCCACTGGACTACTTCCTCCGATGCTGGATCCCGGACAAGGAGGAATACTACATACAGGTCAGACTTGTCACGTGCCACACCAAGGGCTGGACATTCACTCTGTCTCTACTGAGAAGGCCCCCGGCGGTGTATAACGTGAATTATATTTCATTGCAAAAACGTTTGATAACTGATCCCCGTTTTGTAAACTTCATTATCCCTGTAGATTGAAATCCCGTTAACCCGCATACCTAACTGACACCATACGTATTTATTGATAGCGGAAAAAATAAACTAATTAACATGATGCTATGGACTATATACATATAAATGGCCTTATTGATCAGGGGCGGTGGGGTAGCCTAATGGTTAATGCGTTTTCTCGTCACGCCGAAGACCCGGGTTCGATTCGCAGCATGGGAAAAATGTGTGGAGCCCATTTCTCGTGTCCCCTGCCGTGATACTTCTGGAATATTACTGAAAGAGGCGTAAAACCATCTCACTCACCCCTAATCGATCACTATGTAGCCACCAGATCAACCATCAAGACATACCCTCGATTTGCTTTAGTTATTATTTATTAAATATGATCACATGATATGATCACAAAGTTTTGTTTCTTTTGATGGCTAGTATATAATTGGTGTGCTACTGTTTTAAACTGATCAGCAAGCTGCACCTATGAAGGTTGATATACCAACGTTTGCCTCAAAGTTTTTTCATAGAAACAAACAATTCCCTTTAAATTGAAAAGGAGCCCAAGTGAGATTGGATATTTAGAACCTGAACCTGAGGTAAAACTAGACTTGCTTCGTTATACAGTAGGGCTAGGCGGAAGGGGAAAATAATATCATTCAGGGACTGGGAGACAGTCTTAGTTGATATGTAAACCGTTATTTTACGATCATATGTTTGGTTATGAAAATACAATAAACTACGGTTATAACGAACTCAAAGGGACCTCTAATTTTAGTTCGTAATAACCGAAGTTCGTTATAAGCATACATACAGCATATATACAAGAAATGACCGGGACTAAAAAATAAGTTCGTTATATCCGTCAGTTCTTTATAAACGTGTTCGTTTTAAACGTCGTTTACTGTAATTATTAAAATAAGCAAGCAATCCATGGCACACCCTGCAGGTGGGAGACGGAGGCCCCGACCATGCATACTGGGGAAGACCGGAAGACATGACCATGGCTCGCCCAGCTTTCAAGCTAACGGCTAGTAAACCCGGAAGTGACGTATCAGCTGAGACGGCTGCTGCCTTCGCTATGGGGTCTGTCGTCTTTAAAGACAAAGGTACGTTATTACAGGTAGCCATTTTAATACAATACTCATGTGCACAGTAGGGCTGGGACGGGTAACTCGGGTACTCGGGTCGGGTGGGTCCTGAGTGAGTGAGTGAGTGAGTTAATGTTTAAAGTCACATCGGCAATATTTCAGCCATATCGTGACTAAATCAAGTTGGACATTAATCATATATAAATAAAGACAGTTAAATCTGTCGACGAAGGACTGTAAAAACACTAGACTATCACAAATGTAGATTTAAAACTAGCAGATCATCATAAAAAGTGTAACAAATCAAAACAGTACACAATAAAAAAGGGCTATAGATCACCAATAACCAAAGGTAGGTCACCATACTAGGTACCATGGGGACTTACGATATTTCTGCTACCTACATGGTAACCCAGCAGGATTTACACCATCGCTCTGGCTACTGGTGATTGTCAGTGAGTTTTAGCTACATCAGTAAAAAACAACAAGAATTCTACGAATAAGAGCATCGAAAATGAAAAAATACTTTGAATGAAATGGGACTGACATACCTTCTCAGGGGAACAATTTTTTTACGTTACTTCAACCCCCTTTAAAGGTACAGCCACTAACAATCACAGTTATATAATCATTTTACCAAATTAAAAGCACATACTTTATACAATACATATCAAAATTTATCAATCAATTCTATGTCTTTTAAAAAACCAAGAATTAAATGAGAATTAATCTGATTAAAAAGATCCCTGATGGATGAAACTTTGAAATACTTATCCCTTGTGATGGAAAAATCAATACAGTCAAGCAGGACATGCTTGACCGTGATTCTTTCATCACAAGGGATACAGAACGGAGGATCTTCACCTTTTAATAAATATTCATTTGTATACCTTGAATGGCCAATTCGACATCGTCGTAAAATGACCTCTTCAAACCTGGACTGACAACCCAAGTAGGTGTAACCGATATTTGGCTAAATTTGATGTAATTTATTGATACCTACTTGGGTGTCCCACTTCTTTTGCATAAGATCTCTGATGTAACATCTGATCACAGGTTTATAATCACTGTATGGAATTAGAAGTGGTGTCACAGATTTGTTGAGCGCTGCTTTAGCTGCAGAATCAGCCATTGTGTTTCCTTTTATGCCCACATGACTAGGCAACCAACAAAAGACGATGTCGTATTTGCCAGTTGAAAGATCATTATAAAGTTCTAAAATGTTTAAAATAATTGGATGATTAGAAGAGACGTTTTTCAGTGCCTGAAGGCAAGATAGAGAATCAGAAAGATTATAAATTGTTTTCATGCAGACTGTTTCTGAATGTAGAACAAGGCTGTAAGGATGGCATTGGCCTCAGCAGTGAAAATAGAGCTATTGTCTGGTATTCGAGATGATAAATGTTTTGATCCAACGACAGCGGCACTTGCTACTGTGCCACCGTCCTTGGATCCATCAGTAAAGATTGAACGGTGTGTATCGTATTTAGATCTTAATTGTAAATATTCCTGTTGATATACTAGTTGATTAGTGTCAGATTTGATAAAACGAGTGAGGGAAATGTCTACCTCCGGCCTCACCAACTGCCAGGGAGGAGAAGACAAAAGACGGTAAGGAGAGATAAGGTGGGTCCTGAGTAGGACCCGGGTACCCACATGACTACCCCGACCCGAGGTTAGTCACGGGATATAATGTAATGACATTAACAATAAAACAATGGTTACACAACAAGTAAAGCTAATGTTCACATTTCTTTCTCACTATGCAAGCATTCGTTCTGACTTGTATATGTTCAAGTAAGGATACAGCGTCTATCAACTGCAGAGTATGCATGATCAGTTTGTTTTATACGTGTATCTAAATAGTTATTGCCAGGGCATCGGTAAAACAATTCCCATTCGGACATTATGTACCCAACTCTTGCGACATATAGCAGGTATCCGGGTAGGGCCGGGTAAAAGTGTGTCGAGTACCGGTTAGTAAATTTGGACTCGTCCCAGCCCTAGTGCACAGAGCGAAGGGCGGCAGATAACTGATCCGAATACCAAAGAATATCCCGAGAAGGGAGCAGGTAGAACGTGCCCTGAGACAGATCAACGAAAAACATTGGGTCGAAGTGGATGTAAGTACTCAATTTAAAAAAACATGTGCTTTTTTAAAAACAAATCTCTGAAAAATAGTGTCAAGATCAAGATGTCATTGTACTGGAGGCCTCCGCCCCATATACAAAACAAGAGTGAGTGAGTGTGTGAGTTGGGTTTAACGCCGCTTTTAACAGTATTCCAGTTATATCACAGCGTGTCAGCTTAATGTGTGAGGAAAGCCCGAAGTGATGCAGGTCTCAGACGTTTACCACTTCGGTGAAACCCACGAGCACGGGTATGGTGCTGACAAACCTAGAAACATAATCGGGGCGAACCGGGATTCGAACCCACGATCATAGGTTTCTGGCGAGAACAAAGGTATAATATCAGTGAGCACAACACAGCTACAGAGACGTGCGACATACAATACATCTGACGTAGCTTGTGTTTCGGGCCGTTTTGCCTTGTGTGGGCGTGGTCCCGTTTGCTACGTCACAATAGGCAAGATAGTGGGGGAATTAACTTGGTAGAGCTGATTACTCGGCTATCACCTTTAAAACAGAGAGAAGGCTGCTGAGTCCCTTTACGTCTTTATTCGTGGTAGAGTCTAATTTCATATATAGAGAGATATTTAAACAATATTACATTACAAGATAGATGCAGTCAATGACTTGTTACATTAAATATATAATTGACAACCATACATGAATTGATAGCGACTCGTTTAAACTTTCTTAACAGGATTGTTCTAATAAATAAGGTACAAAAACGAATTGTGAATAATAAGCGACTGGGAGGTATTTCATGTTATTCTAGCTACACCATTTCCTACAGGAACTGTTAACATTTACATTTACGGCATTCTAGCGTTACTCGTGTATTAACATACAAATGTATTTAACATACTGTATAATTTCAATGCCGTAAATGCTTAACCAAAATGATAGACGTAGCATGGCCAATATTCGCATGAGACGGTATTTACGTGAGATTACCCGCGGGTATTTACCACTATGTACTCTTTCTCATGCTATGTAATGTACGGCTTTATCTATCACTTGGCATATCAACAGTTAATGTACAAGTGAACTAATCCACTAACATCTTTATAAACACACACATACAATTAACACTCAAGGTGCTTTGCGGTATAATGAATGACATATAACTTATTCTTAAATATTACAAACCATGGTAAATATATAGTTGCTTGCACAGGACTCCGTATATATAGGGACTCAGGCCTTCTATAGAATGTGTTAGTTACCTAATATTGAAACTATGATCTAATTACAATAATTCGACAGTTACGGAGCGCACCGACCGCGTAATATCCTTTATATTCCACCTACCTGAAACTAAACTGATGGTGCGACCGGCCATACACAGCATGTTATAGCCTGGGGCATAACCCTAGCCTGGCCACCTGGCTGAGGTAGATAATCCAGTCACTGGTTTGTGACGGTCAGTCACGTGCACGGCAACTAACTAACATGATCTACAGAAATATATTTGGGTATAGCTCGTTGTAAGATACAATATTGAGAGAAATACAAAACATATTATTGAAATATGACTACTATAATTATGGGTTAATTATAGTGATTTTAGGACTAAGACACATCTGTGCAGGTAATGTAACAAAGTGGGTGTACACAATGAGTTAACGAAGTGACGTCACGATACTGTGAACATATTTCACCGACAAAGTGCATGGTGAACAAATAGTGCTAACCTAAGAACTGTTTTTCCATCCTTGAGTTCAAGAGATTTACATGAATACAAATTTGGTAAACGCCATTTCTGTGGGAACTATGCTTCACTTAAATCAGTATAAACAGTACTAACAGTTTATCAAATTCATCCTCTATGCAAGTTTGACAGAAAGGACACAATATCATTGGTATCAGTATAGAACGCTGTCGACCAATGCTAACCATTTTCCCGAGGCAAGGGAGTTAACTGACTATATAAGTCCAGTTTCCACCCTTGCCGAACTAGGCTGGAATTCCGGAGTTACATTTTGTCTGGATTAACGAGGCTATGCCTAGTCCAATCAAAAACGAAATCGACATGCGGCGCGTAAAACTGCCGAAACATCCGGTTCGTAAACAACATGGATTTAAACGTGCAGATTTCCGTCGACTGCAGGGGTTGCAAAGCAAGTGTATCGTCAATTTGGCGTCGTCTGATATTTTGCAAATCTTTTGATGTTTTAATCAAGGTATTGAAGTGATCTGATTCACTTCGCCGGGTGTGACCCGTTTTATTACAGTATAGATCTTGATTATTGATCAAATCGTCTTGACTGGGCGCCGCCATTTTGTGTGAAGCAAATGAAAGTGATATGAGCGACGAAATCTTATTGGTCAATATGAGGGACACAGAAGGGACATAACTCGTAATAGCCACTTGTGACGCTACGATCGAGCCAAGAAATACCAGCCAAGTTCGGCAAGGCTGGAAACTGGACTTTCATACAATTCAGGTTCAATTAGCGACTTAAAAGATCTATACATTGCATATCTTGAACTGTTTTCAAGTGACGAACTGAAGTCCCGATGAAACATAGTGACTTTCTATGAAATGATCTTTAAAAAATCCTGTTTATTACTTTTTTAAACCGATGTAACAGCTGAACGCCGTGTTCCCCCTGTCAAAAAATATCGTACGTGAATTCGTTATTCTACCATGAATTTGGAATTTTTTTTATCTACAATTACAGGTTACAAAATGCACAGATGCGGTTACTACAATATTCAAAGGATGTGTGGCAATACACTTCGTGCAGAAAACACGATAGAAATCTAATTTAGCGCGGTTAAATCTACAGGTAACCTAGCTCTACATTGAAAACCCAGTATGTTTATCCCCTAAATATAAAATGAGAATAAAATTGGACTTAATAAGCAGCCTTGTTCAAACCAAGAGATCAATATAAAAAAGTATGTTCCCTGACCATCAAATCGTCTACATGCTCTTACCTTTATGTTCATACTTTTTAACATTTGTAGTTTTTTACGCTTCTGGTCAGTTCTAGTATTCTGAAAACTACCATGCTTTATGCCCATTAAGAGAATCAAATGCTTTCAACGAATGCTACGTCGAGCCTCTTCTTACGATTTAATAGATATTTCTAAATAATAGCATAGAGCTAAAAAATGTGGTATATATGGAATATTGTTTTTTTCGAAAACCCGCTTTCGTTTCCGGAATTTTGTCTCTCATATTTGCCAAAAGCGTCTCTTATTTAAAATACATGTAAAGACTTTACTAAGTCTACTATTCAGGGGGATTCCTCTATAGTTATCTGGATTAGTTCGATCCCCCTTTTTGTGGAGAGGTACAATTATAGATTTCGACCACATTAACAGTATCATTTCCTTAGAACAATATAGGCATTTCAACAAAAAGATTATCTAGTCCGTGTGACTTTTCGAATTCATTCTTAAGAGAATAAATTGCATCAATAATTTCCTCAACAGTGATATTGGCATCAAGAATACATCGATCAATGTTAGTGTAATGCTCATGACAACATATATCTGTGTCTGTATCAGAACTGGCTAAGTTCTCAAACATATCAGCAGTATGGAAGACATCTGTGAAATGAGTTAACCATTCGGTGGGATAAATTTTGCAATTTTTATATGCCTTTAAGTATATATTTTGATTCCCTTTCAAAATTTAGTAGGGCTACCCAGAGTTATGCATGCATAATTTATCATTTTTATGTTGCCGAACTTAAAAATTTATAACTACATGTTTGCTTATATACTGAACCGCAAAGGAAACATCACCCCAAGTAACATTGCATGAAAAGTTGTCATTTAAATATCTGGATATTTTTTGTCAAAGTTTCTAAAATTTAAAACTACCTTGTCCGGAAAAATGAAATTAAAAGATAAAAAACCCAAAGCAGATGACAATGAAACCGATCGCCCAAATGCATCACGGCAACGGCCATGGTAACCCGATGCACGTGAGTTCCGTGCAAATTGAAATGCACTCGGTTCCCCCATTTCTTGCCTTATAAAAACCCACCTAGAACGGATAACATTCATTCGTTATTGAATTGCTACCACATGCCAATATTGACAACAAATGAGCGACACCAAGCCCTTGGACGATTGCAAGCTGGACAAACCGCCCGGAAAGTAGCCAGTGCATTTCTAGTCCACGTAAGGACCATATACAGGGTCCAGCAACGGTACCAGACCACCAACACTACAGATGACCGACCATGGAGTGGAAGACCAAGGGTCACCACCCGACGTCATGATCGTCAGATTGTGCGACAGCATCTTAAAGATCGGTTTGCTACTGCTGCGGGAACTGCTCGACAGACCATGGGGACACGCCAGCGACACATTAGTGCGGACACCGTGCGTCAACGATTGACGAGCAGACACCTCCACTGTCCACTATGTTGTTGAGAGACACTCGTTGGGTGGTCCGAACATCATGGTGAGGGTGGAATTGGTCTTGCAGAGAGGGTCGGCCCTGTGGTTTTCCAGAACATCGGTCCAGGGAGAGGCAATGGTGTCACAGCAGCTCGGTACATTGAGTCTTGAGACCATACGCCATACCTCATTTGGCACGTCGCCGGAACCACGAGTTTCAGCATAACACCCACACTGCGAGAGCAACAAGAGACTTCCTCCAGCAGAATGGCATCAGAACCATGCAGTGGCCTGCCCTCGGTCCCGAATTAAATCCCATTGAGCACCTATGGGACGAGTTTCAAAGACGGCTGAATGACGTCCGACCAAGGCCGACAACTGCAGGTGAACTGCTTCAGGCATTCCTCAGAGTGTGGGCTCAAGTGCCCATGGCCTTCATCAACCGCCTCATCCATTCCATGCATCGACGTTGCACGGCAGTCATCAATGCACATGGCGGACACACGAGATACTGACTTGTGATGCCATTTTCTCAGGGACTAGTGTTGTGTTTCACTTTAAGAACATTTGACACTATAATTTCAACCTTGATGATCAGTTTTGCCAAGTTTCATCTTTTGAATATGCCTCAAAGTATGTTTACAGTGTCTGGACAAATAAGGTTTCTCATATATCTATCAATGGTGACGTTTCTTTTGCGGTTCAGTTTATTTACTCCTAACAGTACAATATTGTTTTCTGTAATGTTCATTTCTTTGTCGTCTGAACTGTCGATTGAAAACAGAGAAAAAAAACTGGACTTGTCAAATATTTACTTTTGTTTCAATATTGGCAATATGTGTTTTTTAAAACGAAAATTAGTTAGTCTACCATTTGTGAAATGTCCGCGGGTTCCCTACACCAAGTTATATATATGTGCGCGCGCGTGCATGCGTGTGTGTGCGTGCGTGCGTGCGTGCGTGCTTGCGTGTGTGTGTAGCATGTGTGCAGCGATTCTGTAGCCAGTGTTAGGGTTCAATGACGTTATTTAAGGCCATTAAAAATAGTTTTGTTTCTCGTGACGTTTTTTCACGAAACTAACCAAGCAGGGGTAACTGTAGGTTACAAGGGTATTAATAGATGTAAACGTCACTCTGTTTTACCATCATACCTCTTTTGGACCTGCCACGTGAGGCTCGAAGTATGAATATAAGTTATAAAATGTTAGATCTGGTGGAAAAACGAAATTTCAAATATGTTGAAAAGTACTCTTTTTTTATCTTGCTTAAAATTTTATAAAGAAGAGAAATTAGGATTGGGAGCATATTTAGCTTCAGTACATCCCAGCACACTGAATCATTTATCTGCGGGGAACTCTAAGAATGTACATTTACTGTTTGCGGTATATTATCTAGATCAACGCGTGATCCAGTGACGATGCCGCTGGTATTGATGGGCCTCCCGTGTTCTGGTTACGTTATGAAACCATGTTATTATCTTGAAGACCCGGCATTCTCCGCCAAGCTGTTAGATGCTGCCAAAACTCTGTACGACTTCGCCAAGAAGTACCAGGGAATCTACAGCAACAGCGTTAACCAGGCCGCCGGATACTACAGGTAAAGCTGGACAGGTAAAGCTGGACAGGTAAAGCTTAGAGTCCATAGGTACGGATTCTTCAGCTGGGATTGCATAGGTACGGATTCTTTAGCTGGGATTGCATATGTACGTATCCCTTAGCTGGGATTGCATAGGTACGGATTGTACAGCTGAGATTGCATATGTACGGATTGTTTAGCTGGGATTGCACAGGTACGGATTGTTAAGGTGGGATTGCATAGGTACGGATTGTTAAGGTGGGATTGCACAGGTACGGATTGTTAAGGTGGGATTGCATAGGTACGGATTGTTAAGGTGGGATTGCGAAGGTACGGATTGTTTAGCTGGGATTGCACAGGTACGGAGTGTTAAGGTGGGATTGCGAAGGTACGGATTGTTTAGCTGGGATTGCACAGGTACGGATAGTTAAGCTGGGATTACACAGGTACGGATAGTTAAGGTGGGATTGCATAGGTACCGATTGTTAAGGTGGGATTGCATAGGTACGGATTGTTAAGGTGGGATTGCATAGGTACGGAGTGTTAAGGTGGGATTGCAAAGGTACGGATTGTTTAGCTGGGATTGCACAGGTACGGATAGTTAAGCTGGGATTACACAGGTACGGATAGTTAAGGTGGGATTGCATAGGTACGGATCATTGAGCTGGGATTGCACAGGTACGGATTGTTAAGCTGGGATTGCACAGGTACGGATTCTTTAGCTGAAATTCCATAGGTACCGAATGTTAAGATGGGATTGCATAGGTACAGATTGTTAAGTGGGATTGCATAGGTACGGATTGTTAAGCTGGGATTGCACAGGTACCGAATGTTAAGATGGGATTGCATAGGTACAGATTGTTAAGTGGGATTGCATAGGTACGGATAGTTAAGGTTGGATTGCACAGGTACGGATTGTTTAGCTGGGATTGCACAGGTACGGATAGTTAAGCTGGGATTGCACAGGTACGGATTCTTTAGCTGAAATTCCATAGGTACCGAATGTTAAGATGGGATTGCATAGGTACGGGTTGTTAAGCTGGGATTGCACAGGTACGGATTGTTAAGGTTGGATTGCATAGGTACGGGTTGTTAAGCTGGGATTGCATAGGTACGGATTGTTAAGTGGGATTGCATAGGTACGGGTTGTTAAGGTGGGATTGCATAGGTACGGATCATTGAGCTGGGATTCCATAGGTACGGATCGTTAAGCTGGGATTGCATAGGTACGGATTGTTAAGCTGAGATTGCACAGGTAGGGATTCTTTAGCTGGGACTTCATAGGTATGGGATTTTAAGCTGGGACTGCATAGGAATGGTAGCGAACATATCAGAGATAACATACATACATGGTTTGAGAGTGTCATTAGATTACAAGAGAGAGAAATAGTTGGGCCACTAAACTCCAACACAAAACCCCGATACTTAGGCGTGAGGATCTAACGCTTTATCAGAAATCCCTTTCACCCTTTTTCAACCACATACTGCGATTTCATTGTCCAAGGTTTATTCACAATTACATGAACTCATGTATTCAGCATTACCTTGCAGCATTTTAGTGAGTGAGCGAGTGATTGTAGTTTCAGCCGTTTTCAGCAATAGTCCAGTGACTCCAAGAATGGACTTCACACATTATATCCAAATTGGGAATCGAACCCGGATCTTCGGCATTATGATCTAACACTTTAAGCACTAACCTACCCTATCGCAAATATTGCAGCTACAACACGGCGACCAGTGAATATTCAGCATGGATCAAACGAACCAATGATTGTTAGCAGGTACTTTGCCAACAATCCACGACGATGGGGGACGATGCCTCGCTGCAAACACTCGGCTAAACTCATTCCGTATACTACTGATTTCCATGTCTCTACTGATTTCCTTGTCTCTACTGATTTCCATGTCTCTACTGATTTCCATGTCTTTGCTGATTTCCTTGTCTCTACTGATTTCCTTTTCTCTACTGATTTCCTTGTCTCTACTGATTTCCTTGTCTCTACTGATTTCCATGTCTCTACTGATTTCCTTGTCGCTACTGATTTCCTTTTCTCTACTGATTTCCTTGTCTCTACTGATTTCCTTTTCTCTACTGATTTCCTTGTCTCTACTGATTTCCTTGTCTCTACTGATTTCCATGTCTCTACTGATTTCCTTGTCGCTACTGATTTCCTTTTCTCTACTAATTTCCATGTCTCTACTGATTTCCTTGTCTCTACTGATTTCCTTGTCTCTACTGATTTCCATGTCTCTACTGATTTCCTTGTCGCTACTGATTTCCTTTTCTCTACTAATTTCCATGTCTCTACTGATTTCCTTTTCTCTACTGATTTCCTTGTCTCTACTAATTTCCATGTCTCTACTGATTTCCTTTTCTCTACTGATTTCCTTGTCGCTACTGATTTCCTTTTCTCTACTGATTTCCTTGTCTCTACTGATTTCCTTGTCTCTACTGATTTCCATGTCTCTACTGATTTCCTTGTCGCTACTGATTTCCTTTTCTCTACTAATTTCCATGTCTCTACTGATTTCCTTTTCTCTACTGATTTCCTTGTCTCTACTAATTTCCATGTCTCTACTGATTTCCTTTTCTCTACTGATTTCCTTGTCGCTACTGATTTCCTTGTCTCTACTGATTTCCATGTCTCTACTGATTTCCATGTCGCTACTGATTTCCATGCCTCTACTGATTTCCTTGTCTCTACTGATTTCCTTTTCTCTACTGATTTCCTTTTCTCTACTGATTTCCATGTCTCTACTGATTTCCTTGTCGCTACTGATTTCCTTTTCTCTACTAATTTCCATGTCTCTACTGATTTCCTTTTCTCTACTGATTTCCTTTTCTCTACTAATTTCCATGTCTCTACTGATTTCCTTTTCTCTACTGATTTCCTTGTCGCTACTGATTTCCATGTCTCTACTGATTTCCATGTCTCTACTGATTTCCATGTCTCTACTGATTTCCTTGTCTCTACTGATTTCCATGTCTCTACTGATTTCCATGTCTCTACTGATTTCCATGTCTCTACTGATTTCCTTTTCTCTACTGATTTCCATGTCTCTACGGATTTCCATGTCTCTACTGATTTCCTTTTCTCTACTGATTTCTATGTCTCTATGGATTTCAATGTCTCTACTGATTTCCATGTCTCTACTGATTTCCTTGTCTCTACTGATTTCCATGTCTCTACTGATTTCCATGTCTCTACTGATTTCCATGTCGCTACTGATTTCCTTGTCTCTACTGATTTCCATGTCTCTACTGATTTCCATGTCTCTACTGATCTCCATGTCTCTTTTGATCTCCATGTCTCTACTGATCTCCATGTCTCTACTGATTTCCATGTCTCTACTGATTTTCATGTCTCTACTGATTTCCTTGTCTCTACTGTTTTCCATGTCTCTACTGATTTCCATGTCTCTACTGATTTCCATGTCTCTACTGATTTCCATGCCTCTACTGATTTCCATGTCTCTACTGATTTCCATGTCTCTACTGATTTCCATGTCTCTACTGATTTCCTTTTCTCTACTGATTTCCATGCCTCTACTGATTTCCATGTCTCTACTGATTTCCATGTCTCTACTGATTTCCATGTCTCTACTGATTTCCATGCCTCTACTGATTTCCATGTCTCTACTGATTTCCATGTCTCTACTGATTTCCATGTCTCTACTGATTTCCTTTTCTCTACTGATTTCCATGTCTCTACTGATTTCCATGTCTCTACTGATTTCAATGTCTCTACTGATTTCCATGTCTCTACTGATTTCAATGTCTCTAGAGATCTCCATGTGTCTACTGATTTCCATGTCTCTACTGATTTCAATGTCTCTACTGATTTCCATGTCTCTACTGATTTCTTTTTCTCTACTGATTTCCTTGTCTCTACTGATTTCCTTGTCTCTACTGATTTCCATGTCTCTACTGATTTCCATGTCTCTACTGATTTCCATGTCTCTACTGATTTCCATGCCTCTACTGATTTCCATGTCTCTACTGATTTCCATGTCTCTACTGATTTCCTTGTCTCTACTGATTTCCATGTCTCTACTGATTTCCATGTCGCTACTGATTTCCATGTCTCTACTGATTTCCATGTCTCTACTGATTTCCTTTTCTCTACTGATTTCTATGTCTCTACGGATTTCAATGTCTCTACTGATTTCCATGTCTCTACTGATTTCCTTGTCTCTACTGATTTCCATGTCTCTACTGATTTCCATGTCGCTACTGATTTCCATGTCTCTACTGATTTCCTTGTCGCTACTGATTTCCATGTCTCTACTGATTTCTATGTCGCTACTGATTTCCATGTCTCTACTGATTTCCATGTCGCTACTGATTTCCATGTCTCTACTGATTTCCTTGTCGCTACTGATTTCCATGCCTCTACTGATTTCCATGTCTCTACTGATTTCCATGTCTCTACTGATTTCCATGTCTCTACTGATTTCCATGTCTCTACTGATTTCCTTGTCGCTACTGATTTCCATGCCTCTACTGATTTCCATGTCTCTACTGATTTCCATGTCTCTACTGATTTCCATGTCTCTACTGATTTCCTTGTCGCTACTGATTCCCATGCCTCTACTGATTTCCATGTCTCTACTGATTTCCATGTCGCTACTGATTTCCATGTCTCTACTGATTTCCATGTCTCTTCTGATTTCCTTGTCTCTACTGATTTCCATGTCTCTACTGATTTCCATGTCTCTACTGATTTTCTTGTCGCTACTGATTTCCATGTCGCTACTGATTTCCATGTCTCTACTGATTTCCATGTCTCTACTGATTTCCATGTCTCTACTGATTTCCTTGTCTCTACTGATTTCCATGTCGCTACTGATTTCCATGTCTCTACTGATTTCCATGTCTCTACTAATTTCCATGTCTCTACTGATTTCCATGTCTCTACTGATTTCCATGTCTCTACTGATCTCCATGTCTCTTTTGATCTCCATGTCTATACTGATTTCCATGCCTCTACTGATTTCCATGTCTCTACTGATTTCCATGTCTCTACTGATTTCCTTGTCTCTACTGATTTCCATGTCTCTACTGATTTCCATGTCTCTACTGATTTCCATGTCTCTACTGATTTCCTTGTCTCTACTGATTTCCTTGTCTCTACTGATTTCCATGCCTCTACTGATTTCCATGTCTCTACTGATTTCCATGTCTCTACTGATTTCCATGTCTCTACTGATTTCAATGTCTCTACTGATTTCCATGTCTCTACTGATTTCAATGTCTCTAGAGATCTCCATGTGTCTACTGATTTCAATGTCTCTACTGATTTCAATGTCTCTACTGATTTCCATGTCTCTACTGATTTCCTTTTCTCTACTGATTTCCATGCCTCTACTGATTTCCATGTCTCTACTGATTTCCATGTCTCTACTGATTTCCATGTCTCTACTGATTTCAATGTCTCTACTGATTTCAATGTCTCTATTGATTTCAATGTCTCTAGAGATCTCCATGTGTCTACTGATTTCCATGTCTCTACTGATTTCCTTGTCTCTACTGATTTCCTTGTCTCTACTAATTTCCATGTCTCTAGTGATTTCTATGTCTCTACTGATTTCCTTGTCTCTACTGATTTCCATGTCTCTACTGATTTCCATGTCTCTACTGATTTCCATGTCTCTACTGATTTCCTTGTCTCTACTGATTTCCATGTCTCTACTGATTTCCATGTCTCTACTGATTTCAATGTCTCTAGAGATCTCCATGTGTCTACTGATTTCCTTGTCTCTACTGATTTCCATGTCTCTACTGATTTCTGTGTCTTTAGGTCGAGTCATTTTAAGGACGAACTGTGTACCGGAAGTGCCGTTCTGTACAAGGTGACTGGAGAGGCGAAGTATTTGGCTGATGCAAAGAGTTTTAACACAGATGAAGTCCCATGGGGGTATTCCTGGGACGATACGAAAATTGGATGTCAGGTTAGATTATTGAGGCCAATTTCCGCTTAATCCTAGTGTTAAAAAGGTTAGAAAGATGGTTGTTGGGGTGATTGTGGTATTGACAGTGAACTTTGCAACGGCGACGATGATGATAATATTGATGATGATGGTGATGGAGAAACTACCACAACGTCATGGAGTGAGTGAATTAAAAATTTAATCTCGCATCTGCATTAATTCAGCCAAGTAGCGACCGCAACGTCATTAAATGGTAATAATGGATAGACATCTACGCTACAAAACCACTGGACCAGACAGTCCAGTGGTTGACATGATGACCATGGATCTACCATGACATTCATCACCCGATCCTGACCACCCGATTCCATTAGCCGCCACTTACGACAAGCATGGGTTGCTGAATACCAGTTTTAACCCGGATCTTGCAAAGAAAGTGCAAGCTCGATTCATTCGCCACCACTCGCCCCTTTCCGTAACCTGCAAGAAGACTCGTCCCCCTGTCGATGAATGTTATGTGTGAAAATACGACAAACCAATCAGAATGCGCGTATAATTTTAAGTTCTTCGTCAAAGAATCCCTCAGAAATATTTTTTGATTTTACATATGTCTTGCATCTTAAAATATACCCAAGACACAGTTAAATGTGTTCAATCATACTGTATAATTTCGCTCGTCCCAATGTGCTTTAAATAATGCATCTGAAATATATATAATACATGGGGAAATAATATGTGAACCATTACGCAACGCAACAATTGTTTTGGGTATGCCCGTTTGCGCTAAGACGGAACCCGGTCGCAAAATGGCCATGAGAGGGGCACGAGTCGCTATTCGGCTTGTCCCGGAATAACACGAGTTGATCACGAATGAGCTCGATTGTACCTCAAAAGTTGTCAAATGTACACACCATTGGGATATTACTCGACAAAAAGGGCAAATTGATTCCCCTTGGCATACAGTCTTGTGGATAGTACATTGTCACTCTGAATCTTTATGCTCAGATATGACTGGTATGACTGGTCTCTTTTATATCCTGCTCAGATCCACCTCCACAGTCTAGGGATGGAGCATCTTGTCAGAGAGAGGAAGGTCTGTGGTTCGATCCCCAGCCGCATCATACCAAAATACGTTCAAACATGGTACTTGTTGTTACCATGCCTGGCGAGAGGCATGAGGGGATCGAACAAAGGCTGGTTGCCTTTAAAATCAGTAGACAGAGTGGGGTACCTATGTTTATCCGCGGCATGATATCTAGGGAATCGCCTTTTAACAATTATTAAACAACAACTGTTTCTCTCGAACGACAGCTGCTGTTGTTCGAAGTCACCAAGGACGCCAGCTACAGCAAGCAGGTGGAGGCCTTCATGACAAGCTGGATGGCAGGCGGTGCCGTCCCCTACAGCCCGTGTGGCTTGGCCGTCAGAGACAAGTGGGGAACGCTCAGATACGCAAGTATGTTGTGGGCTTTGCTCTCAGACAACAGTTAGATACGAGGAATTACTAATTTACTTTTATGTCAAATTCCCTCACCCTGCCATAATATTTAATTTAATTATTTAATTCAACTGGTTAATTATCAAAGTTTGTCGTATGTAAGGAAGCTGTGAAAACTAAACTGACTGTTGTATGAGAACAAAATAGTGGACCTATCATTGATATAACTGAACTACTGTTCAGAGCGTCGCCAAAACACTCTCTCACTCACCTATCCATCCAAACTACTCACTCACTCACTCACTCACTCACTCGTCGACAGCCAACTCCGCTTTCATCGCCCTGATGGCCGCTCACGACGGCATCAACTCCAAAACATACCAGCAATGGGCTGAAGGGGAAATCAACTACGTCCTCGGGGACAACCCCAAACACATGAGCTACCAGATCGGCTTCGGGAGCAGCTACCCTAGAAGCCCGCATCACCGAGCCAGGTAACATCTGTCTGTGTCGTCGTAGTTGCAGCAGCTGATGTTGTAAATGTATCAAGACGTAACAATGGATTAGGTGCTGGCCTCAGTAACAGTTGATGGAAGGTGTTTGTAAAAATATATTGGGTGTTTGTTGATTAACGCCACACTCAACAATATTCCAGCTGTATGACGATGGTCTGTAAAATAATCGAGTCTGGACCAGACAATCCAGTGATTGACATCATGAACATGGATCCACGCAATTGGGATCGATGACATGCATTAACCAAGTCAGCGAGCCTGACCACCCATTCCGTTAGTCGCCTCTTACGACAAGCATGGGTTGCTGAAGACCTATTCTACCCCGGATCTTCACAGGTCGAAAACATTATTGAAGAAGTTATTGCTAAGGTGGTAATCAAGAAAATCGTCATTTCTAGCTGATCTAAAGAGGTGTAATGCTTTGTAATCACTACCGTATTTGTCATATAAATTAACCGTGCTGTTATGTCGCTCATATTTTTGACAAGATACACATTAAGTCTGTATGGCTGTACATTTGTGACTGGGGCGGTGGGGTAGCCTAGTGGTTAAAGCGTTCTCTCGTCACGCCGAACACCCGGGTTTGATTCCCCACATGGGTACAACGTTTGAAGCACATTTCTGGCGTCTCCCCGTGATATTGATGGAATATTGCTAAAGCGGCGTAAAACCATACTCACTCACTATCATTTGTCTCTGAAGAAGGTCCGGGATCGTATCGTATCGCTTCCAGTCAAGGAATGTTGTTTCGCACTAACCCTCGATAGCTCCTTGTCACGTGTTTGGGTGATGATTTTACGAGCGCTTCCTCTGATTTCGCTCATAGAGAAACTTGAGAAAACGAAGAAAATATTTCCAAGGGTTTTGTTCATCTCTCTGTAAGCTAAGGCCGTTTAGTTTTTATTTGGGGGCACGGGTGGCCCAGTCGTCTAAGGCGCCGCGATTCGCTGTGCAGAGTTGCGTCCCTTGGGCACGCCAGAAACCTATGATTGTGGGTTCGAATCCCGGTTCGCCCCGATTATGTTTCTAGGTTTGTCAGCACCATTTCCGTGCTCGTGTGTTTCACCGAAGCGGTAAACGACTGAGACCTGCATCACTTCGGGCTTTCCTCCCACATTAAGCTGACACGCCGCGATATAACTCACTTAGTTTTTACTACTTATTTTACGAATCCACAGCCCCGTACAATTGGGGATGTCAGACCGAAAAAGATATAAAATTTTGTTAAAGTGAGTTTTTGTTGAATCTGATTATCACGATCATGTGAAGATATTATAAGTTGTAGCAGGATCACTCCCGCGTCAGGTTTTATACGGAAAACCACTCGTGGTATAAAACGCGGGACGCATAACACCGCATGTACCCCGAGTTATACTTACCGACAATACACGAATTCATCTTACCGACATGTTTTAAAATGACATTGAAAAAAGAATTAAAACAATTTCAAAATTGACAGAATACAGCTATTCGACTGAGCTGAGGTTAACGTGTGCTATGTTACGTGTCTTTCACTGACTCGGAAAAGGCGAGCGGAATTTGGCATCGAAGCGGGGCATCAGGGATTTATTCTTTCCCCAGAAATCCACGTGCAGCCTGTCTTGTTCGTGGCGGGTATAAGGGATTTATTCTCCCGCTGAGGCATTTATTTCCCTCCATGGTATTTTATCAAGGTCACGTGGACCAATCCGACCTCAATATTCTGACATGGAGGTATGATAGGTTAATAACACTAATTACTGTTACTGTTAAACGAATGGGTCGATTGTACATGTGTTGCACTGATGCCTCTTGTATGCCAGCTCCTGTCCCGACCGTCCGGCCAAATGTGACTGGTCCTCCTTCAGTAGTTCCAGCCCCAACCCCCAGCTCCTCAAGGGGGCAATGGTCGGGGGTCCCGATGCCACGGACTCTTACGTCGACAAACGGGACGACTACGTCAAGAACGAGGTCGCCTGTGACTATAACGCCGGCTTCCAGTCATCGCTTGCAGGTAGGCGATAAACATGAAAGCTCGGAACTTAAAACATTAATTTCACTCGTGACATATTTTCCGAAATCACTCGTACCTCGTGGGTTATTCTATAATTAGATACCCGTAAATTTCGATATACTTAATACCCGCAAATACGAACATATTGGCAGCCCCTGATCAAACACACCTCAGTCTAGAATCCCTAAATACCGTCTTGTGTCTCTCTCTGTGTCTCTCTCGATCTCACTCACTTTCTGTATCTCTCTCAGTCTCTCGCTCTCTCTCCATCTCTCTCGTTCTCTCTCAGTAACCTGATTATGTATTGAGGTCACCTGATCTACGAGGAGCCGGTTTTTCATATCGTTTAATGCAATGAGTAGAAACTTAACTACAAGTACAGCCTCACCGAGTGAATGTTATTGCCCGGCGCAATCATCAATCCCATCTGGACCAGACAACCCGGTGATTGAAAGACTATGAGCAGCGACCCAGCTAATTGTGACCTACAATGAGTCCTATCACCCTTTGTGTCCACCCGATACCCATCCATCTACCTATAGTACACGCATTGGGTACTGGGGCCTACTTTTGCTCCCAAGGGAAATCGTCCATGCAATCGGGACTAGTCCATTTCTTGACCGCAAGTGACTTTGTAGGCATGAGTTAATGCGATGGACATTCAAACCAGGCATCGGGGGCACGGGTGGCCCAGTCGTCTTAGGCTCCGCAATTAGCTGTGCAGAGTTGCGCCCTTGGGCACGCCAGAAACCTATGATTGTGGGTTCGAATCCCGGTTCGCCCCGATTATGTTTCTAGGTTTGTCAGCACCATACCCGTACTCGTGGGTTTCACCGAAGTGGTAAACATCTGAGACCTGCATCACTTCGGGCTTTCCTCCCACGTCAAGCTGACACGCCGTGATATAACTGGAATACTGTTAAAAGCGGCGTTAAACATAACTCACTCACACTCAAACTAGGCAGCAAAAAGACAATGATACGTTGTTATATATAGACAATGTTGTGTTCCAGCACTGGTTTCCCTGGATGCGAGTAAAAAGCTCCCTCCCGCCCCCGCTGCCAAGTGTTAGACACGGAACAAGAATCACGGTGTGGACAAGAAAAAATAAAATACATAAATATGTTTTTGATTTTGTATTTGTATCAGCAATATGTCGCTGCAGTGTGGCGGCCAGTACATAATCGATTCTCAGCCAGTGAACAAGTTGTTGATGAATACCCCACGCCACCGGGGTACGTGGCACGTGGTCACAGGTCACAAATCATGTGAAGTGAAGCACGTTGAGCAGGTGGATGGGTGGCCGCGTTCAGCAGCTTGACTTCTCAGAGTATCACGGGCTTCGGTCCTGCCCCACACTGAAGCACGTGTAGCACATGAAGCACATGTGTTCGAAACGTGCCTCTGGCCACCCAGCCCCATCTTCCCGAGGCAAGGGAGTTAGCAGACTATAAATGTCCAGTTTGAACCCTTGCCGAACTAGGCTGGAATTATGGAGTTATATTTTGGCTGGACTAACTAGTCTGTGCATAGTCCAATCAAAAAAAAAATTCGACATGCGGTTCGTTAAACTGCTGGCAGATTTCGGTCGATTGCATGATTTACAAAGCATGTGTACCGTCAACTGAGCGTCAACAAATATTAAGTTTTTAATCAAGGTGCTCAAGTGATTCGACGCACTTCGCGAAGTAAGACCTGTTTTATTACAGTATAGATCTTAATTATCGATTAGATCGTCTTGACTGGGCAACGTCATTTTGTTGAAGCAAATGCAGGTGAATTGAGAGGTGGAATCAGAATGTCAATAGGAGGTGAGGTGAGGTGAGGTGAAATGGGGTTTAACGTTGCGTCCAAGATTATTGCACTTATATATCGACGTGCATGTACGTGTGTGTGTTTGTGTGGCTGCCTGTACTAGTCCGGACTGATGCCGATTTATAGTGGTAGCCCACTGAGATACCATGCCGCAGTTTTAACATGAACACCCCACTCAGACACAGTATACTGACTCCGAGCCGGCCAGTTCTTGTTTTAGCCCCTTAATGCCGAGCGGCAGACAGGGTAACAACAAGTACCATCTTTTAACGTCTTTTGGTCTATTGCAGCCGGGGATCGAACCCCGGACCTTCCGCTCTCCGGGCGGACGCTCTACCACTATACCACGGAGGCGGTCTTGTCAATAGGAGGTACATAGAAGGGACATAACTCGTAATAGCCACTGATCGCGCAAAGATCGGGTCCAGAAATTTCAGCCAAGTTTGGCAAGAGTGGAAACATGACTTTCACAGTCAGTTAACTCCCTTGCCTAGGGAGGATGACCTAAGAGTGAATGGGTACCCGGTAGGGTGAGATGGTAATGTGGTTGTCAACCCTCCAGCGCCTTACAGGCAGATTGGTTGGTATACTCCCAAGGGAGCTGGGAATGAAAATCGAGTGTACACTGATCCCTTGACCGGGGTAGTAACAGTGAAGTACTATGAGCATCCACTTCGTGAATTGAAAAAACAATGAGCCACATCGCGGAGCCTGACCACCGGACTCAAAGTCGACTGTTTAAGGTATATTTGGACCTATTCTGAAACTGAATCCCAACATCTGGTCTTCAGTGCGCACACACATGCACGCACGCACGCACGCACGCACGCACGCACAGAACACACACACACACACACACACACATTCTTTCAGTCTCTCTGCAGGGAGAATGCGCCCCTCATGGTTTACCAATGATTGACATCTTGAGCATCGATCGACGCAATTGGGATACGATGACATGCCTCAACCAAGTCAGCGAGCCTGACCACCCGATCCCGTTAGTCGCCTCTTACGACTAGCTTTTGTTGCTGAAGATCTTTTCTAACCCGGAATTGCACGGGTCACTAACAGTTGACACTTTGGGTGGTAACTTGTCAATATCAATTGTACAAAGCTTTTTAGATTTTCTTCTATTAAATAGTGATCCCCATCCTGTCTCAAAATATAAACTCGATCTTGAAGAAAATGTAGAAAGACCTGCTTCTAGTTGAATAATTTAAAGTGGTGAATACTCTCATTTAGGAGTTATTCATTGAGATCACCAATTGAGACAAAGCCACAAGAAACATCACGTGCAGTTTTTATCACGTGCTCTAGAACAGTCAAATATGTAATAGGGGTGTCGGGTGCGCGGTAATGACACAAAGTAGAAAACATTTCTGTGGTGAATAAACTTGAAACAACACTGAATCAGAATAAAATACTTCCAAGTCTGTTCTATGCTTGACACAAAGTGAATTAGAGAAATATACAATTATGCCACCCCAAATCATTCTCTGTCCCTCCTGTGCGGTTCATGGAAGAGGTCAAGATCGGCTGACTGAACGCGAGCGTCCAGGTGGGATTCAGTGAAGCATAACACATCGAAATCGCAAATATCATCGTAGATTTGTGTCAATTTGAGGCGGATACTTCTGATATTCCAGTGGAATATGCTTATATCATTGGTTGTGTTAGATTCTTTTGGACTGGGATTTGGAGGAATACACCTGCAACGAGCAAGAGAAGGAGGAGAGATATATTTCATGTTAAGACGAGAGTGTAATGTGTACATTGTACACGGCATTTGCAATGGATCTCTACTTTGCGGATGGACATTTGAAGGTGAGTTGGCATACATCTATATTAAATTAACCGGGTCCCTATTGTTGCCATGTGCAGTCCGTTTGGCTTCAAATGAGAACGGGGCGGTCGGGTAGCCTAGTGGTTAAAGCGTTTGCTCGTCACGCCGAAGACCCGGGTTCGATTCCCGACATGGGTACAATGTGTGGAGCCCATTTCTGGTGTCCCCCGCCGTGATATTGCTGGAATATTGCTAAAAGTGACGTAAAACCATACTCACTCACTCACTCCAATGAGAACGATGAATTGCAAATAACTCAATATCGGGACTAGTCCATTAAATGTCAATACGGTACACGACAATGAATACCCTGTACCCAACATCATCTGCTGTTTTTTTTTTTTAATGCCACCACTGAAAAAAACTGTTCAGGAAACCAACATGTTGTTATGTGTACAAGTTGAGATCTTACAGGGGGCGCGGGTGGCCCAGTCGTCTAAGGCGCCGCGATTCGCCGGGCAGAGTTGCGTCCCTTGGGCACGCCAGAAACCTATGATTGTGGGTTCGAATACCGGTTCGCCCCGATTATGTTTCTAGGTTTATCAGCACCATACCCGTCCTCGTGGCTTTCACCTCCCACATCAAGCTGACACTGGAACATTGTTAAAAGCGGCGTTAAACCCAACTCACTCACTCACTCACTCACTGTGGTAATCCCTCTTGTGCTTGGCCTTGAGTCGAAAGACGGGGTCACAGCCTGGGTGAAACCCTGACCCTGACCAGCACAGTCTTTCACCTTTTCCCGTTGGTAACTTTCTCCCAGACTCCTTACAGTCCCCACCGGGTACCCACTGACTGCTGGCTGTGTGAGAGGCATTTACCAACGTCTCATCTGGGAGAACAGGCTCATGTCCTTCTTCACGTTTCTGCTTGATGTTGCGAAGATAATGATGACGGAGGAGGTCAGAACGTTCACACAATACAGGCCTGTTTTCACCACTTATCTTTCTGTATCTGTATCCAAATGTATGCAACGGCTGCCATAGCTTGTATTTTGTAACAATTTTAATCATGTTCAGTTCCAAAGTATTTCACCAAGAGTCTTAGTGACATTTGCTTATTTTCTGAATTCAGTTTAACAATTGCACGTCTGACTTGATGTTTTCTGAACATTGTCTAATTTATCAACCCCACGTGGTTTTAATATGTTCCCCCCAGAGAGCCTGAGAGCTTGAGTACCGTCGGCGGACAACATTTTCAGCTTGTTAGGAGACAAAGAAAGAGCTTTAGAAGCTTGTTTCAAGTATTTATTAATGGCACAAAATGTTTTTCCTCTCTCTGCTTCACATTGAAAGAAACCACACACCTTAAAAATCAGCTGAATTGCGCATCTTGTCAGTCAACAACGACCTATACCATGAAACACGTCTAGCACGTGTTTACGCTGTTCCGCCTACCGTTGTGCCCGCCCTCCTTCTGTTGACTGTTGAAGAGGTCAACTCGTGCACATAACAACATAATAGTTTCTTACACCACTTTTTCCAATGATTTGGATTAGAAATAACAAACAGCAGATATTGTTGATTACAGGGTATTGACAGTTAATGGACTATTGACCCGTGAAGATCCGGGGTAGAATAGGTCTTCAGCAACCAAGCTTGCCGTCAAAGGCGACTATGCTTGTCGTTAGAGGCGACTAACGGGATCGGTTGGTCATGCTCGCTGACTTGGTTGATGCATGTCATCGTATCCCAGGATTGATGCTCATGTCAATCACTGAATTGTCTGGCCCAGATTAGATTATTTACAGACCGCCACCACATAGCAGGACTGTTGCTGAGTGCGGCGTTAAACAACAAACAAACAACACAAATAATAAACTGTTCCCGGTTTTGAGTTGTTTGCATTTCATCGTTCTCATCTGAAGCCAAAAGGATCGTGCGTCGTGATGTCATGCTTGATCTGTTTGAGGGAGAAAGAACCAGGTGAGGACAACGAAGAGTTGTTGTGAAATTGTTTAATGATTGGGCTGATGATTACGACTAATCAATAGTTCAACGCGTTGTAGAGACATACTGAATATACAGTATTTCCTTGATTGTGTCGTACAAAAAGTTAAGAAAATTTGAACTGTAGCTTGTTATTCGACAAAAGGCAAAAACAAGATGTATGTACAAGTAGCATAAAAAAGACTCGGAAAAACTTCCGCCCGTATTCCCGTTCCAAACGTTATTTACCCCATCATTCCTATACATTGCCACAATCTTTTTCATTATATATATACTCTGCAAAAAAAGAAAAAAAGAAGAAAAAGAAACGCAAAAGTAGTAAAATCGTAAATATCCGACAGAGTGTTACCGACATCCATACAAAACTATTTCCAAAAATGATTTGGTCATGTCTGCATGGATTGATTCGAGTGGAAAGAATGAGGTACTGCAGAAATTTGGCGAGAAGATGGAAAAAATCGCAAAAAACACAACCACGCGATGCCTGTCCTCAAACTGCTTTGAACAGTATTCCAGTTATATCCCGGAAACGTATAGAAATACAGTCAGGGCGAACCTGGCCTCGAACCCTCAATCCCAGGTTTCTGACATGCCCAAGGGACACCTTAGACGACTGGCACACCCGTGCCCTCTCTTCAAACTAGAATTGCGCGTGGATGACAACTGCATATTCATTACTTTGTGACGTCAACGGCCCCAATGGGAAAGGCCGTCGCATCAGTCTGTGCAGTGTTGCGAAGACTACGAACATCCAGTGACTACTTTATAACATAAAATTACTTTGAAACAAAAATATTTTTTTTCTATGTTTTATTCATGTTAAAAATACGATTTAAACTTTCTTTAGCCCCTGACTTTATAATAACGAAAGCCTTAGGAAAACTCTCTTATCTTTTTTCCGATTGTTTCCGAAAAAATGATCTCATCCTTTGTAAAAGAAGCCCAGTTGGTTCTGATAAAACTAGTTTCATATTTATATAATTCATTTCGCATATCACATCAGAAGCGTTATGTATGTATGACCCTTATAGGAATGTTCTCTGTGGTGGTATACAACAATACGTCAACATTTCATCCACAGAAACAAATTCAATTTTAAGCTCGCCATGCGTCAGGTAATATTGTTGATATGATAAGATTGTATGACTTAATAAGCGATGACGAGACGTCGGACACTGCGTCTTGTTTCAGTGTGATTGTCGTTGACACTTGAGTTAAGTCAGGAGGTGAAGCAAATTAACCTATACACGTTATTCATCTCCACAAATGCAACAGTTCTGCAACATTTGACAGGAAGAATAAAGGCCAGCATTAGGCGTTCGGCCGTTTCCCGTGAAGAACACGAAGAGGGTACCAGTTGAGTATAGCCAGCAATATTCTACTCTATGTCGGCACCCTGTTAAAATACGGGTCTTTAAAAACAGTGATTTTTACCGTCAGTATTATTCAATCGACTAGTAATATTTAGTCGGTCATTCATACGATCAATAATTTAAAGTCGGCCAGTAATATTCAGTCGGTCAGTAATACTGTCAATAATATTCAGTCGGTCATTCATACGATCAGTACTATAAAGTCGGTCAGTAATACAGTCAGTAATATTCAGTTGGTCAGTAATACGGTCAGGAATATTCAGTCGGTCAGTAATACGGTCAGGAATATTCAGTCGGTCAGTAATACGGTCGGTAATATTCAGTTGGTCAGTAATACGGTCAGTAATATTCAGTCGGTCATTAATACTGTCAATAATATTCAGTCAGTCAGTAATACTGTCAATAATATCCAGTCGGTCAGTAATACTGTCAATAATATTCAGTCGGTCAGTAATACGGTCGGTAATGTTCAGTCGGTCAGGAATACGGTCAATAATATTCAGTCGGTCAGTAATACTGTCAATAATATTCAGTCGGTCAGTAATACGGTCAATAATATTCAGTCGGTCAGTAATACGGTCAGTAATGTTCAGTCGGTCAGTAATACGATCAATAATATTCAGTCGGTCAGTGATACGGTCGGTAATGTTCAGTCGGTCAGTAATACGGTCAGTAATGTTCAGTCGGTCAGTAATACGGTCGGTAATGTTCAGTCGGTCAGTAATACGGTCGGTAATATTCAGTCGGTCAGTAATAATAAATCGGTCAGTGATATTCAGTCGGTCAGTAATAATAAATCGATCAGTGATATTCAGTCGGTCAGTAATAATACATCGGTCAGTGATATTCAGTCGGTCAGTAATACGGTCGGTAATATTCAGTCGGTCAGTAATAATAAATCGATCAGTGATATTCAGTCGGTCAGTAATAATACATCGGTCAGTGATACTCAGTCGGTCAGTAATACGGTCAGTGATATTCAGTCGGTCAGTAATAATAAATCGGTCAGTAATGTTCAGTCGGTCAGTAAGACGGTCAGTGACATTCAGTCGGTCGGTAATATTCAGTCGGTCAGTAATAATAAATCGGTCGGTGATATTCAGTCGGCAATATTCAAGCTGTAAATGAAGGCCTGTAAATAATGGAGTCTTGATCAAATCAAGTGGTTGATAGCATGAGGAACGTGTCACGTCGACATGTCACGCACTGCAAACACCAAATCCTCATTCAGTCGCTTCTTACGACAATGGTTTTGTGAGTGAGTGAGTTAAGTTTTACGCCGCTTCTCGCAATAGTCCAGCCATATCACAGCGGGAGACACCAGCAATGGGCTTCACACTTTGTACCCATGAGGGGACTCGAACCAGGGCTTTCGCCATGAAGAGCGAACGCTCTAACCACTAGGCTACCCGACCGCCTAGTGTAGTCACGTTCATACTTTTGTTTATGCTTTTGGAAATGCCATCACAGTGAATTCTGAAAAGGTTTACGACCGACCACATTTCCCAGATGAATATAACTATTTGTTTGTTCAATCAGATTGGTTCCAGATTGCACACGAACGGAAATTTACCCAACTTTCACCTTACATTCTTACCATACCAATTACATGATAGTTGAAATGAAATAGAAATTCATATCGACATAGAAAGTAATTTAGTTAGTATTCGGCGTCATGGCATTCATCACTTGTTTGTAAACATAACGGTCCGTCGGTTGCGAGTTCAACTCCAAGTATGGTTGTGACCACATATCACAGTGGGGAGTTTTGACTTGTGGCAGCGATAGTATAGAGAGCTCCGCGAACGGGCTATCGCAGTTAGGAGCTTTCCCCAGACACCTACAATCGTAGGTTCGAATCCCGGTTCGCCCCGATGATGTTTCTAGGTTTGTCAGCACCATACCCGTGCTCGTGGGTTCCACAAGGTGGTAAATGTCTAAGACTTACATCACTTCGGGCTCTCCTCCCACATTAAGCTGACACGTCGTGATATAACTGGAATACTCACACACTCAACCCATCACCCCCCCCTTCCCCCGGGCCGCAGATAAGGAACGGTGAATACATACACACACCAACACCAGGAAACCACGTCGGATGTCAGAATGGAAAATACAGATTTTTTCAATCTGGAATTTAATGTTTGAATGTACTAAATTGTTGTATGTGTATATCAGGTTTTGTTCTAGATGTCGGTGTTAAATTATAAAATGTCTCTGATGATGATGATATATGAATGCAATTTGAATATTTTCTATCAGTATATATGTTGTGATTTGTCGACTATTTTAATAATCATATCTGTGTGTGTATGTGTGTGTGTGCGCGTGCGTGCGTGCGTGCGTGCGTGCGTGCGTGCTTGTGGTCACTCGGATGTAACGAAGTCGGATATTGCGAATAACTGCAAATCTTGCTTTAGTTCAGTGAATTCCGTGACAGATGTACACGTGCCAGGAACAGTTTTTCAAATGTGCCACAGGCCACTCCTCAAGATGTGTGTGGTGAGGTGAAATGGGGTTTACGTCGCGTCCAACATTATAGCACTTATATATATATATATTTGTGTGCGTGCGTGCGTGTGTGTGTGAGTTTGTGTGTGACACAGTTTTAGCCACTTAGTGAGTGAGTACGCCGCTTCTAGCAATATTCCAGCAATATCACGGCAGTGGACACCAGAAATTGGCTTCACACATTGTACCCATGTCGGGAATCGACCCCGGGTCTTCGGCGTGACGAGCGAACGCTTTAACCACAAGGCTACCCGGGTTCGATTCCCGACATGGGTACAATGTGTGAAGCCCATTTCTGGTGTCCCCCGCCGTGATATTACTGGAATATTGCAAAAAGCGGCGAAAAACCATACTCACTCACTCACTCACAGGCGGACAATATACCGTATGTCAGTGTTGTCCTCGTGGCCTCTGTGTTTTCCTTGACACAGCTTTACAACCGTTGAGAATGAGAATGTTGAATTTATTTTTTCACAGAAAAAAAGCGCACAAGTTTTGTTTAATGGATATCGTCATACCAAGAATGTAGAGAGATAGACTTGTATTCACTGGAAGTGTGTAAAAAACACCTGTAAAGGGAAAGTGACCACAGTTGGTAATATCCTTAGGAATTCTACAGAACGCAACCATCATCCGGAAGACATTCAGCGTGTTCGCTTTGTCAGAAACTTGAGGAAGAGAGCAAGAGAAGAAACAACACAGATGCACACACTGTACAACGAAGAACTCGCCAACTACAACCTAGAAGAAATTCGTATCCATCCACGAGCAGCGACCTCTACCGCCATAGAAGGAAGACTATCCCTGCCTTGCCAGAGACGAGAGCAGATGTTCACCTTGAAGACTCTTTGACCAACACATCTCATGACCGTCCCTTCCTCCTGTTCACTGATGGCGAAGATAAAATACTGGCCTTTGCCACAGAAAAATACCTCCAAGCCTTCCAGTCAGCGGATGGATTGCTCAAGAATGAAGTTCAACAGAGACTCAACCGTCCTCTTGTCCCAATGTGCGTACAAACTGACTTTGAGTTGGCTGCTATTCGGGCTGTGGAGGCAGAATACCCCGCTGCTGATGTCAAAGGGATGCCTATTTCTTTTCAGCCAAGTCATTTGGAGGAAGACACAGGACTTGGGACTTGCTGTGCAAGTGTATAAGAAGAGCTGCTGGACTGCCTCTGCCTCCACAAGCAGTTATTCAAGACATCTGGATCGAAGCCATGGATGACACTCCCAACGTTCCAAGAGCTGTTGAATTCAATGACTATGTGGTTAGCATGATTCCCGCTGCCATTGTGGAACAATCACTCAACGATAGGTCCGAGAACAAATAGCAATCTGGAAGGATTCCACAGCAGACTGAACCGTGGACTACCTCAACGACATCTCACCATCTGACTGATTAGTGAAATAAAATGTATATTAATGTTCTTGGGGTTATTCCATTAAATTGACAAAGGTGACAGGCAAGGGATTAGGTGTGAATTCAACTGTGAACTTTGTTGTTATAAGCTGTAGGCGTTTTGGGAGGACACCCAACCGCGTGTCACTACTTTCCATTGATATTGGCGGTAAACCCAACTCACTCACTCGTTTGGTCAAGCTTGATCTATAGTTTGGTATAGTTTCTCTTGTTAATTAGTGAATCAAGTTTCCTTCCAACTCCACCCATTTTATAGTTAAATCAGTGATGAGAAGATGGAGAAAATGTTTCTTTAACGTAGAAACATTTCAAATGTTTCAACAGCTCTTCTTTGAGATCGGAAGACAGACTCAGGATGCGAATACAAAAACAGCAGCAAATCCGAAATAACGGAAATATAAAAAAACCCTACAAGAATCATCAGAATCAGCGAGTGAGGTGGGTTTAACGCCGCTTTTTAACAGTTTTACAGTTATATCGAGGCGTGTCCGCTTAATGTAGGAGGAAAGCTCGAAGTGATGCCTGTCTCAGGCGTTTATCACTTCGGAAAAACCCACGAGCACGGGAATGGTGCTGACAAACCTAGAAACATAATCGGGGCGAACCGGGATTCGAACCTACAATCATAGGTTTCTGGGACTCTGCCCAGCGAATCGCGGCGCCTTAGACGACTGGGCCACCCGTGTTTATTGGAATAGAGACACCATTATGGAACTGAGTCTTGTCCCTCAAATGGTATATTTGTGTCAGGAAACATGATGTTTTGGAAAAATGGAAAATTATTTTGTTCCTACTGTTTCTCACATAATAAAATGTGAGTTCTTGCCATCACATTTGTTTGACATTGCATAACAATTGTGTCCATGTCGTGAATATTTGTCGACATATGTCGCCTACAGCCTATGAGACGTTCAACAGAGGGAATATTTACTGTTACAAATATGATGAAATCGTTGAAGCTGTGTTGGCTTCCAGACACCATACACTGCGTAACGTGGGATCAAGCTGATTAATTGATGATAAAAGTCGTGTTTATTTGCCAAACATAAATATTGGAAAAGAAATTTGTTCGAGAACTGTTGACAGAGTAAATTATGCTTACTTAGCGATAATAATATCAAAGGTTTGTCCACGAGCGTCGATAATGCACTGTGCCCTACATGTCTACTTCGTTTGATATGAAATATTACTCTCAGACACGCAGTGACAGTGCATGCCAATGTTAGAAAAATATTGCTTTTAGAGAGAACGAGCTTATTGGCGGAATTAATTTAAAAATGCACTAAATTTCTTTTATAACTATTGCAAATGTATGATTAAGTTGAAAAAGGGATATGTTCTTTATCGAATCAGTAAAATGGCTAAATATGACAAAATGGATTTTACTGATTAAAAGTGAGTAATTAAAATTCAGTCTGGCCTGGCAGATAGTGAGTGAGTGGGTGGGTTGGTGAGTGAGTGGGGTGAGTGAGTGAGTGGGTGGGTGGGTTGGTGAGTGAGTTGGGTGAGTGGATGGGTGGGTGGGTTAGTGAGTGAGTGAGTGAGTGGGGTGGGGTGAGTGAGTGAGTGAGTGATCGATCTACCCACCCAACAAATGCATCTCAAATGCAAATCATACTGGGGTGAAAGCAATGGGTTGTTATGTGTTAGTGAGTTGTGTTTAATGCCGCTTTTAACAGTATTCCAGTTTCATCACGGCGTGTCTGCTTAATGTGGGAGGAAAGCCCGAAGTTATGCAGGTCTCAGACGTTTACCACTTCGGTGAAACCCAGGAGCACGGGTATGGTGCTGACAAACCCAGAAACATAATCGGGGCTAACCAGGGATTCGAACCCACAATCATAGGTTTTTGGAAAATCGCGGCGCCATAGACGAATGGGCCACCCGTGCCCCCGGCATGTAATGAGGCACTCATTGATATGATGCATGTAATATCGCCTATGACGCGCATATCAAATACATCACCATCCAAGAACCATTTGTTGTTGGCGACCGCCTCCGTGGTCTAGTTGTAGAGCGTCCGCCCGGACAGCGGAAGGTCTGGGGTTCGATCCCCGACCGCGTCATACCAAAAGACGTTAAAAGATGGTACTTGTTGTTACCCTGTCTGGCGCTCGGCATTAAGGGGCTAAAACAAGGACTGGTCGGCTCGGAGTCAGTATACTGTGTCTGAGTGGGGTATCCATGTTAAACTGCGGCATGGTATCTCAGTGGGCTAGCACTATAAATCGGCATCAGTCCGGACTAGTACAAGCAGCCACACAAACACACACACGTACATGCACGTCGCTATATAAGTGCAATAATCTTGGACGCGACATTAAACCCCATTTCACCTCACCATTTGTTGTTTCTTTCATTTTTAGCCACCATCAAACATGGATGTATAATATACTTTGCCCGGCAGTGTATTAATGCATGACCATAACGATCTGCTGTTTGCCTTCACGTTGAACCTGTTTGCTGTTGACGCTACTGACGAGGAGTGATGATAAATTATCTTGGTCCCTTTGCAGTGTAAATATCCTCGATAGGGGCTCGTCTACGGTTTGGAATAACTCCCACCGTGGATATACATCGTTAAGTTTTAATGGGATGACCTAGGCCATGTATTTCTAAGCACTGTGATTCTCTGTGGATAAGTGTGTAGTTTAACAATACACGACTCATTGCTCCAGACAGTTCACGCCGCATCCTCAAATGTCAAACTTGGGGTTCTAATTTTGTTAATTTGATGACAATTACACAACGGAAATCACTAATGTAGATTAAGTAGACCAGCTGAGTTGGACTGACACGTGTTAATCATGGTTGGGAGATGGGTGTAATACTGTTTTAAACATGGCCTCAGTCAAATTACAGCAAATCCTAGACGTTTAACACTTCATAACCAGAACGAATCTAGGAACTGAAACTACTGGACTCAGCTATAACAAAGGGACGCAACTCTGCATTGCGAATTTTGGCGTCCAAAAGATGTAATGATGTGATTTGATTTGCATATGACAGTAAACATGTGTTTTGGTGCAACTGCAGCTGTCAATGGTGTGAATAGCTGTAGCGTTCAACAATATCCCCTCACTCACTCTAAGTGCTCCCTTGGATGACGGGATATAGGATTGGTCTCAGCAACCGGTGCTTGTCGTAAGGGGAGACTAAATGGATCTGGCAAGGTGACCTGATTGATTGCGTGTCATCTGATCCCAATGGCGTGGTGAGTGAGTTTATTGCCACGTGCACGTGATGTGGGCGGAATGACCGGAGTGATGCAGGTCTCAGACGTTTACCACGTAAATGACACGTACGGGTATGATGCTGACAAACCTAGACACATAATCAGAGCGAACCAGGATCCGAACCCAAGACCATAGGTTTCAGGCACGCCAAAGGGACGCAACTCTGTACATCGAATGGCTGCGCCTGAGACGACTGGGCCCCATCAGTGTAGCCTACGTATTACCCGATCCCGTTAGTGGCCTCTTTTGACAAGCATGGGTTCCCGAAGACCTATACTAACCCGGGTCTTCACGGGTAGAAATAAAGGAAGCCTATGAGACAGCCTGTTTCATATTAAGATCTATGCACAAAGCTTAAAATTCAGAGTGCCAAAAAGCTACCCACAATACTGTATGACGAGGGGTTAATTCAACTTTTATGTCAAGCAATATTCAAGCAACTCCAGCCTTTGGTGTCACAACGTTTGAGGTTGAATGGATCATGTTCTTTCCCTTGTTCAACATTTGTTTGATCTGGTTTACATCATTCAATGCCTTAGTTTTCCAAAGGATTTGTGGACGTGTGGACTTTTTGAAGCAATTTACTACTTTCCCAATGTTGACTTTTACCATATGTTCCCGTGTTTGTGAACAATTGACAGGGGCGTCTTGGTAGCCAAGTGGTTAAAGCGTTCGGTCGTCACGCCGAAGACTAAGGTTCGATTCCCGACATGGGTACAATGTGTGAAGCCCATTTTAGGTGTCCCCTGCCGTGATATTGCTGTAATATTGCTAATAGCGGCGAAAAACCATACTCACTCACTCACTCACAGAACAATTGACGTACCTTTGCATGTGTTTGTGACGGTGCCATCTGTGGGGCAGGTCCGACACATAAGTTGTGACGTAGGGGCGGGTTGACAAGGAAACAAACGTATTTTGAAAAAGCTGATCGTGTACCTTTAAGTCGTAATCACAAGCTAATGTGATCGTACATGGCGGAGAGGGCACCAACAGCGTATTGACAACATTAAGAACAAAATCAATCCGTGAAATCATTTAAGCTCCATGAGAGTTCCTAAATGTATGTCATCATCCATTATCACGGCGAAATAGACCCCTCAACAGACCAGGCAATTGCTAATCAAACACCGGGTTGGGACAAGAATAGCTTATAACATCACAGAATGTCCATGTTTACACCGAAACGAGATCGCGCTGGAACCAACAACCCGTGCAACCCGGCTATCATCAAAGGGAGATAATTACGCCACTCGATGTTTCACGTACCACTAATGGTTATATCCGCGTTGATCAGGATCTGCTGTACAAGCGTAGAGTACGTTGTTTAGACGATAGACAGCTATAGTAGACGAGAACCGTGTCTCCCATAAGGGGAAGAATAATTTGGTTACAGACTGCTCCAGACGAACAATGCTTAATCAAACATACATCTTACACCCTTTCAGACTATGACAGAATGGGCGAGAGGATGTTGTCGTTTAAGATCTTATGACACATTTAGTTTTCTTGCCTTCCTTTCTGCGTAATGAGATTATTTGTCCAACCTGGGTTGTCGTCTGTTAAAATTGTTGCTGATACAGCGCCCAATATTGATTATCCTGACATGTTTGTCTCTTACCCGTTGTGTGGACGTCACGTCGACATTGAGATCTCAGGACATGTTTGTTCTTGGGCACGAGGAGGGGGGCGGGGAGCAGTTGTCCAATGTGCCGCAATTCGCTGTGCAGAGTGAGTCGCATCCCTTGGGCTCGCCAGGAACTTATGATTGCCGCCCCGATTATGTTTCTAGGTTTGTCAGCACCATACCCGTTCTCGTGGGTTTCACCGAAGTGGTAAACGTCTAAGACGTCTATCACTTCAGGATTCCCTCCACAATAAGCTTACACGCCGAAATATCACTGGAATACTGTTTAAAGTGTTGTTAACACATCCCACTCTCACTCATAACAAGCCGCTGTAGTAGTAGTAGTAGTAGTTGTAGTAGTAGTAGTTGTAGTAGTTGTAGTAGTAGTAGTAGTAGTAGTAGTAGTTGTAGTAGTAGTAGTAGTTGTAGTAGTAGTAGTAGTAGTAGTAGTAGTTGTAGTAGTAGTAGTAGTAGTAGTAGTTGTAGTAGTAGTAGTAGTTGTAGTAGTAGTAGTAGTAGTAGTAGTAGTAGTAGTAGTTGTAGTAGTAGTAGTAGTAGTTGTAGTAGTAGTAGTAGTAGTAGTTGTAGTAGTAGTTGTTGTAGTAGTTGTAGTAGTAGTAGTAGTAGTAGTTGTTGTTGTAGTAGTTGTAGTAGTAGTTGTAGTAGTAGTAGTAGTTGTTGTAGTAGTAGTAGTAGTAGTAGTAGTAGTAGTTGTAGTAGTAGTTGTAGTAGTAGTAGTAGTTGTAGTAGTAGTTGTAGTAGTAGTAGTAGTAGTAGTAGTAGTTGTAGTTGTAGTAGTAGTAGTAGTAGTTGTAGTAGTAGTAGTAGAAGTTGTAGTAGTAGTAGTAGTTGTAGTAGTTGTAGTAGTAGTAGTAGTAGTAGTAGTAGTTGTAGTAGTAGTTGTAGTAGTAGTAGTAGTAGTAGTAGTAGTAGTAGTAGTAGTAGTAGTAGTAGTAGTAGTAGTAGTAGTAGTAGTAGTTGTAGTAGTAGTTGTAGTAATAGTAGTATTGGTAGTGGCAGCACTGTCGGAAATGCTAGAAAAAGAATAAAATTTTTCACACACGGTTGTTATTGAAATCGAATAACTACCGATCGACCTACCTCTGGTATTTCGGTCACAAGGAGTCCTATCGACTTTTTACAGGAGAACAATTCGAACGAAAACAGTGAGTTTGGCTCTATTTTAAGTCCAATGATGGCAGTTTAAAACGGACTACAGAAATAGGCGCACGTGACTCCGTTAGAATGGTAATGATGTGTAGTCTTCCGAAAACATCTAATCAACACAAAATAAATCACACGCAGAAAATTCCAGATGTGCATCTTCTAAAATAACAAAATGACGTTGCGTTTGCAACACTGCTACTATGATGCAAGTTACATTACACTTGGGGCGGGGGGTGGGTGTCTCAAAACCAAAACCGGGACGTAAAAGGATATTTGATACCGGGTGACTTGGTGTACAAGCTATATGAGCAGAAGGTACCCCCGATGACCGAGCAGTTTTCAGGGGGAAATATTCCATCCTGTCTATTAGGTCACATTATCCCCGCACCATTCTTAACTATACAGTCATGGATTCAAGATCATTTACCTTGATTAATCATTCCACTGACTACATGTGGCTATCGGCAGATGGACAAAAAGCACCCATGGTACCATCAGGTAAAGGTAATCCTGTCATTGTTTTGCACGCTGCAACACGTGATCTGGGGCGTATTGATGAATGTGTGCTAGTTTTCGAGGTGAAAAAGAAAACTAGTGACTTCCATAATTAAATTATAGGAGGAAATATGTTTATAGACTGGTTGGAACATCAGCTATTGCCCATTTTAAACAACCTCAGTGTCATAGTCATGGATAAGGCCTGTTAATACAACGTCCCGGTACCAGACGTCACACCAACCAGGAGTAGTCTGAAGGCGACCATACAAGAATATATGACATTGTCGACTTCAGACCATCTGAAACGCAAGTTTATGGAGAACATTCGGCTGAATAAGAAACCAGTAAAGTGCAAGATATGTGTGCTGGCGGCACAACACGGTCACGTTGTCTTAGGTTTGCCAGTCAGACATTGTGAGTTCAACCCTGTTGAGCCTCTCTCGGCTGACTGTACAGGGTTCGTGGTCAGACATAACACAACATTCAAAATCACACATGTCAAAGGGAGGGTCAACGCAGTCTTTGCTAGACATCAGCGTTGTTGAACCAGTTATCATAGCGGAGATAGATGCTACCTCAAGAAATCATCTATAGAAAAACAAAATTAATACTTCTTGATTCCAAAACCGCCACTTCCAGTACACATCACGTTTAATAGTTTTTAACTATTCCATCATTTATCCAAACAAATATGATGCATGTCCTAAACCCGTGAAGATCCGGGGTAGAATAGGTCTTTAGAAACCCATGCCAGCCGTTAAAGTCGACTATGCTTGTCGAAAGAGGCGACTAACGGGATCGGGTGGTCATGCTCGCTGACTTGGTTGATGCATGTCATTGATCCCAATTGTGCATCGGTGCTCATGATATCAATCACTAGATTGTCTGGTCCAGACTCGATTATTTACAGACCGGTGGTAGAGTTACACCAATGTAGGTGTTAAATGGATTCATTCCAAACACACTCGTGAAGATCCAGGTTTGAATAGGTCACCAGCAACCCATGCTTGCCGTTAGGGGCTACTAACGGGATCGGGTGGTCAGGCTCGCTGACTTGGTTAATCATGCATGTCATCGTATCCAAATTGCGAGGATCGATGCTCATGATGTCAATCACTGGCTAGTCTGGCCCAGACTTAATTATTTACAGACCGTCGTCATATAGCGGGAATATTGCTGAGTGCGGCGTTAAACAACAAACAAAACATGCTACCCCACCAATGCACATGTCAATTAAGCGCAATAACAGCAATATTTTGAGAATGCACGGACAGGTGTTAGGTAATTACCTCAGGTTATAGGCTGTTTATCATCATTTTACCTGTTTATCATCATTTTACCTGTAAAGGTACATTTAAGGGTAATAAAAGTGTCAGTTAGAGTACGCTAGATTAGGTCAATTTACGTTACTTTGATATATGCTATTTTCATAGCCCTATGACTCGTATTTATTAAATGAAGTACAATGTGTGAAGCTCATTTCTGGTGTCCCCCGCCGTGATATTGCTGGAATATTGCTAAAAGCGGCGTAAAACCATACTCACTCACTCACTATTAAATGAAGCCAGAAAAGCATTTTTCTGATATTTCCGACAGAACGTAAGTATGTGTGTGTACCTATGTTCGCTCTGTCTCAGCGGTTACCGAATCAAGTCAGGCGTGTCTGCTGTCATCTCCGTCTCTCGTTTCGCCCTCGCCGCCAGTTTGCATGTTTCCATGGCAATATATCAAACCGTCACACTGACACAGATTGTTAGTAAAGTGTACTAACTTAGCGAAGTTCACAGTCCACTCAGACACCAACATGTTTGTAGACTTTACAAACCACTTTGTAAATATTTTCTAATTAGACTAGTAGGTGGCCTATCCGTAAAATATACTAATCGGTTAGTAGAGATAACTATCCATCTTTACTAACTGCAAAAGTATATTTACTAAGTTTGGAGTGATTTTTACTTCACTTTAATCAAGACTCTTTTCTTGGTCATTTAGCGATCCCTGTTTACAGCTTCTGACAATTTGCAAAATAACAAGTAAATAACAAATGACGTAAACAATATAAAACACATAATGATTTTCAGTGGCATATCAAGTTTGCTGCCGCGTGTAATCTACCAGACAAGATAGTAGATTCGTTGTTTACGAATCTTCTGCCGCTGTTACTAATTTAGTTCGGAGAATTCACTAGACTGAATTCTCAGCGTAGCTATCGATTCTTAGAATCAGCGTCTTGTCAAAATCTATACCCATTTACAAAACATAAATGAAACTTGATGAAAGTTGAGCCCCAGCTGTACGGCCCAAGCAGCTTGAAGGGCATTTCACGTCTATTTGAAGACCAACACTGTACGTTTGAGCTCTATCTACAAGCCGGATCTGTGTGTCCAATTCTTGTTGAGAGACGTGTAATGCGTTTAATGATACAACGGACACCACAAATAACTCTAAATTCTGCTCCCTGGACGCCATAACCAAGAGACCAAAGGATTCACATAATTGAATCATGGTCTTGATATCGATCCAAGAAAAAGGTACGAGGACGATTTACTGCCGTATGCTTGAGAGAGTTAAATAAATATATCAAACTCGTGGCTGGCGTCAAAGGTAGATATTAGCTTCTGTAAAGAAATGAAGATAGCTCCTGAAATATACACGGGTGACGTCATACGCGTTGACAGATCGTGGCTATATCTTCCTTTTATAGACGTGGTTGTTTTTTTGTGCCTACATTGTCCTTTGGTGTTCAGGACATGAACCTTACTTTATTTATAGAACTTGACCACAAACACACCTTCAGAGATCAACCATATGATTTTCGGGGGTGGGTGGATGTTGTGGGGGAATTTGGATTTGACATTCTCATTTTTTTTAATGTTGAGGAGCTCACTTGTATTTTCTAAAATAAACAGGTGCTCAATTATTTTGTATTTAGTCTCAAAAACAGACCACATTATTATTTTTTACAATGCTGCGGCATATTTTACAAAATAAAGTAAACAGGGGTTGATTATTTATTTCATGTTGTTTGGTTTTTGTTTGTTGTTTAACGCCGCACTCAGCGATATTCCAGCCATATGGCGGCGGTCTGTAAATAATCGAGTCTGGACCAGACAATCCAGTGATTGACATCATGAGCAATGATCCACGCAATTTGGATACGCTGACATGAACCAACCAAGTCAGGGAGCCTGACCACCCGATCCCGTTATTCGCCTCTTACAACAAGCATAGTCACCTTTCACGACAAGCATGGGTTGCTGAGGACCTATTCTACCCCGGGTCTTCACGGGTGAACGGGTTGTGAAGTGAGTGAGATAAGCTTTAACGTCCCATGGGCTTTTTAAAGTCATAGAGCGACCGTATTTTTAGGCCAGATAGTTTAAGTTAAGGAGGCGTACGGATTTGAGGCCCGGATCTTCACGGGTCTTATTTCATGTATCAGATCAAATGTTGCTGTGAGGATCAGTATCAGAACATTTCCCCCTTGAAGATCCGGGTAAAAATTGGTCTTCAGTAATCCATGTTTGTCGTCCATGAAGATCCTGGTTAGCCCTTTTTTTTGAGCAACCCATGATTGTCCCCCGTGCAGATCCGGGTTAGAATTGGTCTTCAGCAACCCATACTTGTCACCTGTGAAGATCCGGGTTAGAATTGGTCTTCAGCAATCCATGCTTGTCCCCGTGAAGATCCGGGTTAGAATTGGTCTTCAGCAATCCATGCTTGTCCCCGTGAAGATCCGGGTTAGAATTGACCTTCAGCAATCCATGCTGTTCACCCATGAAGATTCGGGTAAGAATTGTCCCCGTGAAGATCCGGGTTAGAATTAGTCTTCAGCAACCCATACTTGTCACCTGTGAAGATCCGGGTTAGAATTGGTCTTCAGCAAACCATGGCCATGCTTTTTGCCCGTGGAGATTTACGTATTTTAGTTTGAATACACATAGCAAAACATATCATTACCTGTAAAAAAATCTATCCCGCACAAACCAAAAAAATAGAGATTATTATTTCCGTATCATAAATATAAAACGGTAGGAATAAATATTGTGTTATGAGAGCCTTTAGCGAGCATTATACATACTTTTTATTCTTAATATTTGTTACTTACGACTCGGAAACACGCGAAGGTAATATTATCTTTATCATAATATGTCATTCTTGAAATTATCGTTTTTTAAGATGTAATTTCCCTAAAAGAAGTAACTCTCTTAACTGCGTATGAATACAGTATTTGGGTGAGCCGTTTATCATATAGTGCCAAATAATTTACGGTCACGTTTGTTTAGATAAACACACACACACTTTGGAAACCCCGATCTGAAGTTTCTGGGAACGTTAGTCAATAGTTTATTGAGAAAATTGACACTGAATCGATGTATGGAAATTAAAAGTAGTTCCGTCAAGGTGACCTCGTGTTTATATTTATCGGATCATGATACCAAGTTTATCAGGTTGGCTTATCGCATTAACAACACTACCCATATCTACAGCCTCCGACCCGTAAAGATCCGTGTAGAATAGGTCTTCAGCAGCCCATGCTTTGCGATAAAGGCGACTGTGCTTGTCGTAAGAGGAGTCAAACGGGATCGGGTGGTCAGACTTGCTGACTTGGATGATGCATGTTATCGTATATCAACTGCATGGATCGATGTTCATGATGTCAGTCACTGGGTTGTCTGGTCCAGACTCGATTATATAGAGACCGCCGTCATATAACTGGAATATTGATGAGTTCAGCGTTAAAACACACACACACACACACACACACACACACACAAAAACAACAACAACAAAAAACAAAACAAAAACAAAACAAACAAAAAACAAAACAACAAACAAACCAACAACAAACAACAAAAAAAACAACAGAACACCCCCCCAAAAAACCCAAAACAAACACAAACAAAAACAAACCCGCACATGGGTACAATGTGTGAAGCCCATTTGTGGTGTCCCCCGCCGTGATATTGCTGGAATATTGCTAAAAGCGGCGTAAAACCTCACTCACTCACTCCCGATACTACACGTGATCGTTGGTGGGCCCAGTCGTCCATGAGGGTGCCAACCCCCTCCTCCCCCCCCCCCCCCTCCCCTGAATCCCGAATACTACATAACACAGATCTCAAAAGCACTTTTCCACCGTTATTTGTACTTTTACAAATCTTGAATCTGCGTTCTAAATGCAATTGCATCTGCGTCCCGCGTACCACACGGTCCCGAATGCGCAAGTATCAAAACGCGGTTGGCAGCTTTGTCTGTGGCCTCGCAAGTCGACTTTTGAGGTACAATCGAGCATGCTCCTTCTACTGAGGACCCGTGAAGATCCGGGGTAGAATAGGTCTTCAGCAACCCATGCTTGCCGTAAAAATTGACTATGCTTGTCGTAAAAGGCGACTAACGGGATCGGGTGGTCAGGCTCTCTGACTTGGTTGATGCATGTCATAGTATCCCAATTGCGTGGATCGATGTTCATGATGTCAATCACTGGATTGTCTGGTCCAGACCCGATTATTTTCATACGGCTGGAATAATTTAACAACAAGCAAACAAACAAAACCTGAAGGGAATGTTATCGTCACAGTGTTTTTTTTTAATAATCGTATATATTTTATTATTACAATAACACAATTAGATGTATTTCATGAATGTGTTAGAGGGGCGGTCGGGTAGCCTCGTGGTTAAAGTGTTCCCTCGTCACGCCGAAGACCCGGGCTCGATTCCTGACATGGGTACAATGTGTGAAGCCCATTTCAGGTGTCCCCCGCCGTGATAATGCTGGAATATTGCTAAAAGCGGCGTAAAACCATACTCACTCACTCATGAATGTGCTAGTGCGACGCAACCCTTATGCATCTGCGCCTAGCCTGGTGTGATGAGAATAAAATGAAAGGTACTAAACTTTGGTGTCCGGATAAAACTGAACGTAAGATAGTATGCGATGTGGTAGATATAGATATACGTACCGACGTGCTTGTCGGCAGTTCAGGGTTACCTCGTTATAACGCTAATTGAAACCACGTGCCATTCCGTCTCAGTGGACCGTTTCACACAATGGGGATGCTCGCTCCGCCACTGCAGATTACTCTCAGTCTCAGCACCTTCTGTCTTTAATTAGAATTCTATGTCAAAGCGAAACACGGAGAACTGTTTTCGTGACTACGGCGAAAAATAAGCAGCATCGCAATGGTGGTGGTACCTGCGCCTTATTCTTTCCTTGGGTTACAATACCACAGACTCAAAAAAAAATGAATAAAATTTTGCAAAAAAAGACAGAAATAAATCCGACAACCAGAAATAAGTAAAGTGATGAAAAACCCAACTCATTTACTGTTGCCATAAAAAACATAAACTATTTAAAATACTTCAATAAAAACTAGTTTAAAATGGAAAATTAATTTCAAACATTTTGAGGAAATATTTTAATTTTTTTTTTTTTTAATTTTTACTTTTTCGACCTTCGGACTGAAGTTTTGGGCCTCAAATCCGTACCCCTGCCAAACTTAAACTATATGGCCTAAAAAACGGTCACCATATGACTTTAAAAACCAATGGGACGTTAAAGTTTACCTCATTCGCTTCACAACCCGTTCATCCGTGAAGATCCGGGGTAGAATAGGCGACTATGCTTGTCGTTAGAGGCGCCTAACGGGATCGGGTGGTCAGGCTCGCTGACTTGGTTGATGCATGTCATCAGTTCCAAATGCGTGGATCGATGCTCATGATATTAATCACTGGATTCTCTGGTCCAGACTCGATTATTTACAGACCGCCGTCATATAGCTGGAATATTGCTGAGTGCGGCGTTAACCAACAAACCAACCCTACCAATCTCAACCCGTTAATCCAGTTCGTTTCTTTCACATTCATCCAGCTAAACGGGGCTATGATTAAACATCACCTCCGGAACAGAGACCATATACAGAAAATCTTCACCATATCCGTGATCGTGGGTTTCACCGATGGGATAAACGTCTGAGACCCGCATCACTTCGGGCTTTCCTCCCACATTAAGCTGACACGCCGCAATAACTGTAATACTGTTAAAAGCGGCGTTAAACCCAACTCACTCACTCCACTTGTTTTAGTATTTTATTCAATTGTATAAGTGATTTGGTATAGCCGGGGGCCCTCTTTTGCAAATTTCACCCCACATTTGCGTCTATAGTATTCAGATACAGAGATGGTTTGGCATAACTCGGTCTCCCGACAGCAAACTTCACATAACATGTGCATTTAGTATTTTATTCAAAAAGTAAAATATTGAATACCTTAATCCATAGGGATAAAATATCAGTCAGGTGTTCAGAGGAGTGATAGAGTAAGTTTATGAAACGTCACCTTTTGCAATATTCTGGAATACCATGACAGAGACACCAGAAAAAGGCTGCAGACATTAGTTTTAAAGGAGAAGAAAAAGATCATGTGAGAACACACGATTACTTCACCAGTCTGATATCATATGATATCACCGGTTTAGTAGAGATCATTTGTCATCACTGGTTTAACACAGATCACATGACATCACTGATTTAATACAGATCACATGTCCTCACCGATTTAATTCAGATCACATGACATCACTGGTTTAATACAGATCACATGGCATCACTGGTTTAATACAGATCACCTGACATCACTGGTTTAATGCAGATCACATGACATCATCTTAATACAGATCACATGGCATCACTGGTTTAATATACATCACATGTCATCACTGGTTTAATACAGATCACCTGACCTCACTGGTTTAACACAGATCACATGACATCATCTTAATACAGATCACATGGCATCACTGGTTTAATATACATCACATGTTATCACTGGTTTAATACAGATCACCGGACATCACTAGTTTAACACAGATCACATGGCATCACTGGTTTAATACAGATCACATGGCATCACTGGTTTAATACAGATCACCTGACATCACTGGTTTAATGCAGATCACATAACATCACCTTTTTAATACAGATCACATGACATCACTTGTTTAATACAGATCACATGGCATCACTGGTTTAATACAGATCACCTGACATCACTGGTTTAATGCAGATCACATGACATCATCTTAATACAGATCACATGACATCACTGGTTTAATATACATCACATGTCATCACTGGTTTAATACAGATCACCTGACATCACTGGTTTAACACAGATCACATGGCATCACTGGTTTAATACAGATCACATGGCATCACTGGTTTAATACAGATCACCTGACATCACTGGTTTAATGCAGATCACATGACATCACCTTTTTAATACAGATCACATGACATCACTTGTTTAATACAGATCACATGGCATCACTGGTTTAATACAGATCACATGGCATCACTTGTTTAATACAGATCACATGGCATCACTGGTTTAATACAGATCACATGGCATCACTACAGATCAATGACATCACTGGTTTCATATACATCAAATGGCATCACTGGTTTAATACAGATCACATGACATCACTGGTTTAATACAGATCACATGGCATCACTGGTTTAATACAGATCACATGGCATCACTTGTTTAATACAGATCACATGGCATCACTGGTTTAATATACACCACATGACATCACTGGTTTAATACAGAAGACATGGCATCACCTTTTTTTAATACAGATCACATGACATCACTGGTTTAATACAGATCAATGACATCACTTGTTTAATACAGATCACATGGCATCACTGGTTTAATATACACCACATGACATCACTGGTTTAATACATCACATGACATCACTGGTTTAATACAGATCACATGACATCACTGGTTTAATATACATCAAATGGCATCACTACAGATCAATGACATCACTGGTTTCATATACATCAAATGGCATCACTGGTTTAATACAGATCAATGGCATCACTGGATTAATACAGATCAATGACATCACTGGTTTAATACAGATCAATGACATCACTGGATTAATACAGATCACATGGCATCACTGGACTAATATAGATCACATGGCATCACTGGTTTAATACAGATCACATAGCACCAATACAGACCAATGACATCACTGGTTTAATACAGATCTCATAACATCACTGGTTTAATACATATCACATAGCACCAATACAGACCAATGACATCACTGGTTTAATATACACCACATGACATCACTGGTTTAATACAGATCACATGACATCACTTGTTTAATACAGACCACATGGCATCACTGGTTTAATGCAGATCACATGACGTCACTGATTTAATACGGATCAATGACATCACTTGTTTAATACAGATCACATGACATCACTGGTTTAATATAGATCACATGATCTCACTGGTTTAATACAGATCACATGACATCACTGGTTTAATACAGATCACATGACATCACTGGTTTAAAACAGATCACATGACATCACTGGTTTAATACAAATCCCATGACATCACTTGTTTAATACAGATCACATGACATCACTTGTTTAATACAGATCACATGACATCACTTGTTTAATACAGATCACATGACATCTCTGGTTTAATACAGATCACATGGCATCACCAATTTAATTCAGATCACATGACATCACTGGTTTAATGCAGATCACATGACATCACTGGTTTAATATAGATCACATGATCTCACTGGTTTAATACAGATCACATGACATCACTGGTTTAATACAGATCACATGACATCACTGGTTTAAAACAGATCACATGACATCACTGGTTTAATACAAATCCCATGACATCACTGGTTTAATGCAGATCACATGACATCACTGGTTTGATACAGATCACATGACATAACTGGTTTAATACAGATCACATGACATCACTGGTTTAATATACATCACATGACATTACTGGTCTGATAGAGATCACATGACATCACTGTTTTAATACAGATCACATGACATCACTGGTTTAATACAGATCACATGACATCACTGGTTTAATGCAGATCACATGGCATTACTGGTTTAATACAGATCAGATGACATCTCTGGTTTAATATACATCACATGACATAACTGGTTAAATACAGATCACATGACATCACTGGTTTAATACAGATCACATGACATGATTGGTTTACTACAGATCACATGACATCACTGGTGAAATACATATCACATGACATCACCTTTTTTAATACAGATCACATGACATCACATGTTTAATAAAGAGGTGATGATGTTGACTTATCTGTATGAATGTTTAGAAGACAACACGTTGGGAATGGAATTGCTGCCTCTTTAAAGACACCTTATCTTAAAGCCAACACAGACTACCGATGTCATGCGTCCCCCTCCCTCAGTTCATACACGCGTGAGTCTAGAATCCCTAAATACCGTCTTGTGATAGCCACTGGCCACATACACATGAGTCTAGAATCCCTAAATACTGTCTTGTGATAGCCACTGGCCACATACACATGAGTCTAGAATCCCTAAATACTGTCTTGTGATAGCCACTGGCCACATACAGGTGAGTCTAGAATCCCTAAATACCGTCTCCTGATAGCCACTGGCCACACACACGTGAGTCTAGAATCCCTAAATACCGTCTTGCGATAGCCACTGGCCACACACACATGAGTCTAGAATCCCTAAATACCGTCCTGTGATAGCCACTGGTCACACACACATGAGTCTAGAATCCCTAAATACCGTCTTGTGATAGCCACTGGTCACACACAGGTGAGTCTAGAATCCCTAAATACCGTCTCCTGATAGCCACTGGCCACACACACATGAGTCTAGAATCCCTAAATACTGTCTTGTGATAGCCACTGGCCACACACACAGGTGAGTCTAGAATCCCTAAATACCGTCCTGTGATAGCCACTGGCCACACACACGTGAGTCTAGAATCCCTAAATACCGTCTTGTGATAGCCACTGACCACACACAGGTGAGTCTAGAATCCCTAAATACCGTCTTGTGACAGCCACTGGTCACACACACGTGAGACTAGAATCCCTAAATACCGTCCTGTGATAGCCACTGGCCACACACACGTGAGTCTAGAATCCCTAAATACCGTCCTGTGATAGCCACTGGCCACAAACAGGTGAGTCTAGAATCCCTAAATACGGTCCTGATAGCCACTGGCCACACACACATGAGTCTAGAATCCCTAAATACCGTCTTGTGATAGCCACTGGCCACACACACATGAGTCTAGAATCCCTAAATACCGTCCTGTGATAGCCACTGGCCACACACACATGAGTCTAGAATCCCTAAATACCGTCCTGTGATAGCCACTGGCCACACACACATGAGTCTAGAATCCCTAAATACCGTCTTGTGATAGCCACTGGCCACACACACAGGTGAGTCTAGAATCCCTAAATACCGTCTTGTGATAGCCACTGGCCACACACACATGAGTCTAGAATCCCTAAATACCGTCCTGTGATAGCCACTGGCCACACACACATGAGTCTAGAATCCCTAAATACCGTCCTGTGATAGCCACTGGCCACACACACGTGAGTCTAGAATCCCTAAATACCGTCCTGATAGCCACTGGCCACACACACATGAGTCTAGAATCCCTAAATACCGTCCTGTGATAGCCACTGGCCACACACACATGAGTCTAGAATCCCTAAATACCGTCCTGTGATAGCCACTGGTCACACACACAGGTGAGTCTAGAATCCCTAAATACCGTCCTGTGATAGCCACTGGCCACACACACATGAGTCTAGAATCCCTAAATACCGTCCTGTGATAGCCACTGGCCACACACACATGAGTCTAGAATCCCTAAATACCGTCCTGTGATAGCCACTGGCCACACACACATGAGTCTAGAATCCCTAAATACCGTCCTGATAGCCACTGGCCACACACACATGAGTCTAGAATCCCTAAATACCGTCCTGTGATAGCCACTGGCCACACACACATGAGTCTAGAATCCCTAAATACCGTCCTGATAGCCACTGGTCACACACACAGGTGAGTCTAGAATCCCTAAATACCGTCCTGATAGCCACTGGCCACACACACATGAGTCTAGAATCCCTAAATACCGTCTTGCGATAGCCACTGGTCACACTACTTTCCGAGAACATGCTGCATGACTGGGCCAGAAGAGACTAGGAATGCGCTTACCGTAATAGGAGAAAGCCGCTTTGGTTGAAACATGACCAGGTTGATAACACGATTCTGCACGCTGATGTTAGCTTGTTTACTTTGGCGCTTTGATGAAGAAACAAATATAGAAATGCTCTTTCAAATAAAATTGAATTATTATTAATTTAAAGGACTTGTATGTATATTTAGTCTGTGTTGTGTTCAGTTGGAGGATTTCATTGAACATTACGTGAAGATGGCAAACACACCAGGTACATAAACGTACATTCCTTGTTATCTAGCATGTTGAAAATATTATCTCTAAGTGCGAGATAATTATATAAGGACTATTTTCTTTTTTTTATGTCTACTGCATCGCATTAAATGATGGTCCTCGTCGTTAAGGACTGAGCAATGACCACAAACTCGTAAACAAGTAAACTAACATTTAGTACCAGAAATATAGTTATCTCGTTTAAAATAAATTAAGTAAAATTCAAATGGAAACCAGAACAATGATTTATTTCAGGCTGAGACAATGTAAACTAGACTTGAGTTGGACTCCTTTTATTCATATAAGTGTCCCGGGTCTGGGAGACAGAATATAATACGAGGTGTAAAGGATTTAAAATTCAATTAAACTTTGTAAACATCAGGAAAAGTCGAATTATCTGAGGTTTGAGACAATCAAGGGAGTGTCGGCATCAGAATAAAGCGCAGATACAGATTCCGTCGGGACAGTAACGTGAATTGTGTTAGCGATGTAGCGAGTTTCTGGATGTCGAGTTTCTTAGTGACAGATGTATCAAAGCAATGTAGCGAGTTCCTGGATGTCGAGTTTCTACGTGACTGGTGTATTAAAGCGATGTAGCGAGTTCCTGGATGTCGAGTTTCTCAGGGACTGATGTATTAAAGCGATGTAGCGAGTTCCTGCATGTCGGGGTTCTACGTGACTGATGTATTAAAGCCATGTAGCGAGTTCCTGGATGTCGAGTTTCTACGTGACTGATGTATTAAAGCGATGTAGCGAGCTTCTGGATGTCGAGTTTCTACGTGACTGATGTATTAAAGCGATGTAGCGAGTTCCTGAATGTCGAGTTTCTACGTGACTGATGTATTAAAGCGATGTAGCGAGTTTCTGGATTTCGGGGTTCTACGTGACTGATGTATTAAAGAGATGTTGCGAGTTCCTGGATGTAGAGTTTGTAAGTGACTGATGTATTAAAGCGATGTAGCGAGTTTCTGGATGTCGAGTTTCCATGTGACTGATGTATTAAAGCGATGTAGCGAGTTCCTAGATGTCGAGTTTCTACGTGACTGATGTATTAAAGCGATGTAGCGAGTCCCTGGATGTCGAGTTTGTAAGTGACTGATGTAAGCAATGTAGCGAGTTCCTGTTCGCGAGGGTCTTAGTGGCCGATGTATTAAAGCGATGTAGCGAGTTTCTGGATGTCGAGTTTTTACGTGACTGATGTATTAAAGCGATGTAGCGAGTTTCTGGATGTCGAGTTTCTACGTGACTGATGTATTAAAGCGATGTAGCGAGTTTCTGGATGTCGAGTTTGTAAGTGACTGATGTATTAAAGCGATGTAGCGAGTCCCTGGATGTCGAGTTTCTAAGTGACTGATGTAAGCGATGTAGCGAGTTCCTGTTCGCGAGGGTCTTAGTGGCCGATGTATTAAAGCGATGTAGCGAGTTTCTGGATGTCGAGTTTCTACATGACTGATGTATTAAAGCGATGTAGCGAGTTTCTGGATGTCGAGTTTGTAAGTGACTGATGTATTAAAGCGATGTAGCGAGTTTCTGGATGTCGAGTTTGTAAGTGACTGATGTATTAAAGCGATGTAGCGAGTTTCTGGATGTCGGGTTTCTACATGACTGATGTATTAAAGCGATGTAGCGAGTTCCTGGATGTCGAGTTTCAACGAGGTTTTGCCGTTCGATATATCCAAACAGTGAGGAGTAGGTCGTCCCCACTTTTCACAAAATAAATATCGGCCCTAGTGATAAATATATTGGCAAGGATTTGTATTTTGAAGTACCATGTCATCAGAATTCACCTTTAAAGAGTTTTAAGAATTCAGAATTGATAAAGAATTCAAAATGTTCATACCGACTAATGTGAATATTTTATAGTTTTGACACATTCGTCGCTATAAAAAAAATTTGATCCGCCTCTGAAGATTAGTTAGAAGAAACTCGTTTTTCTCGAACCCACGATGAATACCATCAAAACGAAAGCTCTATTACAACTTTTATAATCCTTCCCCATCGCGATCATTAGAACAATCTCAGGTGTCATCAATATCACGGTCACAATCAAGGTCACCCTAGTTACAAACATCGGAACAACGTTTTTGTCAAGAAAAACACACCTATCCCGTATGATCATGCTCCAAAACCCCACCCCCATCCATGTCCGTCCCCCCCCCCCCCCCCTCCTCCTCTACCTTCGTCCCCTCCCCCCACCTTCGTCGCGTGCACCTTCTGTAGTGTTATGCCAAGGCTGTGAGTTCACAGAACATTGATTGTGTGGTTGTAGGTCACTTGCTTGCCTATGCTACAGCTGTCGAGTTGTGCAGTCGCTGACTGTCTTCGTTTCGTGGATGCATTCTCGTCGTCTGCTCGACCACCAACTGTCGTCTGCTTCAACCGGTCTCGGAAATATTCGTGCAAATCGTGAGTAGACATTCCAGTTTTCACCACTTCCTCTTTAGTTTTGTGTAGAACGAGATTTGTTGTTATGTGTACTGCAGTTGAGGGTTTTCGGAGCAGACGACAATTCCAGCGTCTAAATATAACCCAAACTCGGAGCAGGGATGCTCTCTGCTTGATAACTCATCAGCACTCGTTTCGCAAAGTTTCTTCAAAAACTGTGATTCTCTTGTGTAACACAACTCCGTCGGCAGATCCTAAGCCGTGAGCAGACGACTACATTTCCTGAGCTTCAGGAAAAATCGATTGACACAAGTCCACCTGTTTTCATTTGCAAAAAGAGCATGTATGGTTGTAGCGGTGGTTATGCTTACATTTTATCTCCCCGGCGTGAAAGCCAAATAACAGCCAACATTTTATAAGTAACAGTTCGACTCATGACTGTTTGCGCTCGCTCTCAATCTTATAAGTAACACTGAAGTACCATTTGGGTAAGGCTTAAACAGTCAACCAAACCTGAATCTTGAATAATCACGGACTGCGCTTTTTACTTTGGTAACTCTGAATGTGTCGAATTCCAGGATGTTTAAGACACAGATTAAATAATACCATTCTCATGAACTACATTTCTCAAGGCTGTTACAATTGTGGTCGATGTATTCAGTTTCCGTCATACTCGACTTCGGTATAGCCGAAGCAGATGTTCCTTCAAGAAGAACTATTCGAGATTAATTCCTCAAGGGCAATAATTACATTCCGGTGTCTATTGCACCGTGGTAAACATCTGTGTGAAATAAATAGGAACACTGCTGTGAGGATTGTGTGTGTGTGTATGTGTGTGTGTGTTATCAGCGTGTGTGTGTGTGTGTGTATGTGTGTGAGAGAGAGAGAGTGTGAGTGTGACAGAGAAAGTGTGTGTTAGTGTATGTGTGAGTGAGTGGTGTGTGTGTGAGAGAGTGGTGTGTGTATATATGTATGTGTGTGTGTGAGTGAGTGCTGTGTGTGTGAGTGAACGTATGTGTGTGTGTGTGTGGGGGGGGGGGGGGGGGTCACTAGGTCTCCTGATTCATACGGTTGACCTAAGTGCAGACTGATGACTACACACAGCCGTACCCTCGAATATACAGCGCAAGGATGATACATCACTCATTTGATATCCAAGCGTGATTTTGAGTCTGATCGGCTGACACGACGGTAATTATGTACCGCCATCAGGACATGGAGAAATCATCTCAATCTATTCATTCTAATCTACCTCCGGAATCCACATAGTCTCTTGATGTCACCGACGTAAACCATGTCATGGTTGATATCGACTATTTCTATAATATTGCAATACCGTCATCAATGAAATATTGCTGACTGCGGTCTAAAATAACATTCACTCACTTATCCATAAAAAAACACAACATGAGTTACGCTTAACAAACATGCCTTCATGCGAATTTTTTGTCGGGATTCAATTATAATTTTTTCTAAAATCATCCGTTTTCCAACCTTCCAAAATACTGATCCGCTCTGATGGAGTAGACTGTAAAGGACCCATTCATTCAACAAAGAAGCAATTACAGCTTTGGTGAGATGGGAAGGATTCACTATTTGATAATCAGCCTAGGCAATTAAACAACATTTAGATGCAGAAACTATACTGAGCATATGATACGCAGTGACTGAAGACTGGCATGTATGTTGGAGTTATATCCGTCTGATAACGTAGATTCGCTACTGACTTCACTTGTGATATAAATACCATGCGAATGCAAACTCCGGTATAGCAAACCGATCTAGACATACGGTATCTCAACGAGTGTGTAGACTGTGACTTGGAACTAGCGAGCGACCGGAAGCCAATGTGGCTTGCTCATTTCAGTGCTGTTGCCGACGTTGACCGGGACGCTGGTGGCGCAGCCGTCTAGGGCGTGGAATGAGCTGTGCAGAAACTTATGATCGAATCCCGGTTCGCCCCGATTATGTTTCTAGATTTGTCAGCACCATACCCGTGCTTGTGGGTTTCACCAAAGTGGTAAACGTCTGAGACCTGCATTACTTTGGGCTTTCCTCCCACATTAAGCTGACACGCCGTGATATGACTGGAATACTGTTAAAAGCAGAGTTACACCCAACTCACTCACTCACTCTGACGTTTCTTGGTGTTAGGTTTGTTTGTTTGTGTATTTGTTGTTAAACGCCGCACTCACCAATATTCCAGCTATATGACGGCAGTCTGTAAATAATCTGGACCAGAAAATCTAGTGATTGATATCATGAGCATCGGTCCAAGCAGTTAGTATACGATGACATGCATCAACCAAGTCAGAGAGCCTGACCACCCATTCCCGTTAGTCGCCTCTTACGACAAGCATAGTTGCCTGTTACAGCAAGCATGGGTTGCTGAAGACGTATTCTACCCCGGATCTTCACAGGTCTCCCGGTGTTATTGTGGAAGGATAGGTTATGAAAAACTCTTCATGTTGTAATGGTTGGTACCATATTGGCTGAGCCCTCGTTCATCTCGCCGGAATCTATATGGTACATAATATTGCGTGAAGCCTGTTTCCGTGTCCCCGTTATAACGAGGTTGCTGAAAGCTTCTTAGAACCATAATCACTCATTCACTCACCAGTAATAAATATTTTCTAAATGCGACCCAGTGAGTGCTGACGCCCGTCATGCTGGCGTAGCGGGCTACAACGGGGATCGGTTGGCAACAATGGGGCTGTTATGGACATTTCTGGGTTAAATAGCGTTCGAGGAGGCAAAGCAATAAGCTCTGCCTGAAGCCAGGGAACTATCTCAAGGATGTCTGTGTAATATGTGTGGTATGTTGGAGGCTTGCTCTAGCTGCAAGATGGGACATCGTCAGCCCGATCAGCCATTCTAGCCAACCGAGACAGCAATGGCGGAATGGTCTTGCCGTAATGAACCATACGCAGTTCAAACTAAACTTTATACCTTCCACAGAAAAAGGAACATATATTTGTTGAAATAAGGTCAGTTTGAATTCAAAGATAATTCCAGTTGTATCTTTTCCACGAAAAATATTAATTTGTTTCTCAGAAGATGAGGAAGCGCTTCTTTCTTCCGTGAGACACACTGTATTCACCTTCAGTCCGACCGATGCATACTGTGGAACTGCCTTTGGAATGGAGGTCACAAGGTACACTCGCACTCTAAGTACCAACAACTCACTCAGTTTCAAGGAGATCCCTCCACAAGCACTGAACAAAAGAGCCTCGATGACGTCTTAATTACGCTGTGGACAAATGAGGAATCGGTTCAAGCTCGTCTTACAAATGTTCTCAGTTTACACTGAATGTTTCACAAGGTAGGACTACTGACTAATGATACGCTAAGGGGGTCGGCTTGTTTGTATTAATTAACTAAGGTGATCATTTTCTAAGGGTGTGGTGTGTGTGTTGGGGGTAGGGGGTCGGGGGTTGGGGGCGGGGGGTAAATGAATAGTTTGTTCAGAAACATGCCCAAAAGGAATAGTTTCTAGGGAGTGGTGTAACAAAATAGATAGTTTGTTTTGCTGAAAATGCACAAACGTCATTTTTGTGTGTTATTAGTGAAAATGTAAAGATTGTTTGGTGGAGCTAAATAAATATATTCTTTGTTCTAAAAAACCTATTCAAATCAAACGGATGCCACCGAAACCGTTTTATAATACAGGTATTATTAATCTATGTAATTTTATGTAATTGTTCAGTTGAAAAGGGCGTCGAGGAAGCCTACTTTTTGTAGTAATAAAAGAGTGCGCATGTAGGTTCAATACTAGACGCCTATTTCCCCTACCCACTCGCTCAAATCAAATAACGAGGGATCCCTGCATTCTAATGCCTGCGCAACATTCCATCTGTGCGATAGATCGACTTAAGATATGTCCTCAGTACAGCCCCATAACACAACACACAACACACAACACACACATACGACAGTTCGAGTTGCGCAGTGGCTAGACATCAGCAGGCATCCTCAATAAGAAGGATGTATTCGTCTACACACAGCGGGATTAGATATGAATGAACAATTGACTTGCCTTTGCGTGTGTTTGTGACCTGCCATCGGTTGGGCTGGATATGCTCATCTTTTCACGAACATCTGGTATCATCACTGTTGAATAGTGATTCATTGACAAATGTTCATGATATTGTCGTAATCGTACAATGGACTTTCTGATGAATCTGCGTCTGTACAAACATGCAGGAAAACCGCGTTGGTGAATGAGTATGGTTTTACGCCGCTTTTAGCAATATTGTAACAATACCACGGCGGGAATCGAACCCGGGCCTTAGGCCTGCCGAACTAACGCTTTAACCACTTGGCTACGCTCCACCCATTTTATGAATGATGCAGTGTACAGCGTAGGTGATGAGTTTCATCATATAGGATAAAGACATATTTATTTCGAGGATAATTTCGCGGGAAATTGTTTTGTGTCCTTCGATATATAACTGTTTTTTGTCCGCCGGTAACGCGTGGGCGAGCACAGCTGTCGTATTTCATCATTGTACGGCTCCTACAATCAGTCATCACTGTAAAACTTGCTGTTTGTTTTCTCGGAGAAGAAACATGTTTATTTTCACTGATGCGATTGTTATTGTGAATTCTGTTAACAACCATTTGTGTGATTCATTTGGTGGCGTGAGTAACCCAAGCCGTAACTCGCTGTGAAGAGTTGCGTCCCTTTGCTCCCAGGATTCCCTGACCCTATACATTTGTTTGACTCTGTGGTGAAGTTGCCGTTCAGCTCTAAAGCAAAGTTATCTCCCATGTCCGGCCGTGTTTGGCGTTTGTTCGATTCGCACACGTACATGTCTATCCAGGGTTGTAGAAATTACTACTACTACTACAACTACTACTGCTACTACTACTACTACTACTACTACTACTACTACTACTACCGGGGGCGATGAGGTAGCCTCGTCGTTAAAGTGTTCGCTCGATCGCCAAAGACCCGGGTTCGATTCCCCACCATGGGTACAATGTGTGAAGTCCACCCCCCCCCCCCCCCCCCCCCCCCCCCCCACACACACACACACACACACACCCCTCATATTCCTGGAAACTAAAGGCGTTGTATAAGAAATACTTCGAAATATTCCCGCTATAACAGGTCTGGTAACCATGGAGTCCGCCCAGTGGTCGATAATATGAGCAGATATCCATGCCGCGAGATTACAGAGAGGCAGGTCAGACATTGTAACCAACCGATCCACATTAAAATAGTTTGTTTTTTTCCCGACGGGCACGAGGTGCAGTGAATCTGTTCTCAATCAGACTACGGGGGCCGTGCTAGAGAATAGGAATTTAATACTTGTACTAAGATAGCTTTGTCGAGACGGAGTTCAACCGTCTGCATGCACTCCAGGGATCTCCGTCAGGGCAATTACAGAAACCGACAGAAATATGCATGGTATTCCAAGAGACCAACTAGTCGGAACATACATCCAAGTCGCACACTCAGAACCAGGACTTCTGAGCATAAGTTTCAAAGAATGAAAGTCAATGTTTTGCAGAGTGTTGGTCGATCAGAACGAACAGAGGCGTGGTTGTGTGTCCGAATCCCATGTTCACTGGTTATTTTGACAAATAACAAACCCGCTTTTTTGCAAACATCTGACCCGTGAAGATCCGGGGTAGAATAGGTTTTCAGCAAAACACGCTTGCCGTGAAAGGCGACTTTGCTTGTAAGAGGCGACTAACGGGATCGGGTAGTCAGGCTTGCTGACTCGGTTGATGCATGTCATCGTTTCTCAATTTCGTGGATCGATGCTCATGATGTCAATCACTGGCTTGTCTGGACCAGACTCGATTATTTACAGACCGCCATCATATAGCTGGAACACACAGAGTGCGGCGTTAAACAACCAACAGACAAACATACTAACTGCAAACGTCTCAGCTGTTTTGATTTGTCCATCTGGCCCTTATTTGAGTATGAGTGTCGCGCAGAATGGATGCATTATATTTCCCATTCTGTATTACTTCCCACACATTATTGATTGGCGGGTGCAAGCGGTTTCGTGAACACCTGGTGTCATCAATGATTTTCAATTTTCATTCATCATTTCTTTACGCCCGTTGGAATCTGTTTCGGCTGTGGTTATTCTGTGGTGTTGATGTTTTACCCTCTCCTTTTGGTGTTGATGTAAAATATTTACCCTCTCCTTTTATCATTTACCTCTCGGCCCATTCTCTGGTATATCTTCTTGTTACAAGACGGACGGAGGCAGGTAAAGAAGCTATTATTGATTCGCTGATTAGCTTGTGTGTGCGTTCAGTGAGATACACCCTGCAACACTATAAGCCCATGCCGCACGCTAAGTCTGCCTCAGTCCTTGAACCGTGGTATATTCCCTCTCGCCCAGACCTTACTGTAATGCTATATCTATAACTGAACAATTCTAGATTTTCCACAGGTTCTGAATCTCCAAGCTCACTGGGGCTCCTTTTCAATTTAAATGTAGTTGTTTGTATATATCAAAAATATATTTTACCTATGTGCCTGTATGTGTGTCAATCCATGTGTTATGTTGGACCCTTGGCGAGTACAGAGTTCGTTACAAACTGTAGGCTTCGGTTTTCATTTGAGGTAAGTTTATTTGTAAAGGGACATCGTTGATCTGACTTATTTAATCATGTACAACTCAACCTCGATATTCCGGATGATTTGGTTATGTATAATTAACCTCCTTTATAATTAGCCTCAGTTATCCGGACATTTCATGTCAAACAGCCCAACCCTTGTTATCCGGATGATGATGATGATGATGATGATGATGATGATGATGATGATGATGATGATGAACAGATTAAAAAAACAAATGCAGTAAAGAGGGTTTTGGTGAATCTGGCACAGTCAGACTGGTTAGGCTTATCATCAGCTCAGGGCCCTTGCCCCCTCTGTACGCAGCCCAGACAGCGAATGGGGCTTCTCCCAGGAAGCACTGCCTGGTCAAACCCACCCAGAACTTTTGAATGCGAAGACTCCCCAACACTGCGGCCTTCTGCATTACCCAGATTTTCAGAAGGACTGTATTCCTGGAAGCAAACCCGGGTACTCTCCCAATGTCAGTCAACAGATTGGGAGGTACCAAACCAAAGGCACCGAGAACAATGGGGAGTCGGACAACTTGTTATTTGGGATGCAAGCATGACATTTCGAAAGCGAGTTCGGCATATTTGCCATGACTTTCCTGACTCTTGTCAATCACATTAGTGTCGAAAGGGACAGAAACTTCAATGATATACATGATTGCATTGGATGTATCACAAAGGAAGGCAAGATCAGGTTTGTTGGCTTGGATACATTTGAGGCTGTATACGGTCCTTTTTCAAAGAATTTGTATTTATCATTTTCCATGACGCCCTCCACATATTCCGGGTCGTACCATGGATGGACCTCTGTGTCAAAACCACAAGCATGGCGAAGACGGTCATAAAATGATCGAGCTACACCATCATGTCGCTTAAGATACTGTGTTTTTTGCCAAAGCTGGGCATCCACTGACAATGTGTTGGACAGTCTCATTTAATTCCTTGCCTCATCTACATTTCATATTTACATTTTGATTCATAATCACACATTGACGGTTTCAAGGGGGAAGTGACTGGTCCTGAGCAGCAAACAGAAAGCCTTCTGTTTCACTTTTCAGACCAGCCGACTTCATCCAAGCGGAGGACTCTGCAGGATTGCTGATCTTCTCAACACACTGCACATAAACTCGATTCAGTGGTCGTTCAGAAAGCCTCTCCTTGAAAAACTGAGTCGGGGCCGACTTGATATGGGACTTCGCTTGGTTGACAGTCATTTCTGTACCGTCCAGCAGTACGGAACCATCAACAACATCAACACTGACATTGAGATTATGTCCCACATCCTTGGCTCGTTTTTGAAAACTGTGGAATGCCTTGTTTTCATCACGAGTCTTGACATGTTTCACAAGAGGATCATCAGAGAAATAAATGTGTGCAAAAGTGCACAAAACAATTCTATAATGAAGAGCCTCCACATGAAGAGCCAATCCACGCCCTCCCATCATACTTGGTAAATATTAGCGATTGAGGGAAGAGCGAGGGTGGTGGGATCTATTGTCTGCCATGATTCTTCGCTTGAGGGTGTCAATACCCTGAATTTCTTGTTTCTTCAAATCAACAACACCAAAAGAATACGAAATTATTCTTCTTCTTATTATTATTATTGTTGTTGTTTTTATCATCATTATGTAGGCATCCGTGTTATTGCTGGATCATATCCAACGAAGCCCGTCTTTATGGTGCTATCAATGGTCAGGGAAGTTTAACCTTACTGAAGATACTATGGTTTTCTAGTAAGGGTATGGCGGGGTAGCCAAGTGGTTAAAGCGTCATGCTGAAGAAACGGGCTCGATTCCCTGCATGGTATATTGTGTGATGCCGTGATAGGCATAAAACCAAACTAACTACTATTATTTATAGGGTGGTAGAGTAACACCAATGTAGGTGTTAAATGGATTCATTTCAAATACACTCGTGAAGATCCAGGTTTGAATAGGTCTCCAGCAACCCATGCTTGCCGTTAGGGGCTACTAACGGGATCGGGTGGTCAGGCTCGCTGACTTGGTTAATCATGCATGGCATCGTATCCAAATTGCGAAGATCGATGCTCATGATGTCAATCACTGGTTAGTCTGGCCCGACTTAATTATTTACAGACCGTCGTCATATAGCTGGAATATTGCCGAGTGCGGCGTTAAACAATAAACACAAACGAACGACATTCGAAATACTACTTTAATTAGGATGATTATTTAGACTGAAACCCTGTAAAAACTATATTGTATGCCTACCACACTTCCCACTCACTCACTCACTCACTCACTCACTCGTGGCGGTCGGGTAGCCTAGTGGTTAAAGCGTTCGCTCGTCACGCCGAAGACCCGGGTTCGATTCCCGACATGGGTACAATGTGTGAAGCTCGTTTCTGGTGTCCCCCGCCGTGATATTGCTGGAATGTTGCTAAAAGCGGCGTAAAAGCATACTTACTCACTCACTCACTCACTCACTCACTCACTCACTCACTCACTCACTCACCAACTCACTCACTCACCAACTCACTCACTCACTCACTCACTCACTCACTCACTCACTTCTTGTTCCCTCGGTTGTATGCAAATGAATAGACTAACATCTAGTCTCTGAAATGAACATATCGTACAGAAAAAACAGTTGTTCAGTTATCTTATATATGAAAATATAATATAAGGGAGCCCAGTGACTCTCTTCATTTTCAGATACTGCAGTAATCTAGACTTGCCAAACATTATAGACTTGCATGGGCTGTATTTGATATATATTTGTATCAGGGTCTGTAAGACAGACTAGCAAATGAAGTGTAGGACGTATTTAGCAACTGGTTGTTATCTTCACAGCGGGAGAATGTAGAAGTTGCGGTCACTGGGGCCAGATGGTTTCTGCTAAGTTATAGTACCGATAATATCAGCCCATGAATTTATAGCTTTCATGTGTGCCTGTTAGTAACATATGGGCCTCACCCACCATCTGATTCACAGCTGCCGTTAAATATAAGCAGTGTCAATAAAAACACGTCACGCTCTGCTTGGATTGATCTCATAGCCTTGTGATGAGTGAGTGAATATGGTTTTACGCCGCGATTAACACTATTCCAGCAATATCACGGCGGGCACACCAGAAATGGGTTTCACACATTGTACCCATGTGGGGAATCGAACCCTGGTGACGAGACAATGCTTTAACCACTGGACTACCCCACCGCCCCCACCTTGTGATGAAAAGGGGGTCACAGTTATTGTGGGATCGAATCGACGTTAGCACCAATTATGTTTCTTTGATTGTCAGCACCATACCCGTGCTAATGGGTTTCGCCGAAGTGGTAAACGTCTGAGGTCAACATCACTTCGGGTTTTCCTCCCACATTCAGCTGACACGCCGTGATATAACTGGAATACTGTCCATAGCCAACTCCCTCACTCACTGAAGTATGCCTATCAACAATGGAAAGTTAAATTTCCCCGACGCCGATCAGAATACATATATACTATCAAATTACCTAGTTAATTATACTCATTAAAATACTATTTTTTCACGACTGAATCCACAAATGAGACTAATTACTTTGACGATGACGTCACTTTTAGGTTGCTGACCAGGGCACCGCACCCCAGGGATTCCGTAGGCATGGCCACCTCTGTTCAACCGAAAATGCCGCTATTGGGTTCACATGGGTTAACATTGGTTACCATAGTTACCAGTCGAGAGTCGAGACTTTTGAAATGCGACGCGAGCAGTAACATCTTGTGAACAGTACATCGTGTGAAGTGATGTAAACACTACATCGTGTAAGATGATGTGAACACTACATCGTGGAAGGTGATGTGAACACTACATCGTGTAAGGTGATGTGAACACTACATCGTGTAAGGTGATGTGAACACTACATCGTGTGAGGTGATGTGAACACTACATCGTGTAAGGTGATGTGAACACTACATCATGTGAGGTGATGTGAACACTACATCGTGTGAGGTAATGTGAACACTACATCGTGTAAGATGATGTGAACACTACATCGTGTAAGGTGATGTGAACACTACATCGTGTGAGGTAATGTGAACACTACATCGTGTAAGATGATGTGAACACTACATATGTAAGATGATGTGAACACTACATCGTGTAAGGTCAGACGAGTTTGGAGTTGACAAACCAGTAACCCTCAGTTTGAGAGTCGACCTCTGGAGAAGGATGAGCTTCTTCCATTCCAGGTATATCACGGTGGTAGCTAAATTGATCCCAAACAACATCCGTCAGTAAAAACAACTTATCCTCGATCGAAACCAATCTATCGAAATTTGATAGCCCAGTTGCTATCAGCTTGTGGTAACGGATGGTAACGGATGGTAACTTCACTTGTGTAGCAGGCTTCAATTAGTTTTATGCAGGTGAACCAGATTGTGTGTGTTTGAACTTGCCAATCTCTCTTCCGAAATCTAAGTTGTGAAAAGAGAGACCGACAGAGCTTCAAAGTTAACAAGTATGGGGTCAGCGGCAACCAGCTAGGCAGGTAATTTCCTTTAATTAACTTTCCTATTTCAAACGCACAACTTCGTAGTCTCTTGGATTCCTATCAACTTTGATTAACATGAGTCGGACTATTTTCGAATGAACGGAATGGTAGCTGACTCTCCTGACAGTTGTAAGTTCTATTTCTGAAGATATATTATATATTTATGGAAGAAATGAGTGATTGCATGAATTGAATGGAAAATAAATGTGCACGGCGTGTATGCTTAACAGCTGTATAATATCAAGAATACCATGAAGAGAGGTTGTTCATAACGATCGTGACCCATGTTGACCTTGGCATCTGTGTTTTAATATCACAATTGCGATATCCAGAGACATTAATCTTTGAGGAAACCACGTTGGTGACTTTATTAATAAACATTATAGAGAAAGAAAACTTACAATGGTGGTCACTGATTTACAGATAGCAACGTCACAGAACATAATATCATCTTCCCGAGGCAAGTGAGTTAACTGACTATAAAAGTCCAGTTTCCACCCTTGCCGAACATGGCTGGTATTATGGAGTTACATTTTGGCTGGACTAACGAGTCTATACATAGTCCAATCAAAATCGCGCAACGACATCGAAATCCGGTTCGTAAACTGTCGTGCAGATTTCGGTCGATTGCAGGATTTGCAAAGCATTTACACAGCCAACTCGTTGTCAACAGATATTTTCTAAATCTTTTCATGTTTTTAATCAAGGTGCTCACATGATTTGATGCACTTCGCGATTGTAAGAGACGTTTTATCACAATATATATCTTGATTATCGATCAGATCGGTTGACTGGGCACCGCCGTTTTGTTTGAAGCAAATGCAAGTGATACGAGAGGTGGAATCTGATTGGTCAATAGGGAGAGGCATAGAAGGGACATAACTCGTAATATCCACTGGTGGCGCTACGATCGAGCCCAGGAATTCCAGCCTAGTTCGGCAAGGGTGGAAACTGGACTTTTAAAGTCAGCTAACTCTCTTGCCTCGGGAAGATGCATAACATAGGACAACGTCACAAACAAGAAACGTGACGTCAAATAGCAATAGAACAGATAACAGCCCGCCGTTAGGGAAAAACGGAATGCTATCAAGGTACAGATTTCTGATACCATGAGGGCATTATCATTCTATCCATTTTAGCTATAATTCTTGTTTAAACGTTCACATTTAGTGCATTATATATTCCATTGTTAACGTCTGTGTTTACATGTGTGTGAAACCCATTTCTGGTGTCCCCAGCCAGGATATTGCTGGAATATTGCTAAAAGCGGCGTAAAATCAAAATCACTCACTCACCCACTACATTTCAACGTTGTATAGGAAACATATGTACTGTCGTGTCGTTCATACCGATTGTGTTACGTTTTCATTTTGAAATGACACGTGCGATGAGGGTATGAGATTGTGACTTTTCGGCATAATTAATTCGTTATGGTGTCGTTAGTTGCCGTATTCGGTGTCATATAAAGTATTGGCTCACGAGTAGTAGCTCGTCGGTTATTCCCCATAGCGGGGCGGTCTGGTAGCCTAGTAGTTAAAGCGTTAGTTCGTCACGCCGAAGACCCGGTTTCGATTCCCGAAATGGGCACAATGTGTGAAGCCCATTTCTGGTGTCCCCCGCCGTGATATTGCTGGAATATTGCTAAAAACGGCGTAAACCCATACTCACTATTCCCCATAGCTGACTATATATCGCCGCTGTGCAACAAGGCGTTTTATAAGTTTGTGATATCCAATGGAACATAATTGATTTACTTGAGCTTATTTGATTATACGGTGATGGATTAACTTCAGGTACTTTTAATTTTTTTTTATATTACCCTTACACATATTTATATTTTCCTTTTATCATATTTATTGGTTAATCGTTACTATCCAGAACCATTCACTAAACTTAACTGTAGTTCATTGATTTGCTCGGCCGACATTGCCACGAGGTCATATGGTATCGATAAGCTAAGAACACGCTGAGAATTGCTTTGCCCCTTCAGTGAAACGGTTGTCAGGTCTGTGAATTGATTGACTGTTACTAGTACATTAATGATACATTACGAATTATTGAACTGGTATTTATATTTGAACAAAGATTCGTTCTTTCTGATTGTTAAGAAAGTTTTCGGCATAGAGCAATTCGTCCCACCAATGCTGATCTGCTGTTATTAAGGTCATTATACCTTCTAATTATGTCTCGTTAGCTGTTCGTTGTTAAAAAGACAGTGTGCCAGAACATCGGTTTGAATAACCGTTTGTTGACGTTCTACTTGAAAGAGTTGGGGCGGCCAGGTAGCCTAGTGGTTAAAGCGTTCGCTCGTCACGCAGAAGACCCGGGTTCGATTCCCGACGTGGGTACAATGTGTGAAACGTATTTCTGGTGTCCTCCGCCGTGATATTGCTGGAATATTGCTAAAAGAGGCGTAAAACCATACCCACTCACTCACTTGAAAGAGTGTGCACCTTGTGCAGTGTGCATCTTGTGCAGTGTGCATCAGTTGTGTTTGGACTTCTAGTGAATGTGTGTGCTTGATGGTGACAGTAGGAGTCTGGATTTGTCTATTGGTTTACTCAATTTAACTTTGCAAATATTGTTTGCTGCAATCTCAACGGGATGTCCTCGGATCTTTGTTTAGCGATAACAAGAACTAAGATCTGATTTTAAATGAGATTGTGTTTGCTGAAACAATGTTAGAAAATCAATCAAATGGGTCACTGTTGTGTAGAACGATTAACTACCTTTTAAATTTGATTTGGGATTTTTGATTATCCACCGAAACAAGTTTCGACAGGGCACAAAAGGCAAATAACTGGAGAAAATTATATGAATGGATCACTGAAAATCAGTGATGACACCAGGTGTTCGCGAAAAGGGGAAGCCTGTTCTGTCCTACAGGTAGCACCCGCCACTCACACAATTTGCCTACAAAGTAAGAGTTTGTTGTCTGGTTCCGCACAACACAACAGCTAGATAGGACACGTCAGGAGGATAAAAAAAGTAGAAAAACACGTTTCCACTTTTACAGTGAGTGAGTGGGTGAGTGTGGTTTTACGCCGTCTTTAGCAATATTCCAGCAATATCACGGTGGGGTACACCAGAAATGGGCTTCACACATTGTACCCATGTCGGGAATCGAACCCTGGCCTTTGGCGGTTGGGCGAACGCTTTAACCACTAGGCTACCACACCGCCCCTAACCATTTTTACAACTAATGAAGTAAAATATTCTTGAACCAGTAAGAAAGGGTAATAATTATTTCATGCTCTCTTGAAATCATTGGGAAATTAATTTGTTGTTGCTTGTTTTAAAAAGCAGTGAACATATGAAAAAATAATCCTTTCTTTTACAAAAGTCACAACCCTTTACACCCCACCCCACCCCTGCCCCACCCACCCACCCCACCCCCCACCACACCCCCACCCCCTGCCAAACACACACATACGCCTCCTTGGTTGTCGATGTCATCGTACCCCAGTTGGGAAGATCGAGACTAGATTATTTACAGACCGCTGTTATATAGCTGGATAATTGCCGAGAGCGATGGTAAACAACAATCAAACACAGAAAAAAAATACTAAATATACAAAAGAAAAATCCCAAGCACTGACAACACACAGGGCATGAACTCCACGTGCATCGCGACTCACTCCCCCGCAATCCCCTGTTCGATGGTAATGGATTCTTCCGCTGCACGCACACCGACCGCTGCCTCAGAACGCCGGGCTCACGCCGATGTTTCTTTAGTTTGTATAGCAGCACTTCAATAATCCGTTTTCCGCCAAATAGATAACAAATACTTTCTGGGACGTGCTGAGATTCCATCACTGTGTAGGTGGCTGTTTACTTTGTGATGCGTGCTCGACGTTGTGTGATTTATAAACACGATTTAGAAACATTCCACTTGAGCCCTTCATTGTCTACGCTATTGATATGCTCTTTTATTTTTTCATTTAAAACAGACCTTTGTCCAATGAGAGATCGTTAATTGACCAGTGTGTGGTATTGTTGTTTAACGCCGCTCTCAGCAATATTCCAGCTATATGATGGCGACCTGTAAATAAATAAACCACGTCTTGACCAGAAAGTCCAGTGATCGATATTATGAGCAACGATCCACTCCGTCGGGGTACGAGGGCACGCTGTCAGTCAAGTTAGCGAGTCTGACCACCCGACCCACAAAGATTCCTGAGGTCCTATTATTACCCAGAATACCCACGGTGTCACTTGGTCACGTGGGTTTCACCGGATTGCAGTCTTAGATTCGAACCTTTGGTTTGTCTGCACCATATGCTGGTGGTGCTTTTAATGAAGATTGTAACACCCATGACCTGCACCCCCCCCCCCCCCCTCTCTCTCTCTCTCTCTCAAACTCTGTGTGTGTCTCTCTGGGTCTCTCACTCTCCCTCTCACCCTGTCTCTCGCTCTGTGTCACTCACTCTATCTATCTATCTATCTCTGTGTGTGTGTGTGTGTGTCTCTCTCACTCTGTCTCTCGCTCTGTGTCACTCTATCTATCTATCTATCTATCTATCTATCTATCTCTGTGTCTCTCTTTCTCTCTCTCTCGGGATGGGGTGGGGGTAGCTGTGGTGGGATGATAGGGTGTGTGCGGAGATTATTTATTTGTCCCAAGAAAAAATCAATTCGTCCTGAGGGTCTAACCTCCAAATACATCGCGGGACAAGGTGGATCAGCCCCACACAAAGTGTATTGTGTAGACAGGAAATTGTGCAGCTCCCCCTTTCACGGAAACACTTGCGCGTTTTGAAGCAGGGACCGAACCAATATCAGGCCTCTTACACAAATATCAGACCTCAATGTTCTAGCTCCTCTGGACAGCCTTATGTCTACACATATATCGTGGTATATCGACGTCTGTACGTGACAGTCACGCGTATATTCATGACTTACCTACTTTTGTAGTGACTGACAAACCAACAGTCATGACAAATCAGCCTTTGTACGTGGCGTCATGAGAGCGAATAACTTCTGAACGTGACGGTTACGAGAGCGAATGAGCATTTCGTAATGACGTCTGTACGTGACGTCATGAGCGCAAATGATAATTACATAATGACGTCTGTACGAGACGTCATGAGAGCTGATCATTACATAATGACGTCTTACGCGATTGTCAATAGAGCGAGTGATCATTACATAATGACGTCTCTACGTGACGTTATGAGAGAGTGACGTCTGTACGTGACGTCATGAGAGCGGGTGACGTATGTTTGTGACGTCATGAGAGCGAATGGTCTTTACATAACGACGTCTGTACGTGGCGGTCAATAGAGCGAATGAGCATTACATAATGGAGTCTGAACATGACGTCACAAGGGCGAGTGACGTCTGTATGTGACGTCATGAGAGCGAGTGAGGTCTGTACGTGACGTCATGAGAGCAAGTGGCGTCTGTATGTGACGTGATTAGAGCGAATGAGCATTACAAAATGACCTCTGTACGTGACGTCATGAGAGCGAGTGGCGTCTGTATGTGACGTCATTAGAGCGAATGATCATTACATACTGGCGTCTGTACATGACTTCATGAGGGCGTGACGTTTGTACGTGACGTCATGAGAGCGAATGATCATTTAAGGATTGAAGTTGTATTTGTGGCCGCTCATCAGCTGATGAAGATGTTAATCAAATTCCATGATGCTCAATGTTATAAATCATAACAAAACAATCCATTTAATATCAAACTTTAATTATTTAAAGCGAACTATATCAACGCGGAGAGTCGTGACGTCATCCGTCCCAAACATTCCATTATGAGTGACATCCCTTCGTTTTACAAACGGCAGAAAATGGCGGCTACGGCAATGTCATTCACTTGAAATAAAAGTTGCACCAAGTAAAGTTGGCGTTGGAAAGAAGTCCAGACCTGACTGATGCTGAAAATGGATTGCTATTAATGTTTTGTGAATTTTGGGTGTGTGTTTGAGTGCTGCTGGTGGCGGTGATTACCGTTTGAGGCGACGCGTTTGGACTTACCGAAGCAATACACGACAGTGTGGAGCTCAGAGATTTCTTTCGGTAAGTCGAGCATTCTCTTCGACAAATACATGATCTGTCTGGCTTCAAAGCCTGCATCATTATAGCCTGAATCGATGTCGCTCTCAGTTCTCCCAAATGATTGTTAATGTTATATTTAGACATTGAGGAATCACCCTAAAGTTGTTATGTATTTCTAAGCTCGATTGACAACGTAATCACGTGACATACTGACGTTCATCGGGTAATGAACCAATCTCATTAAAATCAGACCTCAGTTCTCGCTACCGCTAAACAAAGATCTGAGGACATCCCATTACGGGTCACGTCAGACCGACCTTGCGCGAACTTTGACCGACCAATGGAATGACCAGTCAGAAGGCAGCTTTCTCGTGCTTTACAGCACTAATTTCAAATTGGCGACTACATATTTTGACAAATTCTCGATTACAAATTTGAAACCTGAACAAAAGAACATTCTGGAATAGCTAATAGATGGTCTAGATTGTATGGATTCAGTCGTTAAACCCGTAACTATCGTTCGGAGTTAAAGTTTTCGAGGTTGCATCACATTCCGACTTTCATAATCTGGTAAGCGATGCTCTGATTGGTCGGATTAAAGGTCGTTCTGACGTGACCCCGAATGGGATGTCCTCAGATCTTTGTTTAGCGGTAGCGCGAACTAAGATCTGATTTTAATGAGATTCGTAATGAACGACACTCAGCTTGGAGGTGTTCACTAAGGCGAGATCACTCGCTACTGTCATTATAACATAATGACGTCTGAGCGTGACATCATGAGAGCGAATGATCATTAAAAAGTGACGTCTGTACGTCACGGTCACGCAAACGGTCATGGCGTATCTGCCTCTGTGCGTGACGGTCATGACATTAGCCACGACACATAACCTTCCTCTGCGCATGACTGTCATGCGACCGATACCAAAGAGTTGTTTGTGAAGCAGACGCCATTGATGACCTTCTCAGCTCAGTGTTTATTGGGAGGAGAGTGGGCGGGCACGTGGATTTAAGGGGTTTCATTTATTATGTTATTTTCCAGTACTTGACATTTGGATGCGATGGTGTTCCCTGTTATGAGTCTTTTGAGTAAAACCGTATTACAGTCTGTTTTAGTCAAGCGTCGTACCGTGGAACTGTGATTTCGTCAAAATCCCGATTGCTATATGGTGATGTCAGAGGATTTAAGACACACCCGACACCGTTGCTATGGTGGTAGCGAATGGTTGTTGCACACACACACACGATTTTAGACAAACCCGACAGCGTTGCCATGGTAATATATGAGGTTCCTACACACCCGATAGCGTTGCCGTGGTGATGTCTGAGGTTGCCCCACATCCGGCAACGTTGCCATGGTGATATCTGACATCAGATCAATGGGTCTGGCACCGTTGTTGCTTGACATTTAATTTTGTAACAGGGGGCACGGGTGACCCAGTCGTCTATGGCGCCGCGATTCGCTGTGCAGAGTTGCGTCCCTTGGGCACGCCAGAAACCTATGATTGTGGTTTCGAATCCCGGTTCGCCCCGATTATGTTTCTAGGTTTGTCAGCACCATACCCGTGCTCGTTGGTTTCACTGAAATGGTAAACGTCTTAGATCTGCATCACTTCGGGCTTTCCTCCCACATTAAGCTGACACGCCTTGATATAACTGGAATAATGTTAAAAGCGACGGTAAACCCAACTCACTCACTCACTCATTTTGTAACAGAACGTTATCTGTGGTCATGGTCATGGTCGTGCACAGCGACATGGTCAAGGTGGATTTCTGAGGTTGAGGTTGACCACAACCTCCTCAACGTCCGAGTACAAAACACCACGTGACCACTTAAAGACAATTAACGGGCTGAAACACGCCCGCAGGTGTCGACCCTTTTAAAGGAACTGTGTTCCGAAGTCAAGCACACGTAATGAACTCGCAGTAACGTACAACTCAATATCATTTAGTTCCACCTCGTGATTTACACCTTTGTGTGATCCGTGAGTCAAGGAAGCGGATATCTGCCGTGCTAATTGCCCAACCCTGGCGTTCTTTGTGATCAATAACAGCACGCTAGCTGCTTTGTAAGGGTCAAGGTCTTATGGACATGGTCGGTTTTTGTTGTCTCGTATTTGATAAAGTTTTCATGATGGTGTAACGGGGTGGGGGAGGGGTGTGTTTGTGTGTGTGGTCTTGGATTAATCGGTAGATCTACGGTACATTAAATGTTACAGGATTTGTGCTCAATTGTTTATGACAACTGGAAACTTGCCATTAATCTAATATGCTAGCATTAACTGTTGATGTTTACAGAGATTTCACACAACCTTTCTACAGAATGTAAAATGTATATTCCTTGGGTGGATTCAAAGGGTAGAAACGGGTTGTTTTAATGTCATAATGGACTGAGTGAGTTTTTGAAAGTCGTAATGAACATGTATAAGAGTATTTTCTTTGATAATTCTACTCTAACGGTGGACCCGTGAAATCACAACCAGATTCACCCAAATAACGATGAAACTAACCCACTGTGCTGCGGTTGCATGTGCTTGCTTGCGATGGTTGCTCATAATCTTATAATCACCGAATTGCTTGGTCCAGATGCGATTAATCTAATAGTATGTATCGATGATTGCGTCATGCAATAACATTCATACTACGTTTACGAGACACGACATTATTTAATATACACCATAAAACTACATAAACTGTAAACCCCGTAAACGTGTATATTAAAATAATATATACATATTTATAATTATGAATATTTTTGTCTTTTTTAAACATTTTATAATACTTTTAGCTGGAGTTGCTTAGTAAGAATCGTCATTCACAATAAAAATCAGTTTATTCGGTTGTCCAAACGTTAGGGGCTGGATAAACTCGTTTGTGGCAAGACAGCATGGTGTTGTTAGAGGACCATGTCCACTGCGTGTGCTACACAATCTAATCCATTTCAGTGTCAATCAATTATACCATGCGTGCGTTATGCCCTTTGTTGAGTAAGAAATGTACATTTTGTTGTACATAGCAATAGTGACATCGACTGGTGACCACACTTATCCATTTCATGACTCGCCCGGGACGAGAGTCTATTGACTGCATGTCGAGTTACACACACACAGCTGGTATCGAGTGAGGTCGTGTCACATGTACATTCAAACATGGGCTCCGTCGTCATTCCCACGTAACAGGTTAAAAAAGCACCACGTGTCAGCAAGACACCTGGATGTAACTATGACAAGGAATATTATGGATGATAGCTTTCATTATACATACACTGTGTCGACTAACGGGATCGGGTGGTCAGGCTCGTTGACTTGGTTGATGCATTGCGTGGATCGATGTTCATGATATCAATCACTGGATTATCTGGTCAAGACTCGATTATTTACAGACCACCTCCATGTAGCTGGAATATTGCTGAGTGCGGCGTTAAACAACAACAAACAAATAAACAAACAAAACATACACTGTGTATAATAAATATCCATAATTTACCTTGTCACAACACGTTCTTCTTAATTTCGTATCGCTTCACAATGCATATTACAGAATACTTATTAATATTATCACACTTGGACTAACAAGTGATACACATTACATACACATCCTCGTGGGTTTCACCAAAGTGATAAACGTCTGAGACCTACATCACTTCAATCTTTTCTCACATAAAGCGGAAACGCCGTGATATAACTGGAATACTCACACTCACACACTACGATCTTTTAAATTTTACAAAGAAAAATCCACGGGCATCGCATTAAACAACCCATTCACAAAATTCGGCTTAATAATTTATCGACGACGTTGAAAGTTTTTTTTCAGATGATGACACTGATCCTGCAGATCTTCGATTAGTGTACATGTACATGTACATGCATATCCGAACAGTCTCTCGGCTCAAGGGTGATATTGACCGTACAGCAGCTATCCAAATCACGGCTGATGACAAATGCTATGTCAATGTGTACTGCTATGTGCGACACATTGAAATTACGTGTCGATCACAGGTTTTTGTCGATTTCTCTGTGATATGATCATGAAAATCAGATAATTGACATGGATACATGGATGTAAGCAAATATTATGCATAGATTCCACTCCGATATAAACTGAGGCGAGACGTGGTAGAATTCCGTGCACAAACCTGGGGAAATGCTATGGTTTTATATTTGCAACGAATGAAAACCGTTTACTTCCTGATCACAAACGATGTTTCTGGAGTTGAAACATCGTCTTACCTTTCTCTGTGTTTAGCAGATTTTGAATCCGGTTTTTTGTGGATAGCTACTTTTAGGGATATTTTTTGTGAACTTGTGTGCTCAGTCTTCACGACAAAAAATATCCCCCAAAATATTCATGATCATTAAGTTTTTGTTCAGTATGCATGTAAATATGCAGTCAAAACGGATTTGTTAAACTTGAATCATTCCGTTATTACAACGCAGTAACACTTTTATTTCCAACAAGAGTTTTCTTGCAATTGCAAGATTTTACAAAAGCAATTGGCATGAACATGACTGGGGAGTTAGAGAGTTTTAATCAATTGCTGTTAGCTGAAGGAACCGCTTCCAAAGTGTGGACGTTATAATCTCCGGATTGAAGAGATGACTTATTTAGTTTGAGTATAAATGTATTTAAAATATTTTGGAAACACAGTTTGGTCATTGAACTTTGCAGTTATTTTACATGTTTTTTAAAGTATTTTTTGAGTCGGTAGTGACAGCTTGATTTTCGAAACGTCGACAAAATAGTTGTATTTCTCGTTTTTTGTTAATTTAATGTGTCGATGATGCAGTGTCGGTGATACAATGTCGGGGATGCAGTGTTGGTGATGCAGTGTTAGTGATGCAGTTTTGGCGATGCAGTGTTGGGATGCAGTGTCGGTGATGCAGTGTCGATGATGCAGTGTCAATGATGCAGTGTTGTGATGCAGTGTCGATGATGCAGTGTCAATGATGCAGTGTTGTGATGCAGTGTCGATGATGCAGTGTTGGGATGCAGTGTCGATGATGCAGTGTTGTGATGCAGTGTCGATGATGCAGTTTTGTGATGCAGTGTTAGTGATGCAGTGTTGTGATGCAGTGTTGGCGATGCAGTGTTGGGATGCAGTGTCGGTGATGCAGTGTCGTGATGCAGTGTTAGTGATGCAGTGTTGGCGATGCAGTGTTGGCGATGCAGTGTTGGGATGCAGTGTTAGTGATACAGTGTTAGTGATGCAGTTTTGGCGATGCAGTGTTGGCGATGCAGTGTTGGGATGCAGTGTCGGTGATGCAATGTCGGTGATGCAGTGTCGATGATGCAGTGTCGATGATGCAGTGTTGTGATGCAGTGTTAGCCATGCAGTGTTGGCGATGCAGTGTCGTGATGCAGTGTTGGCGATGCAGTGTTAGTGATGCAGTTTTGGCGATGCAGTGTTGGCGATGCAGTGTTGGCGATGCAGTGTTGGGATGCAGTGTTAGTGATGCAGTGTTAGTGATGCAGTGTTGGCGATGCAGTGTTGGCGATGCAGTGTTGGGATGCAGTGTTGGTGATGCAGTGTCGATGATGTTGTGTCGGTGATGTAATGTCGGTGATGCAATGTCTGGGATGCAGTGTTGGTGATGCAGTGTCGATGATCCAGTGTCGATGATGCAGTGTCGGTGATGCAATGTCGGTGTTGCAGTGCTAGTGATCCAGTGTCGATGATGCAGTGTTGACGATGCAGTGTTGTGATGCAGTGTCGGTTATGCAATGTCGGGGATACAGTGTTGGTGATGCAGTGTCGATGATGCAGTGTTGGGATGCAGTGTCGATGATGCAATGTCGGTGTTGCAGTGCTAGTGTTGCAGTGCTAGTGATGCAGTGTTGGTGATGCAGTGTTGGTGATGCATTGTTAGTGATGCAGTGTTAGTGATGCAGTGTTGGGATGCAGTGTCAGTGATGCAGTGTTGGGATGCAGTGTCGATGATGCAGTGTCAGTGATTGTGTTGGTGCGTGTGTATGGTTGTTTGTGTGTGTGACTGCTTGTAGGATTCGATTATTTACAGACCGTCGTTATAAAGCTGGAATATTGGTGAGTGCGGCGTTGAAAAAACAAACAAACAAATCAATAGCCAAATACTGAACTTTACCACTAAACTTTGGATAATTTGTATCGTTCTCTCACAAAAAAACATTGTCATATGTCAAGTGTATTTTTATAGAGAATGACACGTGTCTGATTATCCTCATCAACATATGTTATAATCCTTATCAAAATTTGAGTAGCATATGTCAATGTCGGCCCGACCACAAACAAAACACATGCTCTGTCGCGTTTCACATTACATGTAACATAACGGTCTTTGGCATCTTAAAACTCACTATATTTTATTCATACCCTAATCCTTTTATAGGACCATCGGTAGCGAAAGGAAAAGTCTGCAACCACGGGCTAAATGTAACTAAAATGGTGCAAGTTTATTTCTACGAAAGAAAAACAATGCTTATTCAGCAAAGTGCTCAAGGAACTCTTCTCAGCGCGTGTCGTGCTCATTTCCCGTGTTGCACGTGTGTGAAATGAACAACGCGGTGTGATTGACAGCTCATGGTGATGACCAAAACGACTCGCAATTGAGCGTGCTTAAATAGCCTCAAAGACCACCAAAGAATATCACTCACTGATACATAGATGGGCGTTTGATAATTTTCTCTCTAAAGCCATGACCGTTGTTATTTAATGTGAGGCTTAAATTCTATTTTCTTTTATCAAGTATATTAGACATATTTCATGGATCAACCATTGATCAACACGTAATTGATCAGCTGCGCATGGCTGAGGATAATCAAGGTCCAGCAATGGCTACAAAGATGTTGGAATAAGATAAAAGCGACAAATCTATATCCACATACAAAAGTAATATCTGCCAAAAGCAGAGTCGATTGTACGATTCCGACTTTTTCGTGCACATCTGTTTATAAATCACTATCAAGTTGGTCGGATGGTTTGTTGTATTACGCCGCACTCAGCAATATTCCAGCTATATGACGGCGGTCTGTAAATAATCGAGTCTGGACCAGACAATCCAGTGATTAATGTCGTAAGCATCGATCCACGCCATTGGGATTGATGCCATGCATCAACCAAGTCAGCGATCCTGACCACCCGATCCCGTTAGTCGCCTTTTACGACAAGCATAGTCACCTTTACGACAAGCATGGGTTGCTGAAGACCTATTCTACCCCGGAATCTTCACCGGTCCACTATAAAGTAGTGATGGCACCAGGTTTTCTAATTGAAAGGATGTCTTAAAGGTTTTGTGCGGATTATAACTCAAGTGTTCGTGTTATATACGATTGTGAATCGGTTTGTCAATTTGTAGATTGCATTTATATTTATCATTATCCATAACCATACGAAATCGTAGATGAAAACAGTCCATTGTACGATTTTGACTTTATAATACAGTAGGTGTTTATGAATCACCATCAAATTGTGATGTTACCACTTGTTCGAGGAAGGTAAGTGTATTTTCCCCCACCGGAGGCACCCGTCACAAACACATGCAAAGGCAAGTCAATTGTTCATCTGAACATATGGTACAGGTTAACATGAGACAATAGGACAAGCGAGTTGTTGGTGCACATGCTTTGCAAATCATGCAATGGGTCGAAATCTGCACGACATTTTACGAAGCGGATGTCGATTTGTTACGCGATTTTGATTGGACAATGCATAGACTCGTTGGTCCAGCAAAAGTCTAACTCCATAATACCAGCCTAGTTCGGCAAGGGTGGAAACTGGACTTTTATAGTCAGTTAACTCACTTGCCTCGGGAAGATGGGATGAGGGCGAAGGATGAGGGGTGATGGGGGTGGTTGGTTCACATCAGACAACAAACACCCTGACACGAGGAGCGTGAAGTACTGGGAACCTATTCTTCCCCGCATCACGTGAGCTGTGTCATGCATTGAATGATTCTTGGATCGTGATACTCAGTAGTGATTAATCAACACACACGTGTGCATGAATCAATGCAATAGGTGGCCTTATAACAGCTGTTAGGGACAATGTGGTGACAGGTGACGTCAATGTCAAGGTTAAGGTCAGTTGCTCTTGCGTTGGCGGTTGAATGTAATCTTGTGGGGAAAGGCACTCGCCACATTGTATTGGCCTCAAACTATAAAATAAGACATTAAAATATCTGTGATTTCTGGATTGTTTAATCTACATTGCTTAGTCATAGTACAGTGTTACGCAATGGATGACGTCATGAATAATTATGACGTTAGGCCACGCTGGAAAGTATTCAGATTCAGAAGAAAATCAACATTATTGTTTTTTTATTCGCTTCCAAAATTATTTATTGAAACGCTTTTCGTCGTTTGAGCAAATTGTGACTACACGTGCACAGTAATTGTATAGCACATGCACAGTAACATGGACAAGTTTGATCTTCTGTGAATTTATATTCGGAGTTGCCACAGTCATTTGCATCGGATAAGCTGATATATGCAAACATAAAATACAGACGTCGTGTCAGTTGCCATGACATCCAGATTATATCTGTTAGAGAATCCGTCAGTGGAAACAATTACGAATTCCATCGCCGTGTGATCCAATTCAGATGAATTGTTCAGTGTTGTTTATTGATAGAAGGTACGAGCGTGAGTGAGTGAGTAACTGAGTGAGTTTGGGCTTAGACAACAGCAATTCAGATACATGTATATCACCTTTGTCAGAAAATTGTGTGATTTTTACAAAAGATAACACAGGTAATTAAAGTTTATTTTGGGAAATGATCATAATGTACACAAGCACCCAGGGTGTAGACCGCCTCCGTGGTCTAGTGGTAGAGCGTCCGCCCGGAGAGCGGAAGGTCCGGGGTTCGATCCCCTGCCACGTCATACCAAAAGACGTTAAAAGATGGTACTTGTTGTTACCCTGTCTGGCACTCGGCATTAAGGGGCTAAAACAAGGACTGGTCGGCTCGGAGTCAGTATACTGTGTCTGAGTGGGGTATTCATGTTAAACTGCCTCATGGTATCTCAGTGAGCTAGCACTATAAATCAGCATCAGTCCGGACTAGTACAAGCAGCCACACAAACACGCACACGTACATGCACGTCGCTATATAAGTGCAATAATCTTGGACACGACGTTAAACCCCATTTCACCTCACCTCACATCACCCAAGGTGTAAATATGAATACCAATGAATGAGCTGGGTTTTAACGCCGCTTTGAACATTATTCCATCCTAGAACCGTTATTCGAACTAAAGATCATAAGTTCCTGGTGCGGCAAAGGGACGAAACTCTGCACAGCGAAAATAAACCCATTAATTTGACCCGCTAGAAAGCTGCGATCCAGTGTTAACGTGATCCAACGCTATTAAACATCGGAGACAGGTATAAGGATAAACAGCGATTTCGGAAATGTGTTTTTAAAATACCATCTGAAATCTTAGATTCGTATTTGCTTAAACATTTCGTTTCTTAACCCCTTGCCTTCTGGCAATTATCAAATGCCACATATTGTCCCCTGGCATTTGCGAATATGTCGAACCGATTCAATCTTCCAGGTTTAGACATTAGACGTGATCAGATGTGGATGACGTCGACAGGATGGCCTTTATCTGGCTGTCATAGCGATAGAAACCTGATTTCACATCCCACGCCTGACCTACTCGGGAGCTCTTTAACGTCTAATGTAATAACATGTAACGGAACGCGATGCTACCTGTAATTAAGTACTATCAGTGCGAGAGAACCGTTAGGTCTTGCATCATTCAATAGTTGAATGACATGAATGATGAATAGAAATATGTGAGGTTTGTATTATTGATATTAACAGATCGATTTATATTCTTGAAGGTTTACTTTTTGACGTTTAGCCGACGTTAGAGTACGCACCAACGGTTAGAGACGAAACCTTACATAACTATCTGTACTGTTACGACGTGATTTCCATATTGAAACGCGCGGGTTATCTCACGGTGCTATCAGAACTTAATTGTGAAATCAATACATAGCCACACAGGATGAATGAATGATCAATAAATAATATTTATAAACTCTCAGTCTTAGGTTTACAACAAACAAGGCAATAGTTTTACACAGTGTGGACTTCGTAATGAAGGAGGTCGGGTAGCCTTGTGGTTGGAGCGTTTGCTCGTCACGACGAAGGCCTGGGTTCGATTCCCGACCTTGGTACAATGTGTGAAGCCCATTTCTAGTGTCCCCCGCCACCCACTGGAATATTGCTAAAAGCTGCGTAAAACCATACTCACTCACTCATGTATACAACCAGGGGCAGATAACTCTAAATTCATATCTGGCGACAACAGTACCTTATATCTTTACAAGTAGTTCAATCATTTGCTGCCGCAGACAATTACTGCAAATATATTTTAAACAGTTTCTACCACCACTAAAATTACTTACACATAACAATACCTTGGTGCTCACACTATTAACCACAGGTTTGACTGATTCATGATCCATCAAATTACAGGTTGTTGTACTTAAACTGTAAAATAACAAGCTTTGATGTTATTCCAAATTACCTGCAGGGTATTCTTGTTAACGGCAATATTCCAGCTGTAAAACAAAGACCACTAAATAATCGATTTATTTATTGATAACCAGTGATTTATATGAAAACCGTCTACTCTGTCGGGGTACAATGGCACGCTATCAACCAAATCACCGAGTTTATCAATCATGTCTATTTAGTCGGCTCTTGACAAAATATAAGATAGCTAGCTACGAGATAAATCGGCAAGAACAATGAAGAACGAAGCGTGGTTTAAGGAAGCAAATATATGGATGTCAACTACTTTATTATGAGGAACACAACGTTTCGGAGTATATGCTTACTCCTTCATCAGGTGAGTGAAGCGTGCTTTGTTCTTTCATGACGTCATTTCTGGAGATTCGAACATGCACTCGCAACTTGATGACGCCGTAAATTGGACGACGTTTTTGAGAGGGAGGTGTCAAGTGAGTTTTTCACCACAGATGTGACTGGGCAACGTAGAAAATCTCAATGGCAACGTTCGTACCCAAAATGTACCCCACAGTGGGTGAGATATGAAAATCGAAATTAGGGAGTAAAGGTTCACATCTCAAATTGTGAGAATATGCGGGAAAGACCAAATTTAATCACCCAGTTCATAAAACAGACTTGTCCGACATTGCCGAGGTCGGATTTGATTCAGGGAGTCATCATTATTTAAATACGGGTAAATGTTTTTAAAACTTGTACATTTTATTAACACCTTAAAGAGGCCCGCCCGTCTTGGTTTATTCTCCCTGCAGTGTTTTATTGTACGATAAACAACTCTCACACGTCGTTTATTTCTTAAGTAAACATAGGTTGAAGGGGACATACGACTTGTACCTCGGCCTGCCCACAGTGCAAATGATAAGAATAACATCCAATTGTTCCTCGAATATAATTAAAATAAAGGCGACAAATTAAAACCCTTTCCATAGTGATAAGAATTCTCCATTGTACGATTCTGACTACATCATGAACACGTGTTTATGAATCACGAGCAAATAGTGATGATTCCAGGTGTTCGCGAAAATATCAGCGTATCCCGCACCACCGGTGGCACCTGTCACAAACACATGCAAAGACAAGTCGATAATGAAAGCATATTGGGCGTTAATATTACCACCACCACGCTAACCACAATGTATATCACCATTCTACATGTTCCAGCTGAACGTCAAACCGAAACACTTCCTACTTCCTGTTCAATTAGGTTCAAGAAATTCATCAACATAACACTGAAAACATTCATTCATTTCAATCAGAGTGAAAATAACATCCATTGATTAAGCCTCTGTAGTTCATGTCAAACAATTCACCATTCAAAGTTCTTATCAGATCTGACAAAATTCGTGCTTTTCTTACAAAACCATCCTCATCCCTGCATCAGTTCGGGATGTAGGCGTTACCGTACTGCCTCGGTGCACTTAGCTCACCTTAGTGCGGATATTAACAACTAAAAGGTGAGTCCACACGGCTGAATCACTTGCTTATCCGCCTTACCGCCCTCTTCTGTAACAACTAACGCGATTAGGACACAGCACGGGGGTCGTGTGTGGCCACTGGGAACGTGGAATCCGATCTTGATACTTCATTTCATTAATAGCACTCGTCTTCAGATTCCCACTTTCCTGGTGTGCAGCGACGGACTTATATCGAACGTTACAGTCAGTGGAGACGGTGATCCCTTGTTAATCCGCACAGTATTAAGTTTAAATTCCTCTACCTGTGTTACTTTTACTTCTGACAAATAACAGGGGGCACGGGTGGCCCAGTCGTCTGAGGCGACGCCATTCGCTGTGCAGAGTTGCGTCCCTTGGGTACGCCAGAAACCTATGTTTGCGGGTTCGAATCCCGGTTCGCCCCGATTATGTTTCTAGGTTTGTCAGCACCATACCCGTGCTCGTGGGTTTCGCCGAAGTGGTAAACGTCTGACACCTGCATCACTTCGGGCTTTCCTCCCACATTAAGCTGACACACCGCGATATAACTGGGATACTGTTAAAAGCGGCGTTAAACCCAACTCACTCACTCACTCTGACAAATTACACTAACTCTGTCACTGTTCGTACAATATTTACTAAGTGATGCTAAAATATGAATGACATAATGAGAGTAGAAGGTTATAAAATTTAACTGTTTTCTAAAGAGTGATTATATCCACCAAAACACACTGCTGAAATTCCACAACTTGCAAATTTCCCATGTTGGCGTGCGAGCTCCGTTCTTCATGTTTCAATTACCAGGTAGTAACTGAAGTTCGGTTGAAAAAGAACTTAATAAATTGATGTATTTAAATATATTCATGAAGGAAAGATTGAGAGTTCAAACAACGATCATGTTTTAAGCTTCATTTGTTTAATTGTAAAACGACCGCCTCCGTGGTCTACTGGATAGAGCATCTGCCAGGACAGCGGAAGGTTGGTGGTTCGATCCTCAGCCGCATTATATTAGAATGCGTTCAAAGATGATACGTGTTGTTACCCTGCCTGCGTTCGGCATTAGAAGGATAAAACAAGGAACGAGTCAGTATCCTGTATCTGAGTTGCGTAGCCATTTTAAACTGCGAGATGGCACACACACACAGATACCATATATTGAATTTAAAAAACTTATTGAAAGCCCCTCGTATTAACACTAAGGACTATGGAAAGGTGCGAGGAAGCCGATTCAATGTGTTGAGAACAGATTCACTTCTGTTATGGTCCTATTTAAGTTCTGTTTATACCATATTCGCACTCATGTTTTAGTGGTAATTAATGTGTAGAAGACGAGAAATAATTGCGCCAGAACCAGGAAGTGGAATCAACCCCTTATCACGACCGGAGTAGGACACGTCAAGTTCACGCAACTGATTGATTTCTTGTGCAATCTCGCTTCCAAGTAATAGGAATCTTCGTCCTGAAGGAACCAGTGCTCTCGGCCTCCAGTAATGCATATTTAATGTTGTTAAAAGTAATTAAATGTAATATTTAGCAGGCTGGATTATATCGTTTGAGATCGCTTTTGTTAATTGCGTATATTCTTTATGAGGTCACGGGGGATCCTGTCGTTTAAGTCGCCACAGTTTTGTCTGCAGAGTTGTGGCCCTTAGAGGTACCAGAATCCTCTGATCGTGGGTTTGAATCACCATTCCCTCTGATTGTGAGTCTCGTCACGCCAAAAACCCGGGTTCGATTCCCCACATGGGTACAAAATGTGAAGCCCATTTCTGGTGTCCCCCGCCGTGATATTGCTGGAATATTGCTAAAAGCGACGTAAAACCAAACTCACTCACTAAAGCTTGTTTGATGTCCTTTAATTGTTAAGCCTTACAGTGTACATTAACTTAATGTCCAGAGACATTAATACAGCACAGCTAATGAATAAATCTGAAACAATGTGTTCGTCAAGTGTACAGTACATGTTATACGCATTTCATGTGATATCATTAGCGCCTTGAATGTTTTTTTGTCTGTTGAGATTTCGGGGTTAAGTCACATTATGTAATGTAAAACCATACTCACTCACTCACTCACTCTGACTCTCTTTCCACATTGTGATGAGGCGCTGAAATATTGGCCAAAGCAGCGTGGGACGAGCCTCGCACTCTGTTTCATAACATAGTAAACAACATCATAATCTTGTAAATTTGACAGACCGTTTATCACGTTATTTAATATTCTATTATCAATTATACCCAACTAACTACACACTAACATGTCTTACAATAGATGATTACAATTAATAGTTTATTACCGCTCAAGTGTTAGTTTTGAAATGCTGCCTTATAATCGTCTACAAAGCAACGGCATTTAAACCAGATGGAGATGGAATTACTCCTGTTGAATAATTAATCAGCCATCATTAACAGAAACGGACACATACGTGCTCCTTGCTGTAGTCGGGTCTCGGTGCTCGTAACTGTAGGTATTATAGGCATATCGTCCGCACGCACAGATGTAACACGTGGAAGGAGTGATACTGCCTATTACTGTGTCGACAAGCAGAGTGGTTCGCTGCATCTTTCACAACGGGTATGTGTTAGTCTCTGCTACAAAACATAGCTTAACTGGTTATTGTTGATTATAACTTGTTTGAAAATCGTTTTTGTTACTGATACCTTCTTTATATTTATCCGACATTTCGAATTGAATTGTTCGGAAATAACTCCTTTAATTCGGTACATACCAGTCATCGGTTTCTCATATACATTTCGAATTGATTTGTTTGGAAATAACACATTAATTCGGTACATACAAGTCAGTCATCGGTTTCTCATATACATTTCTGATTTGAGCTTGCTACTCGCTGTTAGCTTCAGACATGATATGTAAAGAGATTCATATTTCCGCTATTGATCTGGCATTGAGAGCAGGTGACACACGCTTTCATTATCGTGATGGTTTGGTGTTAATATCGTTTTGTTAATGGATTACAATCACGTTGAGATTCCTCGGTGGAAGTAGGTTTTCCCAAATGTCTTTCATATCCTTGCCATTGATAAATACACACAGCCCAGATATTTCACATGTACTATGCATTTCGCTTACAGTGTTTATTTGTGTTTGAAGCGTTTGAAAGAGATTGAAGATATAAAGGTAATTGAATTTGCGGTGTCCAAGAAAAGGTTGACCTGGTTGATGTTAATGTTTAAAAATGTCGTTGTATTGAAAGGAGTGAATTATTTTGAATTCGAGTTTCAGGAATTAATTTTAAATTTGAATGTATTATTTATTCTCCTTCTTATTGTTGTTGTTATTGCCTTTCCATGCGAAAATTGTTTTGCATATTTTTTTTGGTGCGTTGTGTATGATAAATATCCTTAATAGCTTGAGCTTAAGGCACGACGCTTCAAACAGCCGTCCAATCAAATTATTCAGATAAACGAGGGAAATGTTTTGCGAGAGATGTATATGGTCACTGTTACGAAGCTATGGTGGCGAATAGGTCGAGGGTATTTATCATAACAGGATGGAGAATAATATAATACCCTGGATGACCGAGGATGAGGTGTAGACGTGTTTCACTTTGCTTCATAAGATCAGGGTAAAGAAGGTACTCGGAACTTCATTACGATTGCAGTAAATCTGGAAATGCCATACCATGAATGTATAACATTGTATGACTGATGTATACGATGTACATAACATTCCTAGGCCTTTTTCTGTGCTGACGGATATAAATGACAATTCACAATGAATATGTTTACATTATAACGTAAATTGTTGCATAAAATTTGCACATTAACTCATCCATTAAGCTAGAATTTGCTAACCATGGTTAAAATGCACGCCTTATTGGATAAAAGTCGCTGCACTGCATATCATGAAACGGAAAAGGTAAATATTTTTCAGATATTTGAATATTGTATGCTTGAGATAAAGCTATTCGACTGAAATAAGCGGACTCACGTGGTATGTCATGTTATGAAGGGTTATTAAACGTGCATGTATAATGCCAAGGGTATTAGTTGCGACGTTGCATATCAAGTTATCTTTCACATGTGGATCGGCTCAGCTGATTCCATCTGGCCATGGAGCTCACATGGCTTGTCACAGGTGTAATCAATTTCATGTACATAACAGCATGTGGCTTGTCTACAACAACAGGAGGCATGTCGGAGGACGTGCTGATTGCATGTTTATTGCAAGGGCCTGCTCCTTCCGTGAAGTGTGCGGTATTTACAGGGAGAATGTAGACTGTAGGCACAAATAGACACAGTTATCGTACTTTTCTGGACGCATATAAAGTGTTTTGGTGTTTCACATAATTACTTACATCGGATGCCGGTTTGTATTGAGACATCTACAAATAAGATCGTGTTTTCTTCTGCAGGATAAAAGAAATATATTCAGGGCAGAATTAAGACGAAAGATTAAGCTAGCAAACTTAAAGAAATAAAGATAAGAAATCAACAGCGTCACGTTATAAACTATCCATGCTTCCCGAAACATTGAATCATTTCAGTATCAGTGAGTCAGTTAGTGGGCTTTTAACAGTATTCCAGTGATATCACGGCGTGTCAGCTTAATGTGGGAGGAAAGCCCGAAGTGATGCAGGTCTCAGACGTTTACCACTTCGGTGAAACCCACGAGCACTGGTATGGTGCTAACAAACCTAGAAACATAATCGGGGCGAACCGGGATTCGAACCCACAATCATAGGTTTCTGGCGTGCCCAAGGGACGCAACTCTGCACAGCGAATGGCGGCGCCTTAGACGACTGGGCCACCCGTGTCCCCTATTTAAAAAGTTTGGACCCGTGAAGATCTGGGGTAGAACAGGTATTCAGCAACCCATGCTTGCCATAAAAGGCGACTATGCTTGTCGTAAAAGGCGACTAACGGGATCGGGTGGCCAGGCTCGCTGACCTGGTTAATGCATGTCATCGTATACCAACTGCGTGGACCGATGCTCATGATATCAAACACTGGATTTTCTGGTCCAGGCTCGATTATTTACGGACCGCCGTCATATAGCTGGAATATTGCTAAGTGCGGCGATAAACAACAAACAAACAAACGATATCAATTTGAGTATTCTATATGACACAACGCTTATCAGAAATAAGTGTTCTTCTAATTAAACAATGGACCTTCACCTCGACGTGGCCCATTTCTGGTGTCCCGCGCCGTGATACTGCTTGAATATTGCTAAAAGCGGCGTAAAACTATACTCACTCACTGACCTCCACGTGTTCCGCCATGCATTACTTCTTGAATGGCAATATCACGAGCATGTTGTTTTTATTTGAAAAGTAAAGTTGCATGTTGTGATATTTCGATATGCTTTTTATCATTTTCGAACTGACGCGACGCAGTAAAACTGATAAAATTGAACCACCAATAATTAGTATAGATGCTAGTCCCTGGGTATATAATACGTTCTACTTTGAGAGTGAGTGAGTGAGTTGGGTTTAACGCCGCTTTTAACAGTATTACAGTCATACCGCGGCGTGTCAGCTTAATGTGGGAGGAAAGCCCGAAGTGATGCAAGTTTTAGACGTTTACCACTTCGGTGAAACCCACGAGCACGGGTATGGTGCTGACAAACCTAGGAACTTTATAGGGGCGAACCGGGATTCGAACCCACAATCATAGGTTTCTGGCGTGCCCAAGGGACGCAACTCTGCACAGCGAATCGCGGCGCCTTAGACGACTGGGCCACCTGTTCCCCCCTCTACTTTAAGATGTATTGAGCGGTGGTAGAAGAAGGGCAAGCTAAAATTAGCACAGCAGCGTTACTTCTAATTTATCATAAGAAATATGGAAAATACAACGTCTCAGTTTATTGAATCCGCGACATCTTTGGTACGAGTCCGGCACTAAACATAAGCAGGTGCGCGTCAAGTAGCCCCACTAATTGCTGAATCCTATGTTCAGCCGAGGGAGGACGATAAGTCTTGATTACCCCCAGCATCCTGGTGTGTGCCCGGATCCCCATCAATCACGCCTGATGCCAAAGTAAAGATGGCGGATCGTATTACCGGCATCTTGTGTCTCGACTGCAGTTCGGTACAACTGAGTCACAGCCGCTGTCCGACAGTAATTAAAGGTATATTGTACACTCTTGTTCAAAACAAAGGTACCCTCGATCGCGAATATTCGCGACCTAGTCGCGACTGAGGCGACATTTGATTTGAACACTGACGGTGTGCGACCCTGTCGCCTTCGAACCTTGTTTTGAACAATACCATTATTAATTCAAGTCATCAATAAAGGTACATAGAATAAACGTTTTCGCAGCGGTCGCGAACGAACCTAAATACAACTGTAGACCTTAACGATAACGTTTAGTATTGTTTTACCCCGCTCTTAACTGTATTCCAGCAATATCACGGCGGGGAACACCAGAAATGGGCTTCACACATTGTACCCATGTAGGGAACTGAACCCGGGTCTTTGGCGTGACGAGCGAACACTTTAACCGCTTGGCTACCCACCGCCCATATACTGGTACAGTAAACTACGTTTATAACGAACATGCTTATAGCGAACTGACGGATATAACGAACTTACTTTTTTTGTCCCGACTATTTGCTGTAGTTTTGCTGTATATATGTTTATAACGAACTACGGTTATAACGAACTAAAATTAGTGGTTCCGTTGAGTTCGTTATAACCGTAGTTTACTGTATATAACAGGTGCAGTAAACTACAACATAGGCACATGTCGCACCCTTTTTGGGATGGGGTGGGGGTGGGGTACATGCAACAACTCTCAAACTACACGCATTTTCGTGATCGAGGGGAACTTTGTTTTTAGCAGTAGTGTAAATCTGTTTCTGAAAATAACAGGATGTTGAATTTCATATCCTGGCGTAATGTCATTATTGATGATGTTAATCGAGTTTACATTAATGGTTATTTGAAGTCTTACAGCTAGAGCGACAGGACGATGGTGTATTGCTCTATTGCTCAGTCTCCCGTTTCATGTTTCTATGATAGACATATTGCCAAGGCGGCGAGAGTTGATATTGCCAATATTTGAGGACATGAAAATGACAGAAAAGTACTAAATTGATATTGTTCTGAACATCTTTTTCTTAAGTATCCTACTTTGTTACACGAATACTTTCTGGAGATCATCTTCAGATATTTCTTCACTTCAATTGAAAATACGCTGTATCTATTCTAATATGTCTCAATAAAAATAAAAATAATTGTCAGTTTTCTTAAAAGAGCCAAGGATGTGCGACATAATCTCAATGTCATTGTTGATGGTTCTGTAATGCTGAACGTTACAGAAATGAGTGTCAACCAAGCGAGGTGTCATATCAAATCGGCCCAGAAGGGGCTATCTGAACGACCACTGCATCGAGTTTATTATGTGCAGTGTGTTGAGAGGATCTGCAACCATGCGGAGTCCTTCACTTGGATGTAGTCGAAATGTGAAACAGAAGGCTTTCCTTTTGCTACTCAGGACCAGTCACTTCCCCCTCGAAACCGTCAATGTGTGATTTTGCATCAAAATGTAAATATGAATGTAGATTATCCAATGAATTTAATGAGACTGTCCAACATCTTTGGCACAAAAACAGTATCTTAAGCAACATGATGGAGTGGCTTGATCATTTTATTACCGTCTTTGCCATGCTTGTGGTACCATCCATGGTACGACCCAGAATATATAGAGGGCGTCAGGGTAAAAGATAAATACAAAATTCTTTGGAATAGGCCCGTATACAGCCTCAGACGTATCGCAGCCAACAAACCTGATCTTGTCAATTTTGGTAAAGCCAATGAAATCATTCATTTAATTGAATTTTCTGTCCCATTTGACACTAATGTTATTGACAAGATTCAGGAAAAACTTCAAACTTGCATCCCATGTACAGTAAACTAGTAAAGAACACGCTTATAACGAACTGACGGATATAACGAACTTTTTTGTACTGACCATTTGCTGTACATATGCTGTATATGCTTATGACGAACTACGGTTATAACGAACTAAAACTACTGGTCCCTTTGAGTTCGTTATAACCGTAGTTTACTGTAACAAGTTGTCCGACTCCCAATTGTTCTCGGTGCCTTAGGTTTGGTACCTCCCAATCTGTTGACTGACATTGGGAGATTACCCGGGTTTGCTACCAGGAATATAGTCCTTCTGACAATCTGGGTATTGCAGAAGGCTGCAGTGTGGGGGTGAGTCTTCACATTCTCCGAAAAGTTCTGGGTGGGTTTGACTAGATAGCGCTTCCTGGGAGAAGTCCCATTCGCTGGACGGGCTGCGTGTAGAGGGAGCGATGGCCCTGAGCTGATGATGAGCCTTACCAGCCTGACTGTGCCAGGATCTAGATCAGGACTGCGATTGTCATAGAATGACCGTGTCATCTTCTCGTAGATAGATAACATTAAAATGACCAGAGCCACCGGTGATGGTTGCTATATCATATATGATGACAACTAAAATAGACTGTCTGTCTCTAATGACTAATTACAGACTTTTGAGAATCTCATCAACATGTCCCAAGAGAGATGTACTTTGAGTGTGTGGGTCAATGATGAGGCGTGGCTCGGCAGACCTAGGAACTCTGACCGGTAATTGGTGTCCGTTGAGGGCCTGGGATTTTGTATAGAGACCAGATATTTTTTTCAGTTACAGCTGCGAAACCAGACATTTTCAAAATAAAACTATGAGCCTGAACATTTATTCTAAATAGCTCCAACCTCTACCCTCTCTCTCCAATCTCTACCCCCTCTCTACTACCTCTACCCCCTCTCTCCTACCTCTACCCCCCACTCTCCTACCTCTACCCCTCTCTCCTACCTCTGCCCATCTCTCCTACCTCCACCCCTCTCTCCTACCTCTACCCTCTCCTACCTCTACCCCCACTCTCTCCTACCTCTACCCCCTCTCTCCTACCTCTACCCCCTCTCTCCTACCTCCACCCCCCTCTCTCCTACCTCTACCCCCACTCTCCTACCTCTACCCTCTCCTACCTCTACCCCCACTCTCCTACCTCTACCCTCTCCTACCTCTACCACCCCTCTCTCCTACCTCTACCCTCTCCTACCTCTACCCCCACTCTCTCCTACCTCTACCCCATCTCTCCTACCTCTACCCCCACTCTCTCCTACCTCTACCCTCTCATACCTCTACCCCCACTCTCTCCTAGCTCTACCCCTCTCTCCTACCTCTACCCCTCTCTCCTACCTCTACCCTCTCCTACCTCTACCCCCACTCTCTCCTACCTCTACCTCTCTCTCCTACCTCTACCCCCACTCTCTCCTACCTCTACCCCCACTCTCTCCTACCTCTACCCCTCTCTCCTACCTCTGCCCCCTCTCTCCTACATCTGCCCCTCTCCCCTACATCTGCCCCTCTCTCCTACCTCTGCCCCCTCTCTCTCTTACCTCTGCCCCCTCTCTCCTACGTCTGCCCCTCTCTCCTACCTCTTCCCCCTCTCTCTCTTACCTCTACCCCCACTCTCCTACCTCTACCCTCTCCTACCTCTACCCCCACTCTCCTACCTCTACCCTCTCCTACCTCTACCACCCCTCTCTCCTACCTCTACCCTCTCCTACCTCTACCACCCCTCTCTCCTACCTCTACCCTCTCCTACCTCTACCCCCACTCTCTCCTACCTCTACCCCTCTCTCCTACCTCTACCCCTCTCTCCTACCTCTACCCTCTCCTACCTCTACCCCCACTCTCTCCTACCTCTACCTCTCTCTCCTACCTCTACCCCCACTCTCTCCTACCTCTACCCCCACTCTCTCCTACCTCTACCCCTCTCTCCTACCTCTGCCCCCTCTCTCCTACATCTGCCCCTCTCCCCTACATCTGCCCCTCTCTCCTACCTCTGCCCCCTCTCTCTCTTACCTCTGCCCCCTCTCTCCTACGTCTGCCCCTCTCTCCTACCTCTTCCCCCTCTCTCTCTTACCTCTACCCCCACTCTCCTACCTCTACCCTCTCCTACCTCTACCCCCACTCTCCTACCTCTACCCTCTCCTACCTCTACCACCCCTCTCTCCTACCTCTACCCTCTCCTACCTCTACCACCCCTCTCTCCTACCTCTACCCTCTCCTACCTCTACCCCCACTCTCTCCTACCTCTACCCCTCTCTCCTACCTCTACCCCTCTCTCCTACCTCTACCCTCTCCTACCTCTACCCCCACTCTCTCCTACCTCTACCTCTCTCTCCTACCTCTACCCCCACTCTCTCCTACCTCTACCCCCACTCTCTCCTACCTCTACCCCTCTCTCCTACCTCTGCCCCCTCTCTCCTACATCTGCCCCTCTCCCCTACATCTGCCCCTCTCTCCTACCTCTGCCCCCTCTCTCTCTTACCTCTGCCCCCTCTCTCCTACGTCTGCCCCCTCTCTCCTAAATCTGCCCCTCTCCCCTACATCTGCCCCTCTCTCCTACCTCTGCCCCCCCTCTCTCCTACCTCTACCCCCACTCTCTCCTACCTCTACCCCTCTCTCCTACCTCTACCCCTCTCTCCTACCTCTACCCTCTCCTACCTCTACCCCCACTCTCTCCTACCTCTACCTCTCTCTCCTACCTCTACCCCCACTCTCTCCTACCTCTACCCCCACTCTCTCCTACCTCTACCCCTCTCTCCTACCTCTGCCCCCTCTCTCCTACATCTGCCCCTCTCCCCTACATCTGCCCCTCTCTCCTACCTCTGCCCCCTCTCTCTCTTACCTCTGCCCCCTCTCTCCTACGTCTGCCCCTCTCTCCTACCTCTTCCCCCTCTCTCTCTTACCTCTACCCCCACTCTCCTACCTCTACCCTCTCCTACCTCTACCCCCACTCTCCTACCTCTACCCTCTCCTACCTCTACCACCCCTCTCTCCTACCTCTACCCTCTCCTACCTCTACCACCCCTCTCTCCTACCTCTACCCTCTCCTACCTCTACCCCCACTCTCTCCTACCTCTACCCCTCTCTCCTACCTCTACCCCTCTCTCCTACCTCTACCCTCTCCTACCTCTACCCCCACTCTCTCCTACCTCTACCTCTCTCTCCTACCTCTACCCCCACTCTCTCCTACCTCTACCCCCACTCTCTCCTACCTCTACCCCTCTCTCCTACCTCTGCCCCCTCTCTCCTACATCTGCCCCTCTCCCCTACATCTGCCCCTCTCTCCTACCTCTGCCCCCTCTCTCTCTTACCTCTGCCCCCTCTCTCCTACGTCTGCCCCTCTCTCCTACCTCTTCCCCCTCTCTCTCTTACCTCTACCCCCACTCTCCTACCTCTACCCTCTCCTACCTCTACCCCCACTCTCCTACCTCTACCCTCTCCTACCTCTACCACCCCTCTCTCCTACCTCTACCCTCTCCTACCTCTACCACCCCTCTCTCCTACCTCTACCCTCTCCTACCTCTACCCCCACTCTCTCCTACCTCTACCCCTCTCTCCTACCTCTACCCCTCTCTCCTACCTCTACCCTCTCCTACCTCTACCCCCACTCTCTCCTACCTCTACCTCTCTCTCCTACCTCTACCCCCACTCTCTCCTACCTCTACCCCCACTCTCTCCTACCTCTACCCCTCTCTCCTACCTCTGCCCCCTCTCTCCTACATCTGCCCCTCTCCCCTACATCTGCCCCTCTCTCCTACCTCTGCCCCCTCTCTCTCTTACCTCTGCCCCCTCTCTCCTACGTCTGCCCCCTCTCTCCTAAATCTGCCCCTCTCCCCTACATCTGCCCCTCTCTCCTACCTCTGCCCCCCCTCTCTCCTACCTCTACCCCCACTCTCTCCTACCTCTACCCCTCTCTCCTACCTCTACCCCTCTCTCCTACCTCTACCCTCTCCTACCTCTACCCCCACTCTCTCCTACCTCTACCTCTCTCTCCTACCTCTACCCCCACTCTCTCCTACCTCTACCCCCACTCTCTCCTACCTCTACCCCTCTCTCCTACCTCTGCCCCCTCTCCCCTACATCTGCCCCTCTCTCCTACCTCTGCCCCCTCTCTCTCTTACCTCTGCCCCCTCTCTCCTACGTCTGCCCCCTCTCTCCTAAATCTGCCCCTCTCCCCTACATCTGCCCCTCTCTCCTACCTCTGCCCCCCCCTCTCTCCTACCTCTGCCCCCTCTCTCTCCTACCTCTACCCCTCTCTCCTACCTCTACCCCTCTCTCCTACCTCTACCCTCTCCTACCTCTACCCCCACTCTCTCCTACCTCTACCTCTCTCTGCTACCTCTACCCCCACTCTCTCCTACCTCTACCCCCACTCTCTCCTACCTCTACCCCTCTCTCCTACCTCTGCCCCTCTCTCCTACATCTGCCCCTCTCCCCTACATCTGCCCCTCTCTCCTACCTCTGCCCCCACTCTCTCCTACCTCTACCCCCACTCTCTCCTACCTCTACCCCTCTCTCCTACCTCTGCCCCCTCTCTCCTACATCTGCCCCTCTCCCCTACATCTGCCCCTCTCTCCTACCTCTGCCCCCTCTCTCCTACATCTGCCCCTCTCTCCTACCTCTGCCCCCTCTCTCCTACATCTACCCCTCTCTCCTACCTCTACCCCTCTCTCCTACATCTGCCCCTCTCTCCTACCTCTACCCCCTCTCTCCTACCTCTTCACCTCTCTCCTACCTCTGCCCCCTCTTTCCTACCTCTACTCCCTCTCTCAAAGTGGTAAACGTCTGCATACTTCGTGCTTTCCTCCCACATTAAGCTGGCACGCCGTGATATAACTGGAATACTGTTAAAATCGGCGTTAAACCCAACTCACTCAGTCACTCATGCTAGCACACGCAACTAAGGGACGCAATTCTGTACATTAATTTGTCGCGCCTTACACGACGAGGGCACCCATGATCCTGGTTGTTAATAAAATTAGTTTCTTCTTGTGAGAAAAAAAAAATCTGTGTAACGTATGTACTATAAGGTTCTGATTTAAATGACAAACAATGCCAATCCATCCCCTCCGTGCACGTGCAATCGACCTGCGCTGTGGCATTGTGGACACATGTCGATTTCATGTCGATTTCATGTCGACAGCATGACAGATGGAGTGTATTGACAGGTGTTTAGATGTGGGTCAGGCACAGATATGCGAGTAATTGAAATCAATACGTGTTTATGTCTTCCATGATAGCCGGGATAGCTGAACACACGTGGCCAACAGAAATGTATCACCACGTATTTCAATCATTTCAATTAATGAAATCACATTTTTCCAAATTATGTAAATATACAACTCAACATTAGGGGACATAAAAGGCGACTATGCTTGTCGTAAGAGGCGACTAACGGGATCGGGTGGTCAGGCTCGCTGACTTGGTTGATGAATGTCATCGTATCCCAATGGCGTGGATCGATTCTCATGATGTCAATCAATGGATTGTCTGGTCCAGACACTATTATTTACAGACCGCAGTCATATAGCTGGAATATTGCTAAGTGCGGCGTTAAACAACAACCTATCAACCAACCAACCAACCTACCAACCAACAGTTGGGCCAATATAGTCATCTTTTATCAAAGGCGCGGTCCTTAGCAAATGTTGAGCAGTATATAAAACGTCAACGCAAGAGAATAACCAGTCTCGATTATATGCCGAAACTTTGAGTGAGTGGGTTGGGTTTTTAACAGTATTCTAGTTATATCACGGCGTGTCAGCTTAATGTGGGAGGAAATCCCGAAGTGATGCAGGTTTTAAATGTTTACCACTTCGGTGAAACCCACAAGCACGAGTATGGTGCTGACAAACCTAGAAACATAATCGGGGCGAACCGGAATTCGAACCCACAATCATAGGTTTCTGGCGTGTCCGAGGGACGCAACCCAGCTCAGCGAATTGCGGCGCCTTATACGACTTTTAAAATAGATAATAAATATGACATTAGTCTTTTTGAAAAATTATAAAAATGTAAAGAAAATATTAAAAATTAAGCAGGGTTCAGACAAACGACATTTCAACATATGTCTAAGTTCAAAACATGAAAAGCATATTTTTTTCAGGAATTACACGTGTCAAAATTAAACTGTGCACTGCACATATTCTATTAGTATGGAAAGTGTGCCCTAAATGTGAAATGAATCGACGAAGTAGTTTTGTAGCCATAGGTCGCACAAATGTTTCAGCGAAAAGAAATTAAATAAAAAATGAAAATAGCTGTATTTTTCAGGAGATCCAAATACTGAAAACAAACTTGGCACTGCCCCTCTCCTACTGTTATAGAAACTGTACCCCCAATTTGAAAAGAATCCATGGAGTTTATTTTCAAGCTATAGGTCGCACAAATGTTGAAATAAAAAAGAAAAAAAAGCTGTTTTTTTTTAAAGAATATCTAAATATTCATCAAGTTTGAAAAGAATCTACAGTTAACTACTGTTAAAACGAACTTAAAGGGACCACTACTTTCATTTGGTTATAAACGTAGTTCGTCATAGGCATATATACAGTATAAAAACATAAAATGACGGGGACCAAAAAACAGCTCGCTATATCCGTCAGTTCGTTATAAGCGTGTTCGATATAAGCGTAGTTTGCTCCAGTAGGTTTTAAGTTAAATTTCGCACACAAATTTCCTCGGAAGGGCGAACGGACGTATGGAATCCTTGGTATAACAGTATAGCCCCGCCCGTTTAGGTTGTGGGGTATAAAATCCAAGAAATGAGCATCACACCCCGTGCTGACAAGTTTGAATATGTGGCAAGGGAGACAACTGATGTAGGTCATAGAGCAAGCAGCACGCGACATGATTTTCCTGATCTGTACCAGTTACAAATGTATATGTACTGTTATGCATACGGTTGCCCTACTGTTGTTGAGATGCCAACGGCTTGGGTTACAGACCTAACGTTGCTGATGACATACTTAATATGTCCAGAGACACAGCATGGCAGAGACGCATCACTGAGGAGTTTGTTTTCAAAGGGTTTTTCTTTACGGATCCACGACACAATTGTAACTGAAGTGAACTAAAATAGAATTTTCGAGCACTTACATCTTCATTCCCGCTGTCTGTTTATATATTTCTTTGGAAAAAACCGTGTTTGAGATATTTTTTACCGTTGCTTACTGGTTCAAGAAAGTGTTGCTTCAAAAGTCGTTAATTGGTCACTTCGTATATGTTTTACCCTACCTACCATATAGTGACCATTTTAAGAATATTGTTTTCTTTTTTCAGTTCGACCACCGACTTTGTTTTGAGAAAATATCCGGTTGACCAGGTATTGACATGCGTAATAGCTGTGAGATGAATGACGGTGTTGTCAGGGTGGAGTAGTCTGTTACAAATATATATCAAATACAGCCCATGCAAGTCTATAATGTTTGGCAAGTCTAGATCACTGCAGTATCGGGGGGGGGGGGGGGGGGGGGGGCGGTGAAGTGATGCAGGTCTCAGACGTGCTGAGCCCACGAGGTGCTGACAAACCTGGAATCATAATTGGCAAGATCTGGGATTGGAACCCATATCATAGGTTTCTGCATCAGCATAGGTCCCTGGCGCAACTGTGCAAAGCGAATTGTGCTGCCTTAGACGACTGCACCACACGTGCCACTTTGGGGAAACCAACGAGCACGGGCATGGTGCTGACAAACCCAGGATAATAATCTGTGTGAATCTATTTCCTCCATTCAAGTTCAGCAGCATCCCCATTTCGTGAAGTATTGTAAAAGCGGCGTAAAATCAAATTCACTAACTCACTCAGCAGCATCTCAGCTTAATTTTTTGTCTGTCAATTTCATTCCTCAACGACATTGGGATTGACGAATAACAAAAAAAAACGCTCGAGTAAATGATTGCGCCTTATCAAGATCTCCAAGTAGAAATGAAAAACGCCTCTATCATCTGTTTAAGGGCACGCAGCGTTCTTGCGTAATTCTGTCGTATATTACCGTAGTAATCTTTAAAAATATTGTCCTCAAGAGAAGGGATTTAATGTCCTTGAAAACGAATTACCAATCGCGATAGGAGGGCTGATCCTGACTCAGGTTATAATTTTGATTGTTTGTCGTTTCCGTTCTGGACTAGCCTACATGCGACGCGAGATTTGGATGCACTGTAAGTACAGCAATATCTGCCCCCGGGTTCTGTGAGAGCGTGTGGTGGCACAGACACCTGTGTACGCCGCACATGTCACAGATCGATCGAGGTTGCGGCGAGTAGGTGGATGGGTGTCCGTGTTGGGCAGTTTCATTGACTCCTGAGTGTTTACAGGGCTTGGGTCCGGCCCACACTGGACCACATTATACATGTGGTGTCTCCTTCGTGAAATAACCCTGTTCGAAATATACCTTTGTTCAATCAACAGTATATGGGTACCCGGTAGGTAAGATGATAATGTAACGGTTAACCTTACAATCTGACTTGTATACTGCCCAGGGGGCTGAAAATGAAATTCGAGTGCACACTGCCCGAGGTAATCATCATCATCATCATCATCATCATCATCATCATTATTATTATTATTATTATTATTATTATTATTATTATTATTATTATTATTATTGATCATAACTTTAACGTTTCATCTTACCCCGATGACTACATACTACATGTAGTTGCTATTACTTCTAATGATTAGTTTGTCTATGTCTAGTGTTGTTTTATATTGCTGGCTATGGCGAAAAACAACATTCATTCCCTTCCTCACCCAAACACAGGACCCAGACAGCGATACAATGTATATGAAATTGAATGTGATATTCCATTTGTCCCGTTTTCCCACCAGAAAAAATATATCAATGAATGAGTTCTCTCACATAAATCCTTAGTTAAAAAAATATCCGATGCAAGTCTAACTAGTTTAGATTTCTTCAGTTTCCGGCTTAAAATGATTTTTTAATCATACTCCTTTCTGTGATATAAATACACAAAATTTAAAAATAAGACTCGAGAGACTGAATGTTAGTATTTACAAGATACAAAAGACAACATTCTAAATCCTATTCAATTTGACGCTTAAGCAAAGTTCATCCTACCCAGTCCATACAGCAACACTCGTTTACTACACAGAATTACGTGTCAAATAGAAGATTAGCCCATTCTAAATGTTATTAGATCATGATGAAAATCCTTCATTTGAAACTAGCTTGTTAGGAAAGCCTTAAACAAACATGAAAAGGCCACACAATTTTTTATCGTTCATAATCGTTTCATTAGACGCAGTAATGTCTAGCAACTCTGTCTTGGAGGGTTACTAGGCAACAAAGAAATCGTTAGAAAGTACAAGTTTTTCATCTGTTCCAGCTGCTTACTTTAATTGAAAATCTTTAACTCTTTATTAACCCAGAAGTGACAGGTGAGGTGAAGTGAAATTGGGTTTTACGTCGCGTCCAAGATTATTGCACTTATATAGCGACGTGCATGTACGTGTGTGTGTGTGTGTTGCTGCTTGTACTAGTCCTGACTGATGCCGATTTATAGTGCTAGCCCACTGAGATACCATGACGCAGTTTAACATGAATAGTATTACCCTCTCAGACACAGTATACTGACTCCGAGCCGACCAGTCCTTGTTTTAGCCCCTTAATGCCGAGCGCCAGACAGGGTAACAACAAGTACCATCTTTTTACGTCTTTTGGTATGACGCGGCCGGGGATCGAACCCCGGACCTTCACCTCTCAGGGCGGACGCTCTACCACTAGACCACGGAGGCTGTCCCAGAAGTGACAACGTTTCGTTCGTATTCGCCAATTTTCTCTTGGAGCAGTGTCACAGCTATCCTCATTAATATTCTTCCTGTTACTTCGCGTCCAAACTCACGCGGATAGGGGTGAATAATGTACCCATTTTGCTTTGTCATTCCCCGCCGTAACCAACTGCCATTTATTTTACCCAGCACTGTCTCAACTTCGCGGAATGTCTTGTATTGTGACAGTTCTAAGGAACCGACCTTTAAGTCCTCTGAAGGGAACGGGCGGTCGGGAAGCCTAGTGGTTAAAGCGTTCGCTCGTCACGCCGAAGACCTGGCTTCGATTCCCGACATGGGTACAATGTGTGAAGCCCATTTTTGGTGACCCCCCTCCGTGATATTGCTGGAATATTGCTAAAAGCGGCGTTAAACCATACTCAATCACAATCTGAAGGGAATATCGGATTTTTATTTGAGATAATATGTTTTCAGTCAGTCAAAGGAAACTAGACCAAGATTTTGGCTCCATAACACCCTTTTTTACAGAACATACAATTGCCTAATGAGATGTGGTTAAACGTGATGACTTATTCTTTTACAGTATTTATAGTGTCATGACATGAATAGTGAGTGAGTATGACTTTGCGCCGCTTTTAGCAATATCATGACAGGGACACCAGAAATGGGCTTCACACATTGTACCCATGTAGTAAATCGAACCCGGGTCTTCGGCGTGACGAGCGAACGCTTTAACCACTAGACTACCCCACCGCCCCCGACATATGAATAACCATAGCAATGGGAAAGAATCGGATGTTCTTTAACTAATCTTGAGTAGTATATATGGTTTGTTTGTTTGTTTTTGACTCCGTACTCAGCAATATTCCAGCTATATGACGGCGGTCTGTAAATAATTGAGTCTTGGCCAGACAATCCAGTGATTGACATTATAAGCATCGATCTACGCAATTGGGATACGACGACATGCATCGACCTGGATCTTCTCGGGTCTAGTATATGTGCACATGTATCCATTATGTTGATGTGAGTTGGATGAGGTTCCGTGGTGAGTGCCTGCTCTTCACACGTGTGTTAAATCAACTTTATGGGAACCCTCTTACTCGTACAGACGTGTTCCTGAATTGCATTGCCACGTGACGGCATCTGAATATCGGTGAACCTGGTTTTGATAATATGTATCACGCGTTCTATACTCAACAACAAAAGTTCCTGTGACACCAATATTTTAGTGTATTTTTCAAACAAGTAAAGTTTGGTTTTCAGTATTGTAGTACATGTATAGAATCAAGTCACAAAAACGCAACTGCTACAGAAAAGCATGAATTCCATGCAAAAGTTGACTTTTATGCAAGCCCCATGCATTTCACTACCCAAGAATGGGTCTCGTTTTCACCTCAGCCACAGCGATGGACGGATTCGAGTGTACCGACGTCGAGGTGAACGTTACGTCAATCATTGTGTCATGGAAGAAGGTCGGTTCTTGGGCGGCAGCGTTATGGTATGGGGTGGGATTACAGCAAGACAGAGGACCCGTTTGATAGTGGTAGAGGGAAAACTCAATGGACAGCGCTACCGCGACGAGATCATCGGCCCTGTTGTTCTACCGTCTGTGCGTCGTCATGGCCCAGGCATTACCTCTCAGCATGACAACGCCCGGCCTCATATTGCTGGACTTGTTCAGGATTCTCTTCAACAAAACAACGTGAATGTCATCCCCTGGCCGGCTCGCTCCCCTGATCTCTCACTAATCGAGCACATGTGGGATGAGATGGATCGGCGCCTTCGACGTCAACCACGTGTTCCACAGACACTCCAGGTACTTCGAAACATGCTCCAGCAGATATGGACAGATATCCCACAGGACTTTGTGCGACGCCTGGTTCATTCCATGAGACGAGGATGTGTTGCTTGCATCGCAACCAGAGGTGGACACACACGCTATTGATTTGTAAATTGACAGTAGGGCAAATTAAACTATTTGAATACTTACAGGAGTTGCACACCGTAATTGTTAAACTTTCAGATTTGGTAAAAAACATAACTTTGCATTAGATCTTATTAAATGTCACAGGAACTTTTGTTGTACAGTATATATATTTCATCTGGTGCCTTCATCTGTGTTATTCTTTTGTAGAAAGTGAATGAGTGAATTTTTAACTTGTCAGCAATATTGAAGCTATGACAGAGACCTATGTGTGAAGACGACATGTTATCAATCGTGCTTAAACCTACAAAAAGCGGCTTTATTTATCTGTTTTTGCGTACTTAATTAATCAATTACGTCGTTTTTTTAGTAAATACTAAACACAACTTTTGGGATAAAATCGAGCGTGTTCAAGGTTAGTCAGCACCATACCCGTGCTCTCGAGTCACCAAATTGCTAATCGTATGAGAACTGCAGCTTGAATTCTGTTCAAAGTGTTTTTTAACCCAACTCACTCACCCAATGCATAGTTAGAAAGATTCTCAATACTTACATTAACAAATTATAAATAATTTTCAAAAGAGTATCTATCGTGAATCCATTTTACCTGGTGTCATTTGTATTCTATTTAGAACAAAAATAAATAATTTTAACAGATATCAGCGGGTCGCTTTCTCTTTCGAAATCACTGTCATTTATTTCGAAACTCTGACGCTGTTGCCTGAACTTTGATAATTTCTAGTTAATCAAATACGTCTCTCGGTTCATACTGATATCAAGCTAAACCAGAATAATACCCTAACGTAGGAGTGGCGTCGAATGTCATCACCGGTTTTATCACGATAAGCCAATTTAGCCAGAGGAAGAACATTTTTAAATTATTGCTAATGTTCCATTCGGGAATGGGGAAAACAATCGGAATCGGATTTTCTACCAGAGCCATGACATATTGAAGAGAGTTATTGCAAACCCAAGAATAAATCCATCAAACAGCAAAGTAATAAAATAGCGATTTCCTGATAAAGTTTTTAAAAGTTTTTTTTTCCGTCGTGTGCTTCTCGGGTGTGTTCAACTGAATGAATTACCAACACAAATAGACCCTTATCACGACAGGTATTCCGATATATCTTTTTGTTAAATTTATATTTGATAGAACACAAAGAATGTCATAGCAAAAGCTTTAAACCTCGTGGAATGCAGAATCAGCGTCAATATCTATGAGGTTTCGTTCATAATTTTCTTTATAAAAAATATATACAAAATAAAAATATAAAAATATTTAAAAAATAGAAATATTGCTTAGGATCTCGTTGTGAATTCCCTACACGCTGGTGTACGTGCATTGTCCCGGGCTATGTGTCGTGTTAACGTCATTTGGTAAATGGCCATATTGGGTGACAATAGGGATGACATTTGGGCGAAATGTCAGTCCAGATAATTGTTAATAACACAATCATCATGAGGATATAAGTATTAGAATTATCTGTACTCATTTAATCTATCAATTACAGTAAATTGGTAGTTGTATTTGTTTGTTTACAAGAAGACAGATATCTATGGAATACTGTTTGGGACATTCCCGCAATCTCGCATTCTCGCGATGTCCGCTTTTGGAATCGACCTTAATATGCCCCAAACACGAGAAATCGAGATCTCGAGAACGCGAGATTTGGCCAAAATGTTTTCACTATCACTGGACATTCGTGTACACAATTCCTGTTAAATTATTTTGAGATGTTGAGGGTTTTAAATTAAAGTACATAGGAAACTGTAACAACGTGAGAAGACTCTTCTCTCGTGATTTCGCATTTTGTGTGTGGCTAAGTTGAGATTGCGATATTGCGAGATTTTGCAGCATGTCCAAATGTCGCATTCTCACGTTGTCGACTTTTGACGGAAAGTGCAATGTAGCAAAAACGCGAGAATGCGAGATCGCGAGAACGCGAGATTTGGCCATTCTCGTGTTTGGGGCATATTAAGGTCGATTCCAAAAGTGGAGATCGCGAGAATGTCCCTTACAGTATTCAATAGTTATCAAATAAATATTTCAATAAAAACTGCGGTTGACGCAATTAAACGGGCATCATACTCTAACTACTGTCAGTCCCCCCCCCCCTCTCTCTCTCTCTCTCCCTTTCTCTCCCCTCTCTCTGTCTTTGTGTTTCTCTGTTTATGTCTCTTTTCCTCTCTATGTCCGTCTCTCTTTCTGTCTGTTTTTCTCTTTCACGTTTTCTCTCTCTCTCCCTTTCCCTTCCCTCTCTTTCTGTCTGTTTTTCTCTTTCACGTTTTCTCTCTCTCTCTCTCTCTCTCTCTCTCTCTCCCCTCTCTCTCTGTCTTTGTGTTTCTCTGTATATGTCTCTTTCCCGCTCTATGTCCGTCTCTCTTTCTGTCTGTTTTTCTCCCTTTCACGTTCTCTCTCCTCTTTTTCTCCGTCTTTCTCTGTATATGTCTCTCTCTGTGTCTGTGTGTCTTTCCGTGTGTGTCTCTCTCTCCATCGCCCTCTGTCTGTCTGACCCTGTCCGTCTCTCAATCATTTGGAAATGAAACTGTTGATAAAAATTCATGTGTGTGTTGGACAACATATATCATTAAAAATATTTTTTTTAAATGAAATGTACATTCTAAAGGTGAGAAGCTGGTGCCATATGATGATTGATTCGTGTTTTATGACACGTGACACTTCAGACACCCCCACGTTGATGACAATACGTATGCCATTTGTTTCGTGCTAAATCAAAGTTCTTCTCGGTTTTCTCTCTCCCAACTAGTGTCGGTGTGAACAGATACTGACGTGTAGTGTTTCTGACACTGTTGGGCGTTTGTCAAAAAACATTAGACGTGGTAACCAGGGTAACCTTGGCATTTGGCGTCAGAAATGTCGATATTTACTGTTGTGTGCCATCATCTGTGTAACTGTCAAGTAGACATTTAATGAGTGAATTTTAAACTTGTCAGCAATATTCAAGCTATGTCACGGCGTCCTATACGTGAAGATGCCGTTTTTCAGTAAATACGAAATACAACTTTTGAGATACAATCGAGCATGCTCTTTCTGTTACGATTTCCAAGCTGCTCAAATGTTGTTTGATGGGGATTATAGCACTCAAAGCATCAAAGCCTAAATAAAGCTTTCAAAATGTTTATGGTAGACATGAGGACATTTTCAGATTTGACGCATCAGTGACAGAATTGATGTCGGATGCAGTTCTCAATTCGGACTTGTGTAAGATGTTTCCATTTATTAAGGTGAACAATTGACATGTATTTTCAAGTGTTTGGTGAGTGAGTGAGTAAGTTGGGTTTAACGCCGCTTTTAACATTATTCCAGTTATATCACGGCGTGTCAGCTTAATGTGGTAGGAAAGCCCGAAGTGATGCAGGACGTTTACCACTTCGGTGAAACCCACAAGCACGGGTATGGTGCTGACAAACCTAGAAACATAATTGGGCCGAACCGTGATTCGAACCAACAATCATAGGTTTCTGGCGTGCCCAAGGGATGTAACTCTTCACAGCGAATTGCGGCGCCTTAGACGACTGGGCCACCCGTGCCCCCTACACGTATTGGAACATTAGAATACACAAAGCAGTCAGGTCACGAGCGTACGCACATAGATACACGTAGGTCATCCAATACGTGTTGGATATATCAACTCCTTGTAAGTACTTTCCCTATCATATTTCAGAGTTGCGTCCCTTGGGCACACCAGACACCTATGATTGTGGGTTCAAATCCCGATTCGCCCCGATTATGTTTGTCAGCATCATATACATGCTCGTGGGTTTAACCGAAGTGGTAAACGTCCGAGACCTGCATGACTTCGGGTTTTCCTCCCACATTACGCTGACACGCCGTGGTATAAGATCAAAAGATTCACATTGACCAGTGTACTTTGTATTGCCTTCTTTTACCTGCAAATCATGCTGATACCAACATATATTATCCAACAATGAACTATAACCTGAACTAAAAAGCAATACTCTTATACAATTACTTATACAACCCTTACCATGCTACTGATACACAAGCAACTGAGAGAAAAACGTATTAGTTCGGGTGAACAACTGACTTGCCTTTGCATGTGTTTTGGATGGATGCCACAGGTGGCGCTGGATACGCTCACATTTTCGCGAACACCTGGTGTCATCACTATTTGATTGTAATTTATAAACACATGCTCATGATAAAGTCGAGATTTCTTATATTTATAGATTGGTTTTGTCGCTTCATTGTCAGTATTCTTTGATAGCCTAGTGGTTAAAGCTTTCGCTCGTCACGCCTAACGCCGGGGTTCTATTCCTCACATGGGTACAATGCGTGAAGCGCTTTTCTGATGACATTATAAACTGATGACTTTGCTGGAATATTGATATATGCGGCGTACAAACATTCTCACTCACCCCTAAGGATGTGTGAAAGATACTCCCAGTCCTCCCCTGAAGACATACTATGTCCCAGCTGTCTGAACAAAGGGGTCATATTGCAAGTGGGATTGCTTGATTTTATTAAATTGTAATATGACAATCCTGCAAAACATCCAAGAATAACTCTAATGGTTTCTGAGGCCAGCGTACAAATACGCTCGCAGCTTCGGAACCGGTCGCAAGTTTTCCGCTGTTACTGCCTACATAGTTGTGCCTTGGCTGCGACGTCACCGTTCCTCTACTGTTTCAGATCACGGCGTAGAGGACAGCAGGACAGGCAGCAGACGTGGTAGTTTGTGTGAGTATATATTCCCCTGTTTATATCCTGTATATATTCATTTATATAAAATAACATATTTGTGTCTACATATTCACTAATTGTTACATTTTATTCCTTTCCCTATGTCGTGTTGACTGTACCACTGTGCATATTGATTATTTTACAAGTTCTATTTACTGCAAGATTTAAATGTCAGTGCGGTATTTCTAATACGTCCTGATTATTCTACCGGTCGTGTATCCATTACCATTTCTTATTTCAATCTGGAAATGTTTATAAATTTGTCTTGGGCGGTGGGGTAGCCATGTGGCTGAATCGTTCGCTCCGCACACCGAAGCCTAGTTTCGATTCTAGATTCTGGTAGCCCTCGCCGTGAAATTGGTGGAATATTGCTTCAACAAAAAGGAAAAAAATCGTTTTACGTTTGATATAAATCTCTGCTAAAAGTACAGTCGATTGGGCGATTCCGATTATATTCTGAGCATGTGTGTCTGAATCACTGTCAACAGTGATGACATCGGGTGTTCGGGGCGGTCGGGTATATAGCCTAGTGGTTAAAGCGTTCGCTCGTCACGCCGAAAAAGCGGGTTCGTTTCCCGACATGGGTAAAATGTTTGAAGCCAATTACTGGTGCCCCCCCCCCCCTCCCTCAGATATTGCTTGAATATTGCCAAATGCGGCGTAAACCACACTCACTCACTCACATCAGGTGTTCGCGAAAGGGTAATCGACTTATTGCCTTTCGTCAGAGGTTGTGTCAATCTCGCAATGGATACTACCGTCGTATTAATCCAGTGGTGGAGCGTCTGTCTGGATGGAACTCCTGTTTCATATCAAAATATGTTAAAAGACGAAACTTGCTGTTACCTTGCCGGGCGCTCACAATTAAGTGGAATTGAAAATCGGCTTGGAGTGAGTGAGTGAGTATGGTTTTACGCCGCATTTAGCAATATTCCAGCAATATCACGGCGGGGGGCACCAGAAATTGGCTTCACACATTGTACCCAAGTCGAGAATCGAATCCGGGTCTTCGGCGTGACAAGCGAACGCTTTAACCAGGCTACCCGACCGCCAAGTCGGCTTGGAGTCAGTATACTGTATCTGAGTGGGCCATTCATGTTAAACTGCGGTATGGTATCTCAGTGGGTTAGCACAATAATACATAGACGCACGGGCGCACTCTAACTCACTCACTCACGCACACGCACACGCACACGCACACGCACACACAGAGAATCACACGGACAAAATGAACGGAAAAAAAGTGATATGATCTTGAACCCTATTTCACCTCACCCAATCTCTTATAACACCCAACTAAACATTATTATTCCTGGTTGAGTTCCTCTTTACACTTACCTTTTATAATCGTCCAGCTTACCGACATGCATAATTACAATTCCCAGAATCAGTTGTACAGAAAACGAATATTTCAACTGATCCTATGACACGAACACCGCCGACGAGGAGCCATGATCAGACAGCCTGTCCCGACGGTCGCACTGACACTACACGGATATGAGTTTATAATATCTCTTTCGAAATTCAATCATCACGATGTTGCAGTACTTTGCGACAGGTAATTTCCTCGTCGTAAAAGAGCCGTCAAAACTTAGTGAACATTTTAAAACCTTTTTGAAACTTTCAGTGATAAACTGTGGGAAGTAATCTGTGCGTTTAAAACATTGACAAAACAAGAGCTCTAACAGTTCCACCTGATCGAGGTATGAGGTATTAGGTATCAGGTATCAGGTATCTACGGCAGATGCGTTCCGACATCGTGCACCCGATCTCTTCACGCTACATCGCGCTGTGCGGCAACGAGCAGAATAGTTTATATAACACATTAACATGTTGCCTGCATGGTGTCAAAGATGAATACTCACCGCCAAAAGAAACGCGAATACCATACGTGTTGATAATATATGAGTGAGTGAGGGAGTATGGTTTTACGCCGCTTTTAGCAATATTCCAGCAATATCACCGCGGGAGATACCAGAAATGGGCTTCACACATTGTACCCATGTCGGGAATCGAACCCGGGTCTTCGGCGTGACGAGCGAACGCTTTACCCACTAGGCTACCCGACCGCCCCTGATAATATATGAAGACTTGTTCGTTGTCAAGAGATATCAGATTGGTTTGATGCAAAAACGAACATTCTCGTATGTTGTGTGAATCGATGCTCATGAACGCATCACACGTGATACATGTTGGTATAATGTCGGCCATGTTGGTTTAATGTCAGCCATGTTGGTATAATCTCGGCCTGTTGATATATAATGCTGCCCTGTTAGTATAATGTCTTTAATACGACTAGAACAGTGTTTAAAGTGAAATATTGACTCGCCTTTGCATGTGTTTGTGACGGGTGCCAAATGTGGAGCAGGATACGTTCATATAGTAAGTCATATAAACATGCTTATGACGTAGTCGGGGTCGTATAATGAACCTTGCTTTTAGCAGATATTTCAGACGACTGTTGAAAGGTTATAATCGTTCTTATTTACCGTTGACAAAATTTGTAATGGCGTCAGCAGCCACGAATACCTAGTGACGTCATACATGCCACACACGTCACAGGGATACGATACAGCCTCACAGTTCCCGGTGTTTTCTGAACGACCACGTGAAGGCATTGAAACGACCAATGAGAAAGCATCAACATCGATAAAATCCCAATAAAGACACCGAAGTATCACATAACAGCTAAATTTGGTATACTTGTAACATATTACGTATTAAGTACGACTATGAATATCTATAATGGTTTTGGGGGGGCACGGGTGGCCCAGTCGTCTAAGGCTCCGCGATTCGCTGTGCAGAGTTGCGTCCCTTGGGCACGCCAGAAACCTATGATTGTGGGTTCGAATCCCGGTTCGCCCCGATTATGTTTCTAGGTTTGTCAGCACCATACCCGTGCTCGTGGGTTTAACCGAAGTGGTAAACGTCTTAGACCTGCATCACTTGGGGCTTTCCTCCCACATTAAGCTGACACGCCGTGATATAACTGGAATAATGTTAAAAGCGGAGTTAAACCCAACTCACTCACTCACTCACTATGATGGTTTTTCTTTTGCAATCTTTTCTTGATACGTTTATAAAATTGACTGTTGACTGAAATGGAAGGAGTTATCAGCCTACTTATTACAATTTCTCAGTCAATCAATAGATGTACATACCCATATCTGATCATGTTTTAAGATTCTATGAATTCCTACACGTATATACCTCATTTACCAATGTTACATTTATGTCTACTGAATTGTAATAAAAAAAAATTAAAAAAAGAAGAAAAAAAGAACTGACTATTGACATATGGCCATGTTTGGTATTTACCTGCTCTCTGCTCATAGCAGAAATTTCTTGTGGCGAAAGATAGCGTTCTGTCGCTTTTAGATACACAAAATGAATTAAATATGTCATGCTCTATATTTTGTGGAAGGCTAATAACAGTCTAGACTAATTTCATCAAGCTAATAGCTGTCTAGATTGCCTTCATGAAACCCCTATAAATAAATTAAAAAAAACGTCCACTGGCATTATAGCATTACCGATGACATTATGGCGGGGTTCATTTTACAAAATTTTCCTCTGAAAATAACACCAAAACCTTAACGATCACAAATATGGTTCCAACCGGTGTAATATTCGTGTATCTCCATTCCGTTATGATAAATACCCTGGAGTTAGTGAGTGAGTTGGGTTTAACGTCACTTTGATAGATTTCCAGTTGTATCACGAGGCATCAGGTTAATGCTTGAGGAAAGCCCGACATAAAGCAGGTCTCAGACGTTTACCACTTTGGTGAACCAACGACCATGGCTTCCTGGCGTGCCCAAGGGACGCAACTCTGTACAGTGAATTGCGGCGCCTTTATACTGTGGAGCCATTTGCCATCCTTTCGGAATACTATCACTATCTAAATCTCTTATCACTAACCGATTACAGAATTTCCCTCTCATGGTCGCTGCATCACTTCGGGCTTTCCTCCAACATTAAACTGACACGCCGTGATATAACTGGAATACTGTTAAAAGCGGCGTTAAACCCAATCACTCACTCACATACTCAGATCCTTCTGGAAAAGGAACCCGTGATTATAGTTGGTGTCCTCCCTGAGAGAATCACCCGTTTTCGATGAAGTTATCAATATGTTTTTTTAATGAATGACCTTGGTCGTAGAATTTCGTGATAAGCAGCCATATACTCGCAACGTTACATTGGACAGCCTAATGCCATTGTATTCTTGTGTTAGTCCGAAATATCACTTGTGTGAATGTGTCCTGATGCTTGATCCTAGCCACTTGATACGATCTTCCACGCCGCATTATTATATCAACGCATGGCATTCCCGTTGCGTCGAGAGACCGGGACGAGATTACACGAGATTACACGAGAAGGTCAAACTCATTAAGGGAGTAGGTGGTCCTCTCCGGTCGCTAAAAGGGGACAGGCTCGGCTAATTGGCAATCCTAATAAATTTGATTCTTTTCATTCAAAACCCGCTTTGATGGCTGCTAACTCATATTTTACGACGCAGAACAATCTGGATGTTAGTGCTTACAGACCAGTGGGGATTCCGGGTAAGACTGTTGGCCCCAGCGATCATGCTTGAAAGAGACGATTAAAAGAACTTGGTGGTCGTGTCGTCTTTCACGGTCGAATATGTACAGTTTGATTTGAGAAATTTAGCTGGAAATTCATCAATAAAAAACATGTTAAAGATTAAATCATTCAAAAATATTGTCTCTGAAAAAAATGACACTGCATATCCTTATGGGTGGTTTGTAGTATTTGTTTGTTTGTTGGTTGGTTGTTTAACGCCGCACTCAGCAATATTCCAGCTATATGACGGCGGTCTGTAAATAATTGAGTCTGGACCAGACAATCCAGTGATGGACCTCATGAGCATCGATCCACACAATTGTAACTGATGAGATGTATCAACCAAGTCAGCGAGCCTGACCACCCGATCCCGTTAGTCGCCTCTTACGACAAGCATAGTCGCCTTTTACGGCAAGCATGGGTTGCTGAAGACCTATTCTATTCCGGATCTTCACGGGTCTGGTTTGTAGTGAGTGTGTTGACATAGTCCCTATGTTTCCACTCTTATGTGCACTTTGAATATGACGTCATATTAGATTTTCATTCACTTTTTTAGATTGACACATTTAATAATGTGGTGATCATTCCTGAACGTCATATCATTGTTATTTTTAAGTAATAAACAATTTTTACAACTTAGAAAAGGAAAGAAAAAAAGAATATGAACAGGCCGCGGCGTATGGAGCGGCGTTAAACAACACTCACTCTCACGTACACTTACGCACGCATACACGTGGATCATACGTGGATTTCGTGGAGCTCTTTATAAATATGGTTACTGAACGATAAGGGAGTTTAATGATAGTTAGGATCCGTGAAGATCCGGGGTAGAATAGGTCTTCAGCAACCCACACCTGCTGTAAAAGGTGACTATACTTGTCGTAAAAGGCGACTAACGGGATCGGGTGGTCATGCTCGCTGACTTGGTTGATGCATGTCGTCGTATCCCAGTTGCGTTGATCGATGCTCATGATATCAATCACTGGATTGTCTGGTCCAGACTTGATTATTTACAGACCGCCGTCATATGGCTGGAATATTGCTGAGTGCGGCGTTAAACAACAACCAACCAACCAACCAATAATAGTTAGAATGTTAACAGTAACGTGATAATATGTGTTTTAAACTTTGTACTGGATACGGTGAAAAAAGGTATGATATTTCTAACCCCAGCCCGCGTATTTTAAACCCCCTGTGTCGGCTTTTATATTTTCCGGATTTTAAACTAAAAGGAGGTAACCTGCTTTCCCAAAAATGAAAGTACAAACTGCACGTGGATGTCGTGTCGATGCGGGTTCGTGTGTGGAAGGCGGTTGGGAGATTATATGGCGTTTTGTTCTTGTCAAGTGCCCTTTGGACATCACACTACTGAACGTTTATGAATCGAAAAGGTCATTCTACATGTAAAACCGTAGACAACTACTCCCCCTCCCCCCCAGAAGATTGTACCGTTCAGATCAGTTTATGTGAATCGTGCAAATATGCTCGACAAGAAAGAATAAATGGTTCGCGTCATTTTCATGTCGAATTGAAACACAAGAAGGGTCTGAGCTTCACGCGATAGATTCGATTTGACGTCATGATTTAACGGTGAAAAGTACAGATGCGAATATTATTAAGGGATAAAGTCTAATGTTGCCTCCCGGATGGCCTCCGAATACGGATAACTCGACATGTATTCGGTACTCCTGATGACTTCGAGGTGTCCATGTGATGACTTCGAGGTGTCCATGCAATGTCCTCAAGGTGTCCATCCAATTACTACAAGGTGTTCATGCAATGACTACAAGGTGTCCATGCAATTACTTCGAGGTGTCTATGTAATGACTTCGAGGTATCCATGCAATTTCTTCGAGGTGTCCATGTAATGACTACAAGGTGTCCATGTAATGACTTCGAGGTGTCTATGTAATGACTTCGAGGTGTTCATGTAATGACTTCGAGGTGTCTATGTAATGACTTCGAGGTGTCTATGTAATGACTTCGAGGTATCCATGCAATGACTTCGAGGTGTCCATGTAATGACTATGAGGTGTCCATGTAATGACTTCGAGGTGTCCATATCATGACTTCGAGGTGTCCATGTCATGACTTCGAGGTTTCCATGTATGCTGTGCCCTAGTTGTTTTGTATGACGTCATGCCCGATAGAGATAGTGCTCACACTATCGAAATAAACAAACAAACGAAGTGCATCAACCAAGTCAGCCACCCGATCCCGATAGGCGCCTCTTAAGACACGCGTGGGGTACTGATGACCAATTCTAACCCGTATCTTCACTGTCTCCCAAGGTAGTTATCCAGAATGGAGATATAGTACCCTGGGTAATCGACTATAACTCCATAATACCCGCCCCCATAATGACACTCTGGTAGATTTGCGACCGCCTCCGTGGTCTGGTGGTAGAGCGTCCGCCCGGAGAGTGGAAGATCCGAGGTTCGATCCCCGGCTCGATCCCCGACCGCGTCATACCAAAAGACGTTCAAAGATGGTACTTGTTGTTACCCTGCTGGCGCTCGGCATTAAGGGGCTGGTCTACTCGGAGTCAGTATGCTGTGTCTGAGTGGGGAATTCATGTTAAACTGCGGCATGGTATCTCAGTGAGCTAGCACTATAAATCGGCATCAGTCAAGTCTAGTTCAAGCAGCCCCCCCCCCCCCCACACACACACACACGTGCATGCACGTCGCTATGTAAGTGCAATAATCTTGGACGCGACGTTAAACCCAATTTCACCTCACCTCTGGTAGATGTGCATGGAATGACCTTGACCTGCCGTGACATTAAACGATCAGAGTTTGTTTGCTGTGCTTTCAGTGATGAGGAGTTATTTGATCTAAGGATGTCGCTCAAATAACCACTTTGCCCCAACGGAATTGCTCATCAGTGATCCATGGGAAGCAGGGCGGTTTCTACTTAGGAGCCTAATGTAATATTTGGCTCTATACTCATGTGCCTTTGTATTGTGCCACCATAAAATTAAAAAAAATATATAAATAAATAAATACATGAATGAACGAACGAACGAGAACAAACAAACGAATGAAGGAATAAATCAATAATCGTAATTAAAATCATAATTGAAACATCAACATCACCAAGGTCAAAACTATCATCATCATCATCATTATCGTCATCATCCTTCAATTAAAGATTGTATTGTCCACACAGCAGTTAGATGCTCGTAATTCAAAACGTATTTGAAAAATATCTTTGGTGTTGCTTCCTTTGTGTTGTAGACCGCCTCCGTAGTCTAGTACGGGGCGTCTGCCCGGAGACCGCCTCTGTGGTGTAGTGGATAGAGTGGCTGCCCGGAGACCGCCTCCGTGGTGTAGTGGACAGAGCGTCTGCCCGGAGACCGCCTCCGTGGTGTAGTGGACAGAGCGTCTGCCCGGAGACCGCCTCTGTGGTGTAGTGGATAGAGTGTCTGCCCGGAGACCGCCTCCGTGGTGTAGTGGATAGAGTGTCTGCCCGGAGACCGCCTCCGTGGTGTAGTGGATAGAGTGTCTGCCCGGAGACCGCCTCCGTGGTGTAGTGGATAGAGCACGCACCCACACACACACACACACACACACACACACCCATACACACACACACAGACACATTATGCGGGGGCGGTCGGGTAGCCTAGTGGTTAAAGCGTTCGCTCGTCGAGCCGGATTCGGATTCGATTCCAGACATTGGCACAATGTGTGAAGCCCATTTCTGGTGTCCCCCAGCGTGGTATTGCTGGAATATTGATAAAAGCGGCGTAAAACCATACTCACCCACTCACTCCGTGATCGTATGATGATATAGGCTTACGTGATCCATGACATCGTGTCTGACATGTACAGCACGGTAAGCAAAGGGAATTCCGATTGTAAATAGCAATCATCAAGGGAGAAATTAAACCAGACCGTCCGTCTCGAAATCATTATTAATTAACCCCGAGTCGACAGTCAGCCAGCTGATTCCGAGGCTGAGGACGCCTTCCCGTGTGGCACAAGACACATCAGCCACCTGGGTGGGCGTGTATGTTACTTGTCAGGTGACGTGTCGATATCTGTCAATCAGTGGGGGTATAGAGTTACCCCGTTTCACAGCATGGATAGACGAACAATGGTAAATGGATTGTCTTAAGCCCATGACCAGATTTGTTCAATACAGATCAATGGGAAGGTGAGGTAAAATTGGTTTTAACGTCGCGTCCAAGATTATTGCACTTATATAGCGACGTGCATGCACGTGTGTGTGTGTGTGTGGCTGATTGTACTAGTCCGGACTGATGCCGATTTATAGTGCTAGCTCACTGAGATACCATGCCGCAGTTTAACATGGATACCCCACTCAGACACAGTATACCGACTCCGAGCCAACCAGTCCTTGTTTTAGCCCCTTAATGTCGAGCGCCAGACAGGGTAACAACAAGTACCATCTTTTAACGCCTTTTGGTATGACGCGGCTGGGGATCGAACTCAATTGACAACGAATGTGTGAGTGTTGATTTCACACTTAATTATATCTACTCAGTCGCAATCGAAATTCGAAAATAAACATATGAAAATAAAATTTATGGAAGTTAACATCCCTAAATGCTCTCTCTTATGTGCATAATTTCAAAAGCCATTGAAAGACACGAAAAAAAACAGATTTGAAATTTCTCCAAATCGTTTTGTTGCAAGGAAACCTCTGTCACTTTAATTTTGAATATTCGTTTTTACCCAAATGTTCCGGAAAGATAAAGGTGAGCTACATAATCTTGTGTCTTGCTTTTAATATTAGGATAAATACGTTTCAGATCCACACCCCACCACAATGAGACCAATTATCAAACAATCATAATAGAAGCGACAAAACCCTTTCAATATTAGCAGAGTCGACCGGACGATTCCGACTAAATCATGAGCATCAAATAATTATGATACAAGGTGTTTGCGAAAAAGGTCCTGCGATCCTGGTTGTACCCGTCACAAACACATGCAAAGGCATGTGAATTGTTCACTTACAAACACGGGAACATATGGTATAAGTCAAAATAGGTAATTGCATCGGACATCATGTTTGTATATATATGTATGTAAGTTTTATTAATTTATTTAAACCAGTGTCATTTTTCAGAGATTCACTCATTGGAACCATGGATAAACGTTTCGTGACGTCACTCACGTTGTTTCTCCTTCTGGCGGAAGTGACGTCAGAAGAACCCACCCGTGACCTCATGAACCAGTCCCAACCACTTCTGGCGCACTTCCCAGGACGAGCAGCAACTACAGTGACGGCAGGCAACGTCGCCATCACCCATCTCTACAGCACGACATCAACAATGGGAATCAAATGGAGCTTCGAGGGCTACGAACCAAACGGCACAATCGAAGCCATCTTTGTTGGCTGGGATCTGAACTACGGGCGATTTATTTCCGACAAACTCCAGCTGGAGGAAGAGTTCGAATTCACCCACCTACAATCAGACACGGCGTATCTGGTGTGCGTGGAGATACTGGAACGCTTGAATGGGAACGTGATATCGCACGTCCAGTGCTCCAAGCTCAGAACCATTGCAAACATGCGAGTCGACAGCATCGTTGTCCTTCTGCTTGTCCTAGGTTACTTCATCCTCATGCCCGTTGTAGGATGCTTGTTGTGGAGGAGGAAGTTGGTCCAGTTGGGTGGAGGGGGGTCCAGTACACACACAGTTGGGTCCAACTACGGCCACGACAAGAAAGTGATGAGGTGGAAAGACATCGAAGAGAGGATGATGTTGAATCCTGCTGCTGAAGCTTAACTGTATCTCTTGATTCAACTTCAATTTCCTAATTCTATGCAACTTGTATCGACATCACTCCATCACCTGCGGCATTTTAGCAAGATCTACATTCATAGCAATCGACGTTGATCGGACAGTGTGCATCTTTGTTCGGGAATCGGAGGTTTCTGGAGATCATCCATCATTTTGTAAAGATGATACTGCCTTATATGGTTTCATGACGTCAGACGCCTCTTGTACCATTGGTTGGTTGTGTAAACGTTGTGTTCTTTGAAGTATGCCAAAATTTAATCAACTACACGAGGTACGAACCGGATGATATGTGCTACAGATTCACGTGTATAATTTAAAAAATGAATGTATATCATGTACATATTTACACATGTACATTACGGAGCACAGGTCGTCTGAACCACTAGATTTCGCTGTGCAGAGTTGCGTCCCTTAAGCATGCCAGGTTCCGATGATTGTTGGTTCAAATCCAAAATGTGTCCTGAGTAGAATTATTTCATCAAAACGGTAAACGTTTTAGACATGCATCCCTTTGGTGTTTAACTCATAAATCTGGAAAACCAAATAATCATTAAGATATTGTTGAAATCTGTGTTAAATCGAATTCACATTCTTACAAAATGTGGAAATTCCATATTTTAAAACAGGGTCTTTTCATAGTGTATATGCATAACAAGCATAATTATCTATTTCCATATTCTAGGTATTATTTCGATGTCCAAACAGTGAGCGGTATCCGGTAACATTTTAAATAGGATAAATACCTTGAGATGTACAGTAATTGCCCTTTGACCTTGGTATGCAACATGTCGACTTTGACAATGATCTTTTATTCCAAGCGGTAATTAGAAACATAAAAAGCTGTTAGTATGACATGAACTCAAAGTTGAATTTAAACTATCAAAGATAAGGTCGTCAGTCACTTAAATATTATCTTATTAATGTGGACAGGGTCGAGCCGGATTAACCAGGTGGTGTTTGGGTTCGAAGATGGATCTGATTAACACAATTACAAACAGACTAAAATATACGTTGTGTACTATATTGATATTATGACTATGTTTAGATGGTATTGTTTAGATGTGTTTGTACTCACTGACTCAGTGACCATGGAAGTCCATTGATGACATTCGTGATCCATGCATACATTCACCTTACTAACAGTACTTCATCGAGTTTCAGCAACAAGAAACATATATTAACTTGGAGGGGATGGGTATTTTTATCATAATGTGGTGTAAATAAAATCATAGATTTATACTTATATTTTTCTTTCAATAATTAACTGAGTGCTTGTGTTACATTGACTTAAAATGTCTTTATACTAATTCTAAACTTTCTACCTGTCAATGTTTTTCTAACACAAATGTGGTGATTTTGGTACTTACTTAAATCCCGCATCAGGTATTCACAGTTTGGGAGGCAACAAAATATGAGCTGCGGCTTTGTTGACATTTTGAGAATGATCTTTCCAACACGTGGTTTGCTGTGTACAGTGTGAAGAATTATCAGTCTGTAAACAGTCCATATGTTCAATATCATAATTATCAGAATTTTAGTTATGAAAGATTCAATATGAATATATTCCCATGTGCTTTTGAGTAAACTCACACCAGTTAGACTAACATTTAGTCCAAGAAATAAAATCTCCTTTAACAATACATAAATATACCTGAAGAGCAGTTGAACGGCGAAAGATATTGTGTTGATAAAAGGAGTTTTGACAAGCACGAATATCTGGACTCTGTTTTATATATATTTAATACTTATACACCTGCATCACTTCGGGATTTCCTCCCACATTAAGCTTACACGCCGCGATATAACTGGAATACTGTTAAAAGCGGCGTTAAACCTGAATATGGTCATGAAAGGAAATGGCACACATCTCATTGGTTGGGTTTGTATTTCTCTAAGTCATGTTAATGTTTAATCCGGGTTGTCTTTTCGACTTTGAGACACTGTCATGAAGGTCCTGGTAGCCCTGTTCACATGCATAGTCTGCAGATAAGAATAAGAGTGAGTGTGAGTGAGTGAGTTGGGTAAAAACGCCGCTTTTAACACTATTCCAGCTATATGACGGCGTGCCAGCTTAATGTGGGAGGAAAGCCCGAAGTGATGCAGGTCTCAGACGTTTACCACGTTGGTGAAACCCACGAGCACGGTAGTATGCTGACAAAACTACAAATATAATCGGGGCGAACCGGTATTCGAACCCACAATCATAGGTTTCTGGCGTGCCCAAAGGGACGCAACTCTGCGCAGCGAATCTCGGCGCCTTGGACGACTTGGCCACCCGTGCCCCTAGTATAAGAACAAAATAAGAATAATAGTACAGACGTCCTACCTCGTTATAATGCCGTGTGGCTTTTTTCACATAGCGGGTTTCTGCAGTCCAAAATTCCCTGGTCATAATGTCAATATAACGTAAAATTCAAATGGAACCCAGAACAGTCCTGAATTTTAGGCTGAGACAATCTAGACTTGCTAGTCATTCTAAACTTGAGTTGGACTCCATTTAAAATATATTTTCTAGGACATGGGAGACAGACTAACAACCAGAATTAGAAGCCTCAGGTTTAGTTTCCCGTTACATATATACCCTGAACCTGGAGTTTAAGGAGGAGTGTGGATGACTCCATGTAACATGGCTGTACTGATGTGTACTTATCGTCTTCAGTTGATATTGTGTACATAGGCATATCTGCAGTACGTTTTCAAAAGTTGGTGGTTTTGGCTTTGGTTTGGAATGTTCCCCGAGAATCCCCAAAGGCTGTTTGTACAGTGGTGCTTTTGAAACATGTATTTATTTGAGACATGTATATCCTGTGTATAGTATGTCGTTCATATATGCTAATACATTAATTTCTTCGAATGTTTTTCTTTGGTCGTTGCGTCGTTATGGCTTGTACATGATAATGTATATACATAGATATGTGACAGTATATTGATATATATTAACGATATATTTATATAGATCATGAACGGTGTTGTTAAGAATAGGAATGAGTATCCTCGTATATTTCGTCAGATGGCTGTGTGTATAATTACCCAGGAAACATGTACTTGGATAAATACACGATACATGAAAACTGCCAGCAAAAGAAGGTATCCACTTGAAAATGGGTTTTGACATAAAAACTACAAACGTTATCAAAACGTTACCAGACTGAAGGCAAACCCTGTAAACCTAAGGTCCAAAACACAACTATAATGCCCGTATCAAATACATCACCATCGAGTTACCATTTCTTGTTTGTCTCATTCTTGCTAGCACCAAATATGGGTGTATACTTTCTTTTGTCCGGCAGTTTATATTTACCATTATTAATATAGATTTGAATAATTCGTGGATACATATTCTTCCTTGTCGCATTCACCCTGATAATAATATATGAACACTGAAACAATTTCTGTATATATTAAGACCACACTATTTGATTGTATTAAGATGAATGCAATAAACCAGAGGGATGTTAGATATTGACGTAAACACGTGACGCTATCGGCGTACTAAATGTGACGCTACTTACGTAAAACGTGACGCGACGTGCTAAATGTGACGCTATTGACGTAAAGGCATGTAGCTTGCGACGTACTAAACGTGACGCTCCTTACGTTCAAACGTGACGCTTGCGACGTACTAAACGTGACGCTATTGACGTAAAAACATCACGCTTGCGACCTACTTAACGTGACGCTTGCAACGTGCTAAACGTGACGCTATTGACGTAAAAACATCACGCTTGCGACGTACTTAACGTGACGCTTGCAACGTGCTAAACGTGACGCTATTGACGTAAAAACATCACGCTTGCGACGTACTTAACGTGACGCTTGCGACGTACTAAACGTGACGCTCCTGACGTAAAAACGTGACGCTTGCGACGTACTAAACGTGACGCTACTGACGTAAACACGTGACGCTATTGACGTAACAACATCACGCTTCCGACGTACTTAACGTGACGCTTGCGACGTACTAAACGTGACACTCCTGACGTAAAAACGTGACGCTTGCGACGTACTAAACGTGACGCTACTGACGTAAACACGTGACGCTTGCGACGTAACGACATCACGCTTCCGACGTACTTAACGTGACGCTTGCGAAGTACTAAACGTGACGCTTACGGCATACTAAACGCGATGTTACTGACGTAAAAACGTGACGCTTGCGATGTACGACACGTAAAGCCGGTAACGGCATGGTGATAAAACATGAATGACTTCTTCCCAAAGAGTATGACAAATTATCCTGTGTCATATACAAGTGTACACATGTTTTGTTTGACTTTTTTTTAAATGGACTTTTCTCGTTCGCGATCTGAAACAGTATGATCACTGAAGTAATTAAAATGACACACAGGTTTACTGAAGAGAGTATCATAAATATAATAATGAATGATGAGATATGAGTTATTACTTATTGTAACATAAATGTTTGGCCAGTTTCTTATTTCTATAATCTATTTTTATGTTCAATTCAGAAACAATCAGGGAATAGAATGCAACACTCAGATGTGGAATAATCTTTTGAATGCATGTCACATTGCCATTCTATTTGACCACGCCTTTAAGCACTTCGGATATGCCTAATTCACTTATATCGAATACTTACCCAGGTCGAAGTTGTCTGTAGTCCCTGGCAGTAGTTATTAATGCCTTTGTTTATATGAATATGGAACGTTCGGATGTGTCGAACAAGAGGAGAATGTCCCTTAGATGCGGTATATCAGGGTTGACATTTATTCAGAACATGTTACTTATTTGGTTGTTAAATGACCTGTGATCAATGTAGTATATTTCCATTTACACAAACATGTACATATGTTCAAAGTGCACTTATCCTCCCTCGCATAGAATTGCAAAAATCTTCAGTTTCTCCTTTATTATAAATGTGTAATACAACTCGTGTCCAACTCCAAGAGAAAAACAAAGCGACTGTAAATGGTTGCATGACTGTATCATTTATTTTTCATAATAATTCAGTCTCTCTTCGATGTATGAAAGATGTTTAGCATAACGAGTCAGTATGTATAGGTTTCTTGTAATGCAGCTGTTTATAATATTTTGAAACCTCATATCTCGAACTCTCCAGAATGTGCCATTAAGAGCGATGTTGTCTTATTACCATGGCACAATCATCATCAGCTATGAAACACCCAACTGTGGATACCGCTATTTATGTGCCGTTGTTCCGGAGACTTGGAGTTAAGAGGTTTCATGGTTACTGTTTGTCTCGAAACATTGTTAACTGAAAGTTAACATCTGGTTTTTTTCCACGTGTGAGTTGACAAGAATGGAGTGTATGTATGAGAAACAGTGTTGTGTAAATATGTCAATTTGTGTGACATCACCAAGCCTTGTTGCCATTCAATTGGCTCTAGATTTGTATATGTTTTATATCCATGAAAACTACATTTGCACCAGTTTTATAAAGGTATTGAAAAAACGATATTTTTACTCGGTTGTGTCGAAGAAGTAGTGGAAATGATTTAGATCAAGACCTATACATTTCAAGTCTGCAACCCCGATGCAAAACTCGAAATCTTGATGTTTTGAAACACACAATGTCACCCTCCCCCCAAAACCCCCAAAGAACAAAACACAAAACAAACAACAACAACAACAACAACAACAACAACAAAACAACAACACCTGACTGTATTTAGATCTAGGGTTTGTTTTCAAAATATGCTATATTTCCAGCAATGACAAAACCTTATTGGAGATTACCCAGTTTAACCCGCGAATAAAGTAATTCAGCAGTTACAGTGATTACACCAGTTGAGAAGTTACCACATTCCTAACTACCAACACCACCCCAAATTCTTCCTGAATCCTAATTGGTGAAATCGATCCATGTCGATTCTCGACAGAAGGTCCAAGTTTGAATTACCCGAAAACCTACCATTTCATATACGACAAAGCAGGTAAGACAAGAAAATCTACATTTACATATACGACAGAGCAGGTAAGACAAGAAAACCTACATTTACATATACGACAAAGCAGGTAAGACAAGAAAACCTACATTTACATATAGGACAAAGAAGGTAAGACAAGAATACCTACATTTACATATAGGACAAAGAAGGTAAGACAAGAATACCTACATTTACATATAGGACAAAGAAGGTAAGACAAGAATACCTACATTTACATATACGACAAAGCAGGTAAGACAAGAATACCTACATTTACATATAGGACAAAGCAGGTAAGACAAGAAAACCTACATTTACATATAGGACAAAGAAGGTAAGACAAGAATACCTACATTTACATATAGGACAAAGCAGGTAAGACAAGAAAACCTACATTTACATATAGGACAAAGAAGGTAAGACAAGAATACCTACATTTACATATAGGACAAAGAAGGTAAGACAAGAAAACCTACATTTACATATACGACAAAGCAGGTAAGACAAGAAAACCTACATTTACATATAGGACAAAGAAGGTAAGACAAGAATACCTACATTTACATATAGAACAAAGAAGGTAAGACAAGAAAACCTACATTTACATATACGACAAAGCAGGTAAGACAAGAAAACCTACATTTACATATAGGACAAAGAAGGTAAGACAAGAATACCTACATTTACATATAGGACAGAGCAGGTAAGACAAGAATACCTACATTTACATATACGACAAAGCAGGTAAGACAAGAATACCTACATTTACATTTACGACAGAGCAGGTAAGACAAGAATACCTACATTTACATGTACCACACAGTCAATATTGCAGCAATGGTCTTACGAGAAATCAGAATGCAAAACTTGGTATGTTTAATAATATAAATTGACAATTATCCTGTCTCGTTGCTCTACCCACGCTTGCTGTCCTGTCCGAGTCTATGCACCAGTCGAACCCTTACTGGAATATTTTCAAGATGCACTTAAATCCTCTTGCAAAGAGAAGAATACACGAAAACACCCAAACATCTTCCTTTTCCATTGTTTGGACCTAAATGGATGTTCTGGGAAAACCACATACCATCCCATTCTGTAGGAGAGTTTACTCTGTTATACCCTTTTTGTTTTTCTAAAAAATAAAGTTTTGTATACATTGCGGTTATCGTTTGTTTTCATTCAGAAGGATCAAACAAGTTTATGAGTATATTACGGGCGCTTCAATCACCTTATCTCGACCTCGCATCTTCAAAAACCGTTCGTGGCCAACACGTGTCATTCTGGGACAAGCCAAATAGCGACTCGTGCCACTCTCGTGGGCAGTTTTGCGACTGGGTTCTGTCTAAGCGCAAACAGGCATAGGCATATATATTCCAGATACTATTTAAATGGTTTTACATACGCATTCGTCCGTACTTTGGGTATATTTTGAAGATGCACATCTTCCCGGGGCAAGGGAGTTAACTGACTATAAAAGTCCAGTTCCGACCTTTGCCGAACTAGGCTGCAATTGTGGAGTTACTTTTTCCTGGACTAAGGAGTCTATGCATATTCCAATCAAAATCGCGTAACGAACCAGACATCCGGTTCGTATAACATGGATTTCAGCGTGCATATTTCGTCGACTGCAGGATTTGCAAAGCACGTGTACCGCCAGCTGGGCGTCGACAGTTATTTTGCAAATTCTTTCATGTTTTTAATCAAGGTTCTCAAGTTATTTGATGCTCTTCGCGGGGTAAGACACGTTTTATTACAATACAGATCTTGATTAACGAGCAGATCGCCGTCGACTGGGCGCCGCCTTTTTATTTGAAGAAAATGCAAGTGATATGAGAGATGGAATCTGATTGGTCAGTAGGAGGAGAATAGAAGGGACATAACTCGTAATAGCCACTGGAGGCGCTACGATCGAACCTGGAAGTTGGGCAAGGGTTGAAACTGGACTTGCCTAGGGAAGATGTAACATGCAAGTCATATTTAAAATCAAAAGTTATTCATTAGGCAATATTTGACCGAAGTACTTTAAGTACTTCTCATTTTCCCACAGAACATTCATCGACAGGGTCACGAGTCTCCTTGCAGGTTACGGAAAGAGGCGAGTGGTGACGAATGCTTTAAAAACTCTATGATGACATGTACAGTTCATCCAGTCGACCCAGCCCAGTCTCATTAAAATCAGACCTTAGTTCTCGTTACCGCTATAAACAATGTTTATAAACTAAGATTATGATTTTAATTAGATTGGGCTCAGCCCTGTATACACGTACGTAACCTCGGACAGTACTGACCGCCTCCGTGGTCTAGTGATAGAGCGTCCGCCCGGAGAGCGGAAGGTCCGAGGTTCGATCCCCGTCCGAGTCATACCAAAAGACGTAAAAAGATGGTACTTGTTGTTACCCTGTCTGGCGCTAAAACAAGGACTGGTCGGCTCGGAGTCAGTATACCGTGTCTGAGTGTGGTATTCATGTTAAACTGCGGCATGGTATCTCAGTGAGCTAGCACTATAAATCGGCATCAGTCCGGACTAGTACAAGTGAGCGAGTGAGTGAGTATTGCTTAACGCCGCATCAGCAATTTTGCAGCTATTCGCGGCGACCGGACTAGTACAAGCAGCCACAAAAACACACACACGTACATGCACGTCGCTATATAAGTGCAATAATCTTGGACGCGACGTTAAACCTCATTTCACCTCACCTCGGACAGTCCTGCGAAAAATAGTACTGTTCCAGTGAAATTCGAAGAATATGTGCCGACCCAGAAGAATCTGTTATAAAACTGTTGAGTTCCTCGCCCACTGTCTAACAAACCTGTGCCCAGCAAGTATTAGGGTAACGGAGTTTGCAGCACAAACATTTGGAATTGAAATGATTGATGCACGTGTTACGTGTTGATTCCCAAATCAATAAATAACCAGTCAAGATCAATGAATAATTGACAGGCAATGCAAAGGCCATACAAATGGTAGCAAGATACAAGAATATTTATTTAAGGTCGTTTTTTGTTGTTGTTGTTGTTGTTTTGTTTTGCGGTTGTTGTTGTTGTTGTTGTTGTTGTTTTGTTTGTTTGTTGTTGTTGTTTGTTGTTGGGTTTTTTGGGGGTTTTTTTTTGGGGGGGGGGGTCAGTATCCAGTCCGCACTGGACACGTTGATAAGACGCGAGGCAGGCCCTAGAAGGAGGTTCTAGTGCGGCCAACCTTCCAGACACTTCGCGAACATCGAACGTCTGTCATCTCAAATACGGCGAGGCATCGAGAATTGTCCGAAACCTTTTGTGAAATATCGGAACTAACATGACACAACTTACTCTATCTCCGAGATCCCCTGGCACCGGATACCGTCTCTACATATAGTTTAACCGGCGTGGATGTCTGGAGCGCTTGCCATACGGAGAAAGTATGTGTTTCAGAAAGTGCTGATAATCAATGTCCTGCCAAGTGGCCAATCTGCGCCGTCGTCAAGAGAGAATAGGAGGACAAGACAGAATAAACAAACCTGAATTACCAAAAAGACGTTAAAAGATGGTACTTGTTGTTACCCTGTCTGGCGCTCGGCATAAAGGGGCTAAAACAAGGACTGGTCGGCTCGGAGTCAGTGGTGTATTCACGTTAAACTGCGGCATGGTATCTCAATGAGCTAGCGCGATAAATCGGCATCAGTCCGGACTGTTACAAGCAGTCACACATACACACATACATGCATGCACATCGCTATATAAGTGCAATAATCTTGGACGCGACGCTAAACCCAATTTCACCTACCCATACTAATTTGGGCTGTTGACATTAAAATTTTGTCCAAATTTGCAGAAGTGTGTTTGTGGCAGCTTGTACCAGTCTAGACTGATGCCTGCTTTACATTGCTAGCCCCGATGGTCACTGTACACAGTTGTGTTGCGCCATACCCGTGCTCGTGGCTTTCATCAATATGGTAAACGTCTGAGACCGGCATCACTTCGGGCATTCCTCCCACATGATGCTGACACGCCTTGATATGACTGGAGTACTGTTCAAAGCAGTATTACAACTATCTCACTCACTCAATCACCCATGAACATATACTCCTCACAAAAAGTTAAGCAAAAAGTATTATTTTCCGCGCAACATTCTCATCAGTGTTGAATGCCATCCAAAGAGAACAAATTCAGGCAGGAGAATTACCTACGAATACTCGACTTAAAGCCTTTTCCATGTAGATTTTCCTGATAACACTGATAACATCGCCTGAACACAACCACCCTCAGAACACACATGCAAAATGCACGACATGCATGTTTTACACACTTCACCCATGCATCCTGATTGCTTAAAAACTGCCTGCAAGGGCAATTTGTCGACATTAACACTTTAGACATGGCTAGGCGTCACTTAACGCCAACTGAGGTTGCTCAGATTGTTGGAATGGTACAGGGGGTCTCGCCCAAACTGCTGTTGCCAATCATTTTAATGTTCACCGCAGTGTCATCTCAAGAGCGATAACTCGATACCATCAAACTGGACTGATGACAGAGAGACCACGCACAGGTCGTCCAAGGGTGATAACTCCTGGTGAGGACCGGTATTTAGCCACCCTAGCCCGGAAAAACAGGTTTACTTCGGCCAGATCTCTCCAGAATGACCTTCAGAGAGTTGCAGGAAACAGAGTCTCAACACAGACAGTAAGAAGCAGACTTCACGCTCAGGATCTGAGGTCCAGACGACCAGTACGACGTATTCCACTGCCTTTACACCATCGACAACAGAGACTTGCTTGGGCCAATCAACGCCGTAACTGGAGGGTCAATCGCTGGCGTGACGTTCTCTTCACAGACGAGTCAAGATTCTGCCTTGACTTCAACGATGGTAGGGCACGTGTGTGGAGAAACCGTAATGAACGATACGCCAACTGTACAATTGCTGAACACGACCAGTACGGAGGTGGAAGTTTGATGATCTGGGCTGGCATCAGGGTTGGACACAGAACTGATCTTGTGGTCATCAGACGTGGTACCATGACTGGAGTACGGTACAGGGACGAGATTGTCACACCTGTGATCATTCCCCTGGCACAACACGCAGGTCCTAACTTCATCTTTATGGATGATAATGCTCGTCCCCATCGAGCAAGAGTCACTGATCTTCTTCAGACCAACAACATCACGCATATGGACTGGCCTGCAAGGTCTCCAGATCTTAATCCCATTGAACATGCATGGGACATTCTTGGAAAGCGTGTTTATGGTCTTCAGGTTCGTCCTCAGAATCTGGATCAACTTGAACAGGCCTTAAGGAGAGAATGGCAGAACATTCCACAACAGACACTTGATTGGCTTATCTGTTCAATGCCAAGACGTAGAAGCTTGCATTCAAGCCAATGGTGGACATACACGTTACTGAACATTGGATCATTGTTTCAAAATGACTTAAACTCAAATTTAAACATTTTCATCTTTCAGTGCAGCACATTTTGCACGACTGTTTTCATGATACTGTTTTTGATCATTTGTAAACCTGTAAGGCATTAACGTTTTTCAGTTCCCTTTGAGGACAATGTGTTTGTGCTCTTTCTTTGTATTGCTTTAGTCAGATTTTAGGTATTGGAATATATGAGCATGGACTGACACATAATAGATTTGTTGCTTAACTTTTTGTGAGGAGTATATATGGCTGCTGTGTTGTTATACCGATGCATGTCTACTTTTGACAGCTTCTGAAATGAAGCACTATAACTCACTCACTCACCCGCCCACTCATTCATTCACTCACTCACTCACTCACTCACTCTCTCACCCACCCACCCACCCACTCAATCATTAACTCACAAACCCTACACTTATCTGACGTCACAGCAACCATGAACGATTTTGGTGATGTAATCTGCTCGCTCACTGGTGTGAGTACTCCCTGGTTTCCCTGTCGTTCGAACCAGGCCATCGATTGTTTCGTTGGAAAAAAGTAGCGACTACAGAAAGTAGCCTCTGTCGTCACAGGTGATGGAGGAGCCAAGTGTACACAAACACATGAATACGTGGATCGATGCCCATGATGTCAATCACTGGATTGTCTGGTCCAGACTCGATTGTTTACAGACCGCCGTCAAATAGCAGGAATATTGCTGAGTGCGACGTTAAACAACAAACAAACACACACTTAATTTTACTTTAAGTCTAATTTGGCTGAGAGAAGTTGAAAAGTTTGATATTTGGACATCCCAAACAAATGTCTCAAGTTCGTGAGTGGTGGATTAACTGGAAGACAAAATAATCTTTTCAGGCTATTTACAGCTTAAGTCAACAAATAGCAGCTGAAATCATCGGACCTTTACCCTGAAAATGAATGTCATCTTCATCTCTGGTCCAAAACTTGATTGAAAAAACAATTTTACATACACAAGCGCTTATAGCTTATTCAGCTTATGAATCATTGTTTAGTAGGATTTGCTTGACAAAGGAATCTGTTTGCGGTGTCAACAGTTCATTGTTAAAAAAAATATAAATTCCTGTTCATGCAAACATTTTACCATGTTGAGGCCTAGTTCCCTCAGTAGTTAAGTATGTGTCAATGAATTGATGAACCTTTCCCAATAGAATGCACAGCAACCTATTTTTCTTTCAGTGGGGTAGCCAGTGGTTACAGCTATATAATGCATCACAGCAAAGTGTGTGAGGTCCATTTCTGATGTCCCCCGCCGTGATATTGCTGGAACATTGCTAAAAGCGGCGTAAAACCATACTCACTCTGTGCTGTTACAGCCTAACACTTTTCCGCAATTTATGCTCCCTGACTGTCGGAACTCTCCTGTGCGCGAGTCAAATTTGTCGTTGCGTAAAGGTAAGCGAGACAAACCACGCCGTTCGCTCTCGCAATTAGGAAAATTAGGTTTTGACCACTTGTGACACACCACAGTGTGAGTATTGGCAGTATATTTATGATAGTATGGTTAAAATTGTTTGTGTACAGTTTAATTGGGCTGTCATAGGATGATATGTCGGGAATTCGCTTTGACCAGCCTTGTAATGTGACTAAGTTTTCGCGCGTTTTTTGAATATGCTGACGCATTCAATTTATGTGTTTGATTTCCCTTGTAATTTATTGTCACTTAAGGTTATATGTAAAAGGATATTTCTTATTTGTGTCTTTAAACTCTGTTTTAAGGCATTTTGGACTAAAAGTTGTTATTTTTGTTGTATAGCAAATTACCGTAATTATCTTAAAATGTGGAAACTTTTTGTTAAATACATGATATTATATGCTAGCGACCAGGTTAAGTAATCATTTCTGTTTGTATTTCTTACAGCCTTTTACGCTTTATGAGAACCTCCATTTACAGAAGAAACACCTTCAAATCTGATGACACTTGTACCATCATTTCTTGAATGGAAGAGGTTTGGTTTGACTTGTAGCTCGCAAGGGGGATGCAAGAACACACTCACTCCCTCCAGGTGTGTCCCCATCACAATATTGCTGGAATATTACAAAAGTCATAATCACTCTCACTTTTAATGTAGATAGGTGCTTTTGAAATGTAAATCATTTTACTATATGAGAAAAAGTTGTTGTTTTTTAAATAGAACCATGGACATCCTAAAGCATGTGTGTATACAAGGAGCAAGCAAGACTCCATCACTCTGTTGCAGATGTGACAAGATTTAAATCCTGGGACAGCAGAACATGTCAAAGTTCAAGGAATCGTCTGAGATTGATTCCTGCAGCGCTTCACCACCCACCTTACAGCATGATTCTCTGTGGATCCGGGTAATATAGGGACGCTTCACTGTGGATCCGGGTAATATAGGGAGACTCACTGTGGATGGGGTTAATATAGGGAGGCTTCACCGTTGATCGAGGTAATAAAGAGAGGCTTCACTGTGGATCAGGGTAATATAGAGAGGCTTCACTGTGGAGTGAGGTAATGTATGGAGGCTTAGCTGTAGATTGGGGTAATATAGGGAGGCTTCATTATGGATCTGGGTAATATGGAGAGGCTTTACTGTGGATCTGGGTAATATAGGGAGGCTTCACTGTGGAGCCGGGTAATATAGGGAGGCTTCACTGTGGATCTGGGTAATATAGGAAGGCTTCACTGTGGATCAGGGTAATATAGGGAGGCTTCACTGTGGATCTGGGTAATATAGGGAGGCTTCACTGTGGATGGGGTTAATATAGGGAGGCTTCACTGTGGATCGGGGTAATATAGGGAGGCTTCACTGTTGATCAGGGTAATATAAGGAGGCTTAAACGTTGACCAGTGTGATATAGATAGGCTTCACTGTGGATCAGGGTAATATAGGGAGGCTTCACTGTTGATTGAGGTAATGTAGGGAGGCTTAGCTGTAGATTGGGGTAATATAGAGAGGCTAGAGTGTTAAATGGGGGTAATGTAGGGGACTTCACTGTGGATCGAGGTAACATAGGGAGGCTTCACTGTGGATGGGGGTAATATGGGGGGGCTTCACTTTCGATCGAGGGAATATAGGGAGGCCTCACTGTGGATAGAGGGAATATAGGGAGGCTTCACTGTGGATTGAGGGATTATAGGGAGGCTTCACTGTGGATGGGGGTAATATAGGGAGGCTTCACTGTGGATTGAGGGAATATAGGGAGGCTTCACTGTGGATGGAGGGAATATAGGGAGGCTTCACTGTGGATAGGAGCAATATAGGGCTGTCCAGTTTCAACATGCTACAACACATGTATCTTGTAACTGACACTTTCCTACAGTTCGTGGTTTACCTGTGGTTTGCTTCTTGCATTCAAAGTACTTTTTCTCCTTCCTACGATGGAGGGAGTGCTTATTATACATATGTTTGTGCAATAACATACATGTTTGTACATGAACAAAATGCAAAATTGATGAAGGTGACTTTTTGTCATGTTTGTTTCTTCACGTGGTTTCTTCTTGTTACAATCCGACATTTTGAATTGCTAATGTGTTTTCAGTGCTTGGTACTATTATGTGTAATTACCCCAAGCTTCTAAATTGGCTTTTAAGTGTTATACCCCCATCAAGAGTTTACAGGTCGAGGCAGGACGCATGAATGTGACTTCCGTAGCAGTACCTTTGGCACGCCTAGAGGATGTGTTCTCCGCTATTCGCTATGTTGAGCTGGGTAATACTGTTCTCCTAAAATGTAAGAATTACCCGGCCGTCTCTGTCTAACCAGGCGCTGAGCGCAGTATTATTGTCTATCTACTGATGAGTGCGGAGACACCTCAGGGTTCCTCAACAAGACAGGCACCTTTCGTGTGCCTGCTATGATGCCCATGTCTTTGTGTGCCTTTTTGATATCTTCACCTTCGGGTGCCTGTATGATGACTGTGCCTCCAGGCGATACCTGCTTTGCCTGGCGCCTCAACGGTGGCTACGCCTTCAGGGTTCCCCATGGCGCCTACGCTAACCTGCCCACATGACCAGTTGCTTAATGAATTTCCGTTCCTGCCAGTGCCTACCATGTACCCACTAAGGCATAGTTTTTGCAGTACATGGCATGGGCTCCTAGCAAAGGCAGGATGAAATCATCGTATTGTATTAGTTAGTGGTGTAACGATACATCAAACTATCGATTGATTGTGATTGCTTGTCTCACGATAGTACACTATCGATTGCAACTTGAAACAATCGATACTATTGGCCATAGTTTGTCTAACTATTGATAGTTTCTATAGGTAATTTGTTTGGTACATTAACTTTCTTAAAAAACATAGAAACAACTCCTATGATCATCTAACCTCTGTCGTGCTTTCGTTTGGATTGCACTACTTTGTCTGCTTGATTTAGAATTACGTCCCTTAGCTACTCGTCGCTAGGCAACATTGACAAGATGGCGGACGCCACATGTCAGTTTTTGTCAACTTTGTTTCCTAATTGATATGTTGAATCAGTGAATGCCAATGTGACAATTAAAGAGTTTGACAGTTTGTCTAGTCATATACTAGTCATTCAATCACATTCATTCACATTGGTGCTAAAACACTGCAGTAACCTAAGACTTTACCAGTTACATGAAGTGAAATTTTGTTTTAAAATGTTTTTGAGAGGTCAATTTGAACTTGTTTTCTTCTCATTGCTTGTTTTCTTTAAAAATAGTATCAGAAAGTTATAATTATTTTGATGGTGTCAGTCAAAATGCTGAAATATATGCTGCTAAATCCTGCTATAATTGGGCCACTATTGCAATAGTATCGCAATAGTCAAATATGCCTCTATAGTCACCCCTAGTATTAGTCTTGCCGTGGCGAGTCCCAGGGCAGGAGTGGGGACAGTAGGGATAGACTATGTACCTTTGGACTCTCACGACCGGGTCCTACCACCCCCAAGCTTCGAAATCGTCGACATCCGAGTAGGTGGAAGACTGATTTCCCTTTGCAGATTGGGATCACCACGCCAATTCCAAACTTAAAACATGATGGTCTCTCCTTGACCAGGCAGCGGATCCACCAGTGACTGTAACATTTCCTCCAGGGTCCTACCCCATGATGCAGGTCCCGCTTCTGATGTCTAACACTGACATCAGGTTGAAAAAGAGAGTCTTGGAGACTGGGCACACCCCAGCCTCAACAACTCATGGTCCAGTCCATGGTGACCACTACCTGTGGCTGGTTTTACCCTGTGGTCTTCAGTGGCTCCAGGTCTATTGACCCGCCTCACCAAGCTTGTAGCTGTTACTGTCACCTGAGGGACATTCCGTTGAGTTGTACTTAGGCGTCTGTCGATGAAACCACCTGGACATGACGACCTTGCGCTTTCACCGGGACTTTACCAAAGGTTTAACTGGAATGTTTGTTATTCTAACCCGGGTCTTCAACTGAAATGGATGGTGGACAAGGTATATATGCCCTCTATTGTAGCAGCTTTTATTTTATCGGAAGCCTGGATCTTCTAACAGGGCCAACAGGTTCAAGACTGAATGGATCAACTGGAATGGATGGTGGTCAAGACAAGGTGGATATACCCTCTATCATAGTGGCTCCTGTCAGAAGCCTGGATCTCCTAATAGCGCCAACAAGTTCGAGATTCTCCATCGGTCACCTGCCCATCAGCTACGTCACACTGCCAGTGACAGGTGTCCCTGGGATTACGGGATTACTCACATCGGCCCAGGACAAATAGTTCCTGGTGCCTTACTGCAGACATCAGGATCCATGCATATCCTTGGCTCATCACAGCGTGATGGACGTCTTAGGAATTGTTGATCAATAACCAGAAGAATGTAGTTATTATCTTTTCCCTTTCTTTAAGAAAAGTCAGGTTGCCTGTCAGAATTGTATTTTGTTTCTCCAAAAGCAGAACTGTCGAAACATAAATTTTCATGAAAACTTTGTGTAAAAATATTTCATACAACCTGTAGTGCATATATTTTTATTTAGTTTTTGTGTCCCGACTTTATAGACATGTGTTGCAATTTTGGTAAAATGTGTGACGAAACCACAAACTAGTTTGGATAAGAAAAAATTGTGTGGCAGATTGTGGTTAGGTTTTTGGTGTCAAGACTGGGAACAGGTCTACCGGAAGTATAGCAAGATGTGTTTTGTATATATCCTTGGAAATTTTGGAATCTCAATTTTCCAAAACCACTGTTGCCGGACATTAAAGTGTCAGGCAACATGTCTTTTTGGGGGGTGTCTATGGTTACCATGCTATTTTGGAAAGAGCTCGATCACTACATATAAATGGACAGCTCCTTCACCTCGAATAGATTTTTTATTAAATGTTTGTGTTCCTTGCACTGCATCTTCGATCCATGTGAAGAAACAAGGTCAGGGTCACAGCTATCCAGCTTTTACCAGGTATTTGGTATGAGGTTTCTACTTTCTTTAGAAGAAATTTTTTGGTGGGATGCATGCCATTGTTGGCGTTTCTTGCTTTTTCAAGTCTGGCACAAAATGACACAAGGTCCTTATTCTGGGTAAATGTTGCTCTTCAAGGATGTCCGAGTGTTTGTAATCACTTTTGTTGCTTACCTGGACTAAGAACATTGAAAATTCTCACTTATTTTCGTTTATTAATAAAAACTGAAAGACGAGCATCTGTTCCTACTTTTTGAAATCCAGTGCTGCCAAGAGGACAAGTAAAGGAAAATATGATTTTGGCGGCGTTTCAAAGAGGACCTGCACTGATTTCCCATCAGTTCTTAAATCGAAGAGGTCTACAAATGAGCCTAAGGTACAGATTATTATGCATCTTTGAGGCGATTAAAGGGATTTGAGTTCATGCTCGGTGGATGCATGCCATCGTATCCCAATTGCGTAGATCATGTCATAGCTGGAAAATGGCTGAGTTTGACATTGGAGATGATAAAAAAGACCGCAAAAGCAATTTCAAGCTAGCAATTATCATTGGATAACCCATGTCTATTTGTGTTGTGATCTAGTACTGGCAGTTCAATTTAGATTCTCTTCCTTCATTCTGAAGCACTGGTGGTATTTGTGTTCAGTGTCACTGAGGTTATTTGGATGCTATGAACTTTCCAAAATAACCCCCAAAAGACACTGATTGCTAGCTGGAAATTGCTTTTGCGGGCTTTCATCACACAACATCTGGAATGCCAAACTAGCAATATTCCAACTATGACGGCATCAGACAGTTATTGATATGACATTATCTACGCAATTGGAATACGATGACATGCATCAACCGAGCATGAACACACGATCCCTTCAGTCGCCTCTTACGACAAGCTGCAGACCAATTCTTACCCGAGTCCCAAAGTAAGGTAGTGAAATGGATAACAAAGAAAACTGGTGGCTGGCACACAACATTTATTCCGCTCAACTCGATAATACAATGACATGCATCAACCAAGTCAGCGAGCCTGATCCCATGGATTGCTGAAGACCGAAGACGAGTAGAACTATGTAGACGAATTGATGGAGCTCTAAGACATTTACCACTTTGATGAAACCCTAGAGCACGGGTTGGTGCTGACAGACCTTGAAACAAAATCGGTACGAACCGGGATTCGAACTCACATAGGTTTCTCCTGTGCCCAACAGTTACGCTACATTACAACAACATACTTAATAATGGGACACGCTGTGCGTTGCACGGTCGAGATTTATTCCCGCAATTGCGTAAACATACATACATTTGATGTTCCTTACCTTAGATCTTACATACAATGAAACGTACACTATAAGAAACTGCAAACATCACTTAATCACATCATTAACAATACGCCCGAGAATATAACAAATCTGAATCTGTCCCCACTGTCACAAATCTGAAACATACAGACAACAGATTAAAACATTGAAAATGAAATACTTTTCACATAAAGAAATAAATTATTTTATTGTTCGTTACAATGGGAGACAATGCATATAAGTAATGTTCCCTCAGTCAAGTGTAAGACAGGATTGTTGCCTTTTCTTAACACATAACCAGACGCACATTTCCTGAGGTTTCTGAAATCTTACTGATCAGAATCTGTCGGAATACATGCAAGTTTTAGATATCGTTCCAAACATAATAAGCCAGGCTCCGTCTCTATATACATCTGTTTTAGACCTTCATGTCATGTGAGATTCACAAAATAAAATATATCCGGACGCAAAACCATACCTATATTTCTTGACAGTGGACTCTTTAGTCAGACAGTTAGCCAGCTGGCGAATAGGAACAGGAAGATGACCAAGTCCATTTTTATATGTACACTGGAACACATCTGTAACACTGAAAACATCAATCAGCGATAATCTACAAGAAGAGCAAGCATGTTAAATTGCAAATCTGTTTCACCAAACATTCCTCCTCGGATCCTACTAGCTGTATAAGACTCTGGAAGTAGGCAAATATATACAACATTTAACTTGCGGAATAAACGTTGAATTTGAATTTAATAAAGGCCAGAAACAAGCAGAATGCCACTCGGGGACGAAAAGTGTTCCCGTTGCACCACATTGCGCTAGATCCAGCTTATAGTTCCTTTCCAGTTCACAGTGAAGCAGTCCACAGCAGCACATCCAGGGTCGCTATAACGTGAATACCTCTTTGTGGGTGTTATAATAGGTCGCAAACCGATCAACATCATGAGGGCCCCACTTGGCATTCACATTTGGAAAAATGTTTTTAGCAATACCCCACTCATCATAGTCGACCATACGACTAAGGTAATCTGCTTTCTGGTTTCTGGTTCTCATTGCGAGGGATCCATTGTAAATGTAGATCAATACCATTCTTCACACATAAGTCAATTTTTTCTAAAGCAAGTGACTGTAAGTGGATCTTCATACACTCTTTCTCAATAATTGTTGCGGTCGGTCGGGTAGCCTAGTGGTTAAAGCGTTCGCTCGTCACGCCGAAGATCCGGGTTCGATTCCCGACATGGGTACAATGTGTGAAGCCCATTTCTGTTGAAGCCCATTTTCAGTGTCCCCCTGCTGGAATATAGCTAAAAGCGGCGTAAAACCATACTCACTCACTCAAAAATTATTGAAACATTTTGATTGTCACACCAGAGAATCAAGTGGTTCACAGACAGACTAGACCCCATAACACCATATGCACGGCTTTCAGCTCCCGCCACGTCGAGTTAAGCATTGCCTCGTCCCTTGACCACTGCCCATGGGAAGGGACATTAATCAATTCCACACAGTATCTACCGTAACCACTATCACTGGCATCTGAATATACTAGTTTCCTTGAAACTGTTGTATGAACTAGATATCTGGAACAATACTTATGTAAGCTTCATGACCAAAACTGCAACTACTTGAACTTGACAACACAATATAGTTATGCCTTGACGGGGATGCAACAGCATCATTACTCAGAGATCTTGTCATCATCTGAGAGACAGGACCCATCACAATTTTCATAGATATTATCTGACCAACGACAGAGGCTATGAATTTCACTGGGAAATATCTATGGTTAGATTGTAGTAACACTGTAATGCACTTCAATACCTTATCCCTTTTTCTGTCAGGAACACTCATGATGTTGTATCAACCTAACCACTCAATTGACTGAGACGGCAACCAAAAGGACTTCTACCTTAGGAACGAAACCTGATCCCAGTAGATCCTGCTTAACAGCGGCACCCGACGCGTATGCCTCGTCCCGTGAAGAGGTGAGGTGAAATTTGGTTTAAAGTCGCGTCCAAGATTACTGCACTTATATACCTCCATTTTTTAACCAACTGTCTTGTCTGATGTTAAACCAAAGGGAAGCGCAAGGAATTCGTAATAGTGAACGATTCCTGTTTGATCGGCCCATGAAAATCCGAGATAATCAGGATGCGGGGATAAATATCAATGTGGTGATAAGCAGAATGGATATCAAATTTTATGAGCCAGTCATTATCTCTGATATATTTTCAAAGCTATCTTACAATTCTCATATTTCACGTTGATTCTAGATCTTCACAGAATTAACAGTTATGTGTACAAACAATCTCTTCTTCACGAAGACTGAACTGATACGGACAGTCGACTGACGATAGTAGGAGGAGCATCACGCTCGCATATCAGACTTTTTTTCTCTAGCTCATCAAAAGCCTGTGTGACAAAGTCTTTGTGTTTGAAAGCTGATTGGTTATTTCTTACATACATAGGTGGTTGAAATATAAATGGGATCTTACCTTATACCCATTAGCAATCAAATCTACAACAAAATGTGAAGAACCAATATTTATCCAGAATTGCAAACTGCTCTTGAGACGCCCCCTAACCACAATTTTAGCTTACCTTGCTCATACTCATAATAGTCATCTGTAAGATTTTTAGAAAAATGCAAATCATCAACAACGCCATCATGACTGAAATACTCAACTGACAGGTCTTGCGAACTATATACTGCAAAACTGGACATTCACTGGGCAGACAGTTGTTTTGGGGACAGTCTCTTCTTAAGTGACCTTTGTCACGAAAAGGCTGGTTTGTGATTGGTTGAATATGTTGCACAGAAGAAGCGAGAAGAAAAGCACCTTGCACGGGCCGGGTAAAGGTTGCTGATCGCCTGGATGACCTACTTGGATACGGCGCTTGGCGTGAACGTTTCTGACGTAATTTCCGAACAGCTTTATTGTTAGCCCTCGTAATCTTCCTGTCGTCGTCCAAATCATCAGCAAGTTCATTGGAAACATAGTCTCCCATCCACCCTCGGAAGAATCTGCTATTTTTATAAGGTTATTGCGTTGCTGGAGCCTTGCAATCTGTGACGTGATATACGTTCCACAGTCCTCGAAACGTTGGTTTCGGATAGCTACCAGAACTTGATTAAGTGAGTCGGCCGTTTCTTCGTTGAAACTATGTTGGATTTTATTTCCTTCCCGACCCCACGAATAGTCTTTTTTCAACTTGCAGATTCTTTAAATCTTTAGTGGTCTGGCTGAATTCTTCCTTCAACGCTCCGATCATTAAGAGATAATTCAAACTGTGCATTTTTAGTTTCTAATTGCTGAAGTATAGCATCAAGTTTGGCGTCGGTATTCATGACTAGAATAATCTACTGGCCGTGCTTGCACTTAGAGCGAGAATGAACAATTCAAATCTTCGCAGCCCTTAAGTACACCAGTTTAGCGCCACCTAGCGGGACGAACTACTCACTTTCATCAACGCTACACGCGGTATATATATACCGATAATTACATTTAGTCACAGCACACCATACAGAATAAAATATGAGAAATAACCCATCGTGTGTATGGCATCGAGCGTTATGACGTCTGATACGCCAGGTATATAATTAGCAATGGTGACCCACCTGAGCGTAAAATAATATATATGTTACAAAGTAACATTACATAAACACGTTAAACAGGTATGATCCGCCATTCTTTATCAGCACAACACCAGATGGAGTGAGTGAGTGAGTTGGGGTTAACGCGGCTTTTAACATTATTCCAGTATCACAGCGTGTCAGGTTAATGTGGGAGGAAAGCCCGAAGTGATGCCGGTCTCCGACATTTACCATTTCGGTGAAACCCCCGAGCACGGGTATGTGATACTGACAAACATAGAAACATAATCGGGGCGAACTGGGATTCGAACCCATTATCATAGGTTTCAGGCGTGCTCGAGGGATGCAACTCTGCACAGCGAATCACGGCGCTTTATGCTCATGATATTAATCACTGGATTGTCTGGTCCAGACAATAATAATTTAGCATAAGACTGTTGACAAAGATAATATTGTCTGCCACAAGAAATACATTGTTATTTTAATGTTTTCACTTGCACCAAAGAGAGAATCCAATTAAAGTGCGACCCACGAGAGACTCCAATGAAAGTGCCAGTGTACCTTGTGTCACTCCTGAGTGAGTGAGTATGGCTTTACGCCGCTTTTAGCAATATTCCAGCAATATCACGGCGGGGGGACACCAGAAATGGGCTTCACACATTGTACCCATGTCAGGAATCGAACCCGGGTCTTCGGCCTGACGAACGAATGCTTTAACCACGAGGTTTTCCGACCGCCCCGGCAAATCAAGAAACACAATATGAGAAAGCAACCGCAATGGGACTGTTATATCTGAACTGAAATAAGATCTTAGGGGATTTCACATCACACCAGGAAGCTGAAAAAAAACCCACATATGGTTTACGGGTTTTCACACCACTCCAGGGACCAGACAGCACAAACATATATGGTTTACGGGTTTTCACACCACTCCAGGGACCAGACAAGACAATGATTTTGTGGTCTTCAGGGGTTTCCGCATGACACCAGGAAGCTGAAACTAAAAACACATATGGTTTACGGGTTTTCACACCACACCAGGGACCAGACAGCACAAACATATATGGTTTACGGGTTTTCACACCACTCCAGGCACCAGACAAAACAAAGATTTTGTGGTCTTCGGGGGTTTCCACATCATATCAGGAAGCTGAAACTAAAAACACATATGGTTTACGGGTTTTCACACCACACCAGGGACCAGACAGCACAAACATATATGGTTTACGGGTTTTCACACCACTCCAGGGACCAGACAAAACAAAGATTTTTTGGTCTTCGGGGGTTTCCGCATGACACAAGGAAGCTGAAACCAACAACACATATGGTTTACGGGTTTTCACACCACACCAGGGACCAGACAGCACAAACATATATGGTTTACGGGTTTTCACACCACTCCAGGGACCAGACAAAACAAAGATTTTGTGGTCTTCGGGGTTTCCACATCACACCAGGAAGCTGGACCCAAAAACACATATGGTTTATGGGTTTTCAAACCACACCAGGGACCAGACAGCGCAAACATATATGGTTTACGGGTTTTCACACCACTCCAGGGACCAGACAAAACAAAGATTTTGTGGTCTTTCGGGGTTTCTACATCACACCAGGAAGCTGAAACCAAAAACACATATGGTTTACGGGTTTTCACACCACTCCAGGGACCAGAAAAAAAAAGTTTTTTTGGTCTTCGGGGGTTTCCACATCAGGCCGTGATATTGCTGGAATATTGCTAAAAGCGGCATAAAACCATACTCACTCACTCACTCACTCAAACCAGGAAGCTGAAACCAACAACACATGTGGTTTACGGATTTTCACACCACACCAGGGACCAGACAGCACAAACATATATGGTTTACGGGTTTTCACACCACTCCAGGGACCAGACAAGACAAAGATTTTGTGGTCTTCAGGGGTTTCCGCATGACACCAGGAAGCTGAAACTAAAAACACATATGGTTTACGGGTTTTCACACCACACCAGGGACCAGACAGCACAAACATATATGGTTTACGGGTTTTCACACCACTCCAGGGACCAGACAAAACAAAGATTTTGTGGTCTTCGGGGGTTTCCACATCATATCAGGAAGCTGAAACTAAAACCACTAATGGTTTACAGGTTTTCACACCACACCAGGGACCAGACAGCACAAACATATATGGTTTACGGGTTTTCACACCACTCCAGGGACCAGACAAAACAAAGATTTTTTGGTCTTCGGGGGTTTCCGCATGACACCAGGAAGCTGAAACCAACAACACATATGGTTTATGGGTTTTCACACCACACCAGGGACCAGACAGCACAAACATAAATGGTTTACGGGTTTTCACACCACTCCAGGGACCAGACAAAACAAAGATTTTGTGGTCTTCGGGGTTTCCACATCACACAAGGAAGCTGGACCCAAAAACACATATGGTTTATGGGTTTTCAAACCACACCAGGGACCAGACAGCACAAACATATATGGTTTACGGGTTTTCACACCACTCCAGGGACCAGACAAAACAAAGATTTTGTGGTCTTTCGGGGTTTCCACATCACACCAGGAAGCTGAAACCAAAAACACATATGGTTTACGGGTTTTCACACCACTCCAGGGACCAGAAAAAAAAAGTTTTTTTGGTCTTCGGGGGTTTCCACATCAGGCCGTGATATTGCTGAAATATTGCTAAAAGCGGCATAAAACCATACTCACTCACTCACTCACTCAAACCAGGAAGCTGAAACCAACAACACATGTGGTTTACGGATTTTCACACCACACCAGGGACCAGACAGCACAAGCATAAATGGTTTACGGGTTTTCACACCACTCCAGGGACCAGACAAAACAAAGATTTCTTGGTCTTCGGGGGTTTCCACATCGCACCAGGAAGCTGAAACCAAAAACACTAATGGTTTACGGGTTTTCAGAACCCACCAGGGACCAGACAACACAAACATAAAAGGTTTACGGGTTTTCACACCATCTAGGGACCAGACAAAACAAAGATTTTGTGGTCTTCGGGGGTTTCCACATCACACTAGGAAGCTGAAACCAAAAACACATATGGTTTACGGGTTTTCACACCACACCAAGAACCAAACACCACAAACATAAATGGTTTACGGGTTTTCACACCACTCCAGGGACCAGAAAAAAAAGTTTTTTTGGTCTTCGGGGGTTTCCACATCATGCGGTGATATTGCTGGAACATTGCTAAAAGCGGCATAAAACCATACTCACTCACTCACTCACTCACTCAAACCAGGAACCTGAAACCAACAACACATGTGGTTTACGGATTTTCACACCACACCAGGGACCAGACAGCACAAACATATATGGTTTACGGGTTTTCACACCACTCCAGGGACCAGACAAAACAATGATTTTGTGGTCTTCGGGGATTTCCACATCACACCAGGAAGCTGAAACTAAAAACACATATGGTTTACGGGTTTTCACACCACACCAGGGACCAGACAGCACAAACATATATGGTTTACGTGTTTTCACACCACTCCAGGGACCAGACAAAACAATGATTTTGTGGTCTTCGGGGGTTTCCACGTCGCACCAGGAAGCTGAAACCAAAAAACACATATGGTTTACGGGTTTTCACACCACACCAGGGACCAGACAGAACAAACATATATGGTTTACGGGTTTTCACACCACACCAGGGACCAGACAGCACAAACATATATGGTTTACGGTTTTTTTTGCACCATTCCAGGGACCAGACAAAACAAAGATTTTGTGGTCTTTCGGGGTTTCCACATCACACCAGGAAGCTGAAACCAACAACACATATGGTTTACGGGTTTTCACACCACACCAGGGACCAGACAGCACAAACATATATGGTTTACGGGTTTTCACACCACTCCAGGGACCAGACAAAACAAAGATTTTGTGGTCTTCGGGGGTTTCCACATCACGCCGTGATATTGCTGGAATATTGCTAAAAGCGGCGTAAAACCATATTCACTCACTCAAACCAGGAAGCTGAAACCAACAACACATATGGTTTACGGGTTTTCACACCACACCAGGGACCAGACATCACAAACATATATGGATTACGGGTTTTCACACCACTCCAGGGACCAGACAAAACAAAGATTTTGTGGTCTTCGGGGATTTCCACATCACACCAGGAAGCTGAAACAAAAAACACATATGGTTTACGGGTTTTCACACCACACCAGGGACCAGACAGCACAAACATATATGGTTTACGGGTTTTCACACCACTCCAGGGACCAGACAAAACAATGATTTTGTGGTCTTCGGGGGTTTCCACATCGCACCAGGAAGCTGAAACCAAAAAACACATATGGTTTACGGGTTTTCACACCACACCAGGGACCAGACAGCACAAACATATATGGTTTACGGGTTTTCACACCACTCCAGGGACCAGAAAAAACAAAGATTTTGTGGTCTTTCGGGGTTTTTACATCACACCAGGAAGCTGAAACCAAAAACACATATGGTTTACGTGTTTTCACACCACACCAGGGACCAGACAGAACAAAAATATATGGTTTACGGGTTTTCACACCACTCCAGGCACCAGACAAAACAAAGATTTTGTGGTCTTCGGGGGTTTCCACATCACGCCGTGATATTGCTGGAATATTGCTAAAAGCGGCGTAAAACCATACTCACTCACTCACTCACTCAAACCAGGAAGCTGAAACCAACAACACATATGGTTTACGGATTTTCACACCACACCAGGGACCAGACAGCACAAAAATATATGGTTTACGGGTTTTCACACCACTCCAGGCACCAGACATCACAAACATATATGGATTACGGGTTTTCACACCACTCCAGGGACCAGACAAAACAATGATTTTGTGGTCTTCGGGGATTTCCACATCACACCAGGAAGCTGAAACAAAAAACACATATGGTTTACGGGTTTTCACACCACACCAGGGACCAGACAGCACAAACATATATGGTTTACGGGTTTTCACACCACTCCAGGGACCAGACAAAACAATGATTTTGTGGTCTTCGGGGGTTTCCACATCACACCAGGAAGCTGAAACCAAAAAACACATATGGTTTACGGGTTTTCACACCACACCAGGGACCAGACAGCACAAACATATATGGTTTACGGGTTTTCACACCACTCCAGGGACCAGAAAAAACAAAGATTTTGTGGTCTTTCGGGGTTTCTACATCACACCAGGAAGCTGAAACCAAAAACACATATGGTTTACGGGTTTTCACACCACACCAGGGACCAGACAGAACAAAAATATATGGTTTACGGGTTTTCACACCACTCCAGGCACCAGACAAAACAAAGATTTTGTGGTCTTCGGGGGTTTCCACATCACGCCGTGATATTGCTGGAATATAACTAAAAGCGGCGTAAAACCATACTCACTCACTCAAACCAGGAAGCTGAAACCAACAACACATATGGTTTACGGGTTTTCACACCACACCAGGGACCAGACAGCACAAACATATATGGTTTACGGGTTTTCACACCACTCCAGGGACCAGACAAAACAATGATTTTGTGGTCTTCGGGGTTTCCACATCACACCAGGAAGCTGAAAACAAAAACACTAATGGTTTACGGGTTTTCACACCACACCAGGGACCAGACAGCACAAACATAAATGGTTTACGGGTTTTCACACCACTCCAGGGACAAGATAAAACAATGATTTTGTGGTCTTCGGGGATTTCCACAACACACAAGGAAGCTGAAACTAAAAACACATATGGTTTACGGGTTTTCACACCACACCAGGGACCAGACAGCACAAACATATATGGTTTACGGGTTTTCGCACCATTCCAGGGAACAGACAAAACAAAGATTTTGTGGTCTTTCGGGGTTTCCACATCACACCAGGAAGCTGAAACAAAAAACACATATGGTTTACGGGTTTTCACACCACACCAGGTACCAGACAGCACAAACATAAATGGTTTACGGGTTTTCACACCACTCCAGGGACCAGACAAAACAAAGATTTTGTGGTCTTCGGGGATTTCCACATCACACCAGGAAGCTGAAACCAAAAACACATATGGTTTACGGGTTTTCACACCACACCAGGGACCAGACAGAACAAAAATATATGGTTGACGGCTTTTCACACCACTCCAGGCACCAGACAAAAAAAAGATTTTTTGGTCTTCGGGGGTTTCCACATCACGCCGTGATATTGCTGGAATATTGCTAAAAGCGGCGTAAAACCATACTCACTCACTCAAACCAGGAAGCTGAAACCAACAACACATATGGTTTACGGGTTTTCACACCACACCAGGGACCAGACAGCACAAACATATATGGTTTACGGGTTTTCAAACCACTCCAGGGACCAGACAAAACAATGATTTTGTGGTCTTCGGGGATTTCCACATCACACAAGGAAGCTGAAACCAAAAACACATATGGTTTACGGGTTTTCACACCACACCAGGGACCAGACAGCACAAACATATATGGTTTACGGGTTTTCACACCACTCCAGGGACCAGACAAAACAAAGATTTTGTGGTCTTCGGGGGTTTCTACATCGCACCAGGAAGCTGAAACCAAAAAACACATATGGTTTACGGGTTTTCACACCACACCAGGGACCAGACAGCACAAACATATATGGTTTACAGGTTTTCACACCACTCCAGGGACCAGAAAAAACAAAGATTTTGTGGTCTTCGGGGTTTCCACATCACACCAGGAAGCTGAAACCAAAAACACATATGGTTTACGGGTTTTCACACCACACCAGGGACCAGACAGAACAAAAATATATGGTTGACGGGTTTTCACACCACTCCAGGCACCAGACAAAACAAAGATTTTGTGGTCTTCGGGGGTTTCCACATCAAGCTGTGATATTGCTGGAATATTGCTAAAAGCGGCGTAAAACCATACTCACTCACTCACTCACTCAAACCAGGAAGCTGAAACCAACAACACATATGGTTTACGGATTTTCACACCACACCAGGGACCAGACAGCACAAACATATATGGTTGACGGGTTTTCACACCACTCCAGGCACCAGACAAAACAAAGATTTTGTGGTCTTCGGGGGTTTCCACATCACGCCGTGATATTGCTGGAATATTGCTAAAAGCGGCGTAAAACCATACTCACTTACTCAAACCAGGAAGCTGAAACCAACAACACATATGGTTTACGGGTTTTCACACCACACCAGGGACCAGACAGCACAAACATATATGGTGTACGGGTTTTCGCACCATTCCAGGGACAAGACAAAACAAAGATTTTGTGGTCTTTCGGGGTTTCCACATCACACCAGGAAGCTGAAACCAAAAACACATATGGTTTACGGGTTTTCACACCACACCAGGGACCAGACAGCACAAACATATATGGTTTACGGGTTTTCACACCACTCCAGGGACCAGACAGAACAAAAATATATGGTTGACGGCTTTTCACACCACTCCAGGCACCAGACAAAAAAAAGATTTTTTGGTCTTCGGGGGTTTCCACATCACGCCGTGATATTGCTGGAATATTGCTAAAAGCGGCGTAAAACCATACTCACTCACTCAAACCAGGAAGCTGAAACCAACAACACATATGGTTTACGGGTTTTCACACCACACCAGGGACCAGACAGCACAAACATATATGGTTTACGGGTTTTCAAACCACTCCAGGGACCAGACAAAACAATGATTTTGTGGTCTTCGGGGATTTCCAAATCACACAAGGAAGCTGAAACCAAAAACACATATGGTTTACGGGTTTTCACACCACACCAGGGACCAGACAGCACAAACATATATGGTTTACGGGTTTTCACACCACTCCAGGGACCAGACAAAACAAAGATTTTGTGGTCTTCGGGGGTTTCTACATCGCACCAGGAAGCTGAAACCAAAAAACACATATGGTTTACGGGTTTTCACACCACACCAGGGACCAGACAGCACAAACATATATGGTTTACAGGTTTTCACACCACTCCAGGGACCAGAAAAAACAAAGATTTTGTGGTCTTCGGGGTTTCCAAATCACACCAGGAAGCTGAAACCAAAAACACATATGGTTTACGGGTTTTCACACCACACCAGGGACCAGACAGAACAAAAATATATGGTTGACGGGTTTTCACACCACTCCAGGCACCAGACAAAACAAAGATTTTGTGGTCTTCGGGGGTTTCCACATCAAGCTGTGATATTGCTGGAATATTGCTAAAAGCGGCGTAAAACCATACTCACTCACTCACTCACTCAAACCAGGAAGCTGAAACCAACAACACATATGGTTTACGGATTTTCACACCACACCAGGGACCAGACAGCACAAACATATATGGTTGACGGGTTTTCACACCACTCCAGGCACCAGACAAAACAAAGATTTTGTGGTCTTCGGGGGTTTCCACATCACGCCGTGATATTGCTGGAATATTGCTAAAAGCGGCGTAAAACCATACTCACTTACTCAAACCAGGAAGCTGAAACCAACAACACATATGGTTTACGGGTTTTCACACCACACCAGGGACCAGACAGCACAAACATATATGGTGTACGGGTTTTCGCACCATTCCAGGGACCAGACAAAACAAAGATTTTGTGGTCTTTCGGGGTTTCCACATCACACCAGGAAGCTGAAACCAAAAACACATATGGTTTACGGGTTTTCACACCACACCAGGGACCAGACAGCACAAACATATATGGTTTACGGGTTTTCACACCACTCCAGGGACCAGACAAAACAATGATTTTGTGGTCTTCGGGGGTTTCCACATCGCACCAGGAAGCTGAAATTAAAAACACATATGGTTTACGGGTTTTCACACCACACCAGGGACCAGACAGTACAAACATATATGGTTTACGGGTTTTCAAACCACTCCAGGGACCAGACAAAACAATGATTTTGTGGTCTTCGGGGATTTCCACATCACACAAGGAAGCTGAAACCAAAAACACATATGGTTTACGGGTTTTCACACCACACCAGGGACCAGACAGCACAAACATATATGGTTTACGGGTTTTCACACCACTCCAGGGACCAGACAAAACAATGATTTTGTGGTCTTCGGGGGTTTCTACATCGCACCAGGAAGCTGAAACCAAAAAACACATATGGTTTACGGGTTTTCACACCACACCAGGGACCAGACAGCACAAACATATATGGTTTACGGGTTTTCACACCACTCCAGGGACCAGAAAAAACAAAGATTTTGTGGTCTTCGGGGTTTCCACATCACACCAGGAAGCTGAAACCAAAAACACATATGGTTTACGGGTTTTCACACCACACCAGGGACCAGACAGAACAAAAATATATGGTTGACGGGTTTTCACACCACTCCAGGCACCAGACAAAACAAAGATTTTGTGGTCTTCGGGGGTTTCCACATCAAGCTGTGATATTGCTGGAATATTGCTAAAAGCGGCGTAAAACCATACTCACTCACTCACTCACTCAAACCAGGAAGCTGAAACCAACAACACATATGGTTTACGGATTTTCACACCACACCAGGGACCAGACAGCACAAACATATATGGTTGACGGGTTTTCACACCACTCCAGGCACCAGACAAAACAAAGATTTTGTGGTCTTCGGGGGTTTCCACATCACGCCGTGATATTGCTTGAATATTGCTAAAAGCGGCGTAAAACCATACTCACTTACTCAAACCAGGAAGCTGAAACCAACAACACATATGGTTTACGGGTTTTCAAACCACACCAGGGACCAGACAGCACAAACATATATGGTGTACGGGTTTTCGCACCATTCCAGGGACCAGACAAAACAAAGATTTTGTGGTCTTTCGGGGTTTCCACATCACACCAGGAAGCTGGAACCAAAAACACATATGGTTTACGGGTTTTCACACCACACCAGGGACCAGACAGCACAAACATATATGCTTTACGGGTTTTCACACCACTCCAGGGACCAGACAAAAGAAAGATTTTGTGGTCTTTCGGGGTTTCCACATCACACCAGGAAGCTGAAACCAAAAACACATATGGTTTACGGGTTTTCACACCACACCAGGGACCAGACAGCACAAACACATATGGTTTACGGGTTTTCACACCACTCCAGGGACCAGACAGAACAAAAATATATGGTTGACGGGTTTTCACACCACTCCAGGGACCAGACAAAAAAAAGATTTTTTGGTCTTCGGGGGTTTCCACATCACGCCGTGATATTGCTGGAATATTGCTAAAAGCGGCGTAAAACCATACTCACTCACTCACTCACTCACTCAAACCAGGAAGCTGAAACCAACAACACATATGGTTTACGGATTTTCACACCACACCAGGGACCAGAGAGCACAAACATAAATGGTTTACGGGTTTTCACACCACTCCAGGGACCAGACAAAACAAAGATTTTGTGGTCTTCGGGGGTTTCCAAATCGCACCAGGAAGCTGAAACCAAAAACACTAATGGTTTACGGGTTTTCAGAACACACCAGGGACCACACAACACAAACATAAACGGTTTACGGGTTTTCACACCACACCAGGGACCAGACAACACAAACATATATGGTTTACGGGTTTTCACACCACTCCAGGGACCAGACAAAACATAGATTTTGTGGTCTTCGGGGGTTTCTACATCACACCAGGAAGCTGAAACCAAAAACACATATGGTTTACGGGTTTTCACACCACACCAGGGACCAGACAGAAGAAAAATATATGGTTTACGGGTTTTCACACCACTCCAGGGACCAGACAAAACAATGATTTTGTGGTCTTCGGGGGTTTCCACATCGCACCAGGAAGCTGAAATTAAAAACACATATGGTTTACGGGTTTTCACACCACACCAGGGACCAGACAGCACAAACATATATGGTTTACGGGTTTTCAAACCACTCCAGGGACCAGACAAAACAATGATTTTCTGGTCTTTCGGGGTTTCCACATCGCACCAGGAAGCTGAAACCAAAAAACACATATGGTTTACGGGTTTTCACACCACACCAGGGACCAGACAGAACAAAAATATATGGTTGACGGGTTTTCACACCACTCCAGGCACCAGACAAAACAAAGATTTTGTGGTCTTCGGGGGTTTCCACATCACGCCGTGATATTGCTGGAATATTGCTAAAAGCGGCGTAAAACCATACTCACTCACTCAAACCAGGAAGCTGAAACCAACAACACATATGGTTTACGGGTTTTCACACCACACCAGGGACCAGACAGTACAAACATATATGGTTTACAGGTTTTCACACCACTCCAGGGACCAGACAAAACAATGATTTTGTGGTCTTCGGGGATTTCCACATCACACCAGGAAGCTGAAATTAAAAACACACATTGTTTACGGGTTTTCACACCACACCAGGGACCAGACAGCACAAACATATATGGTTTACGGGTTTTCACACCACTCCAGGGACCAGACAAAACAATGATTTTGTGGTCTTCGGGGGTTTCCACATCGCACCAGGAAGCTGAAACCAAAAAACACATATGGTTTACGGGTTTTCACACCACACCAGGGACCAGACAGCACAAACATATATGGTTTACGGGTTTTCACACCACTCCAGGGACCAGAAAAAACAAAGATTTTGTGGTCTTTCGGGGTTTCTACATCACACCAGGAAGCTGAAACCAAAAACACATATGGTTTACGTGTTTTCACACCACACCAGGGACCAGACAGAACAAAAATATATGTTTGACGGGTTTTCACACCACTCCAGGCACCAGACAAAACAAAGATTTTGTGGTCTTCGGGGGTTTCCACATCACGCCGTGATATTGCTGGAATATTGCTAAAAGCGGCGTAAAACCATACTCACTCACTCACTCACTTAAACCAGGAAGCTGAAACCAACAACACATATGGTTTACGGATTTTCACACCACACCAGGGACCAGACAGCACAAACATATATGGTTTACGGGTTTTTTTGCACCATTCCAGGGACCAGACAAAACAAAGATTTTGTGGTCTTCGGGGGTTTCCACATCACGCCGTGATATTGCAGGAATATCGCTAAAAGAGGCTTAAAACCATACTCACTCACTCAAACCAGGAAGCTGAAACCAACAACACATATGGTTTACGGGTTTTCACACCACACCAGGGACCAGACAGCACAAACATATATGGTTTACGGGTTTTCACACCACTCCAGGGACCAGACAAAACAATGATTTTGTGGTCTTCGGGGATTTCCACATCACACCAGGAAGCTGAAACCAAAAAACACATATGGTTTACGGGTTTTCACACCACACCAGGGACCAGACAGCACAAACATATATGGTGTACGGGTTTTCGCACCATTCCAGGGACCAGACAAAACAAAGATTTTGTGGTCTTTCGGGGTTTCCACATCACACCAGGAAGCTGAAACCAAAAACACATATGGTTTACGGGTTTTCACACCACACCAGGGACCAGACAGCACAAACATATATGGTTTACGGGTTTTCACACCACTCCAGGGACCAGACAAAACATAGATTTTGTGGTCTTTGGGGGTTTCTACATCAGACCAGGAAGCTGAAACTAAAAACACATATGGTTTACGGGTTTTCACACCACTCCAGGGACCAGACAGAACAAAAATATATGGTTGACGGGTTTTCACACCACTCCAGGGACCAGACAGAAAAAAGATTTTTTGGTCTTCGGGGGTTTCCACATCACGCCGTGATATTGCTGGAATATTGCTAAAAGCGGCTTAAAACCATACTCACTCACTCAAACCAGGAAGCTGAAACCAACAACACATATGGTTTACGGGTTTTCACACTACACCAGGGACCAGACAGCACAAACATATATGGTTTACGGGTTTTCAAACCACTCCAGGGACCAGAAAAAACAAAGATTTTGTGGTCTTCGGGGGTTTCCACATCACACCAGGAAGCTGAAACTAAAAACACATATGGTTTACGGGTTTTCACACCACACCAGGGACCAGACAGCACAAACATATATGGTTTACGGGTTTTCACACCACTCCAGGGACCAGAAAAAACAAAGATTTTGTGGTCTTTCGGGGTTTCTACATCACACCAGGAAGCTGAAACCAAAAACACATATGGTTTACGGGTTTTCACACCACACCAGGGACCAGACAGAACAAAAATATATGGTTGACGGCTTTTCACACCACTCCAGGCACCAGACAAAACAAAGATTTTGTGGTCTTCGGGGGTTTCCACATCATGCCGTGATATTGCTGGAATATCGCTAAAAGCGGCGTAAAACCATACTCACTCACTCAAACCAGGAAGCTGAAACCAACAACACATATGGTTTACGGGTTTTCACACCACACCAGGGACCAGACAGCACAAACATATATGGTTTACGGGTTTTCACACCACTCCAGGGACCAGACAAAACAATGATTTTGTGGTCTTCGGGGATTTCCACATCACACCAGGAAGCTGAAACTAAAAACACATATGGTTTACGGGTTTTCACACCACACCAGGGACCAGACAGCACAAACATATATGGTTTACGGGTTTTCACACCACTCCAGGGACCAGACAAAACAATGATTTTGTGGTCTTCGGGGGTTTCCACATCGCACCAGGAAGCTGAAACCAAAAAACACATATGGTTTACGGGTTTTCACACCACACCAGGGACCAGACAGAACAAACATATATGGTTTACGGGTTTTCACACCACACCAGGGACCAGACAGCACAAACATATATGGTTTACGGGTTTTTTTGCACCATTCCAGGGACCAGACAAAACAAAGATTTTGTGGTCTTTCGGGGTTTCCACATCAGACCAGGAAGCTGAAACCAACAACACATATGGTTTACGGGTTTTCACACCACACCAGGGACCAGACAGCACAAACATATATGGTTTACGGGTTTTCACACCACTCCAGGGACCAGACAAAAGAAAGATTTTGTGGTCTTCGGGGGTTTCCACATCACGCCGTGATATTGCTGGAATATTGCTAAAAGCGGCGTAAAACCATACTCACTCACTCAAACCAGGAAGCTGAAACCAACAACACATATGGTTTACGGGTTTTCACACCACACCAGGGACCAGACATCACAAACATATATGGTTTACGGGTTTTCACACCACTCCAGGGACCAGACAAAACAATGATTTTGTGGTCTTCGGGGATTTCCACATCACACCAGGAAGCTGAAACAAAAAACACATATGGTTTACGGGTTTTCACACCACACCAGGGACCAGACAGCACAAACATATATGGTTTACGGGTTTTCACACCACTCCAGGGACCAGACAAAACAATGATTTTGTGGTCTTCGGGGATTTCCACATCACACCAGGAAGCTGAAACTAAAAACACATATGGTTTACGGGTTTTCACACCACACCAGGGACCAGACAGCACAAACATATATGGTTTACGGGTTTTCACACCACTCCAGGGACCAGAAAAAACAAAGATTTTGTGGTCTTCGGGGTTTCTACATCACACCAGGAAGCTGAAACCAAAAACACATATGGTTTACGGGTTTTCACACCACACCAGGGACCAGACAGAACAAAAATATATGGTTGACGGCTTTTCACACCACTCCAGGCACCAGACAAAAGAAAGATTTTTTGGTCTTCGGGGGTTTCCACATCACGCCGTGATATTGCTGGAATATTGCTAAAAGCGGCGTAAAACCATACTCACTCACTCAAACCAGGAAGCTGAAACCAACAACACATATGGTTTACGGGTTTTCACACCACACCAGGGACCAGACAGCACAAACATATATGGTTTACGGGTTTTCAAACCACTCCAGGGACCAGACAAAACAATGATTTTGTGGTCTTCGGGGATTTCCACATCACACAAGGAAGCTGAAACCAAAAACACATATGGTTTACGGGTTTTCACACCACACCAGGGACCAGACAGCACAAACATATATGGTTTACGGGTTTTCACACCACTCCAGGGACCAGACAAAACAATGATTTTGTGGTCTTCGGGGGTTTCTACATCGCACGAGGAAGCTGAAACCAAAAAACACATATGGTTTACGGGTTTTCACACCACACCAGGGACCAGACAGCACAAACATATATGGTTGACGGGTTTTCACACCACTCCAGGGACCAGAAAAAACAAAGATTTTGTGGTCTTCGGGGTTTCCACATCACACCAGGAAGCTGAAACCAAAAACACATATGGTTTACGGGTTTTCACACCACACCAGGGACCAGACAGAACAAAAATATATGGTTGACGGGTTTTCACACCACTCCAGGCACCAGACAAAACAAAGATTTTGTGGTCTTCGGGGGTTTCCACATCAAGCTGTGATATTGCTGGAATATTGCTAAAAGCGGCGTAAAACCATACTCACTCACTCACTCACTCAAACCAGGAAGCTGAAACCAACAACACATATGGTTTACGGATTTTCACACCACACCAGGGACCAGACAGCACAAACATATATGGTTGACGGGTTTTCACACCACTCCAGGCACCAGACAAAACAAAGATTTTGTGGTCTTCGGGGGTTTCCACATCACGCCGTGATATTGCTGGAATATTGCTAAAAGCGGCGTAAAACCATACTCACTTACTCAAACCAGGAAGCTGAAACCAACAACACATATGGTTTACGGGTTTTCAAACCACACCAGGGACCAGACAGCACAAACATATATGGTGTACGGGTTTTCGCACCATTCCAGGGACCAGACAAAACAAAGATTTTGTGGTCTTTCGGGGTTTCCACATCACACCAGGAAGCTGGAACCAAAAACACATATGGTTTACGGGTTTTCACACCACACCAGGGACCAGACAGCACAAACATATATGCTTTACGGGTTTTCACACCACTCCAGGGACCAGACAAAACATAGATTTTGTGGTCTTTCGGGGTTTCCACATCACACCAGGAAGCTGAAACCAAAAACACATATGGTTTACGGGTTTTCACACCACACCAGGGACCAGACAGCACAAACACATATGGTTTACGGGTTTTCACACCACTCCAGGGACCAGACAGAACAAAAATATATGGTTGACGGGTTTTCACACCACTCCAGGGACCAGACAAAAAAAAGATTTTTTGGTCTTCGGGGGTTTCCACATCACGCCGTGATATTGCTGGAATATTGCTAAAAGCGGCGTAAAACCATACTCACTCACTCACTCACTCACTCAAACCAGGAAGCTGAAACCAACAACACATATGGTTTACGGATTTTCACACCACACCAGGGACCAGAGAGCACAAACATAAATGGTTTACGGGTTTTCACACCACTCCAGGGACCAGACAAAACAAAGATTTTGTGGTCTTCGGGGGTTTCCAAATCGCACCAGGAAGCTGAAACCAAAAACACTAATGGTTTACGGGTTTTCAGAACACACCAGGGACCACACAACACAAACATAAACGGTTTACGGGTTTTCACACCACACCAGGGACCAGACAACACAAACATATATGGTTTACGGGTTTTCACACCACTCCAGGGACCAGACAAAACATAGATTTTGTGGTCTTCGGGGGTTTCTACATCACACCAGGAAGCTGAAACCAAAAACACATATGGTTTACGGGTTTTCACACCACACCAGGGACCAGACAGAAGAAAAATATATGGTTTACGGGTTTTCACACCACTCCAGGGACCAGACAAAACAATGATTTTGTGGTCTTCGGGGGTTTCCACATCGCACCAGGAAGCTGAAATTAAAAACACATATGGTTTACGGGTTTTCACACCACACCAGGGACCAGACAGCACAAACATATATGGTTTACGGGTTTTCAAACCACTCCAGGGACCAGACAAAACAATGATTTTCTGGTCTTTCGGGGTTTCTACATCACACCAGGAAGCTGAAACCAAAAACACATATGGTTTACGGGTTTTCACACCACACCAGGGACCAGACAGAACAAAAATATATGGTTGACGGCTTTTCACACCACTCCAGGCACCAGACAAAACAAAGATTTTGTGGTCTTCGGGGGTTTCCACATCATGCCGTGATATTGCTGGAATATCGCTAAAAGCGGCGTAAAACCATACTCACTCACTCAAACCAGGAAGCTGAAACCAACAACACATATGGTTTACGGGTTTTCACACCACACCAGGGACCAGACAGCACAAACATATATGGTTTACGGGTTTTCACACCACTCCAGGGACCAGACAAAACAATGATTTTGTGGTCTTCGGGGATTTCCACATCACACCAGGAAGCTGAAACTAAAAACACATATGGTTTACGGGTTTTCACACCACACCAGGGACCAGACAGCACAAACATATATGGTTTACGGGTTTTCACACCACTCCAGGGACCAGACAAAACAATGATTTTGTGGTCTTCGGGGGTTTCCACATCGCACCAGGAAGCTGAAACCAAAAAACACATATGGTTTACGGGTTTTCACACCACACCAGGGACCAGACAGAACAAACATATATGGTTTACGGGTTTTCACACCACACCAGGGACCAGACAGCACAAACATATATGGTTTACGGGTTTTTTTGCACCATTCCAGGGACCAGACAAAACAAAGATTTTGTGGTCTTTCGGGGTTTCCACATCAGACCAGGAAGCTGAAACCAACAACACATATGGTTTACGGGTTTTCACACCACACCAGGGACCAGACAGCACAAACATATATGGTTTACGGGTTTTCACACCACTCCAGGGACCAGACAAAAGAAAGATTTTGTGGTCTTCGGGGGTTTCCACATCACGCCGTGATATTGCTGGAATATTGCTAAAAGCGGCGTAAAACCATACTCACTCACTCAAACCAGGAAGCTGAAACCAACAACACATATGGTTTACGGGTTTTCACACCACACCAGGGACCAGACATCACAAACATATATGGTTTACGGGTTTTCACACCACTCCAGGGACCAGACAAAACAATGATTTTGTGGTCTTCGGGGATTTCCACATCACACCAGGAAGCTGAAACAAAAAACACATATGGTTTACGGGTTTTCACACCACACCAGGGACCAGACAGCACAAACATATATGGTTTACGGGTTTTCACACCACTCCAGGGACCAGACAAAACAATGATTTTGTGGTCTTCGGGGATTTCCACATCACACCAGGAAGCTGAAACTAAAAACACATATGGTTTACGGGTTTTCACACCACACCAGGGACCAGACAGCACAAACATATATGGTTTACGGGTTTTCACACCACTCCAGGGACCAGAAAAAACAAAGATTTTGTGGTCTTCGGGGTTTCTACATCACACCAGGAAGCTGAAACCAAAAACACATATGGTTTACGGGTTTTCACACCACACCAGGGACCAGACAGAACAAAAATATATGGTTGACGGCTTTTCACACCACTCCAGGCACCAGACAAAAGAAAGATTTTTTGGTCTTCGGGGGTTTCCACATCACGCCGTGATATTGCTGGAATATTGCTAAAAGCGGCGTAAAACCATACTCACTCACTCAAACCAGGAAGCTGAAACCAACAACACATATGGTTTACGGGTTTTCACACCACACCAGGGACCAGACAGCACAAACATATATGGTTTACGGGTTTTCAAACCACTCCAGGGACCAGACAAAACAATGATTTTGTGGTCTTCGGGGATTTCCACATCACACAAGGAAGCTGAAACCAAAAACACATATGGTTTACGGGTTTTCACACCACACCAGGGACCAGACAGCACAAACATATATGGTTTACGGGTTTTCACACCACTCCAGGGACCAGACAAAACAATGATTTTGTGGTCTTCGGGGGTTTCTACATCGCACGAGGAAGCTGAAACCAAAAAACACATATGGTTTACGGGTTTTCACACCACACCAGGGACCAGACAGCACAAACATATATGGTTGACGGGTTTTCACACCACTCCAGGGACCAGAAAAAACAAAGATTTTGTGGTCTTCGGGGTTTCCACATCACACCAGGAAGCTGAAACCAAAAACACATATGGTTTACGGGTTTTCACACCACACCAGGGACCAGACAGAACAAAAATATATGGTTGACGGGTTTTCACACCACTCCAGGCACCAGACAAAACAAAGATTTTGTGGTCTTCGGGGGTTTCCACATCAAGCTGTGATATTGCTGGAATATTGCTAAAAGCGGCGTAAAACCATACTCACTCACTCACTCACTCAAACCAGGAAGCTGAAACCAACAACACATATGGTTTACGGATTTTCACACCACACCAGGGACCAGACAGCACAAACATATATGGTTGACGGGTTTTCACACCACTCCAGGCACCAGACAAAACAAAGATTTTGTGGTCTTCGGGGGTTTCCACATCACGCCGTGATATTGCTGGAATATTGCTAAAAGCGGCGTAAAACCATACTCACTTACTCAAACCAGGAAGCTGAAACCAACAACACATATGGTTTACGGGTTTTCAAACCACACCAGGGACCAGACAGCACAAACATATATGGTGTACGGGTTTTCGCACCATTCCAGGGACCAGACAAAACAAAGATTTTGTGGTCTTTCGGGGTTTCCACATCACACCAGGAAGCTGGAACCAAAAACACATATGGTTTACGGGTTTTCACACCACACCAGGGACCAGACAGCACAAACATATATGCTTTACGGGTTTTCACACCACTCCAGGGACCAGACAAAACATAGATTTTGTGGTCTTTCGGGGTTTCCACATCACACCAGGAAGCTGAAACCAAAAACACATATGGTTTACGGGTTTTCACACCACACCAGGGACCAGACAGCACAAACACATATGGTTTACGGGTTTTCACACCACTCCAGGGACCAGACAGAACAAAAATATATGGTTGACGGGTTTTCACACCACTCCAGGGACCAGACAAAAAAAAGATTTTTTGGTCTTCGGGGGTTTCCACATCACGCCGTGATATTGCTGGAATATTGCTAAAAGCGGCGTAAAACCATACTCACTCACTCACTCACTCACTCAAACCAGGAAGCTGAAACCAACAACACATATGGTTTACGGATTTTCACACCACACCAGGGACCAGAGAGCACAAACATAAATGGTTTACGGGTTTTCACACCACTCCAGGGACCAGACAAAACAAAGATTTTGTGGTCTTCGGGGGTTTCCAAATCGCACCAGGAAGCTGAAACCAAAAACACTAATGGTTTACGGGTTTTCAGAACACACCAGGGACCACACAACACAAACATAAACGGTTTACGGGTTTTCACACCACACCAGGGACCAGACAACACAAACATATATGGTTTACGGGTTTTCACACCACTCCAGGGACCAGACAAAACATAGATTTTGTGGTCTTCGGGGGTTTCTACATCACACCAGGAAGCTGAAACCAAAAACACATATGGTTTACGGGTTTTCACACCACACCAGGGACCAGACAGAAGAAAAATATATGGTTTACGGGTTTTCACACCACTCCAGGGACCAGACAAAACAATGATTTTGTGGTCTTCGGGGGTTTCCACATCGCACCAGGAAGCTGAAATTAAAAACACATATGGTTTACGGGTTTTCACACCACACCAGGGACCAGACAGCACAAACATATATGGTTTACGGGTTTTCAAACCACTCCAGGGACCAGACAAAACAATGATTTTCTGGTCTTTCGGGGTTTCCACATCGCACCAGGAAGCTGAAACCAAAAAACACATATGGTTTACGGGTTTTCACACCACACCAGGGACCAGACAGAACAAAAATATATGGTTGACGGGTTTTCACACCACTCCAGGCACCAGACAAAACAAAGATTTTGTGGTCTTCGGGGGTTTCCACATCACGCCGTGATATTGCTGGAATATTGCTAAAAGCGGCGTAAAACCATACTCACTCACTCAAACCAGGAAGCTGAAACCAACAACACATATGGTTTACGGGTTTTCACACCACACCAGGGACCAGACAGTACAAACATATATGGTTTACAGGTTTTCACACCACTCCAGGGACCAGACAAAACAATGATTTTGTGGTCTTCGGGGATTTCCACATCACACCAGGAAGCTGAAATTAAAAACACACATTGTTTACGGGTTTTCACACCACACCAGGGACCAGACAGCACAAACATATATGGTTTACGGGTTTTCACACCACTCCAGGGACCAGACAAAACAATGATTTTGTGGTCTTCGGGGGTTTCCACATCGCACCAGGAAGCTGAAACCAAAAAACACATATGGTTTACGGGTTTTCACACCACACCAGGGACCAGACAGCACAAACATATATGGTTTACGGGTTTTCACACCACTCCAGGGACCAGAAAAAACAAAGATTTTGTGGTCTTTCGGGGTTTCTACATCACACCAGGAAGCTGAAACCAAAAACACATATGGTTTACGTGTTTTCACACCACACCAGGGACCAGACAGAACAAAAATATATGGTTGACGGGTTTTCACACCACTCCAGGCACCAGACAAAACAAAGATTTTGTGGTCTTCGGGGGTTTCCACATCACGCCGTGATATTGCTGGAATATTGCTAAAAGCGGCGTAAAACCATACTCACTCACTCACTCACTTAAACCAGGAAGCTGAAACCAACAACACATATGGTTTACGGATTTTCACACCACACCAGGGACCAGACAGCACAAACATATATGGTTTACGGGTTTTTTTGCACCATTCCAGGGACCAGACAAAACAAAGATTTTGTGGTCTTCGGGGGTTTCCACATCACGCCGTGATATTGCAGGAATATCGCTAAAAGAGGCTTAAAACCATACTCACTCACTCAAACCAGGAAGCTGAAACCAACAACACATATGGTTTACGGGTTTTCACACCACACCAGGGACCAGACAGCACAAACATATATGGTTTACGGGTTTTCACACCACTCCAGGGACCAGACAAAACAATGATTTTGTGGTCTTCGGGGATTTCCACATCACACCAGGAAGCTGAAACCAAAAAACACATATGGTTTACGGGTTTTCACACCACACCAGGGACCAGACAGCACAAACATATATGGTGTACGGGTTTTCGCACCATTCCAGGGACCAGACAAAACAAAGATTTTGTGGTCTTTCGGGGTTTCCACATCACACCAGGAAGCTGAAACCAAAAACACATATGGTTTACGGGTTTTCACACCACACCAGGGACCAGACAGCACAAACATATATGGTTTACGGGTTTTCACACCACTCCAGGGACCAGACAAAACATAGATTTTGTGGTCTTTGGGGGTTTCTACATCAGACCAGGAAGCTGAAACTAAAAACACATATGGTTTACGGGTTTTCACACCACTCCAGGGACCAGACAGAACAAAAATATATGGTTGACGGGTTTTCACACCACTCCAGGGACCAGACAGAAAAAAGATTTTTTGGTCTTCGGGGGTTTCCACATCACGCCGTGATATTGCTGGAATATTGCTAAAAGCGGCTTAAAACCATACTCACTCACTCAAACCAGGAAGCTGAAACCAACAACACATATGGTTTACGGGTTTTCACACCACACCAGGGACCAGACAGCACAAACATATATGGTTTACGGGTTTTCAAACCACTCCAGGGACCAGAAAAAACAAAGATTTTGTGGTCTTCGGGGGTTTCCACATCACACCAGGAAGCTGAAACTAAAAACACATATGGTTTACGGGTTTTCACACCACACCAGGGACCAGACAGCACAAACATATATGGTTTACGGGTTTTCACACCACTCCAGGGACCAGAAAAAACAAAGATTTTGTGGTCTTTCGGGGTTTCTACATCACACCAGGAAGCTGAAACCAAAAACACATATGGTTTACGGGTTTTCACACCACACCAGGGACCAGACAGAACAAAAATATATGGTTGACGGCTTTTCACACCACTCCAGGCACCAGACAAAACAAAGATTTTGTGGTCTTCGGGGGTTTCCACATCATGCCGTGATATTGCTGGAATATCGCTAAAAGCGGCGTAAAACCATACTCACTCACTCAAACCAGGAAGCTGAAACCAACAACACATATGGTTTACGGGTTTTCACACCACACCAGGGACCAGACAGCACAAACATATATGGTTTACGGGTTTTCACACCACTCCAGGGACCAGACAAAACAATGATTTTGTGGTCTTCGGGGATTTCCACATCACACCAGGAAGCTGAAACTAAAAACACACATGGTTTACGGGTTTTCACACCACACCAGGGACCAGACAGCACAAACATATATGGTTTACGGGTTTTCACACCACTCCAGGGACCAGACAAAACAATGATTTTGTGGTCTTCGGGGGTTTCCACATCGCACCAGGAAGCTGAAACCAAAAAACACATATGGTTTACGGGTTTTCACACCACACCAGGGACCAGACAGAACAAACATATATGGTTTACGGGTTTTCACACCACACCAGGGACCAGACAGCACAAACATATATGGTTTACGGGTTTTTTTGCACCATTCCAGGGACCAGACAAAACAAAGATTTTGTGGTCTTTCGGGGTTTCCACATCAGACCAGGAAGCTGAAACCAACAACACATATGGTTTACGGGTTTTCACACCACACCAGGGACCAGACAGCACAAACATATATGGTTTACGGGTTTTCACACCACTCCAGGGACCAGACAAAAGAAAGATTTTGTGGTCTTCGGGGGTTTCCACATCACGCCGTGATATTGCTGGAATATTGCTAAAAGCGGCGTAAAACCATACTCACTCACTCAAACCAGGAAGCTGAAACCAACAACACATATGGTTTACGGGTTTTCACACCACACCAGGGACCAGACATCACAAACATATATGGTTTACGGGTTTTCACACCACTCCAGGGACCAGACAAAACAATGATTTTGTGGTCTTCGGGGATTTCCACATCACACCAGGAAGCTGAAACAAAAAACACATATGGTTTACGGGTTTTCACACCACACCAGGGACCAGACAGCACAAACATATATGGTTTACGGGTTTTCACACCACTCCAGGGACCAGACAAAACAATGATTTTGTGGTCTTCGGGGATTTCCACATCACACCAGGAAGCTGAAACTAAAAACACATATGGTTTACGGGTTTTCACACCACACCAGGGACCAGACAGCACAAACATATATGGTTTACGGGTTTTCACACCACTCCAGGGACCAGAAAAAACGAAGATTTTGTGGTCTTCGGGGTTTCTACATCACACCAGGAAGCTGAAACCAAAAACACATATGGTTTACGGGTTTTCACACCACACCAGGGACCAGACAGAACAAAAATATATGGTTGACGGCTTTTCACACCACTCCAGGCACCAGACAAAAGAAAGATTTTTTGGTCTTCGGGGGTTTCCACATCACGCCGTGATATTGCTGGAATATTGCTAAAAGCGGCGTAAAACCATACTCACTCACTCAAACCAGGAAGCTGAAACCAACAACACATATGGTTTACGGGTTTTCACACCACACCAGGGACCAGACAGCACAAACATATATGGTTTACGGGTTTTCAAACCACTCCAGGGACCAGACAAAACAATGATTTTGTGGTCTTCGGGGATTTCCACATCACACAAGGAAGCTGAAACCAAAAACACATATGGTTTACGGGTTTTCACACCACACCAGGGACCAGACAGCACAAACATATATGGTTTACGGGTTTTCACACCACTCCAGGGACCAGACAAAACAATGATTTTGTGGTCTTCGGGGGTTTCTACATCGCACGAGGAAGCTGAAACCAAAAAACACATATGGTTTACGGGTTTTCACACCACACCAGGGACCAGACAGCACAAACATATATGGTTGACGGGTTTTCACACCACTCCAGGGACCAGAAAAAACAAAGATTTTGTGGTCTTCGGGGTTTCCACATCACACCAGGAAGCTGAAACCAAAAACACATATGGTTTACGGGTTTTCACACCACACCAGGGACCAGACAGAACAAAAATATATGGTTGACGGGTTTTCACACCACTCCAGGCACCAGACAAAACAAAGATTTTGTGGTCTTCGGGGGTTTCCACATCAAGCTGTGATATTGCTGGAATATTGCTAAAAGCGGCGTAAAACCATACTCACTCACTCACTCACTCAAACCAGGAAGCTGAAACCAACAACACATATGGTTTACGGATTTTCACACCACACCAGGGACCAGACAGCACAAACATATATGGTTGACGGGTTTTCACACCACTCCAGGCACCAGACAAAACAAAGATTTTGTGGTCTTCGGGGGTTTCCACATCACGCCGTGATATTGCTGGAATATTGCTAAAAGCGGCGTAAAACCATACTCACTTACTCAAACCAGGAAGCTGAAACCAACAACACATATGGTTTACGGGTTTTCACACCACACCAGGGACCAGACAGCACAAACATATATGGTGTACGGGTTTTCGCACCATTCCAGGGACCAGACAAAACAAAGATTTTGTGGTCTTTCGGGGTTTCCACATCACACGAGGAAGCTGAAACCAAAAACACACATGGTTTACGGGTTTTCACACCACACCAGGGACCAGACAGCACAAACATATATGGTTTACGGGTTTTCACACCACTCCAGGGACCAGACAAAACAATGATTTTGTGGTCTTCGGGGGTTTCCACATCGCACCAGGAAGCTGAAATTAAAAACACATATGGTTTACGGGTTTTCACACCACACCAGGGACCAGACAGTACAAACATATATGGTTTACGGGTTTTCAAACCACTCCAGGGACCAGACAAAACAATGATTTTGTGGTCTTCGGGGATTTCCACATCACACCAGGAAGCTGAAACCAAAAACACATATGGTTTACGGGTTTTCACACCACACCAGGGACCAGACAGCACAAACATATATGGTGTACGGGTTTTCACACCACTCCAGGCACCAGACAAAACAAAGATTTTTTGGTCTTCGGGGGTTTCCACATCGCACCAGGAAGCTGAAACCAAAAACACTAATGGTTTACGGGTTTTCAGAACACACCAGGGACCACACAACACAAACATAAATGGTTTACGGGTTTTCACACCACTCCAGGGACCAGACAGCACAAACATATATGGTTTACGGTTTTTTTTGCACCATTCCAGGGACCAGACAAAACAAAGATTTTGTGGTCTTTCGGGGTTTCCACATCACACCAGGAAGCTGAAACCAAAAACACTAATGGTTTACGGTTTTTCACATCACACCAGGGACCAGACAGCACAAACATAAATGGTTTACGGGTTTTCACACCACTCCAGGGACCACATAAAACAATGATTTTGTGGTCTTCGGGGATTTCCACAACACACAAGGAAGCTGAAACTAAAAACACATATGGTTTACGGGTTTTCACACCACACCAGGGACCAGACAGCACAAACATATATGGTTTACGGGTTTTCGCACCATTCCAGGGAACAGACAAAACAAAGATTTTGTGGTCTTTCGGGGTTTCCACATCACACCAGGAAGCTGAAACAAAAAACACATATGGTTTACGGGTTTTCACACCACACCAGGTACCAGACAGCACAAACATAAATGGTTTACGGGTTTTCACACCACTCCAGGGACCAGACAAAACAAAGATTTTGTGGTCTTCGGGGATTTCCACATCACACCAGGAAGCTGAAACCAAAAACACATATGGTTTACGGGTTTTCACACCACACCAGGGACCAGACAGAACAAAAATATATGGTTGACGGCTTTTCACACCACTCCAGGCACCAGACAAAAGAAAGATTTTTTGGTCTTCGGGGGTTTCCACATCACGCCGTGATATTGCTGGAATATTGCTAAAAGCGGCGTAAAACCATACTCACTCACTCAAACCAGGAAGCTGAAACCAACAACACATATGGTTTACGGGTTTTCACACCACACCAGGGACCAGACAGCACAAACATATATGGTTTACGGGTTTTCAAACCACTCCAGGGACCAGACAAAACAATGATTTTGTGGTCTTCGGGGATTTCCACATCACACAAGGAAGCTGAAACCAAAAACACATATGGTTTACGGGTTTTCACACCACACCAGGGACCAGACAGCACAAACATATATGGTTTACGGGTTTTCACACCACTCCAGGGACCAGACAAAACAATGATTTTGTGGTCTTCGGGGGTTTCTACATCGCACCAGGAAGCTGAAACCAAAAAACACATATGGTTTACGGGTTTTCACACCACACCAGGGACCAGACAGCACAAACATATATGGTTTACAGGTTTTCACACCACTCCAGGGACCAGAAAAAACAAAGATTTTGTGGTCTTCGGGGTTTCCACATCACACCAGGAAGCTGAAACCAAAAACACATATGGTTTACGGGTTTTCACACCACACCAGGGACCAGACAGAACAAAAATATATGGTTTACGGGTTTTCACACCACTCCAGGCACCAGACAAAACAAAGATTTTGTGGTCTTCGGGGGTTTCCACATCAAGCTGTGATATTGCTGGAATATTGCTAAAAGCGGCGTAAAACCATACTCACTCACTCACTCACTCAAACCAGGAAGCTGAAACCAACAACACATATGGTTTACGGATTTTCACACCACACCAGGGACCAGACAGCACAAACATATATGGTTGACGGGTTTTCACACCACTCCAGGCACCAGACAAAACAAAGATTTTGTGGTCTTCGGGGGTTTCCACATCACGCCGTGATATTGCTGGAATATTGCTAAAAGCGGCGTAAAACCATACTCACTTACTCAAACCAGGAAGCTGAAACCAACAACACATATGGTTTACGGGTTTTCACACCACACCAGGGACCAGACAGCACAAACATATATGGTGTACGGGTTTTCGCACCATTCCAGGGACCAGACAAAACAAAGATTTTGTGGTCTTTCGGGGTTTCCACATCACACCAGGAAGCTGAAACCAAAAACACACATGGTTTACGGGTTTTCACACCACACCAGGGACCAGACAGCACAAACATATATGGTTTACGGGTTTTCACACCACTCCAGGGACCAGACAAAACAATGATTTTGTGGTCTTCGGGGGTTTCCACATCGCACCAGGAAGCTGAAATTAAAAACACATATGGTTTACGGGTTTTCACACCACACCAGGGACCAGACAGTACAAACATATATGGTTTACGGGTTTTCAAACCACTCCAGGGACCAGACAAAACAATGATTTTGTGGTCTTCGGGGATTTCCACATCACACCAGGAAGCTGAAACCAAAAACACATATGGTTTACGGGTTTTCACACCACACCAGGGACCAGACAGCACAAACATATATGGTTTACGGGTTTTCACACCACTCCAGGGACCAGACAAAACAATGATTTTGTGGTCTTCGGGGGTTTCTACATCGCACCAGGAAGCTGAAACCAAAAAACACATATGGTTTACGGGTTTTCACACCACACCAGGGACCAGACAGCACAAACATATATGGTTTACGGGTTTTCACACCACTCCAGGGACCAGAAAAAACAAAGATTTTGTGGTCTTCGGGGTTTCCACATCACACCAGGAAGCTGAAACCAAAAACACATATGGTTTACGGGTTTTCACACCACACCAGGGACCAGACAGAACAAAAATATATGGTTGACGGGTTTTCACACCACTCCAGGCACCAGACAAAACAAAGATTTTGTGGTCTTCGGGGGTTTCCACATCAAGCTGTGATATTGCTGGAATATTGCTAAAAGCGGCGTAAAACCATACTCACTCACTCACTCACTCAAACCAGGAAGCTGAAACCAACAACACATATGGTTTACGGATTTTCACACCACACCAGGGACCAGACAGCACAAACATATATGGTTGACGGGTTTTCACACCACTCCAGGCACCAGACAAAACAAAGATTTTGTGGTCTTCGGGGGTTTCCACATCACGCCGTGATATTGCTTGAATATTGCTAAAAGCGGCGTAAAACCATACTCACTTACTCAAACCAGGAAGCTGAAACCAACAACACATATGGTTTACGGGTTTTCACACCACACCAGGGACCAGACAGCACAAACATATATGGTGTACGGGTTTTCGCACCATTCCAGGGACCAGACAAAACAAAGATTTTGTGGTCTTTCGGGGTTTCCACATCACACCAGGAAGCTGAAACCAAAAACACATATGGTTTACGGGTTTTCACACCACACCAGGGACCAGACAGCACAAACATATATGCTTTACGGGTTTTCACACCACTCCAGGGACCAGACAAAACATAGATTTTGTGGTCTTTCGGGGTTTCCACATCACACCAGGAAGCTGAAACCAAAAACACATATGGTTTACGGGTTTTCACACCACACCAGGGACCAGACAGCACAAACACATATGGTTTACGGGTTTTCACACCACTCCAGGGACCAGACAGAACAAAAATATATGGTTGACGGGTTTTCACACCACTCCAGGGACCAGACAAAAAAAAGATTTTTTGGTCTTCGGGGGTTTCCACATCACACCGTGATATTGCTGGAATATTGCTAAAAGCGGCGTAAAACCATACTCACTCACTCACTCACTCACTCAAACCAGGAAGCTGAAACTAACAACACATATGGTTTACGGATTTTCACACCACACCAGGGACCAGAGAGCACAAACATAAATGGTTTACGGGTTTTCACACCACTCCAGGGACCAGACAAAACAAAGATTTTGTGGTCTTCGGGGGTTTCCAAATCGCACCAGGAAGCTGAAACCAAAAACACTAATGGTTTACGGGTTTTCAGAACACACCAGGGACCACACAACACAAACATAAATGGTTTACGGGTTTTCACACCACACCAGGGACCAGACAGCACAAACATATATGGTTTACGGGTTTTCACACCACTCCAGGGACCAGACAAAACATAGATTTTGTGGTCTTCGGGGGTTTCTACATCACACCAGGAAGCTGAAACCAAAAACACATATGGTTTACGGGTTTTCACACCACACCAGGGACCAGACAGAAGAAAAATATATGGTTTACGGGTTTTCACACCACTCCAGGGACCAGACAAAACAATGATTTTGTGGTCTTCGGGGGTTTCCACATCGCACCAGGAAGCTGAAATTAAAAACACATATGGTTTACGGGTTTTCACACCACACCAGGGACCAGACAGCACAAACATATATGGTTTACGGGTTTTCAAACCACTCCAGGGACCAGACAAAACAATGATTTTCTGGTCTTTCGGGGTTTCCACATCGCACCAGGAAGCTGAAACCAAAAAACACATATGGTTTACGGGTTTTCACACAACACCAGGGACCAGACAGAACAAAAATATATGGTTGACGGGTTTTCACACCACTCCAGGCACCAGACAAAAGAAAGATTTTGTGGTCTTCGGGGGTTTCCACATCACGCCGTGATATTGCTGGAATATTGCTAAAAGCGGCGTAAAACCATACTCACTCACTCAAACCAGGAAGCTGAAACCAACAACACATATGGTTTACGGGTTTTCACACCACACCAGGGACCAGACAGTAGAAACATATATGGTTTACAGGTTTTCACACCACTCCAGGGACCAGACAAAACAATGATTTTGTGGTCTTCGGGGATTTCCACATCACACCAGGAAGCTGAAATTAAAAACACACATGGTTTACGGGTTTTCACACCACACCAGGGACCAGACAGCACAAACATATATGGTTTACGGGTTTTCACACCACTCCAGGGACCAGACAAAACAATGATTTTGTGGTCTTCGGGGGTTTCCACATCGCACCAGGAAGCTGAAACCAAAAAACACTAATGGTTTACGGGTTTTCACACCACACCAGGGACCAGACAGCACAAACATATATGGTTTACGGATTTTCACACCACTCCAGGGACCAGAAAAAACAAAGATTTTGTGGTCTTTTGGGGTTTCTACATAACACCAGGAAGCTGAAACCAAAAACACATATGGTTTACGTGTTTTCACACCACACCAGGGACCAGACAGAACAAAAATATATGGTTGACGGGTTTTCACACCACTCCAGGCACCAGACAAAACAAAGATTTTGTGGTCTTCGGGGGTTTCCACATCACGCCGTGATATTGCTGGAATATTGCTAAAAGCGGCGTAAAACCATACTCACTCACTCACTCACTCAAACCAGGAAGCTGAAACCAACAACACATATGGTTTACGGATTTTCACACCACACCAGGGACCAGACAGCACAAACATATATGGTTTACGGGTTTTTTTGCACCATTCCAGGGACCAGACAAAATAAAGATTTTGTGGTCTTCGGGGGTTTCCACATCACGCCGTGATATTGCTGGAATATCGCTAAAAGAGGCGTAAAACCATACTCACTCACTCAAACCAGGAAGCTGAAACCAACAACACATATGGTTTACGGGTTTTCACACCACACCAGGGACCAGACAGCACAAACATATATGGTTTACGGGTTTTCACACCACTCCAGGGACCAGACAAAACAATGATTTTGTGGTCTTCGGGGATTTCCACATCACACCAGGAAGCTGAAACCAAAAAACACATATGGTTTACGGGTTTTCACACCACACAAGGGACCAGACAGCACAAACATATATGGTGTACGGGTTTTCGCACCATTCCAGGGACCAGACAAAACAAAGATTTTGTGGTCTTTCGGGGTTTCCACATCACACCAGGAAGCTGAAACCAAAAACACATATGGTTTCTGGGTTTTCACACCACACCAGGGACCAGACAGCACAAACATATATGGTTTACGGGTTTTCACACCACTCCAGGGACCAGACAAAACATAGATTTTGTGGTCTTTGGGGGTTTCTACATCAGACCAGGAAGCTGAAACTAAAAACACATATGGTTTACGGGTTTTCACACCACTCCAGGGACCAGACAGAAGAAAAATATATGGTTGACGGGTTTTCACACCACTCCAGGGACCAGACAGAAAAAAGATTTTTTGGTCTTCGGGGGTTTCCACATCACGCCGTGATATTGCTGGAATATTGCTAAAAGCGGCTTAAAACCATACTCACTCACTCAAACCAGGAAGCTGAAACCAACAACACATATGGTTTACGGGTTTTCACACCACACCAGGGACCAGACAGCACAAACATATATGGTTTACGGGTTTTCAAACCACTCCAGGGACCAGAAAAAACAAAGATTTTGTGGTCTTCGGGGGTTTCCACATCACACCAGGAAACTGAAACTAAAAACACATATCGTTTACGGGTTTTCACACCACACCAGGGACCAGACAGCACAAACATATATGGTTTACGGGTTTTCACACCACTCCAGGGACCAGAAAAAACAAAGATTTTGTGGTCTTTCAGGGTTTCTACATCACACCAGGAAGCTGAAACCAAAAACACATATGGTTTACGGGTTTTCACACCACACCAGGGACCAGACAGAACAAAAATATATGGTGTACGGGTTTTCACACCACTCCAGGCACCAGACAAAACAAAGATTTTGTGGTCTTCGGGGGTTTCCACATCATGCCGTGATATTGCTGGAATATCGCTAAAAGCGGCGTAAAACCATACTCACTCACTCAAACCAGGAAGCTGAAACCAACAACACATATGGTTTACGGGTTTTCACACCACACCAGGGACCAGACAGCACAAACATATATGGTTTACGGGTTTTCACACCACTCCAGGGACCAGACAAAACAATGATTTTGTGGTCTTCGGGGATTTCCACATCACACCAGGAAGCTGAAACTAAAAACACATATGGTTTACGGGTTTTCACACCACACCAGGGACCAGACAGCACAAACATATATGGTTTACGGGTTTTCACACCACTCCAGGGACCAGACAAAACAATGATTTTGTGGTCTTCGGGGGTTTCCACATCGCACCAGGAAGCTGAAATTAAAAACACATATGGTTTACGGGTTTTCACACCACACCAGGGACCAGACAGTACAAACATATATGGTTTACGGGTTTTCAAACCACTCCAGGGACCAGACAAAACAATGATTTTGTGGTCTTCGGGGATTTCCACATCACACCAGGAAGCTGAAACCAAAAACACATATGGTTTACGGGTTTTCACACCACACCAGGGACCAGACAGCACAAACATATATGGTTTACGGGTTTTCACACCACTCCAGGGACCAGACAAAACAATGATTTTGTGGTCTTCGGGGGTTTCTACATCGCACCAGGAAGCTGAAACCAAAAAACACATATGGTTTACGGGTTTTCACACCACACCAGGGACCAGACAGCACAAACATATATGGTTTACGGGTTTTCACACCACTCCAGGGACCAGAAAAAACAAAGATTTTGTGGTCTTCGGGGTTTCCACATCACACCAGGAAGCTGAAACCAAAAACACATATGGTTTACGGGTTTTCACACCACACCAGGGACCAGACAGAACAAAAATATATGGTTGACGGGTTTTCACACCACTCCAGGCACCAGACAAAACAAAGATTTTGTGGTCTTCGGGGGTTTCCACATCAAGCTGTGATATTGCTGGAATATTGCTAAAAGCGGCGTAAAACCATACTCACTCACTCACTCACTCAAACCAGGAAGCTGAAACCAACAACACATATGGTTTACGGATTTTCACACCACACCAGGGACCAGACAGCACAAACATATATGGTTGACGGGTTTTCACACCACTCCAGGCACCAGACAAAACAAAGATTTTGTGGTCTTCGGGGGTTTCCACATCACGCCGTGATATTGCTTGAATATTGCTAAAAGCGGCGTAAAACCATACTCACTTACTCAAACCAGGAAGCTGAAACCAACAACACATATGGTTTACGGGTTTTCACACCACACCAGGGACCAGACAGCACAAACATATATGGTGTACGGGTTTTCGCACCATTCCAGGGACCAGACAAAACAAAGATTTTGTGGTCTTTCGGGGTTTCCACATCACACCAGGAAGCTGAAACCAAAAACACATATGGTTTACGGGTTTTCACACCACACCAGGGACCAGACAGCACAAACATATATGCTTTACGGGTTTTCACACCACTCCAGGGACCAGACAAAACATAGATTTTGTGGTCTTTCGGGGTTTCCACATCACACCAGGAAGCTGAAACCAAAAACACATATGGTTTACGGGTTTTCACACCACACCAGGGACCAGACAGCACAAACACATATGGTTTACGGGTTTTCACACCACTCCAGGGACCAGACAGAACAAAAATATATGGTTGACGGGTTTTCACACCACTCCAGGGACCAGACAAAAAAAAGATTTTTTGGTCTTCGGGGGTTTCCACATCACACCGTGATATTGCTGGAATATTGCTAAAAGCGGCGTAAAACCATACTCACTCACTCACTCACTCACTCAAACCAGGAAGCTGAAACTAACAACACATATGGTTTACGGATTTTCACACCACACCAGGGACCAGAGAGCACAAACATAAATGGTTTACGGGTTTTCACACCACTCCAGGGACCAGACAAAACAAAGATTTTGTGGTCTTCGGGGGTTTCCAAATCGCACCAGGAAGCTGAAACCAAAAACACTAATGGTTTACGGGTTTTCAGAACACACCAGGGACCACACAACACAAACATAAATGGTTTACGGGTTTTCACACCACACCAGGGACCAGACAGCACAAACATATATGGTTTACGGGTTTTCACACCACTCCAGGGACCAGACAAAACATAGATTTTGTGGTCTTCGGGGGTTTCTACATCACACCAGGAAGCTGAAACCAAAAACACATATGGTTTACGGGTTTTCACACCACACCAGGGACCAGACAGAAGAAAAATATATGGTTTACGGGTTTTCACACCACTCCAGGGACCAGACAAAACAATGATTTTGTGGTCTTCGGGGGTTCCACATCGCACCAGGAAGCTGAAATTAAAAACACATATGGTTTACGGGTTTTCACACCACACCAGGGACCAGACAGCACAAACATATATGGTTTACGGGTTTTCAAACCACTCCAGGGACCAGACAAAACAATGATTTTCTGGTCTTTCGGGGTTTCCACATCGCACCAGGAAGCTGAAACCAAAAAACACATATGGTTTACGGGTTTTCACACAACACCAGGGACCAGACAGAACAAAAATATATGGTTGACGGGTTTTCACACCACTCCAGGCACCAGACAAAACAAAGATTTTGTGGTCTTCGGGGGTTTCCACATCACGCCGTGATATTGCTGGAATATTGCTAAAAGCGGCGTAAAACCATACTCACTCACTCAAACCAGGAAGCTGAAACCAACAACACATATGGTTTACGGGTTTTCACACCACACCAGGGACCAGACAGTAGAAACATATATGGTTTACAGGTTTTCACACCACTCCAGGGACCAGACAAAACAATGATTTTGTGGTCTTCGGGGATTTCCACATCAGACCAGGAAGCTGAAATTAAAAACACACATGGTTTACGGGTTTTCACACCACACCAGGGACCAGACAGCACAAACATATATGGTTTACGGGTTTTCACACCACTCCAGGGACCAGACAAAACAATGATTTTGTGGTCTTCGGGGGTTTCCACATCGCACCAGGAAGCTGAAACCAAAAAACACTAATGGTTTACGGGTTTTCACACCACACCAGGGACCAGACAGCACAAACATATATGGTTTACGGATTTTCACACCACTCCAGGGACCAGAAAAAACAAAGATTTTGTGGTCTTTTGGGGTTTCTACATAACACCAGGAAGCTGAAACCAAAAACACATATGGTTTACGTGTTTTCACACCACACCAGGGACCAGACAGAACAAAAATATATGGTTGACGGGTTTTCACACCACTCCAGGCACCAGACAAAACAAAGATTTTGTGGTCTTCGGGGGTTTCCACATCACGCCGTGATATTGCTGGAATATTGCTAAAAGCGGCGTAAAACCATACTCACTCACTCACTCACTCAAACCAGGAAGCTGAAACCAACAACACATATGGTTTACGGATTTTCACACCACACCAGGGACCAGACAGCACAAACATATATGGTTTACGGGTTTTTTTGCACCATTCCAGGGACCAGACAAAATAAAGATTTTGTGGTCTTCGGGGGTTTCCACATCACGCCGTGATATTGCTGGAATATCGCTAAAAGAGGCGTAAAACCATACTCACTCACTCAAACCAGGAAGCTGAAACCAACAACACATATGGTTTACGGGTTTTCACACCACACCAGGGACCAGACAGCACAAACATATATGGTTTACGGGTTTTCACACCACTCCAGGGACCAGACAAAACAATGATTTTGTGGTCTTCGGGGATTTCCACATCACACCAGGAAGCTGAAACCAAAAAACACATATGGTTTACGGGTTTTCACACCACACAAGGGACCAGACAGCACAAACATATATGGTGTACGGGTTTTCGCACCATTCCAGGGACCAGACAAAACAAAGATTTTGTGGTCTTTCGGGGTTTCCACATCACACCAGGAAGCTGAAACCAAAAACACATATGGTTTCTGGGTTTTCACACCACACCAGGGACCAGACAGCACAAACATATATGGTTTACGGGTTTTCACACCACTCCAGGGACCAGACAAAACATAGATTTTGTGGTCTTTGGGGGTTTCTACATCAGACCAGGAAGCTGAAACTAAAAACACATATGGTTTACGGGTTTTCACACCACTCCAGGGACCAGACAGAAGAAAAATATATGGTTGACGGGTTTTCACACCACTCCAGGGACCAGACAGAAAAAAGATTTTTTGGTCTTCGGGGGTTTCCACATCACGCCGTGATATTGCTGGAATATTGCTAAAAGCGGCTTAAAACCATACTCACTCACTCAAACCAGGAAGCTGAAACCAACTACACATATGGTTTACGGGTTTTCACACCACACCAGGGACCAGACAGCACAAACATATATGGTTTACGGGTTTTCAAACCACTCCAGGGACCAGAAAAAACAAAGATTTTGTGGTCTTCGGGGGTTTCCACATCACACCAGGAAACTGAAACTAAAAACACATATCGTTTACGGGTTTTCACACCACACCAGGGACCAGACAGCACAAACATATATGGTTTACGGGTTTTCACACCACTCCAGGGACCAGAAAAAACAAAGATTTTGTGGTCTTTCAGGGTTTCTACATCACACCAGGAAGCTGAAACCAAAAACACATATGGTTCACGGGTTTTCACACCACACCAGGGACCAGACAGAACAAAAATATATGGTTGACGGGTTTTCACACCACTCCAGGCACCAGACAAAACAAAGATTTTGTGGTCTTCGGGGGTTTCCACATCATGCCGTGATATTGCTGGAATATCGCTAAAAGCGGCGTAAAACCATACTCACTCACTCAAACCAGGAAGCTGAAACCAACAACACATATGGTTTACGGGTTTTCACACCACACCAGGGACCAGACAGCACAAACATATATGGTTTACGGGTTTTCACACCACTCCAGGGACCAGAAAAAACAATGATTTTGTGGTCTTCGGGGATTTCCACATCACACCAGGAAGCTGAAACTAAAAACACATATGGTTTACGGGTTTTCACACCACACCAGGGACCAGACAGCACAAACATATATGGTTTACGGGTTTTCACACCACTCCAGGGACCAGACAAAACAATGATTTTGTGGTCTTCGGGGGTTTCCACATCGCACCAGGAAGAAGAACCCAAAAAACACAAATAGTTTACGGGTTTTCACACCACATCAGGGACCAGACAGCACAAACATATATGGTTGACGGGTTTTCACTCCACTCCAGGCACCAGACAAAACAAAGATTTTGTGGTCTTCGGGGGTTTCCACATCACGCCGTGATATTGCTGGAATATTGCTAAAAGCGGCGTAAAACCATACTCACTCACTCACTCACTCAAACCAGGAAGCTGAAACCAACAACACATATGGTTTACGGATTTTCACACCACACCAGGGACCAGACAGCACAAACATATATGGTTTACGGGTTTTCACACCACTCCAGGGACCAGAAAAAACAAAGATTTTGTGGTCTTCGGGGTTTCTACATCGCACCAGGAAGCTGAAACCAAAAAACACATATGGTTTACGGGTTTTCACACCACACCAGGGACCAGACAGCACAAACATATATGGTTTACGGGTTTTCACACCACTCCAGGGACCAGAAAAAACAAAGATTTTGTGGTCTTCGGGGTTTCTACATCACACCAGGAAGCTGAAACCAAAAACACATATGGTTTACGGGTTTTCACACCACACCAGGGACCAGACAGAACAAAAATATATGGTTGACGGGTTTTCACACCACTCCAGGCACCAGACAAAACAAAGATTTTGTGGTCTTCGGGGGTTTCCACATCAAGCTGTGATATTGCTGGAATATTGCTAAAAGCGGCGTAAAACCATACTCACTCACTCACTCACTCAAACCAGGAAGCTGAAACCAACAACACATATGGTTTACGGATTTTCACACCACACCAGGGACCAGACAGCACAAACATATATGGTTTACGGGTTTTCACAACACTCCAGGGACCAGACAAAACAATGATTTTGTGGTCTTCGGGGATTTCCACAACACACCAAGAAGCTGAAACTAAAAACACATATGGTTTACGGGTTTTCACACCACACAAGGGACCAGACAGCACAAACATATATGGTGTACGGGTTTTCGCACCATTCCAGGGACCAGACAAAACAAAGATTTTGTGGTCTTTCGGGGTTTCCACATCACACCAGGAAGCTGAAACCAAAAACACATATGGTTTACGGGTTTTCACACCACACCAGGGACCAGACAGCACAAACATATATGGTTTACGGGTTTTCACACCACTCCAGGGACCAGACAAAACATAGATTTTGTGGTCTTCGGGGGTTTCTACATCAGACCAGGAAGCTGAAACTAAAAACACATATGGTTTACGGGTTTTCACACCACTCCAGGGACCAGACAGAACAAAAATATATGGTTGACGGGTTTTCACACCACTCCAGGCACCAGACAAAACAAAGATTTTGTGGTCTTCGGGGGTTTCCACATCAAGCTGTGATATTGCTGGAATATTGCTAAAAGCGGCGTAAAACCATACTCACTCACTCACTCACTCAAACCAGGAAGCTGAAACCAACAACACATATGGTTTACGGATTTTCACACCACACCAGGGACCAGAGAGCACAAACATAAATGGTTTACGGGTTTTCACACCACTCCAGGGACCAGACAAAACAAAGATTTTTTGGTCTTCGGGGGTTTCCACATCGCACCAGGAAGCTGAAACCAAAAACACTAATGGTTTACAGGTTTTCAGAACACACCAGGGACCACACAACACAAACATAAATGGTTTACGGGTTTTCACAACACACCAGGGACCAGACAGCACAAACATATATGGTTTACGGGTTTTCACACCACTCCAGGGACCAGACAAAGATAGATTTTGTGGTCTTTCAGGGTTTCTACATCAGACCAGGAAGCTGAAACGAAAAACACATATGGTTTACGGGTTTTCACACCACACCAGGGACCAGACAGAAGAAAAATATATGGTTTACGGGTTTTCACACCACTCCAGGGACCAGACAAAACAATGATTTTGTGGTCTTCGGGGGTTTCCACATCGCACCAGGAAGCTGAAACCAAAAAACACATATGGTTTACGGGTTTTCACACCACACCAGAGACCAGACAGCACAAACATATATGGTTTACGGGTTTTCACACCACTCCAGGGACCTGAAAAAACAAAGATTTTGTGGTCTTTCAGGGTTTCCACATCGCACCAGGAAGCTGAAACCAAAAAACACATATGGTTTACGGGTTTTCACACCACACCAGGGACCAGACAGAACAAAAATATATGGTTGACGGGTTTTCACACCACTCCAGGCACCAGACAAAACAAAGATTTTGTGGTCTTCGGGGGTTTCCACATCACGCCGTGATATTGCTGGAATATTGCTAAAAGCGGCGTAAAACCATACTCACTCACTCAAACCAGGAAGCTGAAACCAACAACACATATGGTTTACGGGTTTTCACACCACACCAGGGACCAGACAGCACAAACATATATGGTTTACGGGTTTTCACACCACTCCAGGGACCAGACAAAACAAAGATTTTGTGGTCTTCGGGGATTTCCACATCACACCAGGAAGCTGAAATTAAAAACACATATGGTTTACGGGTTTTCACACCACACCAGGGACCAGACAGCACAAACATATATGGTTTGCGGGTTTTCACACCACTCCAGGGACCAGACAAAACAATGATTTTGTGGTCTTCGGGGGTTTCCACATCGCACCAGGAAGCTGAAACCAAAAAACACATATGGTTTACGGGTTTTCACACCACACCAGGGACCAGACAGCACAAACATATATGGTTTACGGGTTTTCACACCACTCCAGGGACCAGAAAAAACAAAGATTTTGTGGTCTTTCAGGGTTTCTACATCAGACCAGGAAGCTGAAACCAAAAACACATATGGTTTACGGGTTTTCACACCACACCAGGGACCAGACAGAACAAAAATATATGGTTGACGGGTTTTCACACCACTCCAGGCACCAGACAAAACAAAGATTTTGTGGTCTTCGGGGGTTTCCACATCACGCCGTGATATTGCTGGAATATTGCTAAAAGCGGCGTAAAACCATACTCACTCACTCACTCACTCAAACCAGGAAGCTGAAACCAACAACACATATGGTTTACGGATTTTCACACCACACCAGGGACCAGACAGCACAAACATAAATGGTTTACGGGTTTTCACACCACTCCAGGGACCAGACAAAACAAAGATTTTTTGGTCTTCGGGGGTTTCCACATCGCACCAGGAAGCTGAAACCAAAAACACTAATAGTTTACGGGTTTTCAGAACACACCAGGGACCAGACAACACAAACATAAATGGTTTACGGGTTTTCACACCACACCAGGGACCAGACAGCACAAACATATATGGTTTACGGGTTTTTTTGCACCATTCCAGGGACCAGACAAAACAAAGATTTTGTGGTCTTTCGGGGTTTCCAGATCACACCAGGAAGCTGAAACCAAAAGCACATATGGTTTACGGGTTTTCACACGACACAAGGGACCAGACAGCACAAACATATATGGTTTACGGGTTTTCACACCACTCCAGGGACCAGAAAAAACAAAGATTTTGTGGTCTTTCAGGGTTTCTACATCAGACCAGGAAGCTGAAACCAAAAACACATATGGTTTACGGGTTTTCACACCACACCAGGGACCAGACAGAACAAAAATATATGGTTGACGGGTTTTCACACCACTCCAGGCACCAGACAAAACAAAGATTTTGTGGTCTTCGGGGGTTTCCACATCACGCCGTGATATTGCTGGAATATTGCTAAAAGCGGCGTAAAACCATACTCACTCACTCACTCACTCACTCAAACCAGGAAGCTGAAACCAACAACACATATGGTTTACGGATTTTCACACCACACCAGGGACCAGACGGCACAAACATAAATGGTTTACGGGTTTTCACACCACTCCAGGGACCAGACAAAACAAAGATTTTTTGGTCTTCGGGGGTTTCCACATCGCACCAGGAAGCTGAAACCAAAAACACTAATACTTTACGGGTTTTCAGAACACACCAGGGACCAGACAACACAAACATAAATGGTTTACGGGTTTTCACACCACACCAGGGACCAGACAGCACAAACATATATGGTTTACGGGTTTTTTTGCACCATTCCAGGGACCAGACAAAACAAAGATTTTGTGGTCTTTCGGGGTTTCCAGATCACACCAGGAAGCTGAAACCAAAAACACATATGGTTTACGGGTTTTCACACGACACCAGGAACCAGACAGCACAAACATAAATTGTTTACGGGTTTTCACACAACTCCAGGGACCAGACAAAACAAAGATTTTGTGGTCTTCGGGGATTTCCACATCACACCAGGAAGCTGAAACTAAAAACACATATGGTTTACGGGTTTTCACACCACACCAGGGACCAGACAGCACAAACATATATGGTTTACGGGTTTTCACACCACTCCAGGGACCAGACAAAACAATGATTTTGTGGTCTTCGGGGGTTTCCACATCATGCCGTGATATTGCTGGAATATCGCTAAAAGCGGCGTAAAACCATACTCACTCACTCAAACCAGGAAGCTGAAACCAACAACACATATGGTTTACGGGTTTTCACACCACACCAGGGACCAGACAGCACAAACATATATGGTTTACGGGTTTTCACACCACTCCAGGGACCAGACAAAACAATGATTTTGTGGTCTTCGGGGATTTCCACATCACACCAGGAAGCTGAAACTAAAAACACATATGGTTTACGGGTTTTCACACCACACCAGGGACCAGACAGCACAAACATATATGGTTTACGGGTTTTCACACCACTCCAGGGACCAGACAAAACAATGATTTTGTGGTCTTCGGGGGTTTCCACATCGCACCAGGAAGCAGAAACCAAAAAACACAAATGGTTTACGGGTTTTCACACCACATCAGGGACCAGACAGCACAAACATATATGGTTGACGGGTTTTCACACCACTCCAGGCACCAGACAAAACAAAGATTTTGTGGTCTTCGGGGGTTTCCACATCACGCCGTGATATTGCTGGAATATTGCTAAAAGCGGCGTAAAACCATACTCACTAACTCACTCACTCAAACCAGGAAGCTGAAACCAACAACACATATGGTTTACGGATTTTCACACCACACCATGGACCAGACAGCACAAACATAAATGGTTTACGGGTTTTCACACCACTCCAGGGACCAGACAAAACAAAGATTTTTTGGTCTTCGGGGGTTTCCACATCGCACCAGGAAGCTGAAACCAAAAACACTAATGGTTTACAGGTTTTCAGAACACACCAGGGACCACACAACACAAACATAAATGGTTTACGGGTTTTCACAACACACCAGGGACCAGACAGCACAAACATATATGGTTTACGGGTTTTCACACCACTCCAGGGACCAGACAAAACATAGATTTTGTGGTCTTCGGGGGTTTCTACATCAGACCAGGAAGCTGAAACGAAAAACACATATGGTTTACGGGTTTTCACACCACACCAGGGACCAGACAGAAGAAAAATATATGGTTTACGGGTTTTCAAACCACTCCAGGGACCAGACAAAACAATGATTTTGTGGTCTTTCAGGGTTTCCACATCGCACCAGGAAGCTGAAACCAAAAAACACATATAGTTTACGGGTTTTCACACCACACCAGGGACCAGACAGAACAAAAATATATGGTTGACGGGTTTTCACACCACTCCAGGCACCAGACAAAACAAAGATTTTGTGGTCTTCGGGGGTTTCCACATCACGCCGTGATATTGCTGGAATATTGCTAAAAGCGGCGTAAAACCATACTCACTCACTCACTCACTCAAACCAGGAAGCTGAAACCAACAACACATATGGTTTACGGATTTTCACACCACACCAGGGACCAGACAGCACAAACATAAATGGTTTACGGGTTTTCACTCCACTCCAGGGACCAGACAAAACAAAGATTTTTTGGTCTTCGGGGGTTTCCACATCGCACCAGGAAGCTGAAACCAAAAACACTAATAGTTTACGGGTTTTCAGACCACACCAGGGACCAGACAACACAAACATAAATGGTTTACGGGTTTTCACACCACACCAGGGACCAGACAGCACAAACATATATGGTTTACGGGTTTTTTTGCACCATTCCAGGGACCAGACAAAACAAAGATTTTGTGGTCTTTCGGGGTTTCCAGATCACACCAGGAAGCTGAAACCAAAAACACATATGGTTTACGGGTTTTCACACGACACAAGGGACCAGACAGCACAAACATATATGGTTTACGGGTTTTCACACCACTCCAGGGACCAGACAAAACAAAGATTTTGTGGTCTTCGGGGTTTCCACATCACACCAGGAAGCTGGACCCAAAAACACATATGGTTTATGGGTTTTCAAACCACACTAGGGACCAGACAGCACAAACATATATGGTTTACGGGTTTTCACACCACTCCAGGGACCAGAAAAAAGAAAGATTCTGTGGTCTTTCGGGGTTTCTACATCACACCAGGAAGCTGAAACCAAAAACACATATGGTTTACGGGTTTTCACACCACTCCAGGGACCAGACAGAACAAAGATTTTGTGGTCTTCGGGGGTTTCCACATCACACCAGGAAGCTGAAACCAAAAACACATATGGTTTACGGGTTTTCACACCACTCCAGGGACCAGACAAAACAAATCTTTTGTGGTCTTCGGGGTTTTCCTTCACACAAGGAAGCTGAAAACAAAAAAACATATGTTTTTTAGGTTTTCAAACCACACCAGGGTCTAGACAACAGAAACATATATGGTTTACGAGTTTTCACACCACTCCAGGGACCAGACAAAACAAAGATTTTGTGGTCTTTCGGGGGTTTCCACATCGCACCAGGAAGCTGAAACCAAAAACACATATGGTTTATGGGTTTTCACACCACACCAGGGACCAGAGAGCACAAAGATAAATGGTTTACGGGTTTTCACACCACACCAGGGACCAGAGAGCACAAACATAAATGGTTTACGTGTTTTCACACCACTCCAGGGACCAGATAAAACAAAGATTTTGTGGTCTTCAGGGGTTTCCACATCACACCAGGAAGCTGAAACCAAAAACACATATGGTTTACGGGTTTTCACACCACACCAGGGACCAGACAGAACAAAAATATATGGTTGACGGGTTTTCACACCACTCCAGGCACCAGACAAAACAAAGATTTTGTGGTCTTCGGGGGTTTCCACATCACGCCGTGATATTGCTGGAATATTGCTAAAAGCGGCGTAAAACCATACTCACTCACTCACTCACTCAAACCAGGAAGCTGAAACCAACAACACATATGGTTTACGGATTTTCACACCACACCAGGGACCAGACAGCACAAACATAAATGGTTTACGGGTTTTCACACCACTCCAGGGACCAGACAAAACAAAGATTTTGTGGTCTTCGGGGGTTTCCACATCGCACCAGGAAGCTGAAACCAAAAACACTAATGGTTTACGGGTTTTCAGAACACACCAGGGACCAGACAGCACAAACATATATGGTTTACGGGTTTTCACACCACTCCAGGGACCAGACAAAACAAAGATTTTGTGGTCTTCGGGGGTTCCACATCACACCAGGAAGCTGAAACCAACAACACATATGGTTTATGGGTTTTCACACCACACCAGGGACCTGACAGCACAAACATATAAGGTTTACGGGTTTTCACACCACTCCAGGGACCAGACATCACAAACATATTTGGTTTATGGGTTTCCACACCACACCATGGACCAGAGAAGATATAGATTTTGTGTTCTACGTGGGTTTCCACATCAAACCAGGAAGTTGAAAACAAAAACATATATGGTTGAAAAGTTTTCATACCACACCAAGAACCATATGTCGTTTCAGGTTTTTGACACCACACCCGGAAAGAGACAGAACAAAGTTGTTGTTTTTATTGTAAGGGTCTTTCTCACAAGACGTCAGGAAAAATCTGCTTATATTCCAAGTTTCAACAGTTCACTCAAGAACGCATACTATGAAGTGTGATATACATGTTCGACACGTTTTATATGTGAAACTTGATACTTTTTCAAGAGGCGGGATACAAATACAGATGGACGGCGGATAATTCAGGATTAAAGAAATAACTTTATTCTTTCGGCGGGAGGGAAATTTGCAGGCAGCGAGAGATGAGAATCACAACAATAAGTAAGGACGCCCTGCCCTGGCAACCTATAACAACTGTCATGTCCATGACTTGCTTCCATCTTGTATAACACCCCTGAAGAATCCGGGGTAGAATAGGTCTTCAGCAACCCATGCTTGCCGTAAAAGGTGACTATGCTTGTCGTAAAAGGCAACTAACGGGATCGGGTGGTCAGGCTCGGTGACTTGGTTGATGCATGTCATTGATCCCAATTGGGAGGATCGATGCTCGTGATATTAATCACTTGATTAATCACTGGATTGTCTGGTCCAGACTCGATTATTTACAGACAGATCACTGATTTCCTGTGATCCATTCATATAATGTTCACTGCTATTTTGCTCTATTTGTCAAATGGAATCTGTTTCGGTGGTCATTCTCTTTCCTTGAAGATTCATATTTAACTTACCACCATTTAAATATGCAAGGCTGTAATTATTGAAAGTGGAATGTTCTTGTGATAACGGCTGTATATATCAAGATAAGTGATTTGATCCAAGGATAATTTCACTCAAGAGTGTGTCTAGGGCCTTGAACCGATTTGATACGCCATGTGCACGTCATTGATATGTTGCATGTAACATCGCCAAGGATACCGGTATCAAATAGATCACCGACGAATAACCATTTCTGCGTCTTTCATTTCAGCCTCCATCAAACATGGGCGTATATTTTTTTTGTCCGGTAGTTTACATATGCCATGTTCCCCAATTCTGCCTTTCACTTGATGGAGGGGCAAGAAGTAGGCCTGAAACGTTGTGTATGTAAAATATAAAATAAAAAGTGTTATCCATAATGTAATGTGTAAAGAGTAAATTGTTATTTTATCGTTGAAATGTGTAAGATTGAATTGTACTTAATGGGGCTTGGCTAAAAAAAAATAATGTAAATGTAAATTGCAACTATTAACATAATTCTCAACAATTTTCTTAACTGATATTTTTGCTTCCATAGCGGTTTAACCATTGTATGTAATATGAGTAACTGTGTAAAAGTATTTGTGAATTCTTTAAGAACATGTTGGCAGTCTTACTGGTACCATTCCATCCTAAACAGTGTCTTTTCGACAGTAGAGTTGAGAGGTACTATACCGCTGTAAGGAAATACAGTTAACAATCCCCTCAGTACTAGAATTTTGTAGACGTTACATACACAAAAATAATTCTTATTTTTTTAATTTGTAATTTAAGTACAGCCAAGTCCCGTTAATCTGACATGGTTGGTTGATATGATTATGTCGGATTAACGAGTATGTCGGATAAACAACATTGTGCTTTGGTTGAAATGTAATTTAGGATGTTACTATTTTGTCACAACACAAGTCCATGGACTGGATGTCAATCAGTATTTTCGAGATTCTAGTAGCTATGAATAATAACATGTCATCTTGCAATGGAACTATACATCATCATCTGCTTGAGTTACTAAATAGGTTTCAGATCCCTCTGGATCCGGGTTAAAACAGATCTTCAGCAGCCCATATTTGCCGCAAGATGCGACTATGCTTGTCGTAAGATCGGGTGGTCAGGCTCGCTGACTTGGTTGATGCATGCCATCGTATCCCTATTGCGTAGATCGATGCTCATGATGTCAGTCACTGGATTGTCCAGACTCGATCATTTACAAACCGCCGCCATACAGCTGGAATATTGCTGAGTGCGGGGTAAAACAACAAATAAATAAACAAACAAAAACTAAATACATGTCGTATGTACACGCATTCTACTGGACAGAGATATTAAATATTTAATAATGATCATTAACAATTCGATTGTACAATACTAAGTATGAGAAATGAATAGCAACCCTTGGATTTCAGGTATAAATATTGCATTTATTGGTCGTTTCATTTTTCCGTGAACAAAAAATCACAACCAAAGAGTCAATACCAGAAATACACAAATATCCCAAATACATTAGACACAGATGAACAGATTGAAAGAAGAGATAGTTGAGATTGACAGGAAGAAAACTTAATAAGGGGTAAAATGTCCTGACATAAAAATTATAAATTCTCACGAGGTCATAAGCATATAATAACCCTGTAAAGTCTTGATTTGAAAATAGAATCATGTGTCATGTCAACAAAAACAGAAATCAGGTAGGATCAGACATTTTTGTTTGTTTTCATTTGTCTGCAAAATGATAAACCTCCAAGTAAAAGTGGTAGTACATCAGGAAATGGAATTAATCCTTCCTGAATAAATAAAATGAATTCACATAAAGTCCCAACTCCAAGCATATATATCTTCTTGATTCGAAAACAGAATCATGTGACATGTCAACAGGAAATTAGTAGGGGTAGATCTAGACATTTTTGTTTGTAAAAATGATCAACATACAAGGAAATGGAATTAGTCCTTCCTGAACCTTTACCCTTGTGGATTTTGCTAAAGAGTTTGCGCCACTAGTTCTGTCGCATATTGCACCGTTTATTTCTGGATAATTATCTTTTATTTCATGAAGATGCTATCATGGGTGCGGTGCATTGCACATGTTGGGATTGAAAAAGTTCAAAAAGGGTGCTTTCGTGTGTATCATTAACCAGTTCATGTTAATTACGATATTGTGACCTCATCCTAATTTCCCATCAGATGCACAACCATGAAGTACTATAAGTTAACACTTGCTTTATCATCTGGTTCCAGAATTTTGTTTTCGGTTACCCGTATTTTACGTTGCATAGGCTAGAAAAACATTAACAAGTGGTTAAAAACCTTTTACAAAGCTAAAAAAAAATTAAAACACTGCAATAGAAAAAGACATCTCATATTTGAAAATGAAAGAACATGGCAGATACATATAGATTCTAGACAAGTCGAGGCGAGAAACGAGAGAAAGGGAGGAAATACCTGAGACAGATGAGAACAGGGGGGAAGCAAAAGAGGAGCAAATCTGTGCAAATGTGACATGTAATCAGAGATGTTCGTTCACAATGAACAAAGATGGCCGATTGAAATTACCGTTGCTTAGTAACCACCTTCACGGGTTATCTCGAGAGCTTAGGTTGGATTGAAAATAGGAACGGGAAAACTGTTCCGATGCTTCCATATGTATGGCCATAACTTGGGAGTAGGAAGCCATACTGATTTTCATAGAAAGAGTACACTTTGAGTAATAAAAGTGCTGAAAATGACCGGGACATACATAAAGAACATATCACTCCTAAATTGATATAGCCCTTATGCCTTCAATCTTTGTCTTTTCAATTTACGTTTCTTACTAGTTTTAAGGCATCTATCCTCTTCCTTCAGGGAGTCTGTCCATAAATATTAATCACAAAAGTATTATAAGTACATGTCAAATGTCCGATTTCACCAATCAAACCTGCGATTAATGTTTAAATTCCGGAGTTCATATGCCATTTTATATCAGAATCAACTACACCATACTGATTCCTTCTTTTATTGGAGTGTTTTTTGTACCTACATGTACCAATCAAGGGAATAAGGGCGGAACTTTCCAATAATCATAACATTTCATTGGGAAGTGGTTGTGATGTGTAAACAAAAGGCATCGATCAAGCAGTAGCTTGACATTTGTAAAGCTTTTGTAAAGTCATACACAGGCATGTTGAAGAGCTATACCCTGAGTTGAAAATCGACCCAAATTTGAACGTAACCTTGTTGTCACATTGTGAAGGCGGAAAATGGATAATCTTAATCTCTATGTGAAGCTAAGGCATCAGTTATAACTAACCTTATAAATCTGAGTTGAACTTTTTGCCAGAGTAATGCAAACTATGAAACTTAAAAACACAATTCTAAATAGCAAAAGGCGACAGCCTGAATTGTAAATAAAGTATAAAACAAACCCTCACAAAAATAAACACCGGACAGTATCCGATCAGTATGTACATTCACACAATCAAGCACTTTTATCAGTGTAGAGATTCATAAATGTTACCACAGTTACTAACAATGTTGTAAAATATAACAAAATGTTTGAATCAATGGAGTCATAAGAGCTAATGTTTTTCTTGTTCTTCTTGAACAATAATGATAATCGATCAGCTGAGGGGCCGTTTGTTTGGAGACACGATATTTTTTCCTAGCAAAACCAGATATTTTTAAAATCAAAATTAAGAGCTTGGATAGTTTTAATAAGAAACATTGCAACAATGTTATTTTGTGCCCGACAAGTTCTATCCATTCAACAGTCTGAATCATAATTAATCTTTTGAAGAATTTTCTGAGGCAATTTTCTTTTTCTTTTCGAGTTAAGAAGAATCGATATTGGCTACATATACAAGAATACACCGCTTGGGAACCCCGGGTAGAATGTGCCCTCGGCACCGCATTGCTGATCGTAAGATGTGTCCCGGTTAGAATTGATCTTCAGCATCCCATGATTGTCGTCGACACGGATAACCGGATCTGGTGATCTGGCTTGCTGACGTCCTTTATGCGTGTCATCGTATCCCGTAAACCGATGCTCACGATGTCAATCACTGGATTTTTAGTCCAGACTTGATTATTTACAGACCGCCGTCATATAGCTTACATAATTACAACATTAATTACACTGAACCAATTAATGAACACAATATGCTACAGTACAAATCGCAGACTAATCACTAGTGTGCCAACCTCTTTGACCCACAGTGCTGTCATCAAATAATTGCAGACCCTCTGGTATTTGAGGTAGACACACTTTTATGGATGACAACTTCTTTAATACTGTAAAAAGCGACGTTTCGGTATAGATCCTTATACCGTTGTCAAGCAAGACTGAATGAGGGACTAAGTACAGAATATATACATAGTAGGTGGGGGATTAACAGTAGAGGATTAACAGTAACAACAATTGCAAGGTGTTGACAACGCTTTTTACAATATACAGAAGTTGTTATCCATAAAATGGTGTCTACATTGTCATCCGTCAACTTCTAAGTAATGCCTATCGAACAATTCCTCTGATATTTCTTTTTACAGTAGGCCATAGATCCAGAAGGTAAATGAAGCCTTTGCCTATGATAATGTTGTTAGAGAGTTTAAACGGACAGAGAAAAAATTGAAATAGAACCAGTGACTTGGACCTTAAATTCTTTGTAAAGTATCCACTTACTAGAGGTGAACCTTATCCAAGTTAAATTGAGTAATAGATATGAACTTCAAACTGGAAATGCATTGTTGCATCATGATATCAAATAATCTATCAGGGCTTGATTTAAGTTACTAGATATAGTTTGCACCTGGTATGTTGGCATCAAAACCTTGTTGCACAAGACTAAACCAGGTTGCACTCATTAACAGAACCTGTTAACTATAAATGTATATACTCAGACTACCTCAGTGTCGTTAATATTCTGAACTTTTCAATTCACTGACAAGATTCACTTACACATCCCATACATTCTCTTTCTTGTCATTATAAGATTGACGTGATAAGAATCATTTGATGACATCAAGCACAAAGGAGATGTCAAATTACTAGTAGTGGTACGATACAGTTACACGATTGCATAGGTGGATCGCCATTTTTCACTTCTCGACATAATTGCACACTCAGTAAAAAGTATCGATTCATCGATTCTAACCTTAGATTTAATTAAAACATGTTACATCAAACACTAATTACAAGCGAAAATGAGTAGTGAAAACGTAAATATGTTCATCCACTGCGCCATACTTTATAATGCCAATAGTAAATTGTTAGTGTGCCAGGTATTTCAAGTGCATGTATCAAGCTACGTATCGGATCGTGAACAAGGTATAGTGATACGTGTGGGATCGCACAGTTGGTGTATCGTCCCAGCCCTACAAATTACACATAACGCTAGTAATATTGATGTAGTATGGTAAATAACATGTTTTTTATTTAAAGATTGATGTTGTGTGGAAAACTTTTAAAGTGTCACAAATTTAAAAATATTGACGTGCGCTGGGTGCATGTAGAGATAAATAAAAGGCTGCATTTTTGCATGTTTTATTAGGTTAAATCGATCCCTGTCTAAACTATTGACCCTTGAGGTTTACTAGTAGTGATGTTACCTATCTCGTTCTATTCTAGAAAGTTTCAATGTATGTCGTATTGGTACGACAAATTAAATAGTAATAGTTTGTGTGTTGGACTATACAAAGTATTAATTAGGTTTCTTTATTTCTTTGAACTTGTGTCTTCAGAGACCAAATGTGAAGAGGAGAAAATATCAAATCAAGAATAACAAAGTGCAAATGAATGATACATGAGTGTGGTAGGCAGGGATATTTCTAGGATTTTAAACGTAGTGCCCATAATAGGCAGATTGGAAGAAATTACATGGGGAATATCAGGCTTTCTTCTTTCAGCAATAACATTTTCACAAGACAGAATTCGTTTCACTTTTGTGAAATATCAACTGTATATTTTCAGATAAACATATTGTAGTAATTCAAATATCTTTGCAAACCTAGACGTTTTGAAAGAAAGGGGAATTTAAAAAGGACTGAACATCTTACTGAGATTTTCTGTAGACCTGAGACCGCCTAGAAAGTGAAGTTTATTTATAATATGCCATGCATAAATGGTCTAACTGAAGAGTACTTTTTTAAATCTGCTGCAACTAGAAGGACTCACTAAAAACGTGTTAATATTACCATTAAGCAAAACATATTCATTTTCTGTCTGAAGACAAATTGATTAATCTTCGGTAACCTATTCTTTTATATAACCGGTTTGTTTATATAGCCTACGACAATTTTAAAATCGGCAGAGTAGATTACTGATTTGAATCTAACTCCAATGCTTCGACAGAACTATAGGCCGAACTATATATTGAAATAAAGAAAATCTTATTTCCAACCTAGACTGCACCTATGTTATGATAGCAAAAGTGGCAGCGATGGCAGATTATTGAGGAGAATGGTGACCCGCTAGAAGAGACAGCGGAAGTGAGAAAAAACAAACATGTTGACCCTATCACACAGAAAGCGGAGAGAAGAGAATGAACGAAAGAAATGAAGGAAATACCTGGGGCAGACGAGAACAAAGGAAAAGCAAGAGAGTAGCAGCTTGAAAGAGCTTGAAATCAAGAAAATCCCAGCACTTAAACGAAGAGTTCACAGTAAACAAAGATGGCTGATTGAAATCCCCGTTGCTAAGTAATATCACGCGATATCTTGGTTAGATGGAAATTCCGAACGGGAAATTTTTTCCGACGCTTCCGGACCATCATATCCTGACCCGACCCCTAGCTCATATTTTTTCAGTGTAGATAACAGTAAAAATGAAATGGTCACATCCATCTAGTCTATGCATCAATCATATGTCAATCCATCTGTCAATTACATGATGATAGAGGAGAGGCTGGGGTGTATTTACGTTGTTCATCACATGTTATCAACCATCACACCCGAGGGGAATTTAAATTCAAACCAAACCTGACTTAAGCATCTCTCTCGATGCAAACGGTAGATAATAAGGGCGATGATGTACTCTGCTCCCTTAAAACAATTTTGATGTTAAATTGTAGCTGATCTCAATAAATTTTTTTGACATTTCACTTGTAGTTATAAGTCAATATCAAAATCGTTTAGGCTATAGGGAGCATCACAGAGAAAGGGTAAGGGAGCTAGAAAATACGTTCCTATGAATTGTTTTTCACCAATGTGACAGCCTTCATCTGAGACCTGAAAATCCTCTGTCCAAGAACAGTCAAATTATGGAATGACTGGTGACGTTTTCTTGTGAACTACACTTATTACCGTCATGCAGCTAACTAGATTAACTACACTGTAGCAAATCATTTTTTTTGTGAAAATATATAATAATTCCCAACCCCGCATTTGACTCTTATTAATAATGATGTTCAATCAGAGACTGTATTATCTCTACTTCAGTTCTGGTGTCCCCTGCCGTGATATTGCTGGAATATTGCTTAAAGCGGTGTAAAACCACACTTACTTACTCAGTCATTCCTAAGCAGTGTATGGTGATACTCTCCTTGTAATCCTTTACAGTTTTATTTTAATTCAACTAATTCTGTGCTTGTTCAAACTGGTTTTCCCTAGTACTTAGGTCCTGATTTATCTTTCTTGTTTCAGTCAGCGGACCAAAGCAGTAACATTGGGGTGTGTGAAAAAATACATGTACCTGGCAGCATTAGAAACTGACTGTTTTAATCCACTAGTCCTTATAAGGATAACATAGAGTGAAACCCCCCCAAAATGCCAAATTTCTACTTGTCCTTATGATACCTTAACTATTGGGCAGTTTGGCAAGGACTATAGTTCTAGTGTCAATTTCTAACGCTGCCTGGGGTTGTTTATTTATGACATGTGTTGAAAGTCAGATTTCACCAAACACTAATTACTTGAGAAAATAAGTAGTCTAAACTTTACAGTTACTATCAGCGCTAATAACTGTTAAGTTTTGGTCTCTATTGTCTATTGCTAATCACCTATCAGTGCCAATCACCTGTTGACTTCCCTTGTTAGTTTCCGCCCCTTGTTAGTTTCCACCTTTTGTTATCCTTTTAATTTTGTTGTCCTTACCAAGGGTAGAAACTAACTGTTATAGTCCACTGGTCCTTACAGTGATACTTTTAAAAAAAACCCATTACAATTGGCAAATTTCTACTAGTCCTTATGATACCTTAACTATTGGATAGATTGACAAGGACTATAGGACTAGTGCCAATTTCTAACCCTGCGAGTTACATGTACATATATACGCTCTTTGCCTCATGTCATTGACTTGATGAAGGAGTATAAGCATAATATATTATACTCTGGAACGTTGTGTTCCGCATAATAAAAAAGTTGACATCCATTTAGTCTCTTCCTTATGTGTATCACTTCTAAATGCCTTTCAAAGACCTAAATGGTAATAGTTTGTGTGATAGACTATAAAAGGTATTAATTAGGTTTCTTTATTTCTTTGAGCATATGTCTTCAGACATCAAATATAAACAGACGAAAATATCAAATCAAGAATAACAAAGTGCAAAGGAATGATACGTGAGTGTGGTTGGCAGGGATATTTCTAGGATTTTAAAAGTAGTGCCTACATCAGGCAGATTGGAGGAAATTACATGAGGGGTATCTTTCTTTTCTTTTTTCATCAAGTGACCTGACATTTATCACGACAAACAAACATGTTGACACTATCACACAGAAAGGCGCAGAGAAGAGAATGAACGAAAGAAATGGAGAAATTACCTGAGACAGACGAGAACAAAGGAAAAGCAAGAGAGTAGCAGCTTGAAAGAGCTTGAAATCAAGAAAAACCCAGCACTTAAACGAAGAGTTCACAGTAAACAAAGATGGCTGATTGAAATCCCCGTTGCTAAGTAATATCACGCGATATCTTGGTTAGATGGAAATTCCGAACGGGAAATCTTTTCCGATGCTTTCGGTCCATCATATTCTGACCCGACCCCTACCTCATATTGTTTTGGTGGAGATAACAGTAAAAATGAAATGGTCACATCCATCTAGTCTATGCATCAATCATCTGTCAATCCATCCGTCAATTACATGATGATAGAGGAGAGGCTGGGGTGTATTTACGTTGTTCCGCACATGTTATCAACCATCAAACCCGAGAATTTAAATTTTAGCCCAACTTGACGTAAGCATCTCACTCGATGCAAACGGTAGATAATAAGGGCGATGATGTACTCATTGTTTCAACAATTATCAAGAAAGGGTATATATTCCACTTTGGAAACCTCGAACAGTCATTGTGTCGAGTATAAAAGAAAAAAATCTTTAAACAGTATGAACTATCCACACAATACATCTCATATATTACAGAGGAACATATTTGATTTCTTGTGGTCTTATTGTGAACTTTCATATGAATATTCCCCCACACCTACGCTGGTATTTGCAGCTGCAAGATTGTTTAACAAGTAGTACATCGTGGTTTAATTGTGAGTGGGCAAATAGAGTACAGGCCACTATAAATAAAAAAAACACACACTGTTATGTCGGCCCAATACATAGCTTTCATTACTTTGAAAGTGTTGGGCAGAATTTCAAATGGTGTGAATTATGTTTCCAATAAAAAGTGCATTATGAAAAAGGTCTGTGTCCTTTCTGCAAAGACTGCATTGACAAATAAACTTAAGTTCTAACTTTGACTAGCCGTGAAGATCCGAGTTAGAGTGGTCTTCAGCAACCCATGCCTGTCATAAGAGGCGACTAACGAGATCAGGCTTGCTGTCATGGTAGATGCATGTCATCGTATCTCAATTGCGTAGATTGATGCTTATGATGTCAACCACTGGGTTGAGTAAGAATTCTAAGCAGCTGCCCACAAGGAATACCTTATCAAATCCCACCACACACACACACACACACACACACACACACACACACACACACACACCTATGAAAACCAAATGTAATATGTTGTAGGCAGTAAAACTGACTGAGAGAGGATTTTGATATTTTGGACTCCTCCCTTTCTAAAAAATTCCTGCAAAAGTATATATGATTACAAACAGTAAGTAAAGATTGGGCTGGCATAATGGAAATTAACATTATTTTCCAAAAGCGTGCACTAAGTGTCGGAAAATTTCATTGTTTGGCAAGGCATTTTCTCTATTTATATAATTCTCATGTACAATAAGGCTATAAGTATAACCATTTCGTCAAATATGTCGAAATTCCAATATGTATCAGTTCAATATGAAGCTACCCTAACCGTATCTCTCTGCTGCTCCCTATAAACAATTTTGATGTTGAATTGAAGCTGATCCCGATATATGTTTTTGACATTTCACTTGTAGCTACAAGTCAATATCAAAATCGCGTAGTCTGTAGGAAGCATCAACGAGACAGGTTACAGCAGCTAGTAAATAAGTTTCTATGAATTAGTTTTCACCAATGTGACAGCCTTCATCTGAGGCCTGAAAATCCTCTGTCCAAGAACGGTCAAATTATGGAATGACTGGTGACGTTTTCTTGTGAACTACACTTATTACCGTCATGTAGATAACTAGATTAACTACACTGTAGCAGATCATTTTTCTGCGAAAATATAAATTAATTTCCAACCCAGCATTTGACTCTTATTAATAATGATATTCAATCAGAGACAGTATTATCTCTACTTCAGTTCTATTTTAATTCAACTAATTTTGTGCTTGTTCAAACTGGTTTTCTCTAGTACTTAGGTAATTATGGAATTATAGAATGACTGGTGACCTTTTCTTGTTTACTACATCCGTTATCGCCACGTAGATAACTAATTTAACAACTCTGTAACAGATCGTTTTTCTGTGAAAATACAAAATTAATTTCCAACCCAGAATTTGACCCTTATTAACATCCATATTCATTCAGACAGTATCATCTCTGCTGCAGTCATTCCTAAGCAGTGTATGGTAATACTCTCTTTATAATCTTTTACGTATTTTGATTTTAATTCGACTAAAATTGTGTTTGTTCAAACTGGTTTTCTCTCTCGATAATAATATTTCCCTGGTACAATAAGGCTATAACTTAAGTATAACCATTTCGTCAAATATGTCGATATATCAACATGTACCATTTCAATATGAAGCTACCGTAACCGTATCTCTCCGCTGTTCCCTAAAATCAATTTTGATGTTGGATTGTAGCTGCTCCCAATAAATACATTTCACTTGTAGTTACAAGTCAATATCAAAATCGTTTTGGCTATAGGAAGCATCACAGAGACAGGTTACCGCAGCTTGTAAAGACGTTCCCATGAATTGTTTTTCACCAATGTGACAGCCTTCGTCTGAGGCGTGGAAGTTGAAAGAACCCTAAGTCCTAGTCCTGACTATTGACCTTTTCATGTGAACTACACCCTTTATCGTTAGGTAGATAACTTATCTGTAACAGATCATTTTTGTGTGCATATACAAATTAATTTCCAACCCAGCATTTGTTCGCTTATTAATAATAATGTTCAATCAGAGACAGTATTATCTCTGCTTCAGTCATTCCTACACAGTGTATGGTGATACTCTCCTTGTAATCTTTTACATAGTTTGATTTTAATTTAACTTAAATTGAGTTTGATCAAACTGGTTTTCTCTCTCGATAATTATATTTTCCCTTGGTAAAATAAGGCTATTAGAACTTAAGTATAAAGCTATAAGTTAAGTATAACCAATCGCCGTCATATAGCTGGAATATTGCTGAGTGCGGCGTTAAACCACAAACAAAAGTATAACCATTTCGTCAAATATGTCGCTATACCAATGTGTACCAGTTTAATATGAAGCTACGGTAACCGTATCTCTACGCTGCTCCCTTAAACAATTTTGATGTGACATTGTAGCTTATCCCAATAAAAAAAATCACATTTCAGTTGTAGTTACGAGTCAACGTCGCAATCGTTAAGGCTATAGGAAGCATCACAGAGACATCACGGAGATAGGTTACGGCAGCTAAGAAATACGTTCCTATGAATTGTTTTTCACCAATGTGACAGCCTTCATCTGAGGCTTCGAACAGAAAATGAAATAACCACAAGACCTCCTGCCCCGGAACAGTCAAATTATGGAATGACTATTGACGTTTTCATGTGAACTACACGCAATACCATTAGGTAGATAACAACTCTGAAGTAGATCATTTTTCTGTAAACAAAACCAAAACAAATGCTGGGTTGGAATTGAAATCCAAACCAGCGTTTGTTCTCTTATCAAAAATCAGGTTCAATCGGAGACAGTATTCTCTCTGCTTCAGTCAATCCTAAGCTGTGTGCGGCGTTACTCTCCTGGTAATTATTTAAATAGTTTGATTTCAAATCAACTAAACTTTTGTTTGTTCAAACTGAATAACAGCGGGCTAAGGGAAAACATAAAAACAAGCTGTGACAGGCAAACTGAAAACCATAAAAATTAGGCAATAGGTGGTACGAAAGGAAGGAAATACCTGGGACAGACGAGAACATTGAGAAAGTAAGAGCAGGGCAGCAACAAAGGAGCTTGAAATCAAGAAAATCCCAAAACCTTTCAAAGGAAACGAAGTGTGTCTGTCTGTTCAGATAGAACAAAGATGGTTGATTGAAATCACGGTTGCCAGGTAACCACCTATGGATCACGCGATACATCTCTGTTGAATGGAAATTCTGAACGGGAAATCTATTCCGAACCCGACGCTTATATTTCATCTGATCCTAGCTAGTGAATTATTGTTATAAAAGAAATCAGTAAAGAGGAAAATGATAGTTTTTTCTGATCTTATCTTAGTTATCTCCGAATGATGGCGGTGAGGCCGAGATTGACCTACAGCGGGTAGAATATTATGGTATGGATCGTCGCTTACGTTATCGTTTACAACCTAGATGGAACGTTTGCAGACTGAAACTCACACGCTCAAATGTGGAGATTTTAAATGGGCATGTACCTGACGAGGGATTGATTCCCTTTTCGGCTCGTTTCTCTACTGTCCCGGTCCTATATATTCTTTTTAGAATGATTACAATCACATTCACAATTACGTGAGATAAAAATCAATGTACTCACTTGTTTGCTGACGGAATTATCCAGAAAGGGTGAATCATATTACACATGGTTCAAACATGTCGGACAGTCAAAATGTGCCGAGTCAGGATAAAGGCCAAGGTCAAAGAAGGGAAATAACTCTAAGACATTCTACACAACGGACTTATGATCAAGCGAGATGGTTCTTTTATGTGTGCTTCTTTTCTTTTGTTGGTTAAATAAGTATTTCGGATTTTCCTGGTTAGCTATCCGACATATGTTTGTGCAAGGAAAATCACATGGAGTCAACTGAAACTGCAATTTCTTTCGTGTACAGTGTATAGGCCCCATAACGTGTAAGTATTAACAAAACATATAAACACCAACCTGTAGATCATAAAGAGGAATGGCGTAATAAATGTCAATGTTGTAAGATGGAAAATTTCATGTTGATTTAGGTTTCACTGGTGTTTCGTTAAAATCCGGAAAATGCGTTTTTTGATGTCATAGTAAGTAGTCAACATAGTAAGTAGACTGTGCCTTACCATCAAGGAAGAAAAGATAAAAATTCTTGTCAAACACTTAATTTTTTTATATAAAGTATAAGTACATGATATGTTTGCATTATAACCTGCATTGGGACATCAGTTTCGTCAAATGATTGGTTTCTGCTCATCTTAATCAATAATCAATAATCTTGATCACAATGGAGGTCATGTCAAAGCATGAACAAAAAACTTCGATAATATGCGCCAAAAGGTTTATATTTATCAGTATGTCTCTATCATTATTCCAGTCATACTCACATTTCATTATTTTAGTTATGTTACTCGTTTTATATGCTTTTGATATTATCAACTAGGGCTGGGACGAGTCCAAATTTACTACCAAGGTACCCACCCCACTATTAGCCGACCCTACCTGGGTACCCACTGTATGTCTCAAGAAATAAGTACAAAATGTCCAATTGGGATTTCTACCATAGCCCTGGCAAAACATATTTAGATACATGTATTAAACAATTTGGTCATGCATACACTGAAGTTGACTTATGTTATATCTTAAATCAAGCATATTAAAAGTCAGAAGAAATGGGTGCATAGTCAGAAAGAAAGTAGTGGCTTGTAGTGTAACCATAGAGTTGATCATTTTTGTCATTAAACAATATATCACGTGACTAACCACAGACCCGGTAGTCCTGTGGGTACCCGGGTCCTACCTAGTACCCACCCGACCCGGGTACTGTATTCGACGTAATAAGCGCCCCGCTCTAATAAACGACCACGGCGATATTTGCTTATATATTGGCTAGTGAACAATCCCAATTAGCACCCCTTCCGATTGATTAATGTACACAAGACATATTTATTCGCGTGTAATACGTACTCGTTATATGCACACTTAATTATGGGCAATTAAATTCGGGAAAAATATATCTGTCGTACATAAACATTTCAGGCTGTCAGCATAAACCAAGAAATTAATCTTTCAACTAACTTTTTTTCACCAAAATAATATTCAATTTTGAGAGCGCCCTGGGCGATTATTACGTCGAATACAGTACCTGAGTTACCCATCCCAGCCCTATTCCTAACCATAGTGAACGCCTCAGTGGTCTAGTGGTAGAGCATCTGCCCAAAGAGCAGAATGTTCGGGGGTTTCATTCCCCATCCGTGTCATACCAAAGGATGTTAAATAATGGCACTTGTTGTTGCCCTGCCTGGTGCCCAGCATTTAGGGGATAAAACAAGGACTGGTCAGCTCAGGATACAGCGTCAGTATATTGTGTCTGAGTGGTGTATTCTGGACTGGTACAAGCAGACACACACATGCACAGCTGCCAAAATGTTGGATGCATTTTATGTATCAATCATTAATGGCTTCATAAAGAAAACTACACATTCTAAACTGTTTATCTCAGTGTAGCAGGTTAGGGTGGTGTAAATCTCACAAGTAAGACCAACACCTGATGGGGGTGAGTTGTGACCAAGAAGCCACAAGTTTATTATCAATATCAATATTCACCGTGTAACATAATTGAACAAATAATAAGTAAATAGTTATACACATTAAAATAATGCACTTATCACTGTTATTAATATAATAATTAAAATGCATTCACCACATTAATAACAATGTTCTCCATATTACTTAAACTTCATCAATGCACTTTTATATACAAGATGTATACTATACATACATGAAATATAAACAATAAAAATGTATAATATGCCTACCGAATGTGTGGCACTCAGATGATAGTAGGCAAAATCACTTGTCACTGCAGATCCATCTATAAATAACATACACATGTCACTCTAACTTAAATATAAATATCATAAAATAATATACATAGTGATCTACTGACATATTAATTAATTCTAAACCTACTATAAACATAATCTCAAATAGAATGTCATAGATAAACATACATTAATTAAAATGATATTGATTAATTTATCATGGCGAACAATATGGCGGACACAAATACTTATATATGTCGTGTTTATCATAAAAATATTATAGTACATTCACATATTAGAAAATCATAAACATGAATGGTGTGCTTTTAATCATTACTGTACTAATGACATAAATACATTCATACACTCAAATCACACAAGTATATCCTACAATGAAATAATGTTTAAGCTATACATGATGTACTAAGACAAATATTACATCCTACATAATGTTTATAATTGAGTATTAAAACTAACCCTCAGAGAAAGTTGTGAAAATCCTTGTATGTCACAATACGTGTCACAATACGTGTCTTAGGCAGTGACTGTCCAGTGCAGTTGTAGTTGACTTAGTGCTTGTGTTATATAGAAGCTTGCCCTCTAAAAGCAAGACAAAAGATTACTGTCGACCCTCGCAATAAACAAAAGTACTGACCAGCCCAAGTTCAGCTTGGAGCAATCATGCTGGAAACTGGTCCCTGACATAATCCAATTAAATACAACAACTACACTGTCTAAAACCAATACCATATATATACTACACTGTCTAAAACCAATACCATATATATGCAGATAAACTATGAAAAATGACACTGCCACATCAACATTTCCCCTACAATCCATGTCATGTTTTAAAGGGGGATAGCTCCCAATTACTTATCATTTTCGTTTTGTTGTATCAAGTAAATTTGTAAGGTGAGTTCAAATCTATTTCAAATAAACTTGTGATTCATTTTTATCCACCGGACATATAATGTGGGGGGATATAGTGGACATCTTGTTGTCTCTCTGTCCATCCGTCTGTAATCATTTCATTTTCGGAGCACAACACGAAAACATTTTAATATTTTTAAAAAAAATTGCCAGATATATCAAACAGATCCTGATGCAGTGCCTTTTGCATTTTAAGGATTTGGGGCTTTTTTATTTTTCTCGATTTCCAGAAAAACATTTTTTTACTTCTTTTCATAAGGGGATGGATTTCATTTACAAAGCACAACTTGAAAACTGTGAAACACTTTTCATCCAAACCTGGTACAGGTATTAACCAAGGGCTGAAGTGGTGCCTTCTGTTATTAACAAATTTTTAAAAATTAGATTTTTCCCTGTTTCCATGGAAACAAGTTAGACTTAGCTGAAACAGAGGTGGTGTCATTTCCGAAGCAGAACTGAAAACATATTCAACATTTTCATCCGACCATGGTACATGTATTAATCAGGGGCTGAAGTGGTGCCTTTTGCTATTGAGAAATTTTAAAAATATCTTTTTTCCTGTTTCCATGGCAACATGTTTGACTTAGAAACTAAACTCTGAAACTAAAAGGTACTCTTTCTTGAAACTCTGCACACACAAAGATCAGTTTGTCAACTGGTGCCCTTTGCTATTTAGGGATTTTAAGAATATTTTGTTTTGGTTACCATGGTAACAAGTTGACTCTGTTCATGGTGTTGTGTACCAACATAAATATACAAAGTCTCAAATCCCGATTCCATGGTATTGTTGTGATAGCTCAATAACTACTCTTGTATACAGACAAGCAGGTGAGACAGAAATTTTCTCATCAAGTTGGACTTAAAGTAAGATGATTTGATAACTGCAACCAGTGAGTATGTTCATGGTCATCTCTCTGTAATCAGTTTTGAGTGAGTGAGTGAGTGAGGTAACTTTTATATGATACCAAGTGCCGTAACCAGAGGATCAGCCAATACTTTCAGCCCAACATCATCATCTTTTGGCTGGCTGTGCGTCAGAATCGCAACTAGATATCATTATCACACTATATAATGTGAGTTTTTCTTAAACAGCAAAATTTTAAATGTTTCATTGTCAGTTCCTAATGAAATTTCTTGTCATAAAATACACAACATCATCTGCAAAACTGAAAAGATACATGCTTATCTCCTGAATTTCTAATATCTGCCTGTTTCCACGAGGAGGTTTGTAGATATTTTTTTAAACAACTCTCAAGTAAGGGAAACTCTTGTACTGAACTGTATTTGTTGGGTATATATGTATCTTCCCTGTAAATAGTGTGGTTTATTAAGAACAACTTTTTTATGAAAACATCGTAGCGTTAGACCGATTTCCCCATCAACATGCTCCATCACTATTGCGGTTTAGATCTAGATCTTTGGGCTGGAACCAGGTTGTAATATTTACAAGTTATTGTCAACTTTGACTGACAGTTTTAGGTTTAGGTTATTAATGCATGCAACTTGACTTTTCAGCCCCCTTCCTAGTGGTGCTGTTTGAAGACAGAAAGGAAAGATACATCACCGACTTGGGAGAAGTCACAACTCCTGATGATGAGCCTGTTACTTGGGAAGGGATCAAGGAGAAGATGCCAGTTGCTGCCTGGTGGCTAGAAACTGGGTATTTTTATGATGCCACCATCACCAGTGTGGTACTCCAAGGTCAGTTGGTTTTTTAAGTGTCAGGGGGTAAATTTAAATTTAGGTTAATGGAACTGTTACTAAATAAGTTATGAAACTAACTAGATCTACTACTTACAGAGTGCACACATACACATTAGGGCTGCAACAAATACACTGATTCATATCACGAATATAGGGTAACGAATACGAATATTAATGCACAATTACAATAACAAGTCAGCAGTTATGTAGTATTTATTATATTCAGTGAAACAATAACATCATATTTATTTGACATGGTTTGTTAATTATTAATAAATTATACATTTATATACTGCACTTATCCAGGTACTTGTATCTGCTCAAATGCGACAATGGCCAGTGAAAACAATACTATCAAATTAAATATTATTAGAGTGTTGTCATTGAAAGAAATCTATGCATATAATATGTTGTTATGGATATTTTTAGGTACAGGGTATGTAAATATACATGATAGCATAATCAAAAATATTCGATTCTAGTGGCCATGAATAACAAATTCAATTCATGAATGGTTACAGTTTGATTCACCGAAAACGTGAGTGCATCGTAACAGCCCTAATACGCATACAAGGTAAAGATTTAATTTTAAAAAAATTAATGTTAAATTATGACAACACTGGGAATTATAGGAATAGAGGTGTGTTACAATATACATAATCTTCCTGTGTTAGGTAGTCAACAACCTCTGCAATAATTCAAACTTGAGTGTTCGAGCACTGAGTACTTGTAAATTGCAAAACCATTTTTTACATTATTCTAGAACACAGAGCTCCAGATAAGCTGCGCATCTGCCTAAAATAAGCATCAGAAATGCAGAAATACGCAGTAAAATAAAATCCAAGCGTCTCAAATACGCAACGAACATTACAGATACGCTACAATAATAAAACTTGTGCGTATCACCAAAATATTGTGAAGAAACCCTGTGTATTCGATTAGGAAATCAGCAACTTATTTTGAAATTATAAACGGGCATTCCGTCAACCTCGCCAAACTCCACGATGACAGTTACATCATGATCATTTGCCATCACACATTCGTGTGGAAGTATGTGGTATTTTTGAGTCCTATAAAGCTCTCGAACCCACACGACACCAGTTTGCAGGGACTAGATGAATAGTGTTTTTAAATATTTAACTTAAATACCCACATGTGTAAAACTAGTGGGTAACAGAAATTTGAATACCCAGATAGAATTACTGATACCCAATGATTTTAAAATGCATGGGTAAAATACCCACAACACCAAAAGCTTATCTGGAGATCTGAGAATAAAGTGACATTTGAGTGTGTAATGATTTTGGTCAACAAACACGGACATTATCCTTATTAACTGAATGTTTAATCACAAGATCTCAACTAATTGATCTAGTTTTGGTACCTTTGTTGTTTTCCTCCAGAATCCCCATCCAAGAGGAACAAGAAGACCAGGACAGCAAAGTCACAGACCAGCGGTATATTTTGTAACTTTTAAATCATTATACATTTGGACGGGAACCATTTCACCTGAGTGCAATTTTAATGCTCTCGTTTGCAATTTATTTTTACTGTATCATGAATTATGAAGCATTGATTTGTCATCCTGTGTGATATGTATTCTTTTTTCAACAGTTCTGAAAGCGGCAAAGGAAAGTCAACAAGAACTTTGCTCAAGACTTGCTAACCAGAGGGCAAAATCTTTGTTCTCTAGCAGGGCACTCCAACCTTCCCCACCTACTAACTCCCATCAGCCTCCCCATCTACTAACTCCCCTCAGCCTCCCCATCCACTAACTCCCCTCAGCCTCCCCATCCACTAACTCCCCTCAGCCTCCCCATCCACTAACTCCCATCAGCCTCCCCATCCACTAACTCCCATCAGCCTCCCCATCCACTAACTCCCCTCAGCCTTCCCCATCTACTAACTCCCATCAGCCTCCCCATCCACTAACTCCCCTCAGCCTCCCCATCCACTAACTCCCCTCAGCCTCCCCATCCACTAACTCCCATCAGCCTCCCCATCCACTAACTCCCATCAGCCTCCCCATCCACTAACTCCCATCAGCCTCCCCATCCACTAACTCCCCTCAGCCTTCCCCATCTACTAACTCCCATCAGCCTCCCCATCCACTAACTCCCATCAGCCTCCCCATCCACTAACTCCCCTCAGCCTCCCCATCCACTAACTCCCCTCAGCCTCCCCATCCACTAACTCCCATCAGCCTCCCCATCCACCAACTCCCCTCAGCCTCCCCATCTACTAACTCCCGTCAGCCTCCCTATCCACTAACTCCCCTCAGCCTTCCCCATCTACTAACTCCCATCAGCCTCCCCATCCACTAACTCCCATCAGCCTCCCCATCCACTAACTCCCATCAGCCTCCCCATCCACTAACTCCCATCAGCCTCCCCATCCACCAACTCCCCTCAGCCTCCCCATCTACTAACTCCCGTCGGCCTCCCTATCCACTAACTCCCCTCAGCCTTCCCCATCTACTAACTCCCATCAGCCTCCCCATCCACTAACTCCCATCAGCCTCCCCATCCACTAACTCCCATCAGCCTCCCCATCCACTAACTCCCCTCAGCCTCCCCATCCACTAACTCCCCTCAGCCTCCCCATCCACTAACTCCCATCAGCCTCCCCATCTACTAACTCCCATCAGCCTTTCCCATCCACTAACTCCCCTCAGCCTCCCCATCCACTAACTCCCCTCAGCCTCCCCATCCACTAACTCCCCTCAGCCTCCCCATCTACTAACTCCCATCAGCCTTTCCCATCCACTAACTCCCCTCAGCCTTCCCCATATACTAACTCCCCTCAGCCTCCCCATCCACTAACTCCCCTCAGCCTCCCCATCCACTAACTCCCCTCAGCCTCCCCATCCACTAACTCCCATCAGCCTTCCCCATCTACTAACTCCCATCAGCCTCCCCATCTACTAACTCCCATCAGCCTCCCCATCCACTAACTCCCCTCAGCCTTTCCCATCCACTAACTCCCCTCAGCCTCCCCATCCACTAACTCCCTTCAGCCTCCCCATCCACTAACTCCCCTCAGCCTCCCCATCCACTAACTCCCATCAGCCTCCCCATCTACTAACTCCCATCAGCCTTTCCCATCCACTAACTCCCCTCAGCCTCCCCATCCACTAACTCCCCTCAGCCTCCCCATCCACTAACTCCCCTCAGCCTCCCCATCCACTAACTCCCCTCAGCCTCCCCATCTACTAACTCCCATCAGCCTTTCCCATCCACTAACTCCCCTCAGCCTTCCCCATATACTAACTCCCCTCAGCCTCCCCATCCACTAACTCCCCTCAGCCTCCCCATCCACTAACTCCCCTCAGCCTCCCCATCCACTAACTCCCATCAGCCTTCCCCATCTACTAACTCCCATCAGCCTCCCCATCTACTAACTCCCATCAGCCTCCCCATCCACTAACTCCCCTCAGCCTTTCCCATCCACTAACTCCCCTCAGCCTCCCCATCCACTAACTCCCCTCAGCCTCCCCATCCACTAACTCCCCTCAGCCTCCCCATCCACTAACTCCCATCAGCCTCCCCATCTACTAACTCCCCTCAGCCTTTCCCATCTACTAACTCATCTCAGCCTTCCCCATCTACTAACTCCCCTCAGCCTTTCCCATCCACTAACTCCCCCATCCACTAACTCCCCTCAGCCTCCCCATCTACTAACTCATCTCAGCCTTCCCCATCCACTGACTCGCCTCAGCCTTCCCCATCCACCAACTCACCGCAGCCTTCCCAGTCACTTTACTCATCTCTGCCTTCTCTCTCACGTCAACCTTCCCATTAACTGCACTCTCCTTCAAACCACTCCCACAGGCTACATGAATTAACGTCTTACTGACTGTTTAATGTGCAAAAACAAAATGTGAACACGTTCTAAATCACCTGTTTCGATTTGGCAATGTGATAGTTTGTGTAACGTCACCTATATTCGTGAGTCTGTTCCACGAAACTACTTGTAGCATAATGGCTTAAATCTGCCTTGTATGGCTACAAAATTGCATCTAGTCCATCTAAATGCATTGTATACTGCTACATAGACGTGACACGAAGTAAAATAACTTCTGTCACAGGGGAGTGCAATTTCCCCAGGTTCCACCGACCGTATCCTCATGCGAGAGACTACTTCAGGTATGACGTCACTTTGTTGACAGTTTGATCGGTTGTAGAAATTCTGAGGCGAGAGAGTGATTGCCGGTTCGATCCAAGAGATGTGAGTTGACATTCAAGTATTTTATATTTCTTGTACATTTCTTTAGTAAATGAAATACTGAAAAGAATAATTATATTCTTGTAATGTAAATACTGTTATTGTGCAATTCTTAATTGAAAAATTATTCTTGAAAAGTTAAATAATTAAAACTGTGTGGTTGGTGGTATTGGGAGTGTTCCACAATTCGCTACCCACCCCTTGAACCGTTACACCACCCTTGCATTTCCTAACCAGCCTTGCCTTCCCCAGCCTTCCCGACCCAACACCCCCACGCACAACAATGGCCTGTCACCACCACAACCTACAACCCCTTTCAACACACATGACAACAGTCCCCCACCCTTCAACTAACTGCCAAAGAACCTGGCTCATTTACGGCTCTTCTAAGAAGCTGCGAAGACTACTCCTTGAAAGAAGTGCAGCTACAAACCACACAGTCAGAACTTAACCTTTGGCGGGACAGAGCCCTTAAGGCCGAAGAAGAACTCCGTGAACTTCAGACAAATGTGCCAGGTTTGTCGAAACAAAGATGCTTGAAAATATTCAGTTGCTATTCATATTATATTCAATACCAGTATAATAAATGGAAATCTTATGTTAAAATAAAATTAAATGCTAAGTAAATAAAATATATAAATAACATAAAAAATAAATCTTCAGCTTGCTATCCTGCTTGTTCACAATACTATGTAGCCCATAGAATTATTTTTTATTGTTTAATATTTTGCAGACACAACAACTAAGCCGCAAGGATACAAGCGCCTTCGTGGTGTACAAGTGCCAAAATGCCGTTATGTAAGTAAATGAATATACTGTTTATATCTTTCTAAGACATTTCAGCTTCTGAAATTGAACAAAACTCACTTGTCATAGCATCCAGTTTTTTTACATCACTACTGCATGTCATTTGAATTGCTTATAATTTTGGGGTGAACAGGTTCAGCTCAGGGGAGATGACAAACTTCCATCAGGCTACCAATTGCTGACCCAAGGAGCCAGCCTGGCCGTTCCCATCACTTGGTATGCCCATGTGATGGGAAAGTGTGGCAATGTGGGAGAAAGCTGCAAACTGAAACGATTCATGGACAGACTTTTTTTAACCCTCCGACGTTGGGCAAGGCACTGCCGCCATGTTCAAGAGAAAACAGGCTGTTGTATTGCAGGCTCTAGGGAGAAAGTATTATCTAACCACTCAAATTCTCCATCATGAAGAAATTATAAATACCCCCAGAAAGCAGTATTACAGAATTACAAATACACTGATAAAGGATATCTATTCTACTCAAAAGAAGTTAAGGATCAACCAATTCTTTCGTAATGGTAAAGTAAATCTGTCATGACATGAGTGATAAACTATAGTAATATGAAAGAATCAGGTGATCCTTAACTTCTTTTGAGTAGTATACTTTAAATATTAAATACAACAATGACATTTAATATGCCAACAATATTTCAAATGATTTGTTATTTTGCAGTTTTTGCCACCGAGTGGCTGAAGTTATTACCCAATCAGTTTTCTGACGCACTGAGTAAGAAGATATGTACAGTGAGGAATGCATTCAAGCGAATGAGCCAAGGTAAGTTTATATCACGATCAGTAATTTTGTAGCAAAAACAGTTTTTAATGCGTCTTCTTGACATTCTATAATTTTCATTATAAGTTTGTCACAGATTAACAATAATATTTGATCCCATTTCAGTCCCGAGAAGGACTGCCTGCTTGCCATGAAGATCCAGTGTAGACTTGGAATTCAGCTACCCATGCTTGCTGTAAATGGTGGCTCATGCTGTGTTGGGATGAGCATTGTCATGATGCAAAATGGCGCCTGGTCACCCCCTGGTGTTTGGCAAAATGTCACCTAGTATTTGGAAAAATGGCGCCTGCTTTTTGGCAAAATGTCACCTAGTATTTGGTACAATGGCGCCTGGTGTTTGGCAAAATGTCACCTAGTATTTGGCACAATGGCGCCTGCTTTTTGGCAAAATGTCACCTATTATTTTTGGCAAAATGTCACCTAGTATTTGGCACAATGGCGCCTGGTGTTTGCAGAGTTAAGTAAGATCTAGTTGTGATAATGCACACCATGTTGTTGTCAATATGAACAAAAGATCTATTCCTCCACATGCATGTGAGCTGGCCACCGAAACTGTCAACTTCTTGTATGCAACATATGGCGCCATGACACTCATTCCATTGCTGATGCACGCTGATCCGCTCCTCTCTCCTTTGAAGTAGGAAACAGGATTCATCATTTAACCACTTCGCCAACGTTGGTATGGAAAGTACTTATGAAAATGTTGTTACCTATGGAAGCCTTTTAGGGCCATATGTTTTTATATATTTTTTCGATACTATTTCAACTTAGTTTCTTGAAATTTCAAGATACTATACTTCTGTTTCAAGAAGTTGAAATTTCAAGATACTATCTTGAAAACATGATGCTATCTTGAAATTTCAAGATAGTATCCTAAGTTGAAATTTCAAGAAACTAAGTTAAAAATTTCAAGATACAGAAGTTGAAATTTCAAGATACTATCTTGGATACATGATACTATCTTGAAATTTCAACTTAGTATCTTGAAATTTCAACTAAGTATCTTGAAATTTCAAGATAGTATCGGAAAAAAACAAATAAAAAAACAAATAGCCCTAAAAGGCTTCCGTAGTTACCATCTCTGCTTTTCATATTTTGGAGAGTATACCCTCTGTCTTTTTCTTCTTTTCGGGAAAGGTTTCACACAAAGTGCTCAGATAATTCAGCCAGAAATGGAATCACATGAGATCATGAACTTCTGAAAACTTCAAATAAAGAGAATACTATGCATCTTTGTTATTTCATTTTTGACAGTACAGGTTTGGCAAGGATGTTTCAGGGACACATTAATACTTCTGAGATGTTGTTAGACTAGATTATGATGTAATCACATCTTTTGTATTACTGAAAATGATGGAAAGGTAAAGTGTCTCTGAAACATCTTTGTAATGGGGACTTCCTAAGAAGGTTTGCCGGGTTCAAAGCATATTTAATTACCCCTGATAGGTTAGTGAAGATGCTTCGGAGACTTCCTTGCAAGTGTTGCGGGTTGGATGCTTCAGATGCATCTTTGATTACCTAATAATAGTTTGTGGAGACTATTCGGGAACTTCCTTGCAAGTGTTGCGGGAGGGGGATGCATTAGAAACAACTTAGATTATGTAACAAAAGTTTGTGGAGAATAATCAGTGACTTCCTAAAGTGGGTTTGCCAAGATGGTTCAAAGCATATTTAATTATCTCAGGTTAGTTCTGAGGAAGTATCGGAGACTACTTCAGTAGGTATTCTAATGTAGTCCTTGATACTTCTCGGCAAACTGCAAGTTGGAGTAGTTTGCCGAGATGGTGTGGAGACATTTGCCGGGAATATCTAGAGACGTCCTTAAGACCCTGCGGAGAAGGTAAGAATGTGCCTTGCGGGGAATGATTAAGGTGGTCTCGGATGCATCTTTTCGGGCCTTTTTCTTTCAAGGGAGGGAATCGACTTTGCCACTCTTCAGTGAGTAAGGAACTGAGCTGTTCACAGTTGTTGATTTGAAACTTAGATGAGATTATTCAGTTCCTTCTTTGTGAGTATCTTCTCCTCGCTAAGCCTACAGCTTCTTGTGACAGAGATGGGTTGTACCCCACACCAACATGACTGTTTGGGTACAGTTTGAATAGAAGTGTCATCCTTCACATCTGAGGAGTTGATGGCCTCTGGGTTGTAACTGATGGTAGAGAACTGTACAACAGGCATGCTTGGTCAATTCTCCAATTTATGCTCCTCAAATGTCATCCTATTCTCCTTGAAGTTGCCTGACCATCTGCAAGTATTCAGAAACATGTCTGTATCAAGAACTAGTTTAACCAGGTTATATATTTTGTAATATGTGGCACATATATGCAACAATGCTATTAAATTTCGGCCGATAGTGGTAGCCTCCCTAATAACCACATACAGCTGTAAACTAACTAAACATGGAATTTTGAGGTATCTGATTTGATATTACATACCAGATTGGTCAGGATACGTCCGTATAATGAATAAATAGATATGTAGAAAACTATATATGTACAAGTAATATGATTGGTAAAACAATGCATAAAACTATATGACACACTAACCTGCGAGTTCATCTACAGCTAAAAATATCTGAGCCCCAGATAGCTTTTTGAGCAATTGCGTTTTTACTCTAGGGTTTCTATTTTGTTTGGGTTATTTGTATAGGAGAAATCATTTCTCCTCGGGATTACCTGCGATTGTAAACCCTGACATGAGGTGACATACCGAGGGGGCCGTAGTCATGTCACCTAGGTATGTCACCGAATGTCAGGGTTTACAATCGCTGGTAATCCCGAGGAGAAATGGTTTGTTCAAGTTATAAACCGACTCATCGCATAGACAACGTTTTTAATAGAATAACTGTAATAAAAACTCTCAAATGTATAACCTGTATCGGAGATGAAATGCCGCCTGCAGTCGTGAACTCGGTTCAATGAAACCGGTGACCTCAGCACGTGGGTCTCGCAATGGCACGAAATCTGCACGTGCGTCTCGTAGGCTGTTCGTAGTTTTTGTTCTATCAGTGAGTGAGTGAGTGAGTTAATGTTTATAGTCACATCGGCAATATTTCAGCCATATCGTTACTAAATCAAGTTTGACATGAATCATATATAAATAAAGACAGTTAAATCTGTCGACGAAGGACAGTAAAAACACTAGACTATCACAGATGTAGATTTAAAACTAGCATATCATCATAAAATTGGAACAATTCAAAACAGCACACAATAAAAAAAGGCTATAGATCACCAATAACCAAAGGTAGGTCACCATACTAGGTACCATGGGGACTTACGATACTTCTGCTACCTACATGGTAACCCAGCAGGATTTACACCATCGCTCTGGCTACTGGTGATTGTCAGTGAGTTTTAGCCACATCATTTGCGTAACTAATATTTTTTCACTGATTTATTCATCAGTCTATTGGGGTTTTCCCACAATTAGTGAACATTTTAAGATTTAAAAAAAATGAAATAATGTTTTGGACGTAAATAAATATTTAGGCTTGACTCGTAAATTAGCTCGTTATTGTGTTTCGGAAATTAGCATTGTAGGCAAAGCTTCATTGGATATTTACGCGAGCTTTTTTTATACATTTGAGATTTTCAATCTATGCACGCGTTTCTGTACACAAGTTAATTGAAAGTATTTGGGTTTTGAATATTTTGGGAGGATATTTACGCAAATACACTCCTTATATGTAGCTCTGCACAATACACAATGTTTCCCGATTTATCAAATCAGAAATGTACTACACAAGATGTCCTAATTTTAATCATTATTACTAGAAATCATCCATATGAATGTAAAACCGTGTTGTATCGGGCTTTCTTACTGATTCGGGAAGGTTATTATATGTCATAAGCAAGAGGAGGGTTTTCAGCTGATCAACAACTCAAAGCCGGAATAAGTTATCCTTTCTCTCTCCACTGTTCTTACAGACGGTAGCCCAGTCTCTTGTCACACTAGGGGGCACGGGTGGCCCAGTCGTCCAAGGCGCCGCGATTCGCTGTGCAGAGTTGCGTCCCTTGGGCACGACAGAAACCTATGATTGTGGGTTCGAATCCCGGTTCGCCCCGATTATGTTTCTAGGTTTGTCAGCACCATGCCCGTGCTCGTGGGTTTCACCGAAGTGGTAAACGTCTTAGACCTGCATCACTTCGGGCTTTCCTCCCACATTAAGCTGACACGCCGCGAAATAACTGGAATATTGTTAAAAGCGGCGTTAAACCCAACTCACTCACTAACTCACCCTTGTCACACTCAATTGCGTCAGCTAGCAAATTGACCCACGGCAGCTGAGGGCAGTATAAGACAGCCAGGTAGAAGCCGGTGCATTGTGCCCCTTTAACAAATAGTAATGACATCATTTGGACGCCATATCCTCCATGTCTAGAGATATTAAGAAAGATTTCAAAATGTATACCAACAACATCGTGCAACCAATGTGACCAATTGAAACCCCGTTGGGATTCTGAGTTAGATTTGGCCTCCAGTAAATAATGCTTATCATATAAGGCAACTTAATGGATCAGATGGTGAGACTTGGTGACTTGGTTCATTGCATGTCATCATACACCAAAATGTCTGTTGACAACGAGTTGGCCGTGCACATGCTTTACAAATCCTGCAATCGACCGAAATCTGCAAGGCAGTTTACTAACCGGATTTTGATTGGACTATGCATAGACTCTTAATCCTCCTGAATTTCAGTTATGCGATAAATGGGAAGCTATGTCCACTTGCCCGACGAAATGAAAGACAATATTAATGACCAACATATATTGTCCACATATCATTAATGACCAACATGTATTGTCCACATATCATTAATGACCAGCATGTATTGTCCACATATCATTAATAACCAGCATGTATCGTCCACATATCATTAATGACCAACATGTATTGTCCACATATCATTAATGACCAACATGTATTGTCCACATATCATTAATGACCAACATGTATTGTCCACATATCATTAATGACCAACATGTATTGTCCACATATGATTAATGACCAACGTGTATTGTCCACATATCATTAATGACTAGCATGTATTGTCCACATATCATTAATGACCAACATGTATTGTCCACATATCATTAATGACCAACGTGTATTGTCCACATATCATTAATGACTAGCATGTATTGTCCACATATCAGTAATGACCAACATGTATTGTCCACATATCAGTAATGACCAACATGTATTGTCCACTTATCATTAATGACCAGCATGTATTGTCCACATATCATTCAGAACTACGTATGGACGTTTCCTTTTGTGAAAGAGTTAAAATATAACAAATACTGAGTGAATTTGGTTTTACGCCGCTTTGAACAGTATATCAGTCATATCCCGGCGTTACTGCTGGATAATAGAGCAGGGACCAACCTTCCCCACAGTGAGTGAGTGAGTTTGGTTTAACGCCGCTTTTAACAGTATTCCAGTCATATCACGGCGTGTCAGCTTAATGTGGGAGGAAAGCCCGAAGTGATGCAGGTCTCAGGCGTTTACCACTTCGGTGAAACCTACGAGCACGGGTATGATGCTGACAAACCTAGAAACATAATCGGGGCGAACCGGGATTCGCACCCACAATCATAGGTATCTGGCGTGTCCAAGGGACGCAACTCTGCACAGCGAATCGCGGCGCCTTATTGGAATGCTTATTATATCACAAAACCTGCGTGCTGACTTAGGAAAAATAGAGTAAATAAACAATAACCAAAACTCTTTAAATCGAGTTATGTGTCGAAAACATGACGAAAATCACTCTTATTTCATTTTCAAATTATAACACAACTGAAGACAATGTATCATCAAAAGAGTTGACCACAACCACCATTTTCTAGTCTGTTGGGTACAAAGGTGACTAACGGGATCGGGTGGTCAGGCTCGCTGACTTGGTTGAAGCATGTCATCTATCCCAGTTGCGTGGATCGATGCTCATGATGTCAATCACAGGATTGTCTGGTCCAGACTCCATTATTTACCGACCGCCGTCATATAGCTGGAATATTGCTAAGTGCGGCGTAACACAACAAACCTACCAACTAACCCAAACGTAAAGAAAATCTTAAGCTCGTTCGCTCGCTCACTCATTCACTCACTCACTCAACCACATACCCATTTTTTGAGATTTTAATTATGATTCTACTAAAAACTCAAAGGCACCTTATTTGTGCAAAAAAACACTTGGAGGGGTGCTTAGCCAATTCTTTGTGTATACATGTATACACACATTGATATATCTGATCGAAACGACATTTCACGAGCATGAGTCACACGTGCGCATGTTGTATCTGGGGACAATTATCAACAATTGTGAAATGGCCCGGGAACTTAAAGGTCAGCACAAAAGGAATACGTAATACATCACTGTTTTTAATGACTCTGAACTTTAGTCTCCTACATTCCATGGAGTCCATATTCCTTGCCACACAATGCCAGTTTGTTCGTAGTTCACTGGAGCTTTTCGCCATGACGCACCAAGAAGAACGCCTGCTGTTTCTATTAGCATTTCTCTGTCCCTTACATGTTTTCCCAGAACGTGTGTCCATGGATACGGAATATACAGTTCCAGCACAATACGCGAGTACCATTGAGGAAAACGAAGATGTTCAAGATTTGGCTTCAGCAACAGATACACACAATGGCGCAACGAAACAAGATACAATGGATGATGTGACGATTGGAGCGTTTGATCATGAGCCTTCATTTCAGATACTGACCCTCAGAACAGAAGTGGGGCAAGACTCATATTCCTTCCAGTTGGTGTACACATCTCACAATGGTATCACCATCCGAGTGGCGGAGAAGGCATCAAGTGGTTTTATTGACATTTTGAAGGAAAATGACTTTCAGAACTCTTTCGAAGACGGCCAGGGCGTTGTCAGCGCAACATCGGGTACTCCACGGTTTGAAGTGCTGTTTGAAAGTTGTGATAGACGATGGCAAAGCAAGGTTTTCGTCAATGTAAAGAACACGACTCAACTCAGAGTTCAACCGCTTCTCCTGAGAACCAACATTGAAAACGAAGTTGTGTTTAACAAAGGTGAAACTGTAGAAATCCAAGTACAAACTGCTAAGAGGATTGAAAGCGGACATCCTTTTGACAACGGCGGTATAGTCTACGGTATGTATTCATTCAGTAGAAACGATAGCAACACTGTGTTTGACGCCGGTTCGAACTTCCCTGGTATAATTCAGAAAGGCAGTTCCAAAGAATTTGTTGATTACGATGAACACACTTTAATCATCAACCGTGACGGCGAGGACTATGAAGGAGCTGCCTACGTTGGTATGTACATGCACACGAGAGGTCCACTAGAGGCGTATGGCAACGAACAAATTATAACTGTCAGAATGATGAATCACAGGACACCATATTCTGAAGGTTCTCTTGGCTTTTTGAGAGTTGGACATATTCCTTGGAATTCTTATTGTAGAGAGGGGCTAACTTGCGCAACATTTGCAAGCATCGTTGGTAACGATCCTGAAGACATAACATTATGGAAACATCATGATGATGGTCGGAACCAAATGATGGACGTTCCATTCCATAAATACAGATATGAGTATGTTGTTGTGAAGAGGTTTTATCTGCCCAATATATCCAGGTCCGATGCAGGGACGTACACCTACAGAGGTACAGACGCTACTGGCAGTGTTGTCGAGAAGGACTTTGAACTGAATGTGCTTGTTCGTTAGGAACAACTCTTGTTTTGGAAGTCACACAAGACACGTTGGTTGTCCGGTGTAGCGCAAGAAAAATACCCTCAGAAATTGTGTTTGCTAATACTTTCAGTTATGGGGATCCTGGCGGTTTGTGTTTGCTGAAAAACCAGCGGTTTCCATGGTTACATGCATTACATCAATGACATCATCTTGGCTGTCTTGACCATATATGTTCTTCACAGAGACACTGACACAATCGTGCGCCTTGCAAGGGGTCGTGTGATGGAAATCGCGGTGTACAAATAAATGATACTTATACAACGACATGATTAGACATACGTTGCAACTCTTTTCACGGAAGGGACAGTTTTTGTCAAGGACGTTTTGACTGATCTGGCTTCTTATTGGCTTCACCTGTGGAAATAATAATCAGATGATAACCATTATTATTCTGTCATGGATGTCAAATATCCGTTCAATAACATTTAATTGCATTTTCGTTGTACTTGTCATTCCTGCATTCTGATAAGCTGAATTCGTCACGTGTTATTGCATTCATTTCCCAATGCATGTAAAAACATTAAGCCACGCCCACCGAAGCGAACTACTTTCTTTACGGAATGTCGAGGAATCCAAGTTGCAGTCAGTTCCCTTTCTGTTCACCTGTATCATCATGAAGTTATCAGGCCTCGTAACATCTTAGTGTTATTTATCGGTATCAAACGTACGAACAACAAAACAAAACAACAACAACTTACACACTCACTGCGCAAACAACGGCATCGGACAATCACAGTTCTCCAGATTTCATGCCTTCAGGCTTCCTGTTCTCAAGAAACTTAGGTTTGATTCTGGCGTTTACTGTTTTAAACAGCCACCTTCTCTTTGACCTAACTGTTCATAATAACTACTCTTATTCTTCGCGTCTCCTGCCTTTATTGACAGGTCCTATGAACTTTGTTTGATGTTACTCTCTGTTGATTGGCTACTTTGACTTTGTGGGCGTGTCAAGTTATATATCAAATAATCACCTCATATATGTCACTCATGTCACAGTTCGGTTCATACGCCTGGAATGTTTTATCATTCTCATCATATTTGTCTTCTTTGATTTAGATACTAGTTTTTTTTATTAAACTATGGTTGATAAGACGTGTTTCGTTGTTGAATTTAATCATATTGATTGACAGTGTGTATTTTTCGGCTCATTCAGGTATAGATCGAAAAACCGATGTACAAACGTTGGTAAGAATCCGCGGTGCTCAGTTGCGCCTCCTAGATGTGGAAGGATCCGCTGATAACGGGTTCGAACCCCAGATTGCACCCAATAATGATCATGAGTAATCGTACGTTTCACCAAAGTGCTAAACGACTGATACCTGGGTCACAAACCGATGTACAAACGTTGGTAAGAATCCGCGGTGCTCAGTTGCGTCTCCTAGATGTGGAAGGATCCGCTGATAACGGGTTCGAATCTCAGATTGCACCCAATAATGATCATGACTACTCGTGGGTTTCACCAAAGTGCTAAACGACTGATACCTGGGTCACAAACCGATGTACAAACGTTGGTAAGAATCCGCGGTGCTCAGTTGCGTCTCCTAGATGTGGAAGGATCCGCTGATAACGGGTTCGAATCTCAGATTGCACCCAATAATGATCATGACTACTCGTGGGTTTCACCAAAGTGCTAAACGTCTGATACCTGGGTCACGTTTGGCGCGAACAGTTATCAAGGGAACAAGAGTTGACAAGAACATTGTCTGTAGATACAGAGTGTTGTCCGGTGTGAACTGAACTAATGAACGATCTCACTTGATTACAACTGAAATTATTATTTCGCAACCTTATAAATTCATGGCAAGTGACTCCATGGTATTTGTATGGCTAACTAAGAAATTTATTTTGCGTATACATTTTCGTCAAAGATGTATATAGATTTATAAACGTTTTGTTTTACATAAACCTAAAATCAGGTCACATCCACTTGTGGACTATGCTTCCTGTGTGTCTGATAACAGTGAGCAGGGCTTGTGTTGTTTTCCTTTAGGCCGCCAAGTCTCTGCACTTGCACACAGCAGACGAAATTCAAGATAATCATAATCGTTTTATGTTTTTAACAAGATCAGCAAATGCGCTCTCGTGTCACTTTCAGGTATGGGAATCCTGGCGGGTTGTGTTTGCTGATAAACCAGCGGTTTGCTTTGTTACATGCATTACATCAAGTCACTTGCACACAGCAGACTAAATTCAAGACTATCATAATCGTTTTATGTCTCAACAAGATCAGTAAATGCGCTCTCGTGTCACTAGATTTTCTGGTCTATCATTTGATTGTTTGGTTTGTTTACAGGAGCACTGCTGTGCAGCGTCAGACAAGAAACAAACACTTAGTTTTTTAAGCAAATTGTGTGAGTTGCGGGTTCTAACGGTTGAGCAGGACATGCCTACCCATTTCACGAAACCTGGTTTCATCACGGCGATCAGCGATCAATTTACTTAATTTTCACCGCTGTTCCACCGTTAACGCCTGAACAAATATACTTCGGTGGATAATCGAGACTGGTTATTCTCTGGCGTCGACGATTTCATATAATTGAATTATTGCGTTGAACCATATAACTGAAGTTATTCATGTTGATGTATTTATTTACACCTATTTACATTGTGCACACCGGTTTCTATGTTTATAAACGAATATGGAAGCCAATTCTAAATATACTGAACAAAATAGGTTAGGGATCATGAAAATTGGGGGGGGGTGTCCTTTTAGGAAATTGTGTAATATTCATGATCCCTAACTTTTTTTGTTCAGCATGCAAATCCCATTCTGACACTTCTGACTCAGTGTGCGGCTATCACATATATCCTTCCTCCGCAACCTGTTGCCACGCGTGTATCCAACACTTTGCTGAGAACTGAAAGATAACGTTTGACATTATCACTGATATGCATATTGGTCCATAATTATACAATTAATATTTATATTTTTAGCTCTGTAATTTCATGTAATTACAAAAAGGATAGGTCAGGAATAAAAATGATTAAACATACACACGATTCGAGAGAGTGCGAACATGACACTGTTAATACACACACAATGGTATGATTAAACGTATGCATATTTATGTGTACATTAACGCTTGGTCTCATTAAATACAATATTTTGATAGCAACAAGCAACTACATTTCACATGAAAAGGAGCTCCGGTGAGATGGGAGTTTAACAAATCTAGACTTGCTTCAATTAGGGCTATAGCAGTAAGGGCTGGGCAGTTTGATAATAATATCACACGACTCATACTCAAAGGTTGTTTAATCACTGTTATATTCAATATTATAATAACATGCCTGTGTGGATGCCCATGTGAAAATGAATATCACTTTTTTCTTGAATTATAATGCCATTAGAACGTCATTGTGTAACAATATTTTATCAGGAGCTCAATTCACGATCCAAACAATTCTCAATGGTGATATGTCATGTTCATTAGTACACAGCATATGTATATTCAAAAGTGTGTAAAACTATAGTTTGTCAAAGAGATTTGAGTAACATGTCTATTAACTATAATTTATACACATATACATCTCATATTTTACGTTTGTGGTTGTACCATTTAGAACCTATCCCAAGATGACTGGGAGACATCATTTATCACAGCAATAGTTTATGTAATTATATTTATTTCTGATGTTTCTATCTCCATGGAAGTTTCGCACTGTGTGTGCACGCTATTTGTTTTAATATTTACACTCGTCCGCTGTCTGTATCAATGATTATGGAAAGGGCATTGTAAGTTAGATATTTTTTGCCTAATCCATTTGAACTTTTAAGTCATTAAAATATGTTCGTAACAAAACAAAGTTTAAAATTAACATATCGTTTCTAGTGTCAACACAATCGGGTAATGAGCTAGCGTGTAGCAGAGTTGCGTCCATTACATGTTGTCTGGTTTGTTTACATGCCGCCGTCGCATGGCAGGAGTACGGCTGTGCAGCGTCGGGCAACAAACAAACACTAACTTTTTAAATGCTGTTTGTATTTGTGTCAGGTGGTACCGGTTTGGAAGGACCGGCTCCCCATTTTATGAACATCTGGGCCCACTTGCACAAAGCGATCTTAGCGCTAAGATGATCGTAACTCCCATACTTTAACATAGGCTTACAATAGTTGTAGCGCTAAGATCGCTTCGTGCAAGTGGGCCCTGGTCTCAACACCGATTTTCAGTGATCAATTAAAATAAGTTTCACCGCCGTTTCGCCTTTCAAGCCCAGTGTATTCTGTCTCGTCGAATACTCGTTATTTTCCGGCGTTGATGTTTTAAATCTACATGGGAAGGATCAATATTGTGAACATTTCTGTAACGCGTACTGTAAAAAATAAATTGAAACATAATAATTTTTATATTTCTTCTTTATTTCAACCATAACAACTTGTTGACGCCATGACCGACATCATCAATAACATAGACTTCGTAGGACAGTGTTCAGGCACACCTCTGTGACGTTGTTCTGACGGTATCAGCCAAGGTCCTCAAACAGAAACTGAAACAGAGACAGTCGAGGCCGAAAAGTGAGTGAATAGAATATACTTAAGGGAAGTAGTACAGTTATGCTCCTTTGACAAAACCCATACTGGTGACACCAAGACCAAGAATGATAATCAGGGTGAATCTGGAATTCGAACCCGTGGCCATTGAATCCTGGCAGGACTAAGGGATGCAACTCTGCACAAGATGCGGAGCATTAGACGACGAGTAAGCCGTACCCCCGACTGAATCAGGGGGACCATAGTATGAGTGAGTGGGGACAATCGAGAGCAGGTCCTTTATACGTCGAGTACGGTACAATGTACAATGTAGCGAATAGCCTCTTGTGGCGAACCGAACTCAACTTCCCCCGAACTAGTTACTAATGTTGCTTCGGATATAACGAACATAATGTATGACCCTTGTGGTTCGTTACATCACGAGATAACTGCACTTGGCGATGAAGAGAGTGAGCCTTCATTCTGTTGGAGATAGTGTATATGGTTGTATAAAGGTGAGCTACGCGCCCTTTTGGCCAGGATTACAGTAGTATCTCGGCCGGGGACGCAGATGTGTGTTCCACATATTGTGAAGATGCTTTGGGTCGAAACTGAATAAGGTATGACGAGCAAATTCTTAAACATCTATTTCACCTCGTGCAGATCCGGGTTAGAATTGATCTTCAGCACTCCACGTTTCCGTTAGAGACATTGATTGATGCATGTCATCGTATCCCAGTGGCTTAGATCGATGCTGATGTCAATCACTGGATTGTTTGGTCCAGACTATTATTTTCAGACTGGCGTCATACAGCTGGAATATTGCTGAGTGCGGCGTTAAGCAAGAAACAAACCACTATGGTACCCCTAACTGGACGTTTAGATATTCGAGATCTAAGATACAGATAACTTACTTATTTTCCGCCTGTAGTGAGGACGATGGGGAGGTAGTTGGTGTGGCTGTGACTGCCGCCGCCGCCGTGGGAGATGGGCACAGGGATTGGGATAGGGTAGTCCTCGGATGAAGATTCGGAAGACTCAGAAGACCCTCCACAGCTGGAGCATCCGCTGGACTCGGAGGAACCGGAAGACCCACCGCCGGAGGAGTGATGGTGGTGGACGATGATCTCCTCGCTGCTGCTGGAGCTCTCGCTCTCGCTCTCGCTGCTGCTACTGCTGCTACCACCGCTGCTGCTGCTGCTGCTGCCGTGATGATGATGATGATGTCCGTGACCGTGTCTGTGGCGATGGTGTCTGTGATGACGGTGGTGGTGATGGTGGTGATGATGCCTGTGACGGCGGTGATGGTGATGATGATGGTGAGAGTAGACCAGTGCCACTAAGGCTGAAATACAGGAGGGGGTTAGTTGTATGAGTGAGTGAATTTGGTGTAACGCCGCTTTCAACAATAGTTATATCACTCACAGAATGTCAGCTTAGCATGAAGAGTGAGTGAGTGAATTGGTTTTGACGCCAATTTGAACAGGATCCCAGCTATATCATTGAGTGTCGGCTTAATGTGAGAGGAAAGCCCGAAGTGATGCAGGTCTCAGACGTTTGACACATTGGTTAAATCCACAAGTCGTGGCATGGTGCTGACAGACCTAGAAACACAATTGGGGTGAACTAGAATTCGAACCAACGATCATAGGTTTCTGGCGTGCCCAAGTGACGAAAGTCTGCACAGCGATTTGAGTGCGATTTGACTGGGCCACCCGTTCCTCCCGTGCCAACCTCAAAGTATGAAAACTATACGTTGCGAGGACCAGTCCTTGTTTTAGCCCCTTAATGCCGTGCGCCAGACAGGGTAACAACAAGTACCAACTTTTAACGTGTTTTGGTATGACGCGGCCGGGGATCGAACCCCGGACCTTCCACTCTCCAGGCGGACGCTCTACCACTAGACGACCACGGAGGCGGTCTCCGTAAAATCATGAGGGTCAGTGAGAAAAAAACCATAATAAATATATGGAACATTTGCATTTTCTGGAAAACTAACATGTTTAACTCATCTCGTTTTCACTCATGAAATAACTGTCAGGTCACGAGAGGTCAAATACTCTCTCTATGTTCTTCCACGGCATAACATAACATACAGTACAGGACTGGTTCGGGTAACTGGTTAAAGCGTCCAAATCGACCGGGTTAGATTCCCAACATAGGTAGAATTGTAAATCCAGCAGTGCTTAAGCTGGGGTATATTATATAAATAGATCCGAATTTACAGTGAAAACAAAACACCTACCAGTCAGCAGAAGGGCCACAATTATTGCTTTGTTCATTGTCAGTGTAGATCCCGTGAACAGCTTTGAATGCCGTTCGATTTTTTTTTCGTCATTTATATATCTAACTAAACCGACCCCCGTTGCTGCGAAACGTCATGATGGTGTCTACGCCTATAGGTCATCCCGTGTGGTCAAGGCAGTGGGCGGGCTCGGTGTGGTCAGTTATGTCTGCCCGCTGGTCATACGACCTAATCCTCTCGACGGGGATACAGATCGCAATTAAAATCGCTGAGCGCGTGCCCATCAGCTTGACGCGAAGGATTAAGAAGCGTCTTAGCATACCAAAACCACAGCATAACTGTTACTTGTTTCATATTTTGACATATTTTACAAGCCTCGACGTGACCATTGTGGGCACAGCCTATTAAGAGTTGCGTCCCTTAACAATTCCAGGATTCGTTGATGGGAGATCAAATCCCTGTATTAGCCCCCATATTTCTAAGCAAAAATTATTTTTACAACGTCGGGGTAAATTATTTGATATTTTCCAAATTACTTCTATCTAAATAAGTATTCCAAAACCGCCGTCATATAGCTGTAAAGGTCGTGCAGGAATATTCGTTTGACCCTTTGTGACCTGTTTTGAGTAATATATATAACCGATTGGTAATTTTCACTAACCCACTGACCCATCAAAAAGGAGGGACGAGTCAACCTGTGACCCTATATCGCCTAAAAGTATCTTTACTGGGTGGCGTTAGTGCGGCAGCTGTTTTTCATTTGATGATGTCACACTTAACTTTATGTTTCTTTATGCATTGTGTAAATCTGTATGCGCTTTTGTAAATATATACATGTATACATAAAAGTAATATGGCCAGTGACATTGGTACAAAAACATATTCTACATTTTTACCTGGAATTTCTAAAATCCGTTACATACTGAACCACAAGAGAAACGTCACCCCAAGTAACATTGCATGAAAAGTTGTCATTTAAATATTTGGGTTCTTTTTGACAAAGTTTCTAAAATTTAACATTACCCCCAAAGCAGATGACAATAAAACCGATCGCCCAAAAGCATCACGGCAACGGCCTTGGTTCCCCCATTTCTTGCCCTATTTATAAAAATCCACCCAGATCGGATAACAAACATTCGTTATTGAATTGCTACCACATACCAAGATTGACAAGAAATCAGCGACGCCAAACCCTTGGACGATGGCAGGCTGGACAATCCGCCTGGCAAGTAGCCAATGCATTTAAAGTCTACGTCAGGACCATATACAGGCTCCAGCAACGGTGCCAGACCACCAACACCACAGATGACCGACCACGTAGTGGAAGACCGAGGGTCAACTTCCGACGTCAGGATCGATAGATCGTGCAACAAAATCGCTTTGTTACTGCTGCGGAAACTGCTCGACAGACCATGGGGACACACCAGCGACACATTAGTGCGGACACCGTGCGTCGGCGATTGACGAGCAGACACTTCCACTGTCACAGGCCACATCGAGGACCCATTCTGACACCACGTCACCGCCGGGACCGTCTTCAAACGGGCAACACAGCAACAGTATTGGCGCCACCAGCAGTGGAGAAGAGTCCTCTTTTCAGACGAGAGCCGTTACTGTATCTCAACAGCAGATGACAGAGAGAGAGAGAGAGTCTGACGTTATTTGGATGCTTGTGCTGTTGAGAGAGACTCGTGGGGTGGTCCGAGCATCATGGTGTGGGGTAGAATTGGTCTTGCACAGAGGATCGGCCCTGTGGTCTTCCAGAACATCGGTCCAGGGAGAGGCAATGGTGTCACAGCAGCCCGGTACATTGATCAAGTCTTGAGACAACACGCCATGCCTCATTTGGCACATCGTCGCAACCACGAGTTTCAGCATGATAACGCCCGTGCCCACACTGCGAGAACAACAAGAGACTTCCTCCATCAGAATGGCATCAGAACCATGCAGTGGCCTGCCCTTTAAGTTCCATGAGCACCTGTGGGACGAGATTCCAAGACGGCTGAATGACGTCCGACCAAGGCCGACAACTGCAGGTGAACTGCTTCAGGCATTCCTCAGAGTGTGGGCTCAAGTGCCCATGGCCTTCATCAACCGCCTCATCCATTCCATGTATAGACATTGCACGGCAGTCATCAATGCACATGGCTGACACACGAGATACTGACTTGTGATGCCATTTTCTCAGAGACTAGTGTGGTGTTTCACTTTAATACTGACTGATACTGACTGACTGATGCATGTATGTGTGTGTGTTTGCATGGCTGCTTGAACTAGTCCTGGCTGATGCCAATTTATAGTGCAAGCTCACCATGCCGCAGTTTAACATGAATATCCCACTCAAAAAACAGTATACAGACTCCGAGCACACCAGTTCTTGTTTTAGACCCTTGATGCCGAGCGCCAGACAGGGTAACGACAAGTACCAACTTTTAATGTCTTTTGGTATGATGCGGCCGGGGATCAAACCCAGGACATTCCGCTCTCCGGGCAAACGCTCTACCACTAGACCACAGAAGGGACATAACTGGTTATAACGATTGATGCCAGGAATTCCAGCCTAGTTCGGCAAGGGTGGAAACTGGACTTTTATAGTCAGTTAACACCCTTGCCTCGGGAAGATGGCATTGCGCCGGCCTGTGACCAACTGATATCGGCGGAGAAAATAGCCAGTCGCTTTGGTGTGTGGCCAAGGCCGCTTATCAGTACTTGTGATATCATCAGCAGTATGACGGCACTGTCATTGTACATTTGGCACCATGTTAGCCGGGCGAACCTAGGCTCGGTCTGAGATGTAAACAGTTTGCTGTCTGTTCACCATTAATTATAAACTTATGACATACAATCAACACATAATTATATCTGGAGATGTGGTGTTTACATACCAATCACGGATCATCTATATTTACACTCTGTTAACAATTTAACAATTATCTTACCTGATCATGCTAAGTTCCAAACACAACAAATGACACAATGTCAGAAAATGTTTTACAAGTTTTATTTCACCTAAAAGATTTCACCAAAATCCTGAGATATAAAACACTATGACGTGAACGGCATTCTGACTTCACTGAGCGCCGTGTGACACAAGGAAATCCACCAGCAGCTGACGTCTCACCCAGTCTCTTGCCCTGTCAGCCGCTGTCAACCCAATGTTGTTCCTGGCGTTGATGTCCACCACGTTCAGAAACACAACAAACTTCACAGTCTCCACATCTCCCTCACCAGAGGCCAAGTGTAGGATGTTGTTACCGTCCTTGTCCACCAGTGACACATTGGCTCCTTTACTCACAAGGAACTCCACCACTTCTCTGTTTCTCCAACGTGCTGCACACATCATCGGTGTCCTGCTCACCTCTCCTCTACCGTCAATGTCCACCACATTTAGAGACAGGACATACTTCACAGTCTCTACGTCTCCTCCACAACAGGCGTAGTGAAGGCTGTTGTTACCTCCACTGTCCACCAGTGACACATTGGCTCCTTTACTCACAAGGAGCTCCACCACTTCTCTGTGTCCCCCGTCCGCTGCCTCCATCATGGCTGTCCTTCTCCTCCATCCTCTACCGTCGATGTCCACCACATTCGGAGACAGGACAGACTTCACTGTCTCTACGTCTCCTCCACAACAGGCGTAGTGAAGGCTGTTGTTACCTCCACTGTCCACCAGTGACACATCGGCTCCTTTACTCACAAGGAGCTCCACCACTTCTCTGTGTCCCCCGTCCGCTGCCTCCATCATGGCTGTCCTTCTCCTCCATCCTCTACTGTCGATGTCCACCACATTCGGAGACAGGACAGACTTCACTGTCTCTACGTCTCCTCCACAACAGGCGTAGTGAAGGCTGTTGTTACCACCACCGTCCACCAGTGACACATCGGCTCCTTTACTCACAAGGAGCTCCACCACTTCTCTGTGTCCAGACCATGCTGCCGCCATCACCGGTGTACTGCGCCCCAATCCCACTCGACAGTTGATGTTGACCAGACCAGTAGCCAGGATCAGCCTCACCTCCTCCAGGTCTCCCCTCCCGCTGGCATCATAGAGGCTGTGGTCTGTGCAAGACCGTGATGGGGTCACTGTAACATAAGTGATATGTGTCACGAACATTGATACACCATTTAACACTTCCAACATGGCTGACAACAATATAAGTAAGGGAAATGACACAGATGGTTCATGTTATTGGAATATGTATTTAAGGTGTCAAATCTTCTTTGACTTCCAGTAGTTGCAACATTATTCTGTGTATGACTGGAGAATATAATATATATTTATATATAAATATATATATATATATATATATATATCAAATATAGGGATAATCAGATTACACTGGTATACGTCACGCAATTGGAATCGATGACATGCATCAACTAAGTCGGCGAGCCTGACATGCCAATCCCGATAGACGCCTCTTACAACAAGCACAGTCGCCTTTTACGGGTTGCTGAAGACCTATTCAGACCTATTCTAACCCGGATCTTCACGGGTTGTGAGTGAGTGAGCTGGATTTAACGCCGCTTTTAACAGTATTCAAGTTATATCAGGGCATTATATCTGATACATTTACCACTTCGGTGAAATCCACATGCACGGGTATGGTGCTGACAAACCTAGAAACATAATCGGGGTGAACCAGGATTTGAACCCACAGTCATAGGATTCTGGCTTGCCCAAAGGACGCAACTCTGCACGGCGCGTTAGACGGGTTGTAGAGACTGAATTAAGGATTAGGGTTGAGCTACCACTTTGTGTTCTCCCACCTACCCTGTGAAGCAGACTCTTGTCCTGTCTCTGGGGACAGTGAAATCCCCTCACTGTGGCTTGGATCCTGACACGGATCACTCAAGGCTGAAACAGCGAATAAACTGTTCAGAAAAATATATATAGCACATAAACATTACAGTAAACTACGGTTATAACGAATTTTAGTTCATTATAAGCATATATACAGCATAACTACAGCAATTCTTTGGGAGAAAGAATTTCTTTGTGTATAACGGCATAACAGGACAAGTTATTGCCTTTCGACAAATGTGTTGCCTTTAAAATATTCCCTGATGAATTAAGATTTAATATACTTGTATTACACCTGGGATATGCATATATGCACGTTTTGTGATTACCAAATCACTTAAATTAGATTTAGTTTGCTGTTCATCTTCCCCCACGTGTCTAAATAGAAGAAAACACACACCTCCTGAATCCAATTTCTAAAGTTTGAATTAAGTTTATAACAAGTTGTACACTGCCTTTGTTCTAACTGCTGAGATATATTGCTTCTCTTTGTTAAAATGTTGGAAAGATTGTTATTTTGTTTTGGAACAGAAACACGCAACAGAAACAAACGAGAGACAAAAGAAGGTATACCAGATTTGTTGTTTATGTAATTGAATATTGAAAGAACTATTGTTGAGTCTATGTACATGTCTCCTCTATCTATTCACTGTCAATACTGGAGTGAGTCAATGTACATGTCAGCCCTACCTACTCACTGTCAACACTGGAGTGAGTCTATGTACATGTCACCTCTACCTATTCACTGTCAACACTGGAGTGAGTCTATGTACATGTCACCTCTACCTATTCACTGTCAAAACTGGAGTGAGTCTATGTACATGTCTCCTCTATCTACTCACTGTCAACACTGGAGTGAGTCTATGTACATGTCAGCCCTACCTACTCACTGTCAAAACTGGAGTGAGTCTATGTACATGTCACCTCTATCTACTCACTGTCAACACTGGAGTGAGTCTATGTACATGTCAGCCCTACCTACTCACTGTCAAAACTGGAGTGAGTCTATGTACATGTCTCCTCTATCTACTCACTGTCAACACTGGAGTGAGTCAATGTACATGTCTCCTCTATCTATTCACTGTCAACACTGGATTGAGTCAATGTACATGTCAGCCCTATCTACTCACTGTCAACACTGGAGTGAGTCAAGGTACATGTCTCCTCTATCTATTCACTGTCAACACTGGAGTGAGTCAATGTACATGTCAGCCCTATCTACTCACTGTCAACACTGGAGTGAGTCAATGTACATGTCAGCCCTATCTACTCACTGTCAACACTGGAGTGAGTCAAGGTACATGTCTCCTCTATCTATTCACTGTCAACACTGGAGTGAGTCAATGTACATGTCAGCCCTATCTACTCACTGTCAACACTGGAGTGAGTCAATGTACATGTCAGCCCTATCTACTCACTGTCAACACTGGAGTGAGTCAATGTACTTCTTATCTCATCAGCTCTTCTATTAACAATCTAGAGACAACAAATATGTTCAGATAATGTATACTAACTGTGATCATCACATATTTATTTCAGTGGAGTGAGTCTATGTACATGTCACCTCTACCTATTCACTGTCAACACTGGAGTGAGTCTATGTACATGTCACCTCTACCTATTCACTGTCAACACTGGGGTGAGTCTATGTACATGTCAGCCCTACCTACTCACTGTCAACACTGGAGTGAGTCTATGTACATGTCAGCCCTACCTACTCACTGTCAAAACTGGAGTGAGTCTATGTACATGTCTCCTCTATCTACTCACTGTCAACACTGGAGTGAGTCAATGTACATGTCTCCTCTATCTATTCACTGTCAACACTGGAGTGAGTCAATGTACATGTCAGCCCTATCTACTCACTGTCAACACTGGAGTGAGTCTATGTACATGTCTCCTCTATCTATTCACTGTCAACACTGGATTGAGTCAATGTACATGTCAGCCCTACCTACTCACTGTCAACACTGGAGTGAGTCAATGTACATGTCAGCCCTATCTACTCACTGTCAACACTGGAGTGAGTCAAGGTACATGTCTCCTCTATCTATTCACTGTCAACACTGGATTGAGTCAATGTGCATGTCAGCCCTACCTACTCACTGTCAACACTGGAGTGAGTCAATGTACATGTCAGCCCTATCTACTCACTGTCAACACTGGAGTGAGTCAAGGTACATGTCTCCTCTATCTATTCACTGTCAACACTGGAGTGAGTCAATGTACATGTCAGCCCTATCTACTCACTGTCAACACTGGAGTGAGTCTATGTACATGTCAGCCCTATCTACTCACTGTCAACACTGGAGTGAGTCAATGTACTTCTTATCTCATCAGCTCTTCTTTAACGATCTAGAGACAACAAATATGTTCAGATAATGTATACTAACTGTGATCATCACATATTTATTTCACAACGGATGCACTAAAGTTGTAAACAGAATGCGATAGTGTGTCCAGAAATAAACAATCCGTTTCCCGGCTTCTAAAGACAAATATTGAGGAGTGAGTTTGATTTTACGCTGCTTTTAGCAATCCTCCAGCAATATCTCGATGGGGGACACCAAAAATGGGCTCCACACATTGTACCCATTTCGGGAATCGAACCCGGGTTTTCGGCGTGACGAGCAAATGCTTTCCACTAGGCTACCCGACTGCCCCAAAATGTTATTGGAACCACCATTAGTACCTTTCTTCATCCGTTTGGGATGTGGGTGAGACGTGTCCTCGGCATGCATCCGTTTGGGATGTGAGTCGGATGTGTCCCCAACGTCCGTTTGCTGGGGATGTGGTTGAGAGGCATCCTTGTCCTTCTGGTCATGTGGGTGAGAAGTGTCTTCATCTTCCTTCTGCTGGGAAAGGGAGAGGGAAGAGCCCTTGTCGTCCTTTTCCTGGGTATGTGGGGGAGATGTTTCATCATCGTCCTTCTGTTGGCGATGTGAGCGAGGCGCGTCCTCCTCACCCTTATGTCCAGGATTCACCGTCCTTCCAGGCCATGTTTCTGTGAACAAATGATGAAAAGGAAAATCATATAATGAAGATGAGATCTGTTCCATGTGTCAGTGACAACACAATCTAAAAACAGGATATGGAGGTCACTTTGGAATATTTGGAAACGAAGAAGTTAACAAAGCTGCCAAATCAGGTGTCACCTTGAACACGGTTACCTCCAACCCAAGTGACTGTAGTTGCTAATATTACATTGTAGTGTCCCCGAACTTGTCGGTTATCCCTATAGTACATAAGGAAAAAAGAAGTAACTCTGACACTACGTTAGGAGAGAAGTAACTTCATCACTACGTAAAGAGAGAAGTAATTTTGTCACTACATAAGGAGAGAAGTATCTCCGACACTACGTAAGTAGAGAAGTATCTCTGACACTACGTAAGGAGAGAAGTATCTCCGACACTACTTAAGGAGAGAAGTAACTCCGACACTACGTAAGTAGAGAAGTATCTCTGACACTACGTAAGGAGAGAAGTATCTCCGACACTACTTAAGGAGAGAAGTAACTCTGACACTACTTAAGGAGAGAAGTATCTCCGACACTACGTAAGGAGAGAAGTAACTCTGACACTACTTAAGGAGAGAAGTATCTCCGACACTACGTAAGGAGAGAAGTAACTCTGACACTACGTAAGGAGAGAAGTATCTCCGACACGACGTAAGGAGAGAAGTATCTCCGACACTACTTAAGGAGAAAAGTATCTCTGACACTACGTAAGGAGAGAAGTATCTCCGACACGACGTAAGGAGAGAAGTATCTCCGACACTACTTAAGGAGAAAAGTATCTCTGACACTACGTAAGGAGAGAAGTATCTCCGACACAATGTAAGGAGAGAAGTATCTCCGACACTACTTAAGGAGAAAAGTAACTTCGTGGTAGTTCATAAAATAGGATGAACACAGCCTATGTTCGGAGAGGAGTAACTCCCACACTACGTAAGGAGAGAAGTATCTCTGACACTACATGAGGAGACAAGTATCTCTGACACTACATGAGGAGACAAGTATCTCTGACACTACATGAGGAGACAAGTATCTATGACACTACATGAGGAGACAAGTATCTCTGACACTACATGAGGAGACAAGTATCTCTGACACTACATGAGGAGACAAGTATCTCTGACACTACGTAAGGAGAAAAGTAACTGTGAGACTACATAAGGAGACAAGTATCTCTGACACTACTTGAGGAGACAAGTATCTCTGACACTACATGAGGAGACAAGTATCTCTGACACTATGTAAGGAGAAAAGTAACTGTGAGACTACATAAGGAGACAAGTATCTCTGACACTACTTGAGGAGACAAGTATCTCTGACACTACATGAGGAGACAAGTATCTCTGACACTACGTAAGGAGAAAAGTAACTGTGAGACTACATAAGGAGAGAAGTATCTCTGACACTACATAAGGAGACAAGTATCTCTGACACTACATGAGGAGACAAGTATCTCTGACACTACATGAGGAGACAAGTATCTCTGACACTACATGAGGAGACAAGTATCTCTGACACTACATGAGGAGACAAGTATCTCTGACACTACATGAGGAGACAAGTATCTCTGACACTACATGAGGAGACAAGTATCTCTGACACTACGTAAGGAGAAAAGTAACTGTGAGACTACATAAGGAGAGAAGTATCTCTGACACTACATAAGGAGAGAAGTATCTCTGACACTACATGAGGAGACAAGTATCTCTGACACTACATGAGGAGACAAGTATCTCTGACACTACATGAGGAGACAAGTATCTCTGACACTACTTAAGGAGAAAAGTAACTGTGAGACTACATAAGGAGAGAAGTATCTCAATGGTACATCATAAAATAGGATGAACACAGCCGTGAAATCCACGTAACACAGGCACCCTCAACTCCGTAGGAAAACCATTGCCTGGGTGTGAGGATCACCACATCACTATACAGTGATGGTTATATAGACTACAGCTGCTGGGTCATAGACTTCTCTGTGAAAAAAAGGTGGATTTATTAATTGAAATAGCTACTCGCGAGGAAGAAGTATGGAAATATAAATTATCATGTAGAACTGACCTATCTCAATATTCTAAAATTCATACAACACTTAATCCTCATGTGTGTTACAGCATTGTAATGTTATATCCAGAATTGAGAGAAGAAATACAGTATGTAATATTGGGATTTTGTATCGCGATTAGATATTTGTACAGCTACAGCTGGAAAACAAAACATGTCAGTCAGACTTAATTTCAAGAAAAACAAATTGCAACAATGTAATTTTTCTGACAAGCAATTTCCTCTTTTTTTTCAACAGTCATATAGCTGGAATATTGCTATAACAGAATATTTTAGGAGACGTATGTGGTGTTGAGGTCAAAGTTTACAAAAATGCTGCCTGTGTACATGTACATGAGTGAGTGAGTGAGTGCGTAAGGTTTTACGCCGCTTTTAGCAATATTCCAGCAATATCACGGCGGAGGACACCAGAAATGGGCTTCACACATTGTACCCATGTCGAGAATCGAACCCGGGTCTTCGACGTGACGAGCGAACGCTTTAACCACTAGGCTATATACATGAACATGTACATGAACAATTATTACCTGCTGTCTGTATTGTCTGCTCCTCAGACACACATAGCTCCCGCAACTCCACCTCTATCCTGATGTCCTTAATTGATGGGTCCAATTTCTGCACGAAGTCAAGGAAGACCTCCTTGACCCTCTTGTGCTTAACAATCATATCAATTGCATCTTCTCTGGTTGTATGTGCGAAGGAAAATATCAGACTTCTCCGAGCCACCCTCCTTAGTGTAGCACAACAGAACTCTCTGATACTACTGCCCAACTGTCCGCATGCCTCCCTGAGGACTTGAGAGATATGTCTGTTGGGTAGAGGTAAGCAGTGCCAGATTGTTTCCTGCTTGCCATCGTCATAGCTGACGTAGAAGACATCTCCACCAACATGTATATTCCCTAAAAATTATATTGATAGAAAGGGTAATAAAAATACACATAATCTGCCAAAAATGACTCAATACGATGTAAAAATATTTGCAAAGATCTCGACCGATATTTATATTCCCTGAAATTTAAATTAATAGGAAGGGAAATACATAAATACATATTAACACACAAACTACGCAGTACAAATGTGCAAATAACCACACGATAAGAAGGAACATGTCTATAAAGATTTTGGGAGGGGTCTTATTGTACCTTGATGCATTTCATGGATGTTCTGTATACTGGATACATTGGAATGTATTGCTGTGCTATCACCATCCATTCCAGTAATGATTTGACCACACTCTGGAAAAATATGACGTTCATGAAGACATATATACCCAAACAATTTATTAATGCATTTTTCACATTTATTGATGAGACATGACAAGACAGTACATTACCTTTCTGCTGTTTCTGTTGCTTTGCTGTTCTCTTTGACTCCCGAATGACAGCTTCCATTCTGATGTCTTTCACTTGTGAGCTGATCTCTTGAAGAAATAGCAAAATGGCGTTTTTTATTTCCGGAAGTCTAGCCGCCTGTTTAATTGCTTCAAACTCTGTGTCATGTCCAAAGACAAATATCAAACTTCCACTGTGAATGCTGGTCAGATGCTCACCGCGAGACTCCAGTTTCTCCTTCAACTTACTCAACTGTGGACGAAGCTTGGGGTTATCTAGAAACAGGCCTCTGTAGTGATGGTCCGGAGTGGGAATACAGGTCCAGGATGTCTCATGAGGCCATGACTGGCAGTTTGTGAACTCGACTCTCAGAACACGTGAATCAGTTACATATAGAATGACTGAAACATATGGAGCATGAACATGTTAATCTGTTGAGATTCCTAAAGGCTCCGAAGAGTACAGTTTCTTTCCTTCAGTGATAAATTGGTTTACATGCGCTCTGGAACAACATAGAACATTTAAAACCATAAATGACGTTAGCAGAATTGCATGATGTGTTGGTCATATAGCCCGTAGACTGATACAGATATGTACAGATAATTCCTTTGTATGAGCGATTAACAGAAACACAGAATATCAGCTGTACACTCACGGTTATGAGCAAGCATGTGTACTGGGACTTCACCTTGAAAACAACAACAATATTTCACATGTACCAGGCAGGAACAAGATATAACCCTTCTTATTTGGTTGGTTGAGGTTAAACAAATGAAAATCAGGTACACATACAAAGCTGACACTGCTTAAATAACGGCAAAATTATCAAAATAATGCTTCTTGTCTCTTCTTCAAAATAGTTCATAACGTGGACCATCACGGACAAACTAATCTATAACTATTTGTTTTAATTGATCTATTCAAAACAACGTTGGATGTGTTTAGATTTACCTGATGATTCAGAAGAGGACAGCATCTCCTCAGGTGTTGATGACTCCGCCATCTCTCTGACAGTGTTTCTCTTCTTCCTAAATATGGAAAAAATGCAGTTACAATAACCTGATTACAAGCATTAATGTGATTTCAGGTCTTCAACACAATTGTGAGCCTTTTGAAACTTACACTGAAAAGGGACTTGAAGCACAGAACATACACGAAGTGCATAAATTGAAATGTGTCAACAATAATACCGATGAATATCATTTTTTAATTTGAAGTTTACACGATATACGGCTTTTCCATTGGACGAGAGGGCAGTTGAAATTACGTAAACACTGACGGACTACTTCCACATTCCTGAGGAAACCCCCGGGAATTCCCTAGCACGAAAACATGCAAAATTTCTGATTATTTAGAACCTTTATTCTTGGTCTCAGCTTTTCAGTATACATTGGGAAATGTCAGAGAGCGTGACTGCATTATTGTTCACGAATATCCTCGCTACGGGCCATCCTAATGATCAAACGAAGAAATGCACATCTAAACTATCGTAGTATCGACTCGATCCGTGCCTTACAAGCTCCGACGTTCATACAGTTTGGCCCTCACTCTATGAAAGTTCATACTCATATGAACTCACACAAAGTGAAAGTCAATTCTTACGTATCTAAGTCTGTCCCACGTTTACATCTGCATATTTTGTCTGACTACTCCTCAGAAACTGATTATATGTATATTTGCCCACTGTTTGGCTGGTGAATTAAGGTCGTCAGAGCCTTGACTGCATTTGGTCAGAAAGATATGTCACAGTTGATTATACTTGATCATTCTTTGAAACTAATGAGAGCCGAGAGATGTCAATATGAACAAATATATTCAATGCTTGATCAACTATCGGTGTGCAGAAAATCTAGCCCCAGTGTCTTTTAATATCAACACTCGTTGATAAAAGTATAAAATTCTGACAGAGGTGATATTGTATTTTTTTACCCAAAATCTTTTTATGAACATAATAAGTTTGTAAACAGAAATAACCCTTGTCACGAATGTAAAAAGTACAGCCAACCAGCTTTGGTAGTAGAGAGGTTTGTGGTTCTGGTGTCATGGTAATCGATGACGTCACAACTGCCTGCAAAGCATTGTGATACAATTTCACAAATCAGGTGTGGATGCAAGTTTTGATAATAAATCTATAGATGACTTAAATATGTCATCGATATTGATGAAAACACCCTCCTTCAATAGGTCACCTTCTCCCTCTCCCAACATCACTGTTACACTGCCACCTGCTGGGACACTGCATTAACTGCCTCACACAGGGGAGGTAATGCCTGTCACTCTACAGCAACACACAACACTGCCATGTGCTGGGACACTGCATCAACAGCCTCACACAGGGGAGGTAACGCCTGTCACTCTACAGCAACACACAACACTGCCATGTGCTGGGACACTGCATCAACAGCCTCACACAGGGGAGGTAACGCCTGTCACTCTACAGCAACACACAACACTGCCATGTGCTGGGACACTGCATCAACAGCCTCACTCAGGGGAGGTAACGCCTGTCACTCTCCAGCAACACGCAACACTGCAACGCAACCAAATGTTTTCTGATAGACTTCTGTATTTACGTTATATTTTGTTTTTAAAATAATAAGGCATTCAACAGTTATTACCTGTACGTGTGTGCACAGTTTGGCCTCAGAGCAGCAACAAATCGATAAGTGGTTCCTGTGGATTAACACCGGCACTACCAAGAAATTGATCATCGTCAGTCCAGACAAAAATGACGAATTTAAACCTAAACCTTCAGTCATATTTTCATTTTAATAGTATTTTTCAGAAACAGACTATAACTAGAAATAGAAAAAAAATATAACCCGATCCTGGTCTCGGGACCAAATCTGTAATAGCTTATAATAATATCTAAATTATTATTATAAAGGGCCCCAGTGACAGTAGAACTATAAACATAGTTGACAAAAAGTCGGATGTTTAACTGCAGTGCTTTGCGCTGTGTTCTCTTCTCCATGTACAGTATTCTGGTTCTATGAGGCTCCTGACCGGGTTACCAATTCTAACTACAGATAAAGCACAAAGCGCGAAGTTGGATTTAAAGTATAGATCTATTTAACAAAAAAGCAAAAACCACCCTGCTACCTTAAATCCCGAACGTAAAGGGTCTCTAAAACAAACCTATTCAATAGCCCTTTGACGCGGGGGCCGTGTACGTGTACCTTACCAGATACAGGAGAGCGAGGACTGACGATTCTCCATTGAGCGCACTCAATGTCCCTGAGCGCTCTGATTGGTAAATATCCCCATGTGTGTTTGTTATGGTTGGAGCGCGGACCAATCACAGCACTCGACGCCATTGAGCGCGGAGATTATTTGTTTACTTCCGTGACAGCGAACAGAGGCCGTATTTAGGAGAGTGTTAGGCGTATCGGGAACATGTTCCCGTGTAGTTTTGCTTCAGGTTTCTTATGAATACAAACCCAGAGAAATCATCCCGCAGGGGCGCAACTATGTCATATTTTTAAGTAAATAGTAAAAGCAAAACCAAAGTACCATGTATGCCCCCTCCAGAAGTTTTTAGTTACACGCTCTTAAACGCTTTTTCCTGCATTTTGGCACCGTTTATGTTAGATTTTATTTGTTACAAATATTAGTGATTTATTTATCACGATTGTTTATTAGTAATATATATATATATATTCTTTGAAGTTGTATCACTGGTGAAGTACATTAATTATTTTCTGGTGTTTGAACTTTGAATTGTTTTGAAGGAAAGTTAGAGAAAGTTCCACTTTGAAGCTTAACAACTTCAGTAGTCTTGTTATTATAAAATAATGTTGACTGTTCCAAAATCATGAAAGGTTCAATCTTGACATGCTTTAAGTCTTGTTTTTGTATCATTGCGTATCGAGATACGCATCGTATCGTGACCAGAATATCGAGATGCGTATCGTATCGTGACCTTCCTGTATCGTTGCAGCCCTATTGTATGGCTTAGATTTGATAAATATTTGTTTGTTTGTTTGATTGTTGTTTAATGCCGCACTCAGCAATATTCCAACTATATGACGGCCTTCTGTACATAATCGAGTCTGGACCAGACAATCCAGTAAATGACATCATGAGCATCGATCCACGCAATCGGGATACGATGACGTGCATCAACCAAGTCAACGAGCCTGTCCACCCGATCCCTTTAACAAAGATACACCGTGCTTTGGTTTATTTGCCAACAAATAACTCTTCAGTTTATAAGCAGTATAACTGCGACTTATTCCATGAACTTGAAAGCCATATGAAAGTATACGTCTCTTGTTAAAGTGTACCTACTCGGATATTTCAAGAGCAGAACAAGAAACAACAATGATTTTATCGACAATGGTAAGTTACACAGTCATGTGATGGACCATCTGGATACACTAGAGTCGTACGATGGAGACACATCTTTCGTTAACCCTAATACTGGACAAAACAATTTTGTGAACAGCTTACTGCAAATGTGTATATCTACAAGACTTGGAATAGTAAATGGACGACAAGGAGATAGCAAGGCTAATTTCTCTTTTAGCGGTTCACAAAGTGTAAGAGTAATCGACTATTTGATCTTCATTTCTGAAATGTTTTCAAATTATTGTAACTCCAACCTCGGCGACGCATCCATTCATGTCGAAATGAGTGAGTGAGTGAGTTGGGTTTAACGCCGCTTTTAACAGTATTCCAGTTACATCGCGTGGGAGGAAAGCCCGAAGTGATGCAGGTCTCAGACGTTTACCACTTCGGTGAAACCTACGAGCACGGGTATGGTGCTGACAAACCTAGAAACATAATCGGGGCGAACCGGGATTTGAACCCACAATCATAGGTTTCTGGCATGCCCAAGGGACGCAACTCTGCACAGCGAATCGCGGCGACTTAGACGACTGGGACACCCGTGCCCCCTATGATGACTTTTACGAACAATTTATAAGTCTTGCAGCTTCTGGCGACTGTAGCTCAGTCACAGTTCGATCGAAAGGGCTATTAATTCTCCCAAGCGTGATAAATCTCCTGGATCAGACACTATTTTAAATGAATATTTTATTGAATACATAATGTATTTATTACCATTGTTGCCCAAAATATTTAACTGTGTCTTATCAACTGGTTACATTTGCTAAATAGTGGTCTTCAGCAGTGACTTTTCATGTTTTCAACCAAGGGGACGGCAGTGCCCCCCACAACTATCGAGGACTCCTTGTGTGTCTTGTGAGTTGTTTCGGGAAATTATTTACATCCATTATTTATCAGCGGCTACAGCGTGGTCTACTCATGACACAGTTGTAAAAGATGCTCAGCTTGGCCTTCAACCAAAGCTCAGTACCACAGTTTATGCCATATTTTCACAACATTCACTGATTGGTCAAGCTTTAAATGCCCCAAAACGTCTTTACTGTGCTTTTATTGATTTTCGGTGGGTCTTTGATTCTGTAGATAGATATAAGTTATGGAATAAATTCGTCGATAATCGGAATTCGAGGGAAAGTCATGTCAGTTAATCACTCCATGTGCACTCTTCAAATAAAGAAACACACAGGTAGATTTTTAGTAACTTTATTGTATTTGATAAAGTCGATATATTTGATTTACTATCAAAGATACAAATATGAAATTTTGGAGCTCGGTAGTCACATGTTGTCGTTGTACACAGGCATTGAAAACTGTTAATTGCCATGTGTATACAAATGTCACTGAGCTGATTTCCAGTTGTATCCTGTGCGTGCATTGTTCAAATCACCTCACAACAAAATTTCAATTTCGGTTCCTTAGGGGTAGCCCAGTGGTTAAAGCGTTCGCTCGTCACGCCGAAGACCCGGGTTCGATTCCCGACATGGGTACTATGTGTGAAGCCCATTTCTGGTGTCCCTGTCGTGATATTGCTGGAATATTGCTCAAAGCGGCTTAAAACCATACTCACTCACTATAATTGTAGCTATGAAAGTGTCAAGGTCCTCAATACCGTTATTTTCATCCATGCTGTATAACGGTGAAATTTCGGACAGGATGTATACTAATCCCATTATAATAGTTCTCCGGATTGTCAAAGATGAAACACCACAAAATACAGAGTTCACCCACTCGTCATGAACCATAGAAATACAACGACGAATATACACAGACACCACCACCCCTCCCCAAGAATAACGACCTACATTCTTCACAGCAGCCGCCCCACCGCTCTACATTCTTCAACAGCAGCCCCCCCCCCCCTTGGTAAAAGAGCATTAGCTATTGAGTCGTCATTGTGGATGGTTTCAGCTAGTCCTATGACATCAACACCATGAAAGTACTGATGAAACAGGTGGTCGTTGAGCATCGAGTGAATTCCCCGAATGTTCCAGCTGCTAAACAAGAAATGACCATCTTGTAATAATGAGTATAACTAGCAAAAATTAAATCGGGAAGCGTTGTTACGCATCCAAAGTCGATGATCAAATGTGTAGACATTGTGTGGTTCTCTCGTGTTCGTGTTTACCTTCTGCCTACCGGAAGTCATCATTCCCACTTTCTGACGGTGAACCATAAATCCCATGTATGGCAAGGTTGTTCCGACGACCTTGGGCTTCATGGTTGTTCAACACGGTTTTAAGTTTAATCACCTGTGCTTTTAGCTCACTATTTTCACCTTTCAAAACGTCATAATCATCTCTTAATCCCTGATTGACATGGTCGAACTTCTTTTTCAACTAAAAAACAACAACTCAAGATTAACAAAATTTTCACTTGCCTGCTCATTAAAGTTTCAGTAATACGACTTGCCCTTGATTTGGAGATGTTATGTTGCTTAATAGGAGAGAAGCAGCCAATACGATGACCCCTCCATGATGAGAGAGTTGTTGATGATTTGTATCAAGAGACATACACATCTGCTGGTGGAGTTCGTGAGCCGTATCGTGTGGAGAAATTCAGGTATCGGAAAGTTAAGCTTTTCTTACACAAATTTACAAGTTTAATAATTCGCAAAAGTTTAATTTCGTCCACAATATGGTCACATGGTACCAAAGAGACTTTTAGTGAACAAAGTTGATCTCAGGTTGCAGGTATTCACTGCTTTTTTGGCTCAAAGTGAGAGCTCGTGTGGAGCACGTCTTTCGAAGTTGACGCATGCGCATTACAGTTCAAGATAGGTGGCAGGCTGAAGTCTAATTATTGACTTCAAGCATTTTCTGGGAAAGTTTGTATTTTGGATCGGCCCCAGACCCTTCTGTTACAATGTGAGCGAGTGAGTGAGTATGGTTCTACGCCGCTTTTAGCAATATTCCATCAATATCACGGCGGGGGACACCAGTGTAACAATGTAATTTTTCCAAACGTTCAATAGCTTCATCTACAAGTTGGTAGTCATTCTACCTATTGTACTTCACCTGTCTCTCCTAGATTCACCATCGAAACCAATGTGGATGGAGTACTTCCGGCTTCCCCGTCGGGTGTAACGTTACACACAGTTGAAACACCACAATCTTCCGGGATGTGGCAGGCCCGAGAAGCTTGTGATTGGACGCCTCGTGTTGCAGAAGCTGCTTGGCCATACGGGAGCATCTTCTTCCACACCATCCGCATTTCTCTATTCTTCAGACCGTACACGATGAAGTTGATGAAAGAGTTTGCCGTGGCGAGAAGGGCGAGAGACTTTGAGAGTGACAGGTCTGTGACACCAAGGACCCTGGACAATATTCCATTCAATGATGCTGGTCCCCAGAACACAAGAAACAAGACAAAGACCAGAAACGATACAATGGATCTTTTACGTTCAGCTACCAGACTTGCACTTATCATCTGTGTCCTTATTTTCCTGTGTTGTTGGATCACGCACAGCACTCGGAAATAAATAAACAAAGTGAACAAGATCAAAAAGATTTGATAGAAGGTGAACACACGACCATAAGCACTCGTCAAAATGCCTCGCATGTTACAACCGTGTTCCGCATTCCAGTTCTTCTCGACAAGAAAAGCGCCAGATCCGAGGCCGATACAAATTGTCCAAACAAAAACGGCAACTGTGACACACCTGGATGTTGTGTACGATGTTCTGTACAAGAAGGGAAACTGAATGGCCAGAAACCGTTCAAGCGCAATAGCAAAGAGGTGGGTAATGGACAGCCCAAGCCCACAGACCCATAAACATAACTGCACCACACATCCAGCTTCCAGGTTCCTTAATCCAGGCACTAGGTTATATAGAATATCATACGGAAGGACGACTGCACCGACGGCGAAGTCAGCGATGGCGAGGCTTGAGATGAGGACGTAGCGGGGTTTTCTTAAAGGCGCTGAGAAGATAACGGTTCCAATTATGAGTAGGTTACTCAGGAGAATTAAAGGTATCATGCTTGCTTCAATCATCAGATATATAAATAATTGGTTGGTTATCATGGATGTACGTACGCAAGCTGAGTTGTTGGTAAACGGAGTCCTATTTCGATCAAGATCGGTTGCATTTGTGTTCAAATGAGTCGCGTCCATTGCTGACTGGTGACGGCAGATGACTGACGACTGACTGGTGACTGTTGACTGGATATTGTTGACGTCTGACAACTGACTGGTGACTGGTGACAGGTGACGGCAGATGACCGAGGACTGACAACTGACTGTTGACTGGATATTGCTGACGTCTGACAACTGATTGTTGACAGGTGACTGTTGACTGGTGACGGCAGATGACTGAGGACTGACAACTGACTGTTGACTGGGTATTGTTAACGTCTGACTACTGACTGTTGACTGGATATTGCTGACGTCTGACTTCTGACTGTTGACTAGAGACGGCAGATGACTGAGGACTGACAACTGACTGTTGACTGGGTATTGCTGACGTCTGACTACTGACTGATGACTGGATATTGCTGACGTCTGAATACTGACTGTTGAATGGAGACGGCAGATGAATGGGGACGACTGGCAATTCGATGTTGTCTGCAACTAACTAAATAAGCATGTGATCAGCATCCGGGCTCTCAGTCCGTTAGCTCAAGTAATTGATACCGAATATGACAAAACGCATCAAGGGTGCCCAATTAGAGCTTTCCACTGCATCATGACAGGAATGATAAATGGACAACCACAATGGAGTCTTCCTGTCAGACTGGAGTCTAATGAACCTATGCGCTGAAAGATAGAACGCGTTGGCGCTTGTATGTTGTCAACAAGAATACTCAACGTTATTTATTTTAGTTTGGAAAAACTGGACAGACATGTCCCGGAAGGAGTAAAAAATAAACGACAATGCTTTAGACAATCAATGTATCAGATACATCTCGGCAAGTTCAGCTTCATGAGGCAAAACCGACAAACCAGCGACTTAATGTATGCAAGACAAACCGGCGACTGAATGCATGCAGGACAAACCAGCGACTGAATGCATGCAGGAGAATCCAGCGACTGAATGCATGCAGGACAAACCAGCGACTGAATGCATGCAGGACAAACCAGCGACTGAATGCATGCAGGACAAACCAGCGACTGAATGCAGGCAGGACAAACCAGCGACTGAATGCATGCATGACAAACCTGCGACTGAATGCATGCAGGACAAACCAGCGACTGAATATATGCAGGACAAACCAGCGACTGAATGCATGCAGGACAAACCAGCGACTGAATGCATGCAGAACAAACCAGCGACTGAATGCATGCAGGACAAACCAGCGACTGAATACAAGCATGACAAACCAGCGACTGAATGTATGCATGACAAACCTGCGACTGAATGCATGCAGGACAAACCTGCGACTGAATGCATGCAGGACAAACCAGCGACTGAATGCATGCAGGACAATCAGCGGGGCACGATGACACACAATCAGCCAAATCGGAGTCTTACCACCCTATCTCATTATCCCCTAATGAGCTGGTGTTATAACGAAATATAGTCATTCTCTTTTTACTCAAGGGCGAATATCACATGAGATCCATGCTGGCTGGCTCGTGCTGTAAAAGTATTTTGTCTAGAATATTCTGGGACAATTTAGTTTTTCGGGAAAATGCCGGTTTTCAAACAGTTTAATGTAGACACGTGGAGGATTTTTCAAGAATTGACGCATCAATCACAAAAATGATGACCGTATAAATTAACTATTTTGAATTGTACCATATGTACGCGGTTTTTTTTCAGGTAAACAATTGTCTTGCCTTTGCATGTGTTTGCGACGGGCGCCACTGGTGGGGCAGGATACGTTCACATCACCCCTAGTTGATAGTGATCCATAAACACATGCTAATGGTATAACCAGAATCATACAATGGACTCAGCTTTCGTAAAGTTTTCTTGTGATCGTGGAAAGTTTTTTTCGCTTTTGATATATTTTCTGACGAAATACATTATTTTTTGTTGGTGACAGCGCGATACACTTATATTAAACTACAGAAATCAAAATCGATTATTCAATGACATATTATGTTACTATTCCATGACAATAGTTATTTCGTCTACCCTTTCAGTTGCTTGTTCGCATAATATGAGTGAGTGAGTGAGTGAATTGCTTTTAACGCCACTTTGAACAGTATTCCGTCTTATACATTTTCCACTTTGGTGAAACCCACAAACATGGGTATGGTGCTGACAAACCTAGAAACATAATCGGGGTGAACCAGGATTCAAACCCACAATCATAGGTTTCTGGCTTTTCCAAGGGAGGCAACTCTGCACAGCGAATTGCGACGCCTTCACATCACATCACACGATATAATCTGGAAGAACCAACATGTGCAGTGGTTTTACCATCTTCCCGAGGGTTAACTGACTATCATTTTATACAATAAAAAAAAGATATTTGTTGAGGCTCAGTTGACGGTACACATGCCTTGCAAATCGTGCAGTCGACCGAAATCTGCACGGCAGTTAACGAACCGGATGTTAATTTCGTTACGCGAAGTTGATTGGACTATGCACACACTCGTTAGTCCAGCCAAACTATAACTCCATAATACCAGACCCGGGTAGAATAGGTCTTCAGCAACCCATGCTTGCTGTAAAAGGTGACTATGCTTGTCGTAAAAGGCGACTAACGGGATCGGGTGGTCAGTCTCGCTGACTTGGTTGATGCATGTCATTGATCCCAATTGCGTGGATCGATGCTCATGATATTACTCACTGGATTGTCTGGTCCAGATTCGATTATTTACAGACCGCCGTCATATAGCTGGAATATTGCTGAGTGCGGCGTTAAACAACCAACCAACCAACCAACCAACCAACAACCAACCAACCATAATACCATCCTGGTTCGGCAAGGGTGGAAACTGGACTTCTATAGTCATTTAACTCCCTTGCCTCGGGAAGTTGTGTTTCTACATCTTTCATTATGTATCGGTGGTATCTTAGATATTTATCAATACTAGATCAACGTCGCGTGTATATATTTCTACAAGACACATGGAAATTCGGAATATATGAAAATAAATAAAGCGTGGTGCTTAACTTTATTTCAGGAGTATTTAAGCTTACGTGTACGGGGCATATTTGATATAAATAATACATATAAATTTATTATTATATATAAATTTAAACGCCAATGCAAGAGAGTAACCAGTCAGGTCAGCCGTCGAAACTCATTCCATTTGGCGTGCAGGTCAAAGCAGATGTGAAAAGTATTTAGTGCAACACTGAAAATCAGTGAGTGAGTGAGTGAGTTGGGTTTTACGCCGCTTTTAACAGTATTCCAGTTATATCAGGGCGTGTCAGCTTAATGTGGGAGGAAATCCCGAAGTGATGCAGGTCTAAGACGTTTACCACTTCGGTGAAACGCACGAGCACGGGTATGGTGCTGACAAACATAGAAACATAATTGGGGCGAACCGGGATTCGAACCCACAATCATAGGTTTCTGGCGAGCCCAAGAGACGCAACTCTGCACAGCGAATCGCGGTGCCTCAGACGACTGGGCCACCCTAGCCCCTGAAAATCAGTGATGACACCAGGTGTTAAGGAAATATACACCAGTGGTGACACCATGTGTTATAGAAATAGACACCAGAGAAGACACAAGATGTTATCGAAGGAGACCAGTGATGACACCAGGTGTTAAATAATATACACCAGTGGTGACACCATGTGTTATAGAAATAGACACCAGAGAAGACACAAGATATTATCGAAGGAGACCAGTGATGACACCAGGTGTTAAATAATATACACCAGTGGTGACACCATGTGTTATAGAAATAGACACCAGAGAAGACACAAGATGTTATCGAAGGAGACCAGTGATGACACCAGGTGTTAAATAATATACACCAGTGGTGACGCCATGTGTTATAGAAATAGACACCAGAGAAGACACAAGATGTTATCGAAGGAGACCAGTGATGACACCAGGTGTTAAATAATATACACCAGTGGTGACACCATGTGTTATAGAAATAGACACCAGAGAAGACACAAGATATTATCGAAGGAGACCAGTGATGACACCAGGTGTTAAATAATATACACCAGTGGTGACACCATGTGTTATAGAAATAGACACCAGAGAAGACACAAGATGTTATCGAAGGAGACCAGTGATGACACCAGGTGTTAAATAATATACACCAGTGGTGACACCATGTGTTATAGAAATAGACACCAGAGAAGACACAAGATGTTATCGAAAGACACCAGTGGTGACACCAGGTGTTATATAAATAGACACCAGAGAAGACACAAGATGTTATCGAAAGACACCAGTGGTGACACCAGGTGTTATAGAAATAGACACCAGTGGTGACACCAGGTGTAAACAGAAAGAGACAACATCGATAACACAAGACGTTATGGAAAGAGACACCAGTTATGACACCAGGTGTTACAGAAATAGAATGTATGTCAGCTGTCTGTACCACACTGGCGTGGGTGTATATAGACCAGTCAGTCCACGATTAACACGTTTATCATGAGATAAGGCGAGGCCGACAAGAAACTTGGGAACACGATGAGAACCAGACACGGTGCATTCTTGTTTACTTTTGCCATTTTTTTGTGCTTACTTCTTGTGAAGTGGTCATAAAACAAAAATTGGACCATGGATTTTAAGCCGACCTGATTCTACACGCACCAAAGTCACTACATGGCTGGAGAGTACATGTCCTTTTCTCAACACCCGTGAACAAAATTGACGTGAGCACATTTTATCAGCTGACCTTATTACTGCTGAATTGTCCTTGGGCTACCTTTGTGTAGTCTTGATAAGCAATTGCTTGAAATTGATTGAGGGCTTGGTCAATAAAAAGTATTTTGCTTCACTATGGGATCAAATAAATAAATTGTCAAATGAGGGATTGTATACTTGCATATGAGATAACGATAATACTGTGAATTTAGCATGGACATGCTGCCTTGGGAATAGTTGGCAATCTGATTGGTTAAAAAGTTGTTCGATGGGATTTGGGCATACTGCGCATGACTATGTCTTGACAAGCATTCTTTTGTCTTAATACGATTTTTAGGAAACGTGGCTTCGGCTTGGTTTGGCAGTACACATTAAATTTGAATAACAGCTGAAAAGACCAAGGTCGATTTCATTGTGTATGACTAATCTCGTATTCAGTGATATATTTGATAGATCGTCAATATTTCTACATTGGCCTTTTTTTCTACCAGTATATTATGGATGCGAACGAAGGTTTGTGTGTCCTCTGATCGGTAACAAATAAAGCATGTATCAAAAACCTCCCCAGCATGTTAAAGCAATGACATCAAAACATATTGATAGTGCTGCTGAAATAGTGAGTGAGTGAGTATGGTTTAACGCCGCTTTTAGCAATATTCCAGCAATATCACCGGACACCAGTAATGGGCTTCACACATTGTACCCATGTCGGGAATCGAACCCGGGTCTTCGGCATGACGAGCGAACCACTTGGCTATCCGACCGCTCCCTGCTCAAATAGAAATCCATGGGTGCAATGTGAAAGCCTGAGAAAGTTGTATAAAGTGCGTCTAAAATATTTGTCGTAGGAATATTATATAATTGCACCTGAGGTGGAATGCACTCTTCTATGCTTTCTGTGTTGCTTATATATCATATTTGTATATCGGAGTTTACGAAGGAGAGTTGTTCATTGACTATTTAAACTAAAACAACGTTGTGCATGTAACCATTTTGAAAAATCCAAATAGGTTTTATTAAGAAAAAGAAGATTAAAAACAGAGATTTTGATGTGTATCCTTGAGGACAGATATGGGATGCCCATGTGGTACAGAGCCTCAACAACGGCCGGGAATTTGTCATCGCCAACAAGAATTACAACAAGGACCTTCGTTCAGGCGAAACCATCAAAATGGAAATCGAAGCTCACACAAGCACCCATGCCCTGCCAACTGCATCTCTGTACTTTGAGGGATTCCAAACAGCCGGTCAGTCAACCACGCCCTCGCTGAGCAGTCACGTGACGACGACACCTATGACGTCACATCACGGAGGTAATCAACTTATAAACCTAAACGATGCTTTTGTTGAATATCGAAAGCTTATTGTTGATGTTATTTTTAAGAAGTTCTAATAATTGGTTGTACTTTTTTTATTTTCAGTGATCCATTCATATATTTTTCATGGCTATTTTGTCATTTACGCAAATGGGATTTGTTTCGTTGGATAATCGAGACTGGTCTACATTTAGGTGGAAACAACAAATACAACTACACGAAGTTACTTGGAGATTCCATTCTGTTTTACGAGGCCCAGCGATCCGGCAAACTGCCCCCTGACAACAGGATCCCCTGGAGGGGGGACTCAGCGTTAGGGGACAAGGGGGACCACGGAGAAGATCTCACAGGGGGGTGGTATGACGGTGAGTTTCATTTGGATGTCTGACAGGAGTGGCCCAGTCGTCAAAGGAAACGCTCTGCGTTGTACGAAGTAGCCTCCCTTAGACCGAAACCTTTGACGTGGGTTCGAATCCCAGCTTTTCCCTGATTAATTTATAGGTTTCTCCGCACCATACCCGTGGGCTTCACCTGCGTGGTAAACGTCAAAGACATGCATCACTTCGGGCTTTCTGCTCACATCAATCTAACACTCCGTCATAGCGAGTGAGTGAGTCAGTCAGTTGGGTTTAACGCCGCTTTTAACAGTATTCCAGTTATATCGTGGCGTGTCAGCTTATTTTGGGAGGAAGGCCCGAAGTGATGCAGGTCCCAGGCGTTTACCACTTCGGTGAAACCCACGAGCGTCTTGGTTTCTGGCGTTCCCAAGTGACGCAACTCTGCACAGCGAATCGCGGCGCCTTAGACGACTGGGCCACCCGTGCCCCCTACTCCTTCATAGAACTCCAAAAATGTTCAAAGCGGCTTTAAATCAACCCCTTTCACTCACTAGCTCACTATCTTACAATGAGATGAGGTGGGAGAGTGGATGCACCAGTGTCGTCGTTAATCAGCTCATTTCTCAGTACCTCTCTATGGCTCTATTTGTCAGCCGGAGATCACATCAAATTTAATTTTCCAATGGGGGCGTCCGTGACCTTGTTGACCTGGGGACTGCTCAAGTTCAAGGACGCATACGTGACATCGGATCAACTGGACTATATGTACAGCTGCATAAAATGGCCGCTTGACTACTTCCTTAAGTGCTGGGAGCCAACGAGACAAGAACTTTACGTACAGGTTGGTTCCATCCGCAGAGTATACTATCTTAATGCCATTATGAGGGGGCACGGGTGGCCCAGTCGTCTAAGGCGCCGCGATTAGCTGTGCAGAGTTGCGTCCCTTGGGCACGCCAGAAACCTGTGATTGTGGGTTCTTATCCCGGTTCGCCCCGATTATGTTTCTAGGTTTGTCAGCACCATACCCGTGCTCGTGGGTTTCACCGAAGTGGTAAACGTCTGAGACCTGCATCACTTCGGGCTTTCCTCCCACATTAAGCTGACACGCCGTGATATAACTGGAATACTGTTAAAAGCGGCGTTAAAACCAACTCACTCACTCACCATTGTGAGTTATGTAGAATGTCCGAATAACTCTCCAATCCTTAAATATGTATGTTGGCCCCGAGGTATTCTTGTCATAAATATCTAAAAGATAATGTGCAAACACTGACATTTTTTTATACTTTTCATAACACAGTTCAACTTTATTAACATACAATCATAGCTATAATAGTATATTAATGAAGTTGTTATCCATAAATTGTGTCTACTTTGTCTTCCGACATTGCCTCTCAGACAATTCATGTACATATTACAGTAGTAAATATCTTGTGCCTTTAGTAATACTTGTATCAAACCTAAACAACTGTTCACGGTTGTCTACGATTGCGTGGTAAGAAATGTGCATTTAACATCCCATAATATTAATTTCATATTCAGCTGTAACACTTTACCACAATTGTATTCGCAAAAAGTCAGAAGCACATCAATTAAGATCGTTCAGCTTCTTCCAGACATGCTCATTCAAACGTGATTTTCAGTACGACTGTTTCTTTATATTTTAAAACTAATATATCAATGGCAAATTCAGTACTGATTAAGCCGTCTTCCATGAAAGACAGATGAGAAACGCGCGTACCACTGTCAAGCAAACGTATCACCCGCTGTTATTCCCGTCAACACAAAGCCAGCTTCCGCTTTCACCGGAAGTAGACTAGATACCATTAGTAAAGAAAACTAAATGACAGATATTTTGATGTCTACATCACACACGATTCACGATCGGATCTGTGATGTCAATGTTACTCTTTCTGAGTTGACAGAATTCGTTTTCATTTGGCGAATTCAACATGGCGAGTTTGACGTTTTTGTCTCAGTGAAAGTACATTTCTAATTCACACTGTGAGGTCATCCCCAAATTGCATTTTTTCTAAACGGCGTTGAGACTATGGACGTGTGAACAGGGATCTACTTCCAGGTCTGGAATAAGAGATATATCACAGATATATGTAAGAATGTGGAAACCAATGGTCGACTCTTGTAGATAAAAGAATATCAATTAGAATATCAAATTTACATAATATAGCTGGAATATTGCTGAGTGCGGCGTTAAACAACAACAAAAACAACCAACCCTGCTGTATAATGGAAGCTGGTAGATGATGGCACCAGTGCTTCAAAGCGATGGCACTGATTTTAAGTGATCGATTCGTATAATTTTCATCGCTAATAATGAAAATATATGCTTTCACAAGGGTTGCCATATTAGCAGTTTGCATCTTTGTTGTTGTTTTGGTTTTTTTACGCCGCACTCAGCAATATTCCAGCTACATACCGGGGGTCTGTAAATAAGACAAGTGATTGACATAGTGAGTATCGATCTACGCAATTAAACATGATGACATGCATCAACAACGTCACCGAGCCTGACCACCTGATCCCGTTAGACGCCTCTTACGGCAAGCATCATGACGGTTGAAGATTGATTCTAACTGAGTATGTATAATGCATTTGACATATGGTCGAATTGTAGATTTATCTGTGTTTAAACTGGACTTATTTATTTTATAAAAGGTTTCAATATCCCTTGTTGAATGGGATACTGTGGGTATAGGACCTCTGAAATCCACAACCGGCGTGTTATTATAAACTCAAGTGTCACATATACTTGTATATTAAGTTCCATCACGTGTTCTCACTGTTATCGTTGTATCGTTATTGTCCCCACCTGATCTGCCCCTGATAACATTAATCCAAAGGTGTTTGAATACGAGTGAGTGAGTGAGTGAGTTGGGTTTAACGCCACTTTTAACAGTATTCCAGTTATATCGCGGCGTGTCAGCTTAATGTGGGAAGAAAGCCCGAAGTGATGCAGGTCTCAGACGTTTACCACGGTGAAACCCACGAGCACGGTACGGTGCTGACAAACCTAGAAACATAATCGGGGCGAACCGGGATTCGAACCCACAATCATAGGTTTCTGGCATGCCCAAGGGACGCAACTCTGCACAGCGAATTGCGGCGGCTTAGACGACTGGACCACCCGTGATATGCGTGTCAAAATACCATCGCAATCATACATGATTTGGATTATTGGTGGATAACGGGTTTCTTGAACACCTGGTGTCGTCACAGATTTTCAGTGATCCATTCATAAAATTGTCCTTTTGAGCCCAATCTGTTTCGACTGATATTCGAGACGTAGTATTTATTCTCTGGCGTTTTCAATTTACACCGTGTTTAGCATGTTGAAAATGACGTCACTGTTTAGGTTGGCAAGGGCAAAACGGACCACGATGTGTTTGGTCGTGCTGAGGACATGACCATGCCCCGTCCAGCATATAAGGTGACAGCAGCGCATCCAGGAAGTGACGTTGCTGGTCAAATTGCTGCAGCAATGGCGGCTGGAGCAATTGCTTTTGAAACAAAAGGTAGGAATTCATTTGTTTTCACACTTACAGACAAAGAACAAGGTGAGGTGAGGTGAATTTGGGTTTAACGCCGCGTCAAAGATTATTGTACTTACATAGCGACGTGCGTGCACGTGTGTACCATCTTTTAACGTCTTTTGGTATGGCGCGGCCGGGGATCGAACCCCGGACCTTCCGCTCTCCGGGCAGACACTCTAACCACTACATCACGGAGGCGGTCCCGGGGCAGACGCTCCATCCACTACACCACGGAGGCGGTCTCCGGGCAGAAGCTCTATCAATTACACCACGGAGGCGATCTCCGGGCAGACGCTCTATCTGCTACACCACGGAGGTGGTCCCCGGGAAGACGCTCCATCCACTACACCACGGAGTCGGTCTCAGGGCAGACACTCTATCCACTACACCACGGAGGCGGTCCCCGGGCAGACACTCTAACCACTACATCACGGAGGCGGTCCCGGGGCAGACGCTCCATCCACTATACCACGGAGGCGGTCCCCGGGCAGACACTCTAACCACTACATCACGGAGGCGGTCCCGGGGCAGACGCTCCATCCGCTCCACCACGGAGGTGGTCTCCGGGAAGACGCTCTATCCACTCCACCACGGAGGCGGTCTTCGGGCAGACGCTCTATCTGCTACTCCGCGGAGGCGGTCTCCTGGCAGACGCTCTATCCACTACACCACGGAGTCGGTCTCCGGGAAGACACTCTATCCACTACACCACGGAGGCGGTCTCAGGGCAGACACTCTATCCACTACACCACGGAGGCGGTCTCAGGGCAGACACTCTATCCACTACATCACGGAGCCGGTCCCCGGGAAGACACTCCATCCACTACACCACGGAGGCGGTCCCCGGAATACACTCTATCCACTACACCACGGAGGCGGTCTCAGGACAGACACTCTATCCACTACACCACGGAGGTGGTCTCAGGGCAGACACTCTATCCACTACACCACGGAGGCGGTCTCAGGGCAGACACTCTATCCACTACACCACGGAGGTGGTCTCAGGGCAGACGCTCTATCCACTACACCACGGAGGCGGTCTCAGGACAGACACTCTATCCACTACACCACGGAGGCGGTCTCCGGGCAGACACTCCATCCACTACACCACGGAGGTGGTCTCCGGGAAGACGCTCTATCCACTCCACCACGGAGGTGGTCTCCGGGAAGACTCTCCATCCACTACACCACGGAGGTGGTCTCCGGGAAGACGCTCTATCCACTACACCACGGAGGCGGTCTCAGGACAGACACTCTATCCACTACACCACGGAGGCGGTCTCCGGGCAGACACTCCATCCACTACACCACGGAGGTGGTCTCCGGGAAGACGCTCTATCCACTCCACCACGGAGGTGGTCTCCGGGAAGACTCTCCATCCACTACACCACGGAGGTGGTCTCCGGGAAGACGCTCTATCCGCTCCACCACGGATGCGATCTCCGGGCAGGCGCACTACAAACAGAACAGAAAAAAATGTTTTGTTATATAATGTCAAACGTCACCTGCCACACGTTCTCCATTCAGAAGAAAAACACACGTTTGTTATAAATCCGGGATCTTAGGGATCTGTTAGCCGCCAAGTGCACTTTCAACGCATTGTGTTTTCAGACAAGGCATATGCTACAAAGCTGCTGACAGCCGCTAAAAGCCTCTATGAATTTGCAAAGGCCCACCATGGAAAGTACAGTGACAGCGTGACGGATGCGAAGGAATTCTATGGGTAAGTTGTGAGGAGAAATGTAGCACTGCGTAGGGTTGCGACGGGTACTCGAGCCTAGAACTCGAGTCCAATTTTCAGGACTCGAGTAGCCTTTCAAGGGAGATAACTCGTAAGTCACTTCAAAATGGACGACAAAGCGGACAAACGTTCAAATGTTTGGGCGTATTTTTACCTTGGTGACACAAAGAAAAAAGACCAAATGCCGTCTCTGTGGCATATGTATCAGCTACGCAGGTAGTTCGACGAGTTCCACGAAAAAGCATTATAAAAAGTTTTAAACACAAGAGATTTTACTTTGATATTCTGCGTCACTTCTGGTTTTAGATAAGCCATGCAGGCTTTTAATAAAAAAACATAATACCTTAGAACAGATCAATAGATGTTTGATGACCTTGTATTCGCAAAAGCATTACAAACAAGTGGGACAACATTGAACTACGGGTACACTAGTCCGGTTCGGGTATTGTCTGCCGGGTACTCGAGTACAGTTTTCGTACCCGGTCGCAACCCTAGCACTACGCCGTAGATGCTGTACATCAACCATATCATGCCGCAGATTTATACTCACTTCTTTCGCCGCTTTGGGGCATGTAGCAATATTGCGACGGAGTCACACGTGTAACCAGCCCCCCATTATGTTGAGGATTCCCCATGCTTGTGGCAGGTCCTCCGGCTTCCGGGACGAGCTAGCCCTGGCGGCAGTCTGGCTGTACAAGGCCAGCAAGGAGTCCCAGTACTTGAAGGAGGCGGAGCAGTACGTCGCCACAGACACGGCCTGGGCGCTGGACTGGGATGACAAGGGCGTCGCTGCACAGGTTAACGCCAACAGTTAGATGTGATTACTTCAGGGCCCTATGTATTTTACTATTGTTAGGTTAGGTTATAGCCCAATGCACAATTCATACTAGAAATGTCAACAAATCCGCTGATACCTATCCGTGTTTGTTTGTTGTTTTACGCCGAATTCACCAATATACCAGCTAAATGACGGCGATCTGAAAATAATCGCGTTTTGACCAGACAATCTAGTGATCGACATTTTGCGCATCGATCCACATAATAGGGATACGATGACATGCATCAGCGAGCCTGACCACCAGATCCCGTTTGTCGTCTTTCGACAAGCAGTCGCCTCTTACGACAAACAGTCACCTCTTATCAATTATAACCCGGGTCTTAACCGGTCTCCTGTCCGTGTTACATGAACCCAAAGCGCCTACATGTATGTGGTATGACCCGCTCTGATCTGTCATTCGCAGATGCTTCTGTATGAAGTGACGAAGGACAACAAATACAGTGGAATGGTGGAGAACTTTCTGAAGGACTTCATGCCCGGGGGAACTGTGCAGTACACGCCGTGTGGCCTGGTCTTCAGGGACAAGTGGGGGCCTTTCAGCTATGCAGGTAGGCTTCGGACACAGATTTGGATCATTCAGCTGTGAAGGTAAGATTCAGAAACACGTAAGGATAACTTATAGCTATGCAGGTAAGTTTCAGAGAGAAGTGAAGATCATTCAGCTATGCAGGTAAGCTTCAGAGAGAAGTGGAGATCATTCAGCTGTGCAGGTAAGTTTCAGAGAGAAGTGGAGACCATTCAGCTGTGCAGGTAAGCTTCAGAGAGAAGTGAAGATCATTCAGCTATACGGGTAAGCTTCAGAGAGAAGCGGAGACCATTCAGCTGTGCAGGTAAGTTTCAGAGAGAAGCGAAGACCATTCAGCTGTGCAGGTAAGTTTCAGAGAGAAGTGGAGATCATTCAGCTGTGCAGGTAAGTTTCAGAGAGAAGTGGAGACCATTCAGCTGTGCAGGTAAGCTTCAGAGAGAAGTGGAGATCATTCAGCTGTGCAGGTAAGCTTCAGAGAGAAGTGAAGACCATTCAGCTATGCGGGTAAGTTTCAGAGAGAAGCGGAGATCATTCAGCTATGCAGGTAAGTTTCAGAGAGAAGCGGAGATCATTCAGCTATGCAGGTAAGTTTCAGAGAGAAGCGGAGACCATTCAGCTGTGCAGGTAAGTTTCAGAGAGAAGCGGAGATCATTCAGCTATGCGGGTAAGCTTCAGAGAGAAGCGGAGATCATTCAGCTGTGCAGGTAAGCTTCAGAGAGAAGTGGAGACCATTCAGCTGTGCAGGTAAGTTTCAGAGAGAAGCGGAGATCATTCAGCTGTGCAGGTAAGCTTCAGAGAGAAGCGAAGACCATTCAGCTGTGCAGGTAAGCTTTAGAGAGAAGCGAAGATCATTCAGCTGTTCAGGTAAGCTTCAGAGAGAAGTGGAGACCATTCAGCTGTGCAGGTAAGCTTCAGAGAGAAGCGAAGACCATTCAGCTGTGCAGGTAAGCTTCAGAGAGAAGTGAAGACCATTCAGACATGCAGGTAAGTTTCAGAGAGAAGAGAAGACCATTCAAGTGGGTAAGTTTCAGAGAGAAGAGAAGACCATTCATCTATGCAGGTAAGTTTCAGAGAGAAGTGAAGATCATTCAGCTATGCAGGTAAGTTTCAGAGAGAAGCGGAGATCATTCAGCTATGCAGGAAAGTTTCAGAGAGAAGTGAAGACCATTCAGCTATGCAGGTAAGTTTCAGAGAGAAGTGAAGACCATTCAGCTATGCAGGTAAGCTTCAGAGAGAAGCGAAGACCATTCAGCTGTGCAGGTAAGCTTTAGAGAGAAGCGAAGACCATTCAGCTATGCGGGTAAGTTTCAGAGAGAAGCGAAGATCATTCAGACATGCAGGTAAGTTTCAGAGAGAAGCGAAGATCATTCAGCTGTGCAGGTAAGCTTCAGAGAGAAGTGAAGACCATTCAGACATGCAGGTAAGTTTCAGAGAGAAGAGAAGACCATTCAAGTGGGTAAGTTTCAGAGAGAAGAGAAGACCATTCATCTACGCAGGTAAGTTTCAGAGAGAAGTGAAGATCATTCAGCTATGCAGGTAAGTTTCAGAGAGAAGCGGAGATCATTCAGCTATGCAGGTAAGTTTCAGAGAGAAGTGAAGACCATTCAGCTATGCAGGTAAGTTTCAGAGAGAAGTGAAGACCATTCAGCTATGCAGGTAAGCTTCAGAGAGAAGCGAAGACCATTCAGCTGTGCAGGTAAGCTTTAGAGAGAAGCGAAGACCATTCAGCTATGCGGGTAAGTTTCAGAGAGAAGCGAAGATCATTCAGACATGCAGGTAAGTTTCAGAGAGAAGCGAAGATCATTCAGACATGCAGGTAAGTTTCAGAGAGAAGCGAAGATCATTCAGACATGCAGGTAAGTTTCAGATAGAAGCGGAGATCATTCAGCTGTGCAGGTAAGCTTCAGAGAGAAGCGAAGACCATTCAGCTATGCAGGTAAGCTTCAGAGAGAAGTGGAGACCATTCAGCTGTGCAGGTAAGTTTCAGAGAGAAGCGGAGATCATTCAGCTGTTCAGGTAAGTTTCAGAGAGAAGCGGAGACCATTCAGCTGTGCAGGTAAGTTTCAGAGAGAAGCGGAGATCATTCAGCTGTTCAGGTAAGCTTCAGAGAGAAGCGGAGACCATTCAGCTGTGCAGGTAAGTTTCAGAGAGAAGCGGAGATCATTCAGCTATGCAGGTAAGTTTCAGAGAGAAGTGGAGATCATTCAGCTGTGCAGGTAAGTTTCAGAGAGAAGTGGAGACCATTCAGCTGTGCAGGTAAGTTTCAGAGAGAAGTGAAGACCATTCAGCTGTGCAGGTAAGTTTCAGAGAGAAGTGGAGATCATTCAGCTGTGCAGGTAAGTTTCAGAGAGAAGCGAAGGCAGACTGTAAAAAGGTATATGAAGAGCCCCTGGTTTCATAGACAAATAGACATTCAGCTATTAGAATTCAACTTCAGTCGTAACACCAAAATGTTGTCGTCTTCCCATTTCTTCGGGTGTGGAATGTTTTCTGAGGCCAACGGTATTCAATGTAGACATACACCACAAGGCAAGGGCTGCTTAGCAGGGCGTGAACACCTGGTGTCATCACTTATGTGTACAGCGATTCATGATTGTAGGCTCTTGAATTCGTGACATACATACCCATCATTGCCTTGAGAGTATTTCCATTTCCAGCCAATGCAGCCATGTTGGCTCTAATAGCGGCCGAGGATGGCCTTCACCCTGACTCCTACCGCGCGTGGGCCGTGGGTCAGATTGCCTACATGCTGGGCAACAACAAGTACCACATGAGCTTTGTAGTCGGCTATGGATCCAAATACCCGCTACATGTCCATCATGCTGGAAGGTAAATAGATGGTAGTGATTCTATATTGCTCGACAGGGCATAAGATGAGCTTTATAATCGGGAGAGTTGGTGTGCCTTAATGTTAACGCTGCCTTGAAGAGTATTTAAGTTATATCACGGCCTGTTGCTTTGATGCTGGTTGAGTGAGTGAGTTGAGTTTGTCGCCGCCTTGAACCGTATTTACGTTAGATCACGGCGTGTTGGCTTGACGCTGAGTGAGAGAGTTTTTCACCGCTGTGAACGGTATTTCGATTTGGCATTATTGAACATCTCTGAGGCGTTAACGTTGACACAGGATAGACGTTTACCCCTTTGGGAAAACCTATGAGTACAGTGAGGTGTTGGTGGGCCAAGGTTCGAATCTGGGATTCGATCACAAGACCAAGCCTCGTAATGCAACATGGCGTCTCACATTGTACAAATATTTGCCTTTGACCAGAATCGAACCGATGTTTAAAGAATAATCTTTTCGACTAGATCTGCCATTCAAAAGCTTCATTTCATTTTCAATATATTGACTCGTGATGAACAGGGTAGAGAATAGGTTTAGAATAGCAACTAATGGGATCGGGTGGTCAGGCTCGCTGACTTGGTTGATGCATGTCATTGTATCCTAACTGCGTGGATCGATGCTAATGATGTCAATCCCTGGATCGCCTGCCCAGACTCAATTATTCACAGACCGTCGTCACATTGCTCGAATATTGCTGAGTGCGGCGTAAAAAAACAAAAACAAACAAATATTTGTAATAATAAAAATAAACACTTTGTTGTCGTGAACATCAAAGTTTGAACCAAACATACTTGTAATGAAAATATATATTTGAAAGTTTCACACTTGGGAGGGAAATAATAAATGTGTGACCCTATAACACTTGTGGATAGGTCTGTTTTGATCCCAGGCGACGCCATTTTGATGCTGTGCCGTGGAAGGACTCCTATTGCCTAGCTGTCCGTTTGCCCGTTTGTCCCTCCTTAACACGCCATTCGTTAACACTCGCCGCTTTTCGTAACTTGCAAGAAGACTCGTCCCCCAATCGATGAATGTTATGAGTGAAAATACGACAGACCAATCAGAATGCGCGTATGACTTCCAAGTACATCGGCCAAAGAACTCTCAGGAATAATTTTTGATTTTACATCTCTCTTGCATCAAAACAGCATCTGGAACATGTATGGCATGGGGAAAATATACGTGAAATCATTACTCAACGAGTTGACAATTCTTTTAACTATGCTCGTTTGCGCTAAGAACCCAATCGCAAAAATGGCTACGAGAGGGGCATGAGTCGCTATTAGGTTTTCCGCGGAATAAGACGAGTTGGTCACGAATGCTGAACACTCCTGTGCTAGCCGAGAGGACGTATATATCCCTCCAGCAATGCGGCACTTCAGGTCACTTGAACACTCGCGGTTTTTGTCTTAAAGCAAATCCACGTAACTAAAAAGAACCCTAAGCCATCACCATTGTCTTTTATTTTTCTTTCGGTTTTTTTAACAGTATTTTAATCCCAACCACGTCGTGTCGTCTTACATAGGGGGAACGTTACTTTGGTGTAAAAAAGCACAGAAAACGCGCCGACAGGATTACTTTTTATTAAGAACGAGGGCAAACATATCGGGGTTCATAAAGTCATATGTGCCAAATGCTCCAGCACGTGCCCGAATCCTCCTGCAACATGTGACTGGGGAACGTTCGACTCCCCAGCTCCGAACGCTCACGTGCTGTACGGAGCGCTGGTTGGAGGACCTGATGCCCAGGACAACTACAAAGACGTCAGGAACGACTACATTCACAACGAGGTGGCTTGCGACTACAACGCCGGCTTTCAGTCTGCTGTAGCAGGTAATGTTTGTGTTGAGTGAGCGAGTCAGTGAGTGAGTGATGAGTGAGCGTGGTTTAATGTATATGATGGTGTAGTGCGGGTACGGGTATCGTACTAACAACTCTAGGAACATAATCAGGACCAATCTTGTATTCTGGTACGCCCAAGGGCCGCAACTCTGTGCAACGAACTGCGACGCCTGAGACCACTAAGCATATTTCAAATGAAATGTTACATGTTCTCATCCACATGAAGATGGTTACTGAACGTGTTTGTTTGTTTGTTGTTTAACGCCTCAGTCAGCAGGTATATGACAAACACTGAGCTTCTACAAGCCTTTTACGAATATTTCCTGTTCGCATCTACTACAACAACGTGTTTCTCCTTTGCAGGTCTGCTGCACTTACAACACAGGAACCAGCTCCCCGCACCCAGCCTTCATGGGTGTACTTAGTGGATCTCCTGTCTGTGTTTGTAACAATAACACAGATCATTAAATGTCATTGTAGGAGTTAATGTACCCTGTAATTGATCTTTCCGAACCATTCAAAACATTGCAAGTCAAAAATCACGAGAATCGGTTGATTCTACTTCCGGAATCCACAGATTCTACTTCCGGAATCCACAGATTCTATTTCCGGAATCCACAGATTCAAGTTATTTATCTATGGCTGAAACATAATTTATCGATAACTTTGCATAATAACCTTTCGTTGCGTCAGTTTTACTTGTTTAAATGTACGTTCAGAATAGCCAGTTAAGGCTCGGAATCAACTGCAAGACCAATATCATAATAGTCTTGATTAAAGTTTATCGGGTCTAAAATACATTTCCGTATATTGAATCACAGCTCCAATATTATTTGTCTGCGTTGTTCGATATGGAAAATTAAGTGTGACCGAAAATGGCGGTAAGAAAAGGCAATGGACTAAAATGGATGGCTAAAGCATTCTGCCTCCTCGTATCTTAAAAATGTCGCAGTGTAGAGACAGCCGGGAACCAGCAGAATTCACATTCCATCAGCAAGTTAGTACGGCTCCATGCTGCTTTGAATGCTATATTTCAGTTTTATCATGGCGTGTCACTATGACAGGTGTTAGACGTTTACCAGTTTGGTCAAACCCAGGAGCTCTGCGAATCATGGATTTCGAACCCTGACCAATACACTTTACCTTTTCGCTGACAAAATGTGTATTTACACTTAATGTGAACGCTTTGTTACAATTCCAGACATTATTCGTCTGAGGTACGAACTTCTGATTGCCACACTTTCAACATTCCCGCTATACCAGAGGTTGAACTGAGACAAGAAATCGGTATCTATTCCATGTGTTTGGGAATGCCTTTGTCAGCTTTTCTACTAAACACCCCATCAGTTGTTTGGAGCATACAGACACTCGTTCCTTCAATGGTGTATGCACCAATACACCAACATTTCGTTCGTATTGGACGATACAGTAAATTATCGCTTTCTTCCCAAATGACAATTTTCTCAGTTCATTTTGTGTCTTGTTGAATACCGCTATGGACACGCAGCACACTAAACTCAGTGAGTGAGTGAGTGAGTGAGTGAGTTGGGTTTAACGCTGCTTTAAACAGTATTCCAGTTATATCGCGGCGTGTCAGCAAATTGTGGGAGGAAAGCCCGAAGTGATGCAGTCTCAGACGTTTACCACTTCGGTGAAACCCACGAGCACGGGTATGGTGCTGACAAACCTAAAAACATAATCGGGGCGAACCGGGATAAGAACCCACAATCACAGGTTTCTGGCGTGCCCAAGGGACGCAACTCTGCACAGCGAATCGCGGCGCCTTAGACGACTGGGCCACCCGTGCCCCCACTAAACTCAGTCATCATGGACATAAAAGCATCTTCCCGAGGCAAGTGAGTTAACTGACTATAAAAGTCCAGTTTCCACTCAGTTAACTCCCTTGCCTCGGGAAGATGAGATAAAAGTTGAGTTCATAAAGTGTTTTGTGTAGCCACCAGACTCGGCATTGAGGTTGGGCTGATGTTTTATATTCTGGTGAAAAGGGAAAAGGGACATTAGGTCAAAAGTCAACAAACAAATCAGTACAAACGTAACCTCTGTTTATGCACATTCTAAACACTTACATCCAACACTGTAAATGTATAAATGCCTTGCCAGCCCAAGTGATATGAACCTTCAGATCAAATGAACTTGTAAAGTCTGTGCTATAAAACCAGTGAACATGAACAAGACATCAAAAAGAACAAACAACCACCGTTCATAATATGAACATAAGATTATCTTCAATCAGGAAATACCATCAGCTCTACTTGTTTGGTTTTTACACATGTTCATTGTTTTCATGTGTGCTGATTTAGGGTAAACGACCCGAGTGAGTGAGTGAGTGAGTGAGTGTGGTTTTACGCCGCTTTAAGCAATATTCCAGCAATATCGCAGCGGGGGACACCAGAAATGGGCTTCACAGAGTGTACCCATGTCGGGAATCAAACCCAGGTCTTCGGCGTGACAAGCGAATGCTTTAACCACTACTCTACCCATCTTCTGATGTTTGTGCAATAGCAAAAGCAGTATTCATTGTCACAAAGTAGTGAATGGGCGTGTCTAGCTTACAGGCAGCTGTGAACCGTATGTATTATGGTGTCAGCTTAAGGTGGGAGGAAAACCTGAAGTGATGGAGGTCTCAGACGTTTACCACTTTGGTGAAACCGACGATGCTGAAAACAATCACAAACATAGGTTTTTGGGGTGGCCAAAAGACGTAACTTTGCACTGCAAATAAGACTGGCCCACCCTTGCTCTTTAACAGGTGGTGATCAAAGGAGCTAGTGCCATCTGTTAACGTCTTTTGGTATGACACGGCCAGGGATCGAAACCCCGACCTTCTGCTCTCCGGGCAGACGCTCTACCACTAGGTTACCAAAGGACAACTAAATATGGACAACAGTGTATGTTTTTATCTAAAGCTCCTGTGGTTCTATCTGGACAGTAACACAGACCATCATATTCATGAGATCACAGCAACCAACATGCTAAAACATGAGTTTATTTTATAAAAAGGAATGGTGTGGAATAAAAATGATATGTGTCTAAAATACATCAAATGGACAAAATCCATCCAATGTACCTCAAATAGCATTATTCAAAAAGGACCATCAACAAAATACTGTTCGTGGTGACAAATAATGGTACATTCGGTTGAATCTGAGGAAAAGATGTTGGTAAAATACTCCTTAACAAAACAACTCATCATTATTCAAGGTACAAATACATTGTGTACAAAATATAAGAGGTGGCAGAGTGTTCTTGTGCATAAACACTTACATAACAAAGATGTTCTTCTGATGCATATACAAAGATGTTCTTCAAATGTGCATACAAATGTGTTCTTCTAATGCACATACAAAAATGTTCTTGAAATGTGTATACAAAGATGTTCTTGAAATGTGTATACAAAGATGTTCTTCTAATGTGTATACAAAGATGTTCTTCTAATGTGTATACAAAGATGTTCTTCTGATGTATATAAAAATATGTTCTTCTAATGCACATACAAAGATGATCTTCTAATGTGTATACAAAGATGTTCATCAAATGTGTATACAAAGATGTTCTTCAAAGGTCTATACAATGTACATACATACTGTGTTTTTCACAGTTCAGCAGTTTTTTAGCATCTTCATACCTCACAGTTCCGAGAAGCTTACACACATGCTTCTACATCCTGTCAGATCATCCCTTTCTAAAATCTGTAAAAGCACAATTGTGTCACTGGAAACTCTGCTCCATCACCTGATTGTCTGGTTTGTTGAATGCAGATTGTGTGACTGGTAGGTGCCACCTGTACTGCAAGACATGCTTTCCCTTTCTGCCAACACCTGGTGTCACTTTTTTCAGTGATCAATTCATCTATATACGTTCCCGCCATTTCGCTTTTTTGCCAATAGAATCTGTTTCAGCAAACAAGACTGGTTATTCTCTTGCACTGACATTTTATATCACAATATACAATATTCCTTTGTTGACATTTTACATAATAATATACAATAAATGGGTGTGGCCATTTCATGTCTTAGAACATACATCGCGCTATTCCTAGTCTAGACATGTTCTCCTCTTTATTTGATGAGGTAGGGGATGTTTTTGTTTTTTCCTCAAAATCAGGAGGCAGGTAAATACTTGGGTCATGGGATAAACATGGGATAACAGTGGAGGCTTATTTACCTTTGCCACTATTAAGATGCATGTACAGAAACCTGCAATAATGGCAGCTACCTTACCATGTTTACAATCATGATCGTAATGATCCATTTTCTTTAAACATTTAGCAAGCGAATTTTAACATTTTCTTATAAGACAAGAACCACATTATAGTATAGCACTCACAATTGCCTAAGCATGGAGGTAGCTTTGTGGAATGGTGATCAGATACACTTTTCCCATGGAACGATATGAGAAATCAGCATTGAGGTTTCGCACAATCTTGCTATTTCCATTGGGAAAACAATATGTTGACATTTAATCGTCAAACTACAACAAATATTACTTTTCACAAGTCAAGAGTATGGCGGTTATGATATATGTATCCATTCCCTGTCAACTAAAGTTTGTTTCAAGGCAACAACAGGGGTAATATTATCATGCTGTAAATAACAGTGAGTTGGTGCTGTCACGGTATTTGGTAACGTGGACCTTATGGAACGGGCAAACGGAAATTGCTAGTATCGTAAGGACACAAGATTTCACCAACACCTATTTTTTGTGTAACAACAGGATTAACTTACATAATTCAATACGGATTTGTTGATGTTCTATTTCCGATGACAGATTATGACAAGACATTTTTTTAGGTTGGGGATCCGGCTTATCTACTGCACATAACATTTTGATACAGATTTGTAGGACCAAGATAATACCTCAGTAGTTGCTTGCTGTCAACATGATTGTTTTGGTTGCTTAAATTTTGAAAGATATCAGTATTGCGAAAAAGAAATTTGCCTCAGATCAAAATATGATTTCTGTCTTTCTGGGTTTTTTATATAGGTATTATATTGTTTTTTTATATGCTTCTTCCATTATGATATATTGACTAAAATTGATCAATCTAGAAAATACAATTCATTTAAATGTCAAATGTATTTTAATTATTTCATTATTTCATTTGTAACAAATATTTATTCATATCAAGTGTAAATAAGATCTCTTGCCTTCACCAAGTCAAAGAACCAACTATTTTACCTCTTAAAACCTCAAATGCAGTTTTTCACAAAAAGAAGTGTTTTCTGTCTTTGTAACAAATATATATTGGAACAAAAAAATTGGCTTGTGAGGCCTGGAAAAAAACCTTGCGTCATGTGACATGTTAAAACAATAACAACATGGTAATCATCTAACAAAAGGTCCGTCAACATCACTTGACAACAAAAGACTGCCATGGACAGCTGCCTGATTCTCGAGCTGCCTTCTTGTGGCAGCCCACCTGTACAAACTTGAGATTGTCTCTGGTGAACAAGAGTTTGTACACCTGCTCCCAGTTGAGATGAGCATTCTTAGGTTTTTGACGCGCTGCCTCGATCAGCCCGGGTATCACTTCTCTGGATTTCTCAATTCTGAAATAAGGTTATAGAGCATCAGTTTTGTGTTATGTTAAGCACAACTCCAAGGTTTAGCCTTGTGGTTAAAGCGTTCGCTCGTCACTCCAAAGACCCGGGTTCGATTCCCCCGTGTCCCCCGCCGTGATATTGCTGGAATATTGCTAAAAGGGCCGTTAAACCATACTCACTCACTCACTCACAGGTTTGGGTTGAAAAAGTGCGAGCAAAGAGGTCCGAGGTTTTACATTTTCAACAAAAAACGAGGAGTGCACTATCCAACTTATGAACTGTCTTTATAGAAGAAATACCACAAAATAATAAAGCCTTGGGATACCTTGTAATGGAACAATACAGAGTGTCGCAGTATAAGAGGAATTTGATCAAAGCATGGAGGACTGTGTGCAGCAACTGATTTGTTTGTTTGTTTGTCTTTAACGCCGCACTCTGCAATATTCCAGCTATATGATGGCGGTCTGTAAATAATCGAGTCTGGACCAGACAATCCAGTGATTAACATCATGAGCATCGATCCATGCAATTGGGATCGATGACATTCATCAACCAAGTCAGCGAGTCTGACTACCCGATCCCGTTAGTCGCCTTTTACGACAAGCATAGTCACCTTTAACGGCAAGCATGGGTTGCTGAAGACCTATTCTACCCCGGATCTTCATGAGCTTTGTAGTCGGCTATGGATCCAAATACCCGCTACATGTCCATCATGCTGGAAGGTAAATAGATGGTAGTGATTCTATATTGCTCGACAGGGCATAAGATGAGCTTTATAATCGGGAGAGTTGGTGTGCCATAATGTTAACGCTGCCTTGAAGAGTATTTAAGTTATATCACGGCCTGTTGCTTTGATGCTGGTTGAGTGAGTGAGTTGAGTTTGTCGCCGCCTTGAACCGTATTTACGTTAGATCACGGCCTGTTGGCTTGACGCTGAGTGAGAGAGTTTTTCACCGCTTTGAACGGTATTTCGATTTGGCATTATTGAACATCTCTGAGGCGTTAACGTTGACACAGGATAGACGTTTACCCCTTTGGGAAAACCTATGAGTACAGTGAGGTGTTGGTGGGCCAAGGTTCGAATCTGGGATTCGATCACAAGACCAAGCCTCGTAATGCAACATGGCGTCTCACATTGTACAAATATTTGCCTTTGACCAGAATCGAACCGATGTCTAAAGAATAATCTTTTCGACTAGATCTGCCATTCAAAAGCTTCATTTCATTTTCAATATATTGACTCGTGATGAACAGGGTAGAGAATAGGTTTAGAATAGCAACTAATGGGATCGGGTGGTCAGGCTCGCTGACTTGGTTGATGCATGTCATTGTATCCTAACTGCGTGGATCGATGCTAATGATGTCAATCCCTGGATCGCCTGCCCAGACTCAATTATTCACAGACCGCCGTCACATTGCTCGAATATTGCTGAGTGCGGCGTAAAAAAACAAAAACAAACAAATATTTGTAATAATAAAAATAAACACTTTGTTGTCGTGAACATCAAAGTTTGAACCAAACATACTTGTAATGAAAATATATATTTGAAAGTTTCACACTTGGGAGGGAAATAATAAATGTGTGACCCTATAACACTTGTGGATAGGTCTGTTTTGATCCCAGGCGACGCCATTTTGATGCTGTGCCGTGGAAGGACTCCTATTGCCTAGCTGTCCGTTTGCCCGTTTGTCCCTCCTTAACACGCCATTCGTTAACACTCGCCGCTTTTCGTAACTTGCAAGAAGACTCGTCCCCCAATCGATGAATGTTATGAGTGAAAATACGACAGACCAATCAGAATGCGCGTATGACTTCCAAGTACATCGGCCAAAGAACTCTCAGGAATAATTTTTGATTTTACATCTCTCTTGCATCAAAACAGCATCTGGAACATGTATGGCATGGGGAAAATATACGTGAAATCATTACTCAACGAGTTGACAATTCTTTTAACTATGCTCGTTTGCGCTAAGAACCCAATCGCAAAAATGGCTACGAGAGGGGCATGAGTCGCTATTAGGTTTTCCGCGGAATAAGACGAGTTGGTCACGAATGCTGAACACTCCTGTGCTAGCCGAGAGGACGTATATATCCCTCCAGCAATGCGGCACTTCAGGTCACTTGAACACTCGCGGTTTTTGTCTTAAAGCAAATCCACGTAACTAAAAAGAACCCTAAGCCATCACCATTGTCTTTTATTTTTCTTTCGGTTTTTTTAACAGTATTTTAATCCCAACCACGTCGTGTCGTCTTACATAGGGGGAACGTTACTTTGGTGTAAAAAAGCACAGAAAACGCGCCGACAGGATTACTTTTTATTAAGAACGAGGGCAAACATATCGGGGTTCATAAAGTCATATGTGCCAAATGCTCCAGCACGTGCCCGAATCCTCCTGCAACATGTGACTGGGGAACGTTCGACTCCCCAGCTCCGAACGCTCACGTGCTGTACGGAGCGCTGGTTGGAGGACCTGATGCCCAGGACAACTACAAAGACGTCAGGAACGACTACATTCACAACGAGGTGGCTTGCGACTACAACGCCGGCTTTCAGTCTGCTGTAGCAGGTAATGTTTGTGTTGAGTGAGCGAGTCAGTGAGTGAGTGATGAGTGAGCGTGGTTTAATGTATATGATGGTGTAGTGCGGGTACGGGTATCGTACTAACAACTCTAGGAACATAATCAGGACCAATCTTGTATTCTGGTACGCCCAAGGGCCGCAACTCTGTGCAACGAACTGCGACGCCTGAGACCACTAAGCATATTTCAAATGAAATGTTACATGTTCTCATCCACATGAAGATGGTTACTGAACGTGTTTGTTTGTTTGTTGTTTAACGCCTCAGTCAGCAGGTATATGACAAACACTGAGCTTCTACAAGCCTTTTACGAATATTTCCTGTTCGCATCTACTACAACAACGTGTTTCTCCTTTGCAGGTCTGCTGCACTTACAACACAGGAACCAGCTCCCCGCACCCAGCCTTCATGGGTGTACTTAGTGGAACTCCTGTCTGTGTTTGTAACAATAACACAGATCATTAAATGTCATTGTAGGAGTTAATGTACCCTGTAATTGATCTTTCCGAACCATTCAAAACATTGCAAGTCAAAAATCACGAGAATCGGTTGATTCTACTTCCGGAATCCACAGATTCTATTTCCGGAATCCACAGATTCTATTTCCGGAATCCACAGATTCAAGTTATTTATCTATGGCTGAAACATAATTTATCGATAACTTTGCATAATAACCTTTCGTTGCGTCAGTTTTACTTGTTTAAATGTACGTTCAGAATAGCCAGTTAAGGCTCGGAATCAACTGCAAGACCAATATCATAATAGTCTTGATTAAAGTTTATCGGGTCTAAAATACATTTCCGTATATTGAATCACAGCTCCAATATTATTTGTCTGCGTTGTTCGATATGGAAAATTAAGTGTGACCGAAAATGGCGGTAAGAAAAGGCAATGGACTAAAATGGATGGCTAAAGCATTCTGCCTCCTCGTATCTTAAAAATGTCGCAGTGTAGGGACAGCCGGGAACCAGCAGAATTCACATTCCATCAGCAAGTTAGTACGGCTGCATGCTGCTTTGAATGCTATATTTCAGTTTTATCATGGCGTGTCACTATGACAGGTGTTAGACGTTTACCAGTTTGGTCAAACCCAGGAGCTCTGCGAATCATGGATTTCGAACCCTGACCAATACACTTTACCTTTTCGCTGACAAAATGTGCATTTACACTTAATGTGAACCCTTTGTTACAATTCCAGACATTATTCGTCTGAGGTACGAACTTCTGATAGCCACACTTTCAACATTCCCGCTATACCAGAGGTTGAACTGAGACAAGAAATCGGTATCTATTCCATGTGTTTGGGAATGCCTTTGTCAGCTTTTCTACTAAACACCCCATCAGTTGTTTGGAGCATACAGACACTCGTTCCTTCAATGGTGTATGCACCAATACACCAACATTTCGTTCGTATTGGACGATACGGTAAATTATCGCTTTCTTCCCAAATGACAATTTTCTCAGTTCATTTTGTGTCTTGTTGAATACCGCTATGGACACGCAGCACACTAAACTCAGTGAGTGAGTGAGTGAGTTGGGTTTAACGCTGCTTTAAACAGTATTCCAGTTATATCGCGGCGTGTCAGCAAAATGTGGGAGGAAAGCCTGAAGTGATGCAGTCTCAGACGTTTACCACTTCGGTGAAACCCACGAGCACGGGTATGGTGCTGACAAACCTAAAAACATAATCGGGGCGAACCGGGATAAGAACCCACAATCACAGGTTTCTGGCGTGCCCAAGGGACGCAACTCTGCACAGCGAATCGCGGCGCCTTAGACGACTGGGCCACCCGTGCCCCCACTAAACTCAGTCATCATGGACATAAAAGCATCTTCCCGAGGCAAGTGAGTTAACTGACTATAAAAGTCCAGTTTCCACTCAGTTAACTCCCTTGCCTCGGGAAGATGAGATAAAAGTTGAGTTCATAAAGTGTTTTGTGTAGCCACCAGACTCGGCATTGAGGTTGGGCTGATGTTTTATATTCTGGTGAAAAGGGAAAAGGGACATTAGGTCAAAAATCAACAAACAAATCAGTACAAACGTAACCTCTGTTTATGCACATTCTAAACACTTACATCCAACACTGTAAATGTATAAATGCCTTGCCAGCCCAAGTGATATGAACCTTTAGATCAAATGAACTTGTAAAATCTGTGCTATAAAACCAGTGAACATGAACAAGACATCAAAAAGAACAAACAACCAACGTTCATAATATGAACATAAGATTATCTTCAATCAGGAAATACCATCAGCTCTAATTGTTTGGTTTTTACACATGTTCATTGTTTTCATGTGTGCTGATTTAGGGTAAACGACCCGAGTGAGTGAGTGAGTGAGTGTGGTTTTACGCCGCTTTAAGCAATATTCCAGCAATATCGCAGCGGGGGACACCAGAAATGGGCTTCACACAGTGTACCCATGTCGGGAATCAAACCCAGGTCTTCGGCGTGACAAGTGAATGCTTTAACCACTACTCTACCCATCTTCTGATGTTTGTGCAATAGCAAAAGCAGTATTCATTGTCACAAAATAGTGAATGGGCGTGTCTAGCTTACAGGCAGCTGTGAACCGTATGTATTATGGTGTCAGCTTAAGGTGGGAGGAAAACCTGAAGTGATGGAGGTCTCAGACGTTTACCACTTTGGTGAAACCGACGATGCTGAAAACAATCACAAACATAGGTTTTTGGGGTGGCCAAAAGACGTAACTTTGCACTGCAAATAAGACTGGCCCACCCTTGCTCTTTAACAGGTGGTGATCAAAGGAGCTAGTGCCATCTGTTAACGTCTTTTGGTATGACTCGGCCAGGGATCGAAACCCCGACCTTCTGCTCTCCGGGCAGACGCTCTACCACTAGGTTACCAAAGGACAACTAAATATGGACAACAGTGTATGTTTTTATCTAAAGCTCCTGTGGTTCTATCTGGACAGTAACACAGACCATCATATTCATGAGATCACAGCAACCAACATGCTAAAACATGAGTTTATTTTATAAAAAGGAATGGTGTGGAATAAAAATGATATGTGTCTAAAATACATCAAATGGACAAAATCCATCCAATGTACCTCAAATAGCATTATTCAAAAAGGACCATCAACAAAATACTGTTCGTGGTGACAAATAATGGTACATTCGGTTGAATCTGAGGAAAAGATGTTGGTAAACCACTCCTTAACAAAACAACTCATCATTATTCAAGGTACAAATACATTGTGTACAAAATATAAGAGGTGGCAGTGTTCTTGTGCATAAACACTTGCATAACAAAGATGTTCTTCTGATGCATATACAAAGATGTTCTTCAAATGTGCATACAAATGTGTTCTTCTAATGCACATACAAAAATGTTCTTGAAATGTGTATACAAAGATGTTCTTGAAATGTGTATACAAAGATGTTCTTCTAATGTGTATACAAAGATGTTCTTCTAATGTGTATACAAAGATGTTCTTCAAATGTATATAAAAATATGTTCTTCTAATGCAAATACAAAGATGATCTTCAAATGTGTATACAAAGATGTTCTTCAAATGTGTATACAAAAATGTTCATCAAATGTGTATACAAAAATGTTCATCAAATGTGTATACAAAAATGTTCTTCAAAGGTCTATACAATGTACATACATACTGTGTTTTTCACAGTTCAGCAGTTTTTTAGCATCTTCATACCTCACAGTTCCGAGAAGCTTACACACATGCTTCTACATCCTGTCAGATCATCCCTTTCTAAAATCTGTAAATGCACAATTGTGTCACTGGAAACTCTGCTCCATCACCTGATTGTCTGGTTTGTTGAATGCAGATTGTGTGACTGGTGGGTGCCACCTGTACTGCAAGACATGCTTTCCCTTTCTGCCAACACCTGGTGTCACTTTTTTCAGTGATCAATTCATCTATATACGTTCCTGCCATTTCGCTTTTTTTGCCAATTGAATCTGTTTCAGCAAACAAGACTGGTTATTCTCTTGCACTGACATTTTATATCATAATATACAATATTCCTTTGTTGACATTTTATATAATAATATACAATAAATGGGTGTGGCCATTTCATGTCTTAGAACATACATCGCGCTATTCCTAGTCTAGACATGTTCTCCTCTTTATTTGATGAGGTAGGGGATGTTTTTGTTTTTTCCTCAAAATCAGGAGGCAGGTAAATACTTGGGTCATGGGATAAACATGGGATAACAGTGGAGGCTTATTTACCTTTGCCACTATTAAGATGCATGTACAGAAACCTGCAATAATGGCAGCTACCTTACCATGTTTACAATCATGATCGTAATGATCCATTTTCTTTAAACATTTAGCAAGCGAATTTTAACATTTTCTTATAAGACGAGAACCACATTATAGTACAGCACTCACAATTGCCTAAGCATGGAGGTTGCTTTGTGGAATGGTGATCAGACCAAGTTATTTTATGGACAACAATAACAAACGTTATAAAATACCATCATTTACTGTATATTTGCCGAATTTTAAGCCGTATTATTTTAATTGCAGGTTTCCCTATATATCTTCAGCACTTTTGTGCATTGTCAGATACACTTTTCCTGTGGAACGATATGAGAAATCACCATTGAGGTTTCGCACAATCTTGCTATTTCCATTGGGAAAACAATATGTTGACATTTAATCATCAAACTACAACAAATATTACTTTTCACAAGTCAAGAGTATGGCGGTTATGATATATGTATCCATTCCCTGTCAACTAAAGTTTGTTTCAAGGCAACAACAGGGGTAATATTATCATGCTGTAAATAACAGTGAGTTGGTGCTGTCACGGTATTTGGTAACGTGGACCTTATGGAACGGGCAAACGGAAATTGCTAGTATCGTAAGGACACAAGATTTCACCAACACCTATTTTTTGTGTAACAACAGGATTAACTTACATAATTCAATACGGATTTGTTGATGTTCTATTTCCGATGACAGATTATGACGAGACATTGTTTTAGGTTGGGGATCCGGCTTATCTACTGCACATAACATTTTGATACAGATTTGTAGGACCAAGATAATACCTCAGTAGTTGCTTGCTGTCAACATGATTGTTTTGGTTGCTTAAATTTTGAAAGATATCAGTATTGCGAAAAAGAAATTTGCCTCAGATCAAAATATGATTTCTGTCTTTCTGGGTTTTTTATATAGGTATTATATTGTTTTTTTATATGCTTCTTCCATTATGATATATTGACTAAAATTGATCAATCTAGAAAATACAATTCATTTAAATGTCAAATGTATTTTAATTATTTCATTATTTCATTTCATTTGTAACAAATATTTATTCATATCAAGTGTAAATAAGATCTCTTGCCTTCACCAAGTCAAAGAACCAACTATTTTACCTCTTAAAACCTCAAATGCAGTTTTTCACAAAAAGAAGCGTTTTGTGTCTTTGTAACAAATATATACTGGAACAAAAAAATTGGCTTGTGAGGCCTGGAAAAAATCCTTGCGTCATGTGACATGTTAAAACAATAACAACATGGTAATCATCTAACAAAAGGTCCGTCAACATCACTTGACAACAAAAGACTGCCATGGACAGCTGCCTGATTCTCGAGCTGCCTTCTTGTGGCAGCCCACCTGTACAAACTTGAGATTGTCTCTGGTGAACAAGAGTTTGTACACCTGCTCCCAGTTGAGATGAGCATTCTTAGGTTTTTGACGCGCTGCCTCGATCAGCCCTGGTATCACTTCTCTGGATTTCTCAATTCTGAAATAAAGTTAGAGCATCAATTTTGTGTTAAGTTAAGCACAACTCCAAGATTTAGCCTCGTGGTTAAAGCGTTCGCTCGTGACACCGAAGACCCGGGTTCGATTCCCGACATGGGTACAATGGGTGAAGCCCGTTTCTGGTGTCCCCCGCCGTGATATTGCTGGAGTATTGCTAAAAGGGGCGTTAAACCATACTCACTCACTCCAAGGTTTGGGTTGAAAATGTGCGAGCATGGAGGTTCGAGGTTTTACATTTTCAACAAAAAACGAGGAGTGCTCTATCCAACTTATGCACTGTTTGTATAGAAGAAATACCACAAAATAATAAAGCCTTGGGATACCTTGTACTGAAACAATACAGTGTCGCAGTATAAGAGGAATTTGATCAAAGCAAGGAGGACTGTGTGCAGCAACTGATTTGTTTGTTTGTTTGTTTGTTTGTTTGTCTTTAACGCCTCACTCTAATATTCCAGCTATATGATGGCGGTCTGTAAATAATCGAGTCTGGACAAGACAATCCAGTGATTAACATAATGAGCATCGATCCACACAATTGGGATTGATGACATTCATCAACCAAGTCAGCGAGTCTGACCACCCGATCCCGTTAGTCGCCTCTTACAACAAGCATAGTCGCCTTTTACGACAAGCATGGGTTGCTGAAGACCTATTCTACCCCAGATCTTCACGGGTCTGTGCAGCAACTGAAGTCATGACATGTAAAATTAAACAACCTTTCACCACCTGCCCCGGGGGCTCAGTGGGAAAACAGTGGTTACAAAACTCAACACAATATGGGATGTTGCAGGTTCAATTCATGTCATGGAATTCATATGTTAACATTAACTTCATATCAAAAGGGGAGTTCATAAAACTTCAACTGTCAAACCTAGATATTACAATACAAACGTAAAACCTAGGTGTAACAATTCAAATATAAAACCTAGGTCTTACAATTCAAATGTAAAAACTAGGTCTTACAATTCAAATGGAAAATCTAGGTCTTGCAATTCAAATAGAAAACCTAGCTCTTACAATTCAAATGGAAAAGCTCAAAGCAGGTTTCTGAAACTTCAACTGTAAAACCTTGGTCTAACAATTCATAATGTAAAACCTGGGTCTTGCAATTCAAATGGAAAACCTAGGTCTTACAATTCAAATGGAAAACCTCAAAGTAGGTTTCTGAAACTTCAACTGTAAAACCTTGGTCTAACAATTCATAATGTAAAATCTAGTTCTTGCAATTCAAATAGAAAACCTAGGTCTTACAATTCAAATGGAAAACCTCAAAGCAGGTTTCTGAAACTTCAACTGTAAAACCTTGGTCTAACAATTCATAATGGAAAACCTGGTTCTTGTAATTCAAATGGAAAACCTGGGTCTGACAATTCAAATGGAAAACGTCTGAGCAGGTTTCACTTGAAAGTGGTACCTCTCACAGTGTTATTATGAGATAGGAAGACACTTACAACACTATTGGAAAAAGTGGCAGTAGGTTACTAAAACCATGTAATGTTTGGGAAATGAGGGAAGTATAAAACTTTTGTTAGAGGTAGAATCTATTTTATCACTGCTTCAAGACATACACTTTTTTATTTGTTATTTTCCTCAACTTTTCTCAGCACATCCAGCTGACACATTACTTTTTTCAATTATTTCTTGATCAAGTTCTTTTTTATAAACCCATGCGGTGTCCCCACCCAAAAATATCAAATGGTCAGTCCCTTAAATAGTCAACTAAATAAGTGCTCTCTCAATTTTCTCTGGTTTCTGAAGCGATTTTCGACGATATAAACAGGCTGCCGTGATATAAATGGACATTTGATTACATCCGGGAAAAATATTGTTACAGGCAGATTTCCAAGTTGAAAGGCAGAGGTGAACACAGACGTCGGTTCATATAGAACAAGCGTATAGTTGACAAAGTCATCTATATCCCCCGCCCATTTTAACACGTTATGGTCCTAAACCAGGTAACTGACCCAACATTTCTCTTAGCCCATGTCAAAAAAGCTGCAATGGAAATTCTAAAACAAACATTTCTAAAACTCCTCAATATCAAATGGTACTGGTTCAGTATGCGCTTTATATATAGACATGCAATGTTTGGCAAGGAAATATTTAACAGTTTATTTGTTATACTCTTTAAGTAAACCAATCCTATATTAAAACTTAAATCCAACTTAATGTCATGGAAACATAAACAATAAAAATTTCTAAAATTACTTTATATCAAAAGGCACCAGTTCAGTATGTTACGAACACCACCCTTATAGAACCTAAGTCTAAGTTGCCATGGAAACCTAAAACATAAAAATTTATAAAACTCCTAAATAGAAAAAGGCACCAGTTCAGTATGTGTCTGGTAAACATGCGAAGTTTTGTAAGAAATCATTTAATGGTTTTTGAGTTACGCTCCGGAAATGAACAGCACCCTTATAGAACCTAAGTCCAACTTGTTGCAATAGAAACGTAAAAAAATAAAAATTTATAAAATTCCTAAATAGCATAAGGCACCAGTTCAGTATGTGCCTAGTAGACATGCAAAGTTTTGTAAGACAGTATTTAATGTTTTTTGAGTTACGCTCCGGAAACGAACACCACCCTTATAGAACCTAAGTCCAACTTGTTGCCATGGAAACATAAAAATAAAAATTTATCAAACTCGACACTCACGCACGCACGCACGCACGCACGCACGCACGGAACCCAACTTCATTTGGGCGGGGGATAAAAATAAATGGTGTGGTCACAATGAGATGAAAAATATTATCATGATTAAGGCATTGTGTTTATTTTCTTTCTAATTATTCTAATATTATTTAAGCCTTTAATAAAGACCCATACCAATACTTATTTATTATGTCATTCAAAAAAATTGCAACTCACATATGATCAAGGTTCCACAAGCCAAACAGTTGTCTGTAGCCCCTGGAAGCATAGGGGTTAATTGTGTGGTGTTTCTCACAGGAGTCCTCATCGAACGCTCCCTGACACTGGAACCAACCCTTGTTGTCACAGATTCTCTCCCTTGGTTTAGCCCTGCGATCAAAGTACATTCCGTGGAAGTCCTGAGACTTGAGTTCTTCGTACAGCTCCTCCAACAATTCCAGGAGTATCGGTTTATTCTTGGCATCAGCCTCTTTTTCAATCTGCTCCTTCGCCTACGTAAGAAATAATCAATAAAATTTGTTTGTTTGTTATTTCTTGCCGCACTCAGCAATATCCACGCAATCGGGATACAATGACCGGCATCAACCAAGTCAGCGAGTTAGACCACCCGATCCTGTTAGTCACCTCTTACGACGAGTATAGTAGCCTTTTACAGCAAGAATGGGTTGCAGAAGACCTACTCTACCCCGGAATCTTCACGGGTGTTGTAAAATGTTAGCTATTCAGCAGGTTTGTTCTGTATTTCTGTAGAGTGAGTGAGTGAGTATGGTTTTACGCCGCTTTTAGCAATATTCCAGAAATATCACGGCAGGGGACACCAGAAATGTGCTTCACACATTGTACCCATGTCGGAAATCGAACCCGGGTCTTTGGAGTGACGAGCAAATGCTTTAACCACAAGGCTACCCGACCACCCCGTATTTCTGTAGAAACACACAAGAACATCAACATGTTGTGCAATATAGAAGAATGAATGTTGTTTTCTGAACACCGGGTGTCATCCCCAATTTCCTCATATAATTTTCACTGTTATTTTGCCTGTGACGCCCTGTACGAGCAGAACACTTATTCTAACATTTCAAATTAATAAAAGTATAACATAAGTATAATATCTCAAAATATCAACATAAGTTCTCAAATGTCCTTGGTTTAATGACTGAATCACTTGCACATGATAATCATGTGTTACTACTGAGGTTATAGGGTTCAAACCCACCCAGCTGCCTAAACTTTTTCAGGTTTTATATTTCATCTACATCCTGGCTCCTGATCACATGATCACAAGCACATGTTGTGGGTAGGGGAGATTGGTTGGTTGGTTTGTTGTTTAACGCCGCACTCAGCAATATTAAAGCTATATGATGGCGGTCTGTAAACAATCGAGTCTGGACCAGACAATCCAGTGATTAATATCATGAGAATCGATCCACGTAATTGGGATCGATGACATGCATCAACCAAGTCAGGGAGACTGACCACCGAATCCAGTTAGTGGCCTTTTACGACAAGCATAGTCGCTTTTTACGCAAGCATGGGTTGCTGAAGACCTACTCTACCCCGGAATCTTCACGGGTCTGGGTAGGAGAGAAGGTTGTCAAGAGGGTTCACGGGGGTTTATGGCAGAACACAGATGTGAGTTTTTGTTTCCTTACCTTTATATTGTCTTCATGTACAAATGAAAAATTTGATTTAATTGATTATTATATTGCAACTTGGAATTAGAATATTTGTATACTTTGAATGGTTCAGGTTTGTGTTGAAAACTTAGTAAGTGTTTTGTTTCTCGATGTAGTTTTCTGAACCTCATCATCACCAACGAATGTCTTATAATGGTAACGCTAACGCTGCAATGTTTGGGAAAAAAAAATATGAATTAACTTTTGGTGAGCGTATCATACCGGTACTGTGTTTCCTGCCGCAACACGCCCGAAGGAATCTGTCTCGGATAATCAAGCACCGATACAAACACCAGGTAAGATGCCATCCAATCAGCCAGGTCATTAAACAAGGTCATTTTGTCCGTCTCTGAGTTTAATCAGAGTACCCACCCTTGGCTAGAGACAGGATCCAGAACACTTACACTATTGTAGTAGCTCCGTATCCTTGTCTGGGCCGAGTTTCTCATCACCTCGCTCTTGGTCTTGTATTTCTTGTTTAAACCTGGTAAATAATGACAAGTTCAAAATGTTCAAGAAATCCTTTTTGAAATTGAAATTATTTTCAGTTCTTTCTTTCAGCATGATAATCATGATTATGTTCTGACCTGTTATCCCGACCTGCTCATAGGCCGATATTCGGCCCAAAGTTTGCAGCAAATCACATTAAAAAAGTCCCAATTTTGAATTTCAATTTTTCCCAGTTTGGTATCAAGGGCACTTAGTTTGGTGTCCAAATCCTAATCCTGGAAAAACATAGTTTGAGTGTTCTATCTTATATGACATCATTGTGAAAACTGTTCACCGCGGACTTATCCGAAGTACCCTTGGTAGCCTGATTGGACAAAAAAACATTTTTGGTTCAAAAATGGCATTTAATCTAATGTTCATATTTTCTAAATCTCAGGGGTATTTTTACACTGTACTTATAAAAATGAAATATTGAAATAATGGAAAATCCAATTTCCTTGCTATTGGTTTTGTGACGAGTGAAGTATAGTCACCTCGACAAAAGCATCATGTTAGCAATGGTTAGTTCACATCTGTATCAACAGGAACTGGACATTTTTAATTCCCATTTGGGAATTTGTTCTGACATTGCTGTCAACTTTGGGCAGAATATCAGCCTTTGAGCAGGTCTAGATGACCTTCACCCCAGCCAAATAATTACCTGAACAAAAGCACTATGATATCACCAGACCTATAGCTTGCAAAGTTACAAACTCCTCACTGACCTTCGAACCAATCTTCATTCTCGTGCCGATGTTCCGACTCCACGTCGGTGTCCAGCATGTCCAGGTACTGTGACATTATGTGCACCTTCTCTGGGGCTTTATCGTCCTCCATCAGGTCTCGGATTTGATTTGCCAACTCATTTCTCCGTGTTGCACTGAGCAGTTTAGTGAGGGCCTCATGTATCATGGCTCCAGCTGAAGAGAAACAGACCAACAATCTCATGAGAGTGAGTGAGTAAGTGAGTGAGTGAGTGAGTGAGTGAGTGAGTGAGTGAGTGTCGGTCAACAAGTCAGTTGGGACAGTATTCCAGTTATATCACGGGGTGTCAGCTTAAAGTGGGAGGAAAGCCCGAAGTGATGCAGGTCTCAGATGTTTAGCACTTTGGTGAAACCCACGAGTACAGGTATGGTGCTGACAAACCTGGAAACATAATCGAGGTGATGAACCAAGATTCAAACCCACAATCATAGGGTTTGGGCACACCCAAGGGACACAACTCTGCACACAGAATTGCAGTGCCAAAGGCGACTGAGCCCCAAGTGCCCCCTAATTTGGAAACAACAGTATTAAAGTGTCTGAAGTAACATGATAATATATTCCATGCATGGAAGCTTGATTTGAAACATGAGATTCATTCCACAAAGCAATCTGCTTTGTTTGCTTGTATGTTGTTTAACACCACACTCAGCAATATTCCAGCTTTATGACGAAGGTCTGTGAATAATCAAGTCTGGACCAGACAGTCCAGTGATTGACATCATGAGCATTGATCTACTAAATTGGGATACGATGACATGCATCAACCAAGTCAGTGAGCCTGACAATCTGATCGTGTTAGTCGCCTCTTATGACAAGCATAGTCACTCTTAGTCTTATGACAAGTATGGGTAGCTGAAGACCAATTCTAATCCAGATCTTCACAAGTTCTCAGTGCTATGACTGTCATGTCTATGTCAAAGTATGGAGTTACGATCATCTTAGCGCTATGACTGTCATGTCTATGTTAAAGTATGGAGTTACGATCGTCTTAGCGCTGTGACTGTCATGTCTATGTTAAAGTATGGAGTTACGATCGTCTTAGCGCTGTGACTGTCATGTCTATGTTAAAGTATGGAGTTACGATCGTCTTAGCGCTATGACTGTCATGTCTATGTTAAAGTCTGGAGTTTGGTTCGTCTTAACACTAAGACAGTTCAATGGAACAAGGACCAGAGGTAAAAGTGGTCGTTTCAAACGTTGTAACTAAATGTTACATCAAATACACAAAAAATATGAAAATACAAAAGTTATCAGTACATTTCCACAGCACTCTCTTTCCCATCCTCCTGAGTCAAGGGAGTTAACTGACCATAAAAGTCCAATTTCCACCCTTGACGAACAAGGCTCGAATATCTGGGCCCGATCGTAGCCCCACCAGTGTCTATTACACCTCTCATATCACTTGCTTCAAACATAATGGCAGCACCCAGACAAGACGATCTGATCGATAAAGATATACAATGTAATAAATTAGGTCTTACTTTGCAAAGTGTAAAACAGCATGTGAGCATCTTGATTACAAAAATGAAAAGATTTGGAAAATATCTGTTAGCGCCAAGTTGACACATGCTTTACAAATCCTACAGTCGACCAAAATCTATGCGTTGAAATCTGTGTAGTTTATGAACCAAATGTCTAGTTTATTGCGCGATTTTGATTGGACTATGCACATTCCAGCCAAAATATTAATCCTTAATTGCAGGCTAGTTCGCCAAGGGTGGAAACTGGATTTTTAGTCTGTTAACTCCCTTGAATCGGGAAGATGGGTAAAACCCTGAATAGGTCTTGAAATGTGACAAAGCATATCTACAGCCTCAATACACATTTCATCTTAAAAGATACTTTTGGGGATGTTGAGTTTTGTACCTCCATTCCAAACCTGTCCCTCTTTAAGAAATACAAAGACTGTCTGTGCAGGCAACTTCTTGAAGAAACTCTCGCTGTCCACGACCGTGCCATCATCCTCTATCACAACCGTCACATCATCTGGATTTAGCTGAAAACAATTTATCACATCAAAAGCAACATCTAGGGTGTGATATTTCCACTCCATTACGATAAACACCACAGAACCTTTCGTTACAGTTTCCATCTCTCCCATCAACAACATGGAACATCTAGTGAGTCCTTGACATACCGTATTCGACGTAATAAGCGTCCCGCTCTAATAAGCGCCCACGGCGATATTTGCAAATATATTGGCTAGTGAACAATCCCAAATAGCACACCTTCTTATTGATCAATGTACACAAGACTTATATATTCACGTATAATACGCAGTCGTGTGTTATATGCATTCTTAATTATGGGAAATTAAATTCTGGAAAAATGTATCTGTCGCATATAAACATTTCAGTGTGTCAGCATAAACCACGAAATTTATCTTTCAACTCTCTTTTTTCCACCAAACTAATATTCTAATAAGAGCCCCCTATTTCTAATTTTGAGAGCGCCCTGGGCGCTTATTTCGTCGAATGCGGTAAATATGTCTTGTGTACATTGATCAATCAGAAGGGGTGCTAACTGGGATTGTTCACTAGCCAATATATGAGCAATTATTGCCATGGATGCTTATTAGAACAGGGCGTTTATTGCGTCAATTACGGTAAGCCAAATGAAATTACTAAGTGAAATAGAACAGTATGGACCTGGAAACAAAATGTCCTCACTTATTTGGTACTCTTACATAAAAAAAACATGTATCTGCAAATGAGTGAGTGAGTGAGTGAGCTGGGTTTAACGCCGCTTTTAACAATATTCCAGTTATATCACGGCGTGTCAGCTTAATGTGGGAGGAAAGCCCGAAGTGATGCAGGTCTAAGACGTTTACCACTTCGGTGAAACCCACGAGCACGGGTATGGTGCTGACAAACCTAGAAACATAATTAGGGCGAACCGGGATTCGAACCCACAATCATAGGTTTCTGGCGTGCCCAAGGGACGCAACTCTGCAAATAAGAAGATGGAGAATTACTGTTACTTTAAAAACATATCACTTAATTTGTATCTGTTAGTTTCATGTGAAATAAATGCATATTGCTTTTTTTAAGTTAATATCATACAGCACTTAAAATTTTAGAATATCATTATTTAGAATCTACTAAAAAATTGTAAAAGTGACACTGATCTTATAAGCATTGATTCTCTGCTTTAATGTTAAATGTTGTATCAGAAACATAAGATAACTTCTTATGGAGGCCGTTCACAAGATACCTAAGGTTAAAAAAAGAAGATTTCAACCTCGAGTTTTTCGCAGCCCTTTTTCTTCAAGTCTTCAAAGTTTTTGGCTGCCACACCTATTCTGACCTCTCTCCCGACATCTTGAACTTTGTATGCCCTCATCCCGCCGTTAAAAAGAGCCAGGAAACGGCTAAACATGCTTTGACATCAGGCCCTATTTTCAGCTTCTCCGAACACGTTTGTTTGTGTATTTCCGCATTCAGAATTGACATTGCCGCCAGTTCGCCATTCGGCATGTCTCGTGTAAATCCGCCATTTCGTTTGCTACGTTTTGGCGAATGTATTCTTTCCAGCTACACTGTTCCAGACCCGAAAAGAGTTTCGCAGCACTCCTTAATAATAAGTCTCTATCTATCATTCCGCTATTTATGAATGTTAAATGTTACTATCGATACCCAAATAAGATTTCAATAACCAAGGAATCTATACATTATAGGGCGCACTGCTATAGCTTCTGGTGGGGGAAATATACAGGTTGTCATATATTTACATTTTTCATTTTGTGTATAGAATCCATATCTCATGATAACCATTTCAGCTAAAAGCATTTTGTTCAGATTAGGTTTTTGACTGGTCTGGATACAAGAAGAAATCGGCGATATAACATTATGTCTTAATGGATTTCAGGAAAGACAATCAGATAATCTCCATCAAAACAGCATTTTTCGGTGGAAATATTTTCGAAATGTAATTACTATGTTCAGAACACAACGTTATTTAACAAGTGGCAGCGAGCCTGATCACCCGATCCCGCTAGTCTCCTGTTACGACAAACAGTCGTCTTTTACGGCAAGCATGGGCTATTATTACATCTGTCTCCATCTGTCTTTAATCATCTCCGTTAAATGTGGACCTTGGAAGACACGGTTACATAATGAACCATTCTGTACAAAAAATTGAAATATAATGGCGATGAATACCATGTGATGTTTATTTATACATGGTCGAAATGAGAAGAAAGACCCCTCAACACCAGACTCAAAGAACATCAGACCTCTGTCCACAAACTAAACCTGAAATCCGCTATTTCAGAACACATCCTCAAGAACCAAGACCATAATATCATGTGGGAAGCCACCAAAGTCCTGTCTGCCAACAACAACAACTGGTGACAAAGAAAACTACAAGAAGCCATTGACATCAGGAGACACCAGCCAGCCATGAACCGTGACCAGGGTACCCATCTGTCCAGTGCTTGGAGCTTATCGCTTTGATTTTTGTCAGTGCCTATTATCTAGCTGTTCCTCATTATAAATAAGGTGGCATCTATTACGTACTAGAGATCCGGTTAATTATTTTAAGCATATAACATCTTATATATACATACGGATACTAGACGATCCGGACCAACGGAGATTCGTATCCAACTAAAATGGCTGACCCGTACCAAAAATGCTCGTCAGATTCGTACCTGTTTTGAGCATTCGTATTTTATTTTCCCGACATGTACCCAAATTTGGAGGACACGTACCCATTCATTTTTAATACAAGATGTCCGAAAACGGATGGCTTTAATCCGTATATACCGCAAAAACGACAAAAATATAGGTTTCTAATTATTGATTGATTAATTCATTCATTATACATTTCCAACATTGATTCATTTTATATTTCAAACATTTATTCCTTATTTGCATTCATTTGTTGGTGAATGAACCAATTATAACTCAATGTCTGTGATTTAGGATTAAATAAATACATCTATTTTCCTGTCCCGTCAATAAGGATGTGAGAAATTATTCATTCTTCTACTCTGGGGGAGTTAATCTTGACACTATATTGAATGGTAATGCTAATTTTACAAAAAATACTAATTCAGATATCTTAAAATCAGTATATTCATACATACTTCATTTCAAAAGGTTTAAACTGACGTGAAACTATAAATCCCGCATGTATATTAATCTTCTACTCAATACACCAAACTGTTGCCCATGGCCACTTGCTTTTGTTAACGCATTTAGTATATCCTTATGTATCGTTTTGTATAATGTTTTCACGAATATAACTTGAACTGGAGAGGTATTAACATTAGCCTTCTTGGCTCAGATTCATTGATTAAAAATATGTTTAAATTACAAAAAATGAGTTTACTCAATTGGCCATGGTGGTATATTGTTTAATATTTAAACTCTCAAGTTCTTGGAAGTCGGTCGGTGTAACATGACGTTAAGAGACATCCAGTTATGTTTGAGTGGGTATGGGTATGAGTGGGTATAGGTATGAGTGGGTATGGGTATCCAACATCAAAAGAGACAGTTTTTGTAACACATTAGGAATTCCTGGTATATTCTGGTACTGGTAAATGTACAATTATATTAAAAAAACGCCATAAGCACGAGGCCTGACTGGCTTTAGGAACCAACACCATGAACAGAGAACATTCACACAAACACATCTCAATGCACAGCTTGTTTTGTTCCGAATGACTATTTTTTATTTTCTCGGAAATCATAGTTTACGTGAAATATATTTTGTTGCATGCTCTTTTAACTATTTTTCGTTTTAATATATCAGAGATAAACTTTAAAGAATAATAATCTTCGTAAACTTTGATATCAAAGTCTCGCGTCAACGAGAACTCCACCGTGCTCCAATGTACACAACCTGCGCGGTTTATTCGTCGTCAAGAAGATAAAAATGTGACTTGTTCCCTTGATTTTACCAAAATAGCTGAATGATTCGCGTATATATGTAAGTATCGATACATTTTATATAACATGACATCATAATGTGACACCACATGTCAATAAATATTTGAATGTTACCGGTTCACAAACGTATCTGTCAAACATAAACAAAAACACACAAGTCACATTCCAATGTCGAAAAGAATATGACTTTACATATCCGATGTCTTTATTTGGAAAGTATAGTCAAGCAACAAGTTTCAGCTACGTTAGCACAAACTGAATGTCATGTTGTCCCGTGAGACTATTTTCTTTTGCCAGCTGGGCTGATAAATAAACCTCATTAAAACGAACACTTGTTACGACCTGTCTAGTGATCCTTGAATGGTCAGTGTTGTAGCACTGAATTGGACATATTGATATGACTTACATTTATTTTCGTGTGACTATGTACTTGTTGGTAGGATGTAAAAATGGTATTGTAACGGTTGTCATCACATGTGTACATCCCATTAGTAATAACCCATTTTGTTCTCCCATTCAATATCGGCCTACTGGCAAGCAACCACTTAGTTAAGTACGCTACATTAACGTTGTAGTTATTCATAATGGATTATAATGGTGTACATTTACTTACTTATTAAATATAGCATGCACTAACAATTTCTTGTTATTTGTTCAACTTTTATGACACATCAATTTGGATTGATGGATGCTGGTTTTCTTTAGTGAGATCGGTCAACAAAGTGATTGCCAACTCTATGTTATCGCCTTTCACAATTTGTGGCGTGAAATGTGTGGAATGTGCTTCACATCACTTCCTGTTATGAGTTATGCATAATCATTTTACATACAACGTAGGTGGGGTCAACGGACATCGCCCATCGCCCATACAAATGTATACAAAAGTAAAGCGAGTCAGGATCACATGCGCTATATCAGGAGTTGGTGATAATTGGTCGCTAGCCAGTATATGTTGCCTAATAGTATGGTGTGTATGAAAAGTGTAATTAAAATAGTAAAAAGAATTATGTATTCAATAATCGCCAACATCTTCAAGGTGTTAAAAAGTTTAACATTTTCAGCGTCCTTAGATTCAAACACTGTTGCAGATACCGTATTCAACGAAATAAGTGCCCAGGGCGCTCTCAAAATTAGAAATAGGGGGCTCTTATTAGAATATTATTTTGGTGGAAAAAAAACAGTGTTTAAAGATAAATCTTGTTTTTTATGCTGACAGCCTGAAATGTTTATATACGAGAGATACATTTTTCCAGAATTTAATTGCCCATAATTAAGGGTGCATATAACAAACGAGTGCTTATTATATGCGAATAAATAAGTGTTGTGTACATTGATCAATCGAATGATTTGCTTTCTGTACTGGTGTGAGTTACATTGATACATTGTCAAATAATTGGTACATCGATATGATGATATATGATGACATCCCGCCCCCGGAAAACGTGTAGCAGTGACATCACGTAGAGGGACATGGCCAAGTTGGAAATACTACTGTCAGTATAGTTAATAGGTCCTAGTATGAGTGCAAGCTGGTTCAGTCAAGTGCAACAAGGTTTCGATGTGCAAGCGAAAGATGGCCAAAGCAAGAGCTTGATGTTTTGATGTTAATTGAGTGGCATTGTTAGAATAAGTTGGATTTGACATGTTAATGTTTGACTTGTTTGAGTAAGAGATTGTCTAAAATAGAACTGCTAGACAAACTAGAGTTACATAAATATGAATGTTTATATGAGATTGTACACTGCAGAGAAGTCCTTGAAATTTGAGGTCTGTCTTGAAAAGTCCTTGAACTTAGATTCTGCTATGAAATGGCCTTTGAAAATAGATAATGTGCCATGAAAAGACTGCTAATCCTCCTTGTAAATAAATACCCAAAAATATATACCGGGGTATATCTTTTCTGTTTAAAAGAAACATGTTGAAATCTGTGTGCAAATTTGAAGAAAACTATTAGCATCAGTAAGCAGCGTTAGAAATTGGCCCAATAGTTAAGGTATCATAAGGACTACCGGTAGTAGAAATTTACCATTTTCTTGAGTTTTGCTGTATGTTATCATTATAAGGACTAGTGGACTGAAACTGTTAGTTTCTAACGCTGGTAAGTCTCCTATTTATCGTCAGTAACCATGGTAACATACAGTAGTCTCCCTTCCAATGATGACTGCTTCTGCCAGAGTCAAATATGCCTGAATCTGAAGCAATTTGAACAGAAGGACTCATAACATGTGAACTTGAGGGAAAAGAACGGAAAAGGCCTTGAATTATGTGGGTGAACCCTGTATGTTTCCTGACTGATGTGTTTGTCTTGTACTTGTAGATAGATGAAGGAGAGCCAGGATGCCGACCAAACTCCAGTTTAGAGTGGTGCATGTATCGGGCCAGGATGACAGCTACCGGGCAGCAGAACTCAACAACCACAGTCCTCTCACCAAGGGCTGGCAGTCTTCCAGGTGCGACAGACACAACCTAGGCTAATGCTTAGGCTCTGAAAATATAGCACGTCGATAGAAACAAGCAGCTACATTGGAAAAGATGCTCCAATGAGGAGGGGGGATTCAGCCTGAGCCTGGAAAATCTAGACTGGCTTTATTTGAAAATGTTCCAAAACTATTTATCTCTTGCAAAATATCTGAGTAACATTTCTTTTGGTCTGGTAAGCTTAATTTATTTCTGTTTCTATGCATGGGGTAAAATTGCTGTAAAAGGCGATTTTTAGGTGACCTTTTCTGGTAAAAGGACTAATAAAGAGGAAGAAGGTTCAATGCTTAGTTTGAAATTATTGCATTGAATGTAATGTTAATGTTAAATGTTAAGAAACATCTGAAAATTTAAGAAAATAAGAACTAATAAAAATCCCAATTTTGAGAAAATAACGATTGGTCCTCAGTTTGCTTGCCAAGGGCGTGGTGTTTGGCAGCTGGCAAAATAATCATGTTTTCTAGCGTGTGTTCTAGCGTGTGTTCTAGAGACACATCAAATGAGATTCGAACCTGAACAACGACATTGCTGTGTTTGATTACTGCATGCCAAAATACACAGAACATCTTAGTTTGATTTTTGGGGCCATTTTGCCAAATACTACATGAATAGGAATATTAAGGCTCAGATAAACCAACTGTACAATACGATACGTATCACGATACCTTGCTCACGATCCAATACGTATCACGATACTTGCACCTGCACTTATCGGTGATGCGTAAGCCATCTTTTTCATAGCCTGGATGGGCAAATACCTGGCACACTGACAATTTACTATTGGCATTGTCAAGTATGGTGCATTGGATCAAAATATTTACATTTTTACTACTCATTTTCACAAGTAATTAGTGTTTGGTGTGACATTTATTAAAGAATACGTTTAAGGTTAAAATCAATTTTTTTTGCTTAGTGTGCAATAGTGATCGATACTTGTATTTTGAGAAGTGAAAACATCGTGATCCACGTGATCAGTGTATTGTCCCTCTACTAACGAATATGTCTTTTCAAAGTGTTTCAGTATATGTAATTCCCAGTAGTATGTCTGGGCGAGTAGACATTTTGGGCCTGCTTCGAAGACAACCGTGTGCAGTAACAGATTCAGCATTGACATGTTGTTGTCCCTTCCAGGTTCTGCTTGTACCCTCAAGACATCGTCATCCAGCTGGGGAGGAGATCCCGACTTTGCAAAATACAGATACTGTCGCACCAGTTTCTTATAGGTAACCATGGCAACAGTGTTATTTTAGGCCACAATAACAAAAATGAATGAAATATGCAGTTGTTTTAGGTAAGCAGCCTGACTGTAAAATAGCTTCTTTTCAATTGTAAATTAGTTGTTGGGACAGTAATTTTAGTCCGAAGTCCAAAGTGTAAATATTAATGTGTTGTTTACTGCCTGTCACTTACAACATAAAAAGAAAGACGGTCTTCTGTCTATTATTGGTTAATGTGTTATTTCCTTTGTGCATTGTTACGGAATATAGTTTGATTAATGTTGTCATGCTTAAAAAGTGCCAAAGATCTGTAGGAACCCTGATGGCATTGCCTGATATTTCATCTCACAACATTGTCGGGGTTTGAATTCGATGTTGCTCTGTATTTTCCTTTCAGCAACCAAGATAGAGTTCTATGTGGGAGACGTCCCGGATGGAGTGCCACTGTCGTTGGACACAGCTCGATACACCAGGCTCGGGTGAGCAGATCACAAATTATACATTTACATTGTGGCATGGAAGAGGGGTTGCATTGAGAAGAGGTTGCTTTGGGAAGGGGTGGCGTTGGGGAGGTGGCATTTAAGAGGGGTTGCATTGAGGAGAGGTGGCGTTGGGGAGGTGGCATTGAGGAGGGTTTGCATTGAGGAGAGGTTGCATTGAAGAGGGGTTGCATTGAGGAGAGGTGGCGTTGGGGAGGTGGCATTGAGGAGGGGTTGCATTGAGGAGAGGTTGCATTGAAGAGGGGTTGCATTGAGGAGAGGTGGCGTTGGGGAGGTGGCATTGAGGAGGGGTTGCATTGAGGAGAGGTGGCATTGGGGAGGTGGCATTGAGGAGGGGTTGCATTGAGGAGAGGTGGCATTGGGGAGGTGGCATTGAAGAGGGGTTGCATTGAGGAGAGGTTGCATTGAGGAGGGGTTGCATTGAGGAGAGGTGGCGTTGGGGAGATGGCATTGAAGAGGGGTTGCATTGAGGAGAGGTGGCATTGGGGAGGTGGCATTGAAGAGGGGTTGCATTGAGGAGAGGTTGCATTGAGGAGGGGTTGCATTGAGGAGAGGTGGCGTTGGGGAGATGGCATTGAAGAGGGGTTGCATTGAGGAGAGGTGGCGTTGGTGCTGTACTTCTCAGTTCACCTCATGATGACCCCTGCTCTCATTAATCTCTAAGTAAAGTAAGAACTCCCATACTTCTCTGAGTAATAACACAACTCATTACTAATACAGTTATATATTCTATCATGCAGATGGCAAAACAACACCAGTAATAACATTTTTAGTGCTGAAATTACGCCATTTACAAAAAGGTCCCCTGAACATCGTTCACAGGAGCTAATGCACTGCACACAACCGGACATGTAATATTAGCGGGGGATATGAGTATTTCATGCTTGTTGTGTGTAGGTATGTGTCATTGTCTGACAATGAGAAGACTGGCTACAAGGCTCGGGAACTCAAGTCTGTCCATGTCGATGCAGTTGGGGTGTACCTCAAGCTCAACATCCACAAGAACCATGTCAACAAGTTCAACCTGTATAACCAGGTGAGATAGAGTCATAGCCTTTTGGGGATAACACTTTCTGAGTAAATTGGCACAGCTCTCTTGGACGAAAGCTATGAATACACAATGCCATTTAAATAGGTTTTGGGCCTTGGAAGCCATGCAAATTGTCAGAGGGTACACAAAGTATGTGATCTAGACTACTACTTTCATTTTTTGTGGAAGCCTCGGTGAGTGGGTGAGATCACTGATTTTGTGTGCTGGCGATTAGGTGTCACACTCTGGCAGTGTGGGTTCGAATGCTGGATGGGACTCAACTAAAAGAAGTACCGGAACTAGAATTTGTACTTTACTATGGAAGTCTTATCCCAAATGTAACATTAGTTGCTTCACTCATGTTCGAACATGTGTTTTACAACGATACACTCTGAATGGAGACTTCGATACATTATCAAACTGTCAACATTTGTCAATGTTGATAACAGTACCCAATCAAGACAGCTCTTTATTTCAATGTTAGTTTATTGATGTATCAACTCCTGGCACTTCATTTACGTGCGATTTCTGTGATAAGACCAAATCCAGTGTAGTGAAAGAAATAGGCTTGTCCTCTTGACTTTTTATGAATAAATTGCTTTGTCCCATTAATATACGTTTATACGATCAGGGTCATGTTCCACAAAGCGATCTTAATGCTAGGATGATCGTAAGCCAATGTTAAAATATGGGAGTTACGATTCCCTTAGTGCTGTGATCGTTTTGTGGAAGGGGGCCCTGGGGGATGTGTGCTGTATTTGGTCGTAATACTGTTGTTGCCTGTTTGCAGGTTGGTGTTATTGCAATCAACGTCATAGGGGATCCACTGACAAAATCCTACGACCCTTCAGACCCAGTGAGTCACAGAAACAGTAGTTTGTTTGTGTGTTTGTTTGTTTAACGCTGCACTCAGCAATATTCCAGTTATATGATGGCGGTTTTAAAATAATCAAGTCTGGTCAATCCTGCTTAAAAAATGAAAAAATGATATAACGTATTAGTGCTTATATATTCTTATCTTTTAACACATAAATTATCATTGTCTACCTGGTAGCATTTGTTGAGTTTTTCCCCAAAATTCAATGTAGAAATACTTTCTAGAATGATTGTTTTCTTTTTTTAAGGAGTACCTGCTCGATGTAAGTGACAATCGAATAGATAAAGACCCTGCATTGGATGGTTACTTGAACAGGTGAGTGGGACACTATTGAACGGGTTCATCTGGTGTAATTGACCATGGACTGTTGGTATCAGTCAGAAAGCCCTTGTCATTGGCACTGTGCCTTATTTGTTTGTGTTTGAGAAAATTGCATGAGGGAATGGGCCATTGGGATGAGTATTTGTTTGAACGATGTAACCAAACTTTAATAGAAACTTTATCTTTGTCTGTCATGTGTATGTTGATATGCGTACATACTAAATACGACCTGTGAAGATCCGGGGTAGAGTAGGTCTTCAGCAATCCATGCTTGCCGTAAATGGCGACTATGCTTGTCGTAAAAGGCCACTAACGGTATCGGATGGTCAGGCTCGCTGACTTGGTTGATGCATTTCATCGGTCCTAACCAATTGAGTGGATCATGGTAATGGTATTAATCACTGGATTGTCTGGTCCAGACTCGATTAGTTACAGACTGCTCTCATATAGCTGGAATATTGCTGAGTGCGTCGTTAAACAACAAACCAACCAACCAACCAACATACTAGATACATAAATAATTGTGAAAATATGCCTAACTGTATATTATTACCCTCAACTTGTTTATGTTATTTGGCATCCACTAGGAGGTGAAGGGCAGGGTACCAATCTAGCTCTATTTGACCTATTTCCCAATACAGCATTTGCTGCCGTGAAACGTTGACCCATTTCCGTGAAGCGGGTCTATCTGTCGAGAGGGACAGGAACAGGGCTATAACATATCGATGTGCAGCAAACGTTGACCTAGTTTCTGTGTAGTGAGATATTAGCACTTTTGGACAGTGTGAATAATTGACATGTCAGGCTACAGGAGTAAACATAGTACCACTAGTGGACCTGCATATCTGTTGAATACTGCAGCATAGACTAGCTTATGTTGGTGGCTTCCTAGTGGACCTGCATATCTGTCGAATACTGCAGCATAGACTAGCTTATGTTGGTGGCTTCCTAGTGGACCTGCATATCTGTAGAATACTGCAGCATAGACTAGCTTATGTTGGTGGCTTCCTAGTGGACCTGCATATCTGTTGAATACTGCAGCATAGACTAGCTTATGTTGGTGGCTTCCTAGTGGACCTGCATATCTGTCGAATACTGCAGCATAGACTAGCTTATGTTGGTGGCTTCCTGGTGGACCTGCATATCTGTCAAATACTGCAGCATAGACTAACTTATGTTGGTGGCTTCCTAGTGGACCTGCATATCTGTCAAATACTGCAGCATAGACTAGCTTATGTTGGTGGCTTCCTGGTGGACCTGCATATCTGTCAAATACTGCAGCATAGACTAACTTATGTTGGTGGCTTCCTAGTGGACCTGCATATCTGTCAAATACTGCAGCATAGACTAGCTCATGTTGGTGGCTTCCTGGTGGACCTGCATATCTGTCAAATACTGCAGCATAGACTAGCTTATGTTGGTGGCTTCCTAGTGGACCTGCATATCTGTCAAATACTGCAGCATAGACTAGCTTATGTTGGTGGCTTCCTGGTGGACCTGCATATCTGTCAAATACTGCAGCATAGACTAGCTTATGTTGGTGGCTTCCTGGTGGACCTGCATATCTGTCAAATACTGCAGCATAGACTAGCTTATGTTGGTGGCTTCCTAGTGGACCTGCATATCTGTAGAATACTGCAGCATAGACTAGCTTATGTTGGTGGCTTCCTGGTGGACCTGCATATCTGTCGAATACTGCAGCATAGACTAGCTTATGTTGGTGGCTTCCTGGTGGACCTGCATATCTGTCAAATACTGCAGCATAGACTAGCTTATGTTGGTGGCTTCCTAGTGGACCTGCATATCTGTAGAATACTGCAGCATAGACTAGCTTATGTTGGTGGCTTCCTGGTGGACCTGCATATCTGTCGAATACTGCAGCATAGACTAGCTTATGTTGGTGGCTTCCTGGTGGACCTGCATATCTGTCAAATACTGCAGCATAGACTAGCTTATGTTGGTGGCTTCCTGGTGGACCTGAATATCTGTCAAATACTGCAGCATAGACTAGCTTATGTTGGTGGCTTCCTGGTGGACCTGCATATCTGTCAAATACTGCAGCATAGACTAGCATATGTTGGTGGCTTCCTGGTGGACCTGCATATCTGTCGAATACTGCAGCATAGACTAGCTCATGTTGGTGGCTTCCTGGTGGACCTGCATATCTGTAGAATACTGCAGGATTGACTAGCTCATGTTGGTGGCTTCCTGGTGGACCTGCATATCTGTGGAATACTGCAGCATAGACGAGCCTATGTTGGTGGCTTCCTGGTGGACCAGCATATCTGTCAAATACTGCAGCATAGACTAGCCTATGTTGGTGGCTTCCTGGTGGACCAGCATATCTGTCAAATACTGCAGCATAGACTAGCTCATGTTGGTGGCTTCCTGGTGGACCTGCATATCTGTAGAATACTGCAGCATAGACTAGCTTATGTTGGTGGCTTCCTAGTGGACCTGCATATCTGTAGAATACTGCAGCATAGACTAGCTTATGTTGGTGGCTTCCTGGTGGACCTGCATATCTGTAGAATACTGCAGCATAGACTCGCTTATGTTGGTGGCTTCCTGGTGGACTTGCATATCTGTAGAATACTGCAGCATAGACTAGCTTATGTTGGTGGCTTCCTGGTGGACCTGCATATCTGTAGAATACTGCAGCATAGACTAGCATATGTTGGTGGCTTCCTGGTGGACCTGCATATCTGTCAAATACTGCAGCATAGACTAGCTTATGTTGGTGGCTTCCTGGTGGACCTGCATATCTGTCGAATACTGCAGCATAGACTAGCATATGTTGGTGGCTTCCTGGTGGACCAGCATATCTGTAGAATACTGCAGCATAGACTAGCATATGTTGGTGGCTTCCTGGTGGACCTGCATATCTGTCGAATACTGCAGCATAGACTAGCATATGTTGGTGGCTTCCTGGTGGACCAGCACATCAGTAGAATACTGCAGCATAGACTAGCATATGTTGGTGGCTTCCTGGTGGACCTGCATATCTGTCGAATACTGCAGCATAGACTAGCATATGTTGGTGGCTTCCTGGTGGACCTGCATATCTGTCGAATACTGCAGCATAGACTAGCATATGTTGGTGGCTTCCTGGTGACCTGCATATCTGTAGAATACTGCAGCATAGACTAGCTCATGTTGGTGGCTTCCTGGTGGACCTGCATATCTGTAGAATACTGCAGCATAGACTAGCTTATGTTGGTGGCTTCCTGGTGGACCTGAATATCTGTCGAATACTGCAGCATAGACTAGCATATGTTGGTGGCTTCCTGGTGGACCTGCATATCTGTCAAATACTGCAGCATAGACTAGCATATGTTGGTGGCTTCCTGGTGGACCTGCATATCTGTCGAATACTGCAGCATAGACCAGCTTATGTTGGTGGCTTCCTGGTGGACCTGCATATCTGTAGAATACTGCAGCATAGACTAGCTCATGTTGGTGGCTTCCTGGTGGACCTGCATATCTGTCAAATACTGCAGCATAGACTAGCTTATGTTGGTGGCATCCTGGTGGACCTGCATATCTGTCGAATACTGCAGCATAGACTAGCTTATGTTGGTGGCTTCCTGGTGGACCTGCATATCTGTAGAATACTGCAGCATAGACTCGCTTATGTTGGTGGCTTCCAGGTGGACCTGCATATCTGTCAAATACTGCAGCATAGACTCGCTTATGTTGGTGGCTTCCTGGTGGACCTGCATATCTGTAGAATACTGCAGCATAGACTAGCTTATGTTGGTGGTTTCCTGGTGGACCTGCATATCTGTCGAATACTGCAGCATAGACTAGCTTATGTTGGTGGCTTCCTGGTGGACCTGCATATCTGTAGAATACTGCAGCATAGACTAGCTTATGTTGGTGGCTTCCTGGTGGACCTGCATATCTGTAGAATACTGCAGCATAGACTAGCATATGTTGGTGGCTTCCTGGTGGACCTGAATATCTGTAGAATACTGCAGGATTGACTAGCTTAGGTTGTTGATTAACTGAATGAATTATCAAGTCACTTAGTCTCCACCTGTCTCTGCAGACCGGACTACATTTCGCCTCTGGATGACCTCGCCTTCGACATGTACCAGGACCCTGAGATTGCTCAGATCATCCGCAGGTTGGAGCGCAAGAAGCAGGAAGCTGTGTTGCGTGAGTTCATTGATAAGATGAGGATGTAATGTGATGGAATCATGCTCCGGATGAGTAGGCGAGATGAGGCTTGTTGTGGACGGTTTGCAGTTTCTGACAAACCACCCAAAATACCTTCTGGAATTCCAGGTTAGAAATTGTCCCTATCAACCTATGCTGGTCATTAGGGGCGAGTTAATGGATTGGGTGGTCAGACTTGGTTACTTGGTTGATTGTGTGACATTGTACTCTTATGGCATGGATCATTGCTCACAATATCGATCACTGGATTGTCTGGTCAAAATGTAATTTTTTCTGTCCATCATACAGCTAGAATATTGCTGAATGCAATGTTAAAAACAAACAAACAACTAACCTAAAAAATGCAAATAAATGTTATATATTGCAAAGGCACTATTTTTTCTTTTTTCTACCAAATGCATACTTATGTTCATAATATAGGCTCAGTTGCCAGACAGCAGTATGCAACAGGTTCAATGAGAGGAGAAGCTTAACTCCCACAGTCCACATGGCAACACATTCAGTTTATAAATATTTCTGCATGAAACATGATTTGCAAAACACATTTACAGTAAGAACTTGAGTTAATGTATCAAGAGACCCATGAAGGTCATTAATAGAAACTTTATCTTTGTCTGTCATGGGTATGATGTGCATACATACTAAATACGACCCGTGACGATCCGGGGTAGAAAAGGTCTTCAGCAACCCATGCTTGCCGTAAATGGCGACTATGCTTGTCATAAAAGGCGACTAACGGGATCAGGTGGTCAGGCTCGCTGACTTGTTTGATGCATGTCATCTATCCCAATTGCGTGGATCGATGCTCATGATATCAATCACTGGATTGTCTAGTCCAGACTCGATTATTTACAGACCGCCGTCATATAGCTGAAATATTGCTGAGTGCGGCGTTCAACAACAAACAAACAAACTTACTAATGTATCAAGAAATGGAGGTTCAAGACATATGTTTTTGAGTAACCACACTCTAGTTACTATGTTGTTTTTCAGAGGAGCGTTATGACTATGCAAAGAGGTTAAAACATGCAATAGCTGAACTCCAAAAGGTAAGCAGTAAGCTTGACACTCTTGCATGAATCAGGGAACAGTTATGGGTGCAGCAGAGCTACAGATAAGTTGCATATTTGCGTAAAATACCCCCGAAAAATATCCAAAACCCAATTACTTTCAATTAACTTGAGTACAGAAACACATGCATTAAGTGAAGAACTCAAATGTATAAAAACAGCATGCGTAAATACCCAATGAAGCTTTTTCAGCATGCGTACAATGGAGCTAATTTCTGAAACGCAATTTCGAACTAATTTACTTTCCAAGTCAAGCCTTTAGTTAGAACCCTTATATACATCTAAAACATCATTTTTTTTATATTTTTTTTTGAAATCATAAAAATGTTAGCTCATTTTGGGAAAAACCCAATAGAATGATGAATAGATGTGTGAAAAGATATTGGTAACCCAACCCAAATGTAAAAAAGAAATCCTTGAGTTAAAACTCAAATGCTCAAAAAGTTATCTGGAGCTCTGGTGCAGTGTGGTTGCATTGGTTTGCATGGGCTGCACGCCAGGATGTGAGGCTGCATGAACAGGTACAGGAGCATGTGCTGAAGGTTATGGAACCAACAATAACCCGTTCAATGGCAGAATAGCTTTCACATATCTGAAACGTCCATTATTGTACGTATTTGTCATGAATTTGCTATGAAAAAATTATTTCTTCCTTGATTTAATGTAAATAAAATGGCAGGCTACAAAAAAAATATCGCAGTGACTAAATTTTCAAAGACATTGTTTATAGGTAAGAGAGGGTCATTATTTAGCCATATTCCATCTGCTTGATAATGCTGACTTGTGCACAACCACATTCACTTTCTCAGATTGTGTGGCCAGTGGGGGGACTCTGGGTTAGAATAGGTCCCCAGCAACCCATGTAGGTCGGTCGTAAGAGGCGACCTAATCAATGTTGATGACTTAGTAGATAGCATGTCATGGAACCAGACAGCATTGAATGAATGGTGCTCACAATATCAGTCACTGGATTGGCTGGTCTATATTTGACTACCCACTGTCATGTAGCTGGACTATTGCTGAGTGTTTTTTTAACAAATAAACAAACAAACAAGCACACTGTGGGTTGAGGACACTATCCAGATATGTTGTGCCTGGTGGGACCCTGACTTGCCAATCGTATATTTCTTGATGTACAGCCATCTCATATAAACGGACATGTTAACGTACAGGGATAATGTGACTGTCGTTTCTAGGGGCCATAGATTCTAATCTGAAAAAGACATGCAAGCAATATGAAGTAAAACTCGGTCTCAGTAATGATACACCATCTATTTAAGGAGTGCGCAGCTAGGTCTAAATCACCTGCGATGGACTATACCCCAGCATCCATGCGTTACCCCTCGTCCAGGCCTTACGAATCAGTGGCCCTCGATGCGTCTACATCTTTTGAACCTGATCTGGATCAGGATTGGCCAGTGCCAAGGGATCCACTTATGACTTATGAACCTTATGGAAGGCAAGCGGGACCTGCAGGAAAGAAAAATGTCCGCCAAATTCATATTGATACCGAAGAACTTATTCGAAGTGCTCGCAACGGACAACCTCCTGAACTTAACCTTGAACTTGAAAATGACGAGGAACTGAAGATTTCCTTGGATTTTACCCACATGGTGACCTTTCTAAATATTGGAGAGTTGTAGATGATTGCCAGACTTACACATAGTTGAAAACTGCTTGCTTCTCTTCCTTGGGTATGCTTTAACATGTGTGAAGGTTAGAATCTATTAGCCCCTAGAAATAGATAAACAGAAAAATCCTGTTATGTTTCTAAACGTCAGACAGAATATCATCATGTACTGGTAATTAAGAAAATTAAATCTTTGTTTTCGGACATTGGGAAAGATGTTTTTGGAGATTATTATATTTAACCCTCCCACTTCTTACTTTCTGTTTTCAGCAAAATTGGATACACATTCTTAGATATTAATTAAAAAACATATTACAATGATGTATCAGCATTTTTGCTTTGATTTTGATGAGCTGGTTTAAATGGAATTTCAGTGTTTGAGCTTCAAAATATATCCTAGCGTCAGACATAACTGGACATAGTAGCAATCATCAATTGGTTGGAGTTTATTGTTTCTTCTTGGGAGTTGAAAAGAGTTACATGTAGTTTTATTCTGAATGCACTGACTCGGACATATTTCTCATGCATACAATGATATAAAACATCAACTTGTATCACATGGTAAGTCATAGAACAGTCATTAATATTTGAACCAGAGTATATGTGTGTTTTTCAAAACATATTTTATGAAGACTGGAAACATTAGATTGCACTCATTTCACATGTATGAATAAAGAGAGTACTCCATTATCATATTGTACGTCCACCCCAAGGGTCAGATATTAAGACCCTCCATGCTCCCATCTCTAAAATCTCTAAACCATCAACTCAATAGCCTCAATGTGGTCATCATCAACATGGAGAGAACAGGATTTTTCTGTTAAACTTTGCATGTCTCTAACTAACAAAATTATATTGCATGTTTCTGTTAATTTTATGTATACAGTATAGCTCTATTATTTCATATATACTGAACCACAAAAGAAACATCACTCATGAAATAAATTCATGAAAGTTTTCCGCTGAAATATCAATGTATTTTTCTGTGGAATCTCATTTTTGACATTAGACTGTATCCAAATATAATGTTAACAGCCAAAAAGTGACTCAAATATGGATATATTAGGTTGTCAAAATGCAGCTTAATATACGACATCCCTAGGTTTGTCAGCACCAAAGCCTTGGTCGTGGGTTTCACCAATGTGGTAAGCATCCAGGGCTTGCATCAGTTCAGGCTGTCCTCCCACATTAAGCTTATATGCTGTGATATAACTAAATTCTGTTCAAAGTGGCATTTAACCCAACTCACTCACACTTTTGGTTTTACAAATGATGCCATGTTTTCTACAGACCCTATAGTGGTGCAGCAGGTCCAAATTGATTATTTGGAGAACAACGCCGGATTATTTGATTTTGGTCTTTAATATTTGCAGTGATGCCATTGTTTTGGCTCCTCAAATGATGGTTTACCACTAATGACCTTCGGAGCAAGATTGCAGCCATAAACAATAATCTTTAAAGACTGAGATTCTAAACTGTTAAACGGCTTCAAAAAGAAAATATATATTCTGTGGCATTGCATTTGGAAAAAGCATGATGTGTCCAGGATGTGATGAATTAAACATTAGTGGGGGGACAAAACTCAACATCAGCAAACATTAGGCAATTCTGTGTGGCACAGTCTTTGCGTTAAGGTAATCGTAACTCCCATACCTTGACATAGACTTACGACAGTCTTAGCGCAAAGGTAATCGTAACTCCCATACCTTAACATAGACTTACGACAGTCTTTGCGCTAAAGTAATCGTAACTCCCATACCTTAACATAGACTTACGACAGTCATGGGCGCTAAGGTGATTGTAACTCCCATACCTTAACATAGGCTTACGACAGTCTTTGCGCTAAGGTAATTGTAACTCCCATACCTTAACATAGACTTACGACAGTCATGGGCGCTAAGGTGATTGTAACTCCCATACCTTAACATAGACTTACAACAGTCATGGGGGCTAAGGTTTTGTGCAATGGCACCCAGTCATTGTGTTGCTTAATGAAAGTTGGAACTAGGATTTGTACAGTTGATGACTTCTGGAAGGTGAGCTTCTGTACCTGTCATCACCATCACCCTGTTGAGCAGTCACATGACTTGTTCTATTTATATCCTACTTGACCCAACTATCACATGACCAGGTGGGCGAGAAGTTGGGTAAGATGGAGGTTGAGAAGCGCCAAGCTGTGGAGAATGAAGACTACGATAAAGCCAAGGTGAAAAAGCTGCAGATGGATGAATACCGCCTCCATATATACAAGGATCTGAATCTCCCCGACCTCCTGGAAACCACTGGGGTAATGTCTTGTACTGGCTTCATGATAAGTTCGAATAAACCATGAGAGTTTGAAATATGTAGACATTTGCGGAATGAGAATTTGAGCTTTAATAAGTTGGGGTGGGGTGTGGTTTTTTTTGTGATGCTTCTCGTTCATTAGTATGGTTGCTCTTTGAAAATGTTTCAATATAGCAAGTGCGATCATATATACTAGGTGCCAAAAGAAACTGGGCATATAAAATCAGAGGCCTAGTTTCCTTGGTGCCTTGTGTATATTGTCATTATAAAAAGGATTATTAACATAATGTTTTTGTTCATCGCTGAAGTAGCACTATGTTACCTTTAGTTTCTGATAAGCGATGTTTCAAATATTTAGTTAGATTTTGACAAATAGTGTGATAGCCTCAGTATTTTTAATTAGCAGAAAGTAGTTTTTCTCTGTTATGCTGATTTACTAATAACTAGCATGCTTGACACTGTTGGATTAAGATAAGCATGTCACATAACATTGGAGGGAGAGCATCGTGTTTTCATGTCTGGTGCTAGTTCTTATATTCTGAAACTGAATGCTAATAACGCTTGTGAGCTTTATGTAATAGGCATGATACATACCGGTAAGAGAAACTGTCACATGGAATGTAGTATCTTTTTAAGTGGCATGCTTGGATGGTAAACTAGAGTGTTTCTTTAGCGAAGTGGTGAAATATTTGTGTCAGATATTAAAAAAACCATTTCAGCTCTTCTTCATGTTGCTATGAAATATGATATTTCTTATTCTTTTTAGGGACTTAATAAACAAATATTACTTAGGAATTTGTTTTGTATAATTCTAGATAATGATTATTATTTTGACCCTTTCTCTTTGTAACCACTATTTTTTTTACTTTACAACAGTCAAGGCATCCACATCCGATAAACTTTGGTAAGTAAAACAGTTTTGGGGAAATATTTTTTGTAGTTTTTGATGCAGTGGAGGTTGACAAGGTGGAGTAAGACGTTGAGTGTGATGGGTGTAACATGGTGAAGTGATACGTGGAGTGTGATGGGTGTAACATGGTGGAGTGAGACGTGGAGCGTGATGGGTGTAACATGGTGCAGTGAGACATGGAGTGTGATGGGTGTGACATGGTGCAGTGTGACATGGTGGAGTGATACGTGGAGCATGATGGGTGTGACATGGTGGAGTGAGACGTTGAGTGTGATGGGTGTAACATGGTGGAGTGAGACGTTGAGTGTGATGGGTGTAACATGGTGGAGTGAGACATGGAGCGTGATGGGTGTGACATGGTGGAGTGAGACATGGAGCGTGATGGGTGTAACATGGTGCAGTGAGACATGGAGTGTGACGTGGAGTGTAACATGGTGGAGTGAGACATGGAGTGTGACGTGGAGTGTAACATGGTGGAGTGAGACATGGAGTGTGACGTGGAGTGTAACATGGTGCAGTGAGACATGGAGTGTGACGTGGAGTGTAACATGGTGGAGTGAGACATGGAGCGTGATGGGTGTGACATGGTGGAGTGAGACATGGAGCGTGATGGGTGTGACATGGTGGAGTGAGACATGGAGTGTGATGGGTGTAACATGGTGGAGTGAGACATGGAGCGTGATGGGTGTAACATGGTGGAGTGAGACGTTGAGTGTGATGGGTGTAACATGGTGGAGTGAGACGTTGAGTGTGATGGGTGTAACATGGTGGAGTGAGACATGGAGCGTGATGGGTGTAACATGGTGGAGTGAGACATGGAGCGTGATGGGTGTAACATGGTGCAGTGAGACATGGAGTGTGACGTGGAGTGTAACATGGTGGAGTGAGACATGGAGTGTGATGGGTGTGACGTGGTGGAGTGAGACATGGAGTGTGACGTGGAGTGTAACATGGTGCAGTGAGACATGGAGTGTGACGTGGAGTGTAACATGGTGGAGTGAGACATGGAGCGTGATGGGTGTGACATGGTGGAGTGAGACATGGAGCGTGATGGGTGTGACATGGTGGAGTGAGACATGGAGTGTGATGGGTGTAACATGGTGGAGTGAGACATGGAGCGTGATGGGTGTAACATGGTGGAGTGAGACATGGAGCGTGATGGGTGTAACATGGTGGAGTGAGACATGGGGTGTGACATGGTTGAGTGAGACATGGAGTGTGATGGGTGTAACATGGTGGAGTGAGACGTTGAGTGTGATGGGTGTAACATGGTGGAGTGAGACATGGAGCATGATGGGTGTAACAAGGTTCAGTGAGACATGGAGCATGATGGGTGTAACATGGTGGAGTGAGACGTGGAGCGTGATGGGTGTAACATGGTGGAGTGAGACATTGAGCGTGATGGGTGTAACATGGTGGAGTGAGACATGGAGGGTGATGGGTGTAACATGGTGGAGTGAGACATGGAGCATGATGGGTGTAACATGGTTCAGTGAGACATGGAGTGTGATGGGTGTAACATGGTGGAGTGATACGTGGAGCGTGATGGGTGTGACATGGTGGAGTGATACGTGGAGCATGATGGGTGTAACATGGTGGAGTGAGACATGGAGCGTGATGGGTGTAACATGGTTCAGTAAGACATGGAGTGTGACATGGTTGAGTGAGACATGGAGTGTGATGGGTGTAACATGGTGGAGTGAGACATGGAGCATGATGGGTGTAACATGGTGGAGTGAGACATGGGGTGTGACATGGTTGAGTGAGACATGGAGTGTGATGGGTGTAACATGGTGGAGTGAGACGTTGAGTGTGATGGGTGTAACATGGTGGAGTGAGACGTTGAGTGTGATGGGTGTAACATGGTGGAGTAAGACATGGAGCATGATGGGTGTAACATGGTTCAGTGAGACATGGAGCATGATGGGTGTAACATGGTGGAGTGAGACATGGAGCGTGATGGGTGTAACATGGTGGAGTGAGACATGGAGCATGATGGGTGTAACATGGTTCAGTAAGACATGGAGTGTGACGTGGAGTGTAACATGGTGGAGTGAGACATGGAGTGTGATGGGTGTGACGTGGTGGAGTGAGACATGGAGTGTGACGTGGAGTGTAACATGGTGCAGTGAGACATGGAGCATGATGGGTGTGACATGGTGGAGTGAGACATGGAGCGTGATGGGTGTGACATGGTGGAGTGAGACATGGAGCGTGATGGGTGTGACATGGTGGAGTGAGACATGGAGTGTGATGGGTGTTACATGATGGAGTGAGACATGGAGCGTGATGGGTGTGACATGGTGGAGTGAGACATGGAGTGTGATGGGTGTAACATGGTGGAGTGAGACATGGAGCGTGATGGGTGTAACATGGTGGAGTGAGACATGGAGCGTGATGGGTGTGACATGGTGGAGTGAGACATGGAGTGTGATGAGTGTAACATGGCGGAGTGAGACATGGAGTGTGATGGGTGTGACGTGGTGGAGTGAGACATGGAGCGTGATGGGTGTGACATGGTGGAGTGAGACATGGAGTGTGATGGGTGTGACATGGTGGAGTGAGACATGGAGCGTGATGGGTGTAACATGGTGGAGTGAGACATGGAGCGTGATGGGTGTGATATGGTGGAGTGAGACATGGAGTGTGATGGGTGTAACATGGTGGAATGAGACATGGAGCGTGATGGGTGTGACATGGTGGAATGAGACATGGAGCATGATGGGTGTGACATGGTGGAGTGAGACATGGAGTGTGATGGGTGTTACATGGTGGAGTGAGACATGGAGCGTGATGGGTTTAACATGGTGGAGTGAGACATGGAGTGTGATGGGTGTAACATGGTTCAGTGAGACATGGAGTGTGACGTGGAGTGTAACATGGTGCAATGAGACATGGGGTGTGACATGGTGGAGTGAGACATGGAGGGTGATGGGTGTAACATGGTTCAGTGAGACATGGAGTGTGATGGGTGTGCCATGGTGTAGTGAGACATGGAGTGTGAGTGGTGTGACATGGTGGAGTGATACATGGAGCGTGATGGGTGTGACATGGTGGAGTGAGACATGGAGTGTGAGTGGTGTGACATGGTGGAGTGATACATGGAGCGTGATGGGTGTAACATGGTTCAGTGAGACATGGTGAAGTGAGATATGGAGTGTGATGGGTGTAACATGGTTCAGTGAGACATGGAGTGTGATGGGTGTAACATGGTGGAGTGAGACGTGGAGTGTGATGGGTGTGACATGGTGGAGTGAGACATGGAGCGTGATGGGTGTAACATGGTTCAGTGAGACATGGTAAAGTGAGACATGGAGTGTGATGGGTGTGACATGGTGGAGTGAGACATGGAGCGTGATGGGTGTAACATGATGGAATGAGACATGGAGTGTGATGGGTGTAACATGGTTCAGTGAGACATGGAGTGTGATGGGTGTGCCATGGTGCAGTGAGACATGGAGCGTGATGGGTGTAACATGGTTCAGTGAGACATGGAGCGTGATGGGTGTAACATGGTTCAGTGAGACATGGAGCGTGATGGGTGTGACGTGGTGGAGTGTGACATGGAGCGTGATGTGAAGTGTTACATGGTGGAGTGAGACATGGAGCCTGATGGGTGTGCCATGGTGCAGTGAGACATGGAGCGTGATGGGTGTAACATGGTTCAGTGAGACATGGAGTGTGATGGGTGTAACATGGTGGAGTGAGACATGGAGCGTGATGTGAAGTGTTACATGGTGGAGTGAGACATGGAGCGTGATAGGTGTGACGTGGAGAGTGATGTGGTTGAGTGACATAGAGAATGACGTATTTGAGTGACATGGAGCGTGATGTGGAGCGTGACGTGGAATGAGCAGTGAAGTGTAACATGGAGAGTTACTTGGGGTGACATGGAGAGTGACGTGGTGGGGTGTGATGTGGCAAGTGTGACGTGGCAAGCATGACATGTAGAGTGACGCTATATAGAGATTTTTATTAAGTTCATCTTGAACCTTCAAACTAAAAATGTCTATTGGCTTAGTAGATTCACGCTGTCGCCAACTGACTGTAGACTGAGCCTGTGTGTGACATGTTTCAGACTCTGAAAGACAGGGGACCCCTCCACGACTGTTAGACATCCATCGATCACCTCGATCACCTCCACTTACACCGCCTAAGTATGACGAGAGACCCCTCCCTATAACCCACAGGTAGAAACAGTATTCACATCATTTACTTTTTCTTCCAGAAATGCGTTTGTCACTGTGCAGATTGTGCAGGAAGATGTTGGCCTGAACAAATGTAGAAGGATAAAGTCAGGCATTGTCAGTAGCTAGTAGGCTTGTGTGCGCTACGTTCATCAAACAACCCTGACTGCATGTCTATATATGGACTGGTAATTTATTATAGGGGAGGGATGGGATCAGGGGAGGATCACAAAATATCTGACAGTCTCTTTGGGAAGGTCATGAAACTAATACACACATTTGGGGATGGTCATGAAGAAAATGGACATTTTATTATAAAACAGCAAGTGCTTTTGCATTTTGTCTTTTCAGGGAGGGTCATGTAAGAAAGGACAAGGGGAGGGTCATGTAAGAAAGGACAAGGGGAGGGTCATGTAAGAAAGGACAAGGGGAGGGTCATGCAAGAAAGGACAAGGGGAGGGTCATGTAAGAAAGGACAAGGGGAGGGTCATGTAAGAAAGGACAAGGGGGGGTCATGTAAGAAAGGACAAGGGGAGGGTCATGTAAGAAAGGACAAGGGGAGGGTCATGCAAGAAAGGACAAGGGGAGGGTCATGCAAGAAAGGACAAGGGGGGGGTCATGTAAGAAAGGACAAGGGGAGGGTCATGTAAGAAAGGACAAGGGGAGGGTCATGTAAGAAAGGACAAGGGGGGGTCATGTAAGAAAGGACAAGGGGAGGGTCATGTAAGAAAGGACAAGGGGAGGGTCATGCAAGAAAGGACAAGGGGAGGGTCATGCAAGAAAGGACAAGGGGGGGGTCATGTAAGAAAGGACAAGGGGAGGGTCATGTAAGAAAGGACAAGGGGAGGGTCATGCAAGAAAGGACAAGGGGAGGGTCATGTAAGAAAGGACAAGGGGGGGGTCATGTAAGAAAGGACAAGGGGGGGGGTCATGTAAGAAAGGACAAGGGGGGGTCATGTAAGAAAGGACAAGGCGAGGGTCATGTAAGAAAGGACGAGGGGAGGGTCATGTAAGAAAGGACGAGGGGAGGGTCATGTAAGAAAGGACAAGGGGAGGGTCATGCAAGAAAGGACGAGTGGAGGGTCATGTAAGAAAGGACGAGGGGAGGGTCATGTAAGAAAGGACGAGGGGAGGGTCATGTAAGAAAGGACGAGGGGAGGGTCATGTAAGAAAGGACAAGGGGAGGGTCATGTAAGAAAGGACGAGGGGAGGGTCATGCAAGAAAGGACAAGGGGAGGGTCATGTAAGAAAGGACAAGGGGAGGGTCATGTAAGAAAGGACAAGGCGAGGGTCATGTAAGAAAGGACGAGTGGAGGGTCATGTAAGAAAGGACACGGGGAGGGTCATGTAAGAAAGGACGAGTGGAGGGTCATGTAAGAAAGGACGAGGGGAGGGTCATGTAAGAAAGGACGAGGGGAGGGTCATGCAAGAAAGGACAAGGGGAGGGTCATGTAAGAAAGGACAAGGGGGGGTCATGTAAGAAAGGACAAGGCGAGGGTCATGTAAGAAAGGACGAGTGGAGGGTCATGTAAGAAAGGACACGGGGAGGGTCATGTAAGAAAGGACGAGTGGAGGGTCATGTAAGAAAGGACGAGGGGAGGGTCATGTAAGAAAGGACGAGGGGAGGGTCATGTAAGAAAGGACGAGGGGAGGGTCATGCAAGAAAGGACAAGGGGAGGGTCATGTAAGAAAGGACAAGGGGAGGGTCATGTAAGAAAGGACGAGGGGAGGGTCATGCAAGAAAGGACAAGGGGAGGGTCATGTAAGAAAGGACAAGGGGAGGGTCATGCAAGAAAGGACGAGGCGAGGGTCATGTAAGAAAGGACAAGGGGAGGGTCATGCAAGAAAGGACAAGGGGAGGGTCATGTAAGAAAGGACAAGGGGAGGGTCATGTAAGAAAGGACGAGGGGAGGGTCATGTAAGAAAGGACAAGGGGAGGGTCATGTAAGAAAGGACAAGGGGAGGGTCATGTAAGAAAGGACAAGGGGAGGGTCATGTAAGAAAGGACAAGGGGAGGGTCATGTAAGAAAGGACATGGGGAGGGTCATGTAAGAAAGGACAAGGGGAGGGTCATGTAAGAAAGGACAAGGGGAGGGTCATGTAAGAAAGAACATGGGGAGGGTCATGTAAGAAAGGACAAGGGGAGGGTCATGCAAGAAAGAACATGGGGAGGGTCATGTAAGAAAGGACAAGGGGAGGGTCATGTAAGAAAGGACAAGGGGAGGGTCATGTAAGAAAGGACAAGGGTCATCCAAAAATATGACAAGCATTTGGGGAGAATAATTATTTTCTGTACATTAGTGCATCAACAACCTGTGCCCACCAACCCCTGTAATACATGATCAGTCCCACATTTCCAGAACTGAATCGTGGTCCAGTTTGATCCAGTTGGTCGTATAGGGTAACCAGTTTTGCTAATTTGAAACGTATTGTCAGTGTTAGCAGACAGGTGGTATTATTTTGTTTCCCAATTCACAACTGATTGTAATTGGGGTCGGATCGACAACAGGACACATCATAAAGAGAAAATGGTCATGTCAGCATTTGCTTGCTTTTTGATGATGACAGTCATCATGGCAGCAGGAAATGAATGAATACAGATTAATAGATAGCACTCTGGCAGCAGTAGAAGCTAACAGTTATTGTCCTCTAGTCTTGTTATGATAACAAATAGCAAACCCCTTCAAACTGGCAAGGTTTTACAAGTCCTTATGATACCTTAACTATCAGGCTGTTTGGCAAGGACTACACGACTAATGCTAATTATCCCCCGTCGCGCGAAAGCGCGAAGCGGGGGATATAGTATTCACGACCGTCCGTACGTCCGTCCGTACGTCCCACCTGTTTGTTGCCGCGATATCTCAAGAACTAAACACTGGATTGTCTTCATATTTGGAACTATGGTGTATATACAGACTCCGCAGACACCAGTCGGTTTTGGTGACCTTGACCCCATTTTCAAGGTCACAGCAGGCATATCTGCTTTTGGAGTTGGAAAACGGTGTTGCCGCAATATCTCAAGAACTAATCTCTGGAATGTCTTCATATTTGGAACTATGGTGTATATACAGACTCCGCAGACACCAGTCGGTTTTGGTGACCTTGACCCCATTTTCAAGGTCACAGCAGGCATATCTGCTTTTGGAGTTGGAAAACGGTGTTGCCGCAATATCTCAAGAACTAATCGCTGGATTGTCTTCATATTTGGTACTATGGTGTACAGGCGGGGGATATTTCGTCACTCTGTGACAAATACTTGTTTCTAACGCTATAGGGGTGCAGATGATGGGGAATGGACAGTTTGTTTGTGTTTAACACCGCACTCCGCCTTATCCCAACCATATTAAGACAGCCTGTAAATGATCTTTTAGTGCATTTGTCAATTATCCAAGTGTCATATTGTATTTATGTCACAACTTTCCTAATCAGTTGCATGTCATCTCCCCCCATAGGGGATTCCGGGGTAAAACTGGTACCCAGCAATTGATGCTTTAGCTCATAGTTTCACCTAAATCAGAGTTAGTTCTGCGAAGGTTTTCAAATATTGTTGACATGACGATAAACTGATGGTGGCTCGTGATGGTGATAAAGATGACAATGTTTTGATTCAAGACCCCATGCATATCTGGGTTAGAATAGGTCCACAGCAACCTGCTTGGCGTAAGAGGCTCACAATATCAATCACTGGATTGTCTGGTCCAGACTTAACTACTTACAGGCCGTCGTCATATGGCTGGAATATTGTATCGTTAAGCAACAAACAAACAAACACATATCGTCTTCTGACGTAGAATATTGTTACAGTGTAGAGAGGTGGATGTTTAATGTATATTGACTCCTGAACTTGTAGTACCCAGTCCCCAGACTGTGTATTTTGTTGCTGAATCCAGAGTAGATGATTGTTGTTAACCTGTTTCCCCTTATGGTAATGCATGACTGGTAAGCATGCTATTGTTACTATATCAGTCAAATATAGCCTTGAATATTCTCTTGAAAACATTCCTTTACTACTTCTCACCATTTGAATGTCATATTGGAAAGCTGTGACACATTGAGGTGACCAAATGCTTGAAATTACTATCAATAGGATTGTTTTGTCTGAATTTTATACAATGTTGAAAACGAGTTTTGAATGAAATAATGTGAATTTCAAACTTGATCTAAGAAGTATGGATATTTGTGTTGTTGATTCTGATCACAATGGTCTGATTTACATTCACAGTTTGAGCAGAATTTTGTTCCATAATTCCATTTTGCAAATTAAGCAAAAAATTTCAACAGGGTGAAGATACTATTCTTTCCAGCATTTTATCTTTGACCGTCCTCAGTTCTAAGACTCATTATTGAAATGATATTGTGTCCAATGGCTGTAATTTTTGCAATATGACATTCACACGTACCAATAGTGGCGTATACATAACCAGAAGCAAAGCTGCTCATTGTGTAGATATAGCCATAACATTGTCTGTAGTATTCTCATGCTGTTGATGAGCATTGTCACTGTCTTGTACAAGGCTTATTCTTATGGAGATCATGATGCATGTCACTAAGTGACTGCAGATGCTGTGATTATCATCCACAGTAAACTACGGTTATGATGAACTCAAAAGGACCACTAATTTTAATTCAATCGTTCGTCCGTAGTTTGTTATAAGCATATGTACGACATCTGAAAATGGACGGCACAGTTCGTTATATCCGACAGTTCGTTATAAGCGTGTTCATTTTAAACATATTTTATTTTATTTAAATGCATCTATTTGACAACTTTGATATGCGGTAGGGGTCTCAATCATTCCAGTAGATTTGTATTGAATTGCAGTATATATATATCTGCACAAGAATAAGCCGTGTGCTAATTTAGCATCATGGAAGCTTTAGTCCACAGGTACTCATTCTTTGCTTCTTGCTTTCTTTGACCTCTGACCTTTGAACTAATTAGGCAGCCCTCCCCCAAACCTGACCTTGAACCTGACCCTGACCCTGACCCTGACTTGTCTCAGCGTCGAGCATATGATGAGCGACCCCTGCCAATCCACAAGTAAGTTGTGTGACAAGCTAGTGTACAAAGCATGCTGGGGCACTGACTTCACGAGGCTATGGCATTTGTAACATGAATGAATTTTTTCAATGACTACATAATAATATTCTCATGATTGTCTGGTCCATGCTCGATTATGATGTCAATCATTATTTATCTGGCCCAGACTCGATTATTTACAGACTGCCGTCATATAGCTGGAATATTGCTGAGTGTGGCGTTAAACAACAAACAAATGAACATACTAACATCATGAAGTGTCAGTGAAGACATTTTCTGTGTGAATTATTGACAATGCATGTGTTTGTTTTTTATCAGAATCATACAAGAGTCAGTTTGTTTTGTTCCCCCAGCAGGGATTCATGGCTGGAGAAAAGAGCTCAGATCATCTAAGGCCTGGGACTCACTGTGCAGTTGTGCCCCGCAGACATACTATAAACCGATGATTGTGGGTTCAAATCCCGATTCACCCTGATTATGTTTCTAGGTTTGTCAGTTCCATACACATGCTCGGGGATTTCACCAAAATGGTCTGGAAGGCTGACATGCTGTGACATAGCTGGAATAATGTTCAAAGCGGCATCAATCCCAACTCACTCACCCTGCACACCTTGATGTAATGGATCATTTCTCACCGCCATGGTCTTCGTTTCTGTGATACCTATCTCACCACTTTCAAATCCATTAAACAGGGTACAAAATTGTTTTGAGTAAAGACTGGCATTTTGTGGGAATAGATTGTTGTCGGAAAATTGTGATTGTTGTCTCAATATGAAAATACATCTTATTAGAATGTGTCTGTGGACCTGTTGGCGGGAACCAATTTCCCGCCCTGTTACATAAGTCTTGCCCAGTGGCAGTGGTCAGCTTGGGTATACTTCTGTATTACAATTGTGGCCATGGTACATTTCTGAGCACAGAACAGTGCCTGGTGTATATCTGTAGAACCCTACAGGAAGACAATTTGACACCTTCAGTCTTACTTACTAGCTAACTTGTTGAATTTCATAGTGAAAAACACTTTTTAGGGGCCGACCTTTTAATATTTTGGGGATGGCCTGGGGTTTTATTAACAACAAAAAATTGTCCTCGAAAAGTCTTGAACAAACAAATTATACTTCATATTGTTGAAAAATAAATAAACTGTCTGCCACAAAAATAATATTGTTGCAATGAATTTTTTGGCTCATAGTTTTAATTTTATAAATATCTGGTTTTGCAGCTATAGCTGAAAATATAACTGGTCTCAGTACAAATTCCCAGGCCACACCCCCCAAATATTAAATGGTCGGTCCCTTACTCGATCTGTAACTTTATAGTATTGTGAAGAACTTTAGTCTCATACTTTGCACTTGCTTCCTGCTATCATTTGCATGACATATAGTGTTGCACCTGTGTGTTCTGCACTTTTCACAACTTTATACCGCATACTGAAAGAATACTCGAAGAATGGTGGATTGTCTGTAACATATTTCAAAATAGACTTATAATCCGTAATTCAAAAGTTCAGAAAATATGTTTTTATGATCTTAAATTAGCTCGGTCAGTCTGTGACATCCTGAACAATTTGTGACATTGTCAATAAATTTTTTCTATTTTTTTTATGCATTGATATGACATCACATTGCTAAGGTCTGCCAAGCAAATAAAATAAAATTGGAGGGTTTGCGTGAACAAGCCTATTAGCATGAATCATGATTGAAGATTGTTAGTTAGAATTACTGACATAACTTCACCTGTCTCTGTGCCCAGGTGGAGATTATTCCACAATTTTCCAGTATTCTCCACATGAATATATTATATATATATATACATGATTATGGTAATCCTGAAATTTGTTTGCAGTGTTGTGAGAAATATATGTGTTTCCAACTGTGTCTCCCCTTCTATTCCTACGCTCAACATGCTGACTGGAACAGAAGTGATAAAAAGTATACTGGCTAGAATAGAGGTGATCAAAAGTATACTGACTAGAACAGTGGTGATAAAAAGTATACTGACTAGAACAGTGGTGATAAAAAGTGTCCTGACTAGAACAGTGGTGATAAAAAGTATACCGACTAGAACAGTGGTGATAAAAAGTATACTGACTAGAACAGTGGTGATAAAAAGTGTACTGACTAGAACAGTGGTGATAAAAAGTATACTGACTAGAACAGTGGTGATAAAAAGTATACTGACTAGAACAGTGGTGATAAAAAGTGTACTGACTAGAACAGTGGTGATAATAAGTATACTGACTAGAATAGCATGCTGACTAGAACAGAGGTGATAAAAAGTATACTTGGTAGGACCGAAGTGATAAAAAGTATACTGATTAGAATAGAGGTGATAAAACATATACTGACAAGAACAGTGGTGATAATAAGTATACTGACTAGAATAGAGGTGATAAAAAGTATGCTGTCTAGAACAGTGGTGATATATTCATATATTCATATATTCATTGATTCTTTTTTTAAAAAAGAAGAAAAGAATCTTATTTGTTTGAACGTGGCAAATTGTTGTTAGAAATGTCTAATGTATTCTTTGTCATGAAGTAATTTGATAAATTGTCTGTGTGCAATGTATCAATATTCTTTGCTTTAGATGGCATTTTATCATTATTTCGAGGTTCTTTAGAGAACTTGTTGGTTAAAGTGTTGGCTTGTCACACCAAAGACCAGGTTTGATTCCCCACAAGGGTATGTAGTATAAAGCCCATTTCTGGTGTCTCCCACCTTGATATGACTGGATTAAAATCACTCACTTGCTCACCATTCCAGTCATCGTAGGTGCCACAATTTGCTGTGCAGAGTTGCATCCCTTTGGACATCAGGAACCTATAGTTGTGGGTTCAAATCCTGGTTTGCCCCAATTATGTTTCTAGGTTTGTCAGCACCATAACTGTGCTCGTGGCTTTTGCCAAAGTGGTTACTGTCTGAGACGTGCATCACTTTGGGCTTTCCTCCCACATCAAGCTGACATGCTGTCATATAGCTGGAATAATGTTCAAAGAAGCATTAAACCCAAAACATTCACTCACTCACAAAAGTCCAGTTGAACTAGGAGAGAGTATGTGAGAGTATGTCCTCATTTTCAGACCTCCTCCAGTAGTGGAAGAAGAAATAGAGCCAGAGCCAGAAATGGCAGCAGGTGAGAATTGTTTTCACAGCAGAAAGACTTCATGTTGTTGGTGATAGGGGTTTGGGTGTGAACGTTAGGTCCAGAACAGTTTCAGCAGACAAACACTGGCCGACTGTGACAACAGCATTCACTCACTCATACAATGTGGATCCATACTTACACTTTATCGCTGTGTTGAGCCTTGAACATGGCTGACTGACAACAGCATTCACTCACTCATACAATGTGGATCCATACTTACCCTGTATCGCTGTGTTGAGCCTGGAACATGGCTGACTGACAACAGCATTCACGCACTCATACAGTGTGGATCCATACTTACACTGTATCGCTGTGTTGAGCCTGGAACATAGCTGACTGACAACAGCATTCACTCACTCATACAGTGTGGATCCATACTTACACTGTATCGCTGTGTTGAGCCTGGAACATGGCTGACTGACAACAGCATTCACTCACTCATACAGTGTGGATCCATACTTACACTGTATCGCTGTGGTGAGCCTCGAACATGGCCGACTGTGACAACAGCATTCACTCACTCATACAATGTGGATCCATACTTACCCTGTATCGCTGTGTTGAGCCTGGAACATGGCTGACTGACAACAGCATTCACGCACTCATACAGTGTGGATCCATACTTACCCTGTATCGCTGTGTTGAGCCTGGAACATGGCTGACTGACAACAGCATTCACTCACTCATACAGTGTGGATCCATACTTACACTGTATCGCTGTGGTGAGCCTCGAACATGGCCGACTGTGACAACAGCATTCACTCACTCATACAATGTGGATCCATACTTACACTGTATCGCTGTCTCAAGCCTGGAACATAGCTGACTGACAACAGCATTCACTCATTCATACAGTGTGGATCCATACTTACACTATATCGCTGTGTTAAGCCTGGAACATAGCTGACTGACAACAGCATTCACTCACTCATACAGTGTGGATCCATACTTACACTGTATCCCTGTGGTGAGCCTGGAACATGGCCGACTAAGGGTGAACGATTACGATGTGTCAGTTCTTGTTTTTACTCTGTGTTCATTTTTGTTACAGGAGAGCCGGAACCCATGACAGAGAAAGATATCCGAGATGCATCATCTGCTATTGATGTGTTCGGACACCCACTTGTAAGCGATGCTTGTGGATTCTTTGAGAGCTGATTATGGCTGGATGATTTGTTGATGAATGGCTGGATGTGTATTGCAATATAGATATCTGCATAGCGATACCTATTGCGAGATATTGTGTCTGACAGTGATTGACACTGATTGCACATGCAGATCCTATTTTCTACAATCTAAATTAAATATCACTTCCATTTTTCTGCCGTTTTGTCAATCAATTTTGAATGGAAACACCACTTGTTAATCAATTTCTGTGGCCATTTGAGTTTAAATGATACAAATAATAATCCAGCTTGTTATATAATTGTACCTGTTATACCAGAAAACAGGAAAAAATTGGCAATACGGACCATTTGTAAAGTATGCTGCTGTATCCCGGTATCCCGGTAATACCTGCAGTCCTGTTGGTTACTGAATGATGTTGAGTGGATGCATGATGCTGATGTTGATACAGGATAAATGACGGTGATTGTCGTGATGTTGCTGATCATCTTCATCATAAGAGGACTCTATCACCAGGTATCGAAAGCTTATTCCAAGACATGGTCGTACCGAGAAGACTCCCTGTTGGCTGTGTACAAACAGACGCAGGCCTTGCCTTCCTCCACGCCAAAGGAGGATGCCAAGGCCATGATGAGGGCAGCTATTTTCCTCGCCAAAAGAGCTATCGATGACAAAGTTTATGCAGTATGTATTCCAACATATCTTATGTTGGTCATTTTGGTGCCAGTTTTAGTTTTATTTGTTTTCTATTCATCACTATTCACTAAAAATCATCAAAATATTCTGGAAAGAAAGTAGTGTTAAACCAAAATGATCCTCTACATCTAATATTGATTCATCATGCAATGGCCTGACTGTGATTGTGAAGTTATTTTCGTGAAGGTTCACATTTTAGTAAACCTACACTTACCTCTGGACCCATTCACAAGGTTTTCGCGATCTTGAATTACCTGCCCTTGATTTCCTTCAGCTAATTTGATTGGCTACGCTACTAGGTGTAACTTACCAATCAGAATGTGAGTTACAAAACAAGCCTCAACATTGCGTTGGCGATATCAACAACACAGCGTCCTGTCCCACTGGTTACTACAGAGTTTGAGAAGAATCCAACGTTGAAAAACTGACTGACAAGCGAAAAAAGCCTTCAAAATATTGCTAAAAGCGGCATAAAACCATACTCACTCACTCACTCATTTTCCTTTTTCCTTATTTCGATGTTTCTTTGGTCTGTAAAATGTTAGACCGCCTCCGTGGTCTAGTGGTAGAGTGTCTGCCCGGAGAGCGGAAGGTCCAAGGTTTGATCCCCGCAGCATCATATCAAAAGACGTTAAAAGATGGTATTTGTTGTTACCCTGTCTGGCGCTTGGCATTAAGGGGCTAAAACAAGGACTGGTCGTCTCGGAGTCAGTATACTGTGTCTGAGTGGGGTATTCATGTTAAACTGCAGCATGGTATCTCAGTGAGCTAGCACTATAAATCGGCATAAATCCGGACTAGAACAAGCAGCCACACACACACATCCACGTACAAGCACATTGCTACATAAGTGCAATAATCTTGGACGCGACGTTAAACCCCATTTCAGCCAACACTGTAAAATGTTAATGAAAATATAGGGCAGGTAATTTAAGATTGTGAATGGGTCCCGGGGTCCCGGGGTCAGTGCAGGTTTACCAAAATGCGAGCCCTGGAGATGTGAAGGCCCTTGAATGTAATGATTGAATGTCCCAGGTGTGATGCTCCAGATGTAAAGGATGAAGAACAGCATAACGTTGGTAGAAAATTAATTGTGGAAATTTTTCATGTGAAGTATGAAATATGGAGACAAATAATTTTCCCACAACAGTTTAAGACAGTGGACTTTGCCAACTTTATACATCATATGGATCTGGTTTGTCTCTAGGTATTCAAGGCAGCTCTGCAGTTGGAGAAAATGATCTTAACAGACTATGTGCCAAAACACAAGTAAGTCACACAAATGTCCAGTCAAGGTACATGGTACATGGATATGCAAAAAGAAACCGGTATGGTTTTATTGTCAGAATACATACATGAAAAGGGAAGACTTAACAAAACTCTATGTGCCCAAGTAATCATTATCAGGTTTTAGGGAAATATGTGTTCAGGGGTGGCATGGTGTTTTTGGTTTCAGCAGGGTCTATGAGTGTGCAGTAGTGTAGCTGAATTTTCTAGTCCGTCGATCACTTGATAATGTGGTTTGGCAGGGAATGTGATGGCAGGAGTACTTCGGTGGTGTTACTTTTTCATAAAAGCGGCAGGAGCTACTGGTAGGCAGACATGCTAATCCTTGTGCATCACTCATTTTCAGTGATCCATTCATATAATTTTCACCGCTATTATGCCCATTGGAATCTGTTTCGGCGGATAATCAAGTCTGGTTATTTTCTGTCATTGACGTTTTATATTTACCAGATATAAGTGGTCACAATTTAGTTTGACCCATTGTCATGTTTCATGTCACCGCTAATGTATGTGTAATGTTTCAGAATACCTCGTCAGGAGACGATTTCTGCCGTAGAGAGGACGATCCCCAATCTCCTGCACAAATCAGGGGACACTGTAAGTTGCCTCTCTTGATCTGCATGTGATCATGACTTTGTGGACCTGTTGCTTGTTTTCAGTAGAAGGGAATATGAAGAGTGACATCTGGAGGAGTTTGTCAGTCGGAGAGTTTTATTTCCACTGTTTTGATTCCCTCTTGTCCAGGTATATGAAAAATTGACTGAAGCGGGGTTTTTTCAAAGTTTCATCGAAATCAGAGGCTATTTTGTATTTTTGAATATTGCTGACTTGACAGTGATCTGATTATGGCTAGTGATGGTAATAAAGATGATGATGTTTTGATTTGAGACCCCATGTAGGGGTGAGAATAAGCCCCCAGTAACCTATACTTGGCATGAGAGACGACCTTATGGATTTGGGGGTAAGCCTTGGTGGATTCGTTGTTTGCATATCAGCCTAGCCCTTACTGTACGTATTGTTACTCTGGATATCAATCACTGGTTTGTCAAGACCAGCCGTTCAGGCTGACATCATAGAGTTAAATATTTGCGGAGTTCTACATACATTGTTTAATAATAGCACTTCACTGCAGTATATAAGCGTGTCAGGTATTGGTAAGGATATGACTGAAATACTCTCTTACTGGTGTTATTCATGCAACCGCCTCCATGGTGTATTAGCTAGAGCATCTGTTTGGTGAAGGTCGTATTTTCTATCTGCAGGCCACATTAGTTGTTGGTACTTGTTGCTCTGCATTAGGGAAAAATGAAAGGACTGATCAGCTGAAAGTCTGTATACTGTGTCTGAGTGTAAAAACTAAGGCATGGAGTTTTTCTCTTCGGGCTTGCACTGTATAACGGGACTAGTACAAGCAGTCCCACACATATGAACAAACATGTTGCTTGGAAAGTGAAGTAATCTTAAATGCAGCGTAAAGCCCGACCTCTCCCCAGCTTGTTATTAATGGGGAGGCGGTTCGGGTAGCCTAGTGGTTAAAGCGTTTGCTCATCACGCCGAAGACCCAGGTTCGATTCCCGACATGGGTACAATGTGTGAAGCCAATTTCTAGTGTCCTCTGCCATGATATTGCTGGAATATTGCTAAAAGCGGCATAAAACCATACTCACTGTATTAATGGAAGATGGAACAACAAGTACTCTACTGTAAGTTTCTGTCTTTTTCAGGCTGTACGGAACCGAGATGACACCAAGAAGTTCATCCAAGATTTATCCAACTTCCCTGAAGTTAGGGTACGTCAGCTTTTCATAATTCCCACAAAGCCAGGAGGGATTTACCTGGGTGGATCTCCTTCCATGTCCGGGGCTCTCTCAGTAATAACTTCCAGGGTTCTGAGGCATGAACATGGACCTAGTGACATGCTCCACATCACCTCAGAAGCCTTGAGCTTATAAAGAAGGGGATTTCAATATTACATTAGGAAGAACCATTGGCACTCTGAACTTGAGTGGACTCTATACCATTGATTGATTCAAACAGCCCAATACCCCAAGATTTGGAATGTCAATTATTTACAGCAATACATAATGATCCAAGCCTGAAATCCACAAGGTCTGGAAGATGTTCAAGATTTAAGGGTCTTTAGTTAAGAATACAATGAGTTTCTAGCCTGTGTCTCTAAATCCTGTAAAATATGATGAGTTGTATATTTTAGTTGAGAGAATCAGTGTTGTGGATGATTTTAGACCTTGGAGTTCTGGGTTAAACTGTGTCCACAGGTGCCTGTGCTTGTCATGTAAGGCAGCTACATGGATCAGGTGGTGAGACTGAATGACTTGGTGTGTGTGTCAGCTACATGGATCAGGTGGTAAGACTGAGTGACTTGGTGTGTGTGTCAGCTACATGGATCAGGTGGTGAGGCTGAGTGACCTGGTGTGTGTGTCAGCAACATAGATCAGGTGGTGAGACTGAGTGACTTGGTGTGTGTGTCAGCTACATGGATCAGGTGGTAAGACTGAGTGACTTGGTGTGTGTGTGTCAGCTACATGGATCAGGTGGTGAGGCTGAGTGACTTGGTGTGTGTGTCAGCTACATGGATCAGGTAGTGAGACTGAGTGACTTGGTGTGTGTGTCAGCTACATGGATCAGGTGGTGAGACTGAGTGACTTGGTGTGTGTGTGTCAGCTACATGGATCAGGTGGTGAGACTGAGTGACTTGGTGTGTGTGTCAGCTACATGGATCAGGTGGTGAGACTGAGTGACTTGGTGTGTGTGTCAGCTACATGGATCAGGTGGTGAGGCTGAGTGACTTGGTGTGTGTGTCAGCTACATGGATCAGGTGGTGAGACTGAGTGACTTGGTGTGTGTGTCAGCTACATGGATCAGGTGGTAAGACTGAGTGACTTGGTGTGTGTGTCAGCTACATGGATCAGGTGGTGAGGCTGAGTGACTTGGTGTGTGTGTCAGCAACATAGATCAGGTGGTGAGACTGAGTGACTTGGTGTGTGTGTCAGCTACATGGATCAGGTGGTAAGACTGAGTGACTTGGTGTGTGTGTGTCAGCTACATGGATCAGGTGGTGAGGCTGAGTGACTTGGTGTGTGTGTCAGCTACATGGATCAGGTGGTGAGACTGAGTGACTTGGTGTGTGTGTCAGCTACATGGATCAGGTGGTGAGACTGAGTGACTTGGTGTGTGTGTCAGCTACATGGATCAGGTGGTGAGGCTGAGTGACTTGGTGTGTGTGTCAGCGACATGGATCAGGTGGTGAGACTGAGTGACTTGGTGTGTGTGTGTCAGCTACATGGATCAGGTGGTGAGACTGAGTGACTTGGTGTGTGTGTCAGCTACATGGATCAGGTGGTGAGACTGAGTGACTTGGTGTGTGTGTCAGCTACATGGATCAGGTGGTAAGGCTGAGTGACTTGGTGTGTGTGTGTCAGCTACATGGATCAGGTGGTGAGGCTGAGTGACTTGGTGTGTGTGTCAGCTACATGGATCAGGTGGTGAGGCTGAGTGACTTGGTGTGTGTGTGTGTGTGTCAGCTACATGGATCAGGTGGTGAGGCTGAGTGATTTGGTGTGTGTGTGTCAGCTACATGGATCAGGTGGTGAGGCTGAGTGACTTGGTGTGTGTGTCAGCTACATGGATCAGGTGGTGAGGCTGAGTGACTTGGTGTGTGTGTCAGCTACATGGATCAGGTGGTGAGACTGAGTGACTTGGTGTGTGTGTCAGCTACATGGATCAGGTGGTGAGACTGAGTGACTTGGTGTGTGTGTCAGCTACATGGATCAGGTGGTGAGACTGAGTGACTTGGTGTGTGTGTCAGCTACATGGATCAGGTGGTGAGGCTGAGTGACTTGGTGTGTGTGTCAGCTACATGGATCAGGTGGTCAGGATGGTTCCCTGAATGTCATCATACGCTGATGGGGAGGGGCATTGATGATAATGTCAATCACTGGGTTGTCTGGTCCAGACTTCATTATTTAGAGGCTGTTGTCATTCAGCTGGAATACTGCTGAGTGTACAGATAATTGTATCCTGTTTATTTCTGCATGTTGTTCTGCTACTATTGCAGCCTACCAATGTTGTACCTCATGAGTGTGTGAAGCTCATCAAGCCCAACATGGCGCCACGGCTGGCACAGAGTCGACTGGAGATTGTGGAGACACTGTACAAGGAACTGGGTCTCTCTACCAGGTACTGGCATCATGTCCAAACAAGGGTCAACTGTCTACATGGTCGTCATACTTTTGTTTTAGCTGAAACGACAATAACATTTAGTGTGAGAATAAAACATTTGTGTCTTTTCAGCGGGCTAAACGTTGACAACCTCATGCCTTTCTGTGTGGAAGCACTGAACCACAATGCCGGAGAGGTGCGAGAGGTCTCCGAGAGAATCATCAAGAATCTGTACCGCGAAGTAGGAGCCCCTGTCAAGGACTTTCTTCCCCCAGATGATGAGAAGACGCGGAAGAACACTCTATGGCGACAGTTGTTTGAATATTTTGACAAGGTGGACGGCAAGCCCAGTAAATCTGATCAGAAGGTGAAATATCGTTAAGTTTACTAACCTGGTTGCAAGGTGTTTGGTGATACTGCATGCTTCCTTTGTTCTTGATGAAACTGTAAGGTTTGCAAGATGATTCTTAAAGGATACTCCTGTGAAATGTAGGGCTGTCATTTAAAATGTCTTCTTGAGAGGTCAGATGTAGGTGGCACAGGTCTGATTTCATGACTAGTGCTAGTAAAACAACTACTTCTATAAATATTGCAAACTGAGACTTAACCTGGCTAGATACATTTTGTTTTTGAAGCATTATAGCATAGCAAAGAAACCGTTTTCAAAATTTGATTTTTTTTCTTCCCGGTCTTATGCCATTGACATTAGTGAGTTGATAATGAAAGAAGATACAGTGTCTTAATTATCAAGGCACTTATGACACTGTCCAGACACATCTCTGTGTGTCTAGGCGATCATCCATCCCCTTGATGGGGCATCTTCCTGAGGCAAGGGAGTTAGCTGACTCAGTTTCAACCCTTGCCAAACTAGGCTGGAATTATGGATTTGTATTTTACCTGGGCTAACGGGTCTTTGCTTAGTCCAATCAAAATCATGTATCGAAGTCGACATCAGTTTTCTCTGCCGTGCATTTTTCATTCAATTGCAGGATTTGCAAAGTATTTGTACCGTCAATGTAATGTCAACAGATATTTTCCAAATATTTTGATATTTTTAATCAAGGTGCTCACATAGTGTGAACCCCATCGCGAAGTAAGACCCGTTTTATTTCTATATAGGTCATGACTATCGATCATATCATCTTGATTGGGCGCCACCATTTTGTTTGAAGGAAATGCAAGTAATATGAGAGGTGGAATCTGATTGGTCAATAGTACGGACATAGAAGGGACATAACTTGTAATAGTCACTTGTCTCGATACGATCGAGCCCAGAAATTTCATCCAAGTTTGGCAAGGTGAAAACGCGATTTATATAGTCAGTTAACTCCCTTGCCTTGGGAAGATGTTAATGCAGCCTCTATGCAGTGTAGTGATGATGCCTTGTTTAGTCAGCTGATGAAATACGGCTGTGTAAAACGCACACATATTTGTAAATATTGTAGTATGTTTTCCTTATTGGTTGCATGCTGTTGATATATTCCCCCAAGGAAATGATTTCTACCAGTTTGTATAAAGTATATTCAGTGGGGGGAATGGGAGACAACTTATGTACACAAAGTATTGTACAGAGAGATAACTTATGTACATTAAAGTATTGTAAAGGGAGACAGCATACGTACATGAAGTTTTGTAAAGGGAGATAATTTATGTACAGTCAAGTCTCATTAATCCGACACTCGTTAATCTGACAATCGACTTTATCCGACACTAATGATGGGAACCGTTTAAATCAGTGTTATTTAGACCCGTTCATCCAACAGTCTCGCACTCCGACTCCGACAGAGCTTATTTGCAGCGAATTACCAAAATCACTCATTAATCCGACACAGTGATCAGCGAGTACACAGCCTGTGTTTTGCTGTGTGACGACTCGGTTGGTAGATGCATATTATGACGGCTGCAGAGATAAACTTGCTTAACAATAAACAATTAATGCTTTATGTTAAGAAAACAGGATTTATTACATGCTTAGAATACCTCAATCTCATTAAAATCAGAAAAAAAGTTCTCGCTATTGCCGAGGACATCCCATTACAGGTCACATCAGAACAACCTTTCGCGAACTTTGACCAACCAATGAAATGACTAACATGAAGTCAACGTTAGCCACTTAGAAAGCAGCTTTCTTAAGTTTTCGGTACCAGTTTCAAACTTGCGACTTCCATTCCAGACTATGCCTTTTAAAGTATTTTGAATAAGTCATATAATCCGTAACAGTTGTTTTGTGTTAAACTTTAGAGGTTGCATACTTAGAAAACATATTCCTCCAAAAAAGTGACATACCAATATGAATTTTTATTTTTTATTTTTCACAAACGTTGATACTACTTAATTTCGTTTATCCGACATATTCGTTAATCTGACAAAATCATATGCAACCATCGATGTCGGATTAACGGGACTTGACTGGACATAAAGTGTTGTAAAGGGAGACAACTTATATACATGAATTGTAAAGGGAGGCAACTTACATGTACATGACTTTAAAGCTCCTGAAAGGGATATTGCCATGCTTGGAGTTGAACTCGCAACTGACGGACCGTTAACAAACAAGCGATGACTGCCGTGACACGTAATACTCTCACCCTAACTAAATTATTTTCCTTGTTTGTCTATTTGAATTTCTATTTAATTTCAACTATCATGTAATTGGTATAGTAAGAATGTAAGAGGTAATTTGGGTGATTTTCTGTTCATCTGCAATCTCGATCCAATCTGATCGAACAAACAAAAAGTTAAATTCATCGGGGAAATATGGTCAGTCGTAAACCTGTTCAAAAATAACTGTGATGGCATTCCCAAAGACATGAATAAAAGTATAAACGTTACTACATTTGGGGTTAGAGGGCAAATTTCAAGATTCATGTAATGGCCGACATTGGTGGCAGCGATGTTACCGATTGTGTAACGAAGGTGTCATGCGCTGCTGGGAAGGAGCTTGACATGAAGTTTTGAAAAGGGAGGCAAGTTACCTACATGAAGTGTTAAAAGGGAGACAATTTATGTACATGAAGTGTTTATTGATTGGATGTTGACAATACAATATACTGGTATGGATTGGTTCTTTTCATGCTGAGATTCGCATCGCCACCCACTTTAGGTTCTTATGCACATCTCTGTGGGTACATCTTGCAACTGGATGGACATTTTGAACCAGTCAAGTCGTGTCCATGACGAGCGTTGATACATTTCTGTGATATCAGTTTTCCATCCATTATGAATCTATAACATACCTTGTGTTTGTCCTGTCTTGATGTAATGAAGGTTTAACGAAAACTCAGTTATATTTTAATTCATTAATTTACTAAGTTGATTGTATCCTAATGTTGCTGTTCAACGGCAAACAATATTATGAGAATTCAAATGATTTGAGAATCCAAGTTGGTGGTGACTAAATGGGTCGGTGGTGACCTTGGTTGATTCTATCGTATCCTAATCGCGTGGATTGATGCTCATGATGTCAATCACTGAATTGTCTGGTCCAGACTTGATTATTTACAAATAGCCCTCATATTGCTGGAATATTGCTGAGTGCGGCATTAAACAAAGCAAATTTATCAGGGTCAACTTGTTTAAATCAGCTACACAGGGAAAGGCTTTAGTTATGTTATGGGATAACTGTTGGCACATGTTAAGCGTCTACACAGGAAAAATAAGGACAGGTGACATTCATTTCTGTATCAGAAATATTGTTGAAATTAATATACCAGTAGTTTCAGGAGTTCACAGTTTTCTAGGATGCAGAAAATCCAAATGCCAAATAAATGTGAATGTTTTATTGTCCCCAGTAATCTGTGTCTTAGAATCAATACGATACAAGATCATGTTGCATGTCTGTCTAATCTATCCCTTGTCAACTAATATGCTATTTAATTACTGTGTAATGTCTGCACTGCATGTTTGTTTGCACACATTAATCATGATTAGCTCTGCATGGAGTCTATGGTTGGAGGAAATTTACAGAATATCAATAATATTTAGTCAATAATATATTTGTAGATTCACTCTCTGCAATTGCAAAACTTTTTAATGATGGTAGTCTTCATTTACTTGTAGCATTTGAGGACTTTAATTCAGTAAAATGTAGAGATAATGTAAATGTAAACATAGTAAATATTTTCGTCTTGTTCAAGCAGGACTAGCTACACACACTGAGGACTAGTGAAGTAAGGGTTACGCTAGTTCTCTGGTCTCGTCGTAAACAGACTCGACTTTCTACGGCTACGTACTTACCCTTACAGCATGGGTTGTTGCTCAGTCACTCAACTGTTGCCTCAATCTCATTAAAATCAGATCTAAGTTCTGGCTGCCGCTAAACAAAGATCTGAGGACATCCCATTACAGGTCACGTCAGAACGACGTTTTGCAAACTTAGGCGGACCACTGAAATGACAAACAAAAAGTCGACATCAGCCAATAAGAAAGCAGCTTTCTCGAGCTCTACGGCACTTGTTTCAACCTGGCAACCATTTCAGACTGCGCTTGAAAAATAAATTGACACAGTTCTCGATTAAAATTTTGGAAAGTGAACAAACGAACATTCCGGAATGTCTAATATATAGTTGCTATTGTATGGCAGTGCTTCCCACGTACTGTGCAACGCCTCCTCAAATGTTTATCCCACGGAAGTGAGAGATAGACGATAATTTTGGCAGAATCAGTCGTATGGGCCGTAACTGTTGTTTGGAATACCCCGTGTTAACATTTCGAGGTTGCATGATTAGAAAACACATTCCGACTGCCACTTTCATGATCTGGTAAGCAACACTTTGATTGGTTGGATGAAAGGTCGTTCTGACGTGACCCGTAATGGGATGTCCTCAGATCTTTGTTTAGCAATAGAGAGAACTAAGATCTGATTTTAATGAGATTGGTGTTGCCTGGCCCAGACGTGATGTAGACATTATGAAACATTGTCCGGCATTCGGTACACAAATACCATTGAATTTGTAAATCATCCAGGTCGGGTAGCCTAGTAGTTAAAGCGTTTGCTCGTCACATCCGAAGACACGGGTTTGATTCCCAACATGGGTATAATCTTTGAAGCCCGTTTCTGGTGTCCCCCGCCATGATATTGCTGGAATATGGCTAAAAGCGGCGTAAAACCTCACTCACTCACTTGATGTAGACTTACAAAACGCTGTGATAGGCCTGGAATACGGAGCACTACAGCACAAAACAACAGTCACTTACTCTTTAATGATTCTGATATTGTGGAGGTAGAAGTTGACAAATGTTAGAACAGACACTGAGTTGCCAATTTGTACATGTTTCTCCATGAGTATTGACATTGAATCATGTTTCACGAAGAGTACATGATCACATGATTGTTTGGTCTTTGGTAGAAGGTCCTTCAGCCATGTGAGGCCTACGTCTCAACAGTTTTGTACTTTGTTAATCAGTTAGAATGTGGATCGCACTGTTTATCATGTTCACTATTTATTACCCATTCTCACCTGACATTTCTTCTTACATAATCACCTGTCTATTGTAATACTGTGTTGTCTGGATTAATCATGTTTGTATATTCCATATGGATACCATCAATTTCTAAGCCACACTGTGATATGAGAGGGCGGATTATGTATTTGGGACATTTTGTCATCAATTTCTGAAAATTAACCGATGGAAAATTCCTCACTTCAGTGTACAGCTTTGTTAAGATATCAGATCAACCAGTGAATATTCTTGGGGGCCAAGGATTTTGAAATAAAATCTTGTTGCCTCAGCTTTACACTAGAAATACTGATGGAAATATGTTGTTGGTCAAAAGCAACTTGTTTGGCCTTGGAAAGAAAACACATGTTTTGTCTGGAAGCAGGCCCCCAGAATTAAATGCTTGCTTAAGATTAATTTCAACAAATTGCTGAAAAAAAGTAATATTGATTTGATATCATGCAGGAGTTAATGGTATCCACTGTTTCTAACTTTGTTTGTAAGTTTTCGCACCTAAAAGCTTAACATTCAATCTTAGACCAGAAATATTTCCACGGAGCTAAACCCTACAGATATATGTCATTCCAGTGTAGCGAAAATTAATGTAACAAGTTTGATCGTCAACTAAAAGAGTTGAAATTGCCTTAAATTTTATCAAGTATGCGTAAAATTTTCAGTATTTTTCTCGCCTAATTACCTGGGCCCACTTGCACAAAGCGATCTTAGCGCTAAGACTATCGTAAGCCTATGTTAAAGTATGGGAGTTACGATCATCTTAGCGCTAAGATCGCTTTGTGCAAGTGGGCCCTGGACTGCTTGGCAGATGTATTATCTGTACCTCGAGGGAGAGACGTGTCTCCCTTGTTATAATCATACACTGAGGTTAACACTCTGCACACAAACTACTGTCTTTGTGGAATAAACATTGCTTTTCCAATTTCCAACTATATATGGATAGGTGCCTGTAGCTGATTTCATGACTGGTTTTGCTACACTGAAATAACACAGAGCGCTGTAGGTTTCCGAGGGAAAATGGTCTCTGGTTGCAGATGAACGCCACCACCAGGCATGTGTCAGTCTTGCCTCACCATTTCAAACACTATCTAATAGCATTAAAACAAGGCCACAACCTATTAATTACTTGGTCATCACGTTTGTTTAGTTTTCAGTAGGTTATTATTTGGTCAAACCAATTTATTTTCCTGTTTCACAAACAAGTTTATTCTAAATGAAATAAAAGATAAAAAAATATGATTGTCGTTATGAAAAATTATATAGAATCTATATGGAAACAAGTGGGTTTTTTCTAGTTTCCTGGTGGATATTTCTATGAAACACTTTATTTTGCTTTTTCAGTTTTGTCATGTTGATCACAAGAATCTGCAAAAAAATAAGAAATTGAATGCATCAGTCCTTTTTGTTTTTCGAAAAATACGCTAGAATATTCAATTGCAATATTACCAGTAAAGGCTCTTAATAGCTGATGTGGCCTTTATCCTGCTCTTATAGCTGGTTTGGCCTCTATCCTTTTTTCTGCAGGTTTTGATTCAGACAAATAAGTAATTAGTATTTTGTGGCCTGTATGAAGTGATGACCAAAGATATAAATATCCGATATGCATTCCAAATGTGTAAATATATGCCAGGGTGCTCAGTCTTGAGTGAAAAAAAACTTTTGCAATCTTGGAAGTTATTGCACGATTTGCTACTAGACATTTTGACTCTTTTCAAAAACTTTAGAGGTGACTTGCACCAGAGCCGAGTGTGTAGCAGTTTCTTCTTTAACATATTTTTGTCCCTATCTGTATCATAATTAATTTTGTTTCTAATGAATAAAATTATCATTGGCACTTACTGGTATCCTATCATTTTTGCATGTGTTTAAGTCGCTCCATGTAGCACTTGTTAGTGGTGAAGCAAAATGCCTCTTCACGTTGGGAGGCATTGTAGAGTGGGTGATGCAATGTAATTCTCAAATTTCTACAATCTTTATTCTCTGGTGTGAGTCACTCTTGGGGAAAGTGTATGGTATTAAACGTGGATGGTATTAAAAGGGCATGTGTTAAAACTGCAGGTTATTTATAATGCATGGTATTAAAAGAGCATGTATTAAAAATTTAAAATTGTATGGTATTAAAAGTGCATGTGTTAAAAGTGCATGTTATTAATAGTGAATAGTATTAAAAATGCATGCTATTAAAAGTGTATGGTATTAAAAGTGCATGTATTAAAAGTGTATGATATTAAAAGTGCATGGTATTAAAAGTGCATGGAATTAAAAGTGCATGGTATTAATAGTGCATGGTATTAAAAATGCATGGTATTAATAGTGCATGGTATTAAAAATGCATGGTATTATAAGCAAACATCCACAGAAGATGCAAAAAGGAATAAACAACATTTTTGTTTATAAGAAATCCTGTTGTATAATCTAAAAAATGTATTTGTTGTTAACTTTATTTGAGAAACATTTTTTCTCCCAGGAATGTTTTTTCTCGTAGCTATCTTATATACATGAATATATTCTCACATATATTTGTGGGATGCGTTTCTCCATATGTTTGCCTTCTATCTCTGTATACACACAAAGTACACTAGGAGATCTGCTGGTGTGGACCTGATGCCCAAGTACAGTAACTTTGTTTATAATGAACACGTTTGTAACAAACTATTTCTTGGTCCCGTCCATTTGCTGTATATATGTTGTACATATGCTTATAACGAACTACGGTTATTACAAATTAAAATTAGTGGTCCTTTGAGCTCGTTATAACCGTAGGTTGCTGTAGTTTAAGAAAGCTAAGCTCAGATCCAGCTAGTTTCATCCAAGTCCTCCAAAAAACCCTTTATCAGTCTGCGACCTCAGCCTCAAGTCTGAAGCTGCCCAAGTCCAGTAATTTCTGTTTGGTCTCATAAGCCCAGCTGACGAAAGTTCATATAATAACACTAAAATCTGCTGAAAAGATGTGACCCTTTCCACACCAGCCTGTGGGCTAACACTTGCCAAGTTCCAGTTCTTTATTTTACCATAAGCCACTCACAGTGGTACACAGTACATAGGATAATAGTATGAATATCATAGTGTGCTGAACTAGGTGTCCGTGACTTGGTTGATTGTCTGACCAGACAATCCCAGTCACCTGTGATGAGGCCACTGTGAGGACTTGATGGTGTCTGTGACTTGGTTGATTGTCTGACCAGACAATCCCAGTCACCTGTGATGAGGCCACTGTGAGGACTTGATGGTGTCTGTGACTTGGTTGATTGTCTGACCAGACAATCCCAGTCACCTGTGCTTGTCGTATGAGGCCACTAAAAGGACTTGATGGTGTCCGTGACTTGGTTGATTGTCTGACCAGACAATCCCAGCCACCTGTGCTGGTCGTATGAGGCCACTGTGTGGACGTGATGGTGTTAGTGACTTGGTTGATTGTCTGACCAGACAATCCCAGCCACCTGTGCTGGTCGTATGAGGCCACTGTGTGGACTTGATGGTGTTAGTGACTTGGTTGATTGTCTGACCAGACAATCCCAGCCACCTGTGCTGGTTGTATGAGGCCACTGTGTGGACTTGATGGTGTCCGTGACTTGGTTGATTGTCTGACCAGACAATCCCAGTCACCTGTGCTGGTTGTATGAGGCCACAGTATGGACTTGATGGTGTCAGTGACTTGGTTGATTGTCTGACCAGACAATCCCAGTCACCTGTGCTTGTTGTATGAGGCCACTGTGTGGACTTGATGGTGTCAGTGACTTGGTTGATTGTCTGACCAGACAATCCCAGTCACCTGTGCTGGTCGTATGAGGCCACTGTGTGGACTTGATGGTGTCCGTGACTTGGTTGATTGTCTGACCAGACAATCCCAGTCACCTGTGCTTGTTGTATGAGGCCACTGTGTGGACTTGATGGTGTCAGTGACTTGGTTGATTGTCTGACCAGACAATCCCAGTCACCTGTGCTTGTTGTATGAGGCCATTGTGGGAACATAGCTCGTAATAGCCACTGGTGGAACTTCATTATAATTCACCTTTTCGAAGTAACATTTTAGTTTATCATGTGCATTTGATCAATTTGTTTAGGCGATGTACAGTAATACCTCAGTGATTCTGGTTGCAAACAGGCTATGAAGCTTGTAAAAGTTGGCACAAGTAGGATGGTAACTTGGTGAGAACAAAATTATTTCATGTGATAAACAATTATACTCCAAACTATAATGCAGTTCGTCACAGATTTTCAGTTTTGACGCAGTTAAAGGGCTGTTATACCAATGACCTACTACACGGAACATGCTATTTCTTGTAAAATAATTAAAATATATATTTTCCCAGTTGCATAGATTGATGCTCATGATTTCAGTCACTGGATTGTCTGGTCCAGACTATTATTTCCAAACTGTAATATTACTGAGTGAGACGTTAAACAACGAACAAGAATCAAACAAACATAACATAAGAGGCAACCAAATGTATCGGATAGTAAGGCTTGGTTGAAAGTGTTGCCTAGTCCCCTGACAGCGTGGATCGTTGTTTACAATATCAGTCACTGGATTGTCTGCCCAGATTCGCTCATTTACAGGTCGTCATGGAGCTCGAATATTGCTGAGTTCAACAACAAACATATTTGTTGAACATTTCTAGAGCTAGTGAGTTGCCTTACAGAAACAGAGAGCTGAGGATGAGGCCAGGAAGCACGCGGAGATCGAAGCCCTACAGAAGCAGCTGCAGCAACTGAAGGACATGGCGTCCGGAAAAGCGGTGAGTGTCAGCTAGAGGTGCGTGGTATTACCACTAATACCAATATATGTAATACTAATGAATATGTATGGAAAATACAGGAATATTGTGTTTTTTCAAAATCATGAATATTTCATCTTGACGGCAAAGTTTGCATAAGTGACTACTTGAAATGAAATTATCGAATTCAGAAGTAAGCAACTTGATTCCTGTGATTGAGAAAAGTGAAACTATTCGCCACCAGCTTCCTATATGTCATGTGTCTATTACGCATGCTTTGTGACTGTAGTAGCATCCAACAAAATGGCTGATGACATGTTGTCAGAAATGTGCTTGGAAAGTTTATCTTTATTAAGGTTCATAACAAATTACATATGAATGAACACATGCAATATATTGTGGTACGTATCGCATTACGTATACATGAAGCATTATTGCAATAAATTGCAAGACGAAAGTCAGGCCAATATCCTTCACTAATGTCCACTCGTTAGTGTTAGTTTCAGGAAGATGGGATGATCATGTCAGGCAATATGTGCAGCCATAAATAAAAGTGTTTAACCCAGACTTTTTAGCCAACTGTTTGGTGGATGTTTCATGAATGAAAGTATTAGTGTATGGGCTTATACACAGACGAAAGAATTTGAAGCCAAGTGTAAGGACTTATCAAGTTCTATAGTCACAAACAAAGGAAACGTGAATTCCTTTCATGTTGGTTAATATATGATGAATTACTCATATTCAAGAGATATTAGATTGGTTATGTTGTTGGTAATACTGTCATGGTGTTATGCAGTTGTTGCACGACTGACTAATTCACTCACTTCACGATATTCAGCCAGACTGGTTAGAGGCCACAAGGTCAAGAACACTACAAATACAACTGGCCTGAAAACAGTTTCTGAATAAATTCAACAAACATGAATGGATTTAAACCAACTTCAGTTTTCAGACATGTAATATGAACACAGATCAAGTCCAAGGGCAAGCTTAATCTGTCGGGGGTTTCTCTAGATTTGCTCAGGCCGATATTCTGGCCCTAAGTCTGCAGCAAATGCCTGTCAAAATTCCCAAATTGGAATTCATATAGTTATATAATCTAGTTACAACTTTGTAGAGGTATTACTGTATACCTCAGAGGCTCTAATGCTTGTTTTTACATCATTGCAATGTTAAGATACCTCCGAATTTAGGAAAATAAAAGCTTTTAAAAAATTCCGATTTTGAACAGAATAATTTTATTTTTTCCCCAGTTTGCCTGCCATGGGCATTAAGTTTAGGATCCTAGATAAATCCTGTCTCTCACTACTAAATAACATTTACATGTCTTGCAACCTGGGATGAAGGTGATATTGGACACATATCAGGATTCAGGTTTGAACCACTCCCAGAAACCTGTGTTTGTCGTATGAGGCAGGCGAATGGATTGGATGGTGTGGGTGACTTGGTCGATTGTCTGACCAGACAATCCCAGTAATATGTGTTTGTCATATGAGGCCACTGTTTGGACTGGATGGTGTCTGTCATTGTACCCTGGTGCTCAATGCTCATGATGTCAGTCACTGGATTGCCTGATCCAGACTCAATTATTTGCAGGCTGCCATCATTAGGCTGGAATATTCCTGGAATATGGCATCAAACAGCAAACAATTTTTTGCATTTTGCATTTTAATATGACCTTATCCTGTCTGTGTAGTCGTGTATTGTTGTTTCGTTGTCATAGTTATCATTGCATTTAAAAGTCCATTTATTATGATTGATTCATCTGTTCTGGAATTTTCTGTCACTGATGTGTAAAAATATTATCATCTTGTTTTGCATTCATTGACATTCCCATTGCAACATGCAGAAGAAGTTACAGACACAGGAAAATGCTGAGGAAAAAGTGATTAATTTGATCGCACCTTCCACAGTGTTGTGTTTAAGTGTTAGAAATGCTGCTCAACTTTTACTGGGAATCGAAAACTCCTTGTACGTGTAACAAATAAATGGTAAACGATGTCCACGTCATCTTGTCCTGTGTCCCCACTGATTCAGTGTTTTTTAAGCCAGGATTACTGGTAACATTTTATTGTGGACAGATAGACTTTCAGGTTATATTAAAAAAAAATTAAATGTTTATTTTGTAAAAACAAGGAAAACCACTGATTTCAACTTGACGTCTTCATGACAACATGTTATTATTCTGTGTAGGAGACCTGTGAAGATCCGGGGTAGAATAGGTCTTCAGCAACCAATGCTTGCCGTAAAAGGCGACTATGCATGTCGTAAGAGGCGACTAACGGGATCGGGTGGTCAGGCTCGCTGACTTGGTTGATCCATGTCATCGTATCCCAATAGCGTGGATTGATGTTCATGATGTCAATCACTGGATTGTCTGGTCCAGACTTGATTATTTACAGACCGCCTTCATATCGCTGGAATATTGCTGAGTGCGGACTTAAACAACAAACCAACTCACTCTGTGTATGAAACCATGCAAGTTATGATTAGTATTTGAAATTTACTAAAACGATATTGCAAATATGATTAATTGTTCAACTTAAACTCCAGGACATATGGATGATTTTTTATATTTTCACCGATGAAACTGTTTTACTGCATATCAAGGTTAGAAATTCATTTTCATTTTCACTAAACTGCAGAAATGATGTGCTACCAATTTGCCATCAATTGAAAACTGGTAGTTTTACAAGGAAATGTCACTTTGAGATTTTCATTACTCTCGGACTAGTGGACTTTTGCTATTCCGAACCCTGAATTTCCTCAGTAGGAGTTGAGTTGTCATTATACTTGCACTGTGAAGATGTGTGTCCACTCACAATTCCTTCTCGTAAGGCTAGACTTTGTTTTTCTTGGTTTGCGGATTTTTGTGACAAGTTCAGGTCAGTAGAGGGGAAAAGATATTGTTAAAATGACATTTCAGATACTTTTTTGTTTTTCTGTCCTTAAATATGTTGCCATGTGTGCAGTGTTAATTATGTCTGTGAATTCCTAATTTTGCATTCAATGGAATAATACAAAATATTGCTTTTCAGGCATTATTTTGGATCCTTTTTTTTAAAGCCAGAATCCGTAAACCAATTTTAAAGAACAGTTGCCTTACATAAACCTTCCCCTCACCATGTACATTGATCATATCTCGTTCTTTGTTGCCTTCACGAGCATGTTCAACCCTATTATATTTGTTGAAATGCTATGTAATCTGCCATTATCTACACTGGAAATGAGATTGAAATTATTAAAAATGGAAAGTTGTTGCTATGTGTTCTTGAAGAAATAACAGAGGGGAGCTGAGAGAAATGGCTCATTTAAAGTCGTATGATCAAACAGTTTGAAGAGGCTTCAAAACAGAACCAGTGTCCATCACACTTTCAATCTCATTTTAATCAAATCTTACTTCTCGATACCGCTAAACAAAGATCTGAGGACCTTCCATTAGGGGTCACGTCAGAACGACCTTTCAGACGACCAATCAGAGCGTCGCTTACCAGATTATGAAAATGACAGTCAGAATGTGATTTCTCATCATGCAGCCTTGAAAACTTTAAAACAGGGTATTCCGAACGATAGTTACGGGCTTAACGACTGAATCTATACAATCTAGACCATATATTAGCCATTCGAGAATGTTCTTTTGTTCAGGTTTCAAATTTTTAAGCGAGAATTTGTCAAAATGTTTCGAAGCGTTGTCGCCAATTTGAAATTAGTGCCGTAAAGCACGAGAAAGCTACCTTTTGATTGGCTAATGTCAACTTCTTCTCAGTAATTCCATTGGTCGGTCAGAGTTCGCGAAAGGTTGGTCTGATGTGACCCGTAATGGGATGTACTCAGATCTTTGTTTAGCGGCAGCGAGAACTAAGATCTGATTTTAATAAGATTGTCACACTTTTGGTCATGAAATTTTGATCACTTCCTCAGCACATTGAGACTGTTTATGTTTGTCTCTTAGTGGTTTGTTCACCGACTTTATGGGGGAGGTGGGGTAGCCTCGTGGTTGAAGTGTTCAAATGGCGATATGCTGATGGTGGCTAGTGGTAGAATAAGTCCTCAGCAACCCATGCTTGTCATAAGAGATGACCTATAGATTCGGTGGTCAGGCTCGCTGACTTGGGTGATGCATGAATTGAATTGAGTGGATCAATGCTCATGATATCAATCACTGGATTGTCTGGTCAAGAGGCAATTATTTGCAGGCGACCGTCATACAGCTGGAATATTGCTGAGTGTGGTGTCAAACAACAAACAGGCAAACCTGTGGAGTGTTTATTAGATCAGAGAGGTCTCCTACATTGATTTTGACATTGAGTTTGACTTGCGGTTTATTTCTGTAGTGTTGCTAATGATAAGTGTCCTTGCAGCCCATCGACCAGTCCATGGTGAAAGGTGCCAAGAAGGGAGCAGGGGGGCCTGCTAAGGTAAAGAAAGAAGGGTTTCAATGTCAGTACTTGTATACACTGTTCCGCCATCACCCAGGATGCTGGTTAGTTCTTTGTGTAAAAAGCAGTGTTTGAAATCATGTTTCTGATGACGCCCTACATTTTAAAAGGCATCTAAAATAAGACTTCTTCGAGCCAGTGGCTACCTGAGCAAAAATTAAGCTTGGAGGGCTGCAACTTTCCCGGGAGATGCAGGGATATTGTGTGTACAAGTCAGTTAAGTATTGATGAAGGTTCATGAGGCCAAAAAGTGAATCTTGGTATGTTGAATTGTTCATGGCTTCATGCCACAGGAGCAATAGCAGTTCAATTTCGAAAGTAAATGTTGGGAAAACTGTCCTTTGGCTGCCATTAACCCAAGTAAGTGTTCCATATCTATGTCGGGGATTGGGGTGACCCAGTTGTCCGAGGTGCTGCAATTCTCTGTGCAGAGTTGTGTCCCTTGGGCACAAAGGGAACCAATGATGATGGGTTCGAATTCCTGATTATGTTCCTAGGTTTGTCAGCACCTTACCCGTGCTCTTGGGTTTCATCAAAGTAGGAACCATCTGAGACCTGCATCACTTTGGGCTTTCCTCCCACATTAAGCTGACATGCCGCGATATAACTGGAATACTGTTAAAAGCGGCGTTAAACCCAGGTCACTCACTCACTACTACTTTCTCATGTTGTGTTACTTCTTTGAAGGGAGTGAATCTTTTTGGTTCAAAGGGGGGTATAAGGGATTTATTCTCCTGCTCAGAAATTTATTTCACTTGAACCATCATTTTGATATGGAGGTATGATAACATAGCGTGACTGTATACTTTGATGTACATCACAGTTTTTAGGTTTTATTACTATAATCATGTACAAATACACACTCAGTGTACGAGGGCCATTCAATATATAACCAGCCTAACCTTTATGCTACTGCTCCTCACTTCTTCTTTTTCCACATTATCACCATTGAGGTCTATGTACTTTGTCCAGCGATGTGTGAGAGCTAAAAGCCCGTTGTGATAGAAACCATGGGGTTGTTCGTGTAACCACCCCTCCACTGCTGTCGTGAGTTCATCATCGGACCGGAAATGACGTCCACGCAGTTTTTTTTTCAAGTTTGGGAAGAGAAAGTAGTCGCTTGGTGCCAGGTCTGGTGAGTAGGGTGGATGAGGCAATACTTTGAACCCGTTCCGCTTCACTGCTGCAACCGCAAGTCGACAGGTGTGCACTCTGGCATTATCATGTTGTGATCTTTCCACGACGTTTGGCAAGAATAGCAGTCCGCAAACGGTCCAGGAGATCGGAGTAGTACTCTCCAGTAATAGTCTGGCCACGTGGCAAGTAGTCAATGAGCAAGACCCCTTTGGTATCCCAAAAGATGGCTGCCATGACTTTGCCAGCCGATGGTTGAGTCTTAAACTTTGGCCATTTCTGACACCTTCATTCGCCTGTCTTTGACAACCAGTTGTCTCACAGCTTCACTGGTTTGGTCATTGGTCACCTCTCCAGGCCTGCCAGGGTGTGGCTCATCTTCCAGGTTCACCCGACTCCTCTTAAATTCTGCAACCCAGAATTTGACCTGTGCATACGAAGGTGCACTGTCACCATAAACATCTGACAATTCATCATGTATCTCCTTTCCCGGTTTCCCTTTAGTAGAGGTACCTAATAACAGCCCTGTGTTCAACCTTTGACGAAAATTTGGCAGAATCTACCTTGCCATCTTTATAGATCACGTGTGTGACTTCAAATACAATTTCCTCAGTGAAACTTTGTCTATGCACGTGACATACATTGGTTCACAGTATGTGACAAGCATGCAACCGTTAAGATCTGATAAAAAACTTAGGCTGGTTATATATTGAATGGCCCTCGTATATATTTAGCTTGTCTCTTATAGGAGAGACCATCTGAATGAATGTAAATGAGGTTCAGGTGTTTTTTATGTGCGTCCTAGCTGACTGGTGGATTACACTAACATTTCGTCCTATTCACATAGGACGAACCATTTCAGCTGTAACTGAAAAGACATTACTGTCAAATATAAATCGTATTTCAATCATTAAAACTCTACTTTTTGAAATGCAGAAGGTATTCTGAACAGATTTCAATCAATTCCTGTCCCTTGCATGACACCGGCATTATTTGTGTTGACAAAGGAGAACGTATTCAAGTTCTTGAGAATTTTCACTCTTTGAAATGTAGCGTGTTTATAACTATACACATAATAATACCATTCAAAAGCTTACTCAAAGTGAATAAACATGACGCCTTGACTGTTTTTCTCGATTTGTTGATTCTTTGTTTCGAAAAAAAAAAATTTCCGGAAACCACACCGAAACGTTGCTCCTAATTGTAATAAAGAAGTTGTTGATCACGATGATCCTTTATTTACATGTTATGTTGCAGTCAAAAGGAAAACCCAAGTCTAAGGTGCTAGCCAAGACATCAGAGGAGGACAACATGTCTATTGCCAACATGGAAAAGTGAGTACATTCTAGGTTTTCACAGCAGACACACAAAGGGATGGCCAACTCCCCATTATTTTGTAATTTAAAAAAGGAAATATTTCCTTTCAGTGGAGAAGAGATGCTCGATTGTCCGTTGTATTAGTTTCATTGTATTATGATATATTAAGGGTTTTATGCGACAAGATCATTTATCAATTGTTACGGCACAATACACAACACCATGTCATTACTTTACAGACAGGACCCCATATGTATCCTTTCAGGACCCTTGAAATGATTTAGGGGTCCTGTGGATCCGGTGTTTTGTAAGTCAAGTAAAATCTGGATCTATTCTTGGACCCATTGGCCACCTTAACTTTGTTTTGAATGTGGTTCTAATGATATGAAACTAAAAAAAGTTGACCAATCAAATTACATAGTTCATGAAAGAAACCAACGGTGATATCACTAGAGCTTGAGTGTTGTGTGCTTGATACTGTCTCAGTACTCCCAAAACAACCTTACCTGCTAAAAATTTGTTTCTGAGTCTTCTGATTTGATAACACTTTACAAATTTACACTTTGAAAGTTTTTGTAAAATATTCTCAGGAACAGGATACAGAACTACTGACATGAACGCTGATGGTTCTGTCTCACATTTTGTTGGACATCAGTTTCAATATGCAATAATAGACTTTTTATGAATTTTGGGTCAACAAAGACAAGTGTTGATGTCATATTAAACTAAAAAAAAGAAACTTTAAACACTATTTATCAACATTTTTATGTTTCAAACATACTTTCCATGAACCTGATGAAATGGGCATGTAATATCTGTTGCTGGCGTACGGTTTATTGTGGTTTATTTGTGCCTCTAGCCTAGTGGTACACTCACTGGGCTGCAGACACGATGGCTGCATGTTCAATCCATTTTCGATCTTTATCCATTATAAAGAAATCATTTGTCATTTGATTTTACATTTCATTACATCGTCTTCAAATGCAAAATAAATTTCAAGAGAGAAACATTCATATGTTACAATATAAACACAGGTTGTATTAATAAAATCCCGAGATATTTTATGAGTGAGTGGGTTTATGCTTTATATTATGTAAAATCCTGGGTATATTATAACATATTTGAGAGCAAATATTTGTGGGATATTATTTAAAATCCCAGGGATATCATAAGACCCCTGATAAGAGTTAACCTGACTGCAGAACAATAGGATGATGTCACTGGAGGTTCATAATGTATGATAAGGAGACAAAAGTAGATTCAACATATTAAACTATGTCAGCTTCATTACTGTTAGGAGGTAGGTTCCAACAAAGGTTTGGGGATTTGCCACTTCTGGGTAATTCCCTTTCAATTTTTAGTAACCCACGTCAATGCAGTAATTTATCCAACCTACTGGGACTCAATATGCATTTCTGTCATATGACACGTGACACTTCTGGCAGAAAACTACACAATATAATAAACATAGATATTCATTACTATTGTACACTCAACATTGACATTATATAAAGTCTATTATGGAATAAGGTTTATGAGTTACTTAGAAGATAGGTGGTTAAAGCTTGTCATCTTGAAAGTCTGTGCGTGACTGGAAGTATAATGAGCTTGTGGTTAAAGCATGTCATCTTGAAAGTCTGGGTGTGACTGGAAGTATAATGAGTTTATGGTTAAAGCATGTCATCTTGAAAGTCTGGGCGTGACTGGAAGTATAAAGAGTTTGTGGTTAAAGCATGTCATCTTGAAAGTCTGGGCGTGACTGGAAGTATAAAGAGTTTGTGGTTAAAGCATGTCATCTTGAAAGTCTGGGCGTGACTGGAAGTATAAAGAGTTTGTGGTTAAAGCATGTCATCTTGAAAGTCTGGGCGTGACTGGAAATATAATGAGTTTGTGGTTAAAGCATGTCATCTTGAAAGTCTGGGCGTGACTGGAAGTATAATGAGTTTGTGGTTAAAGCATGTCATCTTGAAAGTCTGGGCGTGACTGGAAGTATAAAGAGTTTGTGGTTAAAGCATGTCATCTTGAAAGTCTGGGCGTGACTGGAAGTATAATGAGCTTGTGGTTAAAGCATGTCATCTTGAAAGTCTGGGCCTGACTGGAAGTATAATGAGTTTGTGGTTAAAGCATGTCATCTTGAAAGTCTGGGCCTGACTGAAAGTATAATGAGCTTGTGGTTAAAGCATGTCATCTTGAAAGTCTGGGCGTGACTGGAAGTATAAAGAGTTTGTGGTTAAAGCATGTCATCTTGAAAGTCTGGGCGTGACTGGAAGTATAATGAGCTTGTGGTCAAAGCATGTCATCTTGAAAGTCTGGGCGTGACTGGAAGTATAATGAGTTTGTGGTTAAAGCATGTCATCTTGAAAGTCTGGGCGTGACTGGAAGTAAAAAGAGTTTGTGGTTAAAGCATGTCATCTTGAAAGTCTGGGCGTGACTGGAAGTATAATGAGTTTATGGTTAAAGCATGTCATCTTGAAAGTCTGGGCGTGACTGGAAGTATAAAGAGTTTGTGGTTAAAGCATGTCATCTTGAAAGTCTGGGCGTGACTGGAAGTATAATGAGCTTGTGGTTAAAGCATGTCATCTTGAAAGTCTGGGCCTGACTGGAAGTATAATGAGTTTGTGGTTAAAGCATGTCATCTTGAAAGTCTGGGCCTGACTGGAAATATAATGAGTTTGTGGTTAAAGCATGTCATCTTGAAAGTCTGGGCGTGACTGGAAATATAATGAGTTTGTGGTTAAAGCATGTCATCTTGAAAGTCTGGGCGTGACTGGAAGTATAATGAGTTTGTGGTTAAAGCATGTCATCTTGAAAGTCTGGGCGTGACTGGAAGTATAAAGAGTTTGTGGTTAAAGCATGTCATCTTGAAAGTCTGGACGTGACTGGAAGTATAATGAGCTTGTGGTTAAAGCATGTCATCTTGAAAGTCTGGGCGTGACTGGAAGTATAATGAGTTTGTGGTTAAAGCATGTCATCTTGAAAGTCTGGGCGTGACTGGAAATATAATGAGTTTGTGGTTAAAGCATGTCATCTTGAAAGTCTGGGCGTGACTGGAAATATAATGAGTTTGTGATTAAAGCATGTCATCTTGAAAGTCTGGGCGTGACTGGAAGTATAATGAGTTTGTGGTTAAAGCATGTCATCTTGAAAGTCTGGGCCTGACTGGAAATATAATGAGTTTGTGGTTAAAGCATGTCATCTTGAAAGTCTGGGCGTGACTGGAAATATAATGAGTTTGTGGTTAAAGCATGTCATCTTGAAAGTCTGGGCGTGACTGGAAGTATAATGAGTTTGTGGTTAAAGCATGTCATCTTGAAAGTCTGGGCGTGACTGGAAGTATAATGAGTTTGTGGTTTGACATAAATGTAATTTACAGTGTCCTAATTAAACCATGACGGTTGTACCAGGTCATTAATGTATTATTGTCTTCAACTGAACTGAAGGAGTTACATTTTACTGGGGAGCATGGGTGGCCCAGTTGTCTAAGGCGCAGCGATTGGCTGTGCAGAGTTGCGTCCGTTAGGCACGCCAGAAACCTATGATTGTGGGTTCAAATCCCGGTTCGCCCCAATTATGTTTGTCAGCACCATACCCGTGCTCGTGGGTTTCACTGAAGTGGTAAACGTCTGAGACCTGCATCACTTCGGGCTTTCCTCCCACATTAAGCTTGACACGCCGCGATATAACTGGAATACTGTTAAAAGCGGCGTTAAACCCAACTCACTCACTCACTTCATTTTACTGTGAATGAAGACATTTTTGGCTCCATCCCTTGAATGGTTGCTCAGCAACAGTTGACCGATGATAAAGATGACAATGTTATGATACGAGACCTCGGAGTTAGAATTGGTCTTCAGCAAACCATGCTTGTCCTTAGAGGCGATCGAGTGGTCAGATTTGCTGACTTGGTTGTTGCTTGTCATCGTATCTCATGTATGTTGTTCGTGCTTATAATGTCAGTCACTGGACCGCAGTCGTACAGCTGGACTATTGCTGAGGGCAGTGTTAAACATCAAACAAGCGAACAATCAGGATATGAGTATTGTTATTTTCTAGGGTGTGTATATTCTGTGGTGAGAGGAACGAAGGCTTCAATGATGAGGGCTTGGACCTTCATTACTGGAAGAACTGTCCCATGTTGAAGAGATGTGCCAACTGTAAACAGGTAAGTGGGAGTATACAATATAAAAGTAGACAAAATACCTCACAGGGCTGTGTGGGTTGCTGATGTTTCTAGGGTGGTGGCTAATTGGAGGTTATTATTATGCCAGTTTTCACGTCATACACCATATCACCCAGACCCCCATGTCAGCCCGAGGGCCAAACTTCCCCACAATAACCCTTTTATCATTTATGTTCTAATTCACTATGTTCAAACGTACATAAAACATTTACTATGACAACATACTCCACTCATGGGTAATGCCTACCGTTGTTGACAGGCGAGCGGGTTTATTTACAGAATCATACACGTAGACACGCAACTGTAATGTCGGTTAAACACTGACACTCCGTATTTTCAATGGTATTCTTTCTATAACAAAAAGGTATGTTTTAATATTTTTGGCACATTAAATTGTTACGAAATAATAGTGCAATATCCTTGTTGTATCACGCTTGAACTATTAATTTGAAAAATTACTGCGAATTCTACTGTTTGAAAATATAAAAATAACTTATCTGGATGCTGGGTCTTCTTGTGTATCCAAATCCATGTCCAGACTCCTGAATCACCTCTGTAGGGGATCACTCACTGAAAGAAAGCAATACCCTTCTCCGTGCTAAACAGCACTTTATGAACTGCAGCAATTTTCCATAAGGTTTTACTTGCCATTCGGCAACACTGCATTAACAGGCGGTCCAACACAGACGAGCATTACTACAAAAATCTGATTATGTTTATATGTATATATTTTATATATGACAAAGACAGCTCACCTGTGGGACACGAAGGCCTTGAGTGGTGTTTCATACACCTTGCCCTCTCCTCTGCACCTTTAGCATGTGACGCCACCACTTTCACGTGCACAGCCTTCATCTTCAAATTTTTATTGTTACCGTATTTAGCCATTAGTGAATACATATACCATAACATCAAATTGGAAAATGTATCCATTCAGAAAAGATCTCTAAATTCTGTGTCTGTCCCTAAAAACATGTTTACCTTGTTTGGAAGACATTGTCACCTGAAAGCTAGCCGAACAGAGGTTGCACCAAGGGATCATGTAACTTTAATTTCTTACCACCCAGGCTGATATCGACACCCCTCCAAAATGTATAACAAGCCATATCAGCCCGGCAGGGGACATGATACAGGTTTTTGTTATTACACCCTCTGTGATATGACCGTCTCCATGTTGGCTCTATCACTCATGCAAATTATCTTACATCTTACTGGATGCAGGTTTAGTTGAAATTCTAATGAATGTGTTTCGCAGGGTGTTTGGAAAATACTGGTATGTTGCATTTTTCAAATCTTGCATAGTTTCATCTTCATGGCAAAGTTTAGATAAGTAACGAATCGTATTGAAATTATGAAATTCAGCTTCCTGTATATAATTTGTGTATCAAGCCTGACCATAGCAACATCAAACAAAATGGTGGATAACTGTGAGGGGGCCATTGATGTATGGGTCCATTTTTATCAGGTTCATCACAAATTACAGGCCATAGCAAAAGAGCCGCCCTTGCAAAACAGTGATCCCTAAAATTTATGGTTCGCAATCCAGGAACGAAGAGTAGATGTTGAGTGCAAGATCTCAGAGTTCTCGATGGTTGATGCTCCTGATCCCAAAGATAGACGTACTCGTCCTTGTCTTGCTTTAGAAAACAATACTAGAATCTTGCAAACCTTGAGCAGAATGATCCTGTGATCACAGGTTGTGGAGATCGCAAGTCTGACTGACCACCTGTTGAGTGAGTGCGAGTCCAAGGCCATGTTCTCCAAGTGTCCACGCTGCTCCGAAGCTATACTCAAGGAAGAATATGATCAACATGTCCAAGAGAAAGCTTGCAATCGTGAGTAAACATCCATTTGAACTAAAACCTAATGCTTAGATCCCATTATCCATTAATTGTTAGGAATAATTATTGATTCTCAGACCTTGAATCATGGGAGGGTACCTTCATAGTTAAAGTGTTGGATGGTCAAGCTGAAGACCTGGTTTGACACCCCACATCAGTACAATGTGTCCAGTCCATGTATTGTCCATCCCTCATCTGCTTGTTCATTTATTTTCAACTTCTTTTCAACGGTTCTCACAGACTTGAAAGGTCTTCAATTTGTCAGCCAATCTTGAGTATTGAGAATTCTGCATTGAACAGCTCTTACACTTTTTAAAAAGCCTTGCAAAGGTCTTAACCTTGATAAGGGGTGCTCGGGTAGCCAATTGGTTAAGATGTTTGCTCGTCATGCCGAAGACCCAGGTTTGATTCCCGACTTGGGTACAATATGTGAAGCCCATTTGTGGTGTCCCCCACTGTGATAGTGCTGAAATATTGCTAAAAGTGGCGTAAAACCGTACTCACTCATTTAACCTTGATAGAATTCAAAATGCCTTGATAAGCCCTTACACTTTGACAAAATGCCCTGAAACAGCATTAAATTTTCTTTTAAAGGGTCTTACACATTGCTAAAATCTCTTGAAAAGGCTTTAACCTTGATATAATGACAAAAAAGGCCTTACACTTTCATAAAATGCCCTGAAATAGACGTGCCTAATTTTTGGATGGACTGGTTACGCCGCAATCTGGCTGACTTTGGAATCGTACCCACACTGTGTTAACTCAGAATCAGCCTGTCAAGACTGTATAAAGCTGCAATATAGCTGCATAATGTTCACTTACTGACTCATTTTGTTCTTGTTGCAGCTGCTGTGTCACCAGTGACTCACATTCACTCAGTGACTCACATTGTTGATGTTGCAGTCAACTGTGACTCACATTCACTCACTGACTCACATTGTTGATGTTGCAGTCACCAGTGACTTACATTCACTCACTGACTCACATTGTTGATGTTGCAGTCAACAGTGACTCACATTGTTGATGTTGCAGTCAACTGTGACTCACATTCACTCAGTGACTCACATTGTTGATGTTGCAGTCAACTGTGACTCACATTCACTCACTGACTCACATTGTTGATGTTGCAGTCAACTGTGACTCACATTCACTCACTGACTCACATTGTTGATGTTGCGGTCACCAGTCATTCACATTCACTCAGTGACACACATTGTTGATGTTGCAGTCAATGGTGACTCACATTCAATCACTGACTCACATTGTTGATGTTACTGTCTCCAGTCACTCACATTGTTGATGTTGCAGTCAACTGTGACTCAAATTCACTCACTGACTCACATTGTTGATGTTACAGTCACCAGTCACTCACATTCAATCAGTGACAAACATTGTTGATGTTGCGGTCACCAGTCACTCACATTCACTCAGTGACTCACATTGTTGATGTTGCGGTCACCAGTCACTCACATTCAATCAGTGACAAACATTGTTGATGTTGCGGTCACCAGTGACTCACATTCACTCACTGACTCACATTGTTGATGTTACTGTCAACACTGACTTACATTGTTGATGCAGTCAACCGTGACTCTTATTCACTCACTGACTCATAATGTTAATGTTCCAGCTGCTAAGTCACCAGTGACTCACATTACTCACTGACTCACTTTGTTCATGTTCCAGCCGCTAAGGCAGCAATGAACCACTGTCCACTGTGCCACCAGGACATTTCCAACGGAGAAGATGGCTGGAAAGAACATTTGATGGGGCAGAGCGGCTGTAAACAGAACCCCCGCAGACTGCTAGCTCTCAATAAACAACCAGGTAAGCTGGTCCCCTGTTCCGAGTAAATAGCATCCATACAGACTGCAAGCTCTCACTACCAAGTAGGTGGTGGGCTAGTCCCCTGTACCGTGTAAACAGAACACCCCTGCGGACTGCTAGCTCTCAATAAACAACCAGGTAGGTGGTGGGCTGGTCCCCTGTACTTTACCGTGTAAACAGAAGCCCCACAGACTGCTCGCTCTAGCAGAAGCCTCTGTTTACAGAATGTGATTCACTTACAGTCTTAAATACATGAAAGTTGCATTGTACATCATTGGGAGATAACAATTAAAACGTTTCTTGTTAATTGTATAAGATTTGGGTTACTTGAATAAATACAGAATGTGATGACGTCAGATAGAGTTCAGTGTTTGCGTTTACGGCGTCCGTTCACTTCACGCTTAACTTATTGTTGTTTTGTTTCGTGTTTCTCTCGCTCCCAAAACCTATGTGATAATGTGTATACAATATTCGCTGGGTTCCGGTGCAAGCCAGATTTCGGCGGGAACGCGGGAAACTGAGAGGTGTCCGATGACGTTTCTCTTCCATGTCGTGTCCGTAATGGCATCGCTGATTGGTTTACAAAACAGAAATAGAAACGTAAGCCAATCGCAGACCTTGTTAACAGTATTTTGTCAATGTCAAGGACTAAAGTCCAAATGGCATCCCCGAAACTTTGTCAAAAGAAAAATAGATTTCAAGAAAGTTTGCTTGAAGAGCCAATATACTCTTTCAACACTGTAGGCCGGCCAGCCATGTCGTAGTCACGTCAAAATAAAGGGTAGATCTTTATAATTTTATGAACCTACCTGTCATATCATTCATTTATTAAATCAATCACATTTCACAATGTCTGAAATACGTATTCCATTTCAATTTATCATTTTGATTCATTTTTTATCGAAAGATTAAATGATTCACTATTTCCCGCAATGTTATTGAAAATAAAGTTCTCGGACACACACTTCGACAACGGTCCCCATCAAACATGTCAAAGAGCAAAATAAAGACGTTTCAAGCAAATCTTTAAATCTAGTATACAAAGTGATAAATAACATCAACCAAAATGTATCTATAAGTTGTCGAAATTACAGCTAAGTTATTATTTGAATCTTTTCGTGCGATCGTGTATAATGTAAATCAGATGACATCTCGGCTTTCGTCGCCTCCATTTTTTCGGCTCAGATATGATGTTTCCAATATGCCGGAAAAACCTTTGTCACAGCTCCTAACCTAGAACGATACATCCACGAAGTTCCATGTTTTTAATATAGATCGCGAGTTTCCTGCTTATAACGTTCAGAATAACAAAAAACTTTCGTCAAAATCTTTGATTACACACGTGCCATTGCTGTAATTTGATTGACAGCCTTAGGTCATGTACTCTAGTTTGACCAATCACCACCCTCATAGCAGATATCGGCAAGAAAGTATGTGACAAACTTACAGCGACGAAAAGACTTGGCGAGGTTAGTGTAGATGAAAAAATAAACTTTCTAATACGAAGCTTCAAAAACGGACGTATTTCTTCATGTTACTGACAGCCGCAGGTATCGAGAAATTGGTGATGACAGATACTATTTACAATTATTTATAAAATACTTTTCCGATCAGGTAAACAATGAAAATAAAAAAGAAATAGGTAAGTGGATTTTATGTTTGTTTATATTTGACAAAAATCGTCAAATTTACCCTTCCTTGGTCCTCAATCTGGACGTTTGAATATGTTAGCTTACATTTGTTTTTATTTACAACTTACTTAAGTTGTAGATGCTTTATTTAAATAATGTGATAAACATAAATATGTATAAACAGTAGGATTAGACCTTTCAAATGGTGTATAACATGTAGTTGCAAAGATGTTTTACTAGACTAACATTTAGTCTATGAAATCTTATATTACCCAATACCCTTCTTGACTCTAAAAATAAATATATATAATTTCCCCTTTGCTGATTTCCTAGCTAGAGCTGGCTTGACTTGCTTTGGTATACGTTCCTAGATTGGTGTTGTTTTCACAAAATATATATATTCCACAGTCATTGTGCAGGACTAATGTCTTACAAGCAGATATTTTCCTTGATAAATGTTGGCTCCATCTATCACACAAGAGTCTCTTGGAACTTGGTGTCACAGCAGATAAAGCTCCTGGTTGACTGGTGTTGAAAGAGTCAAGTGGCTAATCTATGAAGATTTCAAAGATGTTTTGTGTACACACATAAAAACTGAGACTTAAAGATTTTAACCACACACTTATTTATGCTCAAAATGGCCTAAAGTTCACCATTTCAGGTCCACATTTAACAAAATTTTCATGCCCCCAAACACTGCAGTTCATATGTGTTTTGGCTTTTAACTCTTGACATATATTAGTCTGCAATCTGACCATCAATCACTGGTCTGTCTGGTTCAGATTGGATAACATTGGGATATTTCCCTCTTATTACTGACTAACGTGACATTCAGTCTTTACGTAACTATTGATCGCTGGTCTAATCTCAGTCTTATCTTTCAGCACAATCCAGATTACCTGCACCCAAGTCCAGAGTGCCGACCAAGACCAACAAGACTGGTCGCAGATGAGATGCTCGTGTCCTGTGCTGTGTACAATTGCTAACCATAGTGATCTTAGTGATAAAGACAGACACTTAAATTACCTTCAAACAATGACTTTTAAAAAATTGACTTTAACAGTTTGTAGTATTGTGGGAGTCCGAAGATTTTGTTTGTCTTGAGCGGATATTACTGGTATTATTTGCTACTTGTTGTTGATATGTCAATGCTTTGAACACTTTGTGTTTCAAGAAAGCCTTGGATGCTTTCAAAGGCAATTTCGGGCAAGAGAGTGTAATGGACCAGTCATTTGATAAGCAATGATCAAAAAATATTCTGTCTCGAACAACGTGAATAAAAACATGAACAAACATGAACAGACAACTAAAACATCATGAAGAAACAACATGAACAGACAATTGAAACATGAAGAAACAACATGAACAAACATGAACTGACAACTAAAAGAGAATGAACAAACATGAACAGACAACTAAAACATGAAGAAACATCATGAACAGACAACTAAAACAGCATGAACAGACAACTACAACATCATGAAGAAACAGCATGAACAGACAACTACAGCATCATGAAGAAACAGCATGAACAGACAACTAAAACATCATGAAGAAACAACATGAACAAACATGAACTGACAACTAAAAGAGAATGAACAAACATGAACAGACAACTAAAACATGAAGAAACAGCATGAACAGACAACTAAAACATGAAGAAACAGCATGAACTAACAACTAAAACATGAAGAAACAACATGAACAGACAACTAAAACATAAAGAAACATCATGAACAGACAACTAAAACAGCATGAACAGACAACTAAAACATCATGAAGAAACAACATGAACAAACATGAACTGACAACTAAAAGAGAATGAACAAACATGAACTGACAACTAAAAGAGAATGAACAAACATGAACAGACAACTAAAACATGAAGAAACAACATGAACAGACAACTAAAACATGAAGAAACAACATGAACAGACAACTAAAACATGAAGAAACAACATGAACAGACATGAACAGACAACTAAAACATGAAGAAACAACATGAACAGAGAACTAAAACATGAAGAAACATCATGAACAAACATGAAGAAACAACATGCACAAACATGAACAGACAACTAAAACATCATGAGGAAACAACATGAACAAACATCATCAGTAAACATGGAATGACATGAGCAAAAAATATGAATAAACAATATAAACAAGCATCCCTGCCCCCTCGAAAACTATTAAATTGTTGGTCCAAAAAGCCATGCGTAGTTCTTCGGAGATTGTCATTTAACACCATCTTTGTGTAAAGGGATTACCTGAGTACTGACTGTTACGGATTTGTTATCAAGTCATTTTGTGAAATTTCTTCACATCAAAATCACTAAAGCCAAAATGTTCTGTAGAAGATTCTTTCATTATCTGAAATAATCATTGCCATTATCTATGGGTGAAATAGTTTGAGTCTGGATTTCAGATCAAGGCCTCAGAACAAATACTTGTGCGTCAGTCCCCCATGGGGCACAGGAGAACCACACATCCAGAGTAGTGTCCCTTTGTAGACCTTCCAGAATCCGATGAGAGTTAATTTTGAAATCCCAGATATGCTACAGACATAATCCTTGAACTCTCAGCATCCCTCATCACCTGCACCATAACCTGCCACATCAAACTGACACACTGTGATATTACTGAAATAGGAGTGAGTTTGGTTTAATTATACCCCCGACCTAGAAGGGCTGGGGTATATAATTATACCAAGGAATTCCATCTGTCCTTCCGGCCTTCCAGGGACATTTTTGTGTGCGACCTATAACTTGAAAACTACTGCAGTTTCAAAACTTTTTAAACTTGGAAAAGACTTTCTATTCCAATAGGAGAGGTGTAATGCAAAGTTTGTTTTCAATATTTGGATTTTCTGAAAAAATACCACTATTTTTCATTTTTTTTAATTCTGAGGACATTATTGTGTGCAACCTATAACTTAAAAACTACCATGTACATTCTTATAAAAATTTAGGGAACAGTATGAACAGGTCTGTGACCCAAGAGGAATTTTCTTTCCATATTTTTGTACCGTCTTAATCCACATCTAAGAATATCTTCATGGGTCAAAGACTTTCTCATGTTCAAATATTACAAAATCCTTTGACACATTTTTGCTTTACATACTCATTTAATGTTGAAATAAACAAAGTCTTATTCAGAGCACATCTGATAACGTTCAACATGTTTTCTTTAATCATGCCGATAATATAGGCCAAACTGACCCCTATCCTACCTTGTCTTAAATGGTTAAAGTTGTTTATATTTTGTTTACACCCACCGACATATGTACCATCTGATATCTTTTAGATCATTTTACTGGAAACACAAGTATTCTGAAGGGCTCAGTGAAACTTCATGTCTTGTGGTTAGTAACTGGTGGTTTGTATTGAGGTCAAACAGCTCGTTTGGAATCTCATCTTAGAATATAATTTATAGATGAACTTGTAGTCTCTGAAGCTGCCAGTTTTGAAGTGTCAAATATGTTAAGATAACATACTGAACAAAAACTAAAATAAGTGAGAGATGAGGAATATTTGGGGGTTTTTTTTGACGAAATTGTGTGCTCAGTCTTCACCACAAAAGATTGTGTTTTTTAGAAAATGTACAGTACATTTGGGATCAGCAAGCGTTTTCAAAATGATATCCTGAAAGTCTGGATGTCAAGTTTGAAAACAAAATGAAAGTCAATCTACCGAATGTTAACATGCCAAATGTATTGTGTTCACTTTTGGGGAAAAAGAATCAAAACACGATCTCTGGGTGTATATGCACCTCCTTTCACACAGCTGTTGTATCTATGAACAAAGGGGCATTATAGGCTAGAAAATACGGACTCGCAGATAAACTTTCTGGCTTAGGCGCTTATGAATATTTCTCATGAATAGGTCTAGCAGTTGGGCCATCTACTGAAGCCGGTTGGACTGTCATGTGCACTTTCTAGCTTAGTATGAGGCTTCTGAATATTTCACTTGGATTGGTCCAGCAGTTGGGGGCGTTTTTGGGAGTGGGGTGCTTAATAAGGTGAATCCGGGTACCTAAAGAGTTGAAGAAGGCAAGACCATATTTTTGTATTTCAATTGGCAGCAAATGCCTTACAAATTCAGATTGCTGATAGCAATACAAACCAAAACATGGTGAGACAACATATTTGTTTCTGATTATTGGAGTAGATATTTCATGTACATTATGTTTGAATTGTAATCTTCCAAAATAGTTCTGTGATAAGATTCTAAATACTTCAGAATGAGCTTGGTATGTAAGTAGTTTGCTAACCAGTTATTGTCAGATATACATACATACCTTCATTATTCATGATGTACATAGCTGATGTAAATAAAAGCTGTATATAGAAGCATCACTCAGATCCATTATAGGCCAAAGATCTTTGGTGGGTTCTCTGATCAGTGGAGAGCTGCCCTGGTAAATCTTTTGAGATGACTGAATCCCTGGGATTGTAAAGGGTAACCAAGAGGTGAAGTATGCACCTGGAGAAATGTTAAGCTCTGTCCCTTCCTTTGTTTTCCACATTTCAAACTTCCAGGTGTCTTTTGGAAACGTCCACACATGACATTCATCATATGTCGCTAAATGTCTAAAACACCACCGCCACCTGCTGATAAGTTGGTTCGAGGACACTCTATGTTTGTCCAGGTGGTCAAATAAACTGAATCATATCAGACGATGCAAGGAGGCAATTGAAGATGAAGTTGTTATGAGGGTGGTCAAATAACTTACATGGAATAGTACAATAAATGCTGTTTTATTCTGATTTGGTTTCTGTATTTGTGTGTGAGTATCTATTTGTAAACAAAACAAAAGTTTCATCCCAAACTTACTACAGGTTATGATTTTGGTTTTTTTTCGTGTTTTTTTTTATATTGATGCTTAACTATTTCAAGGTGTATGGTAAAGGGGAATCAACAGTGAACCACAAGAATAACAAAACAGCATCTCTTGATATGATGGAATATGTGAATGTAAATGATGGAAACAAGATAAGAGACCTGCCAGTGATCCAAGTCCTGTATATATAACCCCACCGTGTTGGTGAAAGGGAGCACCTTGTTGGTGTCTTGCCTTAAGGGCTCTAACTTATGACTATTGTATTTATTTTGCCATTCCTCTTCAGGATCTGACTTGTACCCTTCTTCAAGATTCTCCAATTCCTGGGTGATTCGCGGGTTAGCTCCTGCAATGTTTGGATGTGCTTAGTCTTGTTGTGATATGTTACTGATATATACCCTGTGTGGGATATCTTAAACAGCATTTGTGAGGCCTGGTTTCTGACTCAATATGAAAGATATATACTTGACTTTTTGTGTAGAGTTGCAGCCCTTACAACTAAAAGGATCAGCAGGTTGTGAGATAGAAAGATTCTGATCCTGAAAATCCATTGATGGTAGTCCTCATTGACTAGTGGCATTTGAGGGATATAATTCTGAACCAGTACTTGATGCTTCAATTTTGGTAGAAATTGGAACTAAATAAAACTTACAGAATATGTACATATAGTAAACATGCTTGTCTTGTTCAATAGTGAAATACGGTTTAAACTAGTTTGGACTTGCCTTGAAAAAAAACCAAATTTCTCTGGCTGCTTGATTTCCTGTCCACAAGCCTAACTCAATCACTCAGTCATCAGTCAGTGGCTGGGCGGAGTATTCCTGCCAACAATGCAAACCTAGGAATCTTGTCGTACCGTTCAATTCCCGACATGGGTACAATGTGTGAAGCCCATTTCTGGTGTCCCCCGCTGTGATATTGCTGGAAAATTGCTAAACGCAGCGTAAAACCATACTAACTCACTCATATGACAAGACCCCTTTGATCGATGTTCATATATTTGCATCTATTCCCCAAACGTTGACAGTCGTTTGTTTAAAAGCTGTAGTGCAATTTAGAATTACTGTCTGTACTTTGTTGATGGTAACATGTTCTGTTATGAGACATATAATCTATATTTTCAAGAAGATAGCATGGAAATAAACTGTTTAACAAGTAAAATGAATCCTTGTTGTCTAAATTGTGTGGCTGAAAGGGAAATAATTTACGAAAGAAGTGAGAGGATGTTTCCTACACTGTCTGCATACAATATGACTGCCTACAATATCCTATTCTTATAGTTTTCACCGAAATGGTAAACGTCAGAGACCTTCATCACTTCGGGCTTTCCTCCCACATTAAGCTGACACGCCGTGATACAACTTGAATACTGTTAAAAGCGGCGTTAAACCCAACTCACTCATTCACTATTCTTATAGTAGAGGTAGATAGCATGAGCAAAGACACAGGTGCAGACACACAGCTTAACCACGTCATCCCCATTAAGTCATCTCATGCAGTTAGCGTGTGGTCAGACTCGGTGACTTGCTTGATGCATGTGAACACCACGGCCCAATCCTAGACTATTTACAGACCGCCATCACATAGCTGGATTATGGCAGAGTGCGACGCAAGACAACCAACAAACACATATCATAGGATATGGAGTTCTTTTGGGAACTTGTTTGATTGCATGTAAACCCCACGATCCAATACTCTACTGTTTTCAGACCGCCATCACATAGCTGGAATATTGCTAAGTGTGGCGTAAAACAACCAACACATGAAGGGGTCAGAACCAAAAGGAGCCTTGTGGCGAGTTTGTACGTTCTGGGGAAAAGGCCAAGATGCAGTGCATCAAGCCACGGTGTTCAAAGTTTATGGACAAATAGAGGTGACATAACAAAGTGTAAAAATGATTATTTTAGTGGAGACAATAGTCTTAACTAAAACGTTACATTTAGTTCAGCTTTCCGTTGTCTTGAGAGAGTTCCATAAGCTTCGATTTCAGAGGACAGATAACAAATGCAGTAATTCTGCAATACAACTATGAAGGTCCAGAAGCTCACCCAGGCATCATGTTGTCAATAGTTCAATACGCCCACTTAACAAGAGTTACTATAAGCCTCCAATATTCCCTGCATAAATACCGATGACTGAACACAAAAAATCTAATGATTTGAACAACATATAATATCATCATAAGGGAAAACATTCATTCTAACTTTTGTGCTTGGTGAGTCTGGCACTTCCTTTTCAGAGGAGAAAACGTTTACGCAGCCAAAGAGGTATTTTGAGATAATAAATACTGGCATGGTCATAATTAAGTGAAAACTGAGTAAAACAATGCAAAAAGTCAAACGTCAATGCTAGAGAATGATAAGTCTCGATTATCTGCCATTGGGCATAAGATTCCATTTGTACAAGTTTGTAATGGACATAAATAGATTTTTGAATATGGCAGTTGTGTGGCTTCTGAGAAGATGAAAAGGTCAAAATATCAAATATACACACACACACACATACCAATATTTCATTACATTTTGAACTAGAATGTCTGAGTGTCGGCAATATTTTTCAGCTTCAATATGGTCGAAGTTAAAAGGGCAAATCCAGGGTAAATGCAGGGCACATTTTAAACTATCACAAAACGTATCTTGAACAAAACCAGGCGTCATCATTTGCAGGAACAAACCTGAAGTTTCAGCTTCATTGGTCCAGTGTTTTCCGAGAGGATGTCCACTCGGGGCAAAAATATATTGTTCCCAATAGATGATATGATAAAAATAGAAGGGTATCATGAAATACATTTGTTAATACCACGTATTAGAACAAAGATAAAAGTGTTGACAAATAGAAATGAAAGAAAGTTTGTACGTTTGTAAACAATATAACACCAAACACACTCTAGAGTTTTTGCATGTGCCCTAAACTGTAGCGCCCACACACGTGCCGTGCGTGGGGTGTCATTCCTGACAATTTCAAGGAGGGTCGATTAATCATTTTATTAAGAGTTCCCTCTGTGTTCGACTATACTATGATCTGCCTAGTAACAACAAATAGACGCACGGGACACTGCACTTTGTATCAACCTACTACTGTTGCTACTGTAACTGACCCGTGAAAATACAGGTACAACAGGTCTTCAGTAACCCATGCTTGCAAGAGGCGACCAACGGGAATCGGGTGGTAAGGCTCGCTGACTTGGTTGATGCATGTCATCGTATCCCAATTGCATGGATCGATGCTCATGATGTCAATCACTGGATTGTCTGCTCCAGACTCGATAATTTTAGCCCGCCGTCATATAGCTGGAATACTGCTGATTGCGGCGTTAAACAACAACCAAACAAAAATCCTACTGTAACTTCTTCTGCTACTACTACCGTATTCGACGTAATAAACGCACAGGGCCCAAAATTAGAAATAGGGGTCTTTTATTAGAATATTTATTTTTGGTGAAAGAGTTGAAAGATCTTCGGCGTGACGAGCGAACCCTTTAACCACGAGGCTACCCGACCGCCCCTTCAAAACAGTGGATTTATCCATTCAGCTTCTTAGGGATACTAAGACTTTTGTTTTAATTAATCTCCAGTTTGCTGTACAACAAATAGGGATGTGACAAATGAGGTTGTGACTAATGAGGTATGACCGCCTGAATGACAAGAGCGGTGACTTAAACTTTCCAACCGTCAGCTTTCCCCTAATGTCAAACAGCTCCGTCACGATATGGCTGAAATATTGCCGATGTGGCGTAATGGACACACACACACACACACACACACACACACACACACACACACACACACACACACACTGTGCATAATATTTCTGGGAAAAGAGTATTTGGGACATTCAAGAATGTGTGTACTGTTTTCACACGGAGTTCCACAAGAGCAGGATAGAGTATCATTAAGTTTACTTTCAAAAGATGTGCATTTAGGGCAATGCAGGGTGTCTTCGGGTGTAAGTGCGATGCTGTAATAGTTGTTTGGATCATTTGTTTCAAATTTGGCAATGCCCTTGTACTTCTGTGTTCAGTGAGTGAGTGAGTATGGTTTAACGCCGCTTTTAGCAGTATTCCAGCAATATCACGGCGGGGGACACCAGAAACGGGCTTCGCACCATTGTACCCATGTCGGGAATTGAACCCGGGTATTCGGCGTGATGAGCGAACGCTTTAACCACTGGGCTACCTGACCGCCCCTCTGTATTCAGTGGGTTACTCATTCCATAGTTTGCTTGAAGAAGGTATACATGATGCTGGTAAGTAGAAGCCACTGCATGGGGTGTCTGTTGATATTGTTCTTATTTCGTAACTCATATCTGCTAACAGTTGGCAGTTGGGGTGGTAACGCGTCATGTAAATACGGTGGCCATGACCTATTAACAATATTGCAAATTGAACAAAGCTTTTAAGATTTTTTTCTTTTAAAAAGCGATCCCCATTCTTTCTCAAAATATAAACTCGATCTTGAAGAACATATAAGAAGACCTGCTACAATATGAGCTGCTTCTTGTTGAATAATTTCAAGTGTTTCTGAGTTTTCTGGACAACAGTTACCTCATACCTCTGAAGCATATTCTAATATATGTGTCTTTTGTGATTGACGAAATCTCTCATTTTACCAGGTCGTAATGCTTTATTCGATAACGGTCTCTAGAGCGACGATCTCTTCTGAAGTCATTATCGAACCATTGTGTTTTTTCCCTAGGGCGAATATAAGTAGTTATATACTTTGAGGGTGTACACTCATACGTGTAATCTTATATCTGAAAGTGGAAATTTTCACACATTCCATTAATGCCCTGCATTCATTAAATGATTCGTTTCTATTGTTCTATTGAATAATTTGCATATTCATTTTCTAGCCTGTTTGTAGAGCCATACTTGTCTTTTATATGACTTAATGGTGTTAAGACAAACATGTACAGAAACAAAAACTCTTCTATGGTCCGATACATCGGAACTAAAGCCACGTGCAGTTTCCATCACGTGCTCTAGAACAGACCAATATGTAATAGGGGTGTTGGGTGCGCGGTAGTTGACTCAAAGTAGAAAACATTTCTGTGGTGAAAACTTGAAACCACACTGATTCAGAATTACATACTTCCAAATCTGTTCTATGCTTGACACATAGTGAATTAAAGAAATATACAATTATGCCACCCCAAAATATTCTCTGTCCCCCCTGTGCGGTTCATGGAAGAGGTCAAGATCGGCTGACTGACGCGAGCGTCAAGATGGGATTCATCGAAGCAGGACACATCGAAATCGCAAATATCATCGTAGATTTGTGTCAATTTGTGCTGGATACTTCTGACGTTCAGGTGGAATATGCTTACATCATTAGTTGTGTTAGATTCTTTTGGACTGGGATTTGGAGGAATATAACCTGCAACGAGCGAGAGAAGGAGGGGAGAGATTCATTTCATTCATTTCACGCCATATGTTAAGACGAGAGTGTAATATGTACATTGTGAACGACATTTTGCAATGGATGTCTGCTTTGCTGATGAACACTTAAGGTGAGTTGGCGTACATTTTTTCAATAAAATAACCCAATCATTGCCCTGAACGTTGTTATGTCCATCATGGGAAAGACTTCCGCCCGTATCTTCCATCCAAAAGTTATACATGTTTGCATTGCCGCTCAATCGAGTCAATCCATGTAATCTTTGAGCGAAATGCGGGCGGAAGTCATTACCCAGTCTGGACTAATACAAGCTTTACAGTGCCAACCCACTGCGATACCATGCCACAGTTTAACATGAATACCCCACTCAAACACTGTATACTGAATGATCCAACCAATCCTTTGTTTTATCCCTAAAGTTATTGTCGAGTGCCAGGCACGGAAACAAAAAGTACCATCTATTGTCTTTTGGTATGACTCGGCTGGGGATCGAACCTTACACTATTCGGGGAGATGAACGATTGTCCAGAGCTGTTGGTTTCAGTATTGATTTGTTACCTTCTGGCAGCTTCTGTTTTGGCTGGTTCCATAGTAATTTCAGTCAATCCGTTTGATTTACTGGAAGCTTGAAGGTACGGCATGATGAAGAAAGAAGTAGTCCATTGGATTTTTGTAAAAAATGACCAAGCAAGTGCCCTCCTGTAAATCATCACCATCACCCCACCCCTTCCCGTATCTGTAGCCGTACCCATAAATAACACATTGCCCCATATCATTCTGGTTACATCCATGGCCTGATATTTCCATCACACGTCTCTTCAGAATGTTATAGATGCTGATTAGGATGCTAAAATAGATAGTTAACATGGTGAAAGAATTGTCTGAAGACGGGGGCTGGGACGAGTCTGATGGGGAAAAGTTTGACCGTAGCCCTGGCAAAATGTATTTAGATACATGGATAAAACGATCTGGTCATGCGTATACTGAAGTTGACTGAAGACATTATTATAATTGAATTTTACATCAGCAGTTTTGTCCTTAATTGCATAGACTTATAGATATACATAGCCAAATTTCTTATGATGTTACATTTATCACTTGACATCAAGACATTGAATTTTTGTAATGTGGGAAATACATAGTCGTTTCTTGGAATGTACTGTTCATGCAATTCGGCATACACCGTGCACACAAACAAGAAATGTTATTCATCCTCAACAAAACCTTTTTTACAAACATTGCAAAACCTTTAATTTCTTGGAATATTTGCATATCTGCCAGTCTCAATTTTTAGTTAGTGAGAACTTCATCTAAACTTTGCTAAAGCTACACGAAACTTATGGATAGAAATATAATTACTATAATACACTATAGATCTATACACGCAATTGGGATCGATGACATATATCAACCAATTCAGCGAGCCTGACCACCCGATCCCGTTAGTCGCCTTTTACAACAAGCATAGTCGCCTTTTACGGTAAGTATGGGTTGCTGAAGACCTAATCTATCCCGGAATCTTCACGGGTCGGATAATTGTAAAGAACGAGGGGGGCATAAGTATGGCAAGTGACCACACAAGGTGAAACAGTAGGTCCTAGTGAAAAAGTAGCTCTTGCTATAAAATGCGCCGCCGCATGCTATATTCAGTAAACAAATATTCATATATTACTGGGAGGAGCTTATGCACACTCGATTACCCCTGACGTCACAGGGCACTGTTTCGCTGGTGTGACTGGCAACCAGAACAAGGATGAAACGGCCATGCAACTGAAATATGTCATAACAGATCTTGTGTCAAAGGCATTTCCTGACGTCACTGATGTTGTTGCTATAGCAGAACTCAGAACGGCATAGTACAGGAGAGCACTGAATCCAGAGGCGAGACAAAAAATATCTTGGATAACTGCAGATAATGTTACTTTTGAAAACTAAGTAAAAAAGGCAATGCAAATTGAGAGGGAGGGGACGTACAGCTGTTAGACTTGTGGCAACAGGAGGAACATTCAGTGAGGACAGAATGCCATTTTAACTGAATTAGCCAAGAAAATATCTTACACTAATCCAGGCAGAGTTATCAGCGTCTGTTGCAACTGTTTCTAGGGAAACTGAAGTGAAGTGTTACAGGTACAGTAAGCCAGGTCACATTGGAAGAAATTGTGAACAAAATCAAGGAAGGAAGGGTTCATAGGAACAATGGAGATTTATTGTGACAGGTGTGGCAGACAGGGACACATGGCATGACACTGCCGGAAACAGTTTCCAGGTTCCAACCAGGGTAACTAGATCTGGCATGGGGAGGGAAGCCGACACTACCTAACAGGTAAAGTTGTGTCGGCATCTACAGTAGGAACTGATTCGTATAAATTTGAAGTATAAGGAGAGGTTGGAGGGGTTAGGGGCTTGTGGTTAGTCGAAAGTTGGGCTCAAACAATCGAAAGCTTTAGCAAGCCCTTACAACAGCCCACATCCTTGCATGCCCCAACCAAAACAACCCTTCATCCTTACAACTGCTGCATCTCAAACTGCAATAGGGTACATTTTAGGCCAACTTGATTCTCATGACATAACTTGTAATGATGTTGTTAATTCATGTCCTTTGACAATAAGTATCTTCTTTGACATTAGTTCTGTTCTGCTTATAGGAACAAACAATGTTAGTTGGTAACGTTTCTTTTGCTCGTCAGTTTCGGTTATTGCAAAACACTATAGTTATTTATATATACGTTTATGTTCTATTTGTTTCCAAGTAATGATTCTTAATGGTCATTTCACATCACAGTCAACAACTGTTTGTGTCATATCACAGTGGAACAAGCGGAGTCATTCACCTTGTCCAAGGATACAACGCAGTGACATGCATGATATGGACTCTTGAAATGGAAGACTTGAAATTAGTATTAATAAATAAGGGTTACAGGCAATACTGTCTGTCATGGTCATGTCTCTCTGTCAAAGATTATGCCTTTGCTCACGAAATACTGTATTGATGAGGATGGACATATTGCGGTCAAGACTTTTTATTGAGGTTGAGATTTTTTCAAGCACGGTGAGTGTGTGAGAGAGTTGGGTTTAACGCCGCTTTTAACAGTATTCCAGTCATATCGCGGCGTGTCAGCTTTATGTGGGAGGAAAGCCCAAAGTGATACAGGTCTCAGACGTTCACCACTTCGTTAAAACCCACGAGCCTGGGTATAGTGCTGACAAACATTGAAACATAATCGGGGCGAACCGGGATTCGAACCAACAATCATAGGTTTCTGGCGTGCCTAATGGACGCAACTCTGTCCAGCGAGTCACGGCGCCTTAGACGCCTGCGCCACCCGTGCCCATTTTTTTCAAGCAGATGGAAGCTGAGTTTTTTATTTACACAAAACTATGAGCTGTATTGTTTGTTTTGCTCTAGAAATCAAATGGTCCGTCCCTTCCAAATGCTCGAAGATACGTCCGTAATGAATTAACTAAGTCTGTGGTTTAAAGGGTCCTTGGTTATCTGAAGTTTGATGTATTAAGTAAAAAGACATCACAACACATTATTGTGAAATATGATCTTAATTTACCAAGGTTGGTTGGTTGGTTTGTTGTTTAACGCCGCAATATTCCAGCTATATGACGGCGGTCCAGACAATCCAGTGATTGACATCATAAGCATCGATCCACGCAATTGGGTGTGATGACATGCATCAACCAAGTCAGCGAGCCTGACCACCCGATCCCGTTAGTCGCCTTTTACAGCAAGCATGGGTTCCTGAAGACCTATTCCACCCCGAATCTTCACGGGTCTAATTTACCAAGGGTCGTTTGTTAAAGGGATATCACGAGTGGGTTATGTTTAACGCCGCTTTCAACAGTATTTCAGTTATATCACGGCGTGAGAGACAGATATGGGTGGAAAGCCCGAAGTGATACATGTATTCGATCATGGGATTCGAAATAATGTCTTAAAGAAACGATCCAAAACGATTCGTCACATCTTACACAGTCCAGTCAACAAATTACATATACACAAAGAAAAAAGTTAAGCACACCCTAATACATTTCATTATTGGTTGGTCCCAATGTTTGTAACAGTCATGTAGAAATAATTACAGGAAGAATCATGTTTTCTCGAGATGATGTAATCAGTCGTGCGTAACGAAAGCTCACGTGCCATGCATGGTATGCCCGTGCAGCATGCTACCCTCGAGTATCTCTAAAAGCAGTATATCCAAACGTTAAGTTCGGTTTTAAACAGTTATTCCAAGGCGATTATCAAACACAAGATGGCAAATGATCGGCATGCATAACGCAGGAATGTCTTGTAATGCTATTGGTCGGAATTTGGGGTATCATCACACTGTCGTAAGCCGTTTAGTCGAGAAACATGCTCAGACCAGTGATGTACAGGACCGTCCCAGAACCGGAAGACCTCCTGTGACGACACATCGCGAAGACAGGGACCTTCTTCGGCTCATACGCCGAGAACCTTTTTTAGCAAGTACTCGTCTGAAACAGCTGTGGTTGCCCAATCGTCGTTTCAGCACCATAACCGTCAGGAACCGGTGTCCGAGAGTGGGATTTCCCACCTAGCCTAAATTCCCCCTGGAAAGGGGGCTATATAGCCGAATTTCCCCCCGGAAAAAAGGGCTATGTAGCTAAATTTCCCCCGGGAAAAATGACTACATAGCCATATTTCCGCTTTAGAGTCAGATTTCCCCCCTTAACACAAGGGGGACGTATGGCTATATAGCAGAATTTCCCCCAATATCCCACAGATTTTTCAATGCAGAATTAAAAAACATAACCTACTGCACCATTTAACAAACATTGATCAAACAGCAATGGCAAAAGCGAACTACTTGCAGGCCATATTTGACAGAGAAATTGGAGTTAAACTTGTCTCAATTGAAAACAAGCTTTTAGGAATCCTGTATAACAAGTTTAGTGTTGAAAACATAGACGATTCCGACTTGCCACTTGTTATTCATGCCAGAGAACTTATTTATGAACTGTTGCTGGATACCAGTAAATACTTCACGTTAGTGATTTTCTACAATGCAGTGATTAAGGGTGTGTTGGAATCAACAAGCAGCAAAACAGTGGAAGACAGTTATATTTTAGAATATCTGGTCAAAGTTTTGTCCTGTGTTTCTGGCGCAATAGACCAGCTTGGACTCCAACTCCAGTATTCAGCAAAATGAATAACATTATTTTTACATAGTTATTCTGTTCACCAATGTTATGGTTTTAATGGTGCTGAAAATGTCACTGTCGCCTTTATCATGCTGAAGAGCAAGAGGTCCCAGTATCGAACCCCGTTAGTGTTATTTAGAATAAAGCTTTATTACCCCGAGGGGAATCTGGATTATATTTGAAATGAAAAGAGTATACATACACTCATTACGAACAATACAATTTCAGACCAACACACATATCTGCTCTCCTACATAGCACTCCATGCAAACTTACATAACGCTCCATGCATACAAAGTTACACACAGAACATACATGCATAACATAAAGCAACCAAATATGCACTATTAAAGAAGATAAAATATGAATTAACACTAGCACATAAGAATTAAACAATGATTAAGAGACATGTTGACTTGGTTCATCATTTAAAAATAAAATACTAACAGGAGCAAATGAAGATTTGGCTCTATTTGATTTAAAACAAGGTACACGATATCTTCTTCCATATGGTAAAACGTCATAACAAGGGTATAAACTGTGATTTGGTTGGTCTAAAATTCGATTTGCACGCTGTAAAACACGTTGATTGTAAAGAGAGACCAGACTGTTGAATTTGCATCCTGAGATTGTGCTAGCCACTGTAGTTATTTTAGTTATTTAACCTAAGGGCTGACATTAGTACAGGTCCTAAAAGTGTCGTCGCAAGCATAGCCTGCAGTTCACAACCCTGTGCACTAAACAGAATCCGCTCATCAGTTGGTAAATGAACAGATGACGGAAACAGTACTCACGTATATATCTTCCACTGAAACACGAGTTGAAAAACTTGCGGCGTCACCTTTGGCAAGTGATCTTGTTCATGCATGCCTCTGTCCACAAACAGTAAATGGGTACCAGGGAGTTAATGTGGTAATGGTAATGGGAATGGGTAATCTTCTAGCGCCTTCTCGCAGCTTTGGTTGCATATTTCACACGTAGCTGGGAAGTTCTGGAATGCAAAATATACGGACCTCTGATCGGGGCAAGAAACTCCATGAGCACGCACAGATATATGCGCTATATACATTGTAAATATACTTTATAATATACTTGGCAGTGAGCGACTGAGGATTCTCGATGACAGAAAAGTGATATGTCACTGCAACCATGATAAGGAGAACAACTGCTGTTCAAGTTTACAGTGCAGACCTGATAGAAATCAACTAGCAAAGTGTGTTTCAACTAGCAATGTGACGCATTGTTACTGAAGAAAGTTGGAAGATTTTAGATTCGTTGATATACCTCAAATACACAACAAAATAAAAAAACAAAAACAACACATACCCTACTAAATAGATATATAATAAATAAAACATTTCATTTCGTCAGTGACAAAAGGCTGATCTGATCTGTCGAGTGACAGATTCGCCATATCTCACTGTCGAAATGAACTATCCTCTATTTATCAAGATTAAGAATGTATGGCGCAAAAAAACACAAGACTTTAATCATGGTTTCTCTTGTAAATTACTCCATCAGTCAACTGTACATCTAGGTACTTTTGATTATAGACATATATTTAATCATGGGGGAAATCTGACTCCAAAGCGGAAAATTGGCTATATAGTGTGTTTTCCGGGTGGGAAATATGGCCATGTAGTATGCTTTCCGTGGGAAGTATGGCTATATAGCCAGTTTTCCGGGGGAAATTTGGCTATATAGCCCCTTTTCCGGGGGAAACTTGGCTATATAGCCCTTTTTCTATAGGCTGGAGGGGAAATTCCACTCTCTGACACCGGCTGAAAGCAGCAGGACATAGTGCTAGACGATCACCAGCGATCACCACAAAGCTCCTCGTTTAGCATGGTGTAACTTGGGGACGGATCCATTGGTTAGACGAAAGTCGCTTTCTCTTCCACGTCTCTGATGGAAGAAAGAGAGTTTGTAGGTACCGGAACACGGCCTACACTCCCAAGAACATTAAACCGACTGTTACATTCGGCGGGGGCTCGGTAATGGTTTGGGGGTGTATCTCTCATGATTGCAGGTTGGATTTGGTCACCATAAGGGGCAACGTAACAGGGGCTCAGTACATGCGGGACGTTTTGAGGCCAGTTTTGAGGCAATTATTAGGATCAGATGTGTCTCCCCCCTTAAAACGCGGCAATATTATTCCTACATTCCATTCCAGTATCCAAAATAGAATTGAACAAAAGATGTATATATGGAACAAAGTGCAAAGCATTCTTATTAAACTCTGGGGGAAAACCATCCTATCTTGGAGCTTTACACGGTTTTAATGATTTTATGTCCCGTCTTACTAAGCCGACAGGATAGCCGCATTATTATAATCTTCACAATACAAACCATCATGTTCCTTAACAAAATCAGACATCGCGCTGTCAAAATCAGTTTGCACCGACAATTTTGGATATAAGAGATCTTTAAAATATACACATGCACAAAAGTTAAGCGCCACCCACCATATTTGTGAGCTGGTACTTTTGGTACTTAATGATGACTATTATAACGAGATATACGATTGTTTTAAGTCGTATATGTAAACCTCATGTGATGCAAAAGTTGTCCCAAAGCAAGTTTATCTTGTGTTCCAAAAGAATATGAGCAGAAAGGAATTTTACCGAAGACCAGAAATTGAAGGTTTAGAAAACATTGAAAAACTTTTTTTGTCATGTAACTGTCATGATATCAGCAGACCATATCAGGTGTCACATAGACACCCTAGGGAGTGCAGAGTCTGTTGCAAGACAGAAACGTCAGTAACGTGTGTATGATCCACGGACATTGACCACAGCTTCAACCCTACGCCTCATGTGTCTGAAACTTGTATTTCACTATTTATAGGGTAGGGGAACTGCAGCAACACGTAAAGCACGTTTTCCTTGTGTTATCTGGACAAATTTGGGTTCATGAAACTATGGAAGCCTAATTCAGTCATACATCATCATATTTCTTATTTCTGATTCCCACACGTGAAATCAAGAGACTATGAATATGGTGGCGCTTAGATATGTAATCACATTTTGACTGACCATTCCTCATCAAACCACCTAGGTTGTTTAATTGCAGCCTTAACATTAGTCGTGTCTTTTCAAGTGCGCACCAGTGATCTGAAATACAGTCCATAGTTTGTCAGCAGCCTCGTTAACATTTACGTGAACGCAATCAAGAAAGCTGTTAATGACTGCTTTTTCTACATAGGACTTATATCCATCCACGGACAACACATATCTGGGAACTTTCATTGTAATTAATGTGTTCTGTCCCCCGGTGACGGTGGCTGACTAATAGAATGTAACAATTGACAATAAATGGACAGGTGGTCAGACTCCGTTCTGCTGTGTACATATATAATCTTTGATAGCATTAGAATTGCTCAAAGATACAAGAAAACAATCTATCTAACTAGTTCCATTTGGGCCTATGTAGGTAAAACAACCCATGATTGTCCTAAGAGGCGACAATGCTTGTCGTAACAGGAGACGGGTGGGCTCGTGGATTTGGTTGATGCATGTTATCATCTTAATTGCGTGGATCGATGCTCTTGATGTCAATCACTGGATTGTCTGGTCCAGACTCGATTCTTTACAGACAGCCGTCATATAGCTGGAATATTGCTGAGTGCGGCGTTAAACAACAATTTGCCTGCTGTGACCTTGAAAATGGGGTCAAGGTCACCAAAACCGACTGGTGTCTGCGGTGTCTGTATATACACCATAGTTCCAAATACATGTATGAAGACCATCCAGTGTTTAGTTCTTGAGATATCGCGGCAACAAACAGGTGGGACGTACGGACGGACGGTCGTGAATACTATATACCCCGCTTCGCGCTTTCGCGCGGCGGGGGACAACAAACAAGGAATGTTGCAGGGGAAGTGCAACTAACATGTCATTTTATACTTCTGTAATTAAAAAGAAAGCCATTTTAAGCAAAATATAATACTTTATTTTCCCTTCCTCACATGAAATGGAATCTTCTCAAAATACATGCATGACTTTAAAATGTACAAAACAGTATCATATATCTTAACACAGATAATATGAATAGCACCAATACTTTTTGACAGATGGAAACCAAGGTCAAGGTCACAATAGCATATCTATGTGTAAATATATCAAAATGTATCAAAATATTCTAATGTATTTAAATCCAAAATAAAATATTTGCCATCTTAATTTCATATTATTTTAAGAGAATACAATTACATAGACCGAATGAGTGGCTATTGGAAAGGCGGATCTCAATCAGTTTGTTGACCACCTTCTGCATAGATGATTAAATCAATTTGTGCAATGATACCAGTTCTGCATTAACATCCACTGCACCTGGCACAGGTGCAATGGTGCATTCTTTCAGCCTCGCAGTACACAAGATGCATCACAGTCAAGTTATCACTATCTGACTATCGGACAATAACCCATGTATACTACCCAACATTGTCTCAGATCAGATCTCAGTTCTCACAACCACTAAATAAATATTTGTGGACATCATATTACAGGTCATGTCAGAATGACCTTTTGTGAACTTTGACTGACTAATGAAATGACTTACAAGAAGTCAACATTGGCCAATCAGAAAACAGCTCTCTTGAGCTAAACGGCAATGATTTCCATTCCATGATAAATATTGATTTAAAATTTGAAAATTGAACAAGAGAAAATTCTGGAATGTCTAGGTTGCACCTTCCAAAACGCACTCCAACCATCACTTTCACTCTCTGGTAAGTGATGCTCTGATTGATCGGATGAAAGGTTATTCTGACATGACATAATAGGATGACCTCAGATCTTTGTTTATCGGTAGCAAAAACTAACCCTGGATTTTTCATCAATACTGGTGAAAGAGTTCACTTGGTGCTACATTGTCAGGTCAGGAGTGTTGACCAAAAGGCTTTTAGTGTGGCCTCACAGAACAACATGTATTACCCAAAGATGAAAATGATCGGTACATGTGATCCAACGTGGCATGACTGACGTGCCGCAAGTCCCGAGGTTCCAGTTGGCAGGGTTCTTTCACTTATCTTGTCAACACAAATCTGACGAAGTTTTGGTGATTAATTATTTTAGTATTTAGCAATTAATTAATTCAAATATAAATTTAGTTTCGGCCGATATTAAAGTGTATGTTTGAATTTGACCTTTAGAATTCACCACTATTTAGTTTACAAACAGTTCATAACAGCACATAAATTCTAAAGGTGCTTCAATTTGGACATATGTTTGAAGTTTTACCCCAAACAGGAAATATCAAGTTGTGTCCTTCAGGATGAAATGATGTTACCTACTGAACCGCAAAAGAAACATCACTTCATGAAAAATATTTCCCATTGAAATATCGAAGCTTTTTTTGGAGGTGTCCTTTTTTTACATTAGTAAGTATCCAAATTTAATGTTCACGGCCAGAATGTGACACAAATATGGAAAAAATGGGAAGCCCAAACACAGCTTAACAAACGACCATGGTACAAAATCCCCAATAACATCCATGAACATCGAAATTAACTTGCGTTTCATTGAGTCTTTTCTGATAAACCGCACCTCAAGGAGGAATGAAAGACAAATCTAATCTATGGCCATCTTCCCGAGGCAAGAGAGTTAACTGACTTTAAAAGTCCAGTTTCCATCTTTGACGAACTTGGCTGGAATTCCTGAGCTCGATCGTAGCGCCGCCAGTGGCTATTACCAGTTATGTCCCTTCCAAGCCTCTCATAAGGACCAATCAGATTCCACCTGTCGTAACACTTGCATTTGCTTCAAACAAAATGCCAGCGCCAAGTCAGGACGATCTGCTCGATAATCTTGCTTGACAGTTTACGAACCGGGTTTCGATTTCGTTGCGCGATTTTGATTGGACAATGCATAGACTCCTTAGTCCAGCCAAATTGTAACTCCATAACACCAGCCTAGTTCAGCCAGGAAACTAGACTTTTATAGTCAGTTAACTCACTTGCCTCAGGAAGATAATCTATGTCCAGATCAATTCTTTTTCACATTTTCTTGATTTCCAAGCCATATATGCCCCAAATGGAAAGACCCCTGTCTAGATAATGGGGACTTGATTTGCCAAAAACTTTTAAATTTACCATTTTACAATTACTATTGCCATGTTATTGTTATTAAGCATGCGTATTTTTAATTTGTTTGTATCTTTAATGTTTTGACTTTTGAAAACTGAAGGGCAAGATCATCAAAGATGTAAAAATGAATTGGCCTGATGAGCATACTAAGTATACTAACTAAAAACTAACTAAAAATGATTGCACTTAATTAAAATGCATCAACTGACTAGGGTCAATGAAAACAATCATTTTAAAAAGATTTGATTGTAAACAGATATCATTAAAACTTAGCATTAAGTTGCATTCAATTTTTAAAATATAGTGCAATATAATTTTAGAATACTTTTTTTTTTAATTAGTTCCCCTTCTACCATATTTACAAGTAATTACGTTGATCCTCTGTGAAGGTGCTAGCCTCGTGCTGGCACTGTTCCTCCAAAAACAGTATTATATATACATTTTCCCTAAATTATTATTTACATATCACATATTCACTTTTAATTAAATACTTTTAACATTCTATTTAACAATACATAATCTTTCATGTTTAAAACAATTTTTACAAAATTTATACTTATCAACATGATTTATCACAAAAACCTTTTCTAATCTAGCATTTGGCTTACGAACATCTCATAATACAGCGTTGTATGTTATCAGTAACACTTGATATGTCACAGGCTATGGGGGGGGAGGTGTGGTGGACGGCATCAGGTGGGGTGGGGTGGGGTGGGTTGTTGAATAGGCTTTTATACCCCGAGAAAAAACTTTATGTGATACTTAAATTTGAAGGATTTAAAATAAACTAGAACAACTGCCAGTAGTACATTTGATGAAATGTTTGCATGATAATGTATCAATTTCCATATTAAGTCAGCCAAATGTCAAATGATCAGTCAGGTATTGGTCTGATACTGCTCCCTAAATGATAGATTGGCAATTATGGAATGAATTTGACCAGAGGACAAAGTAGCATATACCGGTAGGTCTAATTGAAGGCCGACACGCCAACTGGATATGTCAAATTATGAAGTTAAAGAAAACTTTTAAATATTGGAAAAAGAATTATCAAATAAATTCAAACGACAAAATATGAGCAAGTCTGTGTAACCCAAGAACTGTGTACATACCGGGTATGCATGTACTGACTTTATCTTGGGTCAAACTGGATCATGTTGAAATATTGTATAAGAAACATGGTTCCCCAAAAGCTATTATACATGTTGTGTTATTGTTAGTCCATTGATCATCTTATTGTTTTCATAATGTTTTTTTAAAGATTTTTATTTCTTCTTAATTATGCAGATCCAAGGGGACAAATCAGTAAAATAATTCTCATTAATTGTTTTGATGCACAACCATTTTGAATATTGCTTTGGAATATGTACTGTTTTTAAGCAACATTTCATCAAACAAACCTAAAACAGCTGTAAAACACCATGATGATAACTCTCATTTGTACTACAGAGGTCGAAGGAATATTGATGCGGTCAACGAATGAAATATTACTGAAATTATGCTGTTAGAAGGGTAAACTGGACTAAAATCTAATTCAATTTATATAAGTTTCTTGCATAAAACATACTACATTATTAACATGAATTTGTTATAGACTAGTTCTTTGTTCAATCTGGCAAGATGGCAAGAGGCAGAAGTATTTTAGTTCTTTCAGTTCAGGAATGAGTATTCAGATCATGCAATGACAAGCCATTCTGGCCTTTCAAAAGGCCTTTGAAAAGGGTTGACAAGGCGAAAAAACTGTCCAATTAATATATCAGGTTGAAACATAGGCTGGTCTGCTGAAGACCACAAGGAACATCACACTTTGCTTCAACCTCGAGAATCTTCCCCCACCCCCACCAACACCCCCCCACCCATTTACGCTATTTCAGCCAAAAAAAAGAATTTTATGCTTGAAAGTATCTACAATATTTGTCAATCAATAGGTTTTAAGAAATACCAGTAATTTCCTTTAAAATGGAATTTGATTCTTCACATAACATTTCATGAATTGTATAGTAATGTTACCATCTAGATATAGTAATGTTACCTATAGTAATGTTACCATCTAGATATAGTAATGTTACCATCTAGATATGTATCGTATTGCGACAAAGTTAATCGTTGCAGTCTAGCAGGCACAGACAACCATCATATATATTAATATGTCTGCATACCTTCTAACAATAAAGCTTTCTGTGTTTTTTTTGCCTTTTTTTATTTTTTGGTTTTTTTTTTTTTATTTAATCTAGAAGGCTCAACATTGCTCTCAAAATTGAACTTTCAAACTTCAGAGGCTGGAATACAATAGTCCATGCAGAACAATAACCTCTTTGGATTATTCCATTTCGAAAAAAGAGAATATTGCACTTTACAGATCTGGACAATCAGGAAGTCCCATAGCTCTCTGATCAGGCATGTTGGACGGATGGGGTGTCTTCCTCTCCGTGCTGTCTGTCTGTCTGTCGCTTAAAGGTGGGACGGAACTTTGTTCTGATGACCCCGTGAACAGCGGTGGCGGGTTGAAGAGCTGATTTTCACCTTGACCTTTGGAAAAGAAAGTTTCTTCTGACACACCTAGATTAAATAGAAATATAAGATCTCTACCATACTGATATAGGTACAAGGCTTACACATACATCTAGTGATACAAATATTATATTTGTAATAAGACTTTCTCAGTAAAGTTAATATTCTATTACTTTTTTTTATTTACACTTGTTAGAGGGTACCCAAAATACACGATCGAGACTTCCATTTTGTAGAAGCCTCAGTTGCCGAGTGGGTTAGATCAAAGCCTTTGTGTGATGGTGATTAGGTGAAGATCCATGGACCAAGTGAGTGAAAATTCCCTTTTTAATAGTTTTGACACACATTCTTTTTAAATATTGCTTCGGAATATGTAATTATTTCATGCGAACATTGACCAAAAAGTACACAAGAATGAGATGATTCCTACTCACTGTGGTATGATAGGAACAGTCACACTTCAAACTAATGAAATAGTGTTGAAATTCTTGTTGAACTTGCTGAATAATAATTCATGGATTGATCTTGAATATTTTTTTATATATACATAAGTTTAACATTTTGAACAGTTAAATTTGTTATAGACTAGCAGCATTTGTGAGGGCTTTTTGACACATACACACAACTGAATCCAATCTTCAGCCTTCCATCTAAACTACTTTCCATCTAAGGCATCAGTGTTCAGTGTATTTAGTAACAAGCCATTCTACAGTGTACAGACACAAGGTTGGACCTTCAATCTCATCTTTGGGGCTGTCGGGTAGCCTAGTGGTTAAAGCGTTCGCTCGTCACGCCGAAGACCCGGATTCGATTCCCGACATGGGCACAATGTGTGAAGCCCATTTCTGGTGTCCCCCGCCGTGATATTGCTGGAATATTGCTAAAAGCGGCGTAAAACCATACTCACTCACTCAATCTCATCTTTGAAAAGGGTTGATGATACTTGCAGAGTTCAATATTTCAGAGATATCATTCCTTGTGTGGTATCATAGCTCAAATGGATAGTATTATTAAAAATGCAAGCATGTAATAAGAAATCTGCAGGCCACAGTGTCTTGTTAGCAGCCCAGTCTCATAAAATCTGACCTCAGTTCTCGCTACCGCTAAACAAAGATCTGAAGACATCCCATTAGGAGTCACGTCAGATCGACCTTTTTTAAAAAAAATAATAAAAACTTCCTAATACTTAAAATGCGATCCAATATAGCACAAAATTACTCCCTCTACATAGGCACTGCTTTACTGAGCATCTCGTGTTATAGTCATGACGGCAATAGGAGTTAGTATGCTTGTTTATGTAGGGAGGCCCTTTCCCAGGTTGATGGTACACAACTGTTTATTTCGTTACATACTAGTTTGAAAAAGCAAACAAACAAACAAACAAAACGCCCGCCCGCACTATAATTTCAAAAGTCACTGCCTGAGAACCAATTCTTTTATTTTTTTAAGCCCAATTAAGATTTTTTTTTTTTCAGATTATTTATCTGGGCAATCATATCGTGCTGCAGCAGCCTTACCAGAATTGTCTGGCGGACAGATTGTCTTCCTTTCCGTGCTGTCTGTTTGCATGGTTTGATGAGGTCTTGATCGTTGACCTGATGACCCCGTAAACAATGATGGAGGATTGAAGAGCAGAGATTCAGAGTCTCTTTCATCTTCTCTCTGACCTTGACCTTCTGAAAAGAAATTTTATTTTCTGACACTCAAAGGTTGCGAGTGAATGAGTTATGACTATGCCCTACTTTTAACAATAAATCCAGCTTAATCATGGGAACACCTTTATTACGCTTCTCACCTTATTCCCATCAGGTGTGACACCTGGCTCCTGCACCAACCCTTATATAAGGTCAATAATTCTATTAAATAAAAAATCTCTTCAACAATCCATACTGACAGAGGAACAGGGCTGCAAATGACCTGTACGGAGTTATGCCCCTTAGATGCGCCAGGAAGCTATAAACATGGGTTTGAATCCCAGATTCCTGCTGATTGTGTTCCTCAGTTTTGTAGCAGTACACCCATGTTTATTTGTTTCACCAACGGGTAAATGTCTCCTTCCAGCAACACTTCGGGTTTTCCTCCCACGTTATATAACGCAAATACTGTTTAAAACAGCAGTAAAACTTACTCACTCTCACTCTTACTCACTCACTCTCCCACTCACTTACTCACTCACCCTATCACTCACTCTCACTCACTCACTCACTCACACACTCACTCACAACAATACAAACTTAAATTCAAATTTAAATTCCCAGAGGACATTTTAAAGACAACATTGCTTGGATCACCAAAATAAAGATCACTTTCATCAAGCCCAAGGTTTCTCGGAGATGTCGAAAATGCAGCAAAAACAGACAACAGCTATGTCCACAATCAAAATAATCAAAAAGCTGTATCACATTTTTAATTCTGCATACCACATATTTCATATCCTATCAAATTTTAAAATGATCCATGCAGAAATGTCTGAATCATATGCAATATGACATTTTCAGTATGGCTGCCAAGGATTTGTAGATGTCGAAATTTTGAACGTTTTCGTAGGAGGGATGAAAGACAATGTGTCATGACATTTAGCTAGGTGAGCTAAGAAGCACTATTTTCGCTTATCCTGCTGACTGCAAATGGGCATGTTCACCACAAAAAAAAGTGTGCATGCAAATGTTTAACTGACGCAAAAACTAATCTGAAATGGGTTTTTTATTTTCCCCACCTTCCATGATTTTTATCATATTAGAAAAAAGAAAGAAAAACTGATAGCACCATGACACTGTAGCTCACCAAGATATATAGTAATAATAATACTTTGAACAAAATGCTACATAATCATAAGGAGAAACAAACTTGCAGCCTCAGTCTGGCTATTCAGGGGAGTCTACAGCAAAATACATGCATTTTTAGAGAATTTACGAGCATGGACAAAATAAGGTGAAAAAAAGAGTAATGAAAAAAAAGTGGAATGTGTTGAATCCCACAACAAAACAAATCCCAATTTAGAATTTGTAAACAAATACCAGAGTCATGGTTATAAATAGTTTTTTTTCAAAATGGCTGTGAAATGAAAATCATATTTGAACCTCTGGAAGGATGGCATCACTGGTGGGGACATGCATGTGGAGTTTTAGTACTAAGAAGGCCTGAATTAAGGCCTTATGTCCTGCAAAGCGTTTGTGTAATTGTTGTTTGATGAAACGTTTCAAAGCGAAAAATATCCCAATATCATTAAAGTCAGATCTTATTCTCGCTAGAGCCAAATAAAGGTATAAGGACATCCCATTAAGGGTCAGGTCAGAACGACCTTTCGTCCAACCAATCAGAGCATTCTCCACAAGAGAGCAAAAGCGACAGTCTGTATGTGTTTTCTGATCATGCATCCTCCAAATGGATAACACAGGGTATTCTGAAGGATAGTTTGGCCATACTTTTGTAATTTTATGTTTCAGAGATTTATTCCAGTTTTTCCATACAAGATCAATCAGAGTGAAAATTAAAATAAATACCTATGTCAATCATTTATTTATTTATATGAAAGTCATTCTGCTGTGGAGTTAAAAATGCAGTTTATTTATTAATTTATTTACATAAAAGTCATTCTGACGTGGAATTAAAACTGCAGCTGGCTTCTTGAATCACTGATAGTTATGTAGACATGGAACATTTATAATGTATAAGAGATAATATATTACAAGTGGGAGACATAATAAAAATATATCTTTTAATGTTTAATTAGTTTCTTTTCCAGCTGCTTTTCAGGAGAGGCGACGGGCCCGTGAAAAGAAAACTAAACCATGCTAGACATCCTCAATCTCTCCTTCACAGAATAAAAGTTTGAATAGAAGAGACTTTCCATAGCCCAAGAGAAGTACTTCCAATTCCTTTTTTACCATTTCTTTGACATTGCAGAATTTTCTTTTGTTCAATTTTCACAATTTTGATTCGAGAACTTGTTCAATTTATTTTTTTAAGCATACTGGGGTAATCTTGAATGGAAGTTGCCATTTCAAAATGAGTGTTGAAAACCTCATAAAAAACTACTTTCTTATTGAATGTCAGCTTCCAATCGACTTCCTGTTAGTCATTTCATTGGTTGGTCAAAATTTGTGACGGGTCATTCTGACATGACCTGTAATGGGATTTTCTCAGATCTTTGTTGGTACTAAGAACTAAGAAATGATTTTAATGAGGTTGAAGATATCAACACATTGAATGCTGTTTTGCAGTACATATGGTTCTTTTCAAAATGGTCGCAATGAAGCAGGTACCTCCAGTTTCATTCCCCGTTCCCTCCTGGTGGCTGCCTTCTCTGAATGAAATATCTGTAACCATAGCAACATATCTTTGTCAATAATAAAACCATTAATGCAAGGAATATTATCAAAAAAGAGAAGAAATAAAAACTACTTTAAATTCAAACTTTTTTTTGAAGAAATCTATTTTCAATTCAAACTTTTTTTAAAGAAAACTACTTTTAATTCAAACCTTTTTTAAGAAAACTACTCAATTCAAACTTCTTTTTAAAGAAAACTACTTTCAATTCAAATTTTTTTTAAAGAAAACTACTCTTAATTCAAACTTTTTTAAAGAGAACTACTTTTAATTCAATCTCTTTTTAAAGAAAACCAACCAACTTTAAAAGTAATTCAAGAAATCGGGGAACCAAACAGTCTGGCCTTAGCCTGTTACACTGATATAATCATAAAGTTTGAGGTAGGAAGCAGACAGTATCAGAAAGACCAACTGAATCAAACTTACTGGAACAGCCAGTTTTAACCAGCCTAGATACAGGAAACATGCCTTGGAAACTTGACAACACAACTTACCATCATAGTTAGGAGGATTACCCAGTCCTGCTTCCGGGTCTGGAAAACAGGATTTGATGTTTCTTTAAAAGTTTAATTACCGCAATGAAAGAGAAATTCTCTATCAAAATTATTTTTTAATATGTTTAATACTATAGAAATTCAATAATATAGCTGGAATACATTACATTATTGATCAAGAACTAACTCCAGAAAGTAGGTTGGTGTTGTCATAGCGACTGATTTACAACAACCATTGTCTGAAGAACATTTGATTTAAAAGGTTAATTACCCTGTAGCCATGACATGGGCAGGTCTCCAAAACTTAATTGTCATTATGTATTAGGCGCCTATCCCCGTTGTTAATCCTCACCACCATTTCATTGTATATTGACTGTCAGCCAACCTGGGCTACTATATCACTTCCCGTTAATTACTGTCAGTAATACAGTATAATATGACATTTATTGCCTTAATTGTTCATCCCCTGAGCATTGTTGGTTCCTCACCACCAGAAGTCCCTTGTCCAGAGCAACGACATTGTCTGTATCTATTGTTGTTCATTACTATATATGTGTTACCATTACAGGGTGTTATAAAAAGCTTGGTATTCCGAGTGCTGGTGTAGGGACGACCTCGAGCAGGATGTGTCGCTCGTAGGAAACGTCCTGAGGTTGAGCTGGAGCTCCGCTCACCTCATGTATGCTTGAGCTGGAAGGTTCGCTCATTGCTGTGTTTGTGTTGTCAGAGCAGTTATCCCGCTCATTGTGCAATTGTTGTTTATTGTTTACATGTTGTGCATAAAGCGTTCCGGGACAGTGATGTCGATTTTGTCCTTTATTCCCCCAAGAGCTAATTCCCTATCAACATGTGCGTTGAAAATGTTTTGATAACCTGATACTGTTATTTTTTTCATGAATATTTTTAATATTTTAGATGAAAAAAGTAATAAGATCTCACCTGAGGAGTTTACCCGTGAGAAAGTATTTTTTATGTAGACGTATACTTTGCTGTTGTCTGAAATAGAAGAATTAGGAGATAAACATATAGATTCCAACATAAAACAATGTTACCAACGTATACTCAGCGTCATTATTGAAGGGTCACCTAGGTCTGTAGGGTGTGAAACGTGAACGTGTGCCAACACGCGCCAATAGGTCTGAGTATGTTAACAATGTGATAACAGTTGAAGATCGTTTTGTTATGTCTGTCAAACTGTTTAGATGCTTCTATTAAACTGGGACAACGACAATTTGAAAATGGAAAATGATTGGAGGGGATGGGGACAGCTGCCCAAATCACACGACTGAACGCAACCAGTAGTTTAGCCCTAAGTACAACACATGACAAGTAACAGTCAAGGATAAACAAATAAACAAATTTCAGTAAACAAATATTCAAAACTCTCCACAGCGCTTGGCGTATTCAAGTACATTTCGTGTAGAGATGATAGATCACTGGGAGGAGCTTATGCACACCCGATGACCCCTGACGTCACAGGGCATTGTTTCGCTGGTGTGACTGGCAACAAGATACTACAAATTACATCAGAGGGTATGATCACGTGTTTGAAAAGTTTGTGGTACTGTATTCTAAAGGTTGGCCATTGTCTTAGTTCTCAGGTTCTCAGTCACCGCCTGCATCATCATAAAGTTTGCCACATGTTTTTTTTTTATTTCCATTTAAAAAAAAAAAAAAAATCCATTCCAAGTCTAACAGTTGGCAAATATTTTATCCCAGTATTTAACTCATCAAGGATCAATGTATGGAGGGAGACCCTTTCCCAGGTTGATCGTACACAGCTGTTTATTTGGAAACACAACAGTATATTTTGGTTACATACTGGATTGAACAACGAAAAGAAACACTGCCCGCCCGCGCTATATTTTCAAAAGCCATTACCACAGAATCCATTCTTTTATTTTTTAAAGCCCAACGTGGGCATGAAATGGTTCATTCCAAAAAGCAACAGAACTGCGCTCTTGGATGTTGAAATTTAGCTCATGATTCCATACTCTTTTCTTCCTCTTTTTCTGTATGATCCCTTGATAATGATGCCATGTATAGACGAGGTGATACAGGAGTTATGTTGCAGTCAAGACTCTTGTCGTTCAATAGAGATGTTGAAGCACGTGTGAGTGTGGCTGCTTGTACTTATCCAGACTTATGTCCGTTTTTAATGCCAGCCCACTGACATACATTGTACCTTGACGCAGTGGATATGCCACTCAAACAAATATTGATTCCGAGCCAACCATTGTTTTATTCATTGCTTTATCCCCTTAATGCTGAGCGCAACAGGTACCATCTTCCAATATATTTTTTATGACGCTGCTAAGGGATTGAACCACGGACATCTGCTCTCCAGGCGCACACATACTCTATCATTCAGACCACATCGAATTTGATTCAGGTTTATAGAGATTTCAGGTTTATAGAGAGATATGTGGCATCTTAGACCATTCTCTGCTCCCAATATATGCATGGACATTCAAAGTTAATTTGGGAAGAGTTTTACAGAGGAAAGTTAATATGTAACACTATCATTCTGTTTAAAATAAATTTTTGGGAACTTTTACTTCAGATTAAAAAACATTACTTCTTGTTTTCGGTTAATGCCATACTCAGCAATATTCCTGCCAAATGACAGCTGCCATTCAATTATTGCGATTGGACCACACAAACCAGTGATTGATATTATGAGTAACGATCAAAGCTCGCAGAGTAAAATGTATTGAGAAGAATGCAGTAAATACAAGACAGTGAAGTGAGGGGAGGACTTCATGTTGGTATGGTGGTGTCCGCCAGGTGTACTATTGTGCTAAAGAGTGAGTGTGTAGGGTTTAACGCCACTTTAGACAGTATTCCAGTGACATCAGTGTGTCAGCTTGATGAGGGAGGAAATCCCAAAGTGATCCAGGTCTCAGACATTTACCATGAGCACGAGTATGGCGTACAAACGTAGACACAAAACTGGAGCAAACCAGGATTCAAACCCATGTTCACAGGTTTCTGGTGTGTCAAAGGGACATAACTCTGCACAGCAAATTGCAACTCCCTAGAGGACTGGGCCATCCCAACACCGTTGTGGTGAAAGAGTGAGTGAGTATGGTTTTACGCCATTTTTTGCAATATTCGGCGGGTGACACCAGATATGGGCTTAACACATTGTACCCATGGCAGGAATCGAACCCAGGTCTTCGGCGTGATGAGCGAACGCTTTAACCACTAGGCTACCTGACCGCCCCTGTGGTTCAAGACCATAATTAACTTTGACAATATAACACATACATGGTTTGTACATGTGTACAACATGTAACCTGGAACATGTTTTGTACGTTTAGTTGATCAATTATAGAGATAAAAGAATGAAACTCAAATCAAGTACTCACAAATTCTCTGCGTGATGGATCGTTGTCTTTTGCAGTAGCACCAGACTATCAGTATCACAATGATCACAAGCATCAAAATGGAGCCAACCACACAAGCCGCTATAAGCATGGGATCGGTGTCTGGAGCAGGCCTGGAAAGGATTCAGAACTGATTGTTAAAGGGGGTCTTTGCTCAACGTCTGGCGCCAATTATCGGTTTAGATCTGGGTACTGTTACCAGTATTTATGTCCAAATTAACATGGCTGTTTAATTATAGAACTATTAACTTTTGGATTCATATCAATCGTAAAATTTGAGTTATACACCAAATATTTCGAAAAGGACCATCATAATAACACGGATAACCGGTTACTGTTTGATAAGAATTCAAAACCAGTTAAATAATGAGCAAACCAGTATTCATTACCAAAGTTAAATATTATTAATAATGATTTGCAGTTAAAGTTGAAAAAATAAAACATTATCAATATAAACATTAAATTAAGAATTTGTATGGCGCAATTTTCAATCAACAACTGCTCAAATGCATGACCATGATTGATCTAGTCACTGGTTCTCTTGAAGAGACAGTTTTTCAGTGTCTTTCAAACTTTGTCAGATTTTCTGTTTTGCGGATTTCTTGTGGCAGATTGTTTTATAGCCATGGGCCAGCATGTTGAAATGCTGTATGTTTTGATACGTGACTTTGGCACCACGAGCAGACGTTGATCCAACTCATTAAAATCAGATCTTAGCTCTCGTTACCGCTAAACAAAGATCTTACCTTTTATCCAACCAATCAGAGCATCGCTTACCAGATCATAAAAGTGACAGTCGGAATGAGTTTTCTAATCATGCAACCACGAAATATTTAACAAGGGATATTTCGGACGACATTAACGGGTTTTATGACTATGTCCATACAATCTAGGCCATCTATAAGCCATTCCAGAATGTTCTTCTTATCAGTTTTAACAATTTTAATCGAGAATACGTCAAAATATATTTCGAAGTGTAGTCGCCAAATTGAAACTAGTGTCGTAAAATTTGAGAAAGCTGCCTTCTGATTGGCTAATGTCGATTTCTTGTCAGTCATTTCATTGGTCGGTCAAACTTTGTGTTAGGTCGTTCTGACATGACCCTTAATGGGATGTCCTCAGATCTTTATTTAGTGGCAGCGAAAACTAAGATCTGATTTTAATTAGATTGATGTTGATCTTTTGATCGGAGAGAATGTGCAGGCTTGTATGGCACTGTCAGTTCCTGTAAGTGTGCCGGAGCCAAACACTGCCTTGTAAACCCCAGTGAGTAGTAATAAGTCACAACTTAACCATAGGTACAAAAAGATACTAAATTCAGAGTTTGAAGCAGGCTGTCAACGATGTTATCAGATGGTGCTATATCAACAACAGAACATACAACAAATTCATTTCATCATCAACCACGAAATACAAATAATAACCAACTGTAAACTGTACAGGGCAGGCATGAACACGTTACTTCTCTATTGAGCAATATTTGTGGGCTGAATGTCCGTCAACTTGATGGCTGCCTGTTAATCGCGTCTGGACCAGACAATCCAGTATTATGATCAACAGTCCACTCGATCAGATCAATTGACTTGGTCGCCTCTTAATACCAGCATCTCCACGTATTGACCTTGACCTTGACCTTGACCTCAAGTCAGTGCCGTTTCATATTTACCTGGGAGAAGGTGTTGTTACTTCAACATCACTTGTCCGTGAGCCTGAAAAGTAATTATAAGTGAGTGGGTTTGTTCTTATGCTGCTGTGAGATGTAGTACTGTCACAGCCTCTTAGCTGTATGAAGTGAGTGAGTGAGTATAGTTTTATACCACTTTTAGCAATATTCCATCAATATCACAGCAGGGGACACTAGAAATGGACTTCACACATTGTACCTACATGGGGCATCAAAACCAGCCCTCAGCATGACGAGCAAACGCTTTAACCACTTAGCCTGTCCACCACAATTAGCCACATGTTGCAATTAGCCCAAAGTGACGCCACCTGGAGACTTTTTGGGTAAGCACCTGGAGCAAAGACCTCGTGCTGACAGACCAAGGATTTGGCCTCATGACATCATAATGGAGTCACAGAATCTGGCACCGATACACAGCCTTCTGGGAAGGAATCCCACTGATGACAACATGACGTTCCAGTGGTCCAACTCTACCTATTCAAAAGCTAGTCTAGAATAAACAAGGTCAGTCATAAACTCACCACTGATAGAGGTCGACAGTGTTTTCTCAGTGGTTGACAATCTACTGTGTTCTTCTGCTGGTGGCTTCTCACTGCAAATAGTGGCGTAAGACCTGTCTATACACGTAATATATAGCCAGGTGATCCCAATGCATTTAGTTCATATTTGTCCACCTGGTGTGCCCCTGTACAATAATGTCACTGCTTCTATGTTCCAACAAACTCAAACAAACAGCTCATCTGTCAATCTCATTTCAAATTTCTCTTTTGCTATGGAAATATTCACAGCTTATTCAGACAATATGAACTTGGTATAATAGTATGTTCCAGTAGCCTGTTGCTTTGAGTATATCTGCATAATTTAACACAGGCTTGCATAGTCAAAATAAATAAACCGGTGAAATGATAGTGTGATGATAAATGTCTGTAAATTAAATTTCAGGAGTGTAGATCAATATCTGGTGTCCACCATGTCGTGCGGTACAAACATGACACTTTGATCATAATACTGTAGATCAACTTGTGTGTGGTTGCCCTTGGTATTGCCCGCCATTCCGCCTGAAGAGCTACCCCATGTTGGGCCACAATGGCGGGTGCCGGGTCTCTGGTGTACAACACATCCCACAGAGAACACATCCCACAGAGGCTCTATTGGGGGGGGGGACATGTCAGGGGACTTAAAAGGCTACATTCGTCACCACTCGCCCCTTTCCGTAACATGAATGTTATGTGGGAAAATACGACAAACCAATCAGAATGCGCGTTTGATTTCAAGTTCAATATCAAAGAATCCCTCAGAACTTTTATTTTATTTTACATACGTGTTGCATCTAAAAATATACCCAAGATACAGTTAAATGTGTTCAATCTTACTGTATAATTCCGATTGTCTCGATGTGCTTTAAGTTTCATCTGAAATATATATAATATACGGGGAAATATATGTGAACCATTTCACAGCGAGTTGACAATTGTTTTATGTATGCCCGTTTGCGCTGAGACGAGAGGGGCACGAGTCTCTATTCAGCTTGTCCCGGAATAACACGAGTTGGTCACGAATGAAGAGGCTAGTCCAACGTCCGTATGCCTTCCGGTCGGACACAATCGTGACAACATGGGGACGATGTGGTCTAGTAATGTCAAAGATTTGTGCTGATAATTCTACTGAACGACAGGACGCAAAATTTCGTCAACATATCGCTGGCCAGTCAAATGTCCATTCACAACAACCAATAAGATTGCCTGTCATGTGTGATACTGGTCGCCTTGCTATCAGTCGGCTCTGTAGAGCCGGATTTTAATAGCAGATGTTGATATTTGCCTTCCTGTTAATATATGGATTTCTCTATTGACAACAGGAGCAGATTTGAATATATTGCATAGTGCAGTTATTGTAATGAGACAATCTTGTCTGTGTGTCCCATTTTTAGGCCTGCCAGGCTCAGGTCTCACTGAAACTCCATCCGTTTGATGATACTTGTCCCAGTCGAGAAATTATACTTTTTAATTTTTAGTGATTGTGAGTATAGGTGCACACACTTTGGCTTCAGTGTGCATGTGATGTCAAATGTCTTTGTGCTTAGATGTGCTTAGATGTGCTCAGATGCAGTGCGATGGTACACCTCAACAATAGCTACATTCAAATCATTAGCTCCCTTATTTGCTGTGAGTAGTAACTATTGTGACAATCACAAGATCTTAAAACATTTAGACATTTAAGCCACACAAACACACCATGTAAAATGACCTCAACAAACATGATGATAAGTTGTTATGAGAATAAAAATGAAAGTGAAATTATTAGTCATGTAGGTTACTGGAAACTGAACCTCAACAAAATGAGTGAATTGGTGGTGTAACGATGCGTTGATACAGTATCATATCCTGATTCATGGCCCACAATATGATACATCATTTTACAACCCCTGTATCACGATATATATGATACATTAAAACACAACATGTAAAAACATGTGATAATAACTAAACTGTTCAACAACTAGTATACACATATTCTCTTGTATTTCCGATTTGGCTGTAAATCACAAAACATTCACAGTAAAATCTGACCAATGTGTTTCTGCCCGAAAATATTCCTTCTTCGATCTCTGACATTTAAAAAACAATTATTCAGGGTTGTGATTAACCTGTGAAAAGGAAGAAGATCAACCCATAACATTGGGATACTTATCGTATCATGACCCTTACGTATCGTTACACCTCTAGAGTGAATGTTGTTGAATGCACAGTCAGCAATATTCATGTAATATAACAGCAGCCTGAACATAATTGAGTTTGCAACAGAGAAACAAGTGGCTAAAAGCATAAGCAATGATCCACCCCATCAAGCATGATGACATGCCACCAACCAAGTCACTGAGTCTGACCACCCTAACAGGCTTCATGAAACACCACCAACCAAGTCACTAAGTCTGACCACCCTAACAGGCTTCATGAAACACCACCAACCAAGTCACGGAGTCTGACCACCCTAACAGGCTTCATGAAACAGCACCAACCAAGTCACGGAGTCTGACCACCCTAACAGGCTTCATGAAACAGCACCAACCAAGTCACAGAGTCTGACCATTGTCTTACTCAATCCCCAAAATCCAAGGCCATGCAAATTAAATTTTTTCCCATGCAGATTAGCTGAAACTGTGATCCATCATCTTGCCACATGCCTATAAAAACATGGTACACTTGCTTTCAATCCATGTAGGCAGCCGGTCGCTGGAAGGGAGATAACTCCATTAGCACATACCATATTCGACCCATTAAGCGCCCAGGACGCTTAAAAAGAGACAGAAAGGGTGGGCGCTTATTGGGGACAATTCAGGTCAAATTGGCGTAAATTCATCAGTAAGCCCTACCGTATTTTCTTGAGAATAGTGCACACTTTTTCTCTCCAAAAAACACAGCTGTGTAGAAGGGGGTGCGCATTATACACGAATTAATGAGTTTTGATGTTTTTTCCACCATTGAAAGACAATACTGTGAGCACCTAACACCGGAAATACCATGTCAACAAATCCATTCTGAAGTTCGCAAATTATTTATGTTATTACACTGTCTGGCTACCGTTCATCTTTGATCCTTTCTGACACTTTAACACTTACGAGGTTGGTTGCAATGGTGTACATGGTCCATATCCCAAGCCTGGTCTATGAGTTCCGTCTGGACAACCTTGGCAGTACCCTGTAAACAGAAAACAAGGGGCTTACATGCCGCTCTTGTTCACAAGAATTAAGCTCTTCGGTTACTACGTGCGGTATCGCATGGCTCCCAAAATTTATGTACACTTTTAATACTGGGAGTTTTACACAGCCATGATTGTATTTTCGTTCGGTGTTCATTTGCACATAACGCTTCTCATTGCATTATCAACCGTTTATCGCTGAATGGAGTTCTAATAATCTGTTTGAAAACATCCGCCACACGTCGCGGAAATACGATTGTTCTACTAGTTAACTTTTCACACTACTATATATATACATCCTTTGATCTTAGAAGCGCATGCATGCAACATGTAGTTACTGTCACAACATGGCGGTCATTCCTTTTGATTCGGATCAAGTAACCTTATCAAACCAATTAATCTGGCTTGAATGTGTATCTATATTTGTATGAATGTGTATGAATGCGCATAGTGCTGGTCAAAACTCTCGTTTTCCATATTTTAAGCAACATGACCAATCAATGCCACTGAAAAACTCTGTACTTGTGTAATGAATTGTGATTGGCTCTTCACTCATAGCGTCTGTTACTAACATTATCGATCGACATTTTCATGTAAGTAGACTACATTCACATTGAATATGACTGTTAAAGCTTGTAAATAATAACAAACGGCGAAAACATAATGGATATATATTTTTACACTATGAACGGTAAACAACAAGGCGAAGATCGTGAGATTGGCCGAGTACTTTGTCTGCCTCCATCCTCCGTGTCTATCCCCAGCCACTTGTCATGTACTTTGTCTGCCTCCATCCTCCGTGTCTATCCCCAGCCACTTGTCTTGTACTATGTCTGCCTCCATCCCCCCTGTCTATCCCCAGCCACTTGTCTTGTACTTTGTTTGCCTCCTTCCCTAGTGTCTATCCCCAGCCACTTGTCTTGTACTTTGTCTGCCTCCTTCCCTAGTGTCTATCCCCAGCCACTTGTCTTGTACTTTGTCTGCCTCCATCCCCCGTGTCTATCCCCAGCCACTTGTCTTGTACTATGTCTGCCTCCATCCCCCGTGTCTATCCCCAGCCACTTGTCTTGTACTTTGTCTTCCTCCATCCCCCGTGTCTATCCCCAGCCACTTGTCTTGTACTTTGTCTTCCTCCATCCCCCGTGTCTATCCCCAGCCACTTGTCTTGTACTTTGTCTGCCTCCTTCCCCCGTGTCTATCCCCAGCCACTTGTCATGTACTTTGTCTCCCTCCATCCCCCATGTCTATCCCCAGCCACTTGTCTTGTACTTTGTCTGCCTCCATCCCCCGTGTCTATCCCCAGCCACTTGTCTTGTACTTTGTCTGCCTCCATTCCCCGTGTCTATCCCCAGCCACTTGTCTTGTACTTTGTCTGCCTCCTTCCCTAGTGTCTATCCCCAGCCACTTGTCCTGTACTTTGTCTGCCTCCTTCCCTAGTGTCTATCCCCAGCCACTTGTCTTGTACTATGTCTGCCTCCATCCCCCGTGTCTATCCCCAGCCAATTGTCTTGTACTATGTCTGCCTCCTTCCCTAGTGTCTATCCCCAGCCACTTGTCTTGTACTTTGTCTGCCTCCATCCCCCGTGTCTATCCCCAGCCACTTGTCTTGTACTTTGTCTGCCTCCATCCCCCGTGTCTATCCCCAGCCACTTGTCATGTACTTTGTCTGCCTCCTTCCCTAGTGTCTATCCCCAGCCACTTGTCATGTACTTTGTCTGCCTCCTTCCCTAGTGTCTATCCCCAGCCACTTGTCATGTACTTTGTCTGCCTCCTTCCCTAGTGTCTATCCCCAGCCAATTGTCTTGTACTATGTCTGCCTCCTTCCCTAGTGTCTATCCCCAGCCACTTGTCTTGTACTTTGTCTGCCTCCATCCCCCGTGTCTATCCCCAGCCACTTGTCTTGTACTTTGTCTCCCTCCATCCCCAGTGTCTATCCCCAGCCACTTGTCTTGTACTTTGTCTGCCTCCATCCCCCGTGTCTATCCCCAGCCACTTGTCATGTACTTTGTCTGCCTCCTTCCCTAGTGTCTATCCCCAGCCACTTGTCTTGTACTTTGTCTCCCTCCATCCCCCATGTCTATCCCCAGCCACTTGTCATGTACTTTGTCTTCCTCCATCCCCCGTGTCTATCCCCAGCCGCTTGTCTTGTACTTTGTCTGCGTCCATCCCCCGTGTCTATCCCCAGCCACTTGTCTTGTACTTTGTCTGCCGCCATCCCTCGTGTCTATCCCCAGCCACTTGTCTTGTACTTTGTCTGCCGCCATCCCTCGTGTCTGTCCCCAGCCACTTGTCATGTACTTTGTCTTCCTCCATCCCCCATGTCTATCCCCAGCCACTTGTCTTGTACTTTGTCTGCGTCCATCCCCCGTGTCTATCCCCAGCCACTTGTCTTGTACTTTGTCTGCCGCCATCCCTCGTGTCTATCCCCAGCCGCTTGTCATGTACTTTGTCTGCCGCCATCCCTCGCGTCTATCCCCAGCCGTTTGTCATGTACTTTGTCTGCCTCCATCCCCCGTGTCTATCCCCAGCCACTTGTCTTGTACTTTGTCTGCCTCCATCCCTCGTGTCTATCCCCAGCCACTTGTCATGTACTTTGTCTGCCTCCATCCCCCGTGTCTATCCCCAGCCACTTGTCTTGTACTTTGTCTCCCTCCATCCCCCCTGTCTATCCCCAGCCACTTGTCGTGTACTTTGTCTGCCTCCATCCCCCCTGTCTATCCCCAGCCACTTGTCGTGTACTTTGTCTGCCTCCATCCCTCGTGTCTATCCCCAGCCACTTGTCATGTACTTTGTCTGCCTCAATCCCCCGTGTCTATCCCCAGCCACTTGTCTTGTACTTTGTCTGCCTCCATCCCCCGTGTCTATCCCCAGCCACTTGTCTTGTACTTTGTCTCCCTCCATCCCCCCTGTCTATCCCCAGCCACTTGTCGTGTACTTTGTCTGCCTCCATCCCCCCTGTCTATCCCCAGCCACTTGTCATGTACTTTGTCTGCCTTTGTGTGTCTGTGCATGTGTATGTATGGGTGTCTCTGTGTGTGTGTGTGTGTGTGTGTGTGTGTGTGTGTGTGTGTGTGTGTGTGTGTGTGTGTGCATGTATGTGTGTGCCTAAGTGTGCATGTATGTGTGTGCATGTGTGTATGCGTGTGTCTGTGTGTGCCTGTGTGTGTGTGTGTCTGTCCCTGTGTGTCTGCCTGTCTGTCCGTCCTTCCATCCATCCATCCGTCCGTCTGAGATCGAACAACCAACCTTCCACTCTCAGTTTTAAATTTGAACATTATTTAGGGACTGGGTGGGGTGGTGGGTGGTGTCATGACAAATGTTACACATATTTATAGGGATGGGGAGGAGATTTCACCTTCTTGTACACACTGGGATGTCATCATTTGAGTCAGGTGAGCTGAACATTGAAGGATTTTCTCTTTATTTTAACTTCAATCAACAACCCAAGGTTTTGAGAAAAAGTATAGATCTGTAAACCAACAGATAAAAAAGAAAGGCCTTACCGTCCTTGAGGAATGTATTAGCCCCACATTTTTTCGCCTTCACACAGCTGCAGGGATTGTCCCCGGTGTAGCCATTTTCCTCGTCACACCGGCAAGGAAGATGACAACCATTTGTTGACAATGTACCATGTGGCACAGACTCTGAATGACCGAAACAATATCAGCTTATCAGAAAGTTATAGACAAATATTTAGCATTCGAAATGAAAACACAAATAGAGATTATATATATGTAGCTAAATTGTCTTTTAACGTAAAATAAGAAGGTGCCAAGAGAATCCATTCATTTTCAAAAACTTGCCAACCAAAGTATTGCAGATTTACTTGGGAGGCCAAAAGAAATTCCAGTGTTTGTATGAAGGACTAAGAAAGTATAATACTCAGTCCTCAAACACACAGGACTATTTGTCTTCTGTGACTATTTGTTTGTTGGTTTGTTTAACACAATACACAGCAATAATCAAGCTTTAAGACGGCGGTTTGTAAATAATCGCGTCTGGACCAGACAATCCAGTGAGTGACATCATGAGCATTGATCCACGCATTTGGGATACGATGACATGCATCAACCAAGTAAGCGAGCCTGACCACCCGATCCGTTAGTCACCTCTTTTGACAAGCATAGTCGCCTTTTACATCAAGAATTGGTTGCTTAGGACCTATTCTACCCCGGATCTTCACAGGTCGTCTTATTCCTAGGTGTATGAGATTTATTGTATTCCTGTCATACAGCAACTATTCTAGTAAAGAAAAAATTCAAAGTACTTCATTAAGAGGGGACACTAAGACTTTAGTTCACCTGACTGACAAGTCTTTTGAGGTGCAACTCAACATCGAAGGTTGTATTCCTATTAAATTGTAACCACTGTTTCTATGTATGTCTGTGATAAAAACTTACATAAACGAGAAAAAATGACTTACCCGGGGGACATTCTTGAATGGACCGGTAGCAGGACACGGGGAACTCGGATGTTGTGTTGTCCAGTTGCACCAAGCCCTTCCTACAACGAAGGCACCTGTCCGACTGTCCGTCTGCCAAGCAAGGCTTTATCTCATTCCCTGTAATCAACGCAGAGGGACATCAAGCAGGGCTCACCTCGTATATTTTTTCGAATACCGGGGAATCTCATTTACAACTTATGTAACAGACCACCTTCGTGATATGCTAGGTCCCAGAAGAGAACAATATTGCTTTTCTTCCATATTGATGTCCAATTTCCATTAATCTGAATACTTTTCTAGAATAGCTAGCTCTTCATCATCAAAATGGAGAAAAACAACTGAGTTAACATACAGCCTTGTCTTAGACCAATAAGGCAATAAAACAACAAACGAGTTAACATAAGCCCTGTCTTACTCCAATGGCACAATGAAACAATACAGAGATCCCTCGCTTCAACGCTACCATGGGGGTCAAAATATTCAATGAGCGTTATAGACGATCAGCTGTTTAGCCAATGTGAAGTCACAGGGGGTAGATGACCAACACAACAGTACATACTTTCTGTGCCTGCCTAACACAATCTACGCTGCACATTCCAGAGTTTGAGGAAAGATTAAAATAAAGTCGTTTATGATTCATAGTGTTAAAAAAATATTTATTGCATGTTATGCTCAGCAACACATGCAGTATCCCTCAAGAAATTCAGGTGAACGAACAAATATAACAAACTTGGACCATAAAAAATGAGATAAAACATCATTAGACATTATGATTTACCATTCAAATTGGATTTCTTTTTCTGCTAGGCATTGTTTTATATGAAGAGATTATGATTAATGTGTGCAGAGATTATGATTAATGTGTGCATTGTCTCGTAAACTGAGCCAGAAACAGCAAATAGCTGTTCACACATTTTACCCCAATCTGCCGGCAATTCAGTTAAAAGTTTTTTGATGCAGTGATTGGAAGAATTTTATCTGAAACCATTATTTTATCAGGAATAATATATTTCAGTATCGTGTAATTTCAGTTGCAGCTTTACTATATATATATATCACAAATAACAATAATTTGGTACAGTTGACCGCTCTTCCGGAATATTTTAATGAATGGAACAATTAAACTCGTCACAGCTGAGGATCATGCGCTCTCAATAGCAAAAGCTTTGTCAGTCAAACTTTAACAGTCAAACTACTGCAACAAACTTTACTTTTAACGGGTCAAAGTATGGCTTCACATAAGCCTTGTTGCCTTGTTGCAAATTATTGGACCTGGGTTGGAGCCAAAACGTATACTATATCTATAGGCTGTTATGTGATGAAATCTTGGGCAATGAAAACAGGGAAAACTTGTTATATAATAAACAGCCTTGTCTTACTCCAACTGGCCAATAAAATAACATAAGAGGTAACATAAGCCTTGTCTTTCTCCAATGGGGCAATGACACATACGAGTTAACATAGGCCTTGTCTTACTCCAATGGGGCAATGACACATACGAGTTAACATAAGCCTTGTCTTTCTCCAATGGGGCAATGACACATACGAGTTAACATAAGCCTTGTCTTACTCCAATGGGGCAATGACACATACGAGTTAACATAGGCCTTGTCTTTCTCCAATGGGGCAATGACACATACGAGTTAACATAGACCTTGTCTTACTCCAATGGGGCAATGACACATACGAGTTAACATAGGCCTTGTCTTTCTCCAATGGGGCAATGACACATACGAGTTAACATAGACCTTGTCTTACTCCAATGGGGCAATGACACATATGAGTTAACATAGGCCTTGTCTTACTCCAATTGGGCAATGACACATACGAGTTAACATAAGCCTTGTCTTACTCCAATGGGGCAATGACACATACGAGTTAACATAAGCCTTGTCTTACTCCAATGGGGCAATGACACATATGAGTTTACATAAGCCTTGTCTTTCTCCAATGGGGCAATGACACATACGAGTTAACACAGGCCTTGTCTTACTCCAATGGGGAAATGACACATACGAGTTAACATAAGCCTTGTCTTACTCCAATGGGGCAATGACACATACGAGTTAACATAGGCCTTGTCTTACTCCAATGGGCAATGACACATACGAGTTAACATAAGCCTTGTCTTACTCCAATGGGCAATGACACATATGAGTTAACATAAGCCTGGTCTTACTCCAATGGGGCAATGACACATACGAGTTAACATAAGCCTTGTCTTTCTCCAATGGGGCAATGACACATACGAGTTAACATAAGCCTTGTCTTACTCCAATGGGGCAATGACACATACGAGTTAACATAAGCCTTGTCTTACTCCAATGGGGCAATGACACATACGAGTTAACATAAGCCTTGTCTTTCTCCAATGGGGCAATGACACATACGAGTTAACATAGGCCTTGTCTTACTCCAATGGGGCAATGACACATACGAGGTAACATAAGCCTTGTCTTTCTCCAATGGGGCAATGACACATACGAGTTAACATAGGCCTTGTCTTACTCCAATGGGGCAATGACACATATGAGTTAACATAAGCCTTTTCTTTCTCCATTGGGGCAATGACACATACGAGTTAACATAAGCCTTGTCTTACTCCAATGGGGCAATGACACATATGAGTTAACATAAGCCTTGTCTTACTCCAATGGGGCAATGACACATACGAGTTAACATAAACCTAGTCTTACTCCAATGGGGCAATGACACATACGAGTTAACATAAGCCTTGTCTTTCTCCAATGGGCAATGACACATATGAGTTAACATAAGCCTTGTCTTACTCCAATGGGCAATGACACATATGAGTTAACACAAGTCTTGTCTTAGTCCAATGGGCAATGACACATAGGAGTTAACATAAGCCTTGTCTTAGTCCAATGGGGAAATACAACATACGAGTTAACATAAGCCTTGTCTTACTCCAATGGGCAATGACACATATGAGTTAATAGAGTCTGGACCAGACTATCCAGCGATTGACATCATGAGCATCAATCCAAGCAATTGGGATACGTTAACATGCATCAACCAAGTCAGCAAGCCTGACCACCCGATCCCACTAGGCGCCTCTTACTACAAGCAAAGTTGCCTTTTACGACATGGGATGCTGAAGATCTATTCTGCCCCGGATCTTCACAGGTCAGATGTAGATGTGATGGACACCTACCTGGCCTGCAGGGGTCATCTGTCGTTATGGGTCTGCAGCACCTCCTTTCTCCATCAAGGGGATGCTCTCGTTGCCCAGCTGGACACTGAGAGGCAACCTCCTTCAACTGCAGAACAAATTGACATACAGTTTACAGTTATAGGGGAAATATTGATGCCTTGACTGAAATACCAACTATACACTTGGAAAATAGCTAAGCAATACACATTTATTTTCATATATCCCCAACTCCCATATATATGATGTGTCTGTTGTTTTGTATTTGTTTGTTTGTTGATAAACGCCGCACCCAGCAATATTCCAGCTATATAATTGCCATCTGTAAATAATTGAGCCTTACAGCTGATCCCAAAGGTCGCCTCTTACAACAAGAATGGGTTGCTGAAGACCTATTCCAACCCGCATCTTCATGGGTCATATGTATGTTGCAAATATCTACAGATGGCATTGATCTAATTTGGATAAATATCTATGATGCTGCCTTTGACTGATGTAAAAGTTGGAAAAAGAACACAGTAGGTTCCTCCAGATGTATGCAAGGGTCATATCATATGAAGCAAAGACGCAGAGGAATTATTGAAAGGGCCAGTCACAACTTGAAGACCAATCTGTACTTTCCGTATTCGACGTAATAAGCGCCCCGCTCTAATAAGCACCCATATTTGCTAATATATTGAATAGCTAGTGAACAATCCCAGTTAGCACCCCTTCCGATTGATCAATGTACACAAGACTTATTTATTCGTGTATAATACGCACTCGTGTGTTGTATGCACCCTTAATTATGGGCAGTTAAATTCTTGAAAAAATATGTCGTGTATAATACGCACAGACTTTTCTTTCGTATCATTTCAGGCTGTTAGCATAAACCACGAAATTTACGATCCTTCAACTCTGTTTGTTTTTTTCTCACCAAAATTATATTCTAATAAGGGCCCTCTATTTCTAATTTTGAGAGCGCCCTTATTACGTCGAATACGGTAATACAGATTTCTTTGGGTAGAAGAGGCATATAATTGATTGCCTGGTAACAATTATTGAAAAGGTTGCAGTTTCATCAATGCTTGAGCAAAAATTTGTTCACTGCTGTTCAATCTTAGGGAAGAAACTAAAGTTTTTGTGTGGGATTTTAATAAGTGTCCCCATTCTTAATTTGCGTCTGAGGAGCTGATAACAGTGAATATGGTATATCATTAGATAATCAGTTCATAAGTTTTAACAATAATAATTTTATTTAAGAAAAATAAACATGAATAACAATGAGGCAAAAGGCGATTGTGGCTCCAACATATTTCTGTGTTCAAAACATGAAAAAAGCAATATTTTCTCAGAAAATCCACTTTTCGAACTTCGCACTGCACCTCTTCTATTGGTATAGAAACTGTACCACCAATCGAAAAGAAATCCATGAATTAGCCATTTCTATTATGAGCCAATCAGGAAACAGTAGTGTGTTCGTGGGTGTGGCCTAAATTGTTTTGGATTATGGAAGCATAAACACGCAAAAATTGTTTATATTTATATTGTTTGTTTTGGAGATATAGACTTTAGTTGATCATTGAGCCCGGACATGAGAGAACCCCTCCATGGCTCAGTGGTAGAGTGTCCACCTGGAGAGCGTAAGGTCAGACGTGTCATTCCAAGGACCGGTCGGCTTGGAGTCCTTATACTGTTTCTGAATGGAGTATTTATGTTATTCATGTGGGACAAGCTTAGCCAGAGCTCCAGATAAGCTTTTGGTGTTGTGGGTATTTTACCCATGCATTTTAAAATCATTGGGTATCAGTAATTCTATCTGCGTTTTCAAATTTCTGTTACCCACTAGTTTTTACACATGTGGGTATTCAAGTTAAATATTTAAAAACACTATTCATCTAGTCCCTGCAAACTGGTGTCGTGTGGGTTCGAGAGCTTTATAGGACTCAAAAATACCACGATACTTCCACAAGAAAGTGTGATGGCAAATGATCATGATGTAACTATCATCGTGGAGTTTGGCAAGGTTGACGGAATGCCAACTTATACTTTCAAAATAAGTTGCTGATTTGCTAATCGAATACGCAGGGTTACTTCACAATATTTTGATGATACGCACAAGGTTTATTTTTGTAGCGTATCTGTAATGTTCGTTGCGTATTTGATACGCTTGGATTATATTTTACTGCGTATTTCTGCATTTCTGATGCATATTTTACGCAGATACGCAGCTTATCTGGAGCTCTGTTAACAGAGGATATATCAACAGTAAAAACTTCTCACATGTGGGAAACCTACACGAAACTGGATGAACATCAATCTCATTAAAATCAGATCTTAGTTCTCGCTACTGCTAAACAAAGATCTGAGGATATCCCATTAAGGGTCACGTAAGAACGACCTTTCATCCAACCAATCAGAGCGTCACTTACCAGATCATGAAAGTGACAGTCGGAATGTGTTTTCTTATCATACAACCTAGGCCATCTATAAGCCATTCCAGAATGTTCTTTTTTTAATCGAGAATATGTCAGAATATATTTTGAAGCGTAGTCGCCAGTTTGAAACTAGTGTCGTAAAGCTCGAGAAAGCTGCCTTCTGATTGGCTAATGTAGATTTTTTGTCAGTCATTTCATTGGTCGGTCAAAAGGTCTTGGTTTCGCGAAAGGTTGTGACCCATAATGGGATGTCCTCAGATCTTTGTTTAGCGGTAGCGAAAACTAAGATCTGATTTCAATGAGATTGGACGAACATGGATTCATGAAATTGACAGCACAATTTATCACAGTCAACACCTACCAGGAGGTACACTGTCGATAAAATAAGGCTTTGTTTTATGAGCATCACCTGAAACAGATGGAAAAATGCAGAATTAATAATGTGTGAGTGAGTTTGTCAGTGGTCCAAAGGACCAGAACAATTAAGGAAATATATATTGGTCCTGTTGGATCTCGACAGACACAATGGCGGTGACCAAAACAGGTCTTACATCGCAGATACTTTATCATGTTCCGACAACAAGTGAGCATGAGTAATTAGAATGAGAAACCAGTCAAAAATTACCACTGCACCACACAGGGTTGTTTAGGCTGCTGGTTTGGCTTCGAGTTTTGAGTTTATCACTGATTTCAAAAGTCATACAAACTTATTTAGGATAACTCTGTTCATCTCCAAAATAACACCAGACCACCGGACCAGCATTTAATTAATTTTTCTGGTCCTGAAGGAAAATATACTAGACACAGACCAGCGGACCAGTGAACTGCAGCGCCTTAGATGATGGGGCCACTCATGGCTCCTGCAGAATTTTGAAATGCTACACAAGAGAATTCAAATCAATACCACATATGTATGTACTGAGGATGATTTCATTGCCACAAGAAAAACTGAAACATCGTCTTTCCTTTGGAGAACAGAGCGGTGTTTGAGTGTTTGAGTGAATTAATGCCTCCATTTACAATAGTCAGTCTGTAGCTCATCAATCAGGTGTCAAGTCTGGCTTCGGCAACATGTTAGTAGTAGTTGACAGTATTAGCAATGATCCACATCATGGGGGGGCTGTGACACTAAGAAGTCGAGACACAAAGACATCGGGACACCGGGACACTGTGACACCGGGACACCGGGACACCGGGAATCCAAGACACCAGGACACCAGGACACCAGGACACCAAGACACTGTGATACCGTGACACTGGGAATCCAAGACTCCGGGACACAGGGAATCCAAGACACCGGGACACCGAGACACTGTGACATCGGGAATCCAAGACACCGGGACACTAAGACAACGAGACACTAAGACAACGGGACACCGAGACAACGAGAAAATGAGGCATCGAGGCAATGAGACACCAAGACACTGGGACACTGGGACACGTTAAGGAAAAATATAGAGCTGAGCATTTCATTGTGCCAGTACAAACTCCTGAGAGAACGAGATCAGGTTATGACATTGCAAGGCCTTGGACATGAAGTTAATAGCCTGAAGGATGAAGTAAGCAAGTTAAACCCACAAATGCAAAACAAGAAAGAAAACATGATACCTCCGGAAAGTGAAAATTACAATTTGAAAAGACAATTAAAAAGAGCCACTGATGAATTTGCTGTAAAGAGACAGAAAATTGGAAACCCTTAAGCCAAATGTGAGAGGAAAATATTTCAGAGAAAAGTGTGCCCATGCTCAAACTAAAACCAGCCTGGCCAAAATGCTTCAAAAGTCAAGAATCTTCAGAGGAATATATTGAAATGTCAACTGAAGCTTTGGAAGATTCTATTTGCACATTATAAGAGGCATCACAAAAAGAGAAAAGCATGAAAAATGACTTGGAGTACTGTGAAGAACTGTTGAAAGACAAAAGAAAAGTTAAATACAGACTCCTTATGTTTCTTTTCATATTTCTTGTTGTAGGTAAGACATTTCAAGCTTAGGGAAATCTTCTGCATTCCAATAATGGCAGGCACAGTTGATGCTGTACTAGAAACGGTGCCTGGAAGCTACTTACCCCAACAATTGGACATTTTCGCCACATTTCAAAGTCATTTTTCTATTCCCAAAATTCAATTTAGATGAATATGCACCAAAATTGAACCTGGATTACTGCTGTTATGCCACTAAAATATTATGGTTTAATTCAAATAAACATTTTCTTAAAATGTTCCCCATTTTCATTTGTTGCCATTTTTTAGACCAAAATGAAATTTCTGGCTCTCCACGGTGGTGTCAAAAAGAGCTTTTCTGAAAGTTAATCAGACAAGTGTGAGAAAACCCATCCTATGATATATATTTCTGAAGGATTTCTGATGCTTAATCAGTGATTTGTTAACACAATACGCGAAATTCTAAATTTGACTGAGCATTGCTAAAATCATGGTTGTCAAATCTGACAAAACACCAGCGAAAATGAGCTATCAACTCTTCATAAATCACCTGTTTTACAATAACTACTAATCATACCGTCCACGCGGCGGGTATTGAATAACAAATGTAACTTGTAAGGTAAAAGCACGTGCACTTACCTTTTCCTTCCCCAAACGAACCGTTACTTGCAAGCATCAAAGCATGGACGCCATGTTGTACGTACATGGGCGATGTGACGTAACAGGTCCCTCCGAAAGAGTTGTGTTTGAAAACGAACAAAAAAAATATAATTACACCCGGTTAACATGCAAAAGAAATATTAGCCGCTGTTAGTGTATTGTTAATGTTTTATAATATTTAGGAAGATTTAATATCTGTCGTAATGGTTTAATATATCTCGCTTGGGGGTTTTCCGAGTACTAAAAATAGATAGGTGTTTTCCCATACTGCTCTACATTATTGATGATAAAAACGCTTAATTTTTACACCCTTCGGGTCATTTGTAAAATAAATAAAGAATGCTGTTCCTAATAAAGTCCCTCTTCAAATTGGAAATCTTTGCCGGGGTACATCCTTTGAGTCAAATACGGTCAACACATCCATATTGAATTCAGCAGCAGCCAGCAGAAATGTCTATATATAGACTCCTTTTTGGGACTATAAATAGTTTGACCCCATGAACCTAGCCAACATTTTGACGTCATCCTGCGCGGAGGAGCGGGTGAGTTCAGATCCGAGGAGCCTTTTAAGAATGTTATTTTGATAGGTATTTTTAAAATCGCTATCCGATATTTGATGATAGTTTCAGAGTTGTTGTTTTTGGTTGGTTGGTTCTAAATGTAAGGTGATTGCTATTAGATATCGGTATTTATTACTTGCCCGTGAAGAGATCACCCGTTTAATAAACATACAGTTGTATTACACATTGTGTAATACCAAAACGCGTGCTTATGTACTCTCAGAACACGTTTCACGAAAAATATTGAAAGCTCTCAACATCCCTTGGCTTATTCAACGACATTGCGTGTGGAGATGATAGATCACTGAGAGGAGCTTATGCACACTCGATGACCACAGTAACCTTGTTGCTGGGCTGACGTCACATGGCATTGTTTCGCCGAAGGATCTTGCAACAAAATTCCACAAATTACGTCATCGGGTATTGTGACGTGATTGTAAACTTTGAGGTGCAAGGCCCCGTTCCACAAGGCGATCGTGCTGTAGCGCAACGACAGTCGTTGGTCTAAGTTTAAGTATGTGAGTTGCGATAACCTTAACGCTACGATAATTTTGTGGAACGGACGCCTGAATTCTAAAGATAGACCGTTGTATGGTATTAAATTCATACGTTTCAACTTTTGACGTGTTTGAAGTATTATTCTGTTAAACTCAATTGTATTATGCCGTGGATCGTGTAGGTGTCAGCCTATTCACACTCGACAGCATAATTCTAAAAACGTTTTAAATGGCAAGTAATAAATAAAATACTAAACTCGCTACCGTGTAAAACCAATTTTATGAAACTCGTGAATAGTTGTGGTATCTAACTCGCTTTCGCTCGTCAAATACCACAACTATTCACTCGTTTCATAAAATTGGTATTACACGGGAGCTCGTTTAGTATTCTATATGTGTTAATTAGCAGAAAAGATCCTTGGACACAAAACACATTTTTTAAATCCACACTTTCGTATCGGTGTTTTATTTCGGGAACAGATAAAAAAAGGCGAAATTTGGCTAGGCCACGCGCTTTTTTTATTGGATGTTTTCCGCTTTTGAAGAAATGTTACACCTTTATGAATAACAAGTTCTTTTTTTCATGTAGCTTCTTATGATGGACTAGACAACGGTGTAAGAATCTTCATCGAAACGTCTGTTGTGCCCTTAAACCTACAATGCATAAAATAATGATAGTTTACAGATTGATAAAAAGGAAAGTTTCTTCAGGTTCTGCTGTACCGCAAACAATGCAGTCTCACTGCACGCTGTGTGTTGTCACAACACGGCAGAAGTTCGATGCACTTCCGGGTTCACTTGAGAAGCAGTGCGTACGAAATAAGTGTCGTGTGCATACACAAGCCACGCCCACTCATGAATATTGTAGACTTAAGACCATTGTAGGTTTAAGGGCACAACAAACGTCCTTGAGTGCGATAAACCAGAGCTTGCACGTTGCACGTCTTCTTATTTACTCACGAACTTCTAGAATGCCAATGAACCATTTGGCTTCTGTTTGTTCTCTCTATAACATTTGGCAATTATCATAAAGTGACAGAAAAAATAAGATCCACTTAGATTTACCACTGGACATCAGAGAATATATGTTACACACATACGTATATCCTATGCTCTGTTAATCACATAGGCCATGCGGAAGGATATTGTATGTTTTGTATTTATTGTTTCAATGTCATCAGAGACTACAAAATAATTTTATTTTTATTGTCTCTGATGTCATACTCGTACTTGTATTATATTATACTTTTATATGTAATATGTGACGCAATAATATATTTGTTTTCGTCTTCAATTAAATATATCAGGGGTACACCATAGGGAAACAGCGGGTTGAATTAGTTCGTAAGTGCCGGCTGAATTGAATGGGGCGGTTGTTGACCCGTGAAGATCCGGGGTGGGAATAGCTCTTCAGTAACCCATGCTTGTCGAAAAAAGCGACCATGCTTGTCGTAAAAGGCGACATTGGATAGGGTGGTCAGGCTCGCTGACTTGCATTGATGCATATCATCGTATCCCAATTGCGTGGATCGGTCCTCATGATGTCAATCACTGGATTGTCTGGTCCAGACTCGAATAACTTGCAGACCGCCATTACATAGCTGAAATCTGGCTGAGTGCGGTGTTAAACAACGAACAAACAAACAAACAACCTACAACATTCGGCTTATCCCGGAATGGGACAAGTTGCTCACGAATATATTGTCGACTGTGGCGTTAAACACCATTTACTCAGCCATTGCAGATGGTAATAAAGAGGCAACATTTACGCATTGGTTGGTGTGTTTGTAGATGCGACTTTATATCAGTGGATAAAATATAAAACCGTCGATGAACAGAAGGCTACTCGCCAACACACCCAGACTAGAAATGGACGTGGATCAGAGGTCCTGAACAAATTAAAGGGCAAGAAGCCCTATAATATGTGTAACGACTCCGAGGTTTTGGTTGAAAAAGTAAAACCTCGAGGAAGGGAAGGGAGAAGGCGGAATGCCCGGAATTTCAAGGATCTTGACATCTTCCCGAAGCAAGGGAGTTAACTGACTGTTAAGGGGGCACCCCGTGATATAACTGGAATACTGTTAAAAGCGGCGTTAAACCCAACTCACTTACTAACTGACTGTAAAAGTCCAGTCTAAAATCAGTTAACTCCCTCGCCTCGGGAAGATGGGATCTTGACGACCTTCGAGGTCCATCAACAAAACAGAATGGCCCGTAAAAAATAGAAATCGGCTAAAACAGATTCATCAGAATACATTTCGTAATTATCAAGAAGGGTTACGAAGGGAGTCTATGAGGCTAAAATAAGGTACACAAAATAAAGTTATTTTGTTCGAAGTATTTTTTATAATGTTTTTGGTTAGAAAGAATCTCATTTAAATCAGATGTAAGTTCTCGCTTCCGCTAAACAAAGATCTGAGGACATCCTATTACGGGTCACGTCAGAACAACCTTTCGCGAACTTCGACCGACAACTGAAATGACAGTCAACATCAGCCAATGAGAAAGCACACCTAAACCCACCCTTCCGACACCAACACCCACCCTTCTAACATCAACACCCACCCTTCTGACACCAACACCCACCCTTCTGACACCAACACCCACCCTTCTGACACCAACACCCACCCTTCTGACACCAACACCCACCCTTCTGTCACCAACACCCACCCTTCTGACACCAACACCCACCCTTCTGACACCAACACCCACCCTTCTGACACCAACACCCACCCTTCTGACACCAACACCCAAATCCACCCTTCTGACACCAACACCCACCCTTCTGACACCAACACCCAAATCCACCCTTCTGACACCAACACCCACCCTTCTGACACCAACACCCAAATCCACCCTTCTGTCACCAACACCCACCCTTCTGACACCAACACCCAAATCCACCCTTCTGTCACCAACACCCCAAACCACCCTTCTGACACCAACACCCACCCTTCTGACACCAACACCCAAATCCACCCTTCTGACACCAACACCCGCCCTTCTGACACCAACACCCAAATCCACCCTTCTGACACCAACACCCACCCTTCTGACACCAACACCCAAATCCACCCTTCTGACACCAACACCCACCCTTCTGACACCAACACCCAAATCCACCCTTCTGTCACCAACACCCCAAACCACCCTTCTGACACCAACACCCACCCTTCTGACACCAACACCCAAATCCACCCTTCTGTCACCAACACCCCAAACCACCCTTCTGACACCAACACCCACCCTTCTGACACCAACACCCAAATCCACCCTTCTGTCACCAACACCCCAAACCACCCTTCTGACACCAACACCCACCCTTCTGACACCAACACCCACCCTTCTGTCACCAACACCCACCCTTCTGACACCAACACCCACCCTTCTGACACCAACACCCATCCTTCTGTCACCAACACCCACCCTTCTGTCACCAACACCCACCCTTCTGACACCAACACCCACCCTTCTGACACCAACACCCACCCTTCTGTCACCAACACCCACCCTTCTGACACCAACACCCACCCTTCTGACACCAACACCCACCCTTCTAACATCAACACCCACCCTTCTAACATCAACACCCACCCTTCTGACACCAACACCCACCCTTCTGTCACCAACACCCACCCTTCCGACACCAACACCCACCCTTCTAACATCAACACCCACCCTTCTGACACCAACACCCACCCTTCTGACACCAACACCCACCCTTCTAACATCAACACCCACCCTTCTGACACCAACACCCACCCTTCTAACACCAACACCCACCCTTCTGACACCAACACCCACCCTTCTAACATCAACACCCACCCTTCTGACACCAACACCCACCCTTCTGACACCAACACCCACCCTTCTGACACCAACACCCACCCTTCTGACACCAACACCCCAAACCACCCTTCTGACACCAACACCCACCCTTCTGACACAAACACCCACCCTTCTAACACCAACACCCACCCTTCTAACACCAACACCCACCCTTCTGACACAAACACCCACCCTTCTGACACCAACACCCACCCTTCTAACACCAACACCCACCCTTCTGACACCAACACCCACCCTTCTGACACAAACACCCACCCTTCTGACACCAACACCCACCCTTCTAACACCAACACCCACCCTTCTGACACCAACACCCACCCTTCTGACACAAACACCCACCCTTCTAACACCAACACCCACCCTTCTAACACCAACACCCACCCTTCTGACACCAACACCCACCCTTCTAACACCAACACCCACCCTTCTAACACCAACACCCACCCTTCTAACATCAACACCCACCCTTCTGTCACCAACACCCACCCTTCCGACACCAACACCCACCCTTCTAACATCAACACCCACCCTTCTGACACCAACACCCACCCTTCTGTCACCAACACCCACCCTTCTGACACCAACACCCACCCTTCTGACACCAACACCCACCCTTCTGACACCAACACCCACCCTTCTGTCACCAACACCCACCCTTCTGGCACCAACACCCAAAACCACCCTTCTGACTCCAACACCCACCCTTCTGACACCAACACCCACCCTTCTGACACCAACACCCAAATCCACCCTTCTGTCACCAACACCCCAAACCACCCTTCTGACACCAACACCCACCCTTCTGACACCAACACCCAAATCCACCCTTCTGTCACCAACACCCCAAACCACCCTTCTGACACCAACACCCACCCTTCTGACACCAACACCCCAAACCACCCTTCTGACACCAACACCCACCCTTCTGACACCAACACCCACCCTTCTGTCACCAACACCCACCCTTCTGACACCAACACCCACCCTTCTGACACCAACACCCATCCTTCTGTCACCAACACCCACCCTTCTGACACCAACACCCCAAAACCACCCTTCTGACACCAACACCCACCCTTCTGACACCAACACCCACCCTTCTGACACCAACACCCACCCTTCTGACACCAACACCCAAATCCACCCTTCTGACACCAACACCCATCCTTCTGACACCAACAACCACCCTTCTGACACCAACACCCACCCTTCTGACACCAACACCCACCCTTCTGACACCAACACCCACCCTTCTGACACCAACACCCACCCTTCTGACACCAACACCCACCCTTCTGACACCAACACCCACCCTTCTGACACCAACACCCACCCTTCTGACACCAACACCCGCCCTTTTGTCACCAACACCCCAAACCACCCTTCTGACACCAACACCCACCCTTTTGTCACCAATAACCACCCTTCTGACACCAACACCCCAAAACACTCTTCTGTCACCAACACCCACCCTTCTGACACCAACACCCACCCTTCTGACACCAACACCCACCCTTCTGACACCAACACCCACCCTTTTGTCACCAATAACCACCCTTCTGACACCAACACCCATCCTTCTGTCACCAACACCCACCCTTTTGACACCAGCACCCACCCTTCTGACACCAACACCCAAATCCACCCTTCTGTCACCAACACCCCAAACCACCCTTCTGACACCAACACCCACCCTTCTGACACCAACACCCAAATCCACCCTTCTGTCACCAACACCCCAAACCACCCTTCTGACACCAACACCCACCCTTTTGTCACCAATAACCACCCTTCTGACACCAACACCCCAAAACACTCTTCTGTCACCAACACCCACCCTTCTGACACCAACACCCACCCTTCTGACACCAACACCCACCCTTCTGACACCAACACCCACCCTTTTGTCACCAATAACCACCCTTCTGACACCAACACCCATCCTTCTGTCACCAACACCCACCCTTTTGACACCAACACCCACCCTTCTGACACCAACACCCACCCTTCTGACACCAACACCGCAAACCATCCTTCTGTCACCAACAACCATACATCTGAGACCAACACCAACCCTTTTGTCACCAACACCCCAAAAAACCCTTATGACGCCCCCACCCTTCCCTTCCGACGCCAATTCTTCTTAACATGTCTCGTCTGTGAACTGGTAACCTTTCACTTTCCATTGCCATCCCCTTTGCAGTATAACCATGCAACCTTTTCAGTGGCGATGACGGCTGTTGATCGGGGACAAGGTTCGCCAGAGTTTTGAAACATTCTTTCCGATTATGTTCGGTGAGGTGAGGTGAAATGGGGTTTATCGTTGCGTCCAAGATTATTGCACTCATGTAGCGACGTGCGTGAACCTGTGTGGAGGTGGTCCACATTTCAGTATACAGTAAACTAGGGTTATAACGAACACGCTTATAACGAACTGACGGATATAACGAACTTACATATTAGTCCCGACTATTTTCTGTGGTTATGCTGTATATATGCTTATAACGAACTACGGTTATAACGAACTAAAATTAGTAGTCCCTTTGAGTTACAACCGTAATTTACTGTAGATATTAAATGCGTTGTAGAATCTTAGCACAAAAGCATCCCATGCGTTACATTTCCACAACAAAGTCTCTTTTTTTTCAGTTTGACAAACACCGATGGAAGCAACATACTTGTCCCGGTGCATACAGAAAGAAACTTCTTTTTTAGGAGAGTTCAATTTGAAGTTTATATTTTTAATCCCTATGATTTGCCGGGCGTCACAGGTTTCTTTCAAACTTCGTTTTAAAAATGTTTTTCATCAAGATATCTGTTCAAACACTGTGAAAAGATCAAAGAATTGGTTCAATATGTAACAACGTTCCTTCAGCTTGTTCGACATGATCGATTACAACACTATCGCTTTGTTTTCTTTAGCCATTAGTTTGTTTCTCCAACTTCAGTCATGACACTGATCGCAAGACGTAAACTAGTGTAAGGTCACACTTTTGAGCAGGCACTCCTTACCGGCAGTTTGTTAAAAGTGACTGAGTGACTGAGTGAGTTTGGTTTTACGCCGCTTTTAGCAATATTCCAGCAATATCACGCGGGGGACACCAGAAATGGGCTTCACACATTGTACCCATGCATGTCGGGGATCGAACCCGGGTTTCGGCGTGACAAGCCAAAGCTTTAACCACTTGACTACCCAACCAACCCTAGTTTGATAAAAGACTGGCTTCTAGGACGGAGTGTTGTATCTGACTACCAGGTGTGACAGTCGTCTAAGGAGGAGCACTTTGCTGTGCAGATGAACAACACCTATATTTGTGCAAATATTGCTAAAACCATACTCACTCACTCACTTAATTTTATATTGATGGCTTCTAAGCATATAAGAAAAATATATGGACTTAATGGACAGCCTTGTCTAACTCCTCCAAATGTAGGCAACCATTGTGTAGACCTACCTTTATTCATAAAGCGAAATTCTGGAGAACAGAAATCCAATTACACAAGAACTCGTCCAGACATTTTGACATAAAATCGTATTTGCCATTAAAAGTCGGTTTGAGAAAGATGAATTAAATATGGTAAGACAGACGGTGAATTTGCAACAACTTCAGCATTATTTTATAATGTACACTTAACAATGGAATTAGTCTCTTATTTTCTGTGGTCAAGTGCGTCTGCCTGGAGATCGAAAGGTCGTGGGTTCGATCCACGGCCACAACAAAATACCAAAAGACGTCAAAAGAAGGTACTTGTTGCACGTGTTACCCTGACTTGTACCCTGACTAAACACACACACACACACACACACACACACACACACACACACACACACACACAATGAAGGGTCGTTTCCTTGTTTATCCAAAAGTGTAAGACAGTCATTCTCTTTTTTAAGCCATTGTAAACATTAATCTTTGGAAGAAATGGTTTATATAATGTAAAAAAAGCCAGAAATACTTTGGTGCCATAGTTGACAAAATATATCCTTTAGTCTCTGTTTAAATGAAGATAACTGTGGATCTCCCACATCTTGGGAAATCCATACATATGAAAAGCCATCAACAATTAATTGATTTCGCACATCTGAAACACAATTAATTTACCATTATCATCAAGTACCTTTAACATTTTGTAACACTGATATGGGGCGGTCGGGTAGCCTAGTGGTTAAAGCGTTCGCTCGTCACGCTGAAGACCCGGGTTCGATTCCCGACATGGGTACAATGTGTGAAGCCCATTTGTGGTGTCCCCCGCCGTGATATTGCTGGAATATTGCTAAAAGCGGCGTAAAACCATACTCACTCACTCACTGTAACACTGATATGGGTATATCTATCAGGCATCATTCTAAGTAATTTTATCCAATACTTAATTACCCTTCACTGGCTGGCTACCAAAATATTACTTCGACCTGTTTCACCAAGGATTGCCTTGTTTGAGGCAAACTTACCAACACCGAGAAAACATTTGAAATATGAAGTGTGAACTTTTTCAATTGCAGCGTAATACTTAGCACCCATATTTCAGAACCATACAAAAGTATAGGCATAATTTTGCCTTCACAAATGGCACAAGACACACAACTATTTTTCCTGAATAAATTATAAAGAGGCATAATGGCTTTCGCCGCCTGAGCAGCTAATTGCTTACATGCCAAAGACCATGACAATCTAGAGGAGAACATGACCTAGATATTTAAAGTAAGTGACAACACTCAAGGCAGACGAACCAAGAAACCATTTTTCATGTTTTGCAACGATACCACCTTTTCTTAACACTACAGTCCCCGGCCGCGTCATACAAAAAGACGTTAAAAGATTGTACTTGTTGTTACCCTGTCTGGCGCTCGGCATTAAGGGGCTAAAACAAGGACTGGTCGGCTCGGAGTCAGTATACTGTGTCTGAGTGGGGTATTCATGTTAAACTGCGGCATGGTATCTCAGTGAGCTAGCACTATAAATCGGCATCAGTCCGGACTAGTACAAGCAGCCACACACACACATACACGCGCATGCACGTCGCTATATAAGTGCAATAATCTTGGACGCGACGTTAAACCCAATTTCACCTCACCTCACCTTAACACTACAGCATTGGTTTTATTCAGATTTACTTCAAGACTCCATTTTGAACAGTAACATATTTAACTGCAAGCCGTTTACAGAATAGGTACAATGTGTGAAGCCCCTTTTCCAGTATCCCCCGCCGTGATATTTCTGGAATATTGCTAAAGGGAGTGCAGTTACTCACTCACTCCAGAAGATACTCCGCACGCAAACGTAAGAGTAGATAGAAATTATTATATAAGTCTGTATTTTGCGAATCGAGTTTCGGCATGTTTGTATTTCCCGAGCGAGAGCGAATTTTGTGAAATCATCAGGAAAAAAACACGAATACACTGAAGAAATAGTGTCTCCCATATTGAAAGCCTTTGTCTGAATCTAATATGGCACCATGGCGCCAAGAAAGATGAACGCAAGTGTTATGTCAAGTTACAATATGCTTGAGCACAATATATCGCCAATGAGTAGCTATGGTGTTATGTTATTACTTTAAGACCCGTGAAGATTCCGGGATAGAATAGGTCTTCAGCAACCCATGCTTGCCTTAAAAGGTGACTATGCTTGTCGTAAAAGGCGACTAACGGGATCGGGTGGTCAGGCTCGCTGACTTGGTTGATGCATGTCATTGATCCCAATTGCGTGGATCGATGCTCATGGTATTAATCACTGGATTGTCTGGTCCAGACTCGATTATTTACAGACCGCCGTCATATAGCTGGACTATTGCTGATTGCGGCGTTAAACAACAAACCAAACCAAAACACGTTTCTTTAAACGCCCGCGAAGGATATGTCATCAACGGAATATGATATATTCAATTATCCTAGTCAAAAGTATACTTACATATGATATTAACAGAGGACTAGTTATAGTCTAGAAACATGAGCGATGTCACGTCGTCCTTGTGGGAACTATTGAAGTGGAAAAGATTGAAAGCGCCGTTTTATAATGCGACAGATCTCTTTGAGATCCGTGGATGCCTAAGCAATAATGGCTTTGGCGTTTGAAATGTACTAAGTGTCCACTTAAAATTGTCATACAAGAATAGATCACGCACCAGAGCCACCGTCGGCAAAGCGACGCTAGATTGGTTTACATACATATTTCATTCAAACGCTATGAAGATCAATGCAAAGTCAAAGAGTCAGTCCAACATAAGAAATTTCTCTGATTATCCCTTAAAGAGTCTCGGCTTTGTCACGCTGACGTTCAAATATTTTCTGTTTAACTGCAATCAGATGTGTGGGAATAAGCTTAAGCAGCCTGTCATGTTGTTTGAAGCCCTGCTAATCACGCTGATACCTGTAGCGTTTACAGGTGGAGGATCAGGAGACAGTAAGTTGACAAACTGTTAAAGAAAAATGCTCTTCGGTAGGGGTTGCTGTTTGGGGCATTTTAAATTTTGCTATGGTATTAATGCAATACTAAAAGTGACAAAATCAATGACAAAATCGTATGAATTCTCTGTTAAAACTACGTACGTCCCATGGTATGATTCAACTATGATGAGGTGAGGTGAAATTGGGTTTAACGTCGCGTCCAAGATTATTGCACATATATAGCGATGTGCATGCTCGTGTGTGCGTGTGTGTGTGGCTGCTTGTACTAGTCCGGATTAATGCCGATTTATAGTACTAGCACACAGAGATACCATGCCGTAGTTTAACATGAATACCCCACTCAGACACAGTATACTGACTTTTTATGATTCACTTTAAAAGAGTGTTTGATACCAAGATGGACGCCAGAGAAGGGTAGGTAAACAAACAATCTAGCTATCCCGGAAACCGATTTTTCGCGATAAAAGTGAATTTCTATCCATGTTGGAAGTCGAATCCGGTCATCACAGTGATGATATTCATTTTGAAGAAACACTTGGTTTAACTGATTCCAGCCAGACGACTGTGGTTCGTGTGGCAGCTTTGAATTGAAAACGTGAACTGCGTTTTTTCTTTTCAACCTTTGCTACAAATGACTACAACAGGGCCAATCACACTGCAACTGTTAAGAAGTTTCGTTGACAATTTGTGGTCCGGATAACGCATGACGGGTAACAGTGTAGGGTAATTGCCCTGATTGACCCCCGTTTTCTGCCTTTCCTATGCCGGGCAGTGTGCGTGCGTGCGTGCGTGCTTGTGCCCCATCCCCACCCTCAGTAATACTACAACACTAATAATAACATTACAAAATGTATTTTCTGAATAAATGTTTTTTTATTGTTTCATTTCAGTTGCTTCCTGGGGGACAACAACTGCAATTTTGAATGATGTCTTGGGTGAGTGTATCCTTCAATCTGCAAGATAGTGCCTTCCTGGCAGGCTGACACCTTGAAAACTTGTGGGTTCTAGGCTTAGTGATGTTACAATAACTGCGTTATCTTAGGAATCAGATGAAATTGTTGACTTTCATTATTTAAATGCAACCACTTAAAGGATCCACGTTGAAAAAGGAGAGCAGCGAACAACGAGCATTACGACTTTGGATAAGGGCGGTACTCCACAATATCGGGTGGTCAGGCTCGCTGACTTGGTTGATGCATGTCACTTATCCCAAATGCGTAGATCGATGATCATGATGTCATTCACTGGCTTGTCTGGCCCCACTGGTCCAGACTCGATTATTTACAGACCGCCGTCATTTTGTTGGAATATTGCGGCATCAATCTCATTAAAATCAGATCTTAGTTCTCGCTACCGCTAAACAAAGATCTGAGGACATCCCATTACCGGTCACGTCAGACCGACCTTGCGCGAACTTTGACTGACCAATGGAATGACCATTCAGAAGGCGGCTTTCTCGTGCACTAATTTCAAATTGGCGACGACGCTTCGAAACATATTTTGACAAATTCTCGATTAAATATTTGAAACCCGAACAAAAGAACATTCTGGAATGGCTAATAGAAGGTCGAGATGGTATGGATTCGGTCGTAAAACCCGTAACTATCGTTCGGAGTTAAATTTTTCGAGGCTGCACATGATTAGAAATCACATTTCGACTGTCACTTTCATAATCTGGTAAGCGATGCTCTAATTTGTCGGGTGAAAGGTCGTTCTGACGTGACCCCTAATGGGAATCTTTGTTTAGCGGTAGCGAGAACTGAGGTCTGATTTTAATGAGATTGAGTGCGGCATTAAACAACAACAAAAAAAAAAAAAAAAAAAAGAGAAGGGAAGTCAGGCTCTGTCGTCACTCGTCGTCACTCGCATGTTTCCGTAACCTACACCATGCGGCTTGTCCCGGAATGGGACGAGTTGAATTGGTCACGAATGTATTGTCGACTGCTGCGTTAAACATCATTCACTAACCGATTTAAACAGCAAACAACCAAACAACCAAACAAGCATCATGACATCTTTGTTATAAAGCCGAAGGTATGAACAGTGTTACATTTGAAATGTTAAAAGTCTGAGAAATTTAAGAGCTTAGTGAGTTACAATCAACTTAGCCCTAAAATCGGGGCCCTGATAACTACATCTCACTTCTCAGCGTCGTAGGTGAAGTCTACACCTCTATGACGTGAGAATAAAGTAGCAGAATTTCCAGTGGGCTTTAGGGTCTGGCAATTTATTATAGAGGGGTTGTGGTGAGATTAGATCATGTAGAAGAGGAATTGGTTTGCTATGGGGAACGTTTCACCAGACACTTCCCTCTCAAAAATGGCGTCGTCAAAATATATGACATCATCAAGTTGCGAGCGCATAATCGAATCTCCAGAAATGACGTCACGATAGAACTATGTTGTATTGTGAAATAAACCCGCTTCGTTCTTCATTGTTCTTTGCGATTTATCGCGTAGCTATGTTATGTTTGGCATTATAGTATAAAGGGGAATTAATCGGAGTTTGATTGTTTTCAGACTCAAGATATTCAACATGTGGGAAGAGGCAGGTAACATATGTATTGCGGTCCCTCTCTACTTATTCAGCCATTGAATGTGGAGTCCAGTGTCACGTTACTCCCACCTGCCTCGCTTTCAGTTTCAACCCATCTGTGGCTGACAACTGTATCCTCTCTGACTTTTCCTACACGGTCCCAGAGACTGGCTGGATCACCATGGCCGTACCGTCAGCCCTTTACAGATGTTCAACCTGAGAGGGTCGGTTGTGTTTTAAATTTAATTTGATTTAACAGTTCATCTGCACTTTGTTCATTGTAATGATTAATGCATAGTACATATATTAGACGTTTCATCCCCGGTTGACTCTTGTTAACTACTTGGTTTGGGGGTTCGCTGACCAAAATGTCATATGTGGGGAATGAGATGAAATGTGGTCTCTTTGTGGTTTTTTACCTATTATATTTTTTTCTATTGGAGTGAGTATGGTTTTACGCCGCTTTTAGCAATATTCCAGCAATATCACGGCGGGGACACAGAAATGGGCTTCAAACATTGTACCCATGTCGGGAATCGAACCGGGGTCATCGGCGTGACGAGCGAAAGCTTTAACCACTGGGCTACCCGACCGCCCATTTTTGTTTCTATTGGATATTTGTCACCAATATATTTCTTGTGCTCTCAATGGATTTGTTTTCAAATATGTAATCAACCATGACAAAAAGAACCTTATGGGTGAAAAGTAATTTTTTAACTTCACATTATTTTTGTAACACGGTATCACAGGAACACAAAAATACAATTTACAAGCTTCATGCATATTTATTACAGGGATACATGACATCAAATATATGGGCTCATTTTCCGACTTAGATCTTTTCAGGTAAAACTTGCAGTTTTCTACATGTAATGTCTGATCAAATGAAAGCATGCTGAAAGGTTTTGAAATAATGTTGTTTTTTTACATTACTAACTATCGAGAGAAAGATATGATATTTTTGTACAGTCCGCACACATGGCGATCTTCACTGAAATAAGTTGACGTCAAACGTCTTCATGACGTCACAGCACAATGTATATCCAAGCACCCATAAGGTCCCTTTTCTCCGTGTGAATCACATACTCTTAATTTAAATGGGGATGGTTCAGATAAATATTTGCACCATGTTCATTAACTCTATTAATTAGTCTGTGTAAAAAGTTTTTGTTGTTGTGAAGATACTGTGGATACTGTGTTTTGAAGTCTTTTGCCATAAGTCTGAGCACTCCTTGTCCATTTTCTCATTATCCTGAATAAAAACAACCCATGTTACATCAAATGTTTCCTTGATTCGTTTATCTTTCATAAGGCTTAGAGTGAGTTACAGCACCGCTATTGACGGGTGTGTTGGAATACGAGTGTTCGGGAATACAAACTTGAATCCACCAAGGAAGCGACTAGGCACATACATATATACCCACACGGGTCAATCAAGCTTTTTTTTTTATATAGAAAACAGTTTTATTTGAATCAAGTTGGGGACAAATGATACTTGTACAAACATTTGCCACCCCTGTCAAAAAAAAGTCAACTACGGGCTTGCATTGTCACCGACACAAGGTGTTTGTGAAATAGGTGATGATGTTAGACTAGCTGAATGTGTCGGTAGCATCCGTTGTATATAAAAGTTTGTGCCACTATTCAGCTGTGTACAGGGAGGCAAGTATTTGTAAGATATTCATACATATTTGGACAAAGACTTTTAGAATCAATGAAAGGTGCTTCATTGAAGGCCGTGGAAAAAGCAGCCTTAAAACCCAAACCTGAACGCAACCATCGGTTTAGCCCATGAACGTGACATGACATGACAACTTATATTCCCAGTGGGTTTAAAATGGTTCATCCAGACGCATCTGAACTACACACCTGGAAGTTGAAAATGTCGCGCTTTTTAATACCTTTACCTATTGTCATGTGCATAATATGAATAATTACGAGGGGTTCTGTGGATATAGAAAGTGTTGCGCCATGATTTTTTAAAGATTTTTTTTATGTTTGAATATGAAAATTAACGTATCAGTTCGTTTGTCACCGTCTTGAAAATAAGAATGGAAAGATGTCGTTTTCTCGTTGAGTGTAAAGCAACCGGAAGTCACTCTGATATTTCTCCCTGTGATCCTTGTCTTCTGGCATCAAAGCGTATTAACACAAAGCGCAGTGGTGACAAGCTTCATCGTCGCCCAGTCTACCAAAATGGCGTCTCTCTATGCATTTCACGATGACGGAAATCCAGTCAAAATCAACATTATTTTAGGTAGAACTAGACAGGGCTGTCGGAGAAGTCATTCTTGATTTGATTGACAAAGAAAATGCAGGAATCGAAAGTGTAACGTCACAGTGATTACTGTTTCTTGTGTTATGTTCTGTGAAAGCGGGACATTAATATGGACATTTCATAATGTCTCTGGCAACGTTCAGTACATATTGTTTGTGGGTGTTTGAGAAGCCTAGTGATTAAAAGGCCCCTTCACACTGGGCTGTGACCTTTGAGTGATCAAAAACTGGCCTGGACGCTCAATGGTCGCTATAAAATCATGTTTCTATGTACCTGCTCCAGTTGATCAGCACCTGCAACCACAATGAAAAACTGCAGGTGCAAGACCTCTATTTACTGGCAGGCTGGGGAGGCACTACAGGTAAACTAGTGGGAAAGTATTTCAGCAGAACGCATCTATTACCTGGCGACCATTGGGCGACCACTGTGCCTTCATTCTGCAACAACCGCAATGTTTGTGCCTCCTTTAAACAACCTCCCCTTTGGCGACCTTTGTGCGACTGTTTTGAACATGTTCAAACATTCACGGCGACCATGGCGTCCATGGCAATGTCAGAACCTCCTGTGTACCACATTGGAACGACCTAGGCAACCATTCTGCCTCCTTTGAGCCTCCAACGATGACCTGGCAAATGTTATAGTCGTACACGGGAGGCACAAATGTCGCCATCCTGTGTAAAGGCACCATCAAGCTCATGACCCGGGTTCGATTCCCCAAGTGGGTACAATGTGCGAAGTTCCCTGCCATGATATTGCTTGAATATTGCTAAAAGCCGCATAAAACCATACCCACTCACATACAGTCAGTAGATTCAGTTGAAGAAGGTGTCCAGTTAGAAAGCAGGTGTACGTACAATGTGTTTATCTAACATTATATAGTGGCTGGCGGGTGTCTGGACTACTCCGTGTTATGTCAGCAACTTGATGAGATGTGGCAGGTTTGTGAACTGTTCTGATTAGGCTATCGACGCTAATACCCCGTTCACATGCACAACATTTACTTACTTAAGTAATTTTACACGTGTAACCATACATACGTGTGTATATGTATACTGACTATGCGTTCACATGAAAAACATCTTTGGTGTGTAAATAAAGTATGTAAATTGTGACCCCTAATGGGATGTCTTCAGATCTTTGTTTAGCGGTAGCGAGAACTAAGGTCTGATTTTAATGAGATTGGTATAGGTACTGATTCAATAGAGCGTGTCATGGTATAGGAACTGAGTCAACAGAGCCTGTCATGGTATAGGAACTGAGTCAATAGAGCCTGTCATGATATTGATTGTTTTCTCACCTCTAAGAGAGCATGTTATGTTCTGTTGTGTGTCCTATGAAACATTTATTGTTTTGATACAGATCAGTGAGAGTTTTGTAGAAGTTTGTGAAAATGTTGCACTTGGTAAAACAGGGTTTTAGACAATTTATAAAAACTACCAGCAGATTAGCAGGGACATGGCGTCCATTTGTCATACAGTGATACATCAATAAAAACATGACTTTCAGTTATGAATGATTCTCCCAATTCCTTGACAGGTAAACGTCTGAGACTTGCATCACATTGGGCTTTCCTCCCACGTCGCGATATAACTGGAATACTGTTACAAGCGGCGTTAAAACTGAGGTAGGGAAATTAAAAACAACCCAGGAAAACGCCCTCCCAGAATAGTTTTACTTACTTTTGGTCCTAAAACGTCAGGGAGGTTTTAAATAAAGGGAAGACACTCACTCAATATTATTTTATCCCTGGCACACAACAACATGACAAGGTTCCTTGAATTGCATTCTTAATTTCGAATACGGGTGTACATGCCTTTTGTATTGACACATGGTCTCATGATACAGAGTGTGTCCATCCAGTGAGCGACTCGTGACACTCTTCAAATGCCATTTCGGTGAAACCCACGAGCACGGGTATGGTGCTGACAAACCTAGAAACATAATCGGGGCGAACGTCGATTCGAACCCACAGTCATAGATTTCTGACGTCAAGGGACGCAACTCTGTACAGTGAATCGCGGCGCTTTAGACGACTGGGCCACCCTACCCCCCACTTTTAAAATGAGTTTGAAATCCGAAAGTCAAGAAATAAAAATAATGTCGACCAAATACACCTGGTAAGTCTTCCCACACCCTGTTGATGAGATTGCCAACGTTGAAAGCTACTTTTGCATGTTTTATTTTTTTTAAGTTGGAAGCGGCACTGAAATGGCAACTCGGTGTCAGTCAGTGATTATTAAACGGAAGATGCATGTGTTGTAGTCGACACGGGAAGACCAATTGTCAAGAATTTGTATCAGTCGAATGTCTTGAGTGAGGCACGTGCTCCGTTCTTGAATCCAGGAACAGTGTTAGGTAGGCATCCGTTCGCATTGAGCAAGCACCTGTAGATAAGTTGTCAGTCAGGTCGTAGCAGCGATAAAAAATAACAGTTTTAGCCGACTAGTCCTTATAATGATTACATATAGCAAAACCCCTTAATAGGGCAAATTGATACAAATTCTTGACATTCGCACTGACTTACGTAATAGGGCTAAATATTCATTGCTTCTGGTGAGTGAGTGAGTGAGTGAGTATGGTTTTACGCCGCTTTTAGCAATATTCCAGTAATATCACGGCGGGGGACACCAGAAATGGGCTTCACACAATGTACCCATGTCGGGAATCGAACCCGGGTCTTCAGCGTGACAAGCGAACGCTTTAACCACTGGGCTACCCGACCACCCCCTGAGGAGATGATGTTTACCGTGATAAAAATGTATTTTGGGAACATGGTCAAAGTAGACGGTTCAAATATAGGTCAAATAAAATAGCTAAAAACGGAACCTATGTATTTAGGCACAGTACCAGGCATACTTACCAAATTTCATAAACTTTTGTCAAATGAATTGCTCAGAAAAGGCCATAAATAGGTTTCTCCATATGGTCGCCCTGCATGGCAGCCACATTGAAATGAGATTCAAACCTCTAGAACATAATTGGGTGTCATCACTGGCGGATACAAGTATGTGAAGTTTCAGCTTCATTTGTCCAGTGACCCGTGAAGATCCGGGTTAGAATTGGTCTCCAGAAACCCATGCTTGTCATAAGAGACGGCTATGCTTGTCGTAAGAGGCCACTAACGGGATCGGGTGGTCAGGCTCGCTGACTTGGTTGATGCATGTCATCGTATCCCAATTGCGTAATCGATGCTCATGATGTCAATCACTGGACTGTCTGGTTCAGACTCGATTATTTACAGACCATCATCATTTAGCTGGAGTATTGTTGAATGCGGCGCTAAACAGCATACAAATCATTGGTCCAGTGGTTTCTGACCAGACGATGTTTACGACGGACCCCGGATGCCGTAAAACGGGCCGTGACATACGTTCACTTGACTTTCAGCGAGGTGAGCGAAAATCCTTCATTTTGTGTGTGTGCGTGTGTGTGTGTGTGTGTGTGTGTGTGTGTGTGTGTGTGTGTCCGCGTGTGTGTGTGTGTCCGCGTGTATGTGTGTGTCCGCGTGTGTGTGTGTTTGCTTTACTACTTATATATATTTGTATTTGTGTTAAGTGAACCAGCAGTTAGCTGGAGTGCTTAAAACTCACATAATATTGCAACGTTATCTCAAATTGCAAATATATGTCACGTTCCTGGTCCAAACATTGGAGACTTAGCAACTCCTCATACGTCTTACATCATTAATGTACCTGGAGCAATTTCATCATGTAACCTTTGGGTGCCACACTCAACAGTTTTCCAGCTTAATTACCGAGGCCTTAAATAATCGTGTCTGGACCAGACAAACCGGTGACTGACAGCATGATCAATGATCCACGACATCAGATAGCATCACACTGTTCAGACAACCCATAGAGTTTGAGCACCCGATCATTTTAGTCGACTCTGAGCACCAGCGTAGGTTAGGGGAAGTCAGTCAACCATCAAGGGGTATACGACATATATCAGGCCCATGATATATTAACATACTGATGCCCATGATATATAGTTGACATACTGATGTTGGATACACTGTAACAACAAAAATATCTCTTAATGAGATTGGGTCGAGCACTTGACATGGTTGTAAATCTCAACCGGCTGCTGTTGAGACGGTCCCCATATAACGCACGCGATAAGTTGACTGATAAAATATATAGGTCAAGCAGTTGCGAAATAAACAACTCATGGGACAGGGAAAGCATGAGCTGACAACACCGTATATATGACCCGCGTGTATATGAACTACACAAGCTGAACGAAGCGCTTACCTGTTGCCAGCCAGTTACTTTCGGTCACACAGACTTCGCCATGGAGCTGTTCAGTGGAACTGTGCCATTGACACTTGGTCTGTTTGGGGGCTTCGTGACTTTGCTTTACATGTAAGTATTTAGAGGATATGCATGTGTCGAGTGAAATATCATGTTTTCTCTCTGTCATGCGTGGAAATATCTCCTTTCCCCCGTCACTCGATGAGAGAAACATCATATTTCATCCTATATATGAAATACTTTGTGTAGATCTCCAAATTCTCCCTACCTGACACGCAGGGGACGTTTCACCACCCCTTGTAATTGCGACTTAAAAAGTAGTTCGGCGTTAGCAAAATCTTAAGTAGTATCAGAAAAATTAATAAAAAACATTTGAGGTCACTTAAATTATTTATCATACATCTAGATATCATTATCTACAAAATCAACCTTATAAAATATCCCTTTTTAAATTAAAAGTTGGTTTTTTTCAATAATTTAAGACAATGCTTTGAAGTCGAGGCATTATAGTTGATTAAACTGCCTGTGAAAGAAAGAGTACCCCTTGAAAATTGGATTTGTCAAAAAATACAAATGTTATCAAAACGTTACTTGGCTGCAAATTAAGTAATAACCGCGAGATGGGTGATCAACTTACATCAGGAGTACCAAAGTTCATGACCAAACCACACAGTAAACAACTGAGCGAGTAAACAGTGAGTTTAATTGTCAGCCACAGTGTGAGTTTATTATGTCGGCAGTCAATCATAGAGTATTCCACAATCATTTATTGAATGTTAACAATCAGTTATACATGTGTGTGATGAACATCAGCTGAACATGAGGAAGAAGGACTGGCAATGAGTGAGTTGGGTTCAACGCCACTTTTAACAGTATTCCACGGCGTGTCAGCTTAATGTGGGAGAAAAGCCCGAAGTGATGCAGTTCTCAGACGTTTACCACTTCGGGAAACCCACGAGCACGGGTATGGTGCTGACAAACCTAGAAACATAGTCGAAGCGAACCGGGATTCGAACCCACAATCACAGGTTTCTGGCGTGCCCAAGGGACGCAACTCTGCACAGCGAATCGCGGCGCCTCAGACGACTGGGCCACCCGTGCCCCCGACTGGCAATGAATGATACATAGCAGGGTGATTGTTATGCTACATACAACAATATACATTGTATGTGATCTAGTTCTCATATCACACACCAGACACTCTGCTCTAAATGTGTTCGCATAACATACTGGTCCTGGACTATGTCCGAAGCTTGTTATCAATTTGACACATGGAAGCTTAAGATAATGGAACGTGTTCGGTTAGTTTGGAACATTCCCTTACATCATAATTTATGTAATTAGGCACTACAACTAATCCTTAACATATGGCATATATCGTAATATAACATTGGAATGATAGTCGTATCAAATACATCACCGTCGAAATAATATATTTCTTGTTTGTTTCATTTTTAACCACAAACACATGCGTATTCCTTGTTTTTCCTGGGATTTTATTGAAGTAATTTATTACCGATAATAAAAACACACATTTACAATAGTTCTTTTTCAGTGAATATGTACCATGAGTGGTGTAGGCTTGCAAATCACACAGTCGCTGTGAGCTTTGACTTTTGCTGCATTCAACACAACCAGTGACTGTGCATGCCCTCCACAAGGAGGGGACACGGGTGGCCCTTTCTAAGGCACATTCGCCGAAACCTACGAGCACGGGTATGGTGCTGACAAACCTGGAAACATAATCGGAAACTCTGCACAGCGAATCGCAGGGCCTTAGACGACTGGGCCACCCGTGCTCTCTGGGCATGCAAGAAACCTTAGATTGTGGGTTCGAATCCCTGTTTCCCCCGATTATGTTTCTATGTTTGCCGGCGCCATAGCCATGCTGGTGGGTTTCACCGAAGTGGTATACGTCAGAGACCTGCCTCACTTCGGGCTTTCCTCCAACACCAAGCCGGCACGCCGTGATATAACGGGAATACTATTCAAAGCAGCGTTAAACCCAACTCACTCTCACTCAAATTAATTGTGATTAATGACATCCATAATTCTATACACCAGAAATGGGCTTCACTCTTTGTACCCATGTCGGGAATCGAACCCGGGTCTTCGGCGTGACGAGCGAACGCTTTAACCAGTATTCAGACACATATATGGACAACATATATGTTATTATACTCAAATTAATTGTGATTAATGACATCCATATTCTATCATTTTCTTTCAGATAATCCAACGATTTACTATCTCTATATTCACAACAACTTTACCCTCTGTGTGTATTACAACCCTAACAATGTTTTAAAAGGTGTATATCGTATCTGTTTCAATGAAATTAGTTGTAATGAAAGCAGTTTAGCCAGTTTGTAAGTAATCTGTTCGTTTTATTGATGTGTTTTATTTCGCCAGGTATGGTAAGCGGAGACAGCGCCTGTTGAAGGATGCCGGTATCCCTGGACCAGAACCAAATATCATCTTTGGGTCCCTTCTAACTTTTCTGAAGAAGGTAAATATCGTATAGAGGTACTTTCATGCTCAATGACCATGGAGTATGGGCAGGTCAGTCATGATTTGCTGTGCAGAGTTGCGTCCCTTATGTGTATCACAAACCTATGGTTCCCACTGATTATAATTTTTTATTTGTCAACACCATCGCCGTGGTCTTGGGTTTAACCAAACTCGTAAAAGTTTTAGACCTGCATTGCATTGGGCTTTCCTCGCGCAATAAGCTGATGAGGAATGGTACACTGTTCAAAGTGGCATTAAACCCCGTTTCCTCACTCACACAATTTTGCTGACATTACAATAATTAACATTGATTATCATGAACATGAGCGTGTAGCTTGAGCGTCGACAATACTTTATCCTGCGATAAATTACACTTTTTAAATGACGTTATAATGGCTTGACATCATGGCGTTGTTCAAATTACCCTACCCCCAATCTCATTAAAATCATACCTTAGTTCTCGCTACCGCTAAACAAAGCTAGCGGTAGCGAGAACTAAGATCTGATTTTAATGAGATTGACCCTACCCAATGATCTAACGTATCCTTGGTTACAGTTACATTCCTGTCAATCAATATGGGGCACCATCACACCAATAATCGATCAGTGAAATAGTTTCTTTAAACTATTTGTTTTGTTGAGTATTATTCCCTGGGAAGAAATATGACAAGATGATGTCAACCATCTTTCCTGTTGGAGGGTTATCCTAACCTATACATGCATGTCACTGTATCCCAATTGTGTGGATCGACGCTCATAGTCAATCACTGTATTGTCTGGTCCAGAACGATTTTTTCAAACCACCGTCATATAGCTGGATTATTGCTGAGTGCAGCGTTAAACCATAAACAAACATTTACAAACCAAAGTTGTGTGAGGGGAGTGTTGGTGTAGTATGAATTATACCTGTCTCTGGTCACAAGAATCAACAATCCTTCAAAAGTTTCATAACCACATTTATTTCTAGAGAGGTGGCACGGGGGGCCAAGTCGTCTAAGGCGCCGCGATTCGCTGTGCAGAGTTGCTTCCCTTCGACACACCAGAAACCTATGACTGTGGGTTCGAATCCTGGTTCGCCCCGACTATGTTTCTAGGTTTGTCAGCACCATACCCGTGCTCGTGGGTTTCACCGAAGTGTTTTTCATTGTTTAATTGTTTTCACTATGCATGCACCTCAAAACTGTATTGTTGACATATTTTACTTGAGGCAAGTTAACAGTTTTTTGCAGATGTCTGTGATCAATCGCAGAACTCCCAAACAAATATTTATGACTCTATGAAATCACAGAGCGAACAAAACAAGACGCAAGATTCATAAACAGTGTGCGTTTATGTTGCAGGGAATTGACTTTGAAAACAAGAAGGGGAAAGAGTATGGAGACGTTTTTGGGTAATGAAAGAACAATCTTTCTTTTTTAATATCAGCTATCGACATACACTTCAGAAGTCTAACTATTGGTCGAACTATCACAATTGTCCATGATCCGATATCAACACATCGATGTAAAGTTGAAATAATTGTTAAAATCGTCGCGCTTCTCTTTTGATAATATGGGTAGACTAAAAAGCTGACAAAGTAATAGTTCTTTGGGCATTTGCGTTGATCCATTTGATACATTTGCAAGTCATCGCTGTTTATAAAGATGTGTATTATGTGACTCAAGAGAATCTGTTAACTTTTCAGTGATTCATTTTGAGCATATATAACCAATGCAAGGTGTATCTGAACATACACCATGCCATGACTGAGGAGAGTAGATAGACCTCCATTATCTCGAAGGAGCCTTTATGGTAATGGAAGAGCAGTGGTCGGCACTGTTGGTACGCTTGAAACGAAGTACCGATATGTCGACATGTATCGAAGACTTCATGTTCAAATGTTTGTACATATTTTTCAGCGAATGGCTCGGCGGAATCCCGATGATAACCGTCTTTGACCCTGACATTTTAAAGGAGGTTTTGATAAAAGATTTTCAAACATTCACGGACCGATTGGTAAGCATTTTTAGAATTAAATTTAACACCTTACATCATTGAAAAGGGGAATTGCTGTGGGCAATGTGTCGGGACAGACAATAGTTGTTTAAGATTTCACTGGTGAAGGATACGTATATTCGTTTCTTCGAGAAGCGAGTGTCCGAGAAACCAGTTTCTGATCATGTGGGTATGTTATGCCTGTCTCACCCCCCACCGGTTTGTCTGGTCCAGATTTGATTATTTACAGGTCGTCGTCATACAGCTTGATTATGAGCAATGCGTGAAAAACAATCTTACATATTTCTAGGGCTTTGATCTCAACGATTACCCTCTCACCACCAATCTGTTCAACGCAAAGATGGCCACCTGGAAGAGGCTTAGGAAAATCACGAGTCCAACCTTCAGTGCCGGCAAACTCAAAAAGGTATCTCTCAAGAAATATAATAACATATATGTTGTCCATATATGTGTCTGAATACTGGTTAAAGCGTTCGCTCGTCACGCCGAAGACCCGGGTTCGATTTCCGACATGGGTACAAGGAGTGAAGCCCATTTCTGGTGTCCCCCGCCGTGATATTGCTGGAATATTGCTAAAAGCGGCGTAAAACTATACTCACTCCCTCACTTCTGAATATTGAAAATCTACTCCAGGCTGCGGGAAAATACTTCATCATAAATCTAGCTATGACTTTGATGTGAAAACGGACATACAAGTTATAAACAGCCACAATGCCAAGCGTAATTATACAGTAGGCCTAATATTGACAGGTCACCGTAATGTTAAAATGTCAAACAGATCAAATTAGTTATTCAGTGCTATCAAGTGTAATTACCATTAATATCCAAAGTGAAATGTACTTTGAAACACTTTAGAGTTTAGTGAGTGATCAAAAATCTTCAACAACCATGGTCATTTTTTATCTAGGTCAAATCACTACTTACTGTCCACAAATAGCCACGATGCAAGATTGTACACAAGAAATAGTCCCTGACAAACATCGATGTTATCACTCAAAATACATCATGAATCCAAACAGTGAACAAATACAATCACAAGGTAACATGGAATGCATCAACCTGTACAATAATAATGACATCAGTAGGTGTATTATTCATAGATGTAAACAGCGTAGTGACACACAGGTCATGTCTGAAAAGTGCTGCTAGCGCGAACATTCAGTGATGGATGAACATAACTATCAATAGTGAACATGCCCCCCAAATGTTGACTCAGATAGATGATAGGTATATCTATGATATAATAATCTTATTTTTTTATTAAATGTGAAAATCATTATTGGCCATTTACAGATAGATCGTGATGTAACGAAAATAGGTGACTCTTATAGTGGACAAGGTTTACTAAATGAGTGCGTGAGTGAGTAGGGTTTAACGACGCTTTTAACAGTATTCCAGTTATATCATGGCGTGTCAGTTTAATGTGGGAGGAAAACCTGAAGTGATGCAGGTCTCAGACGTTTACCACTTCGGTGAAACCCACAAGCACGGGTATGGTGCTGACAAACCTAGAAACAAGATCGGGGCGAACCGGGATTCAAACCCACAATCATAGGTTTCTGGCATGCCCAAGGGACGCAACTCTGCACAGGGAGTGTGCCTTAGACTACTGGGCCACCAGTGCCCCTGTACACTAGATGTATTCTGGTTACAATTACTGCTTATATTTAACTTCTATAACAATATATACACATTTCACATATATTATTGTTCCTATCATTGATTAAATGTTTAATTGGCAAAGTGATGTACTAAATAGAAAAGGTTCTGTTCCAAACCATCAATACATTTTCAATTAATGTTGATGAGCGAGCGTGGGTGATCTTGTCAGCGTCTCTTTTACGTATCAGTCTATCTGTAGGTGGGAGGGGGTAACCGATGACAAACTGAACATTTTTTGTGAGCAATATTGATACCTTGACTAAATATATGGTATTGTGTTTTCCAGATGTGCAGAGGATTAAATCTTTGTGCCCAGAAACTTACAAAGAACTTTGCTCATGCTGCTGAAAGCGGTGAAGTAGTTGATTTGAAACAGTAAGAACTTAGTCAGTCATAAAAGCTTCTGTCAGCACCAAAATATCAAACGTAAACGTGTGGTAACTACAGCTGCCAAAGTATATTAAGGGCTCCAAGAATAATCTGCTCTTATTGAAAAGTTGATGTTGATATACCGTATTTGACGTAATAAGCGCCCTGCTTTGATAATCACCCACGGTGTTATTTGCTAACATATTGGCTAGTGAACAATCCCAATAAGCACCCCTTCCAATTGATCAATGTACACAAGACTTATTTATTCGCGTATAATAGACACTCGTGTGTTATATGCACCCTTAATTATGGGCATTTAAATTCTGGAAAAATGTATCTCTCGTATATAAACATTTCAGGCTGTCAGCATAAACCTCGAAATTTATCTTTCAAATCTGTTTTTTTTTCACCAAAATAAATGTTCTAATAAGAGCCCGCTATTTCTAATTTTAAGAGCGCCCTGGGTGCTTATTACGTCGAATACGGTAAACAAAGTTTGTCAAACAAACAAACTATCTACAATTTCCCATGACATAACAAAGTATGTTTGAACTGGATTATTTGTTAAATTTGATATTCACATCACACTTTGCACATTATCGGTTTTTAGTTTTAGGTTTCATGTTATTTGTAAAACTATTATTTCAGATACTTCGGGGCTTTCACCATGGACGCCATTGGCAACACTGGATTCGGGATTGACATCGATTCACAAAACGACTTTGACAACAGCTTTGTCAGAGAAACCAAGAAAGTGTTTGATAACGCTTTTCTCGCCAACCCAGCCATTTTTTTGATAAGTAGGTTTCGTAAACATTTGCTATTCATATAACCAACACACACGACATGCCTATCATGAATACTATTTCAATTTCACACCTTAACATCTAGAATGTTCATCCATGTGTATTGCGACAGTATAATATAGATTGTTGAGAGAGCATGTCAAAAGCAATCTCATTACAATCAGAACCAATCAGTTCTCGCTACCGCTAAACAAAGATCTGAGGACATCCCATTAGGGGTCACGTCAGAACGACCTTTCATCCGCCCTATCAGTGCGTCGCTTACGAGATTATGAAAGTGACAGTCGGAATGTGATTTCTAATCATGCAATCTCGAAAACTTTAACACGGGGTATTCCGAACGATAGTTACGGGTTTAACGACTGAATCCTTACAATCTACACCATCTATTAGCCATTCCAGAATGTTTTTTTGTTCAGGTTTCAAATTTGTAATCGAGGATTTGTGAAAATATGTTTCGAAGCGAAGTCGCCAATTTGAAATTTGTGCCTCAAAGCACGAGAAAGCTGCTTCTGGTTGGTCATTCCATTGGTCAAAGTTCGCGCAAGGTCGGTCTAACGTGACCCGTAATGGGGTGTCCTCAGATCTTTGTTTAGGGGTAGCGAGAACTAAGATCTGATTTTAATGAGATTGTGTCAAAAGGGGACTTTATCATACACTATACATTACACGTGAACTCCACAGAAAGACCAGTCTTGATGATCCTTCAAAACACTTGGCGTTAAAAACAAAATAGCAGTGAAAATGATATGAATGGATCACTGCAAAGCAATGATATCACCTGAATCACTATCAAATAGCGATCATACCAGGTGTTCTAAAATGTTTTTAGCATATCCTGCTCCAAACTGGAATCGTCACAAATACATGCTAAGAGAAGTCAGCAATTTACACGAACATGTGGTACAAAACGGAACTGAAAATGGTTAAAATGTATGTTAAATATTCAAAGCTGTTAAACTGCAATTGTAAATGTCTAGATATGTCTATGAACCTCGAGGCAATCATTATCATCAACTGTCACTGCTCAATAATGCAACGCCTTGGTGTGATACTCTCGTGTTCATGACGACCCTTGAAGATTCCGGGGTAGAATAGGTCGTCAGCAACCCATACTTGCCGTAAAAGCTGACTATGCTTGTCGTAAAAGGCGACTAACGGGATCGGGTGGTCAGGCTCGCTGGCTTGGTTGGTGCATGTCATCGATCCCAATTGCGTGGATCGATGCTCATGATATTAATCACTGGATTGTATGGTCCAGACTCGATTATTTACAGACCGCCGTCATCTAGCTGGAATATTGCTGAGTGCGGCGTTAAACAACAAAGCAACCAACCAATGTGTTTATGACTCTGATGTGCTGTATTGTAATACGAAATTCCATTGGTTGTACATTTTTTGTCAGCAATCAAATTTACTATGAATGCCAATTCGCCATATCCCATTCCTACTTTTACTTGATGTTCCTTAAACAGATGGAATCTTTCTTGCTGTAATTATAATGGAACAATAATAAAAACCAATATTGAGACAGTTCAGTAAGGCCATATGAGAAAATGGGATCTTTGAAGTACATTTGAATGCAGTAAAATATTTTTTGTTTCATTCTCAATGATGTTTTGAAATGAGGACCATGTCTGAAACATTTAATCAGTTTGGAATCCATCGAGTGAAAGCTTTGTAGACACATGTATGTGTTATTTCACGTGACCTACTGTTTGGCCACAACAAAGAAAGTAAATCTTTGGGAGAGTCTCCGCAGTCCGCACCCTGGTTTTTCTCCTTCAGTAAATGTCGTAATGCAGGATAAGTATACAAATGTAAAAAAATATTTAAATTTTACTAATTTCTGATCAGACACATCACGAACCAACATGTATCATGATGTATTGCTTCTTAAACAAACGATAGTTTTCTGTCAATAAAAAATTGTTGACATGTAATTGTCAGAAAACATTCTTGATATGCAGAAGAGAAAAAAAATAACATAGAAGTTAGATTGCAAATTACTACAAAGAAGGAAATTATCCAAGAGACCTGAAATAAATGTCATTCAAAACAGCAGCGCCAGAGAATAATGTTGATAAATATCTGGCGATCTTTGGGCGCAAAAGACAAGAGAGTGATGAAATTATATGAATGGATAAATGAAAATCAGTTATGCCAAACTATGTTCACCAAAAGTAGTTCATAGTTCACCTGTATTTGAATTTGTCTGCAACATGAACCAAATACTTTCAGTGCTGTTCCCTGAACTCACTCCCCTGGCAAAGATGCTCGGAGTCAGTGCTTTCCCAAAGTCCACCAAGAAGTTCTTTACACAAGCCGTCACAGAAATGATCAAACAGAGGAGAGATGAACCAAGGGAGGAGAGAGAGGTAAGCGTGCCTTTTCACATCTTGTTAGTATTGGAAGGCAGTGAGTGAGTGAGCTGGGTTTTAGGCCGCTGCTCCAATATTTCAGCAACATCACAACGAGGGACATCAATAAAGGGCTTCAGACCAGGGCTGGGACGAGTCCAAATTTACTACCCGGGTACCCACCCCTCTATTACTTGACCCTACCCGGGTACCCAATGTAGGTCTCAGGAGATGTCTCAAAATGTCCAATTGGGAACATGTTGAGCATAGCGTATTTAGATACACGTATGAAACAATGTAGTCATTCATACACTGAAGTTAAATTAAGTTATATCTTTATTCAACCATATGAAAAATCAGAAGGAATGGGTGCATAGTCAGAAAGAAATGTGGACATTAGTGACTTGTAGTGTAACAATAGGCAATCTTTTTCAATTTATCTTCCCTTCACTAACCCGCTAGGTGCGCTGACCCGGACGGTCCAACCTTAAACTGAGTTCGAGATATTTTTTGTCATAAAAAATATATATCACGTGACTAACCACGGGTCTGGGTAGTCCTGTGAGTAACCGGGTCCTACTCAGTACCCACCCAACCCGGGTACCAGAGTTACCCGTCCAAGCCCTACTTCACACATTGTACCCATGTCGGTGAACAAACCCCGGGTGAATGTTGTGAGCACATACATGCTGCTTCATTACGACAGCCTAGAAACTATCGAGTCCACATGTGCCCCTAGCCCTCCCCACACTGAACGAAGTTGTTAATATATCCTGATGTTCCCTGTTTTCGAACAGTTAAGATGGCATTGCTGATATTTCGAGAGATGAGTGATTCAAAACTCAAATTCTGCTTCATACCAGTAGGTGATGGCTACATTCCGAAAAAACCTCCTCGATAAATGGCGACTTCCATTTCAGACTACGCTTGAAAAAAATGTTGACACAGTTCTCGATTAAAAAAATTGAAAACTGAACAAACGAACATTCCGGAATGTCTAATTTATGGTTGCGATTGTATGGCAGTGCTTCTCACGCACTGTGCAATGCCTCCTCTGTTCAAATGTTTGTCCCACGGAAGCGAGAGCCACTTGACGGAATCAGTCGCACGTGCCGTAACTGTTGTTCGGAATACCCCTTGTTAACGTTTTCGAGGTTGCATGATTAGAAAACACATTCCGACTGTCACTCTCATGATCTGGTAAGCGACGCTTTGATCGGTCAGATGAAAGGTCGTTCTGACGTGACCCGTAATGGGATGTCCTCAGATCTTTGTTTTGCAATAGCGTCATGAAAGTGATAGTCGGAATGTGTTTTCTTATCATGCATCCTCGAAAACGTTAACACGGGGTATTCCGAACGACAGTTACGGGCTGATTCCGTCCAAATTATCGTCTATCTCTCGCTTCCACGGGATAAACATTTGAACGGGGGAGGCGTTGCACAGTACGTTGGAAGTTCTGCAATACAATCGCAACAATATATTAGACATTCCAGAATGTTCGTTTGTTCAGTTTTCACAATTTGAATTGAAAACTCTGAAATTCCGTAAAGTTCGAGAAAGCTGCTTTCTCATTGGCTGATATCGAAATTCTGGTTATTCGTTTCAGTGGTCGGTCAAAGTTCGAGAAAGCTGCTTTCTCATTGGCTGATATCGAAATTCTGGTTATTTGTTTCAGTGGTCGGTCAAAGTTCGCGAAAGGTCGTTCTGACTTGACCCATTATGGGATGTCCTCAGATCTTTGTTTTACGGAAGCGAGAACTTAGAATCTGATTTTAATGAGATTGCAATATCATATACGGGTGTTCAAAAATAGGTGTTGTTCGAAACTAGGGCACTTGACGATACTTTAATAGATATCAAGCAAGCTACATTGAATTTAATGAAAGTCACGAACATGTTCGTGGTAAATATAGTAAATATAGTAAAAATGTCCTCCCCATGCATTAACTGGAACCTTATGATTCTGTTTGTAAGACATATAATATCCCAACAGTCGAATTTGTTTTTTAGAGGAGGGTTGATTTTCTGGAGCTCATGTTAAATGCAGAGGATGATGGTGGACACGAAGATGGCGCCAAGATTTCAGATGAAGCAACACAGAAATCAGCCAATAGTAAGAATAATTCAGCATGGAGTGAATGTTGTTTGTGTATTTCTGTTGGTAAGGAGTACAGTGAAACAGGGAATCTCTACTGGTCCTCAAGCACAACCACCAGGGTAGAATAGCCTTCAGCAACCCATGCTTGCTGTAAAAGGCGACTATGCCTGTCGTAAGAGGCGACTAACAGGATCGGGTGGTCAGGCTCCCTGACTTGGTTGAAGCATGTTATCAGTCCCAATTGCGGGGATCGATGCTCAAGATATCAAGCACTGGATTGTCAGTTCGAGACTTGATTATTAATAGACCACGTCATATAGCTAGCATATTGCTGAGTGTGGCGTAAAACAACAAAACAAAATAATCAAGCACAACCACATGATGACTACTGTTTGTAGCCCTTTGCATTGTGTGAGTGAGTGACCATGGTTTTATGCCGCCTTTAGCAATATTCAAGCAATATCACAGTGGCAGACATCAGAAATATTCTTCAGACATTGTATCCATGTGGGGAATCGAACTCTGACGCAACAAGCGAATGCTTTGCCCACTACGCTACTCTACCTCCCCTATAAGACAATTGGAAATGAATCTTGGGCATTGATGTGTCATTTTAACTCATGCACGTTCATCATGCTTTATTGCCAATAAACAATATTTCTCAAACTTTCCGCCTTCATATAAAACGAACTCTGACATTATATTAATGAATCAAGTTTGTTGGTATTCTTGGTGAAAAAATGCATATTCCTCCCTCAACACCTTTTTTTCATAAAAACAATATTTTTCGAAGTCCTTCCTCTCTCCTCACTTTTGAGAAACATGTGCCTGGTAAACATTTATTTTTATGCAGCCTTACTAAAGGCACCTAACAATGTATCCATGATTGGTCAATCGGTAAAGTTGTTAAACTGAACTGGAAATGATAACATCTGGGTTAAAGAGGTTTCATTGTATGTTACTTTTTAGGAAGGGTTTGCTCGAAATCCTAATAGTGTGATCTAATGTATTCATGAAATACAAGCGACACAACTTTTTCAATAATCCTAAAGAGATCTCTGCTGATGTCAGAGTCAAGTGTACGTTTCTGACACCATAAGCATATGAATCACTGCCAAACAGTGATGATACCACGTGTTTGTGAAAAAGTGAGCATATCCTGCCCCACCAGTGGTACCAGTCACAAACACATGCAATGGCAAGGCAAGTGTTCATCTGAACAATCACAGGAACAAATGGTACACCAGTCACAAACACATGGTTAGTCACTGAGAATTAAACTGCATGGTAAAAGAAAATACACACTTGAAAATTGGATTTTACCAACCAAAAACTTATCAACATTATCAAAACATTACCAGGCTGAAAACAGTCACAGAAATGCTGCAAACATAAGGTGCAAAACATAACGATGATACCCGAATACAATACATCACCATCAAAAAACATTTCTTGTTAGTTTTTTTTATAGCCACCATCAAACATGGGTGTTTGCCGGACAGTTTATTTTTCATGTGGCGAACTTGTGAACCACCAGCCCCTGTAAACCCCACTCCACTATGTAAACTATGTTTATGTATAAAGGGAAATCACTAACTGTTCGGGCAGTCGGGTAGGCTAGTGGTTAAAGCGTTCGCTTGTCACGCCGAAGACCCGGGTTCGATTCCTGACATGGGTAAAATGTGCGGCGTAAAACCATACTCACTCACCCACTTACTGACTGTTCAATGTTTACATGGATATGTCAATAACATTATTTGTCTCCAGCGCTGACGACGGATGAAGTTATTGGTCAGGCGTTTGTATTCTTCCTGGCTGGATACGAAACCACGGCGAGCACTCTGCAATATATTGCATACATTCTGGCAACACAGCCCGGTGTGCAGGACAAACTTGCAGAGGAAATATCTTCAGTACTCGGAGATGTACGTTTTCAGTATATCTTTTTAATTACCGGTATATCTGCAAAAGCAATTTAAAACTACATTTTATGAACATTGTCTGAGCTATCATAAACCATAATCCTAGGATTCATTATAAGGGTAATAATTTTAGTCATTGCATCCAAAGCGTCATCTTCCCGAGGCAAGAGAGTTAACTGACTTTTAAAGTCCAGTTTCCACCTGTGCCGAACTAGGCTGGTATTATGGAGTTACATTTTGGCTGGACTAACGAGTCTGCATAGTCCAATCAAAATCGCGCAACGAAATCGAAATCCGGTTCGTAAACTGTCATGCAGATTTTGGTCGATTTCAGGATTTGCAAAGCATGTGCACCGACAATTCGTTGTCAACAGATATTTTCCAAATCTTTTCATGACTTTAATCACGATGATCACGTGATGTGATGCATTTCGCTATGTAAGACCGTTTTATCACAATATAGAGCTTGATCATCGATCAGATCATCCTGGCTGGGCGCCCCCATTTGATTCTTTCATGTGCAAGTGAAACGAGAGGTGGAATTTGATTGGTCCATAGGAGAGGTTTAGAAGGGACATAACTCGTTATAGCCACTGGTGGTGCTACGATCGAGCCCCGGAATTCCAGTATAGTTCGGCAAGGGTGGAAACTGGACTTTTAAAGTTAGTTAACTCTCTTGCCTCGGGAAGATGCCAAAGAGTTTCAAGAATATGTTCTTGCCTTATCCATAATTTATCGGGCCGGGTATTGATTGAGGAAAACAAGCAATGTTGAAAACACTTTGTGAAAACACTTAGCATCATGCTAAGAATAAACCAGGAAGACAAGTCATGGCCAAGACTCCACTGTTAATTATTAAAGAAAAGCGACAATGGTATTACTGATATTTATCCATGCATCATAAGTGACAAATCTGGTGATGTAATGTAAAAATGATGAAAATTGGTATAGGTGTACAATGTTGAAAAAAAGTTAAGGACCATTTGATTCTTTCATGTTTCTATAGTCAATCTGTCATGGCATAGCACGACAGATTAGCTATAGTAATATGCCGAAATCGGGCGGAACTTAACATTTTTTTAGTAGTATACATGTAGTTCATGTTCAGTTTCTTTGTTTTTCAGAACGAGCCTGATTACGACAATATCCACGGATTGGTGTACATGGATCACGTGATCAACGAAACCCTGAGACTCTACCCAGTGGTTCCAGCGTAAGTATATGGAACAGGTTTTTTTCTTATTATCTCAAGTCCTAGGCTGAGAACAGTCTCAGAAACACTGCAAACCTTAGGTCCAAGACATAACTATGATACCCGAATACAAAACATCACGCTCAAGAAACAAGACGTGTATAGGAGGTATTGTGAGTCAACTTTTGTCACCTTTTAGGTTTTCCACACCTTGATCTCTATCGAGTGTAACACCAGAAAACAAGTCCTCTTCTCAATATAGTCACCTTTCTAATATATATGTATATCTGGATCCCGCTGCACGTGGCGATTGTATAGCTAAGGTGATCATAACTCCTATTCTTTAACATAGGCTTACGACAGCCGTTGCACTTTGATCGCTTTGTTGAACAGGGTCCAGCTGTAATTGTATGCAAAAATGCTTGATGATAATGACAGCATGACATTCTTTAACATAAGCTTACAACAGTCGTAACGTTAAGATCGCTTTGTGGAACCGGGCCCAGGTTAATAACATCAGATAACACTCTATTATTTTAGGGGACATGTTGTGCCCCGTTACATTATCAGCAGCAATAGAAATATGATGGAATAGTGAGTGAGTTGGTTTAACGCTGCGTTGAACAGTATTCTAGTTGTATCACATCGTGTCAGCTTAATGTGAAACCCACGAGCATAGGTATGGTGCTGACAAACCTGGACACTTTGATGATGTCAGTCGCTGGATTGTCTGGTCCAGACTTGATTATTAACAGACTGCCATCATATAGCTTGAATATTGCTGAGTGCGGCATTAAACAAAAACAAACAGAAAAAACCAAGACTTGTTACAAAGAATTTTGATTTCTTAACCTCAGAATTAACCGTTATGTGTCCAAGACAACCACAATCAAGGGATGGACATTTCCTGAAGGGGCATTAATCAACATCCCCATCGTCGTCATGCACAGAAACCCAGAGGTTTACCCAGAACCAAAGAAATTCAAACCTGAGAGGTAGGCCATTGTTGTAGCAGCAATCACTCCGTTTATACACCCGCGGGATTCTGGGTAAGGATAAGTCCCCAGTTACCCATACTGTCTGCATGGATTAGGAGGTCAGACTCGGTACATTGCATGTCATCGTATCCCAATTGCCTGGATCCATGCTCATGATGTCAATCACTGGATTATCTGGTCCATACTCGATTATTAACAGACTGATATAAGGTTAAAAACATAAAAAAATTGTTCTCAGGCAATGTTTTTGAAAATATGGTGCGGGCAGGCGGTGTCTTTTTTGTTCTTTTTTTTGTTGTTCAAACTAGTATGTAACCAATACACAGTTGTGTAATCAAAAACAAATTGTGTACAATCAACCTGGGAAAGGGCCTCCCTACATAAATGTATTCCTTGATGAGTAAAATACTGGAATGCAGTATTTGACTACCGTTGGACTTGGAATATTTAAGGATTATTTTCTTTTTGTTTTAAAAATGGAAATATAAACATAAACGAAATGTGCGGCGAACTTTATGATGATGCGGGCGGTGCCGTAGAACCAAGACTACTTTTTTTTAGTCTAAAGCTGGATTATTGCAGAGTGAGGCATTAAACAACAAACAAGCACTACATTCACACAAATGTAGATCCCTTATTTGTTCTTGTACAAAAGCTTGTCCTTTATTACATGAGTGTTCGGTCCATTTCTCTGTAAATGCTTAATGACGATATAATTTTGGACCAATTATGTTTTCCCAGTAAAACAACTTACTATCAATACTGCTTCGCCACATATAGACAGGCTAAATATGTGTTTATTCTCAAAGATGCTTACTCTTTCAGTCTGCATCTTTAAGTGGCATTTGGAACCGGTAGTATAAGTGAAACCAAGCTTGACAAATACTCTGCTCCGCTGCCGAGAAAGAATATAGAGGTTGAAATCAACCCTACCTTCACTCTTCCAATATGTATTAAATTGTTGCTAATTACACCAGAACACATATTTTTCAGATGGGAGAAAACGTCTGAGATCAACCCTATGCACTACCAGCCATTTGGCCATGGACCACGACAGTGTATCGGAATGAGGCTGGCCCTGATAGAGGTGAAGGTCGCTCTCATCCATCTGATCAGGAACATCCGGTTTGTCAGACTGGAGGACACACCGGTAAGAACAGCTGGAACGAACTATTTTAAAACTTTATTACTCGTGTTGATATATTTGATATTAGAAGACGGGTCTTATACCTAAACTATTTTCAACTATTTTTTTGTGATGATTTATAGGTGAATTGGTAATTATAATTGAATTTGTGATGTTTAGAAAAACACCTTCCATTGAACTTTTCGCCGTGGCCATCATCTGTCAAGAACAAGCAGTAAATGCATTAAGGAAATTTGTCGTTTGCAGGATGAGCTGACAGATTTTGTCGTCACAGGCGTTTTCGCACCAAAGAAACCACTCAAGCTGAAAGTTCAACTCCGTTGATTGAGATCTGCGAACTCAACAATAACTGAGATTCATTATAATTACACAACATCTTTGCAGTCACTGATTCACCACATGATGACTTTCTTGTGGGGAGGCATGTCCAGCCAACAAAAATAGTTTTATTTTTCAAAACCTCATGCAAAATATGGATCCATTTTTTATTTATCCTAGCTCCCTCAGTGTCCTATGTGCCACAATGCCCTGTGCTGAGTAGCCGGAAACTTATAGCCCTGATTATTTGTTTATTTTTGTCAACACCCTGCTCCTGCTCGTGGTGAGGTGAGGTGAAATGGGGTTTAACGTCGCGTCCAAGATTATTGCACTTATATAGCGACGTGCATGTGTGTGTGGCTGCTTGTACTGGTCCGGACTGATGCCGATTAATAGTGCTAGGTATAGGTACCATGCCACAGTTTAACATGACACAGTATACTGACTCCGAGCCAACCAGTCATTATTTTAGCCCCTAAATGCCAACACCAGACAGGGTAACAACAAGTTCCATCTTTTGATGTCTTTTGGTATGATGCAGCTGGCGATCAAACTCTAGACCTTCTGCTCTCCGGGCTGGACGCTCTACCGCTAGACCACAGAGGCAGTCTCGTGGTTTTTGTCGGTGGTAAACACTGCATCTCTTTGGGATGTCCTCCCACAACCAACAGTGAAATAGATGAATTCTGTTCAAACCGATTTTAAACTAAATTCACTTACCCACTATTACTCGGTGGCTGAGTGGGTTGGCGATTAGGTGCCTCACCCTGGCAGGTGTGGGTTCGAATCCCGGATGGGACTCAACCCCCCCAAAAGTACTACAATTTGTACTTTACTAAGAAAGTGTAATCCCAAATATAATATTTGTTACATTTGACCACTTTCTAAATGGCATTGTGTATTCAATAATTCATTCTTTTGTTTGAAAAGCTTTGCTGAAAGTTTCTGTATAGAAGCGGCAATTATGCTGTGAAATATATGCTTCACGATAAATATTTCTGTGACTTAGTTTAATTGCTCTCTGTCGCACAAGGCGCCACAATTTGCGGTGTCAAATACTGATATGAATCGTAAACAAGTTATCACAAGGGGTAAATACATTTGTTCAGTGTATGTTTAGGAGTTTGCTTATTTCTTCGAATAGAAAAACAACAAAAAGATAGCCCTACTGGTGTCCCTTTGGTAGACTAATTTTACTTATGTGTTGTTTGTGACTGTAGTGAGTGAGTGAGTGAGAGAGAGGTTTTATGCCGCTTTTAGCAATATTCCAACAATATCACACAGGGAACCAGAAATGGGTTCACATATATGACCATGTGGGGAATTGAACTCGAGCAAATGCTTTAACCACAAAGCAAAATAAATGCCTGCCCATTATCCCAAGGCTACTTTCTTTTCTGCCTGGATCTGGGGTCTGGAAAATTTAAAATCCCAATCGGAAATTTGCATTTAGGCCACGCCCCTTCAAAAAGCGTATTTTAGTATGATTTTTCACACATATTACAAGTTGTTACGTATTCATAATATATAAACAATATAAACACTGATATTCATGTGGTTTGTTGTTTTATTTACATACATAAATAAAATATTAATAATAACAAGGCCATACTTTTCCCGTATCATCTATCGGCTGACAGGTTTTGATATCTTGGCTATCAAGGTGTTGCCGCTGTATAAAAGCTTGTCAGTGTAGATAATCTTTATTGTGTTACAACTGCAGACAGAAACAGCTCAGTCATAAATGTAGATAATGTCCGGTCTAAATTTAAGAATGTACGGACAGAAAAATTCAAATGTCCGGTAAGCAATATTTTAAACCGGACATTTGAGATTCCCAATCGGACATGTCCGGTGCATATGACCGTTTCTGGACCCCTGGTTTGGATAGTGAAAATAAAATCTTGATAGCATGACTGGCTTGCTGAATTTTCTATCTTGCGAGCTATAATAATGTTATCAAATATGACCGTTTCTGGACCCCTGGTCTGGATAGTGAAAATAAAATCTTGATAGCCTGACTGGCTTGCTGAATTTTCTATCTTGCGAGCTATAATTTTGTTATCAACTGGCAAATATGAAATGTTGAAATGGGAATACCATGAAAAAGTGTAGGTATTAGCAGTTAAAAGAAGTCTGGCTCCTCACATAATAACACTTTATTCCATGTACATATACACCACAATTAACACATATACTCCCAGATATGTACATACACAGATGTTCATCATTGGCGGTAGGGTAGCCAAGAGGTCCGAGTTGTCTCCCCTTGAGCCATTACAGCCTGTACCACACCTCGCAATGACCCGACAAAATAACAGTGGGAAACCATGAATGGTCTCCACACAGACTACTCAGGTGTATGGTCTGACAAGCCAACACTCTAACCTCCTCACTCTTCATATGGGAGCAACCATATAATTTTCATGTGTGTGTGTTCTAAGAAAATAATCAAAACACTGTTTTACACAACATATCTTTAATGTGGCTCCCATTGTAGAACCGAAAGGAAGTCCCCTTTTGTTGCAGACTAATGTCCAAAGAGTTTTAAAAAAATTAGCACCAGTTTATGTTGGAATTAGTAATTGAGCTCCTCAACATGAAACGACATTGAACCACCCCTGAAAATACAAAGGTTGCTCCCCATAATATTAAATGTTGATATTTAAGTCAACTGTTCACAAAATGTGATGAAAATCAATTGCTTAATACTGATTTACAATTTCGACTTCCATATCTTTGTTCATATGAATAACACTTGCATTTAAAAGTTACCAGATAACGTCTCTGATGGTTACCATGGTTACTGAGTTAGTGTCTCTGTCAATCTTGGACACGAACCAGTGACAAAGACAAAATACAGAGTGACAAGTACCGGTAGCAATGATGCAACTTCACAGAATGAAACTGTTTCAACACAAAACACAGCCATCAATCAATGAAATACAAATCATATATTTCTCCATTTCATGATATATGTACACAATATACACAACTAGGACATTCTCTTACTTTACCAGTATTCTCTCCAATATGTACACAAGCCAGCCAAGAAAAATTGTCATTTCCGTTTGTATCAAAAGTCTGCAATTCCCATAGGGTATACCATGTATAACAGAGTGTTAATTATATCGCAATCTCACTAAAATCAGATCTAAGTTCTCGCTGCCGCTAAACAAAGATCTGAGGACATCCCATTAAGGGTCACGTCAGAATGACCTTTTGCTAACCTTGACCTCCCACTGAAACGACTAACAAGAAGTTGACATCAGCCTATTAGAAAGCAGCTTTCTCAAGCTTCACGGCACTCGTTTCAACCTGGCGACTTCCATTTCAGTCTACTCTTGAAAAATATGTTGACACAGTTCTCGATTAAAATTTTGAAAAATGAACAAGCAAACATTCCGGAATGTCTTATATATGGCAATGCTTCCCACGTACTGTGCAACGCCTCTTCTGTTCAAATGTTTATCCCACACAAACAAGTGATAGACGTTCAGTCGTACAGGGCCGTAACTGTTCGGAATATCCCGTGTTAACATTTTTCGAGGTTGTGTGATTAAAAAACACATTCCGACTGCCACTTTCATGATCTGGTAAGCGACGCTTTGATTGGTCGGATGAAAGGTCGTTCTGACGTGACCCATAATGGGATGTCCTAAGATCTTTGTTTAGCGATAGCGAGAACTAAGATCAGATTTTAATGATATTGGTTATATCTGTGATTGTTATCATAAGGAGGGTCTCTGCTCCAAGTTCTATGGTGTCAATTATCATAATCAGTTTTTGTTTGTTGTCTGGTTTATGGATTCCCCCCCTAAAAAGTTCAATTCATTGGGGGAAAATTTATATAAGATTCTGACATGACAAGGCAAGGTAACCCAGTTGTGGTTTCTACCGCTCTGTCAACACTGCATTTCTTTCATGGCAAGTCGTCTCAATACTGTGTTGCAAGATTCTAGAAATATGGGTTTTTCAGATTAAAAACAATGTTTTATTGGTCTGTTTTCAGTCATACGTTTTCTACTTCAAAAGTTTTTCGGAATGGCAGTGATAAAAATATTCTTTTAGAAACTGATAATTTTTATATTTTAATTGTATTTCGATTTTTTCTCAGTATTTTGGGTCGGAGAATCCACAAACCAAATAAAACAAATATTTTCAAGGTTAAAGTAAGTGTTCTGGTGTTGATTCCATCAATTTACTGTATATTGTTGTCTTTTATCACATGCCTGACAGCATGAAAACCAGACAGAGCCAAGATAAACATTAAACAAATAGTTCTACCCAGTCAACACACCACCAAGAAATACCCTGAACAGCAAACCTCAGTGCAGCGTTTGACATTTAATGCAACCCAAATTGCCAACTTCAGACAGGCATTCTGAGTTGGGGGCACACATATACATATACATATATATTACAAAATAAAGCCCACAAAAATTGTTTTTCTTTCAGAGCAGTTTGTGGTGTCAAGGTGGTTGCCTGAAACTAATTGTCTTTCATGTGTTCCCATGACAACCACGCTGGTTCCATCAAGACCACCACCCAATAGTTCATATAGGAAGAGTTTTCTGTGCTGTGTTTGAAGTCGCCGAGTAAAATATTTTGGTGAAGAATTTGAGTCCCGTCTGCCCCCCTGGAATGTAGCTGATGATGTACCTGTGAAGAAATGGACGCAGGATGAGGAGGCTGGAGAGTTGGGGATTGGTGAAAAAAGTTCAATATTGATCGTGGTAAAAATAACAAAATCTCTGATCAATTAACTATCAATCATGAATGAAAACAAACAACATACATTTAGAGTATTCTGTCCATGTATCTGTATTTTTCAACAGAAAATATAATGGCAAAACACTGAGATTGTATTTCAGGGTTAGAAATTCCTTGTCTTTCAGTCTGTGTCTAACACTTGACTGAACCATGTGAACTGTCAGCAGCATTTCTTTGTACATTTTACTGATGTCATATAGAATTTGATCAGTTGAGCTTACTCCACTGAACACAATTTTACCAGACTTGGTCTCTGCACTAGTGGTTTAAGTGCCATGGCTTGGTTTAAGTCATAGAGATATGGTTCAGATAAGTTCTCTGTGCTAATGGTTGGTTGGTTGGTTGCTTGGTTTGGTGTTTTATGCCACACTCAGCAATATTCTAGCTACATGATGGCGGTCTGTAAATAATCGAGTCTGGACCAGAAAATCCAGTGCTTGATATCTTGAGCATCGATCCCCACAATTGGGACTGATAACATGCTTCAACCAAGTCAGCGAGCCTGACCACCCGATCCCGTTAGTCGCCTCTTACGACAAGCAAAGTCGCCTTTTACGGCAAGAATGGGTTGCCAAAGACCTATTCTAGCCCGGATCTTCACGGGTCCTGTGCTATTGGACACACTTAGAAATAATGGGTTCTTTACCATGTTAACAACAATACAGTCTGACAGTGTTTACTATATAGAACTAGTGACAGATGTACTTTCACACAAATAAACATATAAACACATTGAAAATGGTGAACATGTGTATGTCTTAAATGTATTCTAAGGGAGACAACTCTTACAGACCTTTTTCATAATCTTCTAGTGTAGTTTTCAAATAACCATTGGATGTGCCATCCTTGCCAGTCTTTATCTACCTTGGGTTTTCAGTCAGTGGTTGCCATGGTGAATATCAGGAATAACAACACTGATACATGCTATAGCACCCTGAATGTTCCAAAACCTGTGCCCTTTAACACCTTGGTGAAACCCACAAGCACAGGCATAGCGCTGACAAACCAAGTACACATAATCAGGGATTCAAACCCACGATGATAGTTTCCTGGAGTGTCTAAGGGATGCAACTCTGCACAACTAATAGATGCCTGAGCCGCCCATGCCTCATATAGCCATGAAGATGGATAGTATTGCCAATATAATGGAGTAATGGCATTGATAAATGCCATAGGTGTTAGAATTTATGCACATCATGATTTTTCAGTGCATTTCAGCATTGATGCAGTATTTTCAAAGTCAAACACCAAAATTCTGCTGTTTGCTGCATGCGAGATATAAATACACAGTGCCATTTAAAAAGTGTTCATGAGGGATAGTTAAGCAAGAACAAAGCCTGACCATGCTGATTGGTCCATTTTTACAAATCAATAAATATCAGCCAATCATATGATGACATTAATAAATAGGTTATCTATGGTAGCCACATATGGCTATCATCCTCTTGTGTCCTTTCTGTATCATGATCTGTATCAGTGACTGTATCCCAGCCCTACCAAACTTATCCAACATAAATATCAGATACACAAAATGGTACCCACCATACTAATGCAATGACTTGAGCAATGGCAAACAGCACTGTAAATATTGTACTCTTCACCTGCAGAGGTAAGAAAACTATGTGTTACAGGACAGTTATACGAGGTACTTACAATATATATCATTGTATTCATACATATTATCGCCCCGTTCCAATAAGCACCCCCTTAGCCAATTTCTCAACCAATCTGTAAGTAATCTAAGTCTGAACAGTTGCATGACCACGATGACAGTCTGTACTTGTTTGTTTCCGATGTTTCACAGAAACACAGCAGTGTAGTAAGGATAATAATTGCCTTGTAATATCGAAAATGTTTAGTTTCATCGATGTCAAAATAAGTTTATTTCGTACTGCTCAATCTCTTGACAACAAGTTTTGACTTGTGTATGGATTTAATAAGCGCCCCATGTGTGTATTTTAACAGTGTGTCAGCGGTTTCCCGAGGTGTCAGCTTGGTGAGGGAACAAAGGCTGAAGTAACACAGGTCCAAGATGGGGGACCGCTTGAAGACCACATGTTGGTTGGTTGGTTGGTATGTCACGGCCCGTTTTACGGCATCCGGGGTCCGTCGTAAACATCTTTTCCTCAGAAACCACTGGACCAATGATTTGTATGCTGTTTAACGCCGCACTCAGCAATATTCCAGCTATATGACGGCGATCTGTAAATAATCGAGTCTGGACCAGACAATCCAGTGATTGATATCACGAGCATCGATCCACGCAATTGGGATTGATGAACGTGCATCAACCAAGTCAGCGAGCCTGACCACCCGATCCCGTTAGTCACCTTTTACGGCAAGCATGGGTTGCTGAAGATCTATTCTACCCCGGATCTTCACGGGTCTGAAGACCACAAGCACGGATAACATGGGATAAGGTGCCAACAAATCAAGGGCAAATCTGGGATTCAAACCAACAATGATTGGATTCTGGTACTACTAAGGGATGCAACTCATCCTTGACTGTCCAGGATACTATATCTTCATTCCATTATGATAGTATCTAGCCTTATTTCAATCATAAAAAGACTTTTATTACATCATATCTTTCGAACTAGGCACCACACCTGAAGCTTTAGCAGTGCATGTGACCAGAATTTTTATCATAAATAGAATTAAATAGATAAAAATAAATGGAATAAAAAAGAATTGAGATAAAATGATCAAGCTGGTTTTCAACACACTGATTATTCACTTTTTCTGGAGTACAAATTGTTTGCGTGTCATCCTTTTCACCGTGTTGATATATATGATATACTCACCCACATAGCAAAGTACAGTGTTAACATCATGGTTCCAAAATAGGCTGCCGTGAACGGCAACCTTCCAAGTGAGCAGAGATGCTTAACATGATGAACAGGGCCCCACAGGAATGAGAAGCTAGGGAGAAATACAACAGTTACTGTATTACAACAAACATGTGTAATAGTGTAATACCGTATATGACGTAATAAGCACCCAGAGCACTCCCAAAATTAGAAATAGGGGGCTCTTATTAGAATATTATTTTGGTGGAGAAAGCAGAGTTGAAAGATAAATTTCGTGGTTTATGCTGACAGCCTGAAATGTTATATATGACAGATATACTTTTCCAGAATTTAATTGCCCATAATTAAAGGTGCATATAACACACGAGTGCATATTATACGCGAATGAATAAGTCTTGTATACATTGATCAATCTAAAGGGGAGCTAATTGGGATTGTTCAATAGCCAATATATTAGCAATTATCGCTGTGGGCGCTTATTACGTCGAATATGGTAATACTAAAAACCATGGTTCCTTTGTCTTTGACTGTGCATTATCTAGCTGAATTGTTATTAAAACACCAATTGACTTTGACTAAACTTTTTTTCCTTATAATTTACCTTGATGATGGAATAATTTCACGAAACTGCCCATGCCATTAAGCCATCACAATGTAAATATGATTGTGCAATTTGTTTTTTGTTTAACGAAAAGTTCAAGTTGGCCTAACTGCCTCCATGGCCTAGTGGTAGAGCAGAAGGTCAGGGGTTCGATCCCTTGACGCATCATACCAAAAGATATCAAAAGATTGTACTTCCTAGCACTCGGCATAAAGGGGCTAAAACAAGGACTGGTTGGCTCAGTATACTGTGTCTGAGTGGGGTATTTATGTTAAGCTGTGGCATGGTATCTCAGTGGGCTCGCACTATAAAACCGGCATTAATATGCACTAGTAGAAGCAGACCGACACGCACACACATGTGCATGCACCCCGCTATTTGAGAGCAATAATCTTGAACGCATGTTAAACATGTTAAACCCAATTTCACCTCACTTGTAAAATCCTTCAGATTTTTATGAATGTTACAAGGGGTAATTTGAGTCAGAGTCAAACTACTCGCATGGAATTTTCAATTTCAGCTGTATCACGACAGTTTGTTAATTACTGAGTATGGGTCAGACAAACCAGTGGTTGACATTATGAGCAACATCCCTCATCAGCATGGAATGATGACATGCAGTCCACCATGTCACTGAGCCTATCGCCTCTCACATGAACCATAGCTTACTTGGGACAAATTCTACCCCCAAATCCTGACAGAAAGGGCTTAAATTTAGCAAAAGTCTGATAATCACTAATAAAAGCCTGGAAGAACTAGGGACATTTCCCAGTGGACTACTATTTTTACCATTAGGTAAACGGCCACTCTGAAGTAGATCATTTTATCCGGACAAGTGAAAATACAAAAAAAATGAAACCTGAGGGAGTCCAATGAATAATGGCACAAACTTTAGCTCTCACCTGGAAATAATGAACAGGCTCCCAAGAGAATATAGTAAAGCAAATTTCCTTGCTTTCATGATCAGCAATGGTATGTAGAGACTCGCCTGAAACATATGATACAAGTGAGTAAACATTATCAACCTGATAAAGAAAAAACATCAAGGTACCCTACATTGCACTGGCCTCAGCATGCTTAAAAAGCAGACGAAACTTTTATACATTTTTCTGTTTCAGTATCAACCAACCAGGATCATTTGATCAGAAAATAAAATGAAAATAGTCTTAAACATATTTTGATTTGACTCACAGCTGTATCTCTTATGGATGTTAAAAAATAATAAGATACAAAATCATAATCAATTCACAAGTCATGACCAACCACTGCAGTACATAAACATGATGAAGTATTGTCAAGTTTTCTAATCTATGCCATGTATGAATATGATATGAATGTTGTGTCTGTATATATAGCACTATGTCAAGCAGCATATAATGATCTGTACATGTATAATGGGTTGGTATCCCGTTTACATGACTAAAAACACAATACACAGCTTATCTGGAGCTCTGCAGTGAACAGGGTGAAGCGGCAAGCAAATATCTTTCTACCTGTCCCACAGAGAGTGAAGCGCTGATTGACTTGCAAGTCATTCAATAAACTCCAACTGACACACATTTCATAACATAGGCAGAGAGTGTAGAGAGTAAAAAGAAAATTCCTCACCAGTGACATACAGAATGTCCCCAATAGTAAGCATGTTACAAATCCAAGAATTCTTTGCTTCTTTGACTGAAAAGGAATCAAAAGCATATGAACAGGATAAATACAAGCATTATCTGATTATCAGATGTGTTCATAATCATACATGATGTACAATTTGTTCTCAATCAACACCAGAACATACTTTAAGCATGTTAAGTTATGAGGGGTTAACAATCAGGTTAAGCAGTTGATAAAACCTACCAAACATTATCGATTATGGCCATTGTAACATATTATTATGGTTATGGGAGTTTTGAATTATGCATCTAAATAAAGAATGCTTCAAAAACATCTGACATGTCTTTTCAGAAAATCAAATTGATAACATATAAAATTGTAAAACTGAAGTTTACGCATCATAATAACACGTCATTTGGTCATCAGCCGTCACCATGGTTACATAACACTGTTTTTATGCGAACGTGTCATCCGTAAATGAGTGTTTGTTTGGAGAGTTCTGCTGTTCTCCTTAAATAATTTACGGCATATGTTTGACTGACAATAAACAAATATGACAAATACTAACCAAACTTGGCAACAGAGGATCGCTCTGTGCCTGGGCGAACCAGTTCCCAGATGTGTTAGTAGGGCTTGCTTCGTCAACATTTTGTTTCTTAAACAATCCAAATCCCGTAAATCCTGATGATAAACTCGATGATGTACTTTCACTCTTTAGAAGTGAATTAGATGACGATGATCGTGACAGGTAATCTTGCAGACTTTTATTGAGGTCAGCCATGTTGTCACTTTGGTTTCTTCAAAAAGAGGGATCTAAAATATAACATTTGTATAATTGTCATTGTAAACACTTTTTATTTTTGTAAATACGACATGAAGACAACCAATGACTCTCATATGCCGATATAATATCAAGTAATTAAAATGCCTCTGTTTCTTTAATTAGTAAACACACGCTAATCTCAATTCTAATCCATTTGTACATTTAGTTACCAATTTATAAAAACCCAAGGTCAAGGTAATGAATAGTACTTATCTGAAGTAACATTCGTTTAGTGATAGTCTCAAAGTTTAGATCATAAGTCATTCTTTCGTGAGTATTTATTGACGTTCCTGTCTAATTATTCAAACCAAAAAAGCAAATTATGTTTCTTCATAAGCTTTTATCAAAACATATAATCAAAGTTACCTGAAAACCTCAGGTGGAGAAAATGTTCTACAACGTAACTTTTTTCCTCTTACGCTTAATACCGTATTCAAAAGATAATATATTCTTTCCAACATATCTCATTTAAGAGATGAAGTCACCAGCTGTCGCCGACCGACGCGAATTAAATGTACATTTTGAAATATCCCAAATCATGATAACTATAGATAAAAATGAAAATGCATTTTTTCATCAATAATGCATATGTATCTATTGTACAATTACAGATAAATAATGTACTTCTACCACAATAAAGCACCAATCTGTCTCTTTGATAACAGGGGCGGCCGGGTAGCCCAGTGGTTAAAGCGTTCGCTCGTCACGCCGTAGACCCGGGTTCGATTCCCGACATGGGTACAATGTGTGAAGCCCATTTCCCGTGTCCCCCGCCATGATATTGCTAGAATATCATATTGCTAAAAGCGGCATAAAATCAAACTCACTCACTCTTTGATAACAAGATGACACACACAATGTACCTGACATCAAAGACCATAAATTGGTCTATTTTATGGTCTCTGCTGACATGTTCAACTTTTCGGCGTTGTGATAAAGAACCATTAAGATAACAATAAATTGGTACTTATAAAAAGTATTATAATTTGTAAGAAAATACAGGGGGTGTTGGTGGGTGTGGGTGTGAGGGGGGAATATTGTCTCAGATCCTCCAACAACAACTGTTCGGTGGACACACTGATGCTGGATGTTGTACAAAACATGTTCGACGCTACCTTACAGAGAAGAATTGAATTATGAGCAAGAAATCTGTAGTTTTTGTTACAAAAATCCCATTAAATCAAGGATTAAAGGAGTTAAAAAAATTGTAACATTGCCAACTCCATTATTGGGAACTGGACAATCCGTTCCCATGGAGATCCGTATAAATATACGTACAGGTAGAAAGATATGTACTGGGCGCTTCACTGCAGATTTCCAGATAATATGCGTATTGTTGTTTGGGGATCTGGGCCATCCGCACCCCTCGTACCAAATCAACTGGATGACTCACTGCCCGAAAAGCGAATCCGTTTCTTACGAAAATATATATGATTTTGAAACATTAATCGTTTCTATTCTTACTTGTAGCAATGACCCGGTAATGACGTGTGACACTGGGGATGGTGTGATTTAAGATTGGGATAGAAATCCAGGCCTGATGTGGTGTGTAATGTAATATGTAATATGTGCGTCGCAGCACATCAAGAGGAATGGTCAGTCGTGTTGCCAAAAGTCATTGATATAAGGATTATCCGATGATACGGTAATTGATTAATCAATGTTAATTTGTCACAAGTAAGTGTTTATATGTGTAGGTTTACTCAAGCAGACGGAATATACCTGTATCTGGTCGAAATGTGCCTATGTGAAAACAACACCGTCCAAAGATTCGGGTTCAGGTCGAAATCTAACTAAAAACATCAGTCAATTATATTTAGGTATTTTGCTTTTGATAAAACTTGTTTGTTTGTCATTCGGTAGTAGCAGTACTAATCTGGAACTTGATTTTTTCAACCTATTTCTTTTCGACCAACTAGATTAAATTTTAGGCCAAAGATTTTGTTAACCAACTTTAAAAAAATAAAAGGCGTTATAACCAATACACACATATCACCTTTGAATTAAAAACCAAACATTCTCATTAATTAATGGTTAGTAGTTAATAATAAGTTTACAAATTCTGCGATTCTTTCAAAACAGGCAAATTGATTTAAACGAAAGGACAAAACACTTTTATCGTCAACAGAGGGCGCTTACAATATTACACGATTGTTATAAGTTGTAAGGACAACTCGATTTAAATGTCATCTGCAAGGAAAACATCAATGGACGATATATGACATCAGACATGAATTAACGTAACATAACAGCTGAGTTTGACAATGTCCAGCCCATCAGATCGGATGAGGTTGAAGGATAGGATCATTTCAAACATTGCGAAAGCAATCAAAGCTGTAAGTATCGTACATCGCAGTTGTGTCAAAGGTGATATGTCTGTTGACTGTTGCTGAATCATAATGATTTCTCGTGCATATCACATGACCAGCCAAAGGACGAGAAAAATATTGTGTCATCTGGCTAATTATTTACTCATGAAGAAAATGTAATTATTCCACACGCTTTACTGTGTATTGAACATGATTTTATATGATTGATACTTAATTTCAACCAACAAGTGTTAATGCATTGTTCCGTTTAAAATCCTTTATATTTTGACAAGTTGAGATAAGATACGTTGTTTCCAGGAACTATTTTAACTGGAAGTATTGGTAAATAAAAACTCTGTCTTTAGATCTCAACCTCGTTATTGGGCCTAATCCTTTCCTGTAGTAGTATATTCATGCAGAATACTGATGAATTTTGTGTATGATTACTGTTATCACTGATCAGATCTGCATTCTTACTCAACATGTTCATTCAGAGGTTATGATTCTTTCTGATGATTGTTACCTGTATCATTTGCATTATGCAGAATTCCCATTTCTAGAGTAATGCATGACACAAACTGGTTTGGCCATATATGACCTTGACTTACTGCATTAGGTGGTCTATACAGCTAAAAAAAAGATGACCTAGTCATTTGTAACACTGAGCCTCTCTCATTATCATCATGATAATGGTTAGCTTTGAGACAGTTTAAGTCAAAGATAGCAGGGGTGTATCTGCACCTGCTCAAGGCTGGTATTTGTCTCCAAGTCTACAGCAAATTTCAAAGAAATTCAAAATTCATGTAATAACTTATTACAATATTTATGGCTTTGAAAACATAACCTGTTTTTCATTGATAACCAGTGATAACAGGACCAATAAACATGATAAAGAAGAAGAGGTTTTAATGCTTAGTTTTTGATATTAGATTAAACATGTTGAATGCAATCTCAAGTACAAATTTAAACATGTTAAAATAATGCTGAATTTAAGAAAGAAAAAGAACTTTTGGCCTACCTTTAGAATACAGTACCACAAACTTTTCAAACACGTGATCATACCCCATGACGTAGTTTGTAGTATTTTGTTGCCAGTCACACCGGCACAACAATGCCCAGTGACGTCAGGGATCATAGAGTGTGCATAAGCTCCTCCCAGTGATCTATCATCTCTACACGCAATGTCATTGAATACGCCCTGCGGTGTTGAGAGTTTTGAGTATTTGTTTACTAATTATAGCCTGCGGCAGCGCATTTTAGAGCAAGCGCTAGTTTACGAAAGCACTTTTATTTTTTATTTCGTTTTTCTCGTAATTTAAGTGGATAAAATGGTTATAAATGGGAACTAATATACAATGATATACATACAGTATATTATGTTTTCGGTTCATTAATTTTCATTACTATGTACAAGAATGCAGTTTATTAGGTATATTATATTGGTGTTGAACACATCCAAATGTCGCCAGTTTTGGGGTAGGTTGCCCCGAACTCTCTATCCTTAGCCCTTGGATCCCCTTTACGATCAGTCAGCCCTTTTACGATCATTAGGGTTAGGAACCCATTTAGTGGCTAGTAGATTACCCGAAGTCTATCCTTGACCCTTGGATCCCCGTTACAATCAATCACCCATTTACGATCATTAGATTTAGGTCCTCGTTTAGTGGCTATTATAGATTATAAAGCAGCTCCTAATATTCTTCACACAAAAAGGTCGAGTAAAAAGGATGAAATGGTTTTGTGTCCAATATTTTGGCTACTGGAAACTGTCATGGAACATTCACACAAGCCACTTTCACCGGCTACATTTTAGTACTGATTCAAAAGTGAACTCACCGTTGTATCTTCACTAGTCATGCTTATTCCTCCATTGTTCCTTACTATTATCCACATCATCCTTACAGTGTTGCCTACCACACTTTTCTGTCACAAAAATCACCCAACGAATTATTAAAGACCATATCATTCATGCGTACTCGCAAGTTCGACGTCTGACGCCTGGTGCCGTTTTCAGTTCGCGGCATATCGGCTCATTCCCCACCACTCGGTATCTTGTAGATTACGGAATGGGCCGAGTGTGCCAAATGGTATCGGGATCATTCGTAAGTGTCCGTAGATTAAAGTTGCGAGACACCATGCCTACCTGTAACCTTCATAAGTGTCCGTCACCTATTCGACCCTTTTCGTTCAGTTCCGTAACGTCATAGGCATGACTAGGTAAATTTGCACAAATTTGAACGGTGTGGACATAGCTCAGTCGGTTAGCTGTCTGGCTAACAATCCGAAGGTCACAGGTTCGAGTCCGACGGATTCTCACACAAAACTGGTTGCTTGTCTTGAGACATGTGACCTACGGCAGAGATCGTCCTCACGAGAAGTTGTGGTACTGTATTCTAAAGGTGCTCCGAACTTTTAAAACAATGCCAGTTTAGAAAAAGTAACTGTTTTTTACCTAAATTGCCCTGCTCAGAATCCTTGCTTGATAAGTCCTTGTTACATGTGTGCACCTAATGATCATGTAATATCACATAAAACATGTAAAACAATGTAAAAATTATTATGAATAGATGGGTACATTCAATCCTTAGCAAAGCCTAAAACCAAATGAAGGAAAAACTATCAAAGAAATATAACGTAAAATAAATTTATGGTTGAAATTAAGTAGAAAAAAACATTAAAAGGTTAAAAACTGAATTAAATGTAAGCATTAAATGCCCCCAGTTTCAACTTTTAACTGAGAGTTACAAATAGAAAGTTTTCTTTGTTTATATGTTATTGAGGTAGTTGCAGCCAAGGAACCGGAAGTCTAGCAAGAATGATTCAAGTTGTAGTGGTTTTCGAACTCTTTGTTGTATGAGGTAATCGTGTTGGTTTCACACCAGGAACCTACTTCAATGTCAAGGCTAGAAATAATCATTGAACAATGGAGCATGGTCTTCCTTGAATAAACTTGTATTAATTGTGAAACATGAAACTAGACACAAGCACAGTTGTGAAAAGGCTTTGCACAAACAGAACATAACAGATAAAAACAATATTAGATCAAAAATTGTTTCCATAGTGACACTAAATGGAAACAACCCACAAATAATTTATAGTTTAATATTTTTGTCATTTAGAGCATTGAAGTTATATTATACACATGTACTTAATACCTATTTATTAATAAATTTATTATTAAAGTTTATTTTGAATAACTACCATTGAAGGTTTTCTAGCCATGCTAAGGCCACAAATGGGAAAATTAACATTCTGAGTTTGCTCTTTTTGTTATCCTGCCAATGAAAGCTGATTGGATTGTACATGAAAAATATTTCAAAACAAGAACCCACTGAAGTTGACATATATTAAACATGAGAGTTTAATCATGTTAATGAGGATGCATCATGTGCAAAAGTATTCCTGCTTGATTTGTCAGGTTTGCACTGCTTAAAACAAATTGCTTTGCTTTTTATTTTCCCCATCTACTGAAAAGTAATGTCCTGTAAAAAATCCATAAAGCAAATATTAAAAAAGGTGTGGCCTAACAGTAACTGTTGTTATGGTTTAAGCATTATTGCAAAACATAAGTTCATTTTTAATGCTGATGATAATGCACCCACAAGCATTTGCAGCAGAAGTGGAGAAGAATACCCACCATGGGGTTAATCAGAGTTTTGAAGACTCTTCAGTAGTTTCATATAAAATATCGCTTGCACACTCCGGGAACAACACCTTGTGAAACAGCTTCTGCCAAAGAGATATTTATCAGTCATCAGTAATATTGAACAATGCTGAATAAGGAACATTAAGTAGAGAACTTTATACATTACTTTTCATATCATTTGCAGTAGAACTTTCTCAGACTTTGCAATTAAAGAAAGAAGAGTGTCATCTGTTTTGATTTCTCCGCCATTTTGTGTATATGCATTTCAAAGCAGTTGGACGATAACTAAAATAACAAAAAAAACTCTCATTTAAGTTATTAGTATTTATCATTATATACAGAAAGTAAGGCGGTGGGGTAGCCTAGTGGTTAGAGCGTTGGCTCGTCATGTCGAAAACCCGGATTTGATTCCCCACTACAAAGTGAGAAGCCCATTTCTGGTGTCCTTCGTCGTGATATTGCTGGAATTTTGCTTAAAGCTGTGTTAAACAATACTCACTCACTGTACAGAAGGTACCTTACATTGATGGAAAAAAAATAACATACATAGCAAATATAAGCTCATGTTATTATTTTTCCTGGTGTATTTTTATGAAATTGTACAGCTATGCTGTAATCATACTTACTTCAAAACTAATTATTACCACTAATGACTGCCTCCATGGTTTAGGGGATAGAGTGTTTCCTGAGAGAGCTGAAGGTCAGTCGTTCGATCCCCTGTCCGCATCATACCCGAAGACGTCAATAGATGGTACTAGTTGTCCTGCCTGATGTTCGGCACAAAGGGGATAAAATAAGGACTGGTTGGCTGTTTGTCAGTATTACTATGACTGACTTAACTGAAAGATATGAGTGAGTGTGAGTGAGTGAGTTGGTTTTAACAACGCTTTGAACAGTATTCCAGTTATATCACGGCGTGTCAGCTTAATGTGGGAAGAAAGCCCGAAGTGATGCAGGTCTTAGATGATTACCGCTTCGGTGAAGCCCAGGAGCATGGGTATGGTGCTGACAAACCTAGAAACATAATCGGGGTGAACCGGGATTCGAACCCACAATCAAAGGTTTCTGGCATGCCCAAGGGATGCAACTCTGTACAGTGAATCACGGCGCCTTAGACGACTGGGCTGAAAGATATGATACACAATTAGCTTTATGCTCTACTATGAACGTTTATTGATTAGTATATCCTGCATCAAAACACACCAGGCACTGTGATCTATGTTGGTTCCTTAAACAGTGTTAAATGTGATAAAAGCAAGGATGTTGGTTTATTGTTTGATGTAATCAGAGTTTATGTAGTCATAATACCACAAGAACGTTAAAGGGTGAGATTTATTTATTTCAAATTTAGTTTTATTGTAGGATTCATATTTTGTATGTTTGAATTGCTTGTTAAATGTTTGGACGTTTTTCAAGAGCAATATTCGATAGGAAATCTTGAAAATAATGAACATAAGTGTATTGACTGATTAATGAAGGAAAATTCCATGATTTTTCTACAATTCTGTGGTAAGTTACATTTTATGCAAATGTTTCTACAATCACAGAATACGTCTTGAACTGATGGATTGCATTGATCATTGTAACAATCACTGATTTGTCTGGTTCAGACAGGTTATTTACCATGGTTTACAGATCACTGTCATTTAGTGTGACATAAAAACAAGACACACACACTCGCACGCACAGATTGACAGACAGACACATTCACACTCTTTCTATTTGGACTTGGGCCTTGGACCGGTGACTAAACATGCTGACGTCATAGTCTGCCTGTGAAGTTTGTTGTTATGCCGTTATGAAAGCAGCAGAACATGGAATGACACTTTGTTCGAGTGACAACCATGACTCAAGCAGGAATATGATGATGATTTCAGGAAGTGAATCAAATTCAGCAAACTTCCCCATATAACCTTCTGTTCACAGCCAACTTCTCCATATAACCTACTGTTCATAGCAAACTTCTCCATATAACCTACTGTTCATAGCAAACTTCCCCATATAACCTACTGTTCATAGCAAACTTCCCCATATAACCTACTGTTCATAGCAAACTTCCCCATATAACCTACTGTTCATAGGAAACTTCTCCATATAACCTACTGTTCACAGCAAACTTCCCCATATTACCTACTGTTCATAGCAAACTTCTCCATATAACCTACTGTTCATAGCAAACTTCTCCATATAACCTACTGTTCACAGCAAACTTCCCGAAATAACCTACTGTTCATAGCAAACTTCCCCATATAACCTACTGTTCATAGGAAACTTCTCCATATAACCAACTGTTCAGTGCCAACTTCCCCATATAACCTACTGTTCATAGCAAACGTCCCCATATAACCTACTGTTCATAGCCAACTTCCCCATATAACCTACTGTTCACAGCAAACTTCCCCATATAACCTACTGTTGATAGCAAACTTCCCCATATAACCTACTATTCATAGCAAACTTCTCCATATAACCTACTGTTCATAGCAAACTTCCCCACAAACCTACTGTTCATAGCAAACTTCTCCATATAACCTACTGTTCACAGCCAACTTCCCCATATAACCTACTGTTCATAGGAAACTTCCCCATATAACCTACTGTTCATAGCAAACTTCCCCATATAACCTACTGTTCACAGCAAACTTCTCCATATAACCTACTGTTCACAGCAAACTTCCCCATATAACCTACTGTTCATAGCCAACTTCCCCATATAACCTACTGTTCACAGCCAACTTCCCCATATAACCTACTGTTCACAGCAAACTTCTCCATATAACCTACTGTTCACAGCAAACTTCCCCATATAACCTACTGTTCATAGCAAACTTCTCCATATAACCTACTGTTCATAGCAAACTTCTCCATATAACCTACTGTTCATAGCAAACTTCTCCATATAACCTACTATTCACAGCAAACTTCCCCATATAACCTACTGTTCATAGCAAACTTCCCCATATAACCTACTGTTCATAGCAAACTTCTCCATATAACCTACTGTTCATAGCAAACTTCTCCATATAACCTACTGTTCATAGCAAACTTCTCCATATAACCTACTGTTCATAGCAAACTTCCCCATATAACCTACTGTTCATAGCAAACTTCCCCATATAACCTACTGTTGATAGCAAACTTCCCCATATAACCTACTGTTCACAGCAAACTTCCCATATAACCTACTGTTCATAGCAAACTTCCCCATATAACCTACTGTTCATAGCAAACTTCCCCATATAACCTGCTGTTCACAGCAAACTTCCCCATATAACCTACTGTTCACAGCAAACTTCTCCATATAACCTACTGTTCATAGCCAACTTCTCCATATAACCTACTGTTCATAGCAAACGTCCCCATATAACCTTCTGTTCATAGCCACCGTCCCCATAAAACCTTCTGTTCATAGCAAACTTCCCCATATAACCTTCTGTTCATAGCAAACATCCCCATAAAACCTACTGTTCATAGCAAACTTCCCCACATAACCTACTGTTCATAGCCAACTTCCCCATATAACCTACTGTTCATAGCAAACTTCGCCATATAACCAACTGTTCATAGCAAACTTCCCCATATAACCTACTGTTCATAGCCAACTTCCCATATAACCTACTGTTCATAGCAAACTTCGCCATATAACCTACTGTTCATAGCAAACTTCCCCATATAACCTACTGTTCATAGCAAACTTCCCCATATAACCTACTGTTCATAGCAAACATCCCCATAAAACCTACTGTTCATAGCAAACTTCCCCACATAACCTACTGTTCATAGCCAACTTCCCCATATAACCTACTGTTCATAGCAAACTTCGCCATATAACCAACTGTTCATAGCAAACTTCCCCATATAACCTACTGTTCATAGCCAACTTCCCATATAACCTACTGTTCATAGCAAACTTCGCCATATAACCTACTGTTCATAGCAAACTTCCCCATATAACCTACTGTTCATAGCAAACTTCCCCATATAACCTACTGTTCATAGCAAACTTCCCCACAAACCTACTGTTCATAGCAAACTTCTCCATATAACCTACTGTTCATAGCCAACTTCCCCATATAACCTACTGTTCATAGGAAACTTCCCAATATAACCTACTGTTCACAGCAAACTTCCCCATATAACCTACTGTTCACAGCAAACTTCTCCATATAACCTACTGTTCACAGCAAACTTCCCCATATAACCTACTGTTCATAGCAAACTTCCCCATATAACCTACTGTTCACAGCCAACTTCCCCATATAACCTACTGTTCATAGCAAACTTCTCCATATAACCTACTGTTCATAGCAAACTTCTCCATATAACCTACTGTTCATAGCAAACTTCTCCATATAACCTACTGTTCATAGCAAACATCCCCATATAACCTGTTCATAGCCAACTTCCCCATATAACCTACTGTTCATAGCCAACTTCCCCATATAACCTACTGTTGATAGCAAACTTCCCCATATAACCTACTGTTCATAGCAAACTTCTCCATATAACCTACTGTTCATAGCAAACTTCCCCATATAACCTACTGTTCATAGCAAACTTCCCCATATAACATACTGTTCACAGCAAACTTCCCCATATAACCTACTGTTCACAGCAAACTTCTCCATATAACCTACTGTTCATAGCCAACTTCCCCATATAACCTACTGTTCATAGCCAACTTCCCCATATAACCTACTGTTCATAGCCAACTTCCCCATATAACCTACTGTTCATAGCCAACTTCCCCATATAACCTACTGTTCACAGCAAACTTCTCCATATAACCTACTGTTCATAGCAAACTTCACCATATAATATTGTAAATGGACTTTTTTCAAAACATGTACTGACTGTTCAGATTTTTGGCATTTTTACCCATCATTTGTACTTTGTTATTATGATTATCATATTCTCTGGAACCAACAGCAGCTCGTGCACATAGCACTTGTTAGCATTTAGATCAGAAGCTTTGAACAATTCAGAGGTGAAATGTGGTTTAATGTCACGTTAGATTATTCCACTTACATGCATGTGTTTGTGTGATGGGGGCTTGTACTAACCTAGACTAATGCTGGATTTATAGTGCTAGCCCACTGAGATATGATGCCTCAATTTAACATTGATTCCCCACTCAGACAAAGTATACTGACTCCGAGGCAACCAGTCCTCTGCCAAGTGTCAGACAGGATGACGAGTATCATCTGTTAAAATCTGTGAAAAAGTATTATCCCAAATATAACATTTGTTACATTTGACCACTTTCTAAATGGCATTGTGTATTCATAGCTTTCGGCCATGGGAGCCAGGCCAATTTACACTTGTCAGAGGGGTACACAAAGTACGTGATCTAGACAACCAGTTGTCGGACTTCATTTTTGTGGAGGCTTCGGTGGGTTAGATCGCTGACTTTGTGTGCTTGTGATTAGGTGCCTCACTCTGGCAAGTGTGGGTTCGAATCCACACAAAAATAGTACAAGAAGCTGTACTTTACTAAGAAAGTGTTATCCCAAATATAACATCTGTTACATTTGACCACTTTCTGAATGCCATTGTGTACTCATCTGTTAAAATGTTTCACATCTTTTGATATGATGAAGCCAGGGGATTGAACCATGGACCTTCCTCTCTCTGGGCAGATGATCACAGGGATGGTGTAGATAAATAAGATGTTTGAATTGCAGGAAAGTGTGTTGTTTAAAATGGCAACTGTAGCATCATGTATAGATGTCAAATTTAAGAATATCAGATGCAAACAATTGGAAGGTCTAGTTCATCTGTACTTGAAACAGCGGTAAATGTGTGTGAGAAGTAATTGTACTGCAATTGCTTGTACACACCTGTGGGTGAGAAACCCATGTGAGATAACTGGGATGAAACATGTGAGATCAAATTCCAGGTCCCTGGCTTAGGGTCAGGTTAGGACTACTTCCCTGATTGTAATCGACTGATAAGTTCCTTGTGCTTCAGTCAGATTCACCTAAGTCTGCACTGAAAATTTAAAAATTATGCTTTGATGCTATCTCGTTTGTATCATCATCATTGCCGTGATAATCCAGAGATGTGGCTGAGTAGTCAGCAGTAAGCTGGATGACGTCACTCATGACAGTTATGTGTTAATACGCCAACGATCATGAGAATAGACAAAATATACATTGATTTAAAGCTAAAAAAGGTGTGATTTTAGGTGTGTCAGACACAGATGACTGCACTTGTGTCTGTCATATACCATTTATCTCACAACTCATTGTTTCAAAACATATTTAACACGCTTTTGCTCGTTAGATACGTTCTGAAATAACTCGTAAGATAATGGTATGGCAGACACACATGTGGTAATTTCTGTGTTTGCAACATGTGAGAATCCCTGATGCTGACAGCATGTTTAAGTCTCTGTTTCTCCATTGGCTGCAGATTCAGGAGTACCAGTTTTATAGTGGACAGGAAAGCAGTATCCTCCTGACTAACTCTGATTGGCAGTGTCACAAGCTATGCGAGCATCTGGATCACGCTCTCCTGCATGGGTAAGAAAAACTTATCATAGATTCTGTTGTTCATGGAGCCATTGGTTTCCTTGTTATCATTCACGCTGGTATTGATAGTTTTCTTTGGTCATCAATATTTTTTTGCTCTCTGGGGTTCAGTTTGATAGGTTTTGAAGAAAATTCTACGTTTAGGCTACACAGTTTTTATTTTTCGTTTCACGGGCCCGTCGCCCCTTCTGAAAGTAGCTGGAAAAGAAATAAATTAACCATAAAAATATTTATTTTTATTATGTCTCCTGCTAGTAATATAGACCCTCTTTTTCAATTTATAATGTTATATATAAATTCAATGTCTACATCGCTATCAGTGATTCAAGAAGCCAGCTGCAGTTTTAACTCCACGTCAGAAAGATTTTCATACAAAAAAATAACTGATTGACATAGCTATTTTTTATTTTTTTTATTTCGACCGACCTTGTGTGGAAAAGCTGGAATAAATCCATTAAAAAAGTGTGGCCTTATGCTGTTTCAGGCAACTTCTTATTAGCATGTTCTGCCCCAAGCGGGTCACATGACCTCCTATCAGTGATACATGTCTAAGTTACCATGGTTACAATACTGCACATCTGTGCATGACTCCCTGCAAGAGAGTTCAGGTATATGTGACGCCTGCACCATGTGCACTCAGTCCATGAGAAAAAATATGAAAAGACATACATGCACTCAAGCTGAAAATGCTACATTGGGTAATTATGCACAGTATTTGTATGCAAGCAACTCAAAATTATTTGGGATTTGGTGATTCAATAGTTTGGTATTTTACACAAATACAAAATTAATCTGGAACTCTGACAGTTCAAGCCTGGTACAGGCATGAAGAGAAGTTGTAGACCAATATCATCTCCTCAAAGCATTGTGACATATTTTTTTGTTTTTATTTGTTTAGTTTTGAGTCTTGACAGAACATTCAGTGTCAGTATTTTGAAGATTTCCTAAAATGAATTAGTTGTACAGGGAGTCATCTAGGCCGATAATCGGCAACAAATCGAGAGCAAGTGTCTGTAAATATTCCCAAATTTGAATTTCAAAGTTGCCAACTTATATTGTAAAGTACCGGTAATAACAAATGTGACGGCTTTGTACAGACAATTTCACTGGTCAGTTCGAGAAAAAAACTATATTTTTCCATAATTTAAAATCATACTTAGTTTGGAATCCTGGATAGATCCCTGATGATGAGAAATAATCAGAATATGTGGCTATATCAACTCGAGTCAATAAACAGTCGCAGACGTAACGTACGAGACGGGTGCGGTCCGCAGTACTCAGTGAAGCGCTTGATACTAATTAATTCAATTACCATGGTTGTGCTATCATCCACGACCTCCCCAAAAGTAATTAAAGCACTATGTAAAGTCACTGATAAAAGTTTAAAACTCCGAGGCTTGCCAAGGGGTGTTGATATGTTTTGTTATCAAAAGAATCAAGGATGAGATTCTATTTATCATCCAAAATTATTCTTCCAACTGTTTAAGGTGGTTAACAGTAACAGGGGCTTGAGTGTCAAAAGTAGAGCTAACCAACTTCAGTGGCCAAGGTACAAGTGATGTCATATGATTGTGACGTTATTGTAACCGGTGACATTAATATTAAATTTAATGTTTTCATGTTGCCCATACATATCTAACACACTGCTGTTGAAGTGTTTTAGTATCCTGTAAGGAGTTGTAAGTTAAGTTTAGCATTTAGCATTTAGCATCCAAAACTGGCTCCCACAGGAGATATCGCTTGGGTTAGATCAAGCAAGATCTACATTGTAGATATGAAATTGCATCAGAATGCTTTGCAGACCATTGTAATGTCACAATAAAATGACGTCACTAATGGCTCTGCTACTGAAGCTGTTAGCAGTACTTTTAACACTTAAGACACTGCTTATTACTGTCTACAAACTGAAAAAGTTGGAAGAATGATTTTGGATGATATATAAAATCTCACCCTCTTGTCTTTTGATATCAGCAAGCCTCAGAGTTTTTCAACTTATATTATCTCATGTTGAAATATTTGATATCAAAAGACACCCGGGTGAGATTCTCTATTTCTCAAACTAACAATATGAATAATGAAAATTATGTGAGTATAGTTGAGAAATACATATTCAGCAAAACAGAATTGGGTGTGTCATGTTTGTCAACATGTTTAAAAACAAATGTAATTATGAAATGTGCAGCTATTACTCATGGCAGTGTAGTGAACCGAATGACATGACTAGGCGGCTACTGACTCACCAGTCTCATGTTTCTAGGTTGCGGCATGTGACCCATGGGTACTGGAGGATGGTGAACGAGTTCACCAGAAAAAATGCTATAAAAGATATTGAGAGAATCCAGAATGTTACCACGGATCTGGGAAGAGGTAAAATGTTTTAATATTTCACTTATTTAGTTTTGTTATTATCTTTCTCAATTCATCTGCGACAGACGTTGCCATGTTTATCCTGTTGGTTTAATGTTAATTCATGGACAAAGGTGGCGCTGTGTCTGAGGCACTGCAATGTGCCATAGTTGCTGGGGTTTTGAATCCATGATTAACTTTGACACATTCGTCGCCACTCGCCCATTTCCATAACCTGCAAGAAGACTCATCCCCCTATAGATGAATGTTATGTGCGAAAATATGCCAAACCAATCAGAATCCGTGTATAATTACGCATGTCCCGATGTGCTTTAAATTGCATCTAAAATATATATAATATATGGGAAAATATATGTGAACCATTATGCAATGAGTTGACAATGATTTAAGGTATGCCTGTTTGTGCTAAGACGGATCCGGGTTGCAAAATTGGCCATGATAGGGGCACGAGTCGCTATTCCGCTTGTCCCGGAATAACACGAGTTGGTCACGAATGACCTTGACAATGACCCTTCTTTATTAACTATACAACGTAACTATGGTAACATCCACCTTTGTGTCATAGGGAGGGCATGGATCTTCATGGCTCTGAATGAAAACCTCTTGGAGAGTTACCTCAAATGTATCGCAGACAACTCCAAGTTTGTCAAGAAGTTCTACGTAAAGGAAGCCCTTGTTCTTGACGATCAGGTAAGTTTAATACCTAATATTGACCCAATATCATATGTGAAATTATTCATGAATATTCAGTGTGAGGTATCAACAGGCACTCAAAGTGAACCCTGAGTGAAATTTGAGCACCAGTCTAAATAAAAGGATGCATGGGCTCTTGAGCCAATCAGATAGACGGATTCTAAAACGATTCAGCGTTTTTGCTGAACCATCTCGACTTTGAAATTTCAATTTTTGTCAAAGAGGACTGCAGCAGAACAACAATATACCCTTGATAGGCAAGAGAGTTAACTGACTATAAAAGTCCAGTTTCCACCCTTGCTGAACTACCGCCTCCGTGGTCTAGTGGTATAGCGTCCGCCCGGAAAACGGAAGGCCCGGGGTTCGATCCCCAACTGCGTCATACCTAAAGACGTTTAAAGATGCTACTTGTTGTTATCCTGTCTGGCGCTCGGCATTAAGGGGCTAAAACTAAGGGCTGGTCGGCTCGGAGTCAGTATACTGTGTCTGAGTGGGGTATTCATGTTAAACTGCGGTATGGTATAGCTAGCACTATAAATCGGCATCAGTCCGCACTAGTACAAGCAGCCACACACGCACGTTCATGCCCGTCGCTATATAAGTGCAATAATCTTGGAAGCGACGTTAAACCCCATTTCACCTCACCTCACCTCACCTCACCTCACCCCATCCCACCCCACCCCACCCCACCCCACCTCACCCCATCCCATCCCATCCCATCCCATCCCATCCCATCCCATCCCATCCCCGAACTAGGCTGGTATTATGGGGTAACATTTTTTCTGGACTAACGAGTCGATGCATAGTCCAATCAAAATCGTCCTCCCAAAATTGAAATCATGTTCGTAAACTGTCATGCATATTTTAGTCAATAGGAGGATTTGCAAAGTATGTGCACCGCTAACTCGTCAACAGATATTCTCTAAATCTTTTCATGTTTTTAATCAAGGTGCTCACGTGATTTGATGCACACAGTGATGTAAGACTCGTTTTATCACAATATAGATCTTGATTATCGATCAGATCATCTTGATGGGGCGCAAAGTTTGAAGCAAATGCTTGTTTGAAGCAAATGCAAGTGATATGAGAGGTGGAATCTGATTGGTCCATAGGAGAGGCATAGAACTTGTAATAGCCACTGATGGTGCTACGTTCAAGCCCAGGAATTCCAGCCTAGTTCGGCAAGGGTGAAAACTGGACTTTTAAAGTCAGTTAACTCTCTTGCTTGAGGAAGATGCCCATTTAGCAATGTTTAGGTGAGGAGGCCATGGCACTCAGAAACAACTACAACAATTTTAGAATTTCCACATTATGATAGCATGGCTTTATTTTTTGCATTCCGAACCTCCCATCTATATTCGTTATCAAGATACAGAAATCAAATATTCCAGTCTGAATGCCTGGCAAAACTTGCACCGGGACTTTAGAAGCTTCAATGCTGATCACCTGACGCTACTTCCTATCGTATCAGAGTAAAAGATCTGATTTTTGTAAGATTGATGTTCCTGTTATTTCAGAGAATGAATCTACTGCTGACCTTGACATCTGGACTTGAGATGGTCTGTTTTCAAATGGAATGTGTAAGTACTGAATACTGGATATAAGCAATGATGAGATACGATAGTTTATATGTTGACAATTTGCACAAGATATAAAACTGTGGACCATGATGTATCCCTTATCTTTTGTAATGAGACTCAGAAGGAAACTGATCACTTATCTGAAAATCACCAACCTATCTAAATATATACCCAGTAATCAGATGTTTTTCACTTACTTTCTTTCTTGGAAATTGGCTATTGCCCAATGCAATCTTGATGCAGATGCAGTTTTGCCTCAGCATATCCACTACTTCAGCACTAAAAGACATCAACTGATGATACTTTTTGTTACCCTGCCTGGTGCCAGGCTTTAAGGGGATTAAACAAGGACTGGTCACTTGGAGTCAGTATACTGTATCTGAGCGAGGTGTTCATTTTAAACTGCGTCATGTTGTCCAAGTGGACAAGCTCTATAAAACCACCATTAGTCTGGACTGGTACAAGCAAACCCGCCTACCACACGCACCCAAGCATTTTGCTATGTAAGTGCAATAATCTAGAACGTGACTTTAAACCCCATTTCACCTCACCTCACCGGTACTTCATTGTGATCTGTGTTTGTCTTCACAGGATGTGCCATACCTCGACCTAAGCACGTACCCACCACGTAGTCGCTCTCTGTCCAGGGAGAAGTCTCAAGAGGAGGATAAAGTGTCCATTCACAGCATGGAGAGTATTGCATCTCGGAGGAGCATCTCAGGGGTTGAGGTGAGTGTTTCACTGAGAAGTGTCTGGGTTGAGGTGAGCGACTCTCGGAGAAGTGTTCTCTGGGGATGTAGAGAGAGTTTTCTGAGTAGGGCCTCATTTGAGGTCTTTGTATCTTGAGAAGCTCCTCGGGTTGATGTGAGCATCTGTCAAATAATTGTGTTGGGTTGAGGTGAGTTATGCTTTGAGAAGAGCTTTGGTTAAGGTGGGTGTCTCTCTGTGAAGAGCCTCAATTGAGGTGGGTGTCTCTGAGAAGAGCTTCAGTTGAAGTGGGTGTCTCAGAGAAGAGCCTCAGTTGAGGTGGGTGTCTCTCTGCGAAGAGCCTCAGTTGAGGTGGGTGTCTCTGAGAAGAGCCTCAGTTGAGGTGGGTGTCTCTCAGAGAAGAGCCTCAATTGAGGTGGGTGTCTCTGAGAAGAGCTTCAGTTGAAGTGGGTGTCTCTCAGAGAAGAGCCTCAGTTGAGGTGGGTGTCTCTCTGCGAAGAGCCTCAGTTGAGGTGGGTGTCTCTGAGAAGAGCCTCAGTTGAGGTGGGTGTCTCTCAGAGAAGAGCCTCACTTGAGGTGGGTGTCTCTGAGAAGAGCCTCAGTTGAGGTGGGTGTCTCTGAGAAGAGCCTCAGTTGAGGTGGGTGTCTCTGAGAAGAGCCTCAGTTGAGGTGGGTGTCTCTCAGAGAAGAGCCTCACTTGAGGTGGGTGTCTCTCTGAGAAGAACCTCAGTTGAAGTGGCTGTCTCTCTGAGAAGAGCCTCAGTTGAGGTGGCTGTCTCTCTCAGAAGAGCCTCAGTTGAGGTGGCTGTCTCTCTCAGAAGAGCTTCAGTTGAGGTGGGTTTCTCTCAGAGAAGAACCTCAGTTGAGGTGGGTGTCTATTTGAGAAGAGCTTCAGTTGAGGTGGGTATCTCTCAGAGAAGAACCTCAGTTGAGGTGGGTGTCTATCTGAGAAGAACTTCAGTTGAGGTGGGTATCTCTCAGAGAAGAACCTCAGTTGAGGTGGGTGTCTCTCTGAGAAGAGCTTCAGTTGAGGTGGGTGTCTATTTGAGAAGAGCCTCAGTTGAGGTGGGTGTCTATTTGAGAAGAGCCTCAGTTGAGGTGGGTGTCTCTTAGAGAAGAGCTTCAGTTGAGGTGGGTGTCTCTCAGAGAAGAGCCTCAGTTGAGGTGGGTGTCTCTCTGAGAAGAGCTTCAGTTGAGGTGGGTTTCTCTCAGAGAAGAACCTCAGTTGAGGTGGGTGCCTCTCTGAGTAGAGCCTCAGTTGAGGTGGGTGTCTCTCTGAGAAGAGCTTCAGTTGAGGTGGGTGTCTCTCTGAGAAGAGCTTCAGTTGAGGTGGATGTCTCTCTGAGAAGAGCTTCAGTTGAGGTGGGTGTCTCTCTGAGAAGAGCTTCGGTTGAGGTGGGTGTCTCTCTGAGAAGAGCTTCAGTTGAGGTGGGTGTCTCTCTGAGAAGAGCTTCAGTTGAGGTGGGTGTCTCTCTGAGAAGAGCCTCAGTTGAGGTGGGTTTCTCTCAGAGAAGAGCCTCAGTTGAGGTGGGTGTCTCTCTGAGAAGAGCTTCAGTTGAGGTGGGTGTCTCTCTGAGAAGAGCTTCAGTTGAGGTGCCGTGGGTGTCTCTGAGAAGAGCTTCAGTTGAGGTGGATGTCTCTCTGAGAAGAGCTTCAGTTGAGGTGGGTGTCTCTCTGAGAAGAGCTTCAGTTGAGGTGCCGTGGGTGTCTCTGAGAAGAGCTTTAGTTGAGGTGGGTGTCTCTGAGAAGAGCCTCAGTTGAGGTGGATGTCTCTGAGAAGAGCTTCAGTTGAAGCTGATGTCTCGCTGAGAAGAGCCTCAGTTGAGGTGGGTGTCTCTCAGAGAAGAACCTCAGTTGAGGTGAGTGTCTCTCAGAGAAGAGCTTCAGTTGAGGTGTGTGTCTCTCTGAGAAGAGCCTCAGTTGAGGTGGCTGTCTCTCTCAGAAGAGCCTCAGTTGAGGTTGGTGTCTCTCTCAGAAGAGCTTCAGTTGAGGTGCCGTGGGTGTCTCTGAGAAGAGCTTCAGTTGAGGTGGGTGTCTCTCTGAGAAGAGCTTTAGTTGAGGTGGGTGTCTCTCTCAGAAGAGCTTCAGTTGAGGTGGGTTTCTCTCAGAGAAGAGCTTCAGTTGAGGTGGGTGTCTCTTTGAGAAGAGCCTCAGTTGAGGTGGGTGTCTCTGAGAAGAGCCTCAGTTGAGGTGGGTGTCTCTGAGAAGAGCTTCAGTTGAGGTGGGTGTCTCTCTGAGAAGAGCCTCAGTTGAGGTGGGTGTCTCAGAGAAGAGCTTCAGTTGAGGTGGGTGTCTCTCAGAGAAGAGCCTCAGTTGAGGTGGGTGTCTCTCTGAGAAGAGCTTCAGTTGAGGTGGGTGTCTCTCTCAGAAGAGCCTCAGTTGAGGTGGGTGTCTCTCTGAGAAGAGCTTCAGTTGAGATGTGTGTCTCTCTGAGAAGAGCTTCAGTTGAGGTGGGTGTCTCTCTGAGAAGAGCCTCAGTTGAGGTGGGTGTCTCTGAGAAGAACCTCAGTTGAAGTGGGTGTCTTGAAGCAACTTGGGGTGAGGTCAGCTTCTCTTTGAGTTAAAACTTTCACAGGATCAGTAGTTTTAGGTCCAGTATCCTAGATACATTACAAGTATTAGGACATTACAGACTAAAGTATTTGAGGTCAACAACATTTTGTATTTCAGATGCTTGCTTCCACTCCTGAATCTAATAAGGTCTTGACAGACAGTGATTCCGGCAGCATCACCAGCTTTGAAACAAACGGGGTCATGGAAAGCTCAGTGGCGGGGTCACTTTCTTTAGACTCCGGATGCCATGTTGACACCAACAGCATTATGTCGAAACAACTATGCCCCTCAACTACAGACAACGTGTCAACGTCTAGTCATGGGTCAGGGTCTGAAGTTGAGCCACGATTTCGTAGAATTGAGACGATAATTAGCGTTGAAGAGGACATTGATCAAATTGAAACAGAGCTGAAGGTCATAAGGGTCAAATCAAAAGGTCAAAAGCTGAAGGGAAAGAAATCGAAACGTTCTTCAAAAGTTGTTGAAATTCCTGCCATGAAGGAAGAAGTGGGTAGGATCCCCATGGAGATATCTCAGTCACCAAATATTGAGTTTGTTGAAGCTTCCATTCTTAGTTCTTTCAAAGATGTGTTTAACAGTCATAATGATGATGAGTTTTCAGAACCTGATCCAGCTAGATCAAACATGAATACAGAAGCTTCACGTCAAAGAACGCGGTCTCCAGGAGACGGACATGAGGATGTTCGTGTTGTCAAGGAGACAACACCGATGGAACAATCAATGGGAGATAATTCTAGTCCATGTGATCATGTAGGTAACAGAGTTGTCTCCCCTGCAGGTGCAAATCATAAGCCTGTAACATCAAAATCAGAAGTCATTCCAAATCAAGAAAATCATTCATCAGTTCAACTCTGTGATAACAGTGAAGAGTTTGAGTCAGAGTATTGTGACTTTGCACATAGTAAGCGTAAGATTGATTCAGACGTTAGCTTTGAAGAAGCAGCTCTTTATCGAGAGAGTAAAAATTATAAAAAACGTCATCAGTTGGCAGAAAATGGTCTTGACAATGCGAAATTGGAAGCAACAGGGTCCTTGGACAGTGCAATTGTATTTTCATCAGACTCTGTCCAAAATAAGGAACGAGACAGGTCGAATACCAGTGAAAAATACTTTGTGGGTTTTCACGAAGATGAGGATTTTTACAAAGTGAGGAGGGTGGAAGAGGTTAGTAATTCAGAAACCGATTATTCCGCAAAGAGGCAGGACTATGTGGACTTCATTGTCGGGGATTCAGATGAACTAAAAGGGGATGAAGTGACAGAGAGTGAGCTGGAGTCGTCAACAGTGGGACTGGATGACCTGGAGTGTGAAGAGAAGGACTACAGTATTGAGTAAGATGAAGGTTCCTTCTTAATGACATTCTCTGATTAGCTTTCAAAGTTGTAAGTTATCATTAACAATAGGGGCCTGTGTATGATGTTCTTGATCAATCCTACTATCTCTTGATTTCGTCTAGATTTCACTGATTTGAGAGGGAATTTGAGTCAGTTGATTGTGATTCAAACAATTCTTTGCTGTTGTCAGTCATCTCCTTGCAAGTTATATAATTAAGATTATAGTAAAAAAGTCCAGTAGCAAAGGCACTAAATACAACATCTGCACTGTATCACGGTGTTAAGCTTAATTTTCCCTTGGATACTGTTTTCAGAAATTCATATTATATATGCCATTTAAATCTGATTCAAACTCATTACAATCAGATCTTAGTTCTCTCTACCACAACACAAAGATCTGAGGACATCCCATTTCCGGTCATGTCAAAACGACATTTCCTGAACTTCAACTGATCAATGATATGACTAACAAGAAGTCAGCATTTGCCGATCAGACTTCCATTACAGAATACACTTTGAAAAATATTTTGGCAAAGTGCTCTTTTCAAAATTTGGAAACTGAATAAATGAAAATTCTGGGATGTCTAATCACAGGACCATGTAACTAATTATAACAATAAAAATAAAAAAAGTCGCAAAAAAAATCATAGACGAGGCCAAAGTAATTAGTTACATGGTCCTGTGGTCGAATAAATGGATTGTATGGCAGTATTTCCCATGGGCTATAGAAAGTCTCTTACATTTGAAATGGTTTTCCCATTGAAGCAAAATATTGACGATGATTTTGACAGAATCAGTTGTACAGCGGTAACTGTCATTCGGAATTCTCCAATGTTAAAACATTCTGACTTTCCAGATCTGGTAAGCAACACTCGGATTGGTCTGATGAAATGTCGTTCTGTCGTCATCCGTAGTGGGATGTCCTCAGATCTTTGCTTAGGGGTAGCAAGAACAAAGATGATGATAAAAGTGATTGCATCTGATTCAGTCAGAATTGTTGATGAGTCAGGGTGCGGTTGCTCACAGAACCTGGGAGAAACATACATGGCATAATGATAAAACTGTTCGAGAGAAATTGAAATTGTGTTTACTTTCTCGTGGGTATGAACGGTTGGTTAGCCTAGTGATTGCTTATCATCCTTGAAGACCTCACAAGAGTAGAATTTGTGAAACCCATTCTGGCGTGCACCCAAGGTGGTGTGCCTCAGGTGCTGCTAAAAGCTTTGTAAAACAGAGTTCTCCCTCTTTGTCTGTCTAGTAGGTAGTATGTATGTTTCCTGTGTGTGTTTGCAGGCTGGATAACAACACCCTGCTGTGTCTCATGTTGGACGTCTTCTCACATCAAGATGAACAGTTTGGAAAGGTATATTCAGCGAACTCACTGGCTAGAAACTCAATCGGTTCCAGTCAACTTCTCGCCTTATCATTGCTAATGTTTAGTAACTAGCTAATATTGTCACAAAAATGAAAAATGAATCAGTGATATTGAGGCAACAAATGGTATTTTTTCATACATTTTTCCAGGACTTTCTTCTGTATCATTAACCAATTTTTACAAAAAAATTGAGGACATGTTGGATGATAATTTGCCAGTGTACAGTCCTCGGACATAGACCAATCTGAAGCCCTGTGAATTAAGTGAGGAACTAATATATTTATTGAAAACAAAATCGATCTGTATTTTGAAATCACATTGATAGGAATGAAAAAGACTTGTTTGTGTCTTCTGTACATAGTATACAGCTATGATTTCGCAGTTTCCCCGAGGCATTACATTTCATTTCTGTGTAGATGTTCTGCACTAGTCAAGGCCACACAGAAGGAGAGCTGAAGAGGATATTTCTGCTGGTGTCGGACCGAGCCATGTATCTACTTCACCAGCGAGAATGCGACCACAAGTTCATCAAGGACAAGGACATTCCCTTCAAGGACATTGACTTTTTAGCTGTACGATAATTCACAGATCTTATGAGTGAGTGAGTTGGTTTTACGCCGCTTCTAACAGTATAACAGTTATATCACGGCGTGTCAGCTTAATGTGGGAGGAGAGCCCATAGTGATGCAGGTCTCAGACATTTACCACTTTGGTGAAACCCATGAGCATGGATATGGTGCTGACAAACCTAGAAACATAATCGGGGATTCGAACCCACAATCATAGGTTTCTGGCATGGCCAAGGGACGCAACTCTGCACAGCGAATCGTGGCACCTTAGACAACTGGGCCAACCATGCCCCCTGATCTTATGATTTATGCCCATTAAGATTAAACACAACTTTGGCCTTGCGATCGCAGGATTTGCTAAATGTCACTGCACGTTCTTGCAAAAGAATAATTTTAAAAGGGGATTCATCTGACACATATGCAAGCTGGGACTTATTGTTATGTCGTGCATGATCTATTTTATTGAATGCGATCTTCAAGGGTACATATGATATTTCTGATATGTAAATATCCGCCTTTAAACGCAAAGAGGAATAGGAAGTAAAAAAAGCAGAATCCCACTGAAAAAATCGCCCTTTCTTTATTACAACAGATCATACCTGTGGAGATTCTGGGTACGACTACATGCCCCATCAACCCATTGTTGTAAGAGACGACAAATTGGATCAGGTGATCAGACTCAATGACTTGGTTGATTACATGTCATCATATCCCAATTGCGTTGTTTGATTCAGATATGTCAATTGAATTGTCTTGGTCGGACTTGATTATGTACAGACCATAAAAAAGCTGGAATATTTCTGAGTTGGTGTTAAACAACAAACAAATTAAATTAAAGTGAAACTTTCCACAGTTTGACTGACTGTTTGGTGTCCATATCTGCGAATGTTGGAAATGTGCAGGGAATGCACGGAACATACTGTTTGTTTGTTTGTTTGTTTGTTGCTTCTTGCCGTACTCAGCAATATTCCAGCTATATGACAGCGGTCTGTAAATAATCAAGTCTGGACCAGACAATCCAGTGATTGACATCATGAGCATTGATCTAGGCAGTTGGGATACGAAGACATGCATCAGTCAAGTCAGCGAGTCTGACCACCTGATTCCGTTAGTCTCCTCTTATGGAGGATGGTCTCCTATGGCAAGCATGGGTTGCTGAAGACCTTTTCTCTACCCAGATTTCATAGGTCGAAATATACTGATGCATGTTATTTACTTATTATTGTGAGGTAGTTTCCCCCAAAAAAGATTTTTTTTATGTCTCGACCTTTGAGGTAACTCAGAATGTGATAAAAAATATGGCAGAATTATTTCACATAAAATCTGTGTATGGTAAGGAAGGTGTCATGTTATTGAAGGCTACAGATGATGAATGTTTATTTGCATCCAACAGCTCAGTGTCAACAACCAGATTATCAACATCGTGTGCACAAATCGACGGAAACAATTCTGGCTTACAACAGGAAATGAAACTCTCACATGGTACGTGGAGATTTGTCTTTTGTCACCCACTTGAGAATTCACTCTACTGCAGTGAATAACGTACAGAAACACTATGTTCCGCTAATTGTATCTGAGACATGTATCCCTGTCATAAATGTATGGAACATGTGAAAGACTTTAGCCAAAGACATACACAAATCTATTTACTACCTACGAGGGCAAACATATCAGGGTTCACAAAAATCATATGTGCCGTAGGGTCATATCACGAGACAACAGTGTATTGTTTCCGTCATCGGGACGGCATTGTTGAAGTCATTTAAATCTTGTGATGTGAGGTTGGAATGACGTCACACTAGAAACGACATCATAACTGAAGAGTGTTGGTGTCATTCGACAAATTGTGTTGCCGCTGCTGTTGCGCCTTGCTGTCTTTAGAGGTAAACACTGAAATTTGTCTCTGTATGTAGACATCTTCGGTAATAAATAAAACATTATATTCATGTTAATGTCGTATTATTTTTATGACTTTTGTGCCTAAATTCCAGTATTTACCTCGCTCTCACTTGGGAAATACCGGAATTTAGACACTGGTCTCGTAAACATGGTATGACAAGAACACTCATATAATATCCTCTATATACTTCTTGCTTTGACCAGCATGTGAACAGAAACAATATAGAGTTATCTGAAACAGCATTTTAAGCAGAATTATTTTTTAAATGGCTACTCACTGGTTTTAAAATACCCAAAAGACTGGACCCAAGGCATGGGCGGATACAGCTTTTTTGAAAAGGGGGGGTGCACAATTAAGATCTATTTATTGTCTTTGGTGGTAATTTATACAGAAATAAAGATTTTTTTCAAAATGAAAAGGGGGGGTGCGCACCCCTGCACCCCCCTCTGTATCCGCCCATGCAAGGAGTAAAAATATTTCAAATACCATCATATTTTCATGTTCATACGTTTTCAAATTTACTCTTTCCTGCCTCCTTACCTGGGAAACATTGCTGTTGACAATGTATTCTTGGAGTTATGCCCCTTTGGCATAATGTTTTCAAGCTCCTGACAGTAACACCTCTTCCAGATCTCTCTATACAATGACTTAAATACCTCACTCATTTCATAGTATCACTGCCAGTCAACTAGTCAACTCATCACTGTGTTTGGCAGTTGAAGTTGAACTTGCCACCAACTGATACTAAATGTCATGTGCTTAGTTGTTCTGTTTGTTCGTCAACCGGAACCCTTATTCCAGTTAACAGGTAGCCAGTGTGATGAGAATCTTACTGAGATATCTGGGTTTTATCTGGTAGTCTGCAATCTCAAACACCGATATTGTAAAACTAACAAACATAAAGTCATCTGGAAAGACGTAATTATTACATGTATTTTTTGTCAGTTGACACTTTACTGAAGTTTTTGAGACACATACATTACATATCAGGCTACATTTTAGGTTTGAAGGAAAATTGTCAAGATTATAAATGACTGGAGTGAGTGAGTTGGGTTTAACGCCGCTTATAACAGTATTCCGGTTATATCACGGCGTGTCAGCTTGATGTGGGAGGAAAGTCTGAAGTGATGTAGATCTAAGAAATTTACCACTTCTGTGAAACCCATGAGCACGGGTATGGTGCTGACAAACCTAGAAACATAATCAGGGCGAACCGGGATTCAAACCCACAGTCATTGGTTTCTGGTGTGCCAAAGGGACTCAACTCTGCACAGTGAAACGCGCGCCTTAGACGACTGGGCCACCCGTGCCCCCATAAATGACTGGAAGGGAAATGCAGATGTGTCATATGGAAGCTAGTATCGAGACCTGTATACCTCAGTGAATGTGATGACAGGTTTCTTCTTCATTAAAAATGGGACACTTTAGTTCATAAAAATAATTAAGATATTTTTTGCTTTTGGTTAAATGTTTCATTCATGCTTGTTTCAGTGCCATCACCAGCTATATTTCATCAGCAATGGAGAACTGCGAGTTCCCCATCCCCAAACTGACTGTGTTGACCGACGCTACTACACAGAAGATATGCATGAAGAAATATGCCGCTGTTGATGCCAGGATTGAGGTATGAATGCTGCTGAAGTTATGGTGTAAAAGGGGGACTAGAGACTCAGGCTGGGCAAGTCCAAATGTATTACTGTCACCCAGATACCCGATGTCAGTCTCAGGTTGGCTGTAAAATGTCCAATTTGTTTTACAAGAGCCCTGGCAAAGACTACGTAGATACACGCATAAAATGATATCATTCATACAGGATGGTTGTCTAGTCTCTGTGTTATTGTTACGGCCTGGAGATGTGTGTGTGGAGGGCTACTCCCTGGTGTACTGGGAGGACCCACTGTGTCAGGGTGGTTGTCTAGTCTCTGTGTTATTGTTACAGGCTGGAGATGTATGTGTGGAGGGCTACTCCCTGGTGTACTGGGAGGACCCACTGTGTCAGGGTGGTTGTCTAGTCTCTGTGTTATTGTTACAGCCTGGAGATGTGTGTGTGGAGGGCTACTTCCTGGTGTACATGGAAGGCCCACTGTGTCAGGGTGGTTGTCTATTCTCTGTGTTATTGTTACAGCCTGGAGATGTATGTGTGGAGGGCTACTCCCTGGTGTACTGGGAGGACCCACTGTGTCAATGTGGTTGTCTAGTCTCTGTGTTATTGTTACAGCCTGGAGATGTATGTGTGGAGGGAAACTCCCTGGTGTACTGGGAGGGTCCACTGTGTCAGGGTGGTTGTCTAGTCTCTGTGTTATTGTTACAGCCTGGAGATGTATGTGTGGAGGGCTACTCCCTGGTGTACTGGGAGGACCCACTGTGTCAGGGTGGTTGTCTAGTCTCTGTGTTATTGTTACAGGCTGGAGATGTGTGTGTGGAGGGCTACTCCCTGGTGTACTTGGAGGGTCCACTGTGTCAATGTGGTTGTCTAGTCTCTGTGTTATTGTTACAGCCTGGAGATGTATGTGTGGAGGGCTACTCCCTGGTGTACTGGGAGGGTCCACTGTGTCAGGGTGGTTGTCTGATCTCTGTGTTATTGTTACAGCCTGGAGATGTATGTGTGGAGGGCTACTCCCTGGTGTAGTGGGAGGACCCACTGTGTCAGGGTGGTTGTCTAGTCTCTGTGTTATTGTTACAGCCTGGAGATGTGTGTGTGGAGGGCTACTCCCTGGTGTACTGGGAGGGCCCACTGTGTCAGGATGGTTGTCTAGTCTCTGTGTTATTGTTACAGCCTGGAGATGTATGTGTGGAGGGCTATTCCCTGGTGTACTGGGAGGGTCCACTGTGTCAGGGTGGTTGTCTAGTCTCTGTGTTATTGTTACAGGCTGGAGATGTATGTGTGGAGGGCTACTCCCTGGTGTACTGGGAGGACCCCCACTCTCAGTCAGCCAAGATGGAGCATGCAAACAGGGAAGGAACATTGCTGTTCAAGTCCGCTGATCATGGGAAAGGACATATATGGAAGCCTGTTTATGTCATTCTCAGGTTTGTCTTAGTTTTAGTTAGTATTTATGAATCCCACAGTTAATGACAAGAGACAATGACCAATGTTGGAAATTCTCTGGTTGTAAGCTTCTTGGAAACAGACATAGAAATCCAGTTTTCTTTAAAAAGTCTAAAGTGGTTCTTGCGTAAGAAGATAAAGGAGAAAGTATGATAAGATGTGTTTGGCTCCCTGGAAATGTCAAATGTTAATGTAATGGAAAATTCAGCAATCATAGGACCCCCAGCCTTTTGTCTTTCTATCATTTGCAAGTTTTGGACTTTATCAAGAACAGAAGTATGGCTAATATGATTGATTAGTAAAAATGTTTGAAGATCAATTTAAATTTAGCGAGTTGATAAGCAAGCTGAATGTTTTACGAAATGTTTCATCTTCTTTACCAGCATCTGTGAAATTTTAGCTTTGATCAAAGATTTACTCATGTGATATTAGAAAAGAGAACTTTTTCTGAAAACTTCTCAAATTGAATTGTTTGATAGGCATTACTTTGAAGTTGACGGATGACAAAGACTGGCTTGCTTGACAACAGTGTAAGGATCTGTACCGAAACATCGCTTTTTTCAGTATTAAAGAAGTTTTATCCATAAAATTGTGTCTACCTTGTCAAATTAGCCTCACCTTTGCATTTGGTCTTTTTGTCCAAATTGCAAATGATGGAAAGAACAATTCTTTTCTATATACAATCAGCGGCTTCGGGTAGCCTCGTGTTAAAAGTGTTTGCTGGTCACATTGAAGTCTTGTGTTCGATTCCCCATATATATAATTATCATAAGTTCCTAAGAGATGTTAGAATGTACTAAGTTGCTGCTTGTTTCAGAGACGGGATGCTGTGTGTGTTTGACGACAAGAACAGCAAGCCGCAGTGCTTCTTGAGGCTGGGAGGGGAGCAGTGTGTGGGTTGTAGACGAAGCACGGACAGCGATCGCGAACACTGTATCGAGGTCATCAAGTCTGATGGAGGACTCTGGCAGTTTTCTGCAGCCAATCACATCGAGGTCGCTGACTGGCTGCAGTGTCTATGCAAAGCCGTGTCGGAGGGAAGTCAGGTACTGACAATGTAGTAGGGAAGATCAACTTCTTTATTACAATTGAAGCAACAGTTTTTTCATGACCTGTCTGTGTCAGGATCTGGGCGATCTCAATAGGTGAACCGTGAGAGAACTTTAACTGCCCGGTCTGAACAAAGGCTGCATCAGTTGTTGAGCTAATCACCTGCTGTTTCCAGAATGATTCGGCCACAGAAAGACGTATAGACGTCTGTGGCCACAACAATACTTGATGGTGCTGCTAATAATTTCTGCTTTCAGAACTTGTCGTTTTAGTTAGCTTTTGAGATACAGAAATCAGATATACTTCTTGCTCGTACCGAGAATTTAGAAACCTTGATGTTGATTGGCCGATTATAATGTTCCACTGATGTGACCTATGTCCACGGATGTTCTCGCAGACAGGCATCGTATCAGAGTAAAAGATCTGAATTGATGAGATTGGATATTTTCATGAGGGGTCTATTTGTGTATTTCTAATGTATCTTTATCCGATAACACTGACACAGACTGAAAGTAATCCTGACATAAAGAGTTAATCATTTGTGTTGAATTTAATGAATAATGTATTATAAAGATAGTTTAACTTTAACCATTTACATTGCTCTGAACAGTAGAATTATTTATATATATCTTTTTTTTGTTACCTGAAGGGTTATGTTTTTTGTTTTCATCATGTTTGTGAGTGGTGCAGTAATGTCAGTTATATATCCATGTTGTTTGATGAGAAAATCCCTAAGAATTTTTATGTTCTTGTGTTTCAGAGCAGTGGGGACAGTTGGAGTTACCTCCCCTGCTGTTCCGTGTTGACCCATCAGAAGCTGCTGATGTGTCACGAGGACGTCCAGACGAGCTTCTTCCGCACGCTGGGCAGTGCCAACATGGAGGAGGTCACAGGGATCACCATTGATGCTGAAGTCAAGAACTACTGTATACTGGTACGATTGATTGTTGTTAATGCACAATCCACGAAGTAGGATTTTTTTGGTTTGGTTGTTTGTTGTTTAACGCTGTACTTGGCAATATGCCAGCTATATGACGCCGGTCTGTACATAATCGAGTCTGGACTAGATGATCCAGTGATTGACATTATGAGCATTGATCTACATAACTGGGATATGATGACATGCATCCACAAAGTCAGCGAGTCTGACCACCTGATCCCGTTAGTCGTCCCTTACGACAAGCATAGTCGCCTTTTACGGCAAGCATGGGTTGCTGAAGACCTATTCTCCCCCGGATCTTCATGGGTAACCCCGAAGTAGGAGGGGAATACAGGAATGGATGCTGTCCGTCCATCCGTCTGTCACATTTCGCACCGGAGCAAAACTCGGAAACCATTTAATATTTTGTTGTTACAGGAGTTAAATTTTGACATTTGTGTGATGCAGGAGTTTATTGATGATATTTGTGATACAGGAGTTTATTGATAATATTTGTGATGCAGGAGTTTATTGATGATATTTGTGATGCAGGAGTTTATTGATGATATTTGTGATGCAGGAGTTTATTGATGATATTTGTGATGCAGGAGTTTATTGATGATATTTGTGATGCAGGAGTTTATTGATGATATTTGTGATGCAGGAGTTTATTGATGATATTTGTGATACAGGATTTTATTGATGATATTGGTGATGCAGGATTTAATTGATGATATTTGTGATGCAGGAGTTTATTGATAATATTTGTGATACAGGAGTTTATTGATGATATTTGTGATGCAGGAGTTTATTGATGATATTTGTGATGCAGGAGTTTATTGATGATATTTGTGATACAGGAGTTTATTGATGATATTTGTGATGCAGGAGTTTATTGATGATATTTGTGATGCAGGAGTTTATTGATAATATTTGTGATACAGGAGTTTATTGATGATATTTGTGATACAGGAGTTTATTGATGATATTTGTGATACAGGAGTTTATTGATGATATTTGTGATGCAGGAGTTTATTGATGATATTTGTGATACAGGAGTTTATTGATGATATTTGTGATACAGGAGTTTATTGATGATATTTGTGATGCAGGAGTTTGAGTCCCAGGAGGCCAGGGTGAGCAGTGTGCAGTGGGTGCTGTACTTCAACTCGGGCTCGGAGATGATCCGCTTCACCAAGGCTATGTCCAAATGCTGGGAGCAACAGTTCCAGGTAAACATACAATACACATTGTCCGCATGTCATGTATGTTGGACATGTTTTTAAGGTCAACATCAAAGGGATGGGCCTGAACCAACATTGTTTTAAGGGTTTTTGCAGGGCTACGAGTCTACAGTGAGTCACTGGTACACATCTGCCATCTGTCCTGGGACTCATTATAGTCTGTTGCCCATATATGTAGTGTGGTCATCAGTTTAAAGTGTGAAACAGCTGTACAACATGGTACAAACCTTTAATTAAACTCGTAATCAATTGTTCTTACTTTGTTTTGTGAAAAAAATATATACGTGCAACGGTAGCAACTAACATTCCACTAGTCCTTCAATGATAACATGTTCCAAATCCCTTAAGATGGTAAATTCCCACTTGTCCTTATGATACCTTAACTATTTGGCAGTTTGGCAAGGACCACAAGACAAGTGCCAATTTCTAATGCAGTTACGTATATACTTTTGGAAAGTGTCAAAATGTGAAACAGGGTTGACAGTAGTACCGTATATCGCTGTGTATAAGGCGACCCCACGTATAAGACGACCCCCCTGTACACGCCTTAAAAATCAACCCAAAATCCTATACTCCGTGTATAAGGCGACCTGGAATGAAACACATCACAAGTCTGACTGATATACCGGTAGAAGATTTAACGCGCTCTTGCCGACTGTAGCGTATTTCGCACACGGACATCACAAATTAGTTAGTTAGTTACTTTGGAGATTGAATGTGCGCTTTCCGACTGATGCGTATTTCGCACACATCACAAGTGCGCACACAAACCTTATATATGCAATAAAAATATGTTTATCTTGCGTTGTTTTTTTTTCTACAATGATAGGTCGCGTGTGTAACTCCGGCACACGTCGCCATTTTGTGTTTACACGGTACGACACCAAATTGGTGCCCGTAAAATAAAATTCATTTATGAAGTAATAACATATAAGAGACAATGGTGAGTAATTTAATCGCCAATTAACTATGTTGTAACTAACTAGGCTTATGTTTGCTTCACATTCAGCGTTTTTATTCCACAATCACTTGTACACACCGTCTCCAACACTTGTTAATACAACTGTAAAAACAGCGGGAATTGATTTCAGTTTCACCGGTTATCACATGTTAGGTCACATGTGCGATATGCAAATGATTACCGGTACTTCCGGCTCTCTACTCACGGATGTTGATTGTTTTACCGTGTCAGCTGGTTTGACAATCTGCATCGAGGAGAGGGTCATTTCAACTTTATTTGCAGAAATTATTAAACTTTATTCAAGGAAAAGAGATACAAATCATGTTTATGTATGGAAATAGTTATTTGAACAGTTATTTAGGACGAAATGCGAAGTTTTATTGTCAAATGCTGGGCTGGCTATCGGACGCCGGTTGACATCGCCAGTGGAAAAAAATGTGAGATCTTCGACTCCGTGTATAAGACGACCCCCCTTCTTAGCCCCCTCATTTTAGGTACGAAAAACTCGCCTTATACACAGCGATATACGGTACTCAGTATTGGATATTGGTGAGCATTAACAGAATATAATATTTGAAAGAAAAGTCTAATTTTGTATTATGGCTCATGCATTTATCTGAGGTACCTCAATACACTGCACAGAGTTGCCTCCCTTAGATGTGCCAGTAACTGGTGGTGAAGGAAGCGGGTCCTAGTTTTGCAATTATGACCTATAATCAGCATAATGGTACTTGTTGTTACCTTGCCTGGCACTCGGCATTAAGGGGATACATCTGGTCGGCTCAGAGTCGGTATTTTGTGTCTGTGTTGGGTATCCATATTAAACTGCGGCATGGTATTAACACGCATGCACATTGCCTAGTGGTTAAAGTGTTAGATCATTATGCCAAAGCTCTGGTTCGATTCCCCACATGGGTACAGTGTGTGAAGCCCATTGCTGGTGCGGGATATTGCAGGAATATATTGCATAAAACAATACTCACTCACTCACTCACTCAAAAACATTTCACCTCCCCTTAAAGCACATTATCAAGGCTCCCTCACTCTGTCCGGATCATCATGAATTACCACCAATAATTTATGGATACCTCTTCAATTTGACCATATTGTTACAGATTGAGATCCCCATCAACCAGATAGATGATCCCCCCCTCCAGACCAGATGCCAGGAAACAGCTCGCCACGTCGTGGGACTCTACACGTTGAAGTAACTGTACCAGACTCACCACCACATGTACCCAGACTCACCCAGGCTTAAGGAATACACTTCTAGTTATATGCAGTTATCATATTGACAATATAATTCAGAAATTAGGTGTTGACAACTCCAATGTCTGTCTCGTATCTTCATCTTGTGTTTGCAGTCTTGTGATTAATCATCAATTACGAGAGAAAAGATTGTTTCACATATGCTTTGGATTGCAAGTTTTGTATGATTCAGCTTCAGTGTGAGTGGTCAAGAATGTTGTGAAAATGCAGCATCTGTGCGTATCTTGATCTGTGTTTGTGGCCTCCATTGGTGAAGCTATTTAAATAGAATAATGTTTAACTGAAGCTTAACTATTATGCACGTGACTATTTCTTGTGAGAATGGAAGGCATATCTACCAGTGTTCTCTGATAGTATTCCATTTGAAAAGTTGTCATTATTACGAATTTCAAGTATTTTCGTTATAACATGAAGCTTAAAGTTATTTCTAAATGAAAAGGAACAACATTCATGGAAAGTTAGGCTTCGACAAATATCTTTCGCTCTGATTCTCAAATGGTCTGCCGATTTCAGTCCTTTCTGTTGATGGTAAACAGTGGAAACCAGTGGGACGTCCTAGATGTTAAATTACTGGTCCTGAGTAATGTTTGCTGGCATTTGTTGAATTGATTGGAACTTTAACATATGATACTGATACTGGGAGTAGTGGCCTCTTTTGTTGGTAGCTGATCGTCAGGAGATGAGGAAGCAGCTCAAGGTAGAGATGCTCCTCAAGATGCAGTCTTGTCAACTTTGTAGATATAGTCCTTGTGTGGTACTGCTCTCAGCTGATTCTACTTAATTTGACACTTTATGGGGTGGACAAAATCCAATAAATTATTTGCTATTTATAAGGTCCAATTCCTCAGTCTGTGCCAAATTTGTTTATGTCTTTTAGCCCAAACTTGGCTCTTTGCATAATTTTTAGCACATTTTATGTGCATTTTAGTGTTATATGAATTTTATCACCTGAGCTTACTGGACCAAACCAAATTTTACTAGACTCTGCTAAAGTCCCAGACTTGTTCCAACAAACAGATAAAGGAATATTTTATGAATATTGAATATATACTACTGAAAAAAAGGTAGGCCCCACCCGATTCTTTCATATAACTATAGTTAATCTGTCTTAGTAGGACAGTAAACTAGTAATATGAAAGAATCGTGTGGTCCTTAACTTTCTTGAGTAGTATATTATCATTATCGGTAACGTCAATCTCAGCTCTGGTTGTGTAGAATGTCTCGTCCTTGTTTTACTATGGTGATTATGTATCTCAGTTGCCAAGATTAACATCAGGATTTTACTGTTTATCAAATATTTGTATTTTTAGCAGTTTTCGAACAATGTCTGCTCAGTGTTTTATTGCTTTTGAGTTTCAATGATTCAATGATTATATTCATTTATTATTCTTCAATAGTTAAGAATTTGAAATCCACATGTACATATGTTTTCCCCAGATAGGAACTCCATTGACAATTTTAACCTATTCTAAAGATCCTCTTCTTAAATTATAAGAATATATATAAATAATGATTGTTGCTTGCCGACTTTTAGTACCATGTTGTGTGGTAAACTCAAAGAAGCTTTTTAGATGAACATGAGATATTGTTATTTGACACCTGACACCTTAGCTCCTTTGTGTGTCTTGCCTCTTCTAGGGTCTCTGTTGTCAATATATTTCGCGTTTTGGGATGTATTAACTTAAAATCCGGTGTGCATACTGTGTAAATCCGGCCAAACATTATTAGTTATCCCTCCATAAACTCAAAAACATATTGAAGTCAAGTCTAATAAATAAATGCATAAAAAATTATAACTTCACAAACTGCTTAAGTTTTAAGAAAGAAATAACCTAGAGACAATACCAAATTAGTGACATTGTTCAGCACACAAGCCCTGCCCATTCTGTTGTCAACCAATCAGGAACAGTAATTCATTAGTGGGCGTGGCCCAATATTTTTTCTGGTTAATCATTTAAATGCCACAGAATCACTTGCAATTTTTTCGTAAATTTATGATTTTGCGGTAGGGTAACGCTCAGCTTATAATCTCTTTATCATATAATGTCATTCCTAAAATAATGAATCTTTAAGACATAATTTCACTTAATAGAGGTTCTGTAGAAACCACAAATGTATAGAATGTTTAAGTGAACTGCCCAAGTGATGTTATAGTGCCAAATGACTTGTACTTAGTTGCAGCCATGTTTGGCTACAGAAACACTGTGCAATCACTGGATTGTCTGGTTCAGACTCGATTATTTACAGATCGCAGTCATATAGCTGGAATATTGCTGAGTGCAGCATTAAACAACAAACCAAAACAGAAACACAGTGGAAAAACAGGGGAAAACCCTCAACTTACCATATAAGGAACGTTAATCAATAGTTATCTGAGAAAGTAGGCATTGCATTGAAGTAAGGAGATTGCAAGTAAATGTACTTAGTGATAGGTGGTCTAGTGGTTAGTCATGTGATATATAGTTTAATGACAAAAACTATCTAGAACTATATGGTTACACTACAACTCACTAATGTTCGCATTTCTTTCTGACTATGCACCCGTTCCTTCTGACTTTTCTTATAGTTGAATGAAGACTTGAGTCAACTTCAGTGTATGCATGACCAGATTGTTTAATACATGTATCTAAATATGTTTTGCAAGTGCTGTGGTAAAAAGAAAATTCCCAATCAGACATTTTGTATCTCTTGAGACCTACAGTGGGTACCCAGGTAGGGTCGGTAACAGGGGTGGGTACCCGGGTAGGGTCGGGTAAGGGGAGTGGGTACCCGGGTAGTAAATTTGGACTCGCCCAGCCCTATTGCACATGCAGTTCATATGCACATTTCTCATATGTTACCATGGTTACATCATCAGTGAGGTCAACGTGCCATCCCAGCTTCTGACAGGAATCGTCAATTTTATTGATATGTTTCAAAATCTCAACTTGACGCTATAATCCTAAAAACTGGCCTTGTGTGAACTGACGGTTGTAACTGACTGTGGATTTATTGTAGCGTCAATGCAGCACTCTGTTCTGGCTGTTCCTGGTTCAATTTTCTGCTGTAAATAAGATTTTATGTGTTTCAAAATAATTTGCTTTTAAGAGATGCTTTGTAAGTCAATTTATTTATATTTTGTTTTGTGTGAGACAGGTATTTGTTGATAGATGCTCAAAATTATTTTATGTGTTGACAGAATCTTGAACAGGGTGTTTTATGTACATAGTATCATTTTTATGTGTAAATAAGTAGTTTTTACAGGAGAAGGTCAATGTTTTATTGATTTCTTGTGTAACTAGCTCAGATCATTATATTTCAGTGCAATGAAAGTAACAGTATATCCCAAAGACAGGCTACTGCATTTTTTAAACTGTTATCTGAAATATGTTTGACACGTGTTCTATAATGGTTCTCAGGCCTAACAATAGCAGAAAGCAGCATAGAAGTAATTCCTTCCTGCTTTGGAGCTGATTTGATTGCTTTTTACATGTACCGTATTCGACGTAATAAGCGCCAAGGGCGCTCTCAAAATTAAAAATAGGGGGCTCTTATTAGAATATTATTTTGGTGAAAAAAACAGAGTTGAAAGATAAATTCTGTGGTTTATGCTGACAGTTTGAAATGTTTATGTATGACAGATATATTTTTTCCAGAATTTAATTGCCCGAAATTAAGGGTGCATATAAAATACGAATACGTATTGTACGCGAATAAATAAGTCTTGTGAACATTGATCAATCGGAAGGGGTGCCAATTGGGATTGTTCACTAGCCAATATATTGGCAAATATCGCCATGGGCGTTTATTAGAGCGGGGCGCTTATTAAGTTGAATACGGTACTTGTTTTGTAGAATCTGACAAATCAAAATTTCACCTGTGCAGAACAACAAAATGTCTTTTATTCCTTCCACTAGTCAGTTAATTTCAAAGTAGGTCAATAGGGGAAGGAAATATACCACTGACATTTTATTTAAGACAATGTCTTCTTTTCATTATTTTTCTTACTTCATTTCACCTTGATAATACATATAAGATATCAATTTTAAATATATATGTTTTTAAAATTGTATTCTTATGTCAATTATGACCACCAAGCTTGTATTTTGGAAATCTGTAATTGTAAACCACGTACTAGAAGAAGGAGGTCCAGAAAATCCTTTCATATTTCACTACCATGTTTTGTTTCTACATTCCCATGTGTCTTTCATTGCTTATTGTTGGATACCTCCATACCACCACATTTCTTGCTGCGGCATTGTGTTAGATATACCATATTTGCCATACTAAGTGTGCACCCCATGACCAACTTCTACAGCTGTAAGGAATCTTTACATGCAAGCCGCACAAAGCCCCCAAATGATATGACATTCCTTATTTTGTTGTACATATTACAGATCTTTGTACATTAAACACGGGGCGGTCGGGTAGCCTAGTGGTTAAAGCGTTCGCTCGTCACGCCGAAGACCCGGGTTCGATTCCCGACATGGGTACAATGTGTGAAGCCCATTTCTGGTGTCCCCGGCCGTGTATTGCTGGAATATTGCTAAAAGCGGTGTAATACCATACTCACTCACTCACTTACAGTAAACACAGCAGTGTGAAAAGGGTAGGTAGTAATTATTTCGAAAACATTTTGGTTTCAGGGGCATTGTATTGAACAAAGTTTGTTCTCTATCACTCTTATTATGGCAAATACGGTAGTTTTAGTGTGTACAACTTGTCATGTCTACTCCTGTAGACAAGTGTGAGTTTAGTTCGTTAGATGATTTAGATACAAAACATTTACCTTTTCTAGTATTGTCTGGTTTAGAGTTTGCTGGTATGACTCGTCAGGGCTAGAATCTAACCTGGAATATATGTGATAACTCTCCCCTAAAATAACTTTAAAATGTTTATTTTAATAAGCTTAGGGGGAAATTGCTCAAACTTTCAGAGCATGACAATATTCAGTACCATGATACAAGTTTCATAACAGATGGTCATGTATCAATACAAGTATATAGGAATAACGATACAAGTATATAGGAATAAGAATACAAGTATATAGGAATAACGATACAAGTATATAGGAATAAGGATACAAGTATATAGGAATAAGGATACGAGTATATAGGAATAACGATACAAGTATATAGGAATAAGGATACAAGTATATAGGAATAACGATACAAGTATATAGTATTTATGAATATTTAGGTCATATGTACGATATGAACTTTATTTGTAAAATGTTATTTTTGATATTATGTAAACAAGTTCTGAAGTGGCTTTATTTAGTTGACTGAAACCAAGCAAATATGTGTTATGTTGCCTCTTTTCATTCCCTTGTTGCTGGAGTTAGTGTGAAGTCTTCATGTATTGTATGATGACCTTGCTGTCCAGATGTGTTAATGTGTCACTACAACCCTCCTACCTTGTTGGGCCTAATGTCTTACCCTGCTCGTCACGTGGTCTTTGATGGTGGTTTACTGTGCAAGTATGTGCAGCTAAAGTCAACAGTTATCAATTGTTTAAGATAGAAATACAGCTGAATCTTGTGTTATTTCTGTAATGACAGCATGCATCTTGTTTGATACCGGTAATTGTAATATTGAGACTTTGGAGAGTTTCCTTAGTATTATTTTACTATTCCTAAGGCTAAAAGGCTGAAAAAAGAAAATAGTCTTGGTTCTCAAGCACCGCCTGCATCATCATAAAGTTCGCCGCACGTTTCGTTTTTATTTTCATTTTTAAAAAAAATAAATAAAAATCCTCAAGTCCAATGGTGGTCAAATACTGTATTCCAGTATTTTACTACATGTGTCAAGGAATACATTTATGTAGGGAGGTTGATTGTTTATTGATAACACAACTGTTTATTGGTTACATACTAGTTTAAACAACCTTCTTTCCTGTGTGTGATTTGTCAACAAGCAAAAGTGATGTAAGAGAGGTAGTATTCTTAGAATTATACACAATGATAAGTATTATTTGATGTCTCCAAACTTCTGGCACCATCTCTGTCCATATACACAAGCTTGTGATGCACCTGATGATAGTACCACAAGAGACTCTTTTTGTCAGTACTTAGTCCGACCTCAGAGCAACAGCCATAACATCCTTGTTTGTTTTGTATTGATTGTTGGAAGTTTGATGTAAATATCAAACCCAGTCCCTGTTGAAATTGACTATTTATTGCCCATACTATGATGTATTGTTGCAACTAGACTGCTAAAGTGTCTGTGAACAGGTTTATTCATTCTGCTCTTTGTGTACAAAATCTATTGACAAAATATGTACCATGTAGATTTGAAAATAATGATGCCAATATGTAAAGAAATATTGTTATAATCGTGTCACAATTTGTGTGAGTTGACTTATGTGTATTGTGCCTCAGAAAAAGATATATTTTCTGCATATGTTATGTTATTACCTGATATTGATAGGGGACCTGTCATTAGCTTATTGTTTTTTAATGTAGTCTTGAAACAAATGAGAGTGTGTGTGTGTGTTGGGGTGGGGGGGGGAGAAATTTTCTCAATAGCCATTGACTTTTTTTCTGAATATTCCCAATTTGTGAAAAGTTTTTGATTTTTTAAAATAAAAATTCCCACTTTTTGTGCTGAAGGCACTTGGTTTAAAGTTCCTAGATACAGCCAGTTTTCCCTATTTACATGAGATAGTGTCTGAATTCCCCCCAGACACTAAGTTCCAAGCCATGAAGATTATCTTTGAATAGCTTTAACAGCTGGATTATACTGCAGCACAAAACAACATTCACTCACTGCCTATCTAACTAACAGGAGCCAGGTTAGAATAGGTCTTCCGTAACCAATGCTTGCCGTAAAAAATGACTCTGCTTGTCGTAAGAGGCAACTAACGGGATCGGGTGGTCAGGCTCCCTGACTTAGTTGATGCATGTCATCGTATCCCAATTGCGTTGTGGTTAAAGTGTTCGCTCATCACGCTGAATACCCGGGTTCGATTCCCCACATGGGTACAATGTGTGAAGCCCATTTCTGGTGCTCCCTGCCGTAATATTGCTGGAATATTGCTAAAAGCGGAGTAAAACCATACTTACTTGCGTGGATCGATGCTCATGATGTCAATCACTGTATTGTCTGGTCCAGACTCGATTATTTACAGAACTCCATCATATAGCTGGAATATGGCTGAGTGTGGCATTAAACAACAAACAAACAAACAACGAACCCTGCCTATCTATAAGGTGATGTTTCAAGGTAGAAACGCCTTGCTGAGTGAGACGAATCCATCAGCCTCCATCCTGTTACCGTCATATGATATCAGGCCCCTTCATTACAGACAAGTTAAAAAAAGCTGAACATCATGGTCAGTCACATGACATTACAGACAGGATGTTTACAACCAGCAGCCGATACATCGTTGGTGCATACGATTGTCATAATGCAAAATTATCATCAAATCAAGTTTGATTAAAATGTGCATGAGTGAAAACCCATGTTTTGTAGTATGTTTTCATCACTTACATCTTTTATCGTGTGGCTTAATTTGCATTATAACTTTAGCACCAAGTGATGAATACATGTCTTCTTCGGCCTTTGAAGTGTCTATATTGATTGCATCATTAAACGCGTGGTCAAGAATTGTTTAGGGGCCTAAAAAAAGGGGAGGCTCACTAACAAGTGACATGGGGTACTATAACTAATCTGTCATGGCATGACAGATTAACTATAGTTATATAAAAGAATTGGGTGGTGTTTTACTTCTTTTGAGTAGTATTGGTTATGATCATGAAATGGCCACATCACTGACGTGTCCCCACAACCATCTTCCCGAGGGAAGGGAGTTAACTGACTTTAAAAGTCCAGTTTCCACCCTTGCCGAACTAGGCTGGAATTACTGGGCTCAATCGTAGCGCCACCAGTGGCTATTACCAATTATGTCCCTTCTCAGCCTCTCCTATGGACCAATCAGATTCCACTTCTCGTATCACTTGCGTTTGCTTCACACAAAATGGTGGCGCCCAGTCAGGACGATCTGATCGATAATCAAGATCTATATTGTGATAAAACGGGTCTTACATCGCGAAATGCATCAAATCACGTGAGAACCTTGATTAAAAACATGAAAGGATTTGGAAAATATCTGCTGACAATGAATTGGCGATGCACATGCACGACAGTTTACAATCCGGATTTTGATTTCGGTGCGTGATTTTGATTGGACTATGCATAGACTCGTTAGTCCGAACAAAACGTAACTCCATAATACCAGTCTAGTTTGGCAAGGGTGGAAACTGGACTTTTCTAGTCAGTTAACTCCTTTGCCTCGGGAAGATGCCCACAACAGTCAAGAAGGAAACACAACAAACTAGTTGACAGGAAGCTTCCATGGTTAGTTGCACAGACTGTTATCTCTGTAAAACATCAGAGTAACTTGATACTGATTACCAAACTTTCTTGTGTCAACCACTCAGTGTTCGTTCATTATTACTAACTTCCTCCTATATTTGGATATTTAGAAGAGTTCTAACTTGAATCACAATTTATTTATTGTTGATTAACACTCATCATGATATTGAAGATTTTGCAAAGTTCATTATGTTATATTCATGTTTTGAAAGCTATAAATAGGGTCAAAGCTTTTTGACATGGTCCCCTTTTCGGTTTGTTTGCACAGCTTCCTTGAAATGTACATACTATTTGAAGTGTCAGTCAACTGCTTCTACAGTTGCTTTTATAGTCAGAAACTACTGACATGTTATGTATGGAATGTTGATATTCTGTAATTTCCCACACAGAGTATCTTTCCTTGTATTGACCACCTCTGTGGTGGAGTGGAGGGAGCGTCTGCCTCGGTACCAGGTCGGGGATTCGATCCCCAGCTGATTCATACAAAAACATGTTAAAAGATGGTACATGTTGTTACCCTGCCTGGTGCCTGGCATTAAGGGGCTAAAACAAGGAGTGGTCGGTTCGGAGTCAGTTTTCTGTGTCTGTGTGGGGTGATATCTCAGTGGACTAGTACTGTTTAACCGGCACTGGTCCGGACTATTACAAGCAGACACACACACGTGCACCCAGGTCACAATGAAAGTGCAATAATGTTTCAGCTCACTTTTCATGTGGTATGACGCAACTATAATGTGGAAAGTATACTCCCAGTTTCCACAGCTTGTTCTTACATCGAGAGTCTGGTGGTTGCCATGTGTGACCTGACTCACCATGTGTCCAGGATTGTTGCTTATGCCTTCAACCACTGTTTATTTTACCAAAAAGTTGATTATTTGCAGTCTGCTGTGATATAGCTGAAACCAATGCTGATGTAAAACAACATTCACTCTCTGCACGAAACGATTCAGTTGGACAAGTATAACTGGATGGTGAACATTATCGTTGACAGATACTCACACTTCAACAACTGGTTGTCTGGCCTGGTCCTCCATGTTTTATATTTTATATTTCACTACCTACAACATGTCTGACATCGTATTTGACCTGAGTGTGTCACAGACCCTAAAGACATGAATGTCAACAATACCTGATGTATCATACTTTGGCAGTCTTGTGAGCTCTTCACCAGTAGAAAACTGTATATAATGGGAACTTGTTAGACGTGTTAGATGTAGGATCTTTCATCACTGTGGCAAGACCAATTGGATTTTTAGCTGACCCAAATTGTAGCTTAATTAATAATTATTTCTTTAGGCATTATTCAATGTGTATTTTAAGGAAATACCCTCACATCAACACTGACAGATAAAGAAATATTATTTCCCCACCAGTTCTTTGCATTTTGACCAAGAAAATCCCCAAAACAAGACAGCTTTCCTAACAACTCTCCATGTTGATGCTTGTAGGTAGCCTTTATGAGCATTTCTTGCCAATTTGTTTCTTGAACAAGTTACTTTGAGGGCAGATATTATGTCACACTTGCCTATGGTAGTTTTGTATATTGGCTTCATCAGTTACTGTACTTAGAAATATAACAATATAGAATTATATATTTTCAATGATAGTTATGATAATTTTCATTGAACAATATTGGTGTTAATTAGTTGTCTGACATAGTGTACATTTTGAGGGATTGTGCAATTTGCTGGGTATTTTGTGTCCGGGGCCCCGTTCCACAAAGCGATCTTAGCGCTACGATTGTCGTAAGTCAGTGTTAAAGAATGGGAGTTACGATCGACTTAGCGCTAAGATCACTGTGGAATGGGGCCCTGATCTGTTGATTCTTGTCAGAGATGCTGCAGTATGTTCTAATGAATACTATGTGAATAAAACTGACTTGCTGACTTGAGTTTGACTTTATTTCCACCTCAACAGGGGAGCAGATTAAGAGAGGATATTGTTCATCCATCATGCTGTCCAATAAATTTGCTAGATAAATAAAACCTGTTACAAGTTGAAAAATTAGAAAGTACGAGGAATAATATTAGAAATATTAGACTGAATGTTTTTAGTTATCTTTCACGGACTTTCAAGAAGCTGCATGGCTTTGATTTGAACTAAGGTCATAGGTCATGTTGCTGCATACTGCTCCTGCAAGAGTTTCTTTGCCAAATGTTTGGAGCCACGGACCAGCGTTCTACCATGGACATCCAATGTCAAGCAAAGAAATGGACGCAGTATTGTTTCTTCGTTGGTATTCATGTTTGAACAAGTCATTGATGGAATTTGATTTACCGTATTCGACGTAACAAGTGCCCCGTTCTAAATAAGCGCCCACGACGATATTTGTTAATATATTGGCTAGTTAACAATCTCAATTATCACCCCTTCCGATTGATCAATGTACATTTTTTATTCGTGTATAATACATAATATTCATGTGTTATATGCACCCTTAATTATGGGCAATTAAATTCTTGAAAAATATATCTGTCGTGTATAATACGCACAGACTTTTGTATCATTTCAGGCTGTCAGCATTAACCATGAAATTTATGATCTTTCAACTCTTTTTTTTTCCACCTTAATTTTATTCTAATAAGAGCCCCCTATTTCTAATTTTGAGAGCGCCCTGGGCGCTTATTACGTTGAATACGGTACTCATACAATACCTTCATCTCTCTGTTGCAGTAAGAGTAACCTATACGTTTTCTGCCATATAAAAATTAGTGAGTGGAAGCAAGGCCTATTTTGGGGATGGGGCTTGAAAAAAGGCAATGACTTTTGAAAATACCGGTATAGTAGGGCTGGCAGTGTTTTTTTGTTTTTTCGCTTGTTCAAACTTGTATGTACCTTTGAAAGGGCCTCTCTACATAAACAAGCATACAAACTCCTATTGCCGCCATGACCTTAACTCGAAATGTGCAGAAAAGCAGTGCACATGTAAAGGGAAGTTACATTGTCCATACTGGATAAAAACGAAACGTGCGACAGACTTTAAGATGATGCGGGCAGCGCCTGAGAACCAAGACTAATATTTTCCTTAGCCTCAGTGTAGGTGCTGTTCATTGATAGTAGGTGGTTGGTTGACTGTTCTTCGGTCCTGGCAATGACAGAACAAAGACCTGATTTGTTAAAAAAATGTATTGACCCCAAGGGATGACATGAGAAATGACAAATATACATATGGCATGTGTAACCATGGTAACCTTATGGCAGTCATAAAGGAATGAGTATATTTACCTCTCCAGGATGTTCATTTAGATGATAACGGCTCCTTAAATTTTATTTGAGTGTTTCAACCATTATCAGTTCAACTCATATTTTTACAAGTTAAAAAGAATCCAAATACACAGCAATGGTGTGATAACAAATTACTGTAAAAGTCACTTCCACAGAGACAGCAAAGGAGGGAGTGATTGAGTTAACACACTCTGAACTCTGTAATATTAAGGCATGCCAGCTTTCAATTGGAAGGAAGCCTGAAGTGATGCAGGTTTAAAATGTTTAGTTCCTGGCACACCAAAGGGAGGCAACTCTGCACAGTGAATTGTAGCACCTTAGATGCAGGCCAACTGTGCAATGGAAGAATCTCCATACAAACTACTCCATGTAAAACATTTGTGAGTTGACCATTGCATTCTGTCCAATGACATGGTTGAATTATACGGAGCAAATTCTTGTCCACAATCCATGACATATCACATTTCTCCACATTGTGACACAGTAATTGGCAGTTTGGGCTTATTGTTTGGTCCTGTCGGCACGTTCTCTATCTTCCTCATCACCAAGTGTCCATCAGCGATCTTCCCTGAAAAGCAGGATGCTGACATGTTACTTTGAATCGTAGGTTGTGATTACAACAGACTGTATAGGGTGGTCAGGCTCGCTGACTCGGTTGATGCATGTAATGTCATCATATCCCAATTGCGTAAATCGATGCTCATGATGTCAATCACTGGATTGTCTGGTCTAGACTTGATTATTTACAGACCGCCATCATATAGCTGGAATACTGCTGAGTGAGACGATAAACAACAAGTGAACGAACAACAGTCAGAATGGTCACCCTATTCTGATATCTTGATCCATTGTTTGATATATTGTCCACAAATCAGTTATGGGAAAAAACATGAAATGATATATCAAATTATATTAATAATATACAACCAAACATCTGGACATAATTACCCTCATCATTGACAGCACCAAAGACGTTTTTATTCAACATTTTCATGATCAGATGCTGTTTGAGGAAGAATACTTTGAAAGTTTTAAAAGTGAAATACTGTAAATCTTGAAATTAACATGAGCATGAATTAAATGCGAAAAATACGAGTGGTCTTTGTCCCATGTTTAAACATCGCATTTATATCAACAATAAGACATTTTGGATAGGAGAAATAACAACTTAGACATATGCTGAAAACATACAGCTATGTATTCCACAACACTGATTTCTTTAGCAGCACTTGTAGTAAGTATATAAACATTGTCATTCAAACACAAATTACATCCTGTGAATTGTCACTGCTCGGGGCAAGACAAGCGTTCTACTCACTCATGTCATCACACCTGCAAGTCCCCACAGACGCCACCCACGCAACAAAGTGTCTTTGTGACTGTGTCAAAGGCCGACGCGATCAAGCGCGCATGTATTGTTTTAGCGGAAGTACTTTACTCAGCGCTAATAAGCGGTGCTATTTGGTGTGTGATTGGATTAATGTAAGGATGGATTACGGTGTGGATACCTCTGTAAACCTGACAGAGGACATTTTCTTTATACATAAATCCACTGATGCTTGAGAGGAGGTGGGTGTTGCATTCATATTGAGTCGCATTTTTGGCTAGGGGCCAGTGGTCGCATTCTTTTGGAGACGCATTAATTTCACGATTTACAATATTGAGAAGATACAAAAATTATTGTAACTGATTATGAATGATGATTGATCGGCCAACAGGAATGAGTAATGATGACAGATGAATCCAGTATATTTTGACACTTACCAAACACAACATGTTTCCCATCCAGAAAGTCACACTTTGAACATGTGATGAAAAACTGACATCCATTTGTATCTTTACCACTGTTAGCCTGGATAAAAATAATGAAAGCATGGATGAGTGAGAGCTTCAGCATGGGAAGCAGGTAAGATTGGTTGGTTAGTTGTTTAAAGCCGCACTCAGCAATATTCCAGCTATATGACGGCGTTCTGTAAATAATTGAGTCTGGACCAGACAATCCAGTGATTAATATGAGCATCAATTGGGATCCATGACATGCATCAACCAAGTCAGCGAGCTTGTCCACCCGATCCTGTTAGTCGCCTTTTTCTGACAAGCATAGTCACCTATTACGGCAAGCGTGGATTGCTGAAGACCTATTCTACCCCGGATCTTCACGGGCCCTACCCTTTATCATGTTTATGGATGTCAAGCACTGACCTTATACATAGTATGCTATGAAAACATGTCAGGGAGTCGTTCAGTCTTTTACGGCAAGCATGTAAGAGATTATGATGGCAAATGATCAATTTTGTATGTCTTAAAAACTTTATTCATGCATATTCCTTGTGACTTGTGATATGCTTGTTTGTGTGTTGTTTAACGCCACACTCAGCAATATTCCAGCTATATGACGGCGGTCTGTAAATAATCAGATAATCCAGTGATTGACATCATGAGCATCAATCCACGCAATTGGGAGTTTCTTCAGGTATACAATAGTGAGTTCGGGATAAGATTTCAGTCATGTCAAGTTGTGTCAGATTAATGTGGGAAGAAAGCCTGAAGTCATACAGGTCTTTGATGTTTACCACTTGGTGAAACCCATGAGCATGGGTATGGTGCTCACAAATCTAGAGTTATAATTGGGGCGAATATCTAATTTAAACCCATGATCACAGAATCCTGGCATAGCTAAGAGATTTGATTGCTGCATCTGAGACGACTGGAACACCCTTGCCCCCTAATTCAATTACCATTTTTGTACTTTATGATGATTCTTATTATTTGTTTACTCACCATGCTAAGTATTCCAGCTGACCCGTGCTTTAGTCTGAAGTTCTCGTCAGCAAATGCCCCTCCGTAGATGCTCATCAAGCCAGTACCATCTCCCTAGACGATGATAAACAACATTGCAATGTGACTAAAAGAAGGTGTGGCCAGGTCAAATGGGGTTTCATGTCGGATTCTGGATTATTGCTTTTATACAGCAACATACACGCAAATGTGAGTGGCTGCTTGTACTCGTCTAGACTAAGGCTTGTTTTATGGTGCAAGCCTACTGAGATACCATGCCACAGTTGGACATAAATACCCCACTCTGAGCTGATGAGTCCTTGTTTTGGCCCCTTAATGCCGAGAAAGGACAAAAGGATTTACCGGTACCATCTTTTCACGTCTTTTGGTATGAAGAGGCCAGAGACAGAACCATCAACCTTCCTCACTCTGGGCAGATGCTCTTTCCACTAGACGACAGAGGCGGTCATCTAGCAGTGGGACTTTCAAACAGACACTGTGAAGTTGTTTTAACAGCACCTAACAGGGTCAGACACAGCCACTGGTCCGTTAGTCAAAGATGAGAAACAATCTAGTTGTTTTATCCCAAAATCTACTTATTTCACATAACCACTAGTCCGAAATGAGCTGCAGACTATGTTGGCTATGACCAATGGTGTTTAGTCCTGCCCAAGAGCATAGGTCAGTCATATCATGGTGCATCAACTAGAGGGGGGGAGGGTTGGAGATGTTTATCACTGTAATGAATCTCTGGAGCATGATGGTGACAAAGGTGCAATTAGAGCCCATGACCAACATATCCTGGCATAACTAGGGGAGACAACAAATTGCGTTGGGTGGGGTTAGCGTGGTGCTTATAAGGATGAGTTACAGAATGGTTAGGGGCCGCTTATTGCTGCAGGACACTTACAGTATACAGCCCACATCCATGTAGTGTCTCTTACCTTCACAAAGTCTCCACCTTGAATCATGAAGTCTTTAATGACTCTGAAAACAATATACTTATTACAGCTTTAACATCAATACACCAAAGGAAAAGAAAAATTCTAATGCTTTGAATTACAATATTCATATTCCAGCCATCTTCCGGAGGCAAGAGATTTACCTGACTATAAAAGTCCAGTTTCCACCCTTGCCGAACTAGACTGGTATTATGGAGTTAGATTTTGGCTGGACTAACGAGTCTATGCATAGTCCAATCAAAATCGCGCACCAAAATCAAAATCCAGTTTGTAAACTGTCGTGCAGATTTCGGTCGATTGCAGGATTTGCACAGCACGTGCACTGCCAACTCGTTGTCAACAGATATTTTCTAAATCTTTTCAAGTTTTTAATCAAAGTGCTCACGTGATTTGATGTACTTCTCACAATATAGATCATTTTGTTTGAAGCAAATGCAAGTGATACGAGAGGTGGAATCTGATTGGTCCATAGGAGAGACATAGAAGGGACTTGTAACAGCCACTGGTGGCGCTATGATCGGGCCCAGGAATTCCAGCCAAGTTCGGCAAGGGTGGAAACTGGACTTTTAAAGTCAGTTAACAACCTTGCCTCGGGAAGGTGTATTACAGCAGAAATGGCACCGAACTGACAAAGATGGTCTTGCTTGGTGACAACTGTACCATGCGACCTGGCGAAAACAAAACCGTATCCTGATACTATGTTTCAAGGATTCTTCATCAACATTTGTTAGCATAGTTAATTGTGTGTCATATTCCTCTTTACTTTTATTTATCAGCATCATAAGCAAATAACACAAACCTACACTAATCAGAAACCTGTTCATACAAATATAGGCAGCCTTGTCTTACCTGTGGAAAGTGGTATTCTTGTACCCGATTGGAACACCATCTCTCCTGTACTCTCCAGTGCAGAATTGTCTGTAAGGTAGCACAGCGAAAGCATATGAGAGGTAAATGCATGTCTTGAATATTTTGAGAAATATTTGCATATATTATCATCCATTTTACATCCATCATGTTAAAATATTCACAATGTGGGGTTAGAAATGTTACAAACTTAAAAGGAATTATGTTCGAATGTACAAAACCATTCCTTATTCTAGTTTCTACACATGGTCACAAGATAAGGCTGGTTTCAAGATTAACAAAATGTCATCAACCAGTATGTTTGTATGAGGACTGTTTTACCTTTCTGACGAGATATTCCACTCATTCTAACATGCAAACTGTAAACTACATTTAAAATGAACACACTTAAAACGAACTGACGGATGTGCCGTCTGTTTGCTGTATATATGCTGTATATGAGCTTATAATTAAGTATGTTTATAACAAACTAAATTTAGTGGTCCAAGTAAGTTTGTTATAACCAAAGTATACTGTATTTTCATTTTCCATTATTTTTCTAGATTTAAACAAATAAAATATTCACTGACCTGAAATTTTCAGCAGTTCTAGGAACTGTATCGGCAAACAGTTCAAAAGTGATCCTTCCTGCATCCTAAGTGAAAAAGAAAAACATTCATTGATTTTTAGGCTTGTTGTTTTTAAATTTGAAGTCAAACTCTAATCTATAAGTTGTATTTACTCTACCCTGTTGATATTTGTTTTTTCATCTTGATCGGGTTTATTCGCTACTTTTGTAGTAATATTCCAGACACATCAAAGGTGACTATATGTACTCAAAATGTGAGGTTTGTCAGACAAAACTTTTGCAAAATGAAAATAGGTTTAATTGGTCCCCGAACCCCACGGATTTCACTAATGGTACCTCAGCCGATACAAATCCCGCAAGAGTCCATGACCATGTGTCTCTGTTTATCAGTTTTCCCCTTACAACGAGCCCATAACAACCATTGTTCATCGGACAAGGCAACATTTTCAGAATGCACAAAAATTCTTTCATGTTATAGTTCTCGATGAAAGATATAAATTACACTTACAGTACCACCTATTTGAATATCGAAGAAAACAATCGGATTATTTGGATTCGGGTCAGCCATCTTGCCGCGAACTGGGGTCCGTCTCTACATGTAACAGTTTGGCGGTCGCGCAAATAAAATCGGAACCCATCTTATTCACTGAAGGAAACTCCAATTTTGATACGTATGTCTTGATTGGTTCAAAACCACCAGTTCATTATTTTGATTGGTTAAATATCATAAGTCTTTCCCAGGGGTTTGTCATTGCACATGTTTAATAACCAAATTGGAAAGATTACAAAGCGCTTAGAAATATTTTTGTGTTGATATTATACAAATATTTTAATATGCCATATGTGATACAAATATCAGTGTGTATAATAATAACACACAGCATAAACATTGACAATTACTGTCCACATGCATAATAATTGCTCATCGCTTAATACACACCAAATAAAAGAAATTCACTGTTACTGAACGTTCCTAACTTATTAGAGAACTATATATAATCAGATAATATAACACACTGAAAGAAGAAATTACAATACCGTTGTTTAATCATAAACATAAAAATAGATATTTTATTGTAACGTGGAAGGTGAAGGTTATCACTCGGTCAAAGTTCAAAATGGTGGAAAAATGTAATGATACTCAATTTGTGTCAGGATGTTAACAGCTCTTGTCCAGACAGCTTCTCTGTTGATAAAAGTTACTTACTCTGTCCTTCACAGTTTGGTATCTTACATATTTCCACCAAATTTTAAGGACATACGTGAAGATGTCATATTGATAACTGGGGGCGGAAAAGGAATTGGTAAGAAGATCGCCATCGGATTTGCAAGAAGACGCCCATCCCACGTAAACAATTCATTTTTCTTAAAACTGCAGTTTCATATTTTTGTTCCTGATAAAGATGAGGACAAGAAAACATTTCTAACCATTGTATACGTTTTGTTTCATGCTATGTTGGCCAGACGTTGTATGTTTGGAATTTTAAATTGTTAGGCGCATCCATGGAAACTACTCACTCAATGTGTCATAGTGTTATGACTGATAATTGTCATTATTGGACTATTTGGACTGTGTGTTTGTGTGAACGTACGTTCATGAGTATATGCAAAATTCATGTATATATTTATGTTTGTGTGAATTTATGTATTTGTGTATGTTTGAATGTTAGTATTTGTCTATCACTTTAGTGAAAAGGATAATGAATATATGATGAGTATATAACATTTATAAAACTAATACACATTTTTTGGTTTTAAATCAGAAATTTCACTGGTCCATGCTGGGTAACACTGGTCCCTCTTGACCATAGAAGTACAATGTATTTTGATGTTCATTATATTTTTCTCTATACTCTCTTTTATATCTTATGATATATGTGGTTTCATTTTGGCCAACAAAATATGATGCTATTTTTCACCACTTTGGTGCCGTTGTCACAAATACCCCACAAAACAGACCAACAGATTTGGACTCCTTTGAGGTTTTGTTGGAATTGTACTGTATCCGCTGGTAATGTTTCTATGGCCTACTACACAGAGATCATAGATATTTGAGAAACTGCACTCAGTTGTGTGAGGGAGTTTACTAAAAACATAATGTAAGCCAATCTGTCACCAATATGAAGCGATGACACTGAGAATCGAGAAAAAAAGTTAAATTGTCAAAGATACAATGTTAATGATCAAATGAAATGGGGATCAATGACCAATTTATGACAGGTTGCAAATACAAAGCAAAGCTAAGCTGAAATGGAGAATTTCCACAACATACCTGTTAATTACATTTAATTTTATAATATTTTTTCAGATTATACTATGGGGTCGCCATGGAAACACTCTCGAACAAACAGAAAAAGAAATAAAAGAACTGGGTGTGAAATGTTCATACATGATCTGTGATGTCAGCAACAAAGAAAATATCTATGACTGTGTGAGTTTTTTATCATTATTTTGATCCGTTAGATTTTTGCTCAAATGAGCAAAGATGAGGTGAGCTTCTTTTGTGAGCTGTTTGTCTATTGTCATCATCACTTTTCATTGCATGAAAACAATTCCTCTTCTGAATCCACAAGGGGGCGGTCGGGTAGCCTAGTGGTTAAAGCGTCACGCCGAAGACCCGGGTTCGATTCCCGACATGGGTACAACGTGTGAAGCCCATTTCTAGTGTCCCCCACCGTGATATTGCTGGAATATTGCTAAAAGCGGCGTAAAACCATACTCACTCACTCACTGAATCCACAAGACTGACATTGTCTTGAATTGTTGGAGTCCTCTGTATGAAGTTACATGTATTCAAATCTCTTGTAAGGGGAGATAAGTGTTTGTAGTTTGTCCGCTCCTACACTTTTGACAATGCATGATAAAATATTTACATTTTTGCAAATCTTTCAATAAAAAAAAGACCTATTTAACCCTTCCAACAGTATATCGTAAACACTCCTATGTTACTACTGGTTCTGTTATTATGTCAAACAGGCCAAACAAGTCAAGGACACTATTGGGGAGGTGACGATTCTTGTGAACAATGCTGGGGTCGTCTACGGCAACCCGATTCTCAGTAGCAGTGATGATGATGTTGTCAAAACAATGCAAGTCAATGTTATCGCACATTTCTGGGTATGTATTCTCTTTGCCTTTTCATCAAGTACTAGCAAATCACATTATAGTTGTGCCAGCCGTGTCCCCATTGTTTTCTGTTTCTTGTTTATGATGAACCTGCATTCAGTTTTAAAAATATAGATAAAGAATAATGTTGTGTGATGAAGTTGACTCTAGCACACACAGGAAAAAAGTGAGGTTTTCCTGCTAAAGAAAACTGAAGAGCTGGATGCTGATTGGTGGTACTATTATCTTGACAACTAGTTGTATGAAGTTGACAGTGAAGAGGCTTCTGTTGAAAAATCTGAAGATTAGTTTAGTGTAATTTCAGCTAAAATACAGCACTACGGCAAGGATGTTACAGAGATAGTATTCTTAGAATAATTAACAATTTCTATTGTTCCTATGATTGTGGGTTTGAATCCAGGTTTTTCCTGATTATGTTCCCAGTTGTCAGCATCACAGGTTTCAAGAAAGTGGTAAATGTCAGAGACATGCTTTATTTTGGGTTTTCTCCCACACGAAGCTGACAGGCCATCATATAACTGGAAAACTTTTCAAATGTATTTTGAACCGAGCTTATTTACTCTTGTCACTGTAAACATCATCTGCTGAGAAGCCACTGGTCCAATGAAGCCGAACTTCACATAGTGGTTCCCATCAGTGATGACACCTGAATTTGTTCTAGAGGTTCATAACAACTGAACTGTTTATCTTGTGTAACAGCTTGCTGGCAATGTTTACTTCTTTACGTCATGTGGACAAGGCATCCAACCTCCGAAAGTCTAAGTTTCAAATCCAATCACAGAACTCTTGTTTTGACCATGCTCTTGAATTCTCTCAAAATGGCTGTGTGAATACATTTCCCCTCTGAAATTGCTAGACTGTGGAATTCCCAAGTTAGGCGTGTATTTTTTTTTTATGAGGACATCATAAGAAGTTCAAATCATTGGGATTTTAGATTTTAGGCATCAGTATTTATGCTGAAAATATTTGAATATCAATGCTGACACATGTTAAGTGTCCGTCATTGTTGACATTTAATACTGTTGTTTACATATTCAGGTGAGCTACAGCTGCTACAGTGTCAGGGCACAATTTTTTATTTTTATCATTTTTGCCTCGAACTCGGTTGGTGGGGTAGCCTCGTGGTTAAAGCGTTCGCTCACCACACCGAAGGCCCGGGTTTGATTCCTCACATGGGTACTATGCGTGAAGCCCATTTCTGGCATTCCTTGCCATGACATTGCTGGAATATTGCTAAAAGCGTCATAAGACCAAACTCACTCACTGCCTCCAACTCAATGTCATGTGTGTAACAAGACATAACAATGGCCTGGACTCGACTTGATATGGCAAATACAGTATATAGATTTGATCATACCCAATGCTGATAAGTACAAGACATTCGTAACCAACGCATGTTATTCCGGGAAAAGCCAAATGCGAATCGTGCCCCTCTCGTGGCCATTTTTGCGACCGGGTTCCATCTTAGCACAAACGGGCATACCTCAAACAATTATCAACTCGTTCTGTAATGGTTCACATATATTTCCCTCTGCATTATATATATATATACCGTATTCAACGTAATAAGCGCCCCGCTCTTATAAGCGCCCACAGCAATATTTGCTAATATATTGGCTAGTGAACAATCCCAATAAGCACCTCTTCCGATTGATCAATGTACACTAGACTTATTTATTCACGTATAATACGTACTCGTGTGTTATATGCACCCTTAATTATGAACAATTAAATTTTGGAAAAATATATCTGTCGTACATAAACATTTCAGGCTGTCAGCATAAACCACGAAATTTATGTTTCGACTCTGTTTTATTTTCACCAAAATGATGTTCTAAAAAGAGCCTCCTATTTCTAATTTTGAGAGCGCCCTGGGCGCTTATTATGTCGAAAACGGTACATATATTTCAGATGCAATTTTAAACACATCGGGACGTGCAAAATTATTCAGTTTGATTGAACACATTTAACTGTCATCTGTAAAATCAAAAATTATTTCTGAGGGATTCTTTGACGAAATCATACACACATTCTGATTGGTTTGTCATATTTTCGCACATGACATTCATCGATAGAGGGACGGGTCTTCTTGAAGGTTATGGAAAGGGGCGAGTGGTGACGAATGATGTACAAGATTCGGAAACCATCTGAAGTGAAGATGAGAACCATTTGTAATGCGATACCTTACGATGCAGACCAAAGCAAATTGTATATTGTATTGCTGACTTCAGAATCACAATGCATCACTACATTAGGAAACTTTTTTGTATTATATCCACCAGAAAATGTCAAGATGACTGGGTTGGAGTAATGGCATACATCGAGTTACTGATTATGTGACATCCAATATGTTTCAGACCCTGAAGGCATTCCTGCCAGCAATGATAGAACACAATAAGGGCCACATTGTGAGTATCAGCTCAGTGCTGGGGCTCATGGGATTGAGCGGAGCTGGAGATTACGTTAGTGCTAAGTTTGGCTCGACAGGGATGGCGGAAGCGTTAGGTGATGAGCTTCGAGTCCTGGGCAAGACAGGAGTGAAGGTGACGAGTGTACACCCGTACCATATTGATAACACAATGTTTGATGGACTGGAGTCAAGGTAAGCTGTTTGTGTAAGGTTATTGACAACAAAGTGGTATACGGCTGAAGTAATAGACAGAGTTGCATCCCTTAGCCATGCCAGGATGTGCTGGTCATGTGTTAGAAGTCCAGATTTTTCTTCATTGTCCCTGAGCGTCACTGACCCTTTATCGTGTATACCATGACTATACTTCTGGTAGAACCTTTAGCATCTGATATCGGCACTCAGATATCTAAACTGTAGAATGAACAACTTCCATTTTGTTTGTTGTTTGACACCGCACTCAGCAATATTCCAGTTCTATGTTGGCAGTCCGTATATAATTGAGTCTGGACAAGACAATCCAGTAATTGAAGTCAATCTATACAATTGGGATACCATGGCATGCATTAACTAAGTCCGTGAGCCTGACCACCTGATCATGTCAGTTGCCTCTTACGACGACTATAGTTTGCTGAAGATTTATTCTAACCTGGCTCTTCATGGGGGTGGAATGAACAGTATTGACAATGGTCCAAACAAGCTGATATTACTTGCAATATATATAAAATGGTTCAACTGCGAAATGAAATTTGATATGAGTCATTGTAAAGTGATTAGACTGTGTACTGCAATCTGATTGGCTGAAAAAACAGGATTCAAAGCGTGGAAATCTTAAGTTTTCGCTGCATATGAATTTTTTTTTTTTTAATGTAATCTTTTTTCTCAAAGCCAAAATTTGATATTTGACCTAATCAATTACTTTGATAAATATATAAGAGAGCAACTTCCACTTAATAGATATTTCAGTTCTGGACATCAAATACAATAATACCAGCAAATTTGAAAACACATCGTGTATATTTATTTTGTACTGCTATTGTGGCTTTTGGCCCGAATGAGAAATAAATCACATAATCACATCATGTTTATCTTCTAATTTGTTCGTCTTCATGCAGCATAACAATATGTAAGTAAATGTAGCAACTGTTTTTCATGTTTATGCAAGCACTGGAACCGTTCTTATTGCCAGACTATCCCGATGGTTGATTCCACCATTAACAGAAGACTACGTGGCGAAGAAAACAATCCACGCTGTCCTTACCAACAGGTGCAAGATACTCATGCCGCGGCTGATGTACTTCCTCAACTGGTTTAAAAAGTAAGTAGCGTCGGTGCATTCAATTTATGTTTTATTTTTAACAAGTCTGAAGACTGACCTTGACACATGTTGCTTTTTCAGTGTGTCTCCCATTGATGTCACCATCGCACTGGCCCGTGTGACTGGAACTGACCGAGCTATGGATGGATTCAAGGGTCATGCCAGGGCCAGCTAAAGCAATCATGTTTTTCAATTTTGATTTTGTAATCGAAAAATATTACTTTGATTTAGAGTTGGTGTAAAAGGTTTAACAAAGCATTGTTTATGGTTTAAGAATGATTGAAAGCCCTGTTAATTTGTAATTAAATTGATCTGGGCCCACTTGCACAAAGCAATCTTAGCGCTAAGACTATTGTAAGCCAATGTTAAAGTATGGGAATTATGATAATCTTAGCGCTAAGATCGCTTTGTGCAAGTGGGCCCTGGTCCAATTTTAATGAAAAATACTGAAACCGTAAATTATATTCAAATCTTTCAAAACCTGAATTGCACACAATATTGTTTTGCAATATAAGGCTGTACACACAGAACAGCTGAGTGCCAGAGAGTGCCACTGATTCCAGTGCAGTGATGGGACCACGGTAAAATGTACGATCCGTATTCGACGTAATAAGCGCCCAGCGCTCTCACAATAAGAAATAGGAGGCTCTTATTAGAATATCAATTTGGTGAAAAATGATAGAGTTGAAAGATAGGAAATTTGGTGGTTTATGCTGACAGCCAGAAATGTTTATATACGACAGATATATTTTCCCAGAATTTAATTGCCTATAATTAGGGTGCATACTGCATTTAATACATGAGTGCGTATTATACACGAATAAAAAAGTCTTGTGTACATTGATCAATCGGAACGTATGCTAATTCGGATTGTTCACTAGCCAATATATTAGCAAATATCGCTGTGGGCGCTTATAAGAGCGAGGTGCTTAATACGTTGAATACGGTAATGATTAATTTCTGAACAGTAAAATCCTTTAAATCTAAATGAATGGTAATATTAAGATGAGAATCGCTAAGACTGCATACCATTTCGACCCATCAAGATTGAATAAAAAGTAATGTTGAGACTATAATGCTATCACATCCATCAGAATGGTAGTTTGAGACTTGAATCTCCATTACAAAAAAAATTCTTCAAAATTAAACGGATGATAAATTTAACCAGAAGTCACAATGATAATTTTTGGGTGTTACCTAAAAAACAAATTTCATTAATCTGACCCTGAAGCTTGATGGTGTTTGCCTTACAACTGGTGGAAATGAATGTTTATAAGATGTTGCATCTGTTGTCGTGTTGGACTATATTCAGACCATCTTTCCCTTTGACCATTCTTTTCCCTTAAGTAGGTCATCAGTATCAAGATGCAAATATTTGCATGTCTGTATTTATTTCTGTTTGTAGTTGTTCTGTCATCTTGCCTTGTTTTGTTTGTACCATTTGTTACAGGTTTGTTTTGTTTTATTTCAACAATACATTTTAAATATGTGGAAATTTATTGATTTAAATTAATGTAGTTGTTTATGTTTCAACTGAGAAACTTTGATGTTGATATATTTAATTACTCTTGTTTCATTTGTGTGCCATATTCCATCACAGAAAAAACCACTATGTGTTGGGGAAATAGTATATTTTACAGCTGCACTACAAAGCATGGTCCCAACATTCTGGGAGTTTGGTGATATCACTGACCAAAGACGTATATAGATTCGTCTTTGCACTGACACGTTTGACACAAAGTTTCTTCGTTTTTGATGGACATTTCAGTTGGTTTCAGTAAAACATTTCAAATGAAATGGTTCACTAAGTATCTCTGGTATTGTGGGTATACGAAACATGTGTAACAAAGCTCCACAGATCTGGTTTGACAAATCCCTGTTACCATGGTTACAAGACAGTATATTGAGATGTGTCACATGGTATGGCAGATAACTGTAGTTATATTAACGAATCGGGTGTTGTTTAACTTCTTTTGAGTAGTAGATATTGAGACACTATATTTGTGCCATTTTGCATTTAAATCTCTACACTGCATGTGGGCCTGCTGGGAAGACGTTTGTATCAACCAGTTAGTGTTTTACTTACATTAATTAAGGCTCATTCTAGTTGTGTTATGTGAGCAGATTTAGATTCTTTCATAAATATAACTTTATGAAATTCAATACAGATTTATGCCATGAATTGCTATACGGGTGTCTAGATCATGTATCATATCATAAACTTTACGATGTGTCACTAGATGGTAGAATAAGGACACCCCTATTACAAAAAAATCATGTGACAAAATAATGTCATCTGGACCATTTATTGCACTTCCCATTGTTAAACCACTTCCCAAATGTTAAACCACTTCCCAACTTTTAAACCACTGGGGGGCACGGGTGGCCCAGTCGTCTCACGCGCCGCGATTCGCTGTGCAGAGTTATGTCCCTTGTGCACGCCATAAACCTATGATTGTGGGTTCGAATCCTGGTTCGCCCCGATTACGTTTCCAGGTTTGTCAGCACCATACCTGTGCTCATCGGTTTCACAGCAAGGGTAAATGTCTGAGACCTACCTCACTTCGGGCTTTCCTCCCACATTAAGCTGACGCCGCAATATAACTGGAATACTGTTAAAAGCGAACCCAATTCACTCACTGTTAAACCACTATACAATTGTTAAACCACTGTACAACTGTTAAACCACCACCCAACTGTTAAACCACTATACAAATGTTGGACCAATATACAACTGTAGAACAAGTTTATGAAAGCTACACAAATAAATGTGCACCAGATTGCAATTGTTGTCTGACTGCAAGAGTTTATGACTCGACAACTGTTAGGTGTGTGCACAAATGCTGAAACGTGCAGACGTTGACATCACTGAGATTCCCCATACAACCGATAGTTACCTGACCACAATGCAATATTAAACCACTCACTTACTCTCAGTACCATGGAAACAAGTTTGCGATTCTTAGCTGTTGTGGAAAAAGAATACTTACATTATTCTTTAATGTCCAATGTTTTTGTTGCCACATTAATTATATGTTTAATCTGTATTTCATTTCATTTTAACATTGTTGTTTCATTCTCTGTGCCATTTTGTTCCTTGTGTGATCGTTACTTAATTTAGCAATGTTTAGTTTAATATTTGTGAATGATGCAAAACAAGGAGGCTACAATGCCATGTTTAAAGTCATGACTGCGCCAGGTACATCAACTGGGTATATCTCAGGGAGTTTTAGAAAGGTATAGATGTCATTTTTGGTTCATTTTATGGTTTACAGATTTTTAGCGTACCTATTAGCTTGGGTAGGTTGGATTACAATATGATACATCCATGTAGCTCAATGTTACTATTTTTAAACTGGCATTAGGTTGTTTGGGTAGGTCGATATAGATGGACAGGATAATGCTTGTTCTGTTATTCATTCACAGTAACATGTATATGGGTCTATTTGTGACAGGGGGCACGGGTGGCCCAGTCTTCTAAGGCTCCAGGATTCGATGTGCAGAGTTGCGTACCGCATACCTGTGCTTGTGGGTTTCAGTGGTTAAAGTCTCTGACTTGCATCACTTCGGGCTTTCCTCCCACATTAGGCTGATATAACGGGAATAATGTTAAAAGCGGCGTTACCCCCAACTCACTCACTCTACTTGTGACAGAGAAGGCTTTGTTCTGGGGTGAGGTGAGGTGAGGTGAAATTGTGTTTAACGTCGCGTCCAAGATTATTGCACTTAAATAGCGACGTGCATGTGTGTGTGTGTGTGTGTGTGTGTGTGGCTGCCGACTGTTGCCGATTTATAGTGCTAGCTCACTGAGATACCATGCCGCAGTTTAACATGAATACCCCACTCAGACACAGTATACTGACTCCAAGGCGACCAGTCCTTGTTTTAGCCGAGCGCCAGACAGGGTAACAACAAGTACCATCTTTTAACATCTTTTGGTATGACCCAGCCTGGGATCGAACCCCAGACCTTCCACTCTCCGGGCGCGGACGCTCTACCACAAGACCACGGAGGCGGTTGCTTTGTTCTGATGGTGTATGTGAACTATGAGAATATATAAACTACCAGTCAAAAGAAAGTATACACCCATGTTGTTTGCATCTCTCCCAAATTGTTTTGGGCAACAATCTGACCACTGACCCTTTCTTATGATTCATCTTCCTCCCCATATCCTCATCAGAACCACGCACATGTTGTATGTTTTTATATTTCCAGATTAAGGCCGACACCAGACAGTGAGTGAGTGAGTGAGTTTGATTTTACACCGCTTTTAGCAATATTCCAGCAATATCACGGCGGGGGACACCAGAAATGGGCTTAACACATTGTACCCATGTCGGGAATCGAACGCGGGTCATCGGCTTGACGAGAGAACGCTTTAACCACTAGGCTACCTGACCGCCCCAACACCAGACAGAGTGAACTTGTTGTGACAGTGTGTTGTCATTGTTTCATGTTTGTTGTATTGATACATTTTAAAGTGTGTTGTGTTTACTTCCAAGCATCAAGCAAACCTGTCGATATTACCTGCAATATTCCTGCAATAAAGACACTGCTGAATTTTGACATTTACGTTTTTGGGTTTTTAGTTACCGTAGCAACCATGGTGAACATTTTGTTATTGATTATTTCATAGGTGACTGTGTTCTGTGAGAAAGTAGATGGGAATGTCTGGGGGAGAGTTGCGGGGATATTTACCTCCTTAAAACACATCCCTACCTTTACACTTTGACAAATCATTTTCTTGTGGAAAATATGTTAAAAGTAGGCCAGATAGATTAAAAGCGTGTTTTCATACTGTGTGAGTCAACCTTGCATGATGCACGGTGAATACGTTCCCCATCACTGTTGCACATGCACCAGCTCCGCCACGGGATGATCTTCACAATGCATGGTACGCGGCTCTTTACAATGTCTTGGGGCCCTAAACTTGTATTTTAACCAATTTTGTAAAACACGCCGACAAGGATTTCAGGAATAGAGGATATATAAGTTTACCTGACAGCCAGAAGATCAAAAACAGCTTGGGGAATATTGTTCCAAATTTCATCCAAATATTGGACCAACTGATCTAGCGTTACCAGAAAGATGCTGTTACTGGGCCTGTCGTAGCAATGTTATGCTGCCTCAAAAAGTCTGTTAGAACAGGTGCAACACGTGGGCGGGCATTATCCTGCTGTAACGTGACGTTACGTCCCTGCATTTGCACAAAGGGTAGAACATGATCAACATGACAACACTGTTGTGGTAATGACAACACCGTTGTGGTAATGACAACACTGTCGTGGTAATGACAAGACTGTTGTGGTAATGACAACACCGTTGTGGTAATGACAACACTGTCGTGGTAATGACAACACTGTTGTGGTAATGACAACACCGTTGTGGGAATGGCAAGACTGTTGTGGGAATGACAACACCGTTGTGGCAATGACAACACCGTTGTGGTAATGACAACACTCTTGTGGGAATGACAACACTGTTGTGGTAATGACAAGACTGTTGTGGTAATGACAACACCGTTGTGGGAATGACAACACCGTTGTGGGAATGACAAGACTGTTGTGGTAATGACAACACCGTTGTGGTAATGACAACACCGTTGTGGGAATGACAACACTGTTGTGGTAATGACAACACCGTTGTGGGAATGACAACACCGTTGTGGTAATGACAACACCGTTGTGGGAATGACAAGACTGTTGTGGTAATGACAACACCGTTGTGGGAATGACAAGACTTGTGGTAATGACAACACCGTTGTGGTAATGACAACACCGTTGTGGGAATGACAAGACTGTTGTGGTAATGACAACACTGTTGTGGGAATGACAAGACTGTTGTGGTAATGACAACGCCGTTGTGGTAATGACAACACCGTTGTGGGAATGACAAGACTGTTGTGGTAATGACAACACCGTTGTGGGAATGACAAGACTGTTGTGGTAATGACAAGACTGTTGTGGTAATGACAACACCGTTGTGGGAATGACAAGACCGTTGTGGGAATGGCAACACTGTTGTGGTAATGACAACACCGTTGTGGGAATGACAACACCGTTGTGGTAATGACAACACTGTTGAGGTAATGACAACACCGTTGTGGGAATGGCAACACTGTTGTGGTAATGACAACACCGTTGTGGGAATGACAAGACTGTTGTGGGAATGACAACACCGTTGTGGGAATGACAACACCGTTGTGGGAATGACAACACCGTTGTGGTAATGACAAGACTGTTGTGGGAATGACAAGACTGTTGTGGGAATGACAACACCGTTGTGGTAATGACAAGACTGTTGTGGGAATGGCAACACCGTTGTGGTAATGACAACACCGTTGTGGTAATGACAACACCGTTGTGGGAATGACAACACCGTTGTGGTAATGACAACACCGTTGTGGGAATGACAACACCGTTGTGGGAATGACAACACTGTTGTGGCAATGACAACACCGTTGTGGGAATGACAACACTGTTGTGGTAATGACAAGACTGTTGTGGGAATGACAACACCGTTGTGGGAATGACAAGACTGTTTTAGGAATGACAAGACTGTTGTGGTTATGACAAGACTGTTGTGGTAATGATAACACCGTTGTGGGAATGACAAGACTGTTGTGGGAATGACAACACCGAAGTGGTATGTCATTGCAGTGAAATGCATTTGAAATTATCCCTTCAAACAAACAAAAACAAATTTGCATTACAGTAAACTGGGAAGGAACTCGAACTCAAAGGAACCACTAATTTTAATTTGTTATAACCGAAGTTCGTTATAAGCATATGTGCAACATCTGTACAGAAAATGGACGGCACCAAGAAACAGTTCGTTATATCAGACAGTTCATTATAAGCGTGTTCGTTATAAACGCAGTGTGCTGTATATATTTTAGCTGTAAAATCATGCTGGAGTCATAACCACACCAGCACATTACGCTGTAGTGATGATTTTTCTGGCAATGCCAATTCAGAAGAAAATGCCCAAAGTAACTGTCAATATAAATTAACCTGTAGGAGGAACATCATCAATAGTTTCCTGTATCCCAAACCTGTATCATTATTTAGTTTTCACTGAAAATATTAAAGTGAAACATTTTTTCGTAAAAACGGACGAGAATAACATATTTAAGAGCGGGACAATATTTTGCCATTTTCTGTAAAATAGCCCAAATCCGACTAAGAAGAGATAGACGTCTCCTCCTCCAAAGAAATACTAACACAGCCATGGGAATTTGATTAGCAGTTTAGAAAATGAGGTTGTGCAGACGGAATGTTATCAACGTGGACCCAGCCTTGTCTTCTATGGTCTTGGCGAAGAAAAGCCAGGGGAAATACTTACTTGAAACTTAAAATTGAAAATTACCAAAACTAGAAAACTAGCTGCCACAGTTTGGGAAAGCCAGGTTTCAACGTCAACAAGACACAAAGACAGAGACCGATTTTGCAAGATTCATATTTCGCACAGTTGGACTCGGAGTTCTTCACATTCAAGACAGGAAAGTTCTGATGGGAAAACAAAACGTGAAAGAAGACCTTCCAAAACAAGTCCTCGACATGAAAATACTGGACAAAAAGAAAGTTCAGTGGAGTTATCTACAACTCATGACAGGATTCAGAACAGTTTCCGGAGCTACATGTAGGCGTGCTGAAAAAGAAGGAAAAGATCCTTCGATTTTTGTCCCCAGGGGGTAGGGTTGTTGTCTAAGGGAAATAATTCAGCTTGTTGAGTGGACTGCGCTGTCTAAAATAATGCGTGTGCTATGCCCATGTCCAACCAAGTTATGGCGTCATTGAGCTTGGCCCCGTCTCTCATATGGCCTCAGTCCACAGTTCCCGGAAGGAAAAACAGGAGAATACAGTGCCCTGTTCAGCCTGTGTCAATTTTTTTTGGATAGACTTGTGATAGCTTAAATTAAATATTAGACATCGTAGTTTGTTGCCAATGTTTTTTTGTTAGCCACAATCTGTGAAGGTATTGATTCCAGCTTCCCATGACTTGACCCCAAGTTGAAGGCCGCTGTGTGTTTCGGCTCGAAACTTCCGGTGAGCACTGTTGACAGTGGTTATTGCGAAAGTGGCTGGTGAATGTAAGCCGATACTTTACGTTTTAAGTGACAAGTGGCAGGTTGGTCAGGAGAACGGCCTACGACCGATAATAATTATGGTGCGCTCTCGTGTCACTGTAGATAGCAATGAAGGAAGTTAATTGTGGTCTGAGGTCATATTATGGCGTCATTTGACCTTGTAGCAAGGGAGATAACGTGACATTTCTAAGCTCCTCGGAACGTGAAACGGTTCCCCATTAAAAAGGACTCGCAAATTTCCACACGGTGAAGGGAGTTTAAGTTAACACACTAGACGGAACTCATACAAGGGACCTTACTCTTATTTATTAGAAGTATATTAAAACACAATTATCTTCCTTAGACCACTAATTACGTTGATGGCACGGCGCAGCTTGCTGCCATCGCAAAACACGGAGCAGTCAGGGTAACTGTTTACATGTTTACATAAACGTTGTGTTTCCTTCTGTCTTGATTCATTTTTTGTTATGTATATTCGTCAATTGGGATCAAGCGACGACCTTTTATGTCACGCAAACTGACCAACCGGAATAATCCTAAGCGTTTAAAGTCTTGTTGCAAACATAATCAATCTTTCAGGATCTCATTGTGGCACAGTGTATATCATTGTTACCGATTTACCCAAAAACATTTTATGTCAATTAAGCTTTTGTTTGTTGTTTAACGCCGCACTCAGCAATATTCCAGCTATATGACGGCGGTCTGTAAAATAATTGAGTCTGGACCAGACAATCCAGTGATTGACATCATGAGCATCGATCCACGCAATTGGGATCGATGACATGTATCAACCAAGTCAGCGAGCCTGACCACCCGATCCCGTTAGTCGCCCTTTTACGGCAAGTATGGGTTGCTGAAGACCCATTCTATCCCGGAATCTTCACGGGTCGGCAATTAAGCAATATGCAGATGACATGACGTATACTTTAGGAGTCATCGCCCTAGGGCCAGTAGGGGCGGGCGGCCGGGAAAAGAAAAAGAAAAGACTTGTCCTTATTGAAGAATAACTATTGAAGGCTTTGACGATTTATACCATATATTCGAGAATTTAAACAAATGTCTGGTCGACTATTGAGAACAAGTTGGACCGGAAAACCGATGTGTAAACACATTGTGGGGAAAAATGGAAAGCACACGTAGAAACCATCACCATGAAGTCGTTTTTTAGTTTTTTAGAAGACATTCTGACCATTGGCCAATTTCTAGTCATAAAACACGAAACACCGGTTCGAATGGGTTCTACAATCACATTAAGTTTAAAACAAATATCTCCTGACATGTAGTCTCCGGCAAAATGGAACCGGATAGTATATTGTAAATTAATGAAAAAGGGAAACACTTTCTACACAGGTTTACCTCCCTCTTGTGTCTTAAATACCGTAATCGACGTAATAATCGCCCACGGCGATATTTGCTAATATATTGGCTAGTGAACAATCCCAATTAGCACCCCTTCCGATTGATCAATGTACACAAGACTTATGTATTCGCGTATAATACGCATTCGTGTGTTACATGCACCCTTAATTATGGGCAGTTAATTTGATTAAACTGAAGAGTCTGCAAAAAATATGAATCAGAAGGTCTTGAATTTTCATGAAATAAGACAGTATCGAAGCACGCACTGGTGTTTATTTTAAATTGTAATAACTGCCAGGTAGTTTGTCGTAAGAGGCGACTAACGGCATCGGGTGGTCAGGCTCCTGATTTGGTTGATGCATGTCAAAACAAACCGCCTTAAGTTTTAGCTATCCTAACGGTTTCTTATATAGACTGATGTGAAGTGTGAAACGTCAAAATATACGTACGAATAGAAGGAATTACTGTTAATGTTACCGAATTGATTCATTGCCATTCGTTACAGTATCTTTTATTTTAACACAACAAATGGTTAATGTTAAGCATAATGTGCACAGGCATGTTGTTTAGACATGCACATCTAAAAGAAAATACATTCTCGCATCCATTGATATCCATTGTACATATTTATAAAACATCAACTGATCAACTTGAGCATGAAACTTGAGTTGAGCACGAATTCTTTTTTATAACCTCGGGGCCAGATCCACGAACCTGGATAGAGTAAGTATTGCGTCTAAAACGGATGTGGTGTTATCCTTTATTTAGCACGAACTTGTACTTAAAAATATGCAGTCAATACACACAACATGCTGTAGCATTAGATTTTTTTCTCAAAAGTTATGCACTATGTGCATTGTTTAAACAATCCACAAAATAACTTTAAATCGATCTAAAGGGTGAATGCGGTTGGGAAAACTAACATCTAGTCTCTGAAATGAATTTCTTTTACAGATGTTAAATTATAGTTATAAAAAAATAATAAAAAGGAGCCCCAGAGACTTTCTTCATTTCGATAATCTAAACTTGCCAACATTATAGACTTGCATGGTCTGTATTTGACATATTTATTTCAGGGTCTGTATGACAGACTAAGAATGTCACGGTCCCGGGAGTTCTGCAGCGCTCCCTCCTCTGAGGCGAGTGACGTGCACACAACCGTTAGTCTGTCAATATATATATCCAATAACCAAAATATATCCAATGCAACCCATGCAAGTCTATAATGTTGGGCAAGACTAGATAACTGCAGTATCAGAAAACGAAGAAAGTATCTGGGCTCCATTTTATTTTATAACCATAATTCAACAACTGGGTTTATTTTCTCAGTACAATATTTACATTTCAGAGGCTAGATGTTAGTTTACACAAAAGCAAAATCATGCAATATTCCTACCCCAAAGCTTCCCAGTATGAGCCGAGTGGACCAGACTAGTTGAGAACGATGCAACACATACATCTAAAGGAGGTGGGGTTTCTTTAAATATAAGCACAATGTATATCGTTTAAGATTTCAAGTATCTCAGTTTCATATTAACGTTACATCCATGGTGAAGTGAGTGAGTATTGTTTTACGCCCATTTTAGCAATATTCCAGCAATATCACGGCAGGGACACCAGAAATGGGCTTCACACATTGTACCCATGTCGGGAATCGAACCCGGGTTATCGGCGTGACGAGCGAACGCTTTAACCTTTTGGCTACCCGACCGACCCCCATCCACGGTGAAAACAGGTGCGGCGACCTTGGGATTGACCAGTGCTAATTACATGTGATCAATTTTTAATTAACACTGATGTTGAACATTTATCGTGTTCGGACGTGACGCAATACACAAGCAGAGGACCACACATCGTGGAGATTAATGTCCGAAGCATCCATCGTTTAGCCTCCAGCAGATCAATAGAATCTTCAGATGTTGTAAATCCCAAGGTGTGACGTGATCGCCTGTGGCTTGTAAGTAGGTAGGTAGGTAGGTAGGTCATGATATTATCATCTTCACAAGCTCATTATGAGAACACAACTACACAGGTTTATTTTGTTTACACAAGGATGTTCTAACATGAATAATACTAGTTTTGATTTCCGTAAAACCATTGCCACTTTAATTTGCTTTTTAAAAATAAAATTTATATTCTTTACGTGTGCCTCTTTGTGTCTCGCTGGAGGCAATGTTTCAAATATGCTGGAGGCAGATTTTACAAGCATGTTTCACACTTGACAGGATACTATTTGTGTAGTTTGCGGTTAACCTAATTGATAACACTCATACCCATATACCTTTAAATAGACACATTCTACGTCAAGGAAGCTAAAGTAGAAGAACGTGACTAGGTATTATGACATCCGCATCAACTTTGTAATGATACATTTTGCTTTCTGATGCAAAAGAGTATTTTTTTTATTTGAGCTAAATGTTATTGGACCCGTGAACATCCGGGGTAGAATAGGTCTTCAGCAACTCACGCTTGCCGTAAAAGGTGACTATGCTTGTCGAAAGAGGCGACTAACGGGATCGGTTGGTCATTTCGCTGACTTGGTTGATGCATGTCATCGTATCCCAATTGCGTGGATTGATGCTCATGATGTCAGTCACTGGATTGTCTGGTCCAGACTCGATTATTTACAGACCGCCGTCATATAGGTGGAATATTGCTGAGTGCGGCGTTAAACAACCAGCCAACCAACCAACCAACCCTAGCAATATTCAAGTGTATTTTGTTTTTTTTCTGATATTTCCCAAACATTGGTACTGATGCAGTGTTTGCGCAGCATTCACTCACTCACTAGGCGCAAACCTGATGCTTAGCATCCTACAACCTTTATACATAAACTGTCTTCATTACTCAAGAAGCATTTCGGACATTTTTTACAGGCCGCTGTCATATAGCTGGAATATTGCTGGGTGCGGCGTTAAACAACAAACAAGCTAAATGTTATTGGCAGCCAATGTAATGAATGTTTTTGCATTTGTGATAGAAGAAACGGTATTCGCCCTCTTTACTGTACACACTGTTTGCATTTAAGCCATTTAAAGTTGGTCGCCTTGTTCATTTGATTATTAACGCAGTGAAACCTGTCTAAATCACAACAAAACGAACATTGATGTCAATGTAAAGCGTTATTTGTCAACAAAAGGAACAATCGAGTGGCTCTTGGCATATGCACTCCATCCAGACACCAAACACAAGTCGGCCTCCATTACACCCGATGGTGTTTCCGAATGTAATCGCCTCCCTTTCAGCTTCAGAGATGCTCCTATGGCATTTCAGCAAACCATTTCAGGTATTTAGCAGCAAAAGAACATTAATGCCTGTGTAAATTAGCTACATTGTCTAAATAATGCGTGATTAAGCAGCAAAAATACCTTGGAATGATAATAACAATCATCAACATATTTGTAAAACAAGAAACCCGTGGCATGATGATGACTGTCTGTTAATGAAACACGAACGCTGTCGTGCACTTAACAAATTTAGAAAAACTATAGACAACGAAGACTTGTTGAACTACCATCAAATTAGGAATGAATATAAGACTATTTGTAGAAAAAACAAGGGGATTACATGACCAGTAAACGTACCACACTGGAGCAAACTACTGATTCAAAGACATTCTGGAAGAACATCAAGGACTTGCAGAATACGAAAAGTAACTACAATCCCATAGATTCAAAAGAATGGATGGAATACTTTGAACATTTATTTAATCAATCTACCATTGAAGAAGATAGTAATTTCTTAAACGACGAAGCCGAACCACTAAGAATAGAAAGCGAGGAAATCTCCCGTGACATCCTGGATGGACCAATCACAAAAGATGAAATCTTTGACAGTATTCATTCTCTCAAAAACTCTAAATCACCTGGTATGGACAATATTCTCCCAGAATACCTGCAGTTTGCACTACCTAACATTGTCCCTCATGTTGAGATAATGTTCAATTGTATCTTTGATAGTGGTGTTTTTTTTACAAAAGATTGGGATACAGGTGTTATTATCCCATTACGTTAAAAAGGCTCAAGATTAATCAAAGATAACTATAGAACTATTAGTTTATTGAGTATTTTGTCTAAAGTGTTCACAAGTATATTAAATAATAGATTAGTTTTTTGGGCAGATATGTATGACAAAATATCAGAATGTCAATCTGGCTTTAGACGAGGACACTCGACAATTGACAATCTATTCATTTTAAATGATATTATTCAAAGATACTTAGGTATGTCTGGTCGTAAGTTATATGTAGCCTTTATAGACTTCTCAAAGGCGTTTGACTCTGTTCGTCGTTCTTATTTGTGGAAAGTATTTGGAAAGCACGGTGTCAGCACGAAGATGTCCAAAATTTTAAAGTCAATTTATGGTAATGTCAAGGCATGTGTCAGAAGTAACAACCTGTTGTCAAACCAATTTCAATGTAGTTTAGATGTTAGACAAGGTTGCGTTTTAAGCCCCTTCTTATTTCAATTATTCATACATGAAATTGTACACACAATGGAACAGGAGCAGCTATACGGAGTTCAGATACACCCTGATATTATACAAGTTTTATTATTGCTCTTTGCAGATGATTTGATTTTAATTTCAGACACTATTGGGGGACTACAGAAGGAACTATCTATCTTAGATAAGTATTGTGTGGACTGGAGTATGTCAGTTAACATTGAAAAAACTAAAATCGCAGTTTTTCAGAAAGGTGGGCGGCTGAAAAAAAGTGAAAAATGGTATCTGAATGGACAACTTGTGGAAGTCACACGAGGGTATAAATATTTAGGTGGTTTTTTTTGGCAGCAGGCTTTCATGGACACAAGCTTTAAGCAACATAGCAGTTCAAGCTAAAATGGTACTAATCAATTGTTTACAACCTTATTCTCCAAAATTTCTTTTCAGATTGTTTGACGCCAAGATATCACCTATGTTACTGTATGGGTCAGAAATATGGGCATTCCATAACATGGAAGAAGTTGAGAAGTTCATTTATATGCGTGTTAATGGTTATTGAATGTTAAACAATGTACATCAAGTAGCGCTGTATTGGGTGAATGTGGCAGAGTCCATTTACATATCAATGCGATGATGAGAGCTTTTAAATATTGGCTACGTTTAATGTGCATGCCCGGTACCCGCTTACCTTAAAAGTGTTATGATATGATGTATCTATACGATAGTCAAGGAAAGAAGAATTGGGTTACTAATATTAGAACAACGTTATTTTCACTCACTCGGATTCGGTCATATTTGGTTATCACAATCACCCGGTAACGTAAAGGTATTTACTTCGATGTTATTTCAACGTTTGAAAGATAATTTTCAACAAATATGGTATAGAAGTTTATGTAATAGCTCCAAAATGTCCTTCTGTTCTCATTTTAAATTAACGTTGAAGTGTGAAGAATATTTGTATTGTGTAACCGTGAGTAAATTCCGGTCATGTATGTCAAGGTTTAGATGCAGCGCACACTGGCTGGAATAGAAACTGGTAGAAAACTTAATATCCCTCGCTAAGAAAGATTTTGCAAACTATGTCAAGTTGGCCTAATTGAAAACGAGTTTCATTTCCGGCTAGTGTGCCCTGCATACACTCACCAACGCCATCTCTATATTCCTTCAAAATATTATCTACACCCAAATGTCCATAAGTTTAATATTCTTTTATCTACAACCAACACAAAGCTGATTATTAACATCTCTAAATATCTGTATCACAGTAAAGAAGAGAGAACACGTATTTTATCATTGTGACACATTTTGTACAAAGGGCCTGTGGCCTGTACTGTACTGAATAAAGAATTCAATACCATTAATACCTTTGTAAAATTTGATTCAGCAACAAATGAAGTGTACATTATTGTTGGTGTAAAAAGTGACTGAACATCAAAGAATTATATGTTACTTTTTGACCATTTTGTGTGCTGTGAATTTGGGCCTATAGCCTACATTCTTACGAAATGAACAACGTATTATATATCAATGTCGATATAGAGAACAGTGGATCAACAATTACGTTAATGCTTGTATTTAACATGGCGGAACTACAGAATCTACAGAAACGACGGAACTTGGATCAAGCTGGTTTTGGACTGCCATTTTTGGAGTCTTGACCATTACAATCCAGTGATTGATATGAGCATCGGTTCACGCCTGACCACCCGATTCCATTAGTCGCCTCGTGCAACAAGTAAAGTCGCCTACCTTTTTGTGTGCTTTAGTGTCGTAAAAGGTTGGTTGGTTTGTTGTTTAACGCCACACTCGGCAATATTCCAGCTCTATGACGGCGGTATGTAAATAATCGAGTCTGGACCAGACAATCCAGTGATTAATATCATGAGCATCGATCCACGCAGTTGGAGCGATGACATGCATCAACCATGTCAGCGAGCCTGACCACCCGATCCCGTTAGTCGCCTCTTACGACAAGCATAGTCGCCTTTTACGGCAAGCGTGGATTGCTGAAGACCTATTCTACCCTGGATCTTCACGAGTCTGTCGTAAAAGGATTTTGTATTTAAAGGAGAGCGGAAGGTCGGTGGGTCGATCCCCTCGCCGCCTCATACCAATAGTAAAAAGTGGTACTTGTTGTCACCCTGCCCAGCGCACGGTATTCAGGGGAAATAACAAGAACCGCTTTCCCCGGAGTCAGCATATTGTGTCCGAGTGGGGTATCTGCGCTAAAAACTGCGGCATGGTGTCTAAGTGGATATCATATAGCATCGTAAAACGGACTGGTGGAAGCAGCCACACACGCACGTGCATGCACGTCGCTAAACAGTTCAGTAGTTCGTCGTCTTCACAGATATATCGGAATTTGAGTAAACCAGGTTTCAGTGTAGTGATATAACTTATATGGGTCAGTTTGATCGGACTTCGCTAGCTCGTTCGGCCTGTGACAGGTACATTATGACTCTCACCGTCAGTATCCCCAAGCCGTATCGTCACTAGGTCCCTTAAGTACATTCAGGCAGCCATCTTGTCTCGTTCCCTCCCTGTGCCGAAGTGATTGATGTCGAAAGGACACTTTTCAAAAACGCAGCTAAAAAGTTGGTTACAAGGAAGATTATTGTCCCTTTATAACCAGGCAAAATTAACACAACATATATCTGTAAAAAAAACTATGCAGGTTGTTTCAAACTCCTTCAACCGGCTGACAGTGTCAGTTTCATTAATGGGTGAATGCACGCGGTTTTTTAGCGAGAAGATGAATTTGAAATAGATAGATTAACAATAACAATTGTTGTGTTTTATCCAAATTTAGAATGTATTTGTAGATAAAGTGCTGGTTTGTTTTAAACAAAAGTCTGGATAACGATTTTGCAGTATACAATATGGATATCTATACACAATATATATTATACACAATATTATATATGGACTGTTCTACAAAGCAGTAGTCATCATTAATTTGACTTACCACACAAAGTACATTTCTTCCTGTATTTGTGTTGTCTTGAAATAACATGGATATGTTTAGTAATATTAAGCTTGTTTAAGAAGTACAACACATTTACACAATTTTATTTTCCGAAGTAGTGTATAGTAATGCGTATCACGATTCCTATCGTGTGATGATCGATATTAATGTATCGTTCCAGTTGTAGGCAAATTCCAGTTTCGTCCTGCAATCTTTCACGCGTGTTTACAGTCTATCCCTCAATTAAATACAAAGTATAACCAACTACAAGATTCTAAAATTTCTCAAAAGTCGTTAGTTTCTTATCAAACTAGAATTAATTTCATTATTGATTGATAGGTGTCCAAATCAATCCATCACGACGTGTCAAGACCGTCCAATGAGCGATTTGATGGGCTTGAGCCGGATGTCCTATCCCAGTCGCCCGTGGTACTACTTGATAGCGAGGCTCTCCATGTCAAAGCAACCAGACGACACTGTGCCATCGACGCCTGCATGGCATTTGGAATCTAAACTTACTTTCGAGACGTTTGTTGTTGAATAGGAAGCTCTAGCTACCGTAATATACCAAAAAAATGAGTAAAACGTGTGAGAAGATCGGAAGTTTTGCAACAATGTTGTTGTTGGGTATACTTGCCTATATGGTGTCCGAAGTTTATTCGTTTTCGGATGGTACAGCTTTGACAGCAGGTGCGAACCGGAACATGTTTTGTAATCGTCTGCCGAGAGACCGAATGCCAGTTCACATGACTTGCCAGGGTCCCTGTCCACCACAGGCGGGACCGGCGCCATTTCGCTTGGAGGTTTATGCCAGTACATATTGGGACGAGCCAATAAGAGGTGAGTGTTTATACTTTGTAAGGGTCATCCTCGCGTGTGTATTCAGTGTATTGTATGTCGATTCTTATCGACATACTGTGCACCCATTCACTAATATCTCTTCGTTTCGAGTCCCATTCAAACGTCAGTACGATAAATAGTCATCCAATCAAATTACAATCACATGCGAGAGAAATTCTAGGCACGATACTGATAAGAGGAATTGAGATGTGACGTCACTTCCTAAACGAAACCTCGTGGTAGAGATTGGGTCTAGTGTATTAATCTTGAAAGAATGTGTGTATAATAAATACACTGGATTATCGAGGATGTCTTCCCATTTATTTGTCATATTCATTGCTACGTCTCATTTCGTGTAGGCTATACTTTAAACCAACAGAGAACAAGGTTTTGTAGTATTCAACCAAGAGTAAATTATATCGAAGCTATATAGTAAAACTTCGAATGTATATATATATATATATATATATATATATATATTAACCATGTAGAATTTCGTTTTATTTATCTATACATGCGCGATATGTTTTACAAACCACTGACATCTTCGATTGGTGTATTTTGTACTTTACTTGTCTGCTTCGGTTCATTTGATACGTCTAAATTAACAAGCCTTTTCACACAAAACATCGATATGTTGTTGGTTACAAATCAAAATAAGAGGTATCGAATCTGCAGTGAGACAACCTCAAATTATGATAAACCCCCTGAATGTTTATCTCCATTATTGAAGTGTTTATCATGTTTTATAGAAATCCAAACCTGTGACTTGACAATCCAGTAGGCTCATAATAATGTTGGATATAAACTTTAGGTAAATAGTACCCGCTGATTCAATCCAGTATGTTTTTGATAATGTTGGATAAAACCCCAGAATGTAACCGAACCAGCGCTATTCATAGACAAGGGTACTATTTGTCACCCCCCAAAATTATACATAATCTGGACATTGTTGGTTTTGGTAAAAAATGAGGCGCTTAAGTGTGGTTTTTAAAACTATCTACTTAGTTTATATATATATATATCCTTTTAATTTTCAAAACCAATATTGCTCAGCAATCATTGTGTGCGCATCTCATACTTAGGAGTCAGGAGAGTATCTGACGAACCATTTTCCATATTATTATATTATAGGGTGCCCGAATTCTCTCCATCTTAACCAACTTTTGAATTCTTTTCTCCAATTTGGGGCGGTCGGGTAGCCCAGTGGTTAAGACCCGCGGAGGACCCGGTTTCGATTCCCGACATGGGTACAATGTGTGAAGCCCATTTCTGGTGTCCCCCACAATGATATTGCTGGAAAATTGCTAAAAGCGGCGTAAAACCATACTCACTCACTTTTCTCCAATTGAGATTTTGTGCCTTCACAATATAATCGTAGGGAAGCATGCTTGTAACGTCATCCATAATACTTTTCATCCCCATGCCATACGTTTAGTATTTCGATACGTGCAGAAATATTCACAGGTTGATCGCAATTTGACTGTGAGACAGTAAGCGTTTTAAAGACGGGGAAATCGGATGGCCAAAATAGGGAAAACAAGCAATAGGCAACTGAGTGACCTCCCTTCTCCATATATCCGAACCCAGAATACAGCGCGGGGATTTTAATGAAACGGAAAATTCGCTATACGGTATGAGGGCGGGATGATGTACAGTTATACACATGGGTACTCAAGCAGGTGCATGGGTGGGGTGTTTTTATCTATTTTTAAGCGGGGCTGTAATTTAGGACACAAACATACAAACGGCCAATTGACATTGTCACCGGCTGACAACGTGTGAGGACTAATACATGCATCTGACACAAGAAGTTCTGTAACAGAGGGCGTTGTGATTTAAGTGAGCGGGACATCGACTATAGGAGTCATATAAGGCCGACCATTTTATTTATTGTTTTACGTATCTTCTGTCTGGCTGAACAATTCTCAGCTGTTGAACTTTGTAAAACCAATAGGATGAAACAAACGGGTATTTAAAAAAGACAGTTTCAATTCGGCATGACATTTCAGCATTTTCTAGTCCGTTAGCATACAAACATTATCGATTCATCAAAATAGGAGTCAGTCATTGGACATTGTTAAACTCAAACATGCTTATAAAACTGGATAAGTGAATAAGACCAAATGTTTAAGGCCACATCGCCGACCCCTCCCCCGCCTATATAATGACTCCCCTTCACCCCACAACCTAGCCCAGATGTTACTATTTCGTAGTTTTATTCAGATTAGAACAAGTTTAAACTCATATTGTCAAGGAGGACAAGGCAATAATGCGACATGTTGTCTCGTAGTGAAAGCCTTGTTATCGATTTTCTAAACAGAACTGCCGGGCAAAAGAAAGCGTACACTTGAAAACTGGATTTGACCAAATAAACTCGCCGATACATTGCAAACTTAGGTCCAAAACACAACGTGGGTGTATACTTTCTTTTGTCCGGCACTGTACTTTAGAAATCGGTGGAATTGCACAAGTGATGTTGCCATGTCGTCATTTGATAAAGGTTAGAACAATTAGTACAAGTATAAATAACTTTTCATTATAACTATTATTAAGGGGGGCGAAACCCTTAAGGCAAGATAATAATAATGCGACGTTTTGCAAAGTGGTGGAAGCGTTGTAATTCAGTGTAGACAAGACCAAAAGGAACGACTCATTCGGAAGATACGTATTAAAGAGTTCGCATATTGTAACTTTCCCATCCCCAGTCAGATGAACCTATCCCCGCATAAATATATCTACGTTATTCGTATTGTATGCTACCGGTAGGGTTGAACATGCTTACCCTTTTCGCGAACACCTGGTGTCATCACTAATTTTCACGACCCGTGAAGATCCGGGGTAGAATAGGTCTTCAGCAACCCATGCTTGCCGTAAAAGGCGACTAACAGGATCGGGTGGTCAGGCTCGTTGACTTGGTTGATGCATGTTATCGCTCCCAATTGCGTGGATCGATGTTCATGATGTCAATCACTGGATTGTCTAGTCCAGACTGGATTATTTACATACCGCCGTCATATAGCTGGAATATTGCTGAGTGCGGGGTTAAACAACAAACAAAACTAATTTTCACAGCTATTTTGCCATTCGCCAAATGGAATCTGTTTCGACGGATAATGAAAACTTGTTGTTCTCTTGGATTGACGTTTTATATATAAATATGTTACTTTTTCCAGTCGAAATAATAGGAGTCGCTCCGGTAAATGGATTTGTGATATCAGCGTTGAGCAACGAATCCAGCGTCGTTGGATCTTTCGAAGATTCCCCGGACGGGTCTTACACGACTGCAACCTGCAGTTTCCAGAGCCGCATTGAAGGGTTCATGGCCTTCCACACCCGGGCTACCACACAAAGATCTGGAGTCCGTCTCCTGTGGAACGGAAACGAGAGACACTATGGAGACATTCAGTTCATGTAAGTACAACTTTACAACAGGCAGGCAGAGCATAGCTAAGATAGATACGCTCCAAACAGGACTACCAAAATGTAGGCCAAAGAGGCTTACGTTGACCTCTCCACATACACAATAGGGTAAAGTTGAACAGCGCTGTTTTCGTATCTAACATTATGACATCCAAGTACAAACTAAACTATTCTGATTTACAGTATGTTATAAAATCTTCAGCACTTCGCCTCTTCGCGAACACCTGGTATTGTCACTATTTGACAGTAAGTGAGTTGGGTTTAACGTTGGCTTTTAACAGTATTCCATTTATATCACGGTGTGTCAGCTTAATACGGGAGGAAAGACCGAAGTGATGCAGGTCTTAGACGTTTACCACTTCGGTGCAATCTCATTAAAATGAGATCTTAGTTCTCGCTACCGCTAAACAAAGATCTGAGGACATCCCATTACCCGTCACGTCAGAACGACCTTTCATCCGACCAATCAGAGCGTCGCTTATCAGACCATGAAAGTGACAGTCGGAATGTGATTTCTAATCATGCAGCCTCGAAAACGTTAAAACGGGTTATTCCGAACGATAGTTACGGGCTTAACGACTGAATCTATACAATCTAGACCATATTTGCCATTCTAGAACGTTTTTTTTGTTCAGGTTTCAATTTTTTTAGCGAGAATTTGTCAAAATATGTTTCGAAGCGTAGTCGCCAATTTGAAATTAGTGCCGTAAAGCACGAGAAAGCTGCCTTCTGATTGGCTAATGTCGACTTCTTGTCAGTAATTCCATTGGTCGGTCAGAGTTTGCGAAAGGTCGGTCTGACGTGACGTGACCCGTAATGTTTAGCGGCAGAGAGAACTTAGATCTGATTTTAATGAGATTGCACTTCGGTGAAACCCATGAGCACGGGTATGGTGCTGACAAACATGGAAACATAACCGGGGCGAACCTGGATTCGAACCCACAATCATAGGTTTCTGGCGTGCCCAAGGGACGCAACTCTGCTCATCGAATCGCGGCGCCTTAGACGACTGGGCCACCCTTACCCCCTATTTGACAGTGACTTATAAACACATTTTTATGATACAGTTGGAATTATACATAGACTCTGATTTCAGTAGAGATTTTTTATCACGGAAAGGGTTTTGTGGCTGTATTATTGAAACTATGGTCGGGAGCGTAAGAGTGAAACTTTATGACCAGCTAATAAAATGTCCACGATAGATAAGATAAGTTTCTAATATATACTACTCAAAAGCAGTTAAAGAACATCCGATTTTTTTCATATTACTGTGTATTAAGTTTTGTCATGTGAGACATCGGGCTTTCTTTAACTTCTTTCGAGTAGTATATGTTATTTAGAGGCGTGTATGTATCCCTTCTTCGTCCTCTGAATAACTATTTGTCAGTGTCACAAATAATGTCTAAAGGGTACAAGTACCCTTTTTTAAATCGTATTGTTTCATTGGGTTTCAGTGCCTGGGTCGTCCTTGATCAATCAACTTTCTGGCGTCTTGAGTCACACTGGCTGACCAGTGAAAAATCGGGTATGTAATGAAATAATGCACTTTGCTTGTGAGTAAGATGTTGTCATATGCTCTGAGATACGAACAATACAATCACTCGTTTCATCTTACCTACATTTGTCGTGATGATACCCATTACGATTCGTGATATTTTTTGTGTTCCAAATATAATTGAATTGCTTTTCCGAAAGTCATTGCTAATTATCTTGTTCTTTTCAGCTGGTGAAAACATTGATATCCACGATCGTTTCTACGATCTCGTAAAGCAGACGTTCGGCGTACTTCCGGTTTTCGATGAGGGAGGCCTTCAAGTGTCCTTCGTGTCACAAGGTACGGAACTCGAGGGCAATGAAACTCTGGCAGCAAACCAAACACTGCTTGCTGCTAATGGAACACTCAACGGCACATTTATCACAGAGGACGGGGAATTGGTGCCAACTTTGGAGGCCTTTGAGGCAGGCTTCATGAAGAGACTGGAGGGAGGGTATAACCTGGATAGTCCTTTTGATGAGTTTGACAGAGATACATTCACTGCTGCAGATTTTGATGTACAGGAATTGGATGAGAGTCATTTTGACGCATTTAACGGGGCGCCGGTTCCCTCTGATTCGGTTTCTGTGGCGCAAACGAATCCATTCGATATGTTTAACGGCGGAAATAATCCTTTTGGAAATCCTTTTGCCAATCCTTTTGCTAGTCCGTTTGGACCATTTGGTAACAATCCATTTGGTCAAAATATGTTTGGTCAGAACAACGGACAGTTTGGCCCAGGTCAACAATTTAGTCAACAAAGTAATAATAATGGGCCTGGACAGAACGGGCAGTTTGGACCTTTCGGTCAGGGTGGACAAGGAATGCCTGGGTTCGGAGGACAAGGGGGACAGGGTATGCCTGGTGGTTTCGGAGGACAAGGAATGCCTGGTTTCGGAGGACAAGGAGGACAGGGTATGCCTGGTGGTTTCGGAGGACCAGGAGGACAGGGTATGCCTGGTGGTTTCGGAGGACAAGGGGGACAGGGTATGCCTGGTGGTTTCGGAGGACAAGGAGGACAGGGTATGCCTGGTGGTTTCGGAGGACAAGGAGGACAGGGTATGCCTGGTGGTTTCGGAGGACAAGGAGGACAGGGTATGCCTGGTGGTTTCGGAGGACCAGGAGGACCTGGAGGGTTTGGTGGTCAAGGAGGACCTGGTGGTTTCGGAGGACCAGGAGGACCTGGAGGGTTTGGTGGCCAAGGAGGACCTGGAGGGTTTGGTGGCCAAGGAGGACCTGGAGGGTTTGGTGGCCAGGGAGGACCTGGAGGTCCACCCGGATTTGGAGGTCAAGCTGGCCAAATGTTTGGGGGCGGGGCACAGGGCGGCATGCCAGGTGGTATGCGTGGCGCTGGAGGAATGGGCGGAATGTTTGGAGGTATGGGCGGTCAAGGTGGAATGGGTGGGGCGTTTGGTGGAATGGGTGGGGCAGGACAAGCTGGAATGGGTGGTGGCATGCCAGGTGGTTTGGGTGGATTAGGCGGTGGAATGGGTGGCGCAGGACAAGCTGGTATGGGTGGCGCCGGTGGTTTGGGTGGTGGTATGGGTGGATTAGGCGGTGGTTTGGGTGGATTAGGCGGTGGTATGGGTGGTGCCGGTGGTTTGGGTGGTGGTATGGGTGGTGCCGGTGGTTTGGGTGGATTAGGCGGTGGTATGGGTGGTGCCGGTGGTTTGGGAAGAGGAGCGGCTGGTGGCAGTGGTACTAGAGGCTCCATTTTCTCCCTCCTGGGCAAAAAATAAGCACCGTTGAACCACACACTCGTGCTGTATTATAAAATCTCCATAACATTTCATCAGAGAATAGCGCCAGCAAACTATACTGGTGTGCAATCCCCATGCTTTGAGAAGAGATTGTTGCTGATATAACATAGGCATATGGATTATTTGCCTCATCACTATCCTCGATTGTCCAGGGTAATACATCTCTATTCTATTGTGATCAATAATCTGCACCCATTCGCTGCCACATCGTTTCGGAAGTGACGTCACCACCTCTATCGCTCCCCTCCCAACTTAGCACAGCATATCTCTCGCTCGAGTAATATTTTTTTTAGCGTCGTGATTTTCGAATATTCGCGAAGCCATGACAGCGAATGGATCCAGGCGTTTTTATAGCCTGAAAGTGATCCAAGCATATCTTATGCATTGATTCCAGTAGGATTGGTCACAATGCTTTTTCAAAATAGTTAGCACTGTTAGTAGATGTGTGACATATATGCTCTGTATCACACAGATGTTATTCAATAGGATCATATAACGTCATCATATTAATTCAACAGTTATAATGTAAGGTAAAATGCAGGTGTCAGTAATGACGTGTCGTATAGGAGTCAAATATCTGATTGATTGTAATGCTTACTTGCTACCAGTATTTATCTGCAATTAAAATCATGGCATGTTTTATGTCAAATGTATCTGTGTGGAACTATTATTATGTGAAATGTTCAATTGCTAATAGTGTGTATGTTGCCAATGTTAGATTAATGTCATGTTCAATAGCTAACTGTATTGCATACAGAATTCTCATTCTTAGTTTCTGTTGATGGCTATTTCTGGTTTACACTTAGAATCAGACCAACAACGAACAAACCCCCAGTTTACTCATATATTAATGCATATAACACTAAACGTTATTTCAGAATATGTGAACAAGCAATTGTGTATGTGTCCCCAAGGAGCCTTTGATATCGGTACGTCTATACGGAGGCTTGTTTTTTCAAGTGATCAATATTTACAACCACTGTGGTGGATACAGTGTTTCATAGATTACAGCCGGTCCAGTCTCATTAAAATCAGATCTTAGTTCTCGCTACCGCTAAACAAAGATCTGAGGAAATCCCATTACCCGTCACGTCAGAACGACTTTTCATCCGACCAATCAGAGCGTCGCTTACCAGATTATGAAAGTGACAGTCGGAATGTGATTTCTAATCATGCAATCTCAAAAACTTTAACACGGGCTTAACGACTGAATCTATACAATCTAGACCATATATTAGCCATTCTAGAACGTTTTTTTTGTTCAGGTTTCAAATTTGTAATCGAGAATTTGTCAAAATATGTTTCGAAGCGTAGTCGCCAATTTGAAATTAGTGCCGTAAATCACGAGAAAGCTGCCTTCTGATTGGCTAAAGTCGACTTCTTGTCAGTCCTTCCATTGGTCGGTCAAAATTCGCTCAAGGTCGCTCTGACGTGACCTGTAATGGGATGTCTTCAGATCATTGTTTAGCGGCAGCGAGAACTAAGATCTGATTTTAATGAGATTGCAGCCGGTCTGACCTATGACAACAATACGGTTACCATGGCTCACCCTCGATTATCTCCATTATTATATATTATTATATCACACTTATATGATGGTGAATATCAGGGCGATATAATCAACTGGATAATCGAGGTTCGTTACACACAGTCAGTGCCGAGATACACAGATTAACGACTTCTATACAGTTAAGAACTTCTCAGATAGATTTAGAGATGCGTGAGAGTTGTAGGCTAAAAATCTTGGTCAGACACAGTTCAAATACATCTTGTTCACACGTTCTTCCACCAACAAACATGTCCTTGTAAAGTGAAACCTCTGGCGAACTGTACGATTAACGGACATTTATAAATGTACCAGTGATGTATTATTCTTTTGTATTATAGAAATAAATGTATGTTTTTCCATTGCGGTTTGGTTGATCATGTGACTGCCTTTCTACAACCACATGAAGTAAATATAAATTGTCAGATCTTAAAAATAAGCAGATGAATGCATGGTTTGAAAATATCATGTACGCTTTTGGAAGCAATAAAGTTATTTACTATCGAATTTCTGTCTTTTTATTTTTAAGCATGTATCTGGAGACTTGCGATAGCCGCAGAAATTTAAAGTTTCGGATTATATCCATTTAATTGTTCGATTTTGGCTTGAGTCTAAAACCTGAAGACATTATCCTTTCTTTTGTACAGGATTCTAAGGAACTTACTCTGTAAGTATCCGTACAAAGAGAGATATTGAAGGGTCCAGCAAATGTACCACCAAATCCCTGTCTCAAAGAGTGACCATAATTTGCTTGAATTCTTGTAATCTCAGAAATGAACCAAGTTCAATTTTGTCAAATCATTTGCATATTCCACGATATATAACACTATTTCAGACTACAAACTTAAGGAAAACGGCATTCCTTGATATATGGGACATCCTTACATCTCTATCTCAAAATAGTGTTATAGTGTGGTAGCCTTGTGGTTAAAGCGGTTGCTCATCCCGCCGAAAACCCGGGTTCGATTCCCCGACATGATATTGCTGGAATATTGCAAAAAGTGTCGTAAAGCCATACCCACTCGCTAAGAATCAAAACACAGGATTGCGGCCAAGATGTTTTACTTAAGTTTCAGGTCAAATTGTCAATAGTCTTACCTACCTCAATTAAATATAAAAGTGGGCAATGAAACCGCCCCATCGTATTTAAATCTATGTATAAAGATTCTTAGGAGAGGTGTCATGACTTCATCTTTCCAACAGTCAACGTTCCTTCATGTCAAGCAATATTCCAGCAGCTCAAGCCTTTCGGGTCGAAAGAGGCGACTGACGGGATCTGGTGATCAGGCTCGGTGGGTGTGGTTGATGCACGTTGTTAGTTGTTGTTTAACGCCGCACTCAGCAATATTCCAGCTATATGACGGCGGTCTGTAAATAATCGAGTCTGGACCAGACAATCCAGTGATTGACATCATGAGCATCAATCCATGCAATTGGGATCGATGACATGCATGAACCAAGTCAGCGAGCATGACCACCCGATCCCGTTAGTCGCCTCTTACGACAAGCATAGTCTCCTTTTACGGCAAGCATGGGTTGCTGAAGACCTCTTCTACCCCGGAACTTCACGGGCCTGATGCTTGTCATCGTATCCTAATTATAACGTAGTTTGAGTCTCATGTCAATCACTTGATTGCCTGGTCTAGGCTCCATTAATTACATACCTCCATCATACAGCTGAAATATCGCTGAGTGCGCGGAAATCAAGCAACCAAGCAAAACAACTTTTGAGCCACAATCGACTCTTGTTCAAAATACTATTGATGATCGACACGACAGCATGAACATTTTATACAGTTGACATGTGTAACACATAAATGTCATAATTGCTCATTAAAAGTAAGTGGGTTGGGTTTAACGCAGCTTTTAAAACTTTAAGTATTCCAGTTATATCAGCACCAAGGGACGCAACTCGATCCAACAAGCATGGATTTCTGCCTGTTTGCTCAAAATGTGTTGTTGTTACGTGTGCATGTGAAAAAAACGTTAAAGTGAGTGAGTATGGTTTTACGCAGCTTTAGCAATATTCCATCAATATCACGGCGGGGAATGCCGTAAAATAGGCTTCACACATTGTACCCATGTGGGGACTCGAACCCGGGTCTTCGGCGTGACGAGCCAACGCTTTAACCCAGAGCTCCAGATAAGCTGCGTAACTGCGTAAAATACGCATCATAAATGCAGAAATACACAGTAAAATATAATCCAAGCGTATCAAATACGCAACGAACATTACAGATACGCTACAAAAATAAAACTTGTGCGTATCATCAAAATATTGTGAAGTAACCCTGCGTATTCGATTAGCAAATCAGCAACCTATTTTGAAAAAAACGGGCATTCCCTCAACCTTGCCAAACTCCACGATGACAGTTACATCATGATCATTTGCCATCACACTTTCTTGTGGAAGTATCGTGGTATTTTTGAGTCCTATAAAGCTCTCGAACCCACACGACACCAGTTTGCAGGGACTAGAGGAATAGTGTTTTAAAATATTTAACTTAAATACCCACATGTGTAAAAACTAGTGGGTAACAGAAATTTGAATACGCAGACAGAATTACTGATACCCAATGATTTTAAAATGCATGGGTAAAATACCCACAACACCAAAAGCTTATCTGGAGCTCTGTTAACCACAAGGCTACCCGACCGCCATCCACCCGAGGCAGGGGCGTTAACTGACCATAAGTGTCCAGTTTCTACCCTTGCCGAACTAGTCTGGAATGCCAGAGTTAATTTTTCGCTGGATTAACGAATGGACTAGTCCAATCAAAATCGCGTTACGATCTTGACATTTGGTTTGAAAACAACATGATCTACAACGTGCAGATTTCCTTCGACTGAAGATTTGCAAAGCATGTGTGCCAACAACTCAGCGTCGACACATATTTTGTAAATCTTTTCATGCTTTTATTCAAGGTACTCAAGTGATTTGGTGCACTTCGCGGGGTAAGACCCGTTTTATAACAATATAGATCTTGATTTTCGTCTTCATTGGGTGTCGCCATTTTGTTTGAAGGAAATGCAAGTGATAAGAGAGATGGAATCTGATTGGTTGATTGGTTGGTTTGTTGTTTGACGCCGCTCTCAGGAATATTCCAGTTACATGACGGCGGGGAATCTGCATGATTGGCTAATAAGAGGGACACAGAAGGGACATATATATGATATGTTCCTGATACATATATGTGTGTAACAATGTCAATACCTGTTTTTTATTATATGAAAGGACGTCACTGTTTGAAACGGGATCACGGGTGGCCCAGTCGTCATGGGCGACGCCATTTCCCTTTGAAGAATGTTATCAGTGTCTAGCCGGTTGAGCCACATTTCAAAAATGACTATTGCCGAATGCGCCACATTTTCAGCTGTGTGCATTTCACCTACTCTAGCCGGTAATAAATTAATCAGATTACCGATACCTTTAAATGAGTGTCCCACATTTAAATTGAGTAAACGTTCTTAATTGACATTGAGTTAATCCTATTATTCATAACATATTTAAGTGATGGCTTTAAGTTTCGGTGTAAGAGCAGTCGTGGTGAAAGAAGATACTGGTCCTGTATTGTCAAGGAGTGCACTGCAAGGATCACAACTCAGGGTGAGTTGCTTCACGCCACCTCGTGACAAGGTGGATGATGTGTGGCTTGATGCCATTGCTGACTCTCCTGATTGCCCTAAAGTGACGACTGCCTTCAGGGACTATGTGACAACCAGTTGGGTTCAAGGACAGGCCTTCATCCCAGAGATTTGGAATCACTTCGACAACCAAGGCCACCGTACCAACAATCACCTAGAAGGGTGGCACAACAACATAAAGAGACTTGCCAAGAATTGCCACCCGAAGTGCCGATCTACGAGGTATGAAGCTCTTTCAGCGCGAGCAGTCACTCACAGAGGTTGCAGTCCTGAGACCCTCTCACCTTCACGAAGAAGGAAGTACAATTCATTACACAATCGTGACCTGTAATGTGACAATGTAATATGACCTATCATGATATCCATCAATGTAATGTTGAATAAATTATCCCTGTTATGATCTGAATAAAAAATGAGAAAACAAATACGGTAACCTGTTAGAATCACAAAGCATGTTTTGACAGCATAACCACGAGAGCCACATTCCACAATCACGCAACCGTAACCATTGCCACGAGAGCCACATCAGTTTTGGCTATCTATTTTCGAAGTGTGGCTTAGGCGGCCTGTAACCATGTTATCCGTAGATGTCAGGGTGTATATTGCTGTCACAATGTTCCGAGTGTAGTCGTGGGGAAAGTGTAACATTCGGCGGACATGGTAAAGTGCAAGAATGAGTTGCGGGTGATGTCCACATACAATTGTACCCCAGTTACAGTAGAAGCAGTTGCAGTGTCAGCTGAGGTAGTTTGGGAGATGTATGTGTTCAAATGGGTAGTTGCAAAAGATAGCTTTTGATAATAGCCTTTAAAACATAGTTACGTGAACTTTAATGACAGTTGGACAGTTGGACTACACTCCAGTAGTTTGAGTATGGGTACTAAATCGTCCCATAGTTTTCCTTGAAAGGTTCCCCTCCCATAGTTAAACAAGAGCGGTTAGTATAGCATAGTAGAGTTAATATCACTTGAGGATTAGTTTGAGGCATTAACTTGATTGAAACTTTGTTTTGAGTAGGAGAATGTCCTCAATCTCGCGATTATTTTCGCACGTGAAACGGCCTCGAACAAGCTTCACGTGCGAAAATAAACGCGAGATTTCGGACATTCTCCTATACATAGTGGTACACAAATCATGATTATTGTAGACCTATTAACGGTATGAGGCAGTCTGTATGTGCGATAGAGCCCAATCTCATTAAAATCAGATCTTAGTTCTTGCTATTGCTGAACAAAGATCTGAGGACATCCCATTACGGGTCACGTCAGAACGACCTTTCATCCGACCAATCAAAGCGTCGCTTACCAGATCATGAAAGTGACAGACGGAATGTGTTTTCTAATCATGCAACCTCGAAAACTTTAAAACGGGGTACTCCGAACGACAGTTACGGCCCATACGACTGATTCCGTCCAAATTATCGTCTGTCTCTCGCTTCCGTGGGATAAACATGTGAACGTAGGAGGCGTTGTACAGTACGTGGGAAACACTGCCACACAATCACAACCACATATAAGACATTCCGGAATGTTCGTTTGATCAGTTTTCAAAATTTTAATCGAGAACTTTGTCAACTTATTTTTCAAGCGTACTCTGAAATGGAAGTCGCCAGCTACTTTCTAATTGGCTGATATCGACTTCTTGTTTTCAGTGATCAATTTATACTATTTTGCCTTTTATACACCCAGTGAAGATAACCGAGACTGTTTTTTTTCTGGTGTTGACATTTTATATTTATCGCCATCTACCGTATTTTCTTGAGTGGTGCTCACCCTCTTCTAGGAAATTCAGTATTTGGGGGGAAAAAATCGAAGCGCAAAAATAAATTACACCGTACCTCTTCAGCGAATTCCGGTAAACGAACGGGTGATAAGAAACTTGGTCAGTAAAAAATTGAAATTTGAGATAAGATATCACCTGTTATCACATGTTGATTTACCTTTTAAATAGTATTTTCTGTTCTGCTAGGCATTGTTTTACATCCAGGGATTACGAGTACCTTGTGTATTTTTCTCGTAAACTAAGCCGGAAACAGCAATCAGCTGTACACTCGTTTTCTTGGAATCTACCGGGGATTCGGTTAAGACACATCCCATGATATACCTTTAAGGGATTTTAATGCAAGGATGGGCAAAAATTGTATCTGAAACTATTTTTTTTATCAGGAATAATATATTCCAATATCTTTAGTTGCAGATTTTACTAAATATATTTAAAATAATAATAAAGTTAAGCTTACCAGCTGATCGCTATTCTACACAGCTGTGACTTTTGAAAATAAGTGCGCACTATACTCAAGAAAATACGGTAGTCATGTGATATATTTTATTCTCAATGAACAACTGACATTTCCAATGTTCATTGTGTTACACTAACATCTGGCGATATTCATGCGAAACAGCTGGCGAATGGCAGGTTATACATTCGGTTTATCTGATGACGTCTATCAACCTATAGTGGTTGATAAGGAATTGACTTTAGCAATAGTAACTGCTTTACAAATCTCGGTATCTGTTTCGTGTGTCGGAATAGTGCACTCAATTGCGACTGGATATTATCACATCTCTCCAGAGTTGGTCTTTTGGTGTTAATCTGTACTGAGAAGCGCCACTTCCTGAAAAATGTTCCATAAATACCTTATATGTCTGAAAAGTCATAATAGATATGCTGAAGCTTTACATTTAACCTTAACCTTTTTAAGTTTACCTGTGAAATAAATATCTAAATGAAAAAAGGTTGTGGTCAAGGTGTATCTAAAGGTCTCACATCTTGCCATTGTAAAAGATGTTCTCTGAAGACCCGATGGTGATGTAATTCACCACATATGAACAAGGTGAAGTTGGTTAAGTATGTATGACGTATACAATACCACAACTGTGCGGTTTTTCTAAGGTTGTTCTTGTGTTGATGTCGAATTACACAGAGTTGGTTAATGTATGTCCCGACTGCGTAGATCGATGATCATGATGTCAATCACTGGGTTGTCTGGTCCAGACTCGATTATTTACAGACCGCCGTCATATAGCTGGAATAATGGTGGGTGCAGCGTTAAACAACAAAAAACAAACAAACAAACAAACAAACAAACTTACAGCGCCTGTGGTAAAATATTGCGGAGTGTTGCGTAAACATCCATTCAATCACTCTGGACGGGGTGCAAAGGAAGCCCAGTTGATGAAACCGCAATTTGTAAAGCAGAGTTGCGTTCCTCAGTCGTGCCAGGATCCGCTGACAACGGGTTCGTGTCTCTGATGACTCTTGGTCAGTTACGACAATATTCGCGCTCGACATTTCCGCCATGCATGTGACCAATGATTAAATAAAGTGTGCAGTTACACTGAAATGAATAAACATTTGCGATCTGAGTCACTTAATTTTGGCTTTCATCGTTCAACAAATTATAACTATACGCCGTAATGCTCTAAAACTAAACTAACCAAACTCACTACTATAAACGATAGGGCAGCTTACGCAACTAATAACGAGAACCTTTTCTTAGGATTGATCTTTTGCAATTAAATTCAAATAAAACAAGTGTGTTGAGATCAGCTGAAAAGGAAATACACGAATATATTTAGAAAATTACTCATTTCGATTGATATCACTTCTGATTGCACACGATCTCCACATATAACCATCAACTGCCAAGACACATTAAATATTAGGTCGAGACAAATTCGTAAACTGTAAACAGAAAAGTTTTCGCAGATAGCAAGATTGACTTTAGATTTGGGAACATTTGCACCCGACCCAAACAAAGCCAAGGGAAATAACGCAGGGTACACTTCCGGTCTCCGATGAGTTTGTTTTGAAAGGTAGAATTACGAGCTGTTGGTATTGCATGATCGAGCTATTTTAGAAGACACAATGGGTAAGTACTCACCCGACTTCTATTGGTAATATTCAAGGGGTATTTACAATATTTCTCACCTTCAGCTAAACAAAATATTCATTTAAAATCTCGTAGTTTCCCAAAAACAAGTTGATGACTTGCGGTAAAGCGCACGTGCACTTTCGCGCGAGCTTTGACAGCTGTCAAAGTGTAAACTTTGAATGGATAAACCATTTTATGATCACAAGAACTGTTATCCCAAACGTTGGAAGCAGATATCTAAGCGGCTGGGGCGTTTAGGTTCTCGTCAATGTCATTTTAGTTGAAAATAAGCTAAATAGCTGCTTCAAATAAAATATTGACACGAAAATAAGAATCTTTTCCGTTTTTTCTCTACTCACGATGACCGGGAGTATCTCTGCAGACCGCATTTTATTGTTATTTCAATGTAGCAGAAATAATTGCTATTTTTATATTTCTGGGTGAGCCGTCATCCCATTAAGCAAATGATATCAATTATGCCGATGCTCTTTCAGCAAGACCCTGCTAAATGCTGATGAGATGTTTTCTTTGATAAAGAGATAATAGTATAATGATAGAAAACGAGATGGCCATCGTCTTTCCCCTTTTCGTGTAACGGTTAAGCTTCAGTATTTAAATCTAGGGACCCAGCGGTTGAAACTAACAGTTTCAGTCCACTAGTCCTTATAATGATAACATATAGTAAAACCTTTAAAAATGGCAAATTTCTACTAGTCCTTAGGATACCTTTACTATTTGGCATTTTGGCAAGGACTATAGGACTTGTGCCAATTTCTAACCCTGGGGACCCCTCAAAGCAGAAAGGGTCGTTCTGAGCATAGGTACCCTGGTTATAGGGCCCTGTATACTGCACTGAGGGGACCCGTCTACAGTATACAAGCATTATCACATTTCCAGTACGACACCCAGATATAGCTGAACCTACCCAGCAAGGCAAAATCTCACTTTGCAATCACAATTGTACTTTGGGTTTGGGATGAGTAGTAGTTTTCTTGTTTTCTTGATCGTTCCAATATTACAGTTCTTTACTGAGATTTATTTTGTGGATTTGATCCATGAGTGCTGTGCTGGAAACACTGATAGTCAGTCACCAATGTTGGGATCAGGATTGTGACATGCGTTTGTAATCTGATTCGAGTGGTGGGCTCTGTGACTGGTGTTATTACATTGCAATATTGTACACCTAAAACAGGTTCCAAACATCTGCGTGATGACTTAACACATATTATATAAATAATTTGGTGTATGTATTACCTATTTGTAGGTGAGGTGAAATAGGGTTTAACGTCGGGTCCAAGAATATTGCACTTATATAGCGACATGCATGTACGTGTGTGTGTTTGTGTGGCTGCTTGTACTAGTCCGGACTGATGCCGATTTATAGTGCTAGCTCACTGAGATACCATGCCGCAGTTTAACATGAATACCCCACTCAGACACAGTATACTGACTCCGAGCCGACCAGTCCTTGTTTTAGCCCCTTAATGCCGAGTGCCAGACAGGGTAACAACAAGTACCATCTTTTAATGTCTTTTGGTATGACGCGGCCGGGGATCAAACCCCGAACCTTCTGCTCTCCGGGCGGACGCTCTACCACTAGACCACAGAGGTGGTCCATTACCTATTTGTAGCAGGGCAGTGAATGAGTGATAGGCAAACACACGCTACGGGTGAGAGAAGTTTATTCCGCCAATGGATTTGTCATATATTTATCTATCTAGGATATAGGATCTACACCCTGAAACAAATCAAAGGAATGATAAGTAATATTAACAATATACATAATGCAGTCATCGACATCACAGTATTACAAACCGTTTTACATTACAAATACATCTTATTCATATATAAGTTGTTATACTGTACAATGATCTGCTAACTGATGTAAGAACCAAATAGAATAATTATTCATATATTATCTAAGTGTAAAGAGATTATAAATCTCTACCAAAATACATACATATATATGACTTTACGGGTGTGACACACTTATGTGTTACACAAATATAGAAACTGACTATACAAGTTATTATGTGCCTACCCTCACCCTGTGGGTCAGACTGGGGTGTCTTCCCGACTAGTGCCTCAACTTATAATTCCGGATATCTGAATAAAACATATACTTTTATAACAATGACTTATACAACTATTTACATACACGTTAAAATATTTCTCCGGACCCCGTATAGTACAGACTTCATATTATACAGAACTGATCACAAAAGCATTTAAAACATGGCTTTTCCATTGGACGAGAGGTCGGTCACATGACCGCGAAATTGACGTTCATAAGTGTATGAACGACACAATTGACATTCTTACGTTTTTCACGTGACTGTGTTCTTGAAATGACGTAAACACTGACGGACTACTTCCACATTCCTGGGGAAACCCCTAGGATTTCTCTAGCACGAAAACATACATAAGCATTATTTCTGATCATTTAGAACCTTTAATCATTGTCTCAGCATTTCAGTATACATTGAGAAACGTAAGAGAGCTTGACTGCATGATTATTTACGAATTTGCTGGCTACGGCCCATCCTAATGAACAAACGAAAATATGCACGTCCCAACTATTGTCAGTATCAACTCGATCTGTGTCTAGGCTGACAGTGACCATCTCCATCAATCTACAAATTTACCTTGGTGTCTGTTTGACGCATCTTTAATCACCATTCAATAATCGGTCAGTTGATCAATGATGAGTAACACATGTAACCGCCACAGGTTCATTAACAACTTCGGAAATCCTCCCGTCACGTTTATTGTGTTGGCCATTTTGACGTCTTGTACTTGATGTAAATGTAATACGACGCGCTGTCTTTGTGACTGACTAACTGAGGTAGTTTTTTACAGACCTTTCTCATCTAATGTGTTATTATTTGAACACATTTGTTGCGTAAGATGTTTCCGAAGAGCAAGTTGTGCATCCATACACCCATGTCACCTCTCTTTTTGAGCAACTATACTACTCAAAAGAAGTTAAAGAACGCCCAATTCTTTCATATTACTATAGTTAATCTCACATGCCATGACAGATTAACTATAGTAATATGAAAGAATCGGGTGTTCTTTAACTTCTTGAGTAGTATATTTTACTCCGCGATATAGCTGGTTGTGGTATGGCTGTCAGTGTAAACATGAAGTCACACGTACTAAATAAAATTGTGTTTAGATCTTGGCCTACATCCTTTGAGGTAAGAAATTGTGATAACAAAATTATAAGAATTGACTTTCACTTTGTGTGAGTTCATTGGAATTTGAACCTTCATAGAGTGAGGGCCAAACATTGTATGAACGTCGTCGCAAGCTCGCAAGTGGCCCTCACTCTATGAAGGTTCATACTCAATGAACTCACACAAAGTGAAGGTCAATTCTTAAGTAACTGAGAATATGATAATATTAAACATGTTTATTTAAGTTTAGTATTATAGGTTTAATATACTGCAACATTTAACTGCTATAACATACAATACAAATATGCACAAACATATTAAACTAACCTAAGATTAGATGATTTCACTTGTCAACTTGTCTGTGTAAGAAATGTGTGCAGACTGAGAACATGCAGTGAGACAAAGAGTCAACTTTGAGGGTAAGCTTGGCCAATCAGTTGAGCACGTCATGGCTTGGGTTTGTTAAGGCTCACAACATGAAGCTCACATTAACTACATTTAATCTATCTTAACTAATGATTAAACATAAAAGTTGAACACTTACAATCAGATACTGAAGGTGAATAAAATAAATATGTACAATGTTGTATCTGTCACATATTAACAAAACAAAACGTATCTTGTCAGTAAATAATACCATTTTTTTGTTGGCTATGTATCAATGGTGAACATGAAATACGAGTTTGTTTGTTTGTAGTTTAATGCCACACTCTGCGATGTTCCAGCTATATTACGGATCTTCACAGGGCAGTTTCATGATGAGCTGGACTATACATGAAATAGGCAGTTGATAGATATCCTCCTTCTTTATCATTGAAATTGATCATACCCTTTTCAATTTCTGGATTTCCAGGTTGAGTTTGAGAATTATACTGTGCATTTCTTATCTGTTTGACCAGATTATTTGTGTGAAAGTACATTTCTCATTGGATGACAGTCGATGCAAGAAACCAGTCTGATAAACGTATCACAATGTGATGAATATGCAAATAAACTTGCAGGAACTGACTGCTATAAATTGTTTCCTTACTTTTATGCAATGCCATTTTGCTTGAAAAGCTATTGCCTCATACAGTCAAACACTGTTGTGTCCAAGTTAAAGGGACCTACATAATTACTTTGAGTTATCCAAGGTCGACACAACCGAAAAATAACTTTATAGCATACATCTATCGATTGAAGGAATGCCTAGTTTATCGTTGCGGACCTCATTATCCATGTTGACAATGTGTTTATAGGGACACCAAAGTCTTTGGCAATTTGTGATTTAGTTTGAGAACCCAGCTCAACTGCCATCACTGCTTCATACTTCCTCTTCATTGAATTTGCTGTTGATTTACTTTTTCTAGGTGTAGGAACAGCTGATCCGGTTGTCCTCTCGGTTATACCAGGTCCTTCACGACATTGCTCAGTCATGTTGCTAACCGCTGGGGCTGTTACGATTCAGTTGCATATTCGGTGAATCGAACCGTATCCATTCATGAATTGAATTCGTTATTCGTGGCTACTAGAATTGAATATTTATGAATATGTAAGCATGTGCATTTACATAAAAACACCAATAAGAACATATTATTTTCATAGTTTTCTTCAAAAGACAACACTCTTATACTATTTAATTTGACAGTATTGTGGTCACTGGTCATTGTCGCATTTGAGCAGATATTAGTATCTGGATAAGTGCAGTTTGTAAATGTATAATGTATTGATAATTAACAAACCATGTCAAATAATTTATGTTGTTATTCATTCACTGAATATAGCAAATAATACATCAGCTGCTGACTTGTAACCCTATTGTATTCGCCTCATAGTGTGAATCGTTTCAGCCGCACTGATTGATTTCCGTCATGTTACAACACTAGTATAAGAAAATGATTATCAAATCAAATCCTAATCTGTAACAAATATACTCACTAGATACACAGGTGACAATCACATGACTCTATTCACCTCTGCGCTTGGTGTTGATCAAATGACCTGTTAATCCCCGATAAACACATCAATTAAACTTTTCTTTACTGACAAGACAATAGGTCTTTGACACACTGAACTCATGCAGTGGACATTTCCATATTAAGTGAAGAGTGATGACTGATGAGTTGTGCCGAGATTGTCTCATCATAGTAAAGTTGTGCTGGAAGTACATGTAGTACTGGAAAATAACTTCTAGACAACAGTAACTTTAAGACATTAGATTCGACAGGAGGAATACACAGGGACCAAGCTTTTACTTCCAGACAACCATAACTTTAACACATTAGATTCCACAGAAGGAATACGCAGGGACCAAGCTATTACTTCAAGACAACCGTAACTTCAACACATTAGATTCCACAGAAGGAATACACAGGGACCAAGCTTTTACTTCAAGACATCCGTAACTTTAACACATTAGATTCCACAGGAGGAATACGCAGGGACCAAGCTTTTACTTCAAGACAACCGTAACTTTAACACATTAGATTCCACAGGAGGAATACGCAGGGACCAAGCTTTTACTTCAAGACAACTGTAACTTCAACACATTAGATTCCACAGGAGGAATACGCAGGGACCAAGCTTTTACTTCAAGACAACCATAACTTCAACTCATTAGATTCCACAGGAGGAATACGCAGGGACCAAGCTTTTACTTCAAGACAACTGTAACTTTAACACATTAGATTCCACAGGAGGAATACGCAGGGACCAAGCTTTTACTTCAAGACAACTGTAACTTCAACACATTAGATTCCACAGGAGGAATACGCAGTGACCAAGCTTTTACTTCAAGACAACCGTAACTTCAACACATTAGATTCCACAGGAGGAATACGCAGGGACCAAGCTTTTACTTCAAGACAACCGTAACTTTAACACATTAGATTCCACAGGAGGAATACACAGACACCAAGCTTTTACTTCAAGACAACCGTAACTTTAACAGATTAGATACACAGGGACCAAGCTTTTACTTCAATACAACTGTTACTTTACCACGTTAGATTCCACAGGAGGAATACGCAGGGACCAAGCTTTTACTTCAAGACAACCGTAACTTTAACATATTAGATTCCACAGGAGGAATACGCAGGGACCAAGCTTTTACTTCAAGACAACCGTAACTTCAACACATTAGATTCGACAGGAGGAATACACAGGGACCAAGCTTTTACTTCAAGACAACCGTAATTTTAACACATTAGATTCCTCAGGAGGAATACGCAGGGACCAAGCTTTTACTTCAAGACAACTGTAACTTCAACACATTAGATTCCACAGAAGGAATACGCAGTGACCAAGCTTTTACTTCAAGACAACCGTAACTTTAACACATTAAGATTCCACAGGAGGAATACACAGGGACCAAGCTTTTACTTCAAGACAACCATAATACAACTCATTAGATTCCACAGGAGGAATACCCAGGGACCAAGCTTTTATTTCAAGACAACCGTAACTTTAACACATTAGATTCCACAGGAGGAATACACAGGGACCAAGCATTTACTTCAATACAACTGTTACTTTAACACGTTAGATTCCACAGGAGGAATACGCAGGGACCAAGCTTTTATTTCAAGACAACCGTAACTTTAACACATTAAGATTCCACAGGAGGAATACACAGGGACCAAGCTTTTACTTCAAGACAACCATAATACAACTCATTAGATTCCACAGGAGGAATACCCAGGGACCAAGCTTTTATTTCAAGACAACCGTAACTTTAACACATTAGATTCCACAGGAGGAATACACAGGGACCAAGCATTTACTTCAATACAACTGTTACTTTAACACGTTAGATTCCACAGGAGGAATACGCAGGGACCAAGCTTTTATTTCAAGACAACCGTAACTTTAACACATTAGATTCCACAGGAGGAATACGCAGGGACCAAGCTTTTATTTCAAGACAACCGTAACTTTAACACATTAGATTCCACAGGAGGAATACGCAGGGACCAAGCTTTTATTTCAAGACAACCGTAACTTTAACACATTAGATTCCACAGGAGGAATACCCAGGGACCAAGCTTTTATTTCAAGACAACCGTAACTTTAACACATTAGATTCCACAGGAGGAATACACAGAGACCAAGCTTTTACTTCAAGACAACCGTAACTTTAACACATTAAGATTCAACGTGAGGAATACGCAGGGACCAAGCTTTTACTTCAAGACAACCGTAACTTTAACACATTAGATTCCACAGGAGGAATACGCAGGGACCAAGCTTTCACTTCAAAACAACCGTAACTTTAACACATTAGATTCCACAGGAGGAATACGCAGGGACCAAGCTTTTATTTCAAGACAACCGTAACTTCAACACATTAGATTCCACAGAAGGAATACACAGGGACCAAGCTTTTACTTCAAGACAACTGTTACTTTAACACATTAGATTCAACGGGAGTGCTTGTGTAAACAACATGGCTACAAATCATTGGGTACTATATGACAAGGGATCCCCTCATTTTGCCACTACCTATTGTTTAGAATAGGTAAAGCAGTCATCCATGCTGTTTGGGCGAACAATAGCAGACAACAGGGGTCGTTTCAATGTTATTAGCATTACACTTTCATCGAACAGAATTCCACACAACCATCATAAAATGGACAATGTCATTTCATGATGTCAATATTTGTGTTCATATCATTTGTCATTTCATCATGTTCATATCATTGTCATAGAAACAAAATAATCTTAAACAACTCATACAACCAGTGAGGTGAGATATCGAGGTTCATTGTGATTTCTGTGTGACTTTCTGCAGGAGGTTGACGATGCATATGAACGGGTTTGTTTGTTTAACTGATTGTAACCTATTTTTGTGCAGTTTAATTAACAATTTTCTTTCATTTTGTGAGAGTTCATTGGCTTACATGAGGGCCAATCTGTATGATCGTTGGAGCTCGGAGTGTTGTAATTAGTTGTATATGTTAGAAAATGCATTGTGAAAAGATATCCTGAGTCCCCCTCCAAACTTCCCTTTACTTATTTTTACAAAAACAAAAACAAGACAAATGTGGAAACTACATGTAAACTGTGTTTTATTGATGATATTGGAGATGAATTTCACTATATTTTTAAATGTCCATATTTTACTAAAGAAAGAATTCTGTATATCCCACCTACATATTCTAAAAGACCTAATATGATTAAATTTCAAAGACTTTTCACTTGTAAAGAGATATCTGTATTAAAAAACCTTAGTAAATTCTGTAAACATGTAATGCAAATTGTAAAATCTTCCGGCTAACCACATATCCGCTATTATAATGTGTATTTTGCTGTCATTTTGTACCTCATATGCCAAGGATCTCGGCCTGAGTGTAATAAAGATCTGTTCTACAAAGTCACACCATTTTCTTACTGAGACAAGCATTTGCCCCTCAACACGATATTTAAATTTTTGTTATTAATTTATCATGTTTACAGTTAATCATTGATCTGCACCCCTTATTACCATTAGCCATGGAGGGTAGACCACACAAAAATTAAAGAGAAATGCATTTCCCCGATTTATTTATAACATATCTAGCACTGTAAATTTTGCCATTACGATGAAAATTATTTACTGTGAATTTGATCAATTAAGATGTTAAATGTTGCACTAAACATGCTAAACTTCAATCTCATTAAATCAGATCTAAGTTCTTGCTGCCGCTAAACAAAGATCTGAGGATATCACATTACGAGTCATGTCAGAACGACCTTTCACGAACTTTGACCGACCACTAACAAAAAGTCAATATCAGCCAATGAGAAAGCAGCTTTCTCAAGCTTTACGGCACTCGTTTCAAACTGGCGACTTCCATTTCAGACAACACTTGAAAAATATGTTGACACAGTTCTCGATTAAAATTTTGAAAACTGAACAAACGAACATTCCGGAATGTCTTATATATGGTTGAGATTGTATGGCAGTGCTTCCCACATACCTTGCAATGCCTCTTCTGTTCAAATGTTAATCCAACGGAAGCGAGAGATAGACGATGATTTTGACGGAATCAGTCGAACAGGCCGTAACTATCGTTCAGAATACCCTGTGTTAAAGTTTTTGATTTTGCGTGATTGGAAAACACATTCCGACTGTCACTTTCATGATCTGGTAAGCGACGCTCTGATTGGTCGGATGAAAGGTCGTTCTGACATGACCCGTAATGGGATGTCCTCAGATCTTTGTTTAGCAGCAACGAGAACTTAGATCTGATTTTAATGAGATTGCACATAAACTTCAGAGGTTTATGATTGTGTACCTCTCATGATCATGATTATTTTCTTAGTATTATTTCAAATGACATATAAATGATATTTGTAATTTTAAGTTGGCATTGCTCTCTGTGAATGGCTGACATCTTTCTTTGTATAGCAATAGTGTCTTGCAGTTTTCTTTTTTCCAGTGATTGATGTTGGTATGGAGAATTTCGGTTTGTTGCCAACAAATGTCTTAGCCAGGATGGTTAGAATATTGTTATTATTGTACATTAATCCAACCTTATGTAAACATAGGAGCATGCAATATGGGTCATCTAATGAAGGGACCCTGAAGAGACGATGTTTAGAATACAGCAGTTGTTATTCATATAAATATGTCCTTCACCTGTCGTGTCTCGTTTCATCTATATGCACCTATACACGTCTACCATCTTTAGTTGAAATATTGCGTGAGACACCAAGGAATGTAACTCTTGCTAGAATCTAAAATTTGTCATTCTGGACTGCAGTCTTCATAAAATGGACAAACATTTGAGCCATAATGTCTATACCAAAGTTTACAAGATATGTTTGGATTTGTTTTTAGTGTTTTATCATGCTTATTTCTGGAACTTGCATAAAGAATTCAATAACTGTTTTTATTTCATAAATTGCATCTTTAATTTGTTTTCCTTTGCTGTCACCTAGATGTAAATAACTTTTGCTAAAAGAAGCGTGAGAGAACTTTATTCTTCTCTCCCACTCACTGGGCCACTCAAAGTGCTGTCACTCCACACACCAGTGATCGAAGCTGCAGTAAAATCACTGAGATTTTCCTATGTTCACTGAGAAGTTGGTTTCAACTAGGTCTGGGACGAGTACAAATATACTACCCGGGTACCCACCCCCTATTAATCAGACCCAACCTGGGTACCTGCTGTAGGTCTCAAGAGATGGGTCCATATGTCAGATTGGGAAAAGTTTGACGATCTGGTCAAGCATACTTTGAAGTTGCTGAGTGCGGCTTTAAACAACAAACAAACAAAACAAAACCTTCGGGGTCCAAATAATTGATGAGCGTTATAGACGATCAGCGGTTTAGCCAACATGGAGTCGTAGGGGGTAGATGACCACCACAACAGTACAAGCTTGCTCTGACTGACTGACATGATCTATGCTGCACTTTTCAGAGTTTGAAAAAAAGAGTTAAAAATCTGTCCAGATATCCAACAACCATGTTTTTATAAGCAGATAGTGTAATAATTGGATTAATTGCGGACTTCAGTTCCAGTGTTGTAATGCTCGCAGTTTTCTTGTCATTGGGAAAATAGGAAACAATGTGTCTCCATGTTTTACATATGATAGGGATTAGGAGGAATGAGGCCTTTTATGGCTGCTTCAATGGCCTTATGATGAGACATTCATACAAAAATGAAAGAAAATAATCTTGAGATGAATGGGATACTTTATGGTGCAACAGTAGTGTCATCATTTATAAGCCCTATATTTATTTCAGTCCGAACTGGAAAGGGAAAAGTCTATTCTTTTGTTGTCATAAGTACTTTAGTTGATGTAGGTTAACATGGTTAAAGCTTTCGTTCATCAAGCCAAAGACGTGGTTTCGATTCCCCACATGGGTACAATGTGTGAAGCCCATTTCTGGTGTCCCCCGTTAGTATGTTGATGGAATATTGCCAAAAGCGGGATAAAACCATACTCACTCACTCATGAGTACTTTAGATACAGTCTGGAGTGAATGGCAAATAACTCTATTTCAAAATTTAGAATTTGATGCCAGAACAAGTCCTCTTTCTATAACATATGTTATATTTGGGATAACACTTTCTTAGTAAAGTACAGATTCTAGTACTTTTGGGGGGTTGAGTCCCGTCCGGGATTCGAACCCACACCTGCTAGGGTGAGGCATCTAATCGCCAGCACACAAAGTCAGCGATCTAACCCACTCAGCCGCCACCGAGGCTTCCACAAAAATGAAAGTCTGACAACTGGTAGTCTAGATCACGTACTTTGAGTACTCCCCTGACAAGTGTAAATTGGCACGGCTCCCATGGCCGAAAGCTATGAATACACAATGCCATTTAGAAAGTGGTCAAATGTAACATATGTTATATTTGGGATAACACTTTGTTAGTGAAGTACAGATTATAGTACTTTTTGGGGGTTGAGTCCCGTCCGGGATTCGAACCCACACCTGCCAGGGTGAGGCACCTAATCGCCAGCACACAAAGTCAGCGTTATCCCAAATATAATATGGTTTTCTGTCATCTTGAACTAACCAGCTAATGTTTAACATGCTGTCGCATCGGTTATTGAATTCAGCTTTGAATGTGACATTTCGGTGCAGGTGCTTGTACAATATCAAAGACTTGATAAGATACTGGCACATGTACAAAAACATTGCATGGAACGCATAAGGAAATTGAAATGATAACGTTACCTGCGCCCGTTACCTTTCAACAATGGATGAATCAGACATTTTATGGCTGCTTCAGAGCTCCCCATCATTGATGATTGGTTTGCTGTCTTACTCAAGGGTAATGTCAGAGAAACTGTTTTTGTCTTGATTTGTTATTAGGGTGGTCGGGTAGTTGAGTGGTTAAAACGTTCACACGTCATGCTGAAGACCGGGGTTTGATTCCCCACATGGGTACAAAGTGTGAAGTTCATATCTTGTGTCCACCTCATGATACTGCTGGAATATTGCCCAAAGTGGCAATGAATGAAATGCATGATTCTGTGAATGGTTGCATATTGATGATGAGTCAGCATATGTTTCATTGTGATTATGAATAGCAGTGATAGATGATAAATCTTACATCTTAACACTGGAACCATTCGGGATGTGGGTTAGAATTGGTCAACAGAGCTCTATTGCCAGTCTTAAGAGGTACAGGGACTTGTCTAGGCTTGCTCAGGGCCAATATAGGCTCCCAGTTTGAAGCAATTGTTAGTAAATATTCCCAAATTGAAGAAATTGCCAAGTTACGTGATTATGGTAAAAACTAATGGTGGCAGAGGTGATGAGCAGTTCACTGACAACAGGACCAATGAAAAAGAATAGGCTTTGATCTTCACTTTTACATTTTTTAATTGAATGAAATATATATATTAAAATAAATTTCCAAAATTATGTTTTTTTTTCTATTTTGTCGTCAAAGGAGACTTATTTTGGAATCCTAGATGTATCCCTGAGGGGACTAAATTGGACTGGCACATTGAAAACCATCATCGTGTCACAATGTTATGTCACTGGTTTGCCTGGTCCAGAGTTGATTATTAACAGACCTTTGTGGTAAAGTTGGAATATTGCTCACGGAGGTGTTACCAGCAGGTGTCCAGAATGTGCCGGACAATCCGATTGGGAATCTCAAATGTCCGGTTTAAAATATTGCTTACCGGACATTTAAATTTTTGGTCCGGACATTTTACCAGTACACATTATGTCACTCCAGCGAGTGAGTTTGTAATGAAAACAATTAGCTTTTGAAATCATGTCTATTTACCAAGTGTACAATAAGGTCAATCCTAAGTTTGATTAATGATAGAGAAGACGTATGCAATGGAAAATCTCATTTGTATTAAAGGTAAACCCACTGAGATTCGTGAGTTTAGGTCCTTTCTTCTATGATGGAAATTGTTTGCTTTTTGTCCATATTGCAACAATGTTGCTACTTTCTGATATATGGGTACACTTTTTAATATTGTTATTGAGGTCAGCTTCATCACAAGGGAACACTTCCAAAGGGACTCCCATGTTCAATTTGTCCCTATTATGTATTATCCAATCAGAGTCAAGCATTGTTTAGTGTCATGGTAGAATGTAAGTTAGGCCTGGCGTTTTATATTTTTCGGATAATGGACCCGCCGTCTCTAATTTTTGCGAAATAATAATCAAATTTCCATTATATTTATTTTATCTCAAACTGGAACTCGAAAAGGCTCCCTTGACAATTGTCCGTGTTGTAAGTGATAGAATTTTTATTGTTACAAGTGTCTTTATCGTCACAAATGGCAGCCTTTTGAGCACAGAATATGTTGATTAAGTATTCCAGAGGCATTCTGCATTTAAAAAAATGCATCTGGCTTTCTTTTCTTTTTTTCCCTCCTCCAACCTGGACCCTGGCTGAAAAATCCGTAATCCTAAAAATAAAAAAAGCCTGGCCTTTCAATGCTGCTCATTAAGTTGGATCATACAAGCATTGGATACTTGTTTTGAATCCTAGCCCCTGTAAAGGTCGCTGTTATTTGAATCTGGGGACCTCCTGATTCTGTCCGGGTTAGAATTGGTCTTCAGCAACCTGTGCTTGTCGAAAAAGGCATCTAACCGGATCGGGTAGTCAGGCTCACTGATGCTGTTGATGCATATCATCGTATCCCGATTGCGTATATTCATAATATTGATTGTCTGCTTTAGACTCGATTATTTACAGACCCTTGCCACATAGCTGGAATCTTGCTTAGTGTGCCGTTAAATCGCAAACAAACAGACCTAAATCTTTAACTTTCAACATTATTATACAACATCAGTGTCATGACAAAGACCTTTTCATGCTAAAGAGGCTGACCAGCAATGCCTTTTTTCAGAGGTCTGAAGCATAATTATTTTTTAAAATAATTTTCAGGGACAATTTATATTCCCTGAATATCAAGTTGTTGTTTCCAAATGGGGATGAATTGGGTACAATGTATCACTTTGCTGATTGTGTGTCATCAAACCCCAATGCCTGGCCTTTTTTTCATAATTAAATTTCGAGAATACTGATGAAATGGAAAAAAGTTCAAAATTCAAATTTTCATTAAAAATACAATATTTATATCATCATGATCACAGCTGGCCCAGAAATTTTTTTTTCTAGAATTTAGAAATGACAGTGAGGGGCAGTAAGTCTAGCCACATCCGGGGACCTTACCTTGTCCAAATATTTTGGAAAAATCCGTAAATCTACTAAAACAGAAATCTATTGGATTGTTGCTCATTCAGTCACTGCTGGGTTTGTCTTGCAGGTATTGATAATTTGCAGGCTGCTTGAAAATTGTTGAGTGCTCTCTTAGACAACACTCACTCACTCATTCATTCACAGTACTCATTCATTCACAGTACTCATTCATTCAGTTCTCAAGCAACTGAACAATGTACATGTGAAGATAAACCAAATGATGAAAGTGTGTCTTTTCCCATTAAGAAGTTTAAAAATCCTATTGTTTTGGAATTTTAGAGGAAAGTGATCAAATGCCCGTTTCAATGTGTGAAGCCCATTTCTGGTGTCACCTGCCATGATATTGCTGGAATATTACTATAAGCTGTGTGAAACTATACTTGCTACCAATATGCCAAAAAGGCCTTGTTTTTCTTGAGGACATTTCACATTAACCAAATAATAAATTAGTGCCATTAACTCTTTGGAAGTTCGGGGACACACGTGGCCCAGTCGTCTAAGGCGCCGCCATTCACTGTGCAGAGTTGCGTCCCTTGGGCATGCCAGAAACCTATGATTATGGGTTCGAATCCTGGTTCTCCCCAGTTATGTTTTTAGGTTTGTCAGCACCATACCCGTGCTCGTGGGTTTTACCAGAGTGGTAAACGTCTGAGACCTGCGTCACTTCAGGCTTTCCTCCCACATTAAGCTGACACGCTGTGATATAACTGGAATACTGTTAAAAGCCGAGTTAAACTCAACTCACACACTCACTCACTCTTTGGAAGTTCTCAAATCCATTCATATTTTACATTTTTAGGGAAATAATATGAATATTATAAAATGCAAGATAGTAATTTAATGGATAGGAGATGGTGATGTAAAAAGAACTGGGACAGAAAGACGAAGAAGATCTTCTTGGCCGATGTTGTAGGTGCTCTATATATCATGGCTGCCGTTGTGTTGTCGCCAAATTAAGTGCTCACTGTTGCTCCTCATTGACACTTTTGCACCAGAGCCGATTGTGAGACTTTGATTAATTCCGAGTGTTCCGCCACCAGACTCTGTGTACAATTGTAAATCTTCTCACTTTGTCTGTTCTTTGATTTGTCAAGTTATTTTCAACATCAATCAGAGTCATAGTTAATCGAGGTTCCGCTGCAAAACTTGGATATCATTGGTAATTCTTATTTCATGATCTGATCAACGATACCGACACGACTCTTGTGAACTTGTAGTCTGCTGGCACAAGTCGGAACTGATGAATTTTATTCAGACCTTGTCTCGTGGGATACCGAGAAATTAGGCATCATTGCAAAAAGTGCATCATGGGAAGATGTTGGTCTGGAAAGGAATCAATTTTTTCCAACATTTCAACTGAAGTTGTGTTTAAGATGATGTTATCTTATCTAAAGCTGTAGTTCCTGTGCAGGATAAAAAGGTTTTAATGTTTTTCTGGAAAATTACAATCCCTAGGATCTTTTTTGGGATATTTTCAAAATTATACATGTTGTGTCTTTGTTATATGAGTAGTCTTATGCATGTTGAAAAGGAATGTTGAGATGACTTCAATAAAGGTGTATAGATTAAAAAAACATATTTGTTGTCTCAGATAAGACAAAGGAAAGCTTTGTCTCTTTGACCTTCCCTTGTGGAAAGCCCAAGGCCAGGGACAGCAAGGTACTGTGTCCATTTCGGTTGCCTTTCTCTGACAAAGACATAGGATGCAGGTTCTGTTCTATTCCAGAATCCCCACAAGGAATATGTATGATGTCTGAAAGGCCGCTGGTGGGGACTATATTTTCATCCATAATGTCATATTAAGGTTACCTTTTTTCCTGATTTCCCTGCCTTGACTTGATACAGATGAATAATTCAATTGCATACAAAATTAGTTGTCCACCCAGGAGTACAACACATATGCTACTTTCCTAACAACTGATCCTGAGAAGACCTCATTTTCTGGTACTTAGTCATATTGATTTTATTGATTTATTGGAGAAGTTGGACAAACAGCAGCCGAGCAGAAGGTCAGATCTTATGGGATTGTGGTGCTAGTGTGTTAATACACTCCGCTGTAGAGTGTCTGATGATAGTCTCGTGGGAGATACGTGTGAACATGGTGAATAAGATTGAGCTGATTGAAACATATCAGGATATTATTTTTCACTGTCTTCGGGATCTTGGATGTAAAAGTGTACTTCTCTCTGTGTGCATCCAGCCAATCTGTTCGTTCTTTTTCATTCTTTAGCAACTTCTTTTCCAAAATTATTGGGCATTTCAAAATAATTTACCACAACTTATTATATTTAAACTTGTCATTTTGAAAAAATTAAATAGCTGCGTTTTCAGAACACTGTAATTAAGACACATCCTCCATCCACCTTTCTTCTCTAACTATCTGGCTCAATGTTTTGAATAATGAGAGGAATTTTACAGAACCCATGTCTACTTTGCAGAAAAGTTTCGTTTTGCGAAAATTATGTGAAAAAAAAGAAGATAATGGCCAAAAAATGACACTCAGAAAGAGTGCAGGGTGTTACCTTGTCTCCCTGTAATTAATTTTGAGGGGACCCGTGAAGATCCGAGGAGAATAGGTCTTCAGCAACCAATGCTTGCAGTAAAAGGCGACTATGCTTGTCGTAAAAGGCGACTAACGGGATCGGGTGGTCAGGCTCGCTGACTTGGTTGATGCATCTCATCGACCCCAATTGTGTGGATTGATGCTCATGATATCAATCACTGGATTGTCTGGTCCAGACTGGACTATTTACAGACCGCCGTCATATAGCTGGAATATTGCTGAGTGCGGCGTAAAACAACAAACCAAACCAACCAACAACAGCAGTATGAGGTCCTGGGCACCGTTCCACAAAGCGATCTTAGCACTACAACTATCGTGTTAAAGTATGGGAGTTACAATCACCTTAGCGCTAAGATGGCTTTGTGGAACGAGGCCCTATAAAGTAATGAAATGGTGTAGTGTACTGGACGTTTAGATAATTACTTTAGAGCCTTGCCTGAATCAATGATCAAGTGGACAGTGGTCATGATTGATGGATGAAATAACAGACACCCACAACACCTCTTGATGGGCTGTAGGTACAATGAATAATAATGTGCGTCCCTCAAGGTGCAGTATATTGTTTTCCTGCGTCCATTCTATACATTTGTGCATAGTGGACGCTCTTTTGTGCGTCTCGTAAATCCCTGGAGTAAAATTTAAATTGTCTAAATATAAAACGAAGCACTCATAATAGGTTAAAATATGTATGGTTCATTAAGGAAATGGCTTCATGTTTTCAAGATATGATGGTTGTGTGAACATGGTGAAAATCGTTTGCTATTATTTATCTTTTTAAAAGCAGTTCATTGTATCATGTTCACACATTATCATTGAGATGTTGAATCATCCGATCCAGGTGAGCTTCTGTACCCGTGTACCGTGTTTCTGAAGATACGACAAATTACTAGCAAACCATTGGAACAACAAAATGGCCTGGTGTAAGGGAAGTAAGGCTATTTGAGCTTGGACAAATGGTTGATACATTTATATATGTCAAATGTCTAACATGGTCAAATACTACCCAGTTTGATGTTAAATAAAACCGAACTCATTCACTCCAACTGCAGGATAAAACCAAAACCAGACTTCTTTTTGTTTCCTGGTTGAAATTTGTTTGCTTCCTTGGTTGACATACCTGTATGTTTCTTAGTGGACGTTTGTTTTGTATTCGCGTCTTGACTTCTTTGTTTCTTGCATGAGTGATTTGTTTGTTTCTTGGTTGACGTTTGTTTCTTTTTTGACGGACATGTCTGTTTCTTCTGTGACTAACTTATTTGTTTCTTGCATGACAGACTTGTTTCATTCCTGGTTGACGTTTGTTTGTTTCATCACAGACCGACATGTTTCTTGCCTGGCATATTTGTTTGTTTTATTGATGGAAAGATATTTGTATGTGAAATACTTGTTGGAGGTGGGGAAAATATGGAATAAGAAGACATTTGAGATTTATTTATAGTTATCAATTGTATATTTTAATATTGCCTCTTGTTATGATTGTTCCATGTTTGTCATGCTGGTCAAGTTAAGAAATTGTATTTCCCTTTTACGGCGGGCGGGCGGCAGGGGGGAGGGGGGTCATGTAAATTTGCATACAGTGGAATATCTCAAACAGTGGAGTCTTATTTCATCCATTTTTCATAATATAAGGGTTGGAACATAATGAACCAATTTTTTACAATTTGATAGCCTCAATAAGTCTGTGATTATGGTTATAAAAAATGTTTGTCAAATGCTGCAGAATATTTTGCCTCAGCATGTCCAGTCATTACCAGCATCATGGCGTCAAACATTCTGATGATTCATATTTCATCTGCATCTGGAAACTTGATCAAAGGACTTTGTTCTGTTTGATTTGAAAACAAATTTAAAACATATTATCTCAAGCTTATTTTTTATGCCATCCATTTATAACAGAGCTATTTCATTCTCAGCTGTCGACGTGCATTACAGTAGTTTCTCAATTGAAGAGATTATTAAAGAACTTCAGGAAATGATATGTTGAAATTGTATGGGCAGGTGATGATAGTAAAAAGCCCTCATATTCGAGGGTTTTGCCTTCCTATAAGAAGATACCTCCTTCCCTCACAGCTGTTTTGATGATGTAACTTGTTCATATTTCATTTCATGTTTTGACGGGTGTTGCTCATCGGTTTCTGCCGTGTCAATCATTGTCGATAACATCAGAGAAATAATAGATTTTTCTGAAATCTGATCTGCATGCCGTTTAACTGTTTCCCTTACCTGCATGTCACCGACGCCTTTGTCTGTGCCCAATCTCATCATGAAAAACATTAAAAATGCCAAAATCTGTAAATTTCCTTGGCTGTCTGTTGACATGGAGTAAATTCTGATGTGAAAAGTCATGCTTTTCATCACATAGTATTTGAAAAAGAAATTGACACCAGTGTTGTTACCATGGTTACTTGTTATAAAGTGCAATAAGTGATCTTTTTCTCTCCATGTTTTTGCGAATAAGAATTAACAGTTTTGTGTGGACTGTGGCCCTATGTGAACTGTACACTGTAGTCTGATTATCATCATAACAGATAGTGTTTGTCTTCCGATTTGAATGGATTGTGGACATTTAATGGCTATGTTTACTTCATCAGGGCCTTAGATGTGTGATTCCTGCACGCGATCAGTAAATACAGGTCTATGACGGATTCCATGTACGCATGTTAAAAAGGATATCAGGTTATTAGGCAGGAGATTGTTATAGTATTGGCCTTTTGAAATATTTCATTATTTGTTCCCAACAACTAAAAACAAAAAGTGATTTGTTTGAGTATTTTACGCAAATACGCAGCTAATCTGTATCTCTGATATCAGGGTCATTAATCATAGGTATTAATCATGACAGTCAATGGGGTATTGACTATAATTAGTTTTGTGTATATTTATCATTATTTGCATATTGTTGAGTGCGACAACAAACAAATGAAAACAAAAGTATATCAATATCATGGATGCTGGATTAAAAATGTATTAATTGAAAGGGAAATGAATTTGTTTCCCAAGTGGAAGTGTAAGCCTCTATGTTGAATCTTGTGTGTTAATGTTAACCAGCTGATATCAAACTTGAGTAGAAATAGATATTAGGGAGGGTTTTCTGAATTCCAAATGTATTAAAAGGTATGTGTGAAGTGTAAAAGAACAATTATTAACCTGGAAAGCTGATAGTAAGTTTGGGGACAAGGATAAATGGGTGTTACTTGGGAGGGGGCTTCTATTTTTGATGGTAAACCTTTCTCTTTATATCTGGATGTTGGTGGGTATTTTGTTTTCTGTGTGAGTGAGTGAGCTCATTTAGTGGTGCAGGTCTCAGATGTTCACCACTTGGGTGAAACCCACATGCTTGGTATAGTGCTGACAAACCTTGAAACATTATCAGAGCAAATCAGGGATTTGAACTGAATATTGTAAGTTTGTATTATGCCTGAAGGTTGGGGGACCTTGGATAACTGCATGTTGTTTTAGTGTGTCTGTTTGTGTGTGTGGGTATGCCTGTTGGTGTGTGTGGGTATGTCTGTTGGTGTGGGTGTGTCTGTTGGTGTGTGTGTGTGTGTGTCTGTTGGTGTGGGTGTGTCTGTTGGTGTGGGTGTGTCTGTGGGTGTGTCTGTTGGTGTGTGTGGGTGTGTCTGTTTGTGTGGGTGTTTCTGTGTGTGTGTGTGGGTGTGTCTGTTGGTGTGGATGTGTCTGTGTGTGTGTGGGTGTGTCTGTTGGTGTGGGTGTGTCTGTTTGTGTGGGTGTGGGTGTGGGTGTGTCTGTTGGTGTGTGTGGGTGTGTCAGTTGGTGTGGATGTGTCTGTGTGTGTGTGGGTGTGTCTGTTGGTGTGGGTGTGTCTGTTTGTGTGGGTGTGGGTGTGTCTGTTGGTGTGTGTGGGTGTGTCTGTTGGTGTGGATGTGTCTGTGTGTGTGTGGGTGTGTCTGTTGGTGTGGGTGTGTCTGTGTGTGTGTGGGTGTGTCTGTTGGTGTGGGTGTGTCTGTTTGTGTGGGTGTGGGTGTGTCTGTTGGTGTGTGTGGGTGTGTCTGTTGGTGTGGATGTGTCTGTGTGTGTGTGGGTGTGTCTGTTGGTGTGTGTAGGTGTGTCAGTTGGTGTGGATGTGTCTGTGTGTGTGTGGGTGTGTCTGTGTGTGTGTGGGTGTGTCTGTTTGTGTGGGTGTGGGTGTGGGTGTGTCTGTTGGTGTGTGTGGGTGTGTCTGTTGGTTTGGGCGTGTCTGTTTGTGTGGGTGTGTCTGTTGGTGTGTGTGGGTGTGTCTATTGGTGTGGGTGTGTCTGTTGGTGTGGGTGTGTTTGTTGGTGTGGGTGTGGATGTGGATGTGGATGTGGATGTAAGAGAACAATAACAATATTGCTTGTTGTTAATCCTGTCCTCAATGTTGACTGTAGAGTATCATTAGTTTTTGTGTCATTAAATGGTAACCAGTCAGTCCTTGACTGCATTGAATCAGGAAAACAACAAACAACATCCAAGCAATCAAATCCTAAGCCTATGTTGCAACATGGCAGTGATATGAAGGTGAGGGATAAGTAGGGCTACTTGGAGGAACGAAGTAGGAAATATGCACATAATCATCCATGTTGTGGCGGAGTCATATAATGATATCCTGTTGGTGCATCGGATGACAACTAATAATTTGGTAGATGCGTCCTCCAGGGTCTACTTAGTCACCTATTTACGGCGCACCATTAGTCCTCTCTTCTTCAGCAGCCATACCTATGCAGCCTTGGCATTCTGCTTTCCCCAAACCTAGCCACAAGATACATTTGTGTAATCCCGATAATAACCGTCGGTGCCGAATACGGCAACATGGAAGACATTTTCTTTCTTCACTATTTCTGTCTTTGACTTGGTTGACCTTCAGAGTCGTCTTGAAGAGTAAGCTTAGTGGTTACGGTTAAAGGGTCACAGACGGAGTTAGATTCCCCGTGGTAGGGTAGCCTACTGGTTAAAGCGTTTGTTTGTCATGCAGAAGGTCTGAGTTTGGCTTCCCACTTGATTACAAAGCCGATTCTGAGTGCCCTCGCCATGATATTGTTGAAATGACACCGTTCGTTCTTGCATGGTGTCTTTGATATTGTTGGAATATTTCTCTAGCTGCGTAAAACCTCTTGGACAGAATAAGATTTGTTTGCTGTCGCTTCATATTGTTGTTGACTGTCAGGATTGATTGCATGTCATTTAAATTATGTATGAAATGCATTAATGATCAACTTTCTAAATATCATAAATAATATAACATGGAGTAGTTAATGTACCTCAAAAATATGATCCCTTAAGATATCAAATATTGGCCAAATTTCTCAGCACTCAACCACCCATCAAAACAATTGTTGTTTCAAGGCTCTTCACATTCTGGGTAATTATTTTTTCTTCATTTGATCATAAATGTTTGTTCTGATGAAATGAAAACTCACAAGTACCTTAGTTTCTAATGATCAGGAACTTTTGATTTAAATAATTAAAAACATTAAAAATCTGGACCATTATTATGATTCCATCATCGATTGGATGAAATGGGCTCGGTCATGGCAACAAGGGTTGACAACTCCACGTGGACAAAGATTCCATTGTACCACAACCCATTTTTAATAATTAACCCATACTTGTCGTAAGAGGCGACTAACGGGATTGGGTGGTGAGGCTTGCTGACTTGGGTGATGTATGTCATCGTATCCTTATCGTGTCAATTGATGTTCATGATGTCAATCACTGGATAGTCTGGTCCAGACTTAATTATTTACAAACCACTGTCATATTGCTGGAATATTGCTGAGTGTGGTGTTAATCAACAAAAAAACAATCATTTCTAATATTTAGGCCAGAATAATCACATCATCACAAGATCTTGGGGAAGGGCATCCACACCTAGTGGTCATAAACCCAACATTTCCATTGGACAAAGGTTCCGGGCAGAACAAATTTACCAGTTGACCACTGTTGATCTGTCAACAAACCGGGAGGATTAGACCAAAGCCACATTCAACTGTTGGACAAAACCGAAGAAATCCTCCATCTTGAAATAACAAAAATGGCGGAAATCGAATCCTATTACACTTATTCTTTGATCTTTCGGGGTTAGACAGCCCATTATGTTCTACGAGATCGCAAACAGATGAAAGCTGGAATAAGGCTGGCCCTTATCTGGGAGCTGAGATGGGGAAGGAACCCTTTCTAACTAGATTAGGATGTTATTCCTTTATACTTAATTATTGGCTTCGAGCATGGGACATATCTTGCTGTTTGTATCACTGGTATCAGTACAGCCTGTTGCTTGAAAGAAGGTAGGATTAAATGGGACTTCACCATGTAGGGAATTAATCATCATGTGATGAGGAAAATTACTTGCGATTCATAAATAGTGCATTGCAAATACTCTGATAACAAGTTAATCGATACCTGGTTTTTTTATTTCCTGGTCGACAGATTGCTTGTTAAAAATGCTTGTCGATTAAAAGAGACATTTCAGATTTTGTTTGTTCTTTAAAAAGTTATTTTACAAAGTGAGCAGTTTTTGGTAATCTTGTCTTTTAAAGATGATGGTTTTTTTGTGTTTGGAAAAATGGCGATGAGATCAAATTGTTTTCTATTTTCATCATTTTAGAGTCGGCAGAATCCCTAAACCAGTTTTGAACAATTGTCTTGCCTAATATTGAAAGCATGGTTAAATGATGCATACAATGCTGTGCTGTTAGTTTTGCTTTGTAAAATGTTGGAATTATATAAAGTGAAAGAAAGGTAATTTTAGATGTCTGAGATGGTTCTTCATGAGATAGAATGTGCCGGCATTACATGGGGCAGTGGTGGCCCAGTTGTCATAGGGTCTGCAGTGACCTTTGCAGAGTTGCCTCCCTCAGCTGTTGCCAGGATCCATGTATGGGAAACATTGTGTTGATCTGAGTATGATATAAACATTAAAATACTGTTCAAAGTAGTGTTAAACCATTGAGGCCATTTTGAAGCCAAAAAAATTATTTTGAAATTTTAATTTTACTGTCTCAAAGTCTATAGGAAATTATATGTGTTTAGACTGTTAAAATTAATTAGACATACAAGATTTCAAGTGATTCTGATTCCAGGAGTATTCAGTAGTTTCCATTTATGAAGTCGCTGACTTGGTCGATGCATGTCATCGATCCCAATTGCGTTGATGATGTCAATCACTGAATTGTCTGGTCCAGACTTGATTATTTATAGACCATCATGGTGTTAAGCAACAAACCAACCATTCATGAACCAGATGACCTGTAGTTAGGGCCTGGACAAGATAAGAGGTTTCCAGGTCAGATTGTCTCCCTTTATTCAGAGCTTGTCAGGAGATAGTTGTGTTGTACACCTTCTGTTTTCCTCATCAAAACTTTCCCATTATTTTCAATCTCATTTAAATCAGATATTAGTTCTCGCTACCACTGAACAAAGATCTGAGGACACCCCATTACGGGTTACGTCAGACCGACCTTGAGTGAACTTTGAATGACCAATGGAATGACTAGAAGTCGACTTTAGCCAATCAGAAGGCAGCTTTCTCGTGCTTTACGGCACTAATTTCAAATTGGCAACTATACTTTGATTTTTTTTTTGACACATTCTCAATAAAAAAAATTGAAACCTGAACAAAAGAACATTCTGGAATGGCTAATAGGTGATCTAGATTGTATGGATTCAGTCGTTAAGCTTGTAACTATCGTTCGGAATAACTCGTGTTAATGTTTTCGAGGTCGCATGATTAGAAATCACATTCCGACTGTCACTTTCATTATCTGGTAAGCAATGCTCTAATTGGTCGGATGAAAGGTCGGTCTGACATGACCCCTAATGGGATGTCCTCAGATCTTTGTTTAGCGGTAGCGAGAACTAAGATCTGATTTTAATGAGATTGCCATTATTTTATTTTTCATATTGACACAAACTCACTTTGAAAACAGTATAGGATTAATGTCTTCCTATTTAATGGCTGATACAGCTCTTTTTCAAAGGGTGTGCATGTTTAAGATAAATGAGTTAGATGGGAAAGATAAGACATTGTTGGTGTCCATAGATATATCAGCAGTTTATCAGCAGAACTTGACTCCTGTAATTATTCGTGATTCCTGATGGACTTGTAAACCTTCCTCTCAGTTGTGTGAAGTCAGTAAGTCCTTTGTAAAGGTTGTGTTATTCTGCCAAGCCATAGGTTAACATTAGTGGACACGTCTGCAAATAATGGTGTGAAATGCAAGACACTGACCAAACAGAATGTGCTGGTGTATGTGTAGACAGTGGGAACCCCCAGATGGTGCAGGTTGTGTTTGCCTGCTCCTACAATACGGCATAGTCTTCGCTATATGACCCCCTTCAGTGGATAGAGTAGACCCGTGAAGAGCCGGGGTAGAATAGGTCTTCTGCAACCCATGCTTGCCGTAAGAGGCGACTAATGGGATCAAGTGGTCAGACTCGCTGACTTTGTTGATGCATGTCATTGATCCCAATTGCGTGGATCGATGCTCATGATATTAATCACTGGATTGTCTGGTCCAGACCCGATTATTTACAGACCACCGCCGTATAGCTGGAATATTGCTGAGTGCGGCGTTAAACAACAAACCAAATCAATCCTAAAGACGTTAAAAGATGGTGCTTGTTGTAAGGGTTAGCTTGCATTGTAAAACTGGCATTACTGTGGACTCCCACTCCCCTACGCTACCCCTCCCACTACCCCTACCCCTCCCTCCATCCTCTCCCCTCTCTGCCACCTCTTCACTGTGCAGCCACAGCAGATTAAACTTCTTCTTCAGTCCTCTTGTTATGACTGTTTTGTCCATTGGCGTCCACAGAGTAATAATATTTGTTTATTTATAACAACTGTGGGATGGTTGGAGGATTTAAGACAAACGTGTTAACTTAAACATTTTGGTACATTAGAAGCCATGACAGTAGATTACTTGTGTGGGGGAATCTCTTCCTTATTTGAAGGATTTGAAGGGGGTGGGGGAATTTCCGATACGGAACATGTTATATTTGCTTCCTATTACAAACATGGGATTGCCCAGTACATCATTTTGAACATTCCTCCCAGATTAAGCTGTCCAGTTACCTCCATGGTTGTATTATCCAGAGTATATCTCATAAAGCATATTGAATGTTATACACTGCTTTTTTAAGCCAATGATCAATCTTGAATTTTTACCATTTCTCTACACAACTTGTTTTTGTTGAACCCGCAAGCTTGGACAGAATAGAATCTGCATCTGGAGAACAAAATAAAAAAGTAACCTAACCATCAGCAAATTAATTGTTCTGTTTTTGTACTGTTCAAGAAATAATGCAAACAAACACCAGTAGTATTCCATCAACCTTTTTATCTCTTTCGTTTTTGTCCATTCTTCAAACTGTTTCCAGGAATTGTAAATGAACCTCACCTGGCCCTCCGCTTAAGAAGAACTGTTTATTAAGTCTGAGGAAACGGAGAAAAAAGCCAAATTCATCTCAGGAATTCTTTTGCCACAAAGTCTTTGAGCAGGCATGTATGTGAACCAAGGCATAAGAAAGGAAGATTTTTGTGGTTTTTTTTACAATAAATCATCTACCAAGGCATCTGTGGGACAAACAGGTTTTTACTCCATACCAAACTGAATTTGATGTTTTATTTACTTTGTAGTTTGAGCATTCAATCTGCTCAAAGACGTGAGGTGAAATTGGGTTTAACGTTGCGTCCAAGATTATTGCACTTACACAACGATGTGCATGTATATATGTGTGGCTGCTTGTACTAGTCCGAACTGATGCCGATTTATAGTGCTAGCTCACTGAGATACCATGCCACAGTTGAACATGAATATCCCACTCAGACACAGTATACTGACTCCGAGCCGACCAGTCCTTGTTTTAGCCCCTTTATGCCGAGCGCCAGACAGGATAACAACAAGTACCATCTTTTAATGTCTTTTGGTATGACGCGGCTGGGGATCAAACCCCGGACCTTCCGCTCTCCAGGTGGATGCTCTACCACTAGACCACAGAGGCGGTCTGCTCAAAGAAGTAAAATTATTGATTTGTATTTTGTTAAAGACCTTGGATGGGTGATAGAGTTCGGCAGCATGTCACGTGAGAGTTGGTCCTGCCCCACACTGCAGCACATGTAACGCTTGTGGTGTCTCTTTGGACATGTGACTTGTTCATGGGATGCCCCAGTTCACCCAGCAGTGAGTGGGTACCCGGAAGGATGAGATAGCTCGGGTTGTATATTCTCCAAGGACTTGAGAATGAACATCAAGTGCGCACTGGTCCATTGACAATAATAACAGTGTTGCGCCATGAGCATTCACTTGGTGAAGAGAATTTGGCACTTGTTGTTTGTGAAGTATGCATTTTAAACAGCTTCATTGAGTGTTGCTTGTGCTGTATTATAGAATTATCATTAAACCGCCCCCATGCTTTCAGAAATGAGTGGACCACTGTAACTTGATAATGCCCTCATATTGCTTGATGAGGGGCCATTATCATGCCCGTTGTTAGGTGACGTCATAGGGATAAGGATAGGTGACGTCACTCTCAATATTGACGTCATCTGGTTTGTTCTATGACATTTCCATATTTGTAAAAGTGGGTCACTGACATTCGTGTTGATTGCAGTAAATGTTTCAAAACCGATATATATTTTTTTATTTGATAATAAATTCCATCCATTTTAGCTATAATAAGGCTAACGCTATTTTTTAGGGCATTATCATTTGCAGAGGCCCTTGGTTTTTTCAACTGCCCTCCTTCGTCGGGCAGTAAATGGAAGACCTCGGACTTCTGCAAATGATAAAGCCCTGAAAAATATTGTTATCCTTATAGTAACAGTCTGTAGGAAAAGTTGTCTTCTGCCATAAATTTCAGCAGAATTTAGTGTTAATATTAGGGCTGGGACAAGTCCAAATTTACTACCCGGGTACTCCACCCACCCACCCACCCCATTACATTACCCGACCCTACCCGGGTACCCGCTGTAGAAGTCTAAAGAGATGGGTCCAAATGTCCGACTGGGAATAGTTTGACCGTAGCCTTGGCAAAATGTATTTAGATACACGAATAAAAACGATCTGGTCATGCATAAACTGAAGTTGACTGAAGTTTTATCTTTAATCAAGCATATAAAGTCAGAAGGAATGCAAATATTAGTCACTTATAGTGTAACCATAGAGTTAATTTAGAACATTTTTGTCATTAAACAATATATCACGTGATTAACCACGGGTCTGTTTAACACTAAACATGCTGACTGCTTATTTAGGACTGATGTTGGTTGCAGTGTTTCTCAAATTTTTAGGTAAAAATAGCTTCAGCAATAATGATACAGAAAAACAACTTATCTTAAAGGGGCACTGATCTAACGCCATTCCCCGGACTGGTTGTTACCTTTGTTATTGTTTTTTCCCCCGTGAGTACCCGGATGATACGCAACGCAACTGAGCATAACCAGAGACTGGGCTACCGTCTGCAAGGACAGCTAAATAAACTTGGAGGCTGGAGGCAATATTTGTTTTATGCATTTTTGCATAAACACTGATTGGTTAACTGTGATCTATAAAGATTCGACAAAGGGCGCATGTTAAATAATTTCTTCAGCCTAAACAAACAGACAAAAAGAACGGCGGAGCTCATCGGAAGTCGTCATTTGGAAATACCCCAGATGGTTATAGTTTAATACTAAGAAAAGTATCCATGCAGTGAAAGCATTTTCGGATTTCAGATTGTGTAATACGATTACTACTCCCTTGTTGTCATACACGTTTTCTCGTATAACCCTACACTTGTGTATTTGTCGTCATTCACTTGATGCTCAGTTAATGAATTTATTACAGGTACAATTAGTGGTAGCACCACTTAGATTACCTGACAAAGGTTCTCATTTGGCATTTATTGTGTCTGGGGTAATTATTCAATCTAAATCCAGGTTTGAAGTGAGGTTATGTAATATGCACGTGGCAGCCCAGCAAGAGATGAATGATCAGTTGATTTACTTTTTTTGTAAATCAACGGATCGTTCCCAGTCATCAAAGGATTAACAGAAAATACGTTGATTGATTAATCACTGTTATCTTGCACAGTGCATATGTCAAAAGTGAGTGTTTACATGTCTAGGTTTACTAAAACAAAGGGAATACACTCATATCATGGCCTGAAGTGCCGATGTAAAAACAACATACAATTTGTTCAAAGGGTTAACGGATAATACGTTGATTGGTTGCTCATTGATATCAAACTCAATGGATTTTTAGGAACCGTCGACGTAATGAAAATAGTTGTCACGTGGCCTTTCTCAGCCGACCCTTGAGACTTGACACCCGAAACGATATATATCTTTTAGAATATTTGATAGTTACAGAGACACGTGACATCGAATAAGTTATTTTGTATAGCTGCAGACAAGTGGGATATTATTCCTTTGTGTGGATATTCACGGATACATTCCTCGAATAAGGAAGCTGCCTATTTATACACATAAATTTGGTAAGTTGTAATTATGGTATTTGCATTTTGTTTTCCTTCATTTGAACCGATTCGTTCTTGTTTTTCTACGTCTTGGTTGGGAAATTCTTCAATGCGCGATAGACGTTGTTTTCACAGGTCATTTCCTTTGTAAGCGTGTATAGATTACCGTCAATTTGTAAAATGTGATTCTCTCAGGCAATTTTTAAAATGTGTAAATATTTCAGTCATTTTGACTAAAAAATCTGTCCAGATTGATTAAGACGATCAAAAGGGCCTACAAACATGACAACAGATTATTATGTAGGATTAGAAGCCAAACAACATAGAAATGTACTTTTCAACGTAACATTTTCAGTCTCTTGGTGATGACATTAAACATCAAAATGTTTGGAATTCGTTATTATAATAATACAGATGGAAATGTTTTTCAGTCACTTTGTAAAATAACTGAATATTTAGACGTTTAATAAATATGTTACACATTTTGACAGTAAAAAAATATACACACTATAAAAAAAGCAATGCTGAGGTGAAATATTTACTTTGTGTTGCAAGTCAAAATAGTGTAAACGAAAATCGCAAAATTACCAAGCAAGTGACTTATCAAAACTTCGTCACCACTACCGATGCTACCCACATAGATGCCTTCATTTCCTTATTATCTCGAAAACTGTATTTCATTTTGTTGATCAATGTGACCATACGCTCTTATTACTACCGGTATCCATAAAAGTGACTAATGCGCTTACGAATGGCGCAACAGAGGTCGCGAGCTAGTCTAGATTTCTGCTCTACATCTGGGTACTCACTGGGAAAAAACAATAACAAAGGCAACAACCAGTCCCGGGGAATTGCGTTAGATCAGTGCCCCTTTAATATTTGATAAGGGTGTTCTTAACAGCTGTTGGATTTTGGATCGCAAGTGAAACAATGGATTTGGGGTTACCTGAAACACAAGTATCTGTTGTTAACTTTCTTTCAGACTGAACACAAACATCGTTGAGTGGTGATTCTGACTGACACAATTTATATAAACAAACTCTTCAATCATTCAAGATCTTCGGCTATGTAACATGGTCGTTACCCTTTCAGGTGAAAGAGCAATAAATTTCATCTTGATTGCAAGATGCTGAGCCATGTTAGCGGAAGCCTTTGTCTTGGCAGTTCACAAATTCTTTGAAATATCAGAATTGACATTTCTGCTGAAAATGTGGTGTCAATTCAATGAAAGTGCATATATTGTTTATCAAGAGAGATAATCAACCTCTGGAACAAAAGAGCAGGCCTCATAAAATGGCTATTACTTGGTCCGAGCGGACAAAATGGTGATTGTGTGGGAAGGTCAGACGAAGTTGACAGAGTGCTCGGCTATGATGAAATGCAGACGCTTCAGGAAGACAGTGGTTTAATTCCACCCTTAATTTGATGCATGTGTCGTGAGGTTGTTTCATGTTTTGTGGAAGGTAGGACAGGATGTGTGCTTCATCCCTTTATACATTTTGTGCTTCATTTTATTCAGAAAAATATCGTCACGATATGGCTGAAATATTGCGATGTGACGTTAAACATTAACTCACTCGCTCACTCAGAAAAAATAATATTCTAGAAACATAAACTCCTTCTGTCATTCAGTTGTAAACGCATTTGGTCGTAAACTACTTGTCTGATTATTTTGATATTGAATTTTGAAGAAATATGTGAAAGAAACTGGTTTCCTTGCAATTAGGGAAGACTCTTCCCCTCTCTTTCCAAATTTATTCTTTTGTCTCTCCCTCCCTCATCCGACTTTTAACATGTTTAAGTCATTCATTTTATTATTTAAATCTTGGTGAAGGTTTTATTGATGAAGTTGCTCAATTGTCACCTATTGGTGTTGGGAGCAGAAATACACTGAAATACAGGGTTGAATCCTTAGCTGTGTCAGGATCGTCTGTTTGTGCTTTTGAACCCAAATTTGCCTTTGTTTGTCAGCACCATATTCATGCTTGGTGGTTTTGTCAGTGTGGATGTGAGTCACTTTCTTCTTTCCTCCCCTTTAAGGATCTGGTTATAATAGGTCTTCAGCTACCCATAGTATGATACTTGTCATAACAAGTGTGACTATGCTTGTCGTAAAAGGTGACTTACAGCCAATTGCGTGGATTGATGCTCATGGGATGTCAATCACTGGATGGTCTGGTCCAGACTTGATTATTTACAGACCGTAATATAGCTGGAATATGGCTGAGTGTGGCGTAGAACAACAAACAAGCAAGCAAGAAAAACATGTCAGGGAATATCCATGAATAAAGTTTTTGAGACATACAAAATTGATCATTGGCCATCATAATCTCTTACATGCTTGCTGTAAAAGGCAACTGTGCTTGTCGTTAAAGGCGGCTATGCTTGTTGTAAAAGGCGACTAACGGGATCGGTTGATGAGGCTCGCTGACATGGTTGATGCATGTCATCATGTCCCAATTATATCATCGATGCTCAACCACTGGATTGTCTGGTCCTGAATCAATTATTTACTGACCACCATCTCATTGCTGGAATAACTAACAAACGTTGAATTCCACCAAGGAACACCCTATTTGCTATTTGGTTTATATGCTGGATTGTCCTTTGGAATGTTCATGAAATGCTTGCAACTGATGTTGAAGGTCATATAGTGCCCAAGGTCACAAACTCAGTGTTGCGCAGTGGAAGGCGATGATCACATGTCCACTTGCCGTCTTTTTTAACTCCACTTGAAATTATACTTTTAATGGGAAACTATACATCATTGTCTTTTTATGACATATATGTGGAACTAAACATGATTCTTTTAAGGAATAAATGAAAATGAAGAAGCTGTGGTAGGTACATGACTGAATGTAGGAATGAATAACTAACACTAGGAACATGTACTATTTCCTGTAAAGACCACGAATATTGGTCCAACTGTTTCCTGTGAAGACCACGAATATTGGTCCAACTAGTTTCTATAAAGACCACAGATATTGGTCCAACTAGCATCCATAAAGACCACAAATATTGGACCAACTAGTTTCTATAAAGACCTCGAATATTGGTCCAACTAGTTTCTATAAAGACCACAAATATTGGTCCAACTAGTATCCATAAAGACCACAAATATTGGTCTAACTAGTATCCATAAAGACCTCGAATATTGGTCCAACTAGTTTCTATAAAGACCTCGAATATTGGTCCAACTAGTATCCATAAAGACCACAAATATTGGTCCAACTAGTATCCATAAAGACCACAAATATTGGTCCAACTAGTATCCATAAAGACCACAAATATTGGTCCAACTAGTATCCATAAGGACCTCGAATATTGGTCCAACTAGTTTCTATAAAGACCACAGATATTGGTCCATCTAGTTTCTATAAAGACTACAAATATTGGTCCAACTAGTATCCAAAAAGACCTCGAATATTGGTCCAACTAGTTTCTATAAAGACCTCGAATATTGGTCCAACTAGTTTCTATAAAGACCACAGATATTGGTCCAACTAGCATCCATAAAGACCACGAATATTGGTCCAACTAGTATCCATAAAGACCTCGAATATTGGTCCAACTAGTATCCATAAAGATCACAAATATTGATCCAACTAGTATCCATGAAGACCTCGAATATTGGTCCAACTAGTTTCTATAAAGACCAAGAATATTGGTCCAACTAGTATCCATAAAGACCACAAATATTGGTCCAACTAGTATCCATAAAGACCACAAATATTGGTCCAACTAGTATCCATAAAGACCACAAATATTGGTCCAACTAGTATCCATAAAGACCTCGAATATTGGTCCAACTAGTTTCTATAAAGACCACAAATATTGGTCCAACAAGTATCCATAAAGACCACAAATATTGGTCTAACTAGTATCCATAAAGACCTCGAATATTGGTCCAACTAGTTTCTATAAAGACCTCGAATATTGGTCCAACTAGTATCCATAAAGACCACAAATATTGGTCCAACTAGTATCCATAAAGACCACAAATATTGGTCCAACTAGTATCCATAAAGACCACAAATATTGGTCCAACTAGTATCCATAAGGACCTCGAATATTGGTCCAACTAGTTTCTATAAAGACCACAGATATTGGTCCATCTAGTTTCTATAAAGACTACAAATATTGGTCCAACTAGTATCCAAAAAGACCTCGAATATTGGTCCAACTAGTTTCTATAAAGACCTCGAATATTGGTCCAACTAGTTTCTATAAAGACCACAGATATTGGTCCAACTAGCATCCATAAAGACCACGAATATTGGTCCAACTAGTATCCATAAAGACCTCGAATATTGGTCCAACTAGTATCCATAAAGATCACAAATATTGATCCAACTAGTATCCATGAAGACCTCGAATATTGGTCCAACTAGTTTCTATAAAGACCAAGAATATTGGTCCAACTAGTATCCATAAAGACCACAAATATTGGTCCAACTAGTATCCATAAAGACCACAAATATTGGTCCAACTAGTATCCATAAAGACCACAAATATTGGTCCAACTAGTATCCATAAAGACCTCGAATATTGGTCCAACTAGTTTCTATAAAGACCACAAATATTGGTCCAACAAGTATCCATAAAGACCTCGAATATTCGTCCAACTATTTCCTGTGAAGACCACGAATATTGGTCCAACTAGTTTCTATAAAGACCACAAATATTGGTCCAACTAGTATCCATAAAGACCACAAATATTGGTCCAACTAGTATCCATAAAGACCACAAATATTGGTCCAACTAGTTTCTATAAAGACCACAAATAATGGTCAAACTAGTATCCATAAAGACCCCAAATATTTGTCCATCTAGTATCCATAAAGACCTCGAATATTGGTCCAACTAGTATCCATAAAGACCACAAATATTGGTCCAACTAGTATCCATAAAGACCTCGAATATTGGTCCAACTAGTATCCATAATGACCACAGATATTGGTCCAACTAGTATCCACAAAGACCACAAATATTGGTCCAACTAGTATCCATAAAGACGACAAATATTGGTCCATCTAGTATCCATAAAGACCACAAATATTGGTCCAACTAGTATCCATGAAGACCACAAATATTGGTCCAACTAGTATCCATAATGACCACAGATATTGGTCCAACTAGTATCCATAAAGACCACAAATATTGGTCTAACTAGTATCCATAAAGACCTCGAATATTGGTCCAACTAGTATCCATAAAGACCACAAATATTGGTCCAACTAGTATCCATAATGACCACAGCTATTGGTCCAACTAGTATCCATAAAGACCTTGAATATTGGTCCAACTAGTATCCATAAAGACCACAAATATTGGTCCAACTAGTTTCTATAAAGACCACAAATACTGGTCAAACTAGTATCCATAAAGACCCCAAATATTTGTCCATCTAGTATCCATAAAGACCTCGAATATTGGTCCAACTAGTATGGATAAAGACCACGAATATTGGTCTACGACCACGAAGTAAAGTGTGTCTTGCTCCAACGAACGAAAAACTTACACTGACAATTGTAATGCATTTCCGTGTCAGAATCCAATTTCTGCACGTGAAACAAATTCCACGGTCTCATTTCAGCGGAACGTGTGGCGTTTATATAATTTGGTCATGTTACATGAACCGAAATTATGTTTTGTTTTGTTTTTTATTATCTCTCCTCAACACTCAATGTATTATGCTTGAGGTAGCTCAAGAAATGTTCACTGTGACATGATTGAGTACATATCATCCTTTGCCAGTGACAGTCTTTTGCTCTACCAGAGTAATTGCCCTTTATCAAGAGAAGTCGTCGTTTGTGCGTCTGGTCATTTTACATTGTCATGACGTTACGAAATGCAGATCCGTAAAGATCGGGGGTGGAATAGGTCTTCACAAACCCATGCTTGCTGTGCAGAGCAACAATGCTTGTAGTAAGAGGCAACTAACAGGGTCGGGTGGTCAGGCTCACTGACCTGGTTGATGCATGTCATCGTGTCCCAGTTGCATGGATCGATGGCCATGATATCAATCACTGGTCCAGACTCGATTATTTACAGACCGCCATCATGTAGCTGGAATATTGCTGGGTGAGGCGTAAAGCAACAAACAAACAAACAAACAAATAAAACAAACAAATAAAACAAAACATAGCAACAAATAAAACAAAGTACAATTTCTAACATACGTAAGCTAGATCCAACTGTTTTGAGTTCTGGGAAAGATTAATAATAATAAGTGCATTTTAATGTGCCAAATTCCATTCACCAAGTGGATGCTCATAGCGCTATACTATTATTACCCCGGTCAATGGATCAGTGAGCACTTGATTTTCATTCTCAGCTCCCTGGGGAGTATACAACCCAAGCTGCCTGTGAGGCGCTAGAAGGTTAACAGCCACATTACCATCTCATCCTACCGGCTACCCACTCACTGCTGGGTGAACAGAAGCACATTTTGAACAAAGTCACTTGCCAGATCTAACAAGCACAAGTATGGAAACTTACACCCTACCTTCCTTGATAAATTGCCTACACTTGTACAAGGCCCCCACTATCCCCTTGTCAGATGCTGATTTACCCATTCTTTGACTATTATTTTGATACTGATGACTATTATCCTAGTAATTTATCCACATTTATGATGGTCGATAGCCAACAGACAGGGTGACGCCATGTTTGTTTGTAAAACTCTTAGAGTACTATATTTAAAGTACCTGCCTGACCTTTTTTATTTGCATAATTATCCGTAATGACCCCAATGAACGGGTATTCGACGTAATAAGTGCCCCGCTCTAATAAGCACCCACTGCGATATTTGCTAATATATTGACTAGTGAACAATCCCAATTAGCACCCCTTCTGATTGATCAATGTACCCAAGACTTATTTATTCGTGTATAATACGCACTCGTGTGTTATATGCACCCTTAATTATGGTCAATTAAATTCTGGAAAATATATCTGTCGTATATAAACAGTTTGGCTGTCAGCACAAACCACGAAATTTATCTTTCAACTCTGTTTATTCTACCAAAATGATATTCTAATAAGAGCCCCCTATTTCTAATTTTGAGAGAGCCCTGTGCGCTTATTTAGTCGAATGCGGTATATAGTTTTAAGCCGTTGGATTTATCCTGCGGAAGAACCTCCCCATTTCATGATAAACAGGGTATATATGTGTCTACAATTTCATAAAACTTCGGAGTGTGTCAGGGCGTATTGCAAATATGCTGTTTCAGTGTTTTTTAATCAGAAATTAAATTGAAATGGACAACTATTTCAAAATATTGGAAACTCCTGATATTTTTATGCCCCCCTTGAACCATAAATTCAATCCACAAAGGACATGATAAAGACAGTTCCTGGAGAATTATTCTCAAACTGGCAATTCCGAAGGCTATTTGGCATCATCAGAAATATTAACTGCTTTTATCCAGCTGCAATATTTCACTGGATTAGACGCTTTCATTTGAAAGGATGTTTTCCTTCCTTAATAGCTAGTTGATCTTTCGCCAAACACACATCCATAATTGAATTGTTTGTGCATTTCGTGGCCTATCGACAGCCTGTATGAGGAGTTATATGAGAAGTCCACACTGGAAGAATGTCCGGACTGAGGTTCTTCAATGAAGCATGAAATTGAAAATATTAGTTGTACGTAATATAGTATCTGTAAAACATAAATCAAAGAGACGCTTGCATTACTCATTGGTCCAGAAAGAATTAGCAGACATTTAAGAAAGTAAGGGATTGCACAGAGAGATGGGTAGTGTGGTTTTGATAGATTAATAGTGAATAATAGATGACAAATTGGATGTACTCTAATTTCAGTTCCTGTTCAGCCTCAGAGTCTTTCTGAGGTCTGTGGCGCTGTTTTGATGGTTTCATGGCTGATGTACAGTTCATCCTAATGCCCGTAATGAATCAAAAGTGGTTACGTTTGAAAGCTGGATCGTTGACTATCAATTGCTCTCTGTCTAAGAAGTAAAGCAGACAAATTTGTAGGCTGTGATGTGAGGAAAATTGATTAGAAATTTGGATGAATCAATGTAATTCATATAACATGATTTAATGTTATCTCATTAATTCCTGAATCATACATAATTGAAAGATACAGGGGTGGGGTTGTGTGTGATGTAGGGTTGTGTGTGATGTAGGGTTGTGTGTGACTGTGATGTGGGATTGTGTGTGACTGTGGAGTGTGTGTGACTGTGTAATGTGGGATTGTGTGTGACTGTGATGTGGAGTTGTGTGACTGTGATGTGGGATTGTGTGTGACTGTGGAGTTGTGTGTGACTGTGTGATGTGGGGTTGTGTGTGACTGTGATGTGGGGTTGTGTGACTGTGATGTGGTATTGTGTGACTGTGATGTGGGATTGTGTGTGACTGTGGAGTTGTGTGTGACTGTGGGATGTGGGGTTGTGTGTGACTGGGATGGGGGATTGTGTGTGACTGTGATGTGGGGTTGTGTGACTGTGGAGTGTGTGTGACTGTGTGATGTGGGGTTGTTAGCGACTGTGGAGTGTGTGAGGCTGTGTGATGTGGGGTTGTGTGTGACTGTGATGTGGGGTTGTGTGTGACTGTGGAGTGTGTGAGGCTGTGTGATGTGGGGTTGTGTGTGACTGTGATGTGGGGTTGTGTGTGACTGTGTGATGTGGGGTTGTGTGTGACTGTGATGTTGATTGTGTGTGACTGTGATGTGGAGTTGTGTGTGACTGTGTGATGTGGAGTTGTGTGTGACTGTGTGATGTGGAGTTGTGTGTGACTGTGTGATGTGGGGTTGTGTGTGACTGTGTGATGTGGGATTGTGTGTGACTGTGTGATGTTGATTGTGTGTGACTGTGTGATGTGGAGTTGTGTGTGACTGTGTGATGTGGAGTTGTGTGTGACTGTGTGATGTTGATTGTGTGTGACTGTGTGATGTTGATTGTGTGTGACTGTGTGATGTGGAGTTGTGTGTGACTGTGTGATGTGGGGTTGTGTGTGACTGTGTGATGTTGATTGTGTGTGACTGTGTGATGTGGAGTTGTGTGTGACTGTTATGTGGGGTTGTGTGTGACTGTGTGATGTGGAGTTGTGTGTGACTGTGATGTGGGGTTGTGTGTGACTGTGTGATGTGAGGTTGTATGTGATTGTGTGATGTGGGGTTGTGTGTGACTGTGTGATGTGGGGTTGTATGTGACTGTGTGATGTGTGATTGTATGTGACTGTGTGATGTGGGGTTGTGTGTGACTGTGTGATGTGGGGTTGTGTGTGACTGTGTGATGTGGGGTTGTATGTGACTGTGTGATGTGGGGTTGTGTGTGACGGTGTAATTTTGGGTTGTATGTGACTGTGTGATGTGTGATTGTATGTGACTGTGTGATGTGGAGTTGTGTGTGACTGTGTGATGTGGGGTTGTGTGTGACTGTGTGATGTGGGGTTGTATGTGACTGTGTGATGTGGGGTTGTGTGTGACTGTGTGATGTGGGGTTGTGTGTGACTGTGATGTTGATTGTGTGTGACTGTGATGTGGAGTTGTGTGTGACTGTGTGATGTGGAGTTGTGTGTGACTGTGTGATGTGGGGTTGTGTGTGACTGTGTGATGTTGGGTTGTGTGTGACTGTGTGATGTGGGATTGTGTGTGACTTTGTGATGTTGATTGTGTGTGACTGTGTGATGTGGAGTTGTGTGTGACTCTGTGATGTGGAGTTGTGTGTGACTGTGATGTGGGGTTGTGTGTGACTGTGTGATGTTGATTGTGTGTGACTGTGTGATGTGGAGTTGTGTGTGACTGTGTGATGTGGGGTTGTGTGTGACAGTGTGATGTTGATTGTGTGTGACTGTGTGATGTGGAGTTGTGTGTGACTGTTATGTGGGGTTGTGTGACTGTGTGATGTGGAGTTGTGTGTGACTGTGTGATGTGGGGTTGTGTGTGACTGTGTGATGTGAGGTTGTATGTGATTGTGTGATGTGGGGTTGTGTGTGACTGTGTGATGTGGGGTTGTATGTGACTGTGTGATGTGTGATTGTATGTGACTGTGTGATGTGGGGTTGTGTGTGACTGTGTGATGTGGGGTTGTGTGTGACTGTGTTATGTGGGGTTGTATGTGACTGTGTGATGTGGGGTTGTGTGTGACGGTGTAATTTTGGGTTGTATGTGACTGTGTGATGTGTGATTGTATGTGACTGTGTGATGTGGAGTTGTGTGTGACTGTGTGATGTGGGGTTGTGTGTGACTGTGTGATGTGGGGTTGTATGTGACTGTGTGATGTGGGGTTGTGTGTGACTGTGTGATGTGGGGTTGTGTGTGACTGTGATGTTGATTGTGTGTGACTGTGATGTGGAGTTGTGTGTGACTGTGTGATGTGGAGTTGTGTGTGACTGTGTGATGTGGGGTTTTGTGTGACTCTGTGATGTTGGGTTGTGTGTGACTTTGTGATGTTGATTGTGTGTGACTGTGTGATGTGGAGTTGTGTGTGACTCTGTGATGTGGAGTTGTGTGTGACTGTGATGTGGGGTTGTGTGTGACTGTGTGATGTGGAGTTGTGTGTGACTGTGTGATGTGGAGTTGTGTGTGACTGTGTGATGTGGGGTTTTGTGTGACTCTGTGATGTGGGATTGTGTGTGACTTTGTGATGTTGATTGTGTGTGACTGTGTGATGTGGAGTTGTGTGTGACTCTGTGATGTGGAGTTGTGTGTGACTGTGATGTGGGGTTGTGTGTGACTGTGTGATGTGGAGTTGTGTGTGACTGTGTGATGTGGAGTTGTGTGTGACTGTGTGATGTGGGGTTGTGTGTGACAGTGTGATGTTGATTGTGTGTGACTGTGTGATGTGGAGTTGTGTGTGACTGTTATGTGGGGTTGTGTGACTGTGTGATGTGGAGTTGTGTGTGACTGTGTGATGTGGAGTTGTGTGTGACTGTGTGATGTGGAGTTGTGTGTGACTGTGTGATATGGGGTTGTGTGTGACTGTGTGATGTGGAGCTGTGTGTGACTGTGTGATGTTGGGTTGTGTGTGACTGTGTGATGTTGATTGTGTGTGACTGTGTGATGTGGAGTTGTGTGTGACTGTGTGATGTGGGGTTGTGTGTGACTGTGATGTGGGGTTGTGTGTGATGTGGAGTTGTGTGTGACTGTGTGATGTGGGGTTGTGTGTGATGTGGGGTTGTGTGTGGGATATGCTGGGTTTGAAATTAATTGTGAAAATGAAATTCTTGTGACAGAGTAAAAGTTCTTGAGTCTCCCAAGGTTCTACACCCTAGAAGACCTGAGACCTGTTCAATGAAGTGTTTGTGTGATTGATGAAGAATTTGTGTGTTCGATGAAGAGTTTATGTGTTCAATGAAGTGTTTGTGTGATTGATGAAGAGTTTGTGTTCGATGAAGTGTTTGTGTGATTGATGAAGAGTTTGTGTGCTCGATGAAGAGTTTGTGTGTTTGATGAAGTGTTTGTGTGATTGATGAAGAGTTTGTGTGTTTGATGAAGAGTTTGTGTGTTTGATGAAGAGTTTGTGTGTTTGATGAAGAGTTTGTGTGTTCGATGAAGTGTTTGTGTGATTGATGAAGAGTTTGTGTGTTTGATGAAGAGTTTGTGTGTTCGATGAAGTGTTTGTGTGATTGATGAAGAGTTTGTGTGATCGATGTTGTGTTTGTGTGATTGATGAAGAGTTTGTGTGTTTGATGAAGAGTTTGTGTGCTCGATGAAGAGTTTGTGTGTTTGATGAAGAGTTTGTGTGTTTGATGAAGAGTTTGTGTGTTTGATGAAGTGTTTGTGTGATTGATGAAGAGTTTATGTGTTTGATGAAGAGTTTGTGTGATTGATGAAGAGTTTGTGTGTTTGATGAAGAATTTGTGTGTTTGATGAAGAGTTTGTGTGTTTGATGAAGAGTTTGTGTGTTTGATGAAGAGTTTGTTTGATTAAAGAAGAGTTTGTGTGTTTGATGAAGAATTTGTGTGTTTGATGAAGAGTTTGTGTGTTTGATGAAGAGTTTGTGTGTTTGATGAAGAGTTTGTGTGATTGATGAAGTGTTTGTGTGTTTGATGAAGAGTTTGTGTGTTTGATGAAGAGTTTGTGTGTTTGATGAAGAGTTTGTGTGATTGATGAAGAGTTTGTGTGTTTGATGAAGAGTTTGTGTGATTGATGAAGAATTTGTGTGTTTGATGAAGAGTTTGTGTGTTTGATGAAGAGTTTGTGTGATTGATGAAGAGTTTGTGTGTTTGATGAAGAGTTTGTGTGATTGATGAAGAGTTTGTGTGTTTGATGAAGAGTTTGTGTGTTTGATGAAGTGTTTGTGTGTTTGATGAAGAGTTTGTGTGTTTGATGAAGAGTTTGTGTGATTGATGAAGTGTTTGTGTGTTCAATGAAGTGTTTATGTGTTCGATGACAGGTTGTGTGTAATTGTTGGAGTGGAAGTCATGTGTCAAGTGGGATCGCTCTATAAAACGGCCATACAAGATCCCACACAAGCCTGTTTCACTTTGCTTAATCACATGTAGATAAGTATGTCTTTATGTGCAATATATAATCTTCACTTGTAAAGTTGTATACCGTATTCGACGTAATAAGCGCCCAGAGCGCTCTCAAAATTAGAAATAGGGGGCTCTTATTAGAATGTCATTTTGATGAAAAAAACAGAGTTGAAAGATGAATTTCATGGTTTATGCTGTCCGCCTGAAATGTTTATGTATGACAGATATATTTTTCCAGAATTTAATTGCCAATAACTAAGGGTGCATATAACACGTGAGTGCGTATTATACGCGAATAAATAAGTCTTGTGTACATTGATCAATCGGAAGGGGTGCTAATTGAGATTGTTCACTAGCCAATATATCAGCAAATATCGTCGTGGGTGCTTATTAGAGCGGGGCGCTTATTACGTCATATACGATATATATTTTCTTTCTTAACAAGATTAATTTCAAGGTTTACATTTTGTTTTTTCCAGATTCAATTCTTCAACAATCAACTGACTGTTTACTCTCCATTTCAAACAGCCGTGCTTGTCATGACGACTTCTATTCTGTTATCGTAACAAGCTCCTTTAATAAGCTTATGTCATGAAGTGTATCATTTCCTAGATAAACTGTTCCCCAATGTTCCTCTCCGAGACCTGACCACACTCCCCCTGGCCCTCTGAGTAACATAAGCCGGTATTTGTTGATTGAGAACCTCGCTGGGGCATGTCGCTGAACGTGAGGAGGTAACCCTATCTGTGGAGAAATTGTTAGATATCGCTAAATTACAACGTATGTCTTGCCACTCCAAGTAAATTAAAAACAAACATTGTTTTTAGATCAAGAAAAGTTTATTTGATAGATAAATATTAAGATTGTTGCATGTGTTATCTTGTTGTAATTTCAACAGACCTGGAGCTTTTTGTCCATGAGCAACACGCAAGGGAGAGCAGCTACAGCCTCTTGCAGGAATTGATATATTCAAAGAAAAATGACACTATATAAGTGCAATAATCTTGGACGCAACGTTAAACCCCATTTCACCTCACTTATCACTAATGCTTATTTAAGAACTGATATTTTGTATATATACCATTGTATACTGGTACATATAATAGACTATCGTTTGTTTGAAATATTAATTAGTAAAACTGGCACTAGACTTACATCTAGTCTCTGAAATGAATATATTTTACAGAAAAAAAACAGTTAAATTATAGTTATGAAATATATAAAGGAGCCCAGAGACTCTTCATTTTTAGAGTCAAACAAATCTGCAGAGCTATAATTTTCTTTAACTTTCTTGCTGAAACTGCAGTAATCTAGACTTGCATGGGCTGTATTGGATATATTTGTTTCAGGGTCTTTTATGACAGACTACACTCACACATGTCCAAGTCACTGGCCAGTCACCGGGTCAGTAGGGTAGTTACATTCGTCACCACATACCCCTTTCCGTAACCTGCAAGAAGACTCGTCCCCCTTTTGATTAATGTCATGTACGAAATATGTCAAACCAATCAGAATGCGCGTATGATTTCAAGTTCTTTGTCAAAGAATCCCTCAGAAATAATTTTTGATTTTACATGCCTTACATCTAAAGATATACCCAAGACGCAGTTAAATGTGTTCAATCATACTGTATAATTCTGCACGTGCAAATTGCATCTGAAATATATATAACATATGGGGAAATATATGTGAACCATTACGCAACGAGTTGACAATTGTTTTAGGTATGCCCGTTTGCGCTAAGACGGAACTCGGTCGCAAAAATGGTCATGAGAGGGGCACAAGTCGCTATTCCGCTTGTCCCGGAATAACACGAGTTGGTCACGAATGGGGTAGTTAGTGGTTGTGTTGGCTCACCTTGGAGAAAAGGGTTTGAATCCCCATATTGGTACAGCACCATTTGGGTGCTTCATGCCTTGATTCACGGATTTACCCAGGATTCCAAACTAAGTGCGCTTGGTAGACGAAATGGGAAAATTTGAAAATCAAAAGTTTTCTTTTTCCGATCTAGAGAGGTATTTTAACATTAACTCTTGACATTGTAGTCAATGCAATAATGTTAAACTAAACATGAAAGCCTTTTCATCCCCATTGATCTTGTGATCAGTGTGATACAAGACATCTATCTCTAGAAGGCATGTATGTTAGATACAACTAAAACAGCATGAATTGGTAAATGTTTAATTCCAATTTGGGAATTTTTACTGACAATTGCTGCGGACTTGGGGCCGTATCTGGCCTTTGAGCAGGTGGAGATAAATCCCTATGATATGTTTGGAATATTGATAATTATGGCTTAAAACCATCATAACTCTCTCAAAAGGGAATGAGTTTTTCAGGAAAAGAATTCCCAGGTGAAGTACCAAGTGATAAATGTAATCGCATTGATCGTTTAACATTGTTTAATGTTATTAATGGCTGCTTTATGTTATGATCAACAAACAAACAAACTGTGACAGATTATTTTGTTTTTGACTGAAATTGAACAAATAATTATCCCCAATGGTTTTATTTCATTTCCACTATTATATTATATGTTATGTCATTAATGGATGCTGCCTGTATTGATGTGGTTCGTTCTTGTTTCCCTCCCTTTAATAGAGCTTGGGCATCCTTCCCTACCCATAGGGCCAGGTTTTGTGAAGATTTATTGTAGTAATATTTATGCAAAATCTAACTATTCACTACTTTTGTGGCAAAGTCCTATCCTGGACCTGAGTCCTACCCTGGATCCAAGTCCTATTCTGGATCCAAGTCCTATCCTGGACCTCAGTCTTTCCCTTTGCCTGAGTCCTACCCTGGATCTGAGTCCTACCCTGGATCCAAGTCCTATCCTAGATCCAAGTCCTATCCTGGATCCGAGTCCTACCCTGGATCCGAGTCCTGAGACCCTGGACCTGACTCCTACCACAGACCTGAGTCCATGTAACCATGGACCTTTGTCCTACAATGTATCTGAACCTCACAATGGATCTGAATCCTACCAGGAATCTGAGTCCTGCATGTAAAATCAGTGTTATGTTATCATGAAACTTATTATTTTTATGTACTGTTGTGGTGGTCATCTACCCCCTACGACTCCATCTTGGCTAAACCGCTGATCGTCTATAACGCTGATCAATTATTTGGACCCCAAAGGTTTGGTTTTGTTTGTTTGTTTGTTGTTTATGTTATCATGAAGCTTATTATTTTTATGATCCTTTGTTCATCCCAAAAATCTGTTTGATCAGTAAAGTAATTTTAATAATTCACGGCTATGAATCAAATTTATCACAACACATGCAATCATCTGCCAAGTGTTACATAACACGTTATTAAGCACAACTGATGTACATTTCTTTCCTATAAATTACAGCATATCACTCACACACTGACACTTGCTACTCCAGGATGCACGCACAGTAGAATTTATGTGAAAGCTGGTAGTCTGGTAGAAATTAGTTAATTTTCAACATGCGCATAAAGTGCTATAATTAGCACTTCCTCTTCTGTATGTGTCTTCGGGCATCTATCCATCATCATGGCAGCTAGGCGAGTTCCTGATGATTTTGAAATTAAGCATAGAGCCAGCATCTTACGTACGAGCTTCCATTATGTAAGAGGAGAAATATATAATGAGGAAGCATGCTCCCCTTTCATTAAAGTAATTGTGCTGATGGTAATGTGAGGGTGTTATTGACAGGTGATGGCGGAATGCTTATTTCAGGTTGTAATGGCCCTATAGAAGGGCGACATTGACGGATGTTGTGTAGTTCACCTTCCCAATGTGGCTGTCACAATGCATTACAGGTGCTTGTTATACCACATCAACTGATGCTCGTTCTCACTGATGATAAACTGTGTGATTGATCTTGTATGGTCAATGTAGGTTATCTTGTATTATCTTACTCTGGGTCAATGTGCGTATTTGTCCGATTATTAGCATTTGTTTTATCTTCTTGAAGATTTGTATGTCTTATCCTTTTTTTTATTCATTCTGAGTACATTTCTTGTGTCCCCTGCTGAGATATTTTTGGAATATTTTGGGAAAGAAAACTCAGCTCACTCACTCACACTTTCACTCACTCAATCACTCATTTAATCACCCATCCTCTCACTCACGCACACACTCACTCATCCTCTCACTCACGCACTCACTCACTCAATCAGTGTTGTATGACTTAAGACACTTTCACTATCACTCACTCATCTTCTAACTCATCTTCTCACTCACTCACTCACTCACTCACTCACTCATCTTCTCACTCACTCACTTCTAACTCACCCACTCACTCGCTCACTCATCTTCTCACTCACTCACTCACTCACTCATCCTCTCACTCACTCATCCTCTCACTCACTCACTTCTAACTCACCCACTCACTCACTCACTCATCCACTCACTCAAAGTTGTATGACTTAAGACACTTTCACTTTCACTCACTCATCTTCTAAGTCATCTTCTCACTCACTCACTCACTCACTCACTCACTCATTGTTGTATGACTCACTCACTCACTCACTCAGTGTTGTATGACTCACTCACTCACTCACTCACTCACTCACTCACTCACTCACTCACTCACTCACCCACTCACCCACTCACTCACTCACTCACTCACTCACTCACTCACTCACTCAGTCAAGCAGTGTTATATGACTTAAGTCTTCCACTAAGCTTGGTAATGTAGAAAACATTACTGAATCAAATTAAGGTAATTTGGTCATCAACAATCTCAGTCTGAAAACAGTAAATCAGCTTAATAGAAGAACTCAGGAATACATCACAGCTTGATATGTCAGTACAGGTTTGTTTATCAGAACATTCCGTGGAGCTTGTATGAAGAGGTTGTGCAAGTCATGGCACATAATACGGTCTAGTTCTTGAGGTCATTCTGGCAAACATGCAATCTTCTGCAGGATACTCATATCAAGGGTAAAGTGGCATGGGTAAGAAATGAGCCTCATTTTATGGACAACTCAATAATGGCCACCAAGATTTACGTCTCAGAAAGGTTTTATCAGCATCAGGGCTAATTGTTCTGTCTCTTCCTTCATACTGCAGGTTGTAATGAAGTTCTGTGTGGGGATGGAGGCCACAGGTTTTGTTTTTATGGTTTACAGAGTTTTGAGGGGCGGTCGGGTAGCTTAGTGGTTAAAGCGTTCCCTCGTCACGCCGATGACCTGGGTTCGATTCCCGACATGGGTGCAATGTGTGAAGCTCATTTCTGGTGTCCCCCGCCGTGATATTGCTGGAATATTGCTAAAAGCGGCGTAAAACCATACTCACTCACTCACTCACTCACTACAGAGTTTTGCCTTACAGTAAGCATGATTAGCTTGGGTTGATCAAAATAAGAAGAAGTTAGTGGAGCTCAATATGTTTTTTATTTCCCTGGGTTGATCAAAATAAGAAGAAGTTAGTGGAGCTCAATATGTTTTTTATTTCCCTGGGTTGATTAAATAAGAATAAATTGTAGCTCATTATTATGATGAAACTGTTTATCAATTTATGGGGGTAATAATGGCGACTATGCTTGTCGCGAAAGGCGACTAACGGATTCGGGTGGTCAGGCTCACTGACTTGGTTGATGCATTTCTTTGATCCCAATTGCGTGGATCGATGCTCACGATATTAATCACTGGATTGTCTGGTCCAGACTCGATTATATACAGACTGCCGTCATGTAGCTGGAATATTGCTGAGTGCGGCGTTAAACAACATACCAACAACCAGTTTCTGGGGCAGTGGGGTAGCTAAGTGGTTAAAGTGTTCGCTTGTCACGCCAAATACCCGGGTTCGATTCCCGACATGCCCATTTCTGCTGTCTCCCGCCATGATATTGCTGGAATATTGCTGGAATATTGCTGGAATATTGCTAGAAGCAGTGTAAAGCCAAACTCGCTCACTTATTAGTTCAGAGGGAACAAACGTGTTGCATACCTTGCAGAATCCTGTGCTTATTGGTTTGATGCCCTTATTCACCCTGATTATGATCCTTGGTTTGCCGGCCCATACCTGTACATGTGGGGATGTTTCTGCATCACTAAGGGTATTTCTCCCTGTGAAAATACTACTAAACATGGCTTTGAACTCAACTCAATCACTCCATACTATACTAAAAATAATGCAAAATTTAAGCAAATGTCGAACAAGTAGACATTTTGGAGATAGCCTTGACTTGTCTGATCATGTGTGTTTTTTGGCGCCACAGTCGCCTTGATCACTGCTCATGCTATCAACCAGTGGTTTGAATGGTATTCAGTGTTCTCTAAAAACAAAGTCTGAATCATAGTAATGCAATTAAATTTAGAAAGAATACCTTGATACATGTAATCCAAGCATGACCAAGCATAATGTCTCTAGCATGTTTAGTACATATAGTTAGTGGATGGTGTTCTCTGATTCGGTCATGGGGTGGTTGGGTAGCCTAGTGGTTAAAGCGTTCAGTCCTCACGCCAAAAACCTGGGTTTGATTCCCGACATGGGTACAATGTGTGAAGCTCGTTTCTTGTATCCCCAGAGACTGTACTTGATTCCTGCCACGCTGTGGGGATTCTGGGTTAAAATTGGCCTCTATGCTGGTTGGAGAAGGTGACTTGATGTATTGATGTATTGATGACTTGCTTATGGTGTGGCATTGTACCCAGACATTATGGATTGTTGCTTACAATATCGATCACCGGAGTCGATCATTTACTCTCTGCTGTCATATAGCTGTAATATTGCTGAGTGTGGCATTAAACATCGAACACATACACACACTCTTAAATAGTTTTTTGCTGCCGTCATATAGCTGTAATATTGTTGAGTGTGGCGTTAAACAACAAAAACAGACACTCTTAAATAGTTTTTTGCTGAGGATGTACATGATTCCTGTATAACCATAACCCCAAGGGAGTTATTGTGTCATCCAATCACGATGGACTGTTTCTTTATTAATCCCCTTGTAGCCAACAGCTGATCTGGGAACACCTCATTCATCATTGCAGTCATTACCACTCAAGCTTTCCACAAAATTTCCCCTGGATACTGAAACACTCCACTATTGTTGCAACTTGTCGTAATGTCCAAGGTCATGACAAGGTCCAATGTTCCAACAGGTTCCCATTTATCATGAACCAGTAGCATGAATAGTAGAGATAGTCAGGAGTTTCTGGTAACTTTTTACACATTTGTTAGGGAATAAATCTTAGTGCCTGCTTAGAAATATGAAAGGGGAGTAAATTATTAGGCTGAAAAAAGCCGCTTCACAAAGTACTCAATTAGGAATGTATCATACAGCTGTCAAAGGCGCCGGTGGAAATATTATATTGCATTATGAGATTGTAGGCACAAAGAGTCTCAAGACTGACTACATTCTGAATAAGGAGTAAATAATTGTACAGATTCATTTGTCCATCGATGATGATGTGCGGCCTTGTTCAGCCAACAGCTGCAATATTTTAGATTGACTGAATTGGTTGCACTATTTTGGAACTGCAACTGAGTAATGAGAGCGTCACACAGATTGAACAGACATTTAAATTTTACCAATTTTTTTCTGAAATATTTTGTAGGGTTGGTCATAAAACAAAATAAAACAACAACCTGTTTCTTTTTATATTTTCTTATCACACTTGGCAAAGGATCGGTTTATTTTTATGTAAATTAGTTTGAAGATTGCTTATCATTGATATCCAGGGTCCTGTTCCACAAAGTGATCTCAGTGCTGCGACTGTCATAAGTCCGTCTTTAAGTTTGGATTTTCAAGAGACTGTCACAGTTGGATTTCATGCCACATTCAGCAAATCAAGTAATTTGATATCAGTCTTTTTTCTACATTATTACCTACGTAAAGACCAGTCTGGTAATTTATTTTCCCATTGTCAATTTTTTGCATGGTTGCTGGAACCGTAAACCTTAAGATTAAGTAGTGTTGCCTTTTCATTCTTGGTAACTCCATATGATCCGTGTTTTGTTTGAGCCAATATGCTGGACACATGTTCAGCTTCTTGAAATAAGTAAAAGCCAGGATGAATGATTCATGTATTAAGAAATAAAGGTAGTTACCATGACTATAAACCAAATTTATTGCTTCATTGACAATGCCACTTTTGAGAAACTTAGCATCTGCCTCATAGGATGTTGATGACTTTAACATGGCATGGGTAGCCCAGTCGTCTGAGGTACCCTAATTTGTTGTGCAGAGTTGTGTCCCTTCTTCATGCTGGAAACCAAGGATAATTTGTTTCTGTCAGCACCATACCCGTACTCGTCAGCGTTAGAAATAGACACTAGTCCTATAGACTTGCCAAACTGCCCAATAGTATCAGGTTGGTTTGTTGGTTGGTTTGTTGTTTAACGCCGCGCTCAGCAATATTCCAGCTATATGACGGCGGTCTGTAAATAATCGAGTCTGGACCAGACAATCCAGTGATTAATATCATGAGCATCGATCCATGCAAATGGGATCAATGACATGCATCAACCAAGTCAGCGATCCTGTTAGTCGCCTCTTACGACAAGCATAGCCACCTTTTACGGCAAGCATGGGTTGCTGAAGACCTATTCTACCCTGGAATCTTCACGGGTCCCAATAGTTAAGGTATCATAAGGACTAGTACAAAGTTGCCATTATTAAGGGTTTTGCTATATGATATCATTATAAGGACAAGTGGACTAAAAATGTTTCTACCGCTGCTCGTGAGTTACACCAAAATGGAAAACATCTCTGATATGAATCATTTCTGACTATTATGGAACTGAAATACTGTAAGCAGCGGTAAACCAGTCATCTCATTTTTGATTACTTTTCTCACTGTTAAACTGCAAAGTTTCTGTTTCATTGTTATACCAACTTGTTGGTTTCTTCATTGAAATCACTAATCAATTTCCAGGGTTAGAATATGTCCCCAGTAACCTATTCTGGTTACAAGATGCGAACCCATGGGGTTTCCAGGGTTAGATTCTTGGAGTAGGTCTCTAATAACCCATGCAGGTTGCAAAAGGCGGCCCCATAGGGATTTCAGGTTAGAATAGGTCAGGTTGCAACTGATTTGGATCATTTGATCAGACTCGTTGCTCATTTCGTATCCTGATGTTGTGAATCATTCCTGATGCTTTCAGCTTCTGGTAATTCTGTCCATGCTTTTGTCATGTTTGTGACATTTAAAGTTTGCTGTACAGTGACTGATATTAAGGATGATCCTGTGGTCCTTGAGTTCACTTCCCAGAGTACAGTGTTCCCTCGCTATTGCGCCTATATACTCGGTTATAGTGTGCCCAAAATTTACAATTTTAACAAACTTAAGTTTTACACTGACACAGTGTTCTTTCCAAATCGCAAGAATACTGCGACCATTACAACACTGGAACTGAAGTCCGCAATTAATCCTATTATTGCACTATCTGCTTATAAAAACGTGTTTGTTGGATATCTGGACAGATTTTTAACTCTTTTTTTCAAACTCTGAAATGTGCATCATAGATCATGTCAGGTAGGCAGAGCAAGCTCATACTATTGTGTTGGTCATCTACCCCCTACGACTCCATCTTGGCTAAACCGCTGATTGTCTATAACACTCATCAATTATTTGGCCCCCCAAGCTTTTGTTTGTTTGTTTGTTTGTTTGTTGTTTAATGCCGCAATATTCCCGCTATATGACGGCAGTCTGTAAATAATCGAGTCTGGACCAGACAATCCAGTGATTGACATCATGAACATCGATCCATGCAAGTGGGATCATTGACATGCATCAACCAAGTCAGTGAGCCTGACCACCAGATCCCGTTAGGACCCCCCAGGTAGTGTTGTAGGGAGGGATCACTGTATTTGAATCAAGGGACACCTGAATGTGACATTTTAACATTGGGGTCATGACAAGAATCATTTGACGTTCAGGCTTTATTTTGAACGCTGTAGTATTTCTTGGTCACCACAGTATTTCTTGGTCACCACAGTATTTCTTGGTCACCACAGTATTTCTTGGTCACCACAAATTGATGTCTCTGTCCTGATAAAAAAAAGAAAAAAAGATAAATATCCTTCTCGTTTATCACTAACATCATTAACAAAAGGGTCTTCCCTTGAGTTCCAGGTGAATAACGTGATAGATCTACATGTACTGATAGTAGTTCGAAACGAACTTCCTTAAATCAAATGAACTCAAATTGATGAAAAAATCATGTTCCAACAAGACAAAAAGTAAACACATTTAGATCCACATCTACCGAGACCAGACTGTGATCCAATTAAAGGAGACATGAATTGCTCTGAGGAAGACTAAACAAAATAGATGAACTCTGAGCATCATTGAGTTCCGTCCCACGAGCCAGATTGATATTTAGGAAAGGTCCCTAGCTTCTTTGGGAGTTGTAGCTGTTCTGGAGTTCTTGAAGGCGGCTTCATCAAAGCGACGGTGCATCCCTGTACAGTAAGTCAAGGTATTTGCGGTCAGTTTGTGGTCTAATGAAATTGTGTTTGTCGGCTGAAGGCTTGATGGTGCTTTTGTGGCTGGTTTTAAGAATTGAGTGCTTGATGTGAGGCATAGGTTAGGGATTAATAGAGTAATTGGATGTGTGATTAATTATTGTGTGACTGTGATAGTGTCCCATGTGATCTCTCCAGCTCCACACAGGATTTATATGACCTTGACCAGACCAACATGACCACAACACATTTGGAATCATGTTGCAACCATTCATATTTTCTACCAAGTCAAAGCTTGTCACTAATCTTATGTGTCCACTACAAAATGGAGATGGAGTGATTACAATGTGTGGCCTGGCTGACAATGTGGACCTGGGTTGTTTGGAAAATGGCTCATGTTGTCAACCCAGTTCAGTATGATTAAGCAGGTATTCAATTTTATTTTAGCTGGAATATTGCTGTGTGGCTTGTTAAACAACAAACACACCCATGTCTAAGGTTGTTGAGTCACATAAAGGAAACATGCATATTGAGATTTTGTGGTAATGGAGGCAGGAACAGCCAACTGTTTTCAGTCTTTTGTAACCTTGTGAACATGACAAATTGTAGCGACACAATAGCTGTTTTCGTCATATGTTACATGCATAGGAACAGAATTTTCCCTGTTTTCTCTTGTTGAGGGAAAAGAGAAATTGAGATTTTGTGGTTGTGGAATCCTGAATGTCAATTGTATTTCAGTTTGTATGAGATATTGATGCAGATGAAACAAGAAAAACAATTGTTGTCAATTTATTGGGACCTTTTTACCATGGGAAATCATTTTGGCTACACAATCCGAAATTTAGTTGTTATTTTTTTTCACAGAATTGTCGGAACATATCTTGCCCTTGTGTTCCACGGCAAAAGAGATAATAGAGAGTTTGGAACAGCAGCGATAAGGGCGCCATTGGTGTTCAATTTGTCTTGGGAACATGTCAACTGCGTGGAGGTTGGGAGAGGCTGTAATCCAATCGTGAGAGCAATCTATGATCTCGTCAGCTCTGACAGGTCAGGGTGTGTTGTATGATCGACAAGTCCATCACAGGACATCGCTCATATCAGTTCATTTTAGCCATTGGCCATGTTCATTGTTGTTCTAGGAAATTGACCTAATCTGTGCCAGACAAATTACAATATTGCCAATCTGCACATGTAATGTTATCCAGGAAATGTCTTTGACTCTAATTAATAAATGGAATCAATAGTGTGAATTGTTATTGCCTTGTGGAGAATTATTTGAATCTGTTGTAATATGACAACTGTGCCATTATTTGATTGCTGTGATTTCCTTGAAGAACTCCCAGTAATTGCAGTGAGGTGATTCAGCATATGTAATCTCTCTTTTCTGAAATTATAATTTTATTCATTTACCCAGCAATATTTAATTATTAATTATCTGATTTTAATTCAATGATTAAATCTTGACAACACAGTTGCCTTTCAGTCAAGCATGATCAACAGTATGCCCATGTCATTGAGGGGGGTAGTGGAAACAAGCACTTTCTCGATAAATCGTTAGGTCACCGGATATGTGCAGGCATTGTTTGTTAATTCAACCAATTATACTTTTGTCTTGTAATATAACATTAAAAAGTTCACACAGCCACAATTATGAAGTGCTTTCTGTTAGTGGTCATTCCTCTGTTATGGGCACTGAGTGACTTCCCTTTGCATGTGAATGCTCAAGTTCCTCACAGCAATAGCCCGTTCATGGAGCTCTCTATACTATCGCTGCCACCAGTCAAAATTCCCCACTGTGATAGGTGGCCACAACCATATTTGGAGTTGAACTCACAACCAAATGACCGTTATGTTTACAAACAAGTGATGACTATCGTGACGCCGATTACACTTGCCACTGCTAAATTACTTTCTTTGTTTGTCAATTTGAATTTCTATTTCATTAAAACTATCAAGTGATGGCCCATGTTATTGATAAAGTAAGAATGTAAGGGAGAAGTTGGTTGATTTTCCATTAGTCTGCAATCTCGAAGCAATCTGATCATACAAACAACAAAGTAAATTCATCTGGAAAACATGGTCAGTCGTAAACATTTTCAAAATTCACTATGATGGCATTCCCAAAGACATGAACAAAAGTATGAACGTTACTACATTTGGGGTTAGAGGGCAAATTTCAAGATTCCTGTAATAGCCACGCCCACACTGGTGGCAGCGATGTAACCGAGACTGTAACGAAGGTGTCACGGGCTGGGAAGGAGCTTGGTGAATGCTGGATGTACCCAGTATATACTGTTCTTCACATAACAACAAGCTCATCCCTTATATATTTACCAGTACGCCAGATGAAAAGACAACTTGTACACATCGATAAAACATTACAGTCACCACAATATGGATGTTGGGCAAAATGGTCACCATCAGACAGTTTATGATGTCAATGTCAAGATTTATGAATTAATTAATTTGATATGTTTTTACATTGGTAATACAGGTAACCACGTCACAACCAATCAAAACAACTGAACAATTGGCATCACCGTGCCAATCAGTGTACAGCAATAATTATTATGCTTAGTGGACTTATTATGGTGGGGTAGTCAAGTGGATAATACATTGCCTCATCAGGTTGAAGGTTGGGTTTGATTCCCTTCACGGGTACAATAAGTGAAACTGATTCATAGTGTCCCAATCCGTGAGACTGCCTCCGTGGTCTAGTGGTAGAGCATCCACCCGGAGAGCGGAAGGTCCGGGTTTGATCCCTGGCCGCATCATACCAAAAGACGTTAAAAGATGGTACTTATTGTTTCCCTGTCTGGCGCTCGGCATTAAGGGGCTGAAACAAGGACTGGTCGGCTTGGAGTCAGTATACTGTGTCTGAGTGGGGTATTCATGTTAGACTGTGACATGGTTTCTCAATGAGCTAGCACTATAAATCGGCATCAGTCCGGACTAGTACAAGCAGCCACACAAACACACATGTACATGCAGGTCGCTATATAAGTGCAATAATCTTGCACGCGACGTTAAACCCCATTTCACCTCACCTCACCCAATTTGTGACCTGGCTGGGATTGTATTGCTACATTCCTGCTTGTGATGTCATCATTAATCTGATTTAAGGTAAAAAATATTGACATTATAGTTGTGGGGACACCTGTTGGTGTTGATGAGATGTGGGGATACAACATCTCACTGTTCTGGCAGCTCTGACAGATATGCGTCTTTGATAAATATTCACCTGTGACAGACAAGTCAAACACAGATGTCAGCGTCTGTGGGAGCTCTGTCCACAGATGAGCCGCGTCACAGGTTCCCTTTGATGTCGACATGCCGCAGGTATAATTAGGTCTCGTGCAGACAGGATTATGGAATGTCAGCTTTTGTCACTGTCATAGTGCTTTGTGATTCTGCATGAGATCATTTCACGACACCATGTTAGCTTTACATATTGATCAGCTTGACACTTCTAAGATTGCCTGAAAATAAGGGGATTTGCAGGTACTTTGGGAATCAGTCGTAATCGAAGGTTATTCAAGAGGCAATGGAAGGCTTTTAGTGATACATGTACATCAAAGTACTGATGTATGGTCGTAAGAGGCGACTACCGGGATCGGGTGGTCAGGCTCGCTGACTTGGTTGATGCATGTCAATGATCCCAATTGTGAGGATCGATGCTCATGATGTCAATCACTGGATTGTCTGGTCCAGACTCGATTATTTACAGACCGTCATCATAGAGCTGAAATATTGCTGAGTGCAGCGTTTAACAACAAACAAACAAACAAACAAACAAAAACTGATGAATGGAAGCCTCGTATACACATGGAAGAAAATAAGGGAACAGCAATATTGCAACCTCATGTTACTGCTATGTTCAATAAAGATGTCCAGAAAAGGTTGCCCTGTTGCTGTTTGTGTACATGCACATGCGAGCAAGTGAGTTCTAGATCCATGTTTCAACTCGGCTTTAACTGTCATGATGCCTGGCCATCGATCAGCTTGTGTATAGTGCTCCAAACCACACTGTTTCAAGGGTGTGGTTTCAAAGATGAATACAGTGTACAAAAAGTAATACTATGTTCTTATTTCTTCACAAAGTGTAACCAAATTGTACAACATTCAACTTGAATTGATTGTTTTTCCAAGGAAACCTAATTCATCAAATCCAAAAGGGATACCGTATTCGATGTAATAAGCGCCCCGCTGTAATAAGCGCCCACGGGGATATTTGTTAATATATTGGCTAGTGAACAATCCCAATTAGCACCCCTTCCGATTGATCAATGTACATAAGACTTATTTTTTCGTGTATAATACGCACTTGTGTGTTATATGCACCATTAATTATGGGCAATTAAATTCTGGAAAAATATATCTGTCGTATATAAACATTTCAGGCTGTCAGCATAAACCGCGAAATTTAACTTTCAACTCTGTTTTTTTTTCTCACCAAAATACTGTTCTAATAAGAGCCCCCTATTTCTAATTTTGAGAGCGCCCTGGGCACTTATTATGTCGAATATGGTATGCTCTGCCAATCAATCAGTGAATGTGGTGGTGTTCTGAGATTGCTTCTACTATTGCTAGTACTGTGACATCACAGGACTAAATGTTTGAAATAACATGAAACTGTCCTTGTTTGAAATCTAGATGTTTAATGCCTCAAAACAGCTTTAACATGCTTAAGGCCAGTCACTCACTCAACCTGGCACTGTCCTATATATATGGCTTTGGCACATGGGGCCTATCTGATATTCATTTGTCAAAGTCGAGACCCATCTCCACAGAAGATATCATCCATGTCAAGCAGTTCCAATCAGTTTTACTTACAATGTTTTTAGCTCGGTCAATTGTTTCAACAAGAATGTGAAACGTCTATTTCTGCAATTTCTGAAGAGCTTGTGATGATCTTTGGTGGGGGGGTTGATAAACTTGAAACTTAAGTCCCTCATTCACAATTTGTTCCAAGAAAATGAAGAGCGTCCGGGCTCCTTTTTTTAAAATTTTTTTATTAAGATATTTTCACAACTGTTTTTTTCTGTAAGATGAACCCAATGCTTTTAGTAATATAATTTCATTGATTCTCTGAGTACAGTAATACATTCAGTCACCTTCTCCAGAAAACAAAGAAATGATCTGCTACGTATTGAACCACATCAAGCAGATCCAACCTTGGAAGTCAACTCAGTGCATAAACCTATGACTTCCAGTGAATTAGGAAGTGTCTTTGCATCAACACCTAATTTGAGGTGATATATGTCAGACAACTAGTCTTTAGTCAGATAGGATTAGGTGCTCCGAGACAGACAACACCGTTAACTTTCATTGATTGGATTTGTCTTCCTGACTTAGAATCACAGATGGAGCATCCCAGTGTGGCTCTCACTTAGTTTGAAAGCCATAAACTCAACTGATTTACGACAGGTCAGTCAAACCAGGATAATTACTTTTTAACAGATTTAAGACTGATATAAGAGCAGCTGGATCCTGGATTTGGGGAAAATCAGGGTGCAAGGTGAATTCCGAAGCTACTAAGAGGTGAGGGGAAATCGGGTTCAACGTCACGTCCAAAACTGAGATACCATGCCGCAGTTTAACATGAACACCCCACTCAGACACAGTATACTGACTCCGAGGCGACCATTCCTTGATTGAGCCCCTTAATGCCGAGCACCATACAGGGTAAAAGCAAGTACCATATTTTAATACCTTTTGGTATGACATGGCCAGGGATCGAACCCCGAACCTTCTGTTCTTCGGACGGACGCTCTACCACTAGACCATGGAGGCGGTCTTCAGGTGGATGCTGTACCACTAGACCACGGAGGCGGTCTTCGGGTGGACACTCCACCACTAGACCATGGAGGCGGTCTTCAGGTGGATGCTGTACCACTAGACCACGGAAGAGGTCTTCAGGGGGACACTCCACCACTAGACCATGGAGGCGGTCTTCGGGTGGATGCTGTACCACTAGACCACGGAGGCGGTCTTCGGGTGGATGCTGTACCACTAGACCACGGAGGCGGTCTTCGGGTGGACACTCCACCACTAGACCATGGAGGCGGTCTTCAGGTGGATGCTGTACCACTAGACCACGGAAGAGGTCTTCGGGTGGACACTCCACCACTAGACCATGGAGGCGGTCTTCGGGTGGATGCTGTACCACTAGACCACGGTGGCGGTCTTCGGGTGGACACTCCACCACTAGACCATGGAGGCGGTCTTCGGGTGGATGCTGTACCACTAGACCACGGAGGCGGTCTTCGGGTGGACGCTCTACCACTAGACCATGGAGGCGGTCTTCGGGTGGATGCTGTACCACTAGACCACGGAGGCGGTCTTCGGGTGGACACTCCACCACTAGACCATGGAGGCGGTCTTCAGGTGGATGCTGTACCACTAGACCACGGAAGAGGTCTTCGGGTGGACACTCCACCACTAGACCATGGAGGCGGTCTTCGGGTGGATGCTGTACCACTAGACCACGGAGGCGGTCTTCGGGTGGACACTCCACCACTAGACCATGGAGGCGGTCTTCAGGTGGATGCTGTACCACTAGACCACGGAAGAGGTCTTCGGGTGGACACTCCACCACTAGACCATGGAGGCGGTCTTCGGGTGGATGCTGTACCACTAGACCACGGAGGCGGTCTTCGGGTGGACGCTCTACCACTAGACCACGGAGGCTGTCAGCTACAAGGGCAGAAAGAAGACATGATAGACATGATGATGGTATTGGTTGACACATCAGATGTCGGACAAAAATGGTCATCTAAACAAAATGCCAACACACCACACTCAGTGAGAGTGTTTGTGTCACCATGATCATGTTCGACTTATGAAATTAGAATTGTACAGAAATAAGGACTTACAAAGACATGATCAGATTGTGTCAGTTTAAGATACAGGAAAGCAAGGACAAGCTTTCAAAGACAGAATCAGTTTATGTCAATTCAAGATACAGAAAAGCAAAAGACCTTTAAGAACAACAACAACAACAACAATCAAAGTTAGCTGGCAACATGGTTGGGATTGTCATGATTACAATTTATTTCATCATATATAGAGGGTATTATATTTGTGTTCATGTCATAGAATTTAGGCAAGAGCGTTGTAAACATAGTATGACATGAACACAAATATAATGTTCTATTTATTACCGAAAAAGATGTCTACTTACAGAAAACAAATTTTAGTGTTTACCTATGAGGACTGCAAGTTGCAACAGCCGCGGAACCACAATTTGTTGAATGATGTCAACCATCTTCAGCATTGTAGTCGTTTCTGGTGTGACGTCATTCTGAACTCATGTCACAATAGGATTCGAATGACGTCAACAATGCCATCCGGATGACGGAAACATACACTGTTATCTCGTGACATGAGTGAGTGAGTGAGTATGGTTTTACGCCGCTTTTAGCAATATTCCAGCAATATCACGGCGGGGGACACCAGAAATGGGCTTCACACATTGTACCCATGTCGGGAATCGAACCCGGGTCTTCGGCGTGACATGATATGACCCAAGGGCATGTATGATTTTTATGAACCCCCATATGTTTGCCTTCGTAGGTAATATAGTCAATTATGTTATGAAAGACTTCATAATGTCTGGGGGCGGTCGGGTAGCCTAGTGGTTAAAGCGTTCGCTCAGCACGCCGAAGACCCGGGTTCGATTCCCGACATGGGTACATTGTGTGAAGCCCATTTCTGGTGTCCCCGGCCGTGATATTGCTGGCATATTGCTAAAAGTGGCGTAAAACCATACTCACTCACTCACTCACTCACTCATAATGTCTGCCTTTTTCTTATTCTAAGACAGTTTTGCCATTTGTAAGAAAACCATATAACAAAGCCCCGAGTGTTTGATGCATTGTTATTCCATGTATACCCCTCATTTAAATCATAGTAAACTTTGACCTTACAGTATAACGAATAATGTGTGTGTTCTGAAGCCAATCACATGACAGGTTTATAAAATAGATTTCTTTTCTGGGTTTAAGAATATCATTACAGTTATTTTTCGTTCGTTTGTTTTACAAAACGCTTTGTTTTCTCATGTTTGTGGTATTCATTCATTTGTTAAATCATTTGTCTGTCACTCCAAAAACCCAGGTTTGATTGCCCTTATGGGTAGAATGTGTGAAGCACATTTCTGGTGTCCCCAGCTATAATATTGCTGGAATATTGCAAAAAGTGGCGTAAAACCATAGTCACTCACACACTCGGGATATATTCCTAAATCTAGAGCTTATGATGTTTGGCTTTGTGAGGTGAGGTGGAATGACGTTTAACATTGCATTCAAGATTATTTTGCGTATTACTGACCTGCACGCATGTCTTATAGCTGCTTGTGCTAATACCAGTTTTTGAGTGCTCGCCATCTGAGATACCATGCTGCTGGTTCATGTGGAAACCCAACTCAGACACAGTATACTGACTCATAGCTGACCAGCCCTTGTTTTATCCAATTAAAGCTGAGCAGAGGATGGGGTAACAATAAGTACCTTCTTTTAATTTTTGTGTGGTGGCTTTAATGATATATATCACTGATATACAGGCTGCAATGATGTAGCTGGAATATTGGTTACTGTGGTGTGAAACAATATATGACATTACATATAACAACAGTACTAGTTATGGTATGAGGTGATTTGATGTATTGGATGGTAAAGCTCAGAGACTTGGTTCATTATAATCCACCCTTGACTGCTCATAACATTAATCACTGATTTGTCTGGCCCAAACTTAATTATTTACATGCTGTCATTTTTTAGCAGAATATTGCTGGGTTTGTTGACACTGTCGTGTCACTGGATTTTCTGGTTCATCGATCACTTGATTGTCTGGTTTGATTACAAGCCACCATCACATGGCAGGAGTACTGATGTGCGACATCAGGCAACAGCATCATCCCGAAGACCTGGGTTCGATTCCTGACATGGGTACAACGTGTGAAGCCCATTTCTGGTGTCCCCCGTCGTGATGTTGCTGGAATATTGCTAAAAGCGGTGTAAAAACTCACTCACTCACTCACTCACTCACTCACTCACTCACTCACTCACTCACTCAGGCAACAAATACCTACTTTTTTATGCGAATAGTGTGAATGGCCCGTGCTACCTGTTGGGCAGGACATGCTTACCCTTTTCGTGAACACCTGGTGTCATCGCTATGTTTCAGTGGTCCATTGTATCATTTTCACAGCTATTGTGCCCTTTACACCAGATGGAATCTCTATTGGCAGATGATCTGGACTGGTAATTATCTTGCATTGGTGTTATGTATTTAACAAGAAACTGTTGTCTTTGGGAAAAGACCTGGACAGAAGAGATCCCCTTGCAGTACCCCTTACTAATGTACAACCTGCTTTATCTTGGGCTGTTGACTGCTCAAAGTGGTAGTAATACTTACTCACAAACGAATGATCTCAAAACACCACAGGCCAGAATTGCTTTTGAACTGCTTTGGTTTAAAAAAACCCAAATTTCTGAAAGTTGAAATGACGGTCTTGGCACTTGTGTGAAGAAATGACTTGTGGATTTGACATTGTTGTGAAGGATAAAAAGAAAACAATTCAAGTCTAAAGGACAAACTTCTTTCAAGTATTTGATGTTGATTTATTTTGTCTGCTTCGAAATCCATTTGCAGATTGCGTCTTTTAATCATTGTCACTAGAATAAATTGGTGTCGCTTCTTTTACAAAGCTCATAACTAGCAAATAGAAGTTTCAGCGTCTCGTTTAGGTTCCTCCATGATGGCCGACCACTGTTGAAGACTTCCTACATTTTTATCTTTCAAGACAAAAAAATAAACTATTCAAAAGGCTTTGATCGTGTGAAATTGTGATTTAGTTCTTTGAACTCAGAAGAAACTTTTTAGGTTTGATATAAAACTCTGAAAAATGCCTCACTGGTGCCTAAATGATTCGATCAATGACTATTTTTTATATTTTTCGTTTCATTTAAACAGACAGTAACTTACTGTCTCAAGGAACGGATCAATGTTAAATTGCCAAAATAATGCGAGCTATTCTCGTACCATAAGAAAGAACAAAAAACGTGTGAAATAGAAATCCCAGTAGTTGAAATTCTTAATAAGTGATGAATTAATCTGCTCTTGTGTAAAGAAATGTAGATTAAATTGCCAGTTAGATGTGAGTATTTCAGTGAAGTGTAATTACAGCTGCCTATTGGCCTTCCCAGCGGCAGTATATCACAAGGACGAGAACACTGTTCTTGTCCAAGGGGGATGAGGATGTGGCGATTAGCAGTTCGTGTTTGAGATCTCTCAGGGAGACTAAGTTCTCATTTGATGAATTAGTTCATGCGTTGTTCTTTCTTGGTCTGATTAGCGACTGGACCGTTGCAAGGAACAAGCTTTAACTCTTGGTAAATTTCATGAATTTCTGTAACACAGATATTTATTGGCCAATTGACACACATTTCCCCATTGTCTGAGAAGGTGTAAAAAGTTTTGTTGTCGTTGTACAATGATTTATTGTTGAAATGTTGCCTGGAAATTGGAAATGGATTGGTTCAGTCTGTTTGCATGTGATAGGAATAGTGTCCTCCAGACAACTGAGAATCGATTGATACATTTTTGGAATGTGTGTCTTCCATTAGCTCTGGATTTTCCAACAAGATGACCCAACATCGTTTCCATATTGAATAAGACCATTTCAGCATTTTCTCCCTTCTGCCAATAGCAAAAGGATTTTGTTTATTACAAATCAAAATAATATCATATTTACCTGATATCCTTTTATAGGTAGAGGTGCTCGACAGTGGGGCACATTCATAGCAATAGCTGTGAGAAGGATTTCATCATTGTCCTAAGTTGTCCTAAAATCATCAACGTCAGCCCAAATGTTATTGTCAACATCTCATAATCAGAGGGCACAGGTCGCAAGGGCCCCAAATGTAAGAAAGCAGTGTACAATTATGTCCCTCAGATAACAGGTTTGTGAGTTTGAATTCAGTATAGAACCTTTCTGGTTGAAAAAATCATGGCGTCGGTTATAAGTGTGGGATGTTGTACTGACAAATCCTGAAGCAAATATATATTAAGGAAGCTATTAAGAGTTCTTATATTTCCTCTCTAAGTACTTCACAAGTGATATGAAAGGCAAGGCATGTAACTTGCAGAGGAGAAGTTTCCGCTACTTAAGATTCGTGTGTCATTGGGAAGGTTGTTCTTGATGCTTTTCTTCATGAGACGAGTTTATGAAAAGCCAGTGATACTTTGCTGGAAAAGCTGATTATGAAGCTGGAAATGATGATGATGATGATGATGATGATGATTATGATGATGACAATGGTGATGATAATTGATGACGACGATGATGGTGATGACGATGACGATTGATGACGACGATGATGATGGTGATGATTGATGACTGATGACGACGATGATGATGGTGATGATTGTGCAGATGGTAATCATCAGGACAATGAGTCTTATTTTGATGATGGAGATTATGAAAGCATATGAAAAACAGATACTTTTTTTCATAGAGATCTACATTTAGACAAGAACTTAAGGAAATACAGATTACCCCTTGAGTAAATTAATGTACAGTATACTACGGTTATAACGAACTCAAAGGGACTACTAATTTTAGTTTGTTATAACCGAAGTTCGTTATAAGCATATATACAGCATAACTAGAGCAAATAGTCGGGACCAAAAAGTAAGTTCGTTATATCCGTCAATTCGTTACAAGCGTGTTCGTTATAACCGTTTACTGTACAATGTAATGTGCTTATAAACTCATAAAGTAATCTGAAACTTTGCTATTGTTATGACCCAGAATAATTAGTGTTTTTAGAATCCTCAGCCTTCGCACATAACAATGGCTATGAAATACTACTGAATACTCTATTAAAGCTTTATTTTCTTGGCAGCCAATCAATACACCATCTTGTGACATCCCCATGGCAATAATAAAAAGTCAGCATTCTAACATAACAAGTTTTGAAATATACAACAAAAAAAGTTTAGTATCACTGGATTCTTTCATATTACTTTAGTTAATCTGTCATGGCAACTCTATGAAGTAACAATAGTTTTGAAACACTTTTATGTAATCTAATTACGACAACAGGCAATCAAATGCCAGCACAAATGTAATGGCCACTGATCAATTACTATGGTAAACTTTAAGCAATATTTCAGGGGTGATTTCGTGCCCCCATTTACAGTCAGAGTAATAATACTTTCTCTCTCTTTGTGGGTAGTGGGTGGTCGGGTAGCCTAGTGGTTAAAGCGTTCGCTCGTCACGCCGAAGACCCAGGTTCAATTCCCGACATGGGTACAAAGTGTTAAGCGCATTCCTGGTGTCCCCGGTCGTGATATTGCTGGAATATTGCTAAAAGCGGTGTAAAACCATACCCACTCAATCACTCACTTTGTGGCTAAATAAATGGATGACCTGTTCATTCTGATTATACGTCTTGTTACAAACAGTTATTTTTCAAACTCCTTTGGCAATGATCAGTGTGGAACAATGATGCTTTTTCAACTTACTGGTGGCAATAACAAATTAGGAAAATAATTTTTACTACCGTGTTTCCTCAATTAGACAACCAGGCATCTATTAATTTTGTGCAAGATGTTGACACAGCATCTATTAGAGGCCTGGTGTTTATTTTGTTAATGCTAGCACACAACCTTACCGAAATCCAAATACATCTGCCGGAAATGGTCATTGTTAAGTGAAGGTAGTAATTATTACACACTGTAAGGTAATGTGACAGGGATAATTAATTTCATCAAATGATTGACCTTGCGTCTAATAGAGATCCGGCTTCTATTTGTTGGACAGAACCTGTGACCCAGCATCAATTAGAGGCCCGCGTGTATGGGAGGCCGAGTGTCTAATGGAGGAAATACTGTATTTGTTTCAGAAGTATGCAGCTGCTTAGGAAGACTTTTTCTGTAGCATGTAACACAAAGACACATTTATCTAGAGGATAAACACCACCTACATTCACTGAAAATGTCAAGAAATGTACCAGGAAACAACAGCCAGTGTCTTGGGTTGCAGTAAGAATAACAGCCAGCGTTTAAAGTAGTATTAGTGACATCAACATCCCCATACATCATAGTCTTAATGAAACTAGAGGGAAAACAATCATGTTTTGTGTGTAGAATTGATTTGTAGCCGAGAACTGGTATTTGTTTGAAGCATCAAGTGTTGGTTGTGGTTCTAGGAGGTGACTTACATAGTCAGCCTTATACCTGAGCTGTCGGTGGTAATTAACGGACAACTTATTTAACTTCAGCAGTATCAGGTTCTTTGTGGCTTGCGTCTTCAGAGAGTATGCTTTGTTTCAATTTTGTTGGCTTAGGATGTTGTATGAAACAAACTATACTACTCAAAAAAGTTAATGACCATTTTTTTAAATTTGATCCTGAAATTCAAGAATGTCTTGTCAAAAGTTGATGAAATCATAGAATTCCCAAATGCTATTTGCCTCAAGACCATCAGTAGTGCATGAGTTTTTTTACTTGGAATTTTTAGCCAGCAGTTCCAAATGGTTGTAGTTATATCTTACTATACTGGGGAAGGCTGTTGTTGGCTGTTAGAGGTTGTAGCGGGATCACTCGGGGAACATGGGGTTTTATGCATCCCTTGTTAAGTTTTATACCCATGTACCCTGAGTGATCCTGCTGCAATGAATTTATCTTACCGATGTGTTTTAATCTGCTATTGTGAAAGAATATTAAAGCAAATACAAAATTGATAGAAAACAGCTGTTCGATTGAGCTGAGGTTAGCTTGTGTCACGTGAATCAGAAAAAGTGTGTGGCTTTGAAGCAGGGTATATGGGATTTATTGTCCACATGCAAAATCCATGTGCAGCCTGTTTTCTTCTTGGCGGGGTAAAAGGGATGTATCCTCAGAAGTTTATTCCCCTCTCAGGCGGGATACATTGTATTTTATCAAGATCATGTGAACCAATCACATCTCGACATTCTGACATGAAGGTATGATAATGTATGTTGTATGCAGACTGTACCACATGACCTTTGTTCCTATGAATATCTGACATACTATAAAACGTAGAACCTGTGAAAATTGGAGAGAAAAAAATTTAGATGGAAAAGTGTTTCTTAAAAGTAAGAATGTTAGGGGTAGGGGCAATTTTATGGCTGGGCAGCTCTCGAAAAACAAGATATGTCTTTTCAACAAGCCTAGTATGTAGTCGTACCTTACTTATAACTAAACAGATGTCCTGCCTTTTGTACAGTGATACCATGAATCAATCAATGTTCATATGATCAATCACTGGCTGGCCTGATCCAGACTTGATAGTTTATGTTGTTTCTTTTGTTTGCTTGATGTTTAACAATCGAGTCTAGACCAGACAATCCAGTGATTGACATCACATGCATCGATCTATGCAAATAGGATGATATGACATGCATCAATAAGTCAAAGAGCCTGACAAACTGATTGCATTAGTCGCCTCTTATGACAATCATGGGTTGCTGAAGACCAATTCTAACCCTGATCTTCAAAAGGCGTGATAATTTACAAGCTGCCCCCTTGATAGGACTGAATTATTGCTGTATGTGTCAATACAGAACATTCACATTTCAAATTATTAAAAGACTGGAAATATAAGAAGAATTTGATGGGTTTTTTAACTAATCGTCCTCTAGAATTTCAAAACTTTCAAAATGGATGAAGTAGGATCATTCATCAGGTACAGCCAAGTCTCGTTAATCCGACACTCGTTAACCCGACAATTGGCTTTATTTGACACTTATGAGGGGAATCGATTAAATCAGTGATATTTGGACCCGTTAATCCGACAGTCTCACACTCCGACTCCGACACAGCTAATTTGCAATGGATTACCAAAATCACTCAATAATCAGTCTTGTTAATCCGACACAGTGATCAGCGTACTCCGTGGTCATCTGCCTGCGAGTACACAGCGCCGTATTTTGATGCGAGACAGTCGGCTGGTCGCTGCATATTACAATGGCTGCAGAGATAAACTTGCTTAACAAAAAACAATTAATGCTTTAAATAAACAAAACAGGATTAATCACATGCTTAGATTACCTCAATCACATTAAAATCAGATACAAGTTCTCGCTACCGCTTAAGACATCCCATTACAGGTCACGTCAGAACAACCTTTTGCAAACTTTGACTGACCAATGAAATTTCAAACAGGGAGTCGACATTATCCACTAAGAAAGCAGATTTCTTGAGCTTTTGTCGCACTAGTCTCAAACTGGTGACTTCCATTCAAGACAGTTTTTTAAAGTATTTTGAATAAGTTATACAACCTGTAACCATAGTTTTCTGTTGAGCATGATTACCAGTAGAAAACATATTCCGTTCACAAGGTAACATAACAATATGAATGTTTCATTTTTCATTTTTTTATTACGTGTTTGTATCATTATCTATCACGCAGTTGTCATATCACGAACGGTGATACTACTTTATTTTGTTAATCCGACAAACTCGTTAATCCGACATAACCACCTGCAACCAACCATGTTGGATTAATGCGACTTGACTGTATTAAGTGATCCAGTTCAAAATTTGTTGCACATCCATACAGTAAATGGCCCATGAAGATCCAGGGTAGAATAGGTCTTCAGCAACCCATGTTTGCCGTAAAAGGTGACTGCTTGTCGTAAAAGGCGAGTAACGGGACCAGGTGGTCAGACTTGCTGACTTGGTTGATGCATGTCATTGATCCCAATATCGTGGATCAATGTTCATGATATTTATCACTGGATTGTCTGGTCCAGACTTGATTATTTACAGACTGTTGTCATATAGCTGGAATATTTCTGAGTGCGGCATTAAACAACAAACCAAACCAAAACTATACAATAAACAATTCTGATCTTTTCCTTTTAGTTTTGTCTTACGAATTTATCATTTATGATGTATTCTGTCTGATGTCTGCCTTGCATGTTAATTAACCCTTTCTGGTTTGACCTTGAGGAGGTCGGCAAATATTCACAACACTTTCGAAAGTCCATGTTAAGGCTTAGTAAGGTATCTTGCCAGGCATCCTTGAGCCAGTTAAATCTCTGTTGTTGTGCCTGTTTCAGAGCGTGCGTCCATTTAAATTTTTTCCTCAAATAGACGTTCTTCTGTCTGAAAAATTGCTTTTGAACAGGTCAGCGTTAGGTGTTTGTATGCTCTACTTTAACCCTTCATGTGTTGTCAGATCCTATTCAGCCTTGATCTCCCAAAGCAAAGTGAAATGTTCGCAGCATTAACCCATGACAGATCAACCAAAGTGAAGAATCCATCACATTAATCATATTAATACAAACCCATGAGATGATGCCATAACAAAGTGAAATATCCTTAGATTTTCATTCTAACCCATGGCACCACTTCAGGCTTTCCTCACACATCAGGGACTGCCTCCGCGGTCTGCTGGTAGACTGTCTGCCTGGAGAGTGGAAGGTCCAGGGTTTGATCCCCGTCTGCATCATACCAAAAGATACTAAAAGATGGTACTTGTTGTCACACTGCCTTGTGCCTTGTGTTTGGCATTAGGGGCTAAAGCAAGGACTGGTTGTCCTGGAGTCAGTATACTGTGTCTGATTAGGGTATTCATGTTAAACTGTGATGTATCAAATCATCTTTAGTCCGGACTGGTTCAAGCAGCCACACACACACGTGCATGCATGCATTTAAGCGCAATAATCTTGAACGCGAGGTTAAACCACATTTCACCTCACCTCACCTCACACCCACATCAGGTGTGTGTGCTTGTTGTTTAACGCTGCATTAAGCAATATTCCAGCTTTATTCCAGTCAGTAAATAATTGAAATTATTAACCTGTTGGATTTTGGTTTTGAAAAACTGACTGATGAAATGGCATACTGTGATCATTTGAGAACTTACCATAAGTTACTTGTCTGACTGCTACGTCAATCGGAAGTGTGATTTACATTTTGATTTTTTTATATTTGTTTTCCTTGGAAAATTTCTGAATCCTGCACGTCACTGTATGAGTTCAATAATCAATATTCAAGACGTCTGACCTCAACTCAACTCAACTCAGGGGGCACGGGTGGCCCAGTCATCTAGGGCGCCACGATTCGCTGTGCAGAGTTTTGTCCCTATGATTGTGGGTTCGAATCCCAGTTTGCCCCAATTATGTTTCTAGGTTTGTCAGCACCATACCTGTGCTCGTGGGTTTCACCAAAGTGGTAAACATCTGAGACCTGCTACAGGCTTTCCTTCCACATTTAGCTGACACACCGCGATATAACTGGAATACTCAACTCAACTCATCCAGTTTTCATGGTTCTTGTTACTCAGATATCAATGGCCTCAAGTCTTGTCATCTTCTGAGCACTATTCAAAATTGCCAGCTCAGCAACAATTGCAATCATGGCTGACAAGGGGAAACATGATGTGACAACATGACATGAAATGAACTCTCTGAAGCCAGGAGACTTCCGTATGTCAACTGGAATGAGATTTGGCAGTCCAAAGTAAAGTCATAATTTGATCTCCGTCTGTCTGTGTCATAGGTAGCCATGCTAAGATTGAAACAGCATGTCTGGCTTGACAGCAGATATGTCATCTCGTGACATGCACAATGTCAGATTGTCATTAAAGATATTTTATCTATGTCAGTGTTTTGAAACTGGCCTACTGATACAGCTCTTCATCTGGTGAATGTTATACCAGGAAGTTACAATGCCAATCACTCAATTCTCTTGCATGGCTTCTTTAACATTGATAGAATAATTTTTTTATGAGTTTTAAAACGTCAGTTGAGCATCATAGTGGTGTGGTGTATTTGCTTCCAATGTCGGTCATTGTGAATGTTTTGTCATGCTAGATATTTTGGACATTGCTGAAATCTATTTTGGATAGATTCAAATGTAAATGTTAGTGTATTATCATGTATATATATATATTTATACCACTCAAAAGATGTTAGAGAACACCTGATTCTTTCCTATTACTGTGCTTACATTGTCATGCCTTCTTCTGAGTAGGGGGCATTGGTGTCCCAGTCGTCTAAGGCGCTGCGATTCGCTGTGCAGAGTTGCGTCCCTTGTGTACGCCAGAAACCTATGATTGTGGGTTCGAATCCCGGTTCGCCCCGATTATGTTTCTAGGTTTGTCAGCACCATACCCATGCTCGTGGGTTTCACCGAAGTGGTAAACGTCTGAGACCTGCATCACTTCGGGCTTTCCTCCAACATTAAGCTGACACGCCGTGATATAACTGGAATACTGTTAAAAGCGGCGTTAACCCAACTTCACTCACTCACTCGTCTGAGTAGTAGTATACAAAGATCCATTTCCATCTTGTTGATATTTTTTTAATATTTGAAAAATGAAAGTTGATTTATTTTCTGTATTTAAGAATGATGTTTTGTAAGAATGTGACATTGTAAAATCTGATTTTCATTAGATTTATATGATTGTGAATGGTAGCATAAACCTTTAGCTGATGCTGTGATAGAAGCAGAAGGACACCCACCAGGGGACATGGGAGACAGCATGAACGTGACCTGCTATTCAGAACCAACATGTAATACATGGGTTATAAGGGACCGGTCATATATTTTCAAGGGTGGAAGGGGCAGAGGTTTTTGATGCACAGATGTACTGAAAATAATAACCACCTCAAATGCTTGTCATATTTTGGGTTATTCTACCCATGTTCCTGTAAATTTTCAATTTTTCATGACCCTCCCTGAAAAGACAAATACAAAAACGCTTTATATTTTATTATAAAGTGTCCTGTCTTTTCATGATCCTCCTAATATATGTGTATTATTTTTTATTCACGTTCCCCAGAGGGTAACCTGATGCTCTCTTAACCTGTTTTCATAAATGATACAATACCCAAGGCTGATAGACTTCTGTAAAGATCATGCCCTGATAATGCCTGTTGAACACAAGTGATGAAAATTTACAGTCGGTTCTTAAGAATAATTCTTGAAAATTTGTTAACCTGGGACTCTTTTTTCTGAAAGTAAAAATACCAGCGCCAAGGACTGAAATGTTTTGGAAAGGATGTTTTTGCAAAGGTTAATAAAATCTTGAAGAAGGATTGTGACATATAAAAAGAAACATGTCATACCAAGAGGAGGGTTGATTGATGTTGGTTCCCTTGATTTTTTTGGACACAAGATACCATTTTGGATTTCTTTCTCCCTGTGAGGGAGAATTATTGAAAGTTCGCCAGGCATTATGACCCAGTTCCTGTTTTCAAGAGGTAAGAGGTTAGTGCTTTTGTTGCTGTAGCAGATGTGCTAATTTGTCCATTAACCTGATGCACTGAAAAATCTCATCACGGATGGTTTCTTTGAAAATGGTTTCATAGGCTTATAGACATATTGCCATGTCCTTCCATCTGCTGTTTTATCCCCAATCTTTAAAGACATACGTGGCTTATGTGGCATTAGTGGGGTCTACACACTTTCTACTCTTGTCTCACAAGATGTGACAAAAATAGACATAAAGTTGTATTTGGCTGCTATTTGTTCAGTGTAAGCATTAGCAGTACTGAAATTATAACTATTTATTCAAAATCATTCAATGGTATTTTGGAGAAGTGATTTAGTTAATCCAGAATTGAATAATGGTGAATATAATTAAAAGCGACAAAAAATCATTTTCGGAATCATGAAAAATCTCTTTTGTACAATTGTACCTGTCATTATCGAAGAGTGATGATACCCGGTGTTTGTAAAAGGATGAGTATACCCTGTCTCACCAGTGGCACACATCACAAACACATGCAAGGGCAAGTCAATTGTACACCTGAAATAAACCGCTAACATACGGTACAAGTCAAAATAGGGATGCACCAGACATAATATTTGTCACTGATGCGTCAAATTTCGAAATTTTCTCATCGTGAAAGATTTACTGATACTGAAGCCCTGAGAATTGATACCATAAACAAACAACTTTTGAGCAAGAGTCATATGAACCTGTTTGAAATGTTCATGGAAAGTTGTGAAATGGATAAGGTGTACTGGATAAGTTGTCGTATATCTGACTGTGACATTAAGCAACATTCACTTCCTCACTTCAAAGCTGCTAAACCCAACTCACTCACTCATTCTGCTCACTAATCAACCTTCTGTAGGGTTGACAAATTCATGAACCAGGACCCCAAGTTAAAACAAGAATCAAGTTCCCATTGCTTGTCATTAGAGGTGACTACATGTGATGGGTGGTCATTAGACTTGCACAAGTCTCTTAGGGAATAATTATTAGTTTAAATCATAAGTTCTAGATTTTGTAAATAATAAGAACAAGTTGTCCCTTTAAGAGACTGGAGAGTACTGTCCACATATATAGACTTGCCTATTAGGAGGATAGAATTACTATTGATTTTCTTGCAGTATAGGAGATTCCGGGATAGAATAGGTCTTCAGCAACCCATACTTGCCGTAAAAGGCGACTATGCTTGTCGTAAAAGGCGACTAATGGGATCGGGTGGTCAGGCTGCTGACTTGGTTGATACATGTCATCGATCCCAATTGCGTGGATCGATGCTCATGCTGTCAATCACTGGATTGTCTGGTCCAGACTCGATTATTTACAGACCGCCGTCATAAAGCTGGAATATTGTTGAGTATGGTGTCAAACAACAAACAAACAAACAAACAAACAAAAACAAGCCTTGGAGCAAGGCTAAGTGGTTATGTAACATGACTCATTGCATGTCCTCCTACCCTGATGGCCTGGGGAATTGCTCATAATGTTCACCACTGGTTAATGTGGTCCTGACTTGACCATTAAAAGGCCGCTGTGATGTACCTGGAATATTGCAGACTGCGGCATGAACAATCAACAACAGTACCAAGCAGTGTGCCTTTAAGAATACGGAGATGGTCCTGACTTGACCATTAAAAGGCCACTGTGATGTACCTGGAATATTGCAGACTGCGGCATGAACAATCAACAACAGTACCAAGCAGTGTGTCTTTAAGAATACGGAGATGGTCCTGACTTGATTATTAAAAGGCCACTGTGATGTACCTGGAATATTGCAGACTGTGGCATGAACAATCAACAACAATACCAAGCAGTGTGCCTTTAAGAATACGGAGATGGTCCTGACTTGACCATTAAAAGGCCACTGTGATGTACCTGGAATATTGCAGACTGCGGCATGAACAATCAACAACAATACCAAGCTGTGTGCCTTTAAGAATACGGAGATGGTTCCTGAAGCAAGGAATGTCCAACTTCGGATGTCAGTCTGATCTGAAAAAGCCCAGAACTCTTCACATGGATATAGGAAAGTAAACTTAAGTCATAAATCATTAAGTGTTGACTTCACAGTTAAGATTGCAAGGCGATATTTCTCAAAGGTGGAACGGCAGGTCTCAGATATCAGTTTGATCTAACTTTTCTACTTCGTGTGAGACTTCGGCAGAGAAAAATGTCGACTTTGCACAGGCTCAGAAAAGTAACTGTCTTTACTGTGGGCATAAAAAAGTTGAAACCTGCTGATATAGGTTTTTTATACTACCATGCTTGGGAATCAATTATTTTCTTTCATGACCTAATCTTCCTCCTGATATGAGTCATAAAGTTTCGTAATTATTCCTTGGGAATCAAGATCTTTGATCTAAACCGAAAAAACTATTTTCCTACAGCCATATTTTCCAGGGAAATACATTAGAAGATTTTCAGCTTGGCTGAACACATTTCTTCTTCGATGAGCGCCGAATAATTCGACTGTCACTTTCAGTTTGTTCATTTTGTGATTAACGTTTATTTACGTGTCGTTTTCATATGCACAGTCCTACATATCATTATTCATTGGCCTGACAATTGACGATGAACTTTTTGGAAATGAAAAAAGTGACCGTGCAGGAACTTGAATCAATTACACATCAGTGAGTTGTCTGCAGAGATAGAAAAGGCATTCATTGCACCCAGTAACCAACAAAGTCATGGGCCCATAAAACATCACATTTTTTTTAATTGGTGGGTTGGGGGAGGGTTGGTAGATTTTAGTGGCGAGATAAAACTGAATGGGTCGCAGTGTAATATTATCTCCCTTTACTGGCTGCTCTGCATGTGAGTCTAGGTCATTGTTTTGGTGATAATTATGGCATCAATCATTCAGTGTTTTTTTATCAGTGTCATGTCCAAGCTCATTGGCTCATCCCAGCTCATATTTTGTTGTTTATGGCCCGCCCTGATATCAAAAGTTTCTGCGGTATGGATTTCAACAATTCAGGCCTGAAACTTTTTCAGCGTCTGTCAATTTTTCTTTTCTAAAACTGCTGAACGATAAAGCAGAAATGTGGCAGACATGTTCCCTCCAATGATGACACTGAAGATTATTCAATCGGTTCTGATCCATTGGGTATTTTATATTTTAATTGATTCATTAATTATTCTTTTTATTGTGAAAAAAAAGTTTCATTATCTGAAAGTGGTGGATTGATCCAGTGAATGGATGGTTCTTCTTCTTCTGAATCTGATATTAATTGTATGAGTTCGATTTGACGGGACTGTCAACATGGTCTTGTGGATAGAGAGAGCGTCTGTCTGATGAACGTAAAGTCTGTCATACAGTTCCAGGTCACGTCATGCCAAAAGTTGTTAAAAGATGGTACTTGTTGTTATCATGTCTGCCACTTGGCATAAGGTGATAATGCAAAGACTGGTCTGCTTGTATACTGTGATTCTGCTTTGTCTGAGTGGGGTGTCCAGGTTATACTGTGGCAGGGTATTCGCATGAGCACCAAAACTGACATAAGACTGGACGAGTACAACCAGAAATGCAAGCATGCACTCAATAATTAGTAACACGCTCACACGCTCTCACACACTCACACGCACGCACGCACACGCACGCACACGCACGCACACACACTGTATAGATGTGCAGATGGTCTTTCTACATGGCGCCAGATTAGGAAATAAGGTTTGTCAGATGAGGTAAAAGAGGTAATCTCTAAAACATGTAACAACAACGTTGAGAAAAATAACATTCTTATTTGTTTGTTTTTTAACGCCACACTCAGAAATATTACATTTTTATGACGGCGGTCTGTAAATAATCGAGTCTGGACCAGACAATCCAGTGATTGACATCATGAGCATTGATCCACACAATTGGGATGTGATGACATGCATCAACCAAGTCAGCGAGCCTCAACACCCGATCCTGTTAGTCGCCTTGTACGACAAGCATAGTCGCCTTTTACGGCAAGCATGGGTTGCATAAGACCTATTCTACCCCGGATGTTCTCTGGTCACATTCTTATTTGATTCAGATAGTAAAAAGTGCAGAATATCCTTTTTTATTAGAATTTATTCCGTAATTTTGACAGGTGCTAGCACCTGAACTCCCCTATACATGTAATTGACTCAGAGTTTGTTCTAGGTTTTTATTGAAAAAAATAAATATGCTTGAAAAAAATTGCCTGCTGTAAAAAATACTTGTTGCAAGGTTATTTTTTTAAAACAAACTATCAGGCTCATAGATTAAATAAAAAAGTATATTTGGTTTTGTAGCTGTAGCTGTAGCTGTAAAATATGTCTAATCTGGATACAAAATCCAAGCCCCCATCACCCACCCTCCCCCCTCAGAATATCCTATGGTCTGTCCCAAAAGACATCCTCCAAAATAGGAGAGCTTCAGAGCCTCATGTCTCTTTTTTCCCCAACACATTTTGAGGAGTCATTCATGCAAAGATATAGCTATGCCACACGGAAATGATGGCAGCAAACAATGTACTTATGAGATAAGCTCCCATTGTTCTTCCAGGTGAGCTACAGACATGGCAGACAGACTTGGCATATTCTTACAAGACTGCTGCATGTCAGGGGCTGTGAAAGTTCTCGTAATTCTTCTCCTGTTGATGTTAGTCGGCTCTTGTTTCAAATATTCTGTCTGTTTTACAAAAAAATATCAGCTTTTGTTATTCTCAACAGGGTTGCTCTCAGTGCAAATACATTCTTCATTAGATAGAATAAACATTCATGGGCCTCTTCAGATGGACTCCGTTGATTGTCATTGGGTAAATCAGAACTATCACCTAAATTACTTACAAATAATTTCTTTACCTTGGAAGGCACTTGACAGATTGTAAAAAGCTGGATGAATACGCATCTATCATATCACATGACATCTGTTGTGAGAAATGCTGTTGTTTTGCAATGTCATGCCCTTCTTTTGTTGTCTCTTCGTAATGTTGGGAGTATGGGGTTCACTACGACCTTAGGAACAATGCTTGTTGCAAAAAGTAATGGGATGGTATAGCTGCAGATGATGAGTGAATGTTTAGGCCATAATAAATTCATTATTAGGTGACATGTCCACTGGAGTCTGAGGGGGCACGGGTGGCCAAGTCGTCTAAGGCGCCGCAATTCCCTGTACAGAGTTGCGTCCCTTGGGCTCGCCAGAAACCTATGATTGTGGGTTCGAATCCCGGTTCGCCTCGATTATGTTTCTAGGTTTGTCAGCACCATACCCGTGCTCGTGGGTTTCACCGAAGTGGTAAATGTCTGAGACCTGCATCACTTCGGGTTTTCCTCCCACATTAAGCTGACACGCCGTGATATAACTGGAATACTGTTAAAAACGGTGTTAAACCCAACTCACTCACTCACTCACTCACTGGAGTCAGAAGCATTTTTTTCTCCTCAAGTACCAACAGACTATGCACATCAGTGTGTTCTTAACTTGATGGAATGCGACATACACTCAGTCCAACAATATGCCTTGAACGGTTTGCGTTTAGATAAATAAAATGGCTCTTGCCTGATCACATCTGGATGAAAAAAAATATTTTGTTGTGGCTGTAGCCTTAATTGCACTCCATTATTCCAGGTCTATGATGGCAGTCCAGTGACTGATACCATGAACATCGACAGCACTCCAGCTTTGTCATAGCAGGCGTATATGATCCAATCTTGACCAAATCTGTGATTGACAGCATAATCAGCAATCTGAGTCATCTGTGCACAATGACACACAATCAGTCGGGTGAAATAGCAGGGGCGTGGTAGGGTAGCCTTGTGGTTAAAGCGTTTGCTCGTCATGCTGAAGGCCCCTGTTCGGTTCCTCACATGGTCATAATGTGTGAAACCCATTTCTGTTGTCAATGAAATGACACCAGATATTGCTGGATATTGCTAAATATAACATTCTCACTCACTCACTCAGACAGCAGGGTCAGAAATTGAATTTGTTTTTCACTAGTCTGCTAAAATGGCTTATGGTAAAAGTGGTAGTCTACAAGGAAATAAAGAAAGTAAAAGTGGTAGTCTACAAGGAATTGAAGGATGGTAAACGTGGTAGTCTACAAGGAAATAAAGGATGGTGAAAGTGGTAGTCTACAAGGAAATGAAGAAAGTAAAAGTGGTAGGCTACAAGGAAATGAAGAATGGTAAAAGTGGTAGTCTACAAGGAATTGAAGAATGGTAAAAGTGGTAGGCTACAAGGAATTGAAGAATGACAAAAGTGGTAGTCTACAAGGAAATAAAGAAAGTAAAAGTGGTAGTCTACAAGGAAATGAAGGATGGTAAAAGTGGTAGTCTACAAGGAAATAAAGAAAGTAAAAGTGGTAGTCTACAAGGAAATAAAGAAAGTAAAAGTGGTAGTCTACAAGGAAATGAAGGAAAGTAAAACTGGTAGTCTACATGGAAATGAAGAATGATAAAAGTGGTAGTCTACAAGGAAATGAAGAATGGTAAAAGTGGTAGTCTACAAGGAAATGGAGAATGGTAAAAGTGGTAGTCTACAAGGAAATGAAGAATGGTAAAAGTGGTAGTCTACAAGGAAATGAAGAATGGTAAAAGTGGTAGTCTACAAGGAAATGAAGAATGGTAAAAGTGGTAGTCTACAAGAAAATAAAGAAAGTAAAAGTGGTAGTCTACAAGGAAATGAAGGATGGTAAAAGTGGTAGTCTACAAGGAAATGAAGAATGGTAAAAGTGGTAGTCTACAAGGAAATGGAGAATGGTAAAAGTGGTAGTCTACAAGGAAATGAAGAATGGTAAAAGTGGTAGTCTACAAGGAAATGAAGAATGGTAAAAGTGGTAGTCTACAAGGAAATGAAGGATGGTAAAAGTGGTAGTCTACAAGGAAATGAAGGAAAGTAAAATTGGTAGTCTACAAGGAATTGAAGAATGATAAAAGTGGTAGTCTACAAGGAAATGAAGAATGGTAAAAGTGGTAGTCTACAAGGAATTGAAGAATGGTAAAAGTGGTAGTCTACAAGGAAATGAAGAATGGTAAAAGTGGTAGTCTACAAGGAAATGAAGAATGGTAAAAGTGGTAGTCTACAAGGAAATGAAGAATGGTAAAAGTGGTAGTCTACAAGGAAATGAAGAATGGTAAAAGTGGTAGTCTACAAGGAAATGGAGAATGGTAAAAGTGGTAGTCTACAAGGAAATGAAGAATGGTAAAAGTGGTAGTCTACAAGGAAATGGAGAATGGTAAAAGTGGTAGTCTACAAGGAAATGGAGAATGGTAAAAGTGGTAGTCTACAAGGAAATGAAGAATGGTAAAAGTGGTAGTCTACAAGGAAATGAAGAATGGTAAAAGTGGTAGTCTACAAGAAAATAAAGAAAGTAAAAGTGGTAGTCTACAAGGAAATGAAGGAAAGTAAAATTGGTAGTCTACAAGGAAATAAAGAAAGTAAAAGTGGTAGTCTACAAGGAAATGAAGGAAAGTAAAACTGGTAGTCTACATGGAAATGAAGAATGATAAAAGTGGTAGTCTACAAGGAAATGAAGAATGGTATAAGTGGTAGTCTACAAGGAATTGAAGAATGGTAAAAGTGGTAGTCTACAAGGAAATGGAGAATGGTAAAAGTGGTAGTCTACAAGGAAATGAAGAATGGTAAAAGTGGTAGTCCACAAGGAAATGAAGGAAAGTAAAATTGGTAGTCTACAAGGAATTGAAGAATGATAAAAGTGGTAGTCTACAAGGAAATGAAGAATGGTAAAAGTGGTAGTCTACAAGGAAATGAAGAATGGTAAAAGTGGTAGTCCACAAGGAAATGAAGGAAAGTAAAATTGGTAGTCTACAAGGAATTGAAGAATGATAAAAGTGGTAGTCTACAAGGAAATGAAGAATGGTAAAAGTGGTAGTCTACAAGGAATTGAAGAATGGTAAAAGTGGTAGTCTACAAGGAAATGAAGAATGGTACAAGTGGTAGTCTACAAGGAAATGGAGAATGGTACAAGTGGTAGTCTACAAGGAATTGAAGAATGGTAAAAGTGGTAGTCTACAAGGAAATGAAGAATGGTAAAAGTGGTAGTCTACAAGGAAATGAAGAATGGTAAAAGTGGTAGTCTACAAGGAAATGAAGAATGGTAAAAGTGGTAGTCTACAAGGAAATGAAGAATGGTAAAAGTGGTAGTCTACAAGGAAATGGAGAATGGTAAAAGTGGTAGTCTACAAGGAAATAAAGAATGGTAAAAGTGGTAGTCTACAAGGAAATGAAGAATGGTAAAAGTGGTAGTCTACAAGGAATTGAAGAATGGTAAAAGTGGTAGTCTACAAGGAAATGGAGAATGGTAAAAGTGGTAGTCTACAAGGAAATGAAGAATGGTAAAAGTGGTAGTCTACAAGGAAATGAAGAATGGTAAAAGTGGTAGTCTACAAGGAAATGGAGAATGGTAAAAGTGGTAGTCTACAAGGAAATGAAGAATGGTAAAAGTGGTAGTCTACAAGGAAATGGAGAATGGTACAAGTGGTAGTCTACAAGGAATTGAAGAATGGTAAAAGTGGTAGTCTACAAGGAAATGAAGAATGGTAAAAGTGGTAGTCTACAAGGAAATGGAGAATGGTAAAAGTGGTAGTCTACAAGGAAATGAAGAATGGTAAAAGTGGTAGTCTACAAGGAAATGGAGAATGGTAAAAGTGGTAGTCTACAAGGAAATGGAGAATGGTAAAAGTGGTAGTCTACAAGGAAATGAAGAATGGTAAAAGTGGTAGTCTACAAGGAAATGAAGAATGGTAAAAGTGGTAGTCTACAAGAAAATAAAGAAAGTAAAAGTGGTAGTCTACAAGGAAATGAAGGAAAGTAAAATTGGTAGTCTACAAGGAAATAAAGAAAGTAAAAGTGGTAGTCTACAAGGAAATGAAGGAAAGTAAAACTGGTAGTCTACATGGAAATGAAGAATGATAAAAGTGGTAGTCTACAAGGAAATGAAGAATGGTATAAGTGGTAGTCTACAAGGAATTGAAGAATGGTAAAAGTGGTAGTCTACAAGGAAATGGAGAATGGTAAAAGTGGTAGTCTACAAGGAAATGAAGAATGGTAAAAGTGGTAGTCCACAAGGAAATGAAGGAAAGTAAAATTGGTAGTCTACAAGGAATTGAAGAATGATAAAAGTGGTAGTCTACAAGGAAATGAAGAATGGTAAAAGTGGTAGTCTACAAGGAAATGAAGAATGGTAAAAGTGGTAGTCCACAAGGAAATGAAGGAAAGTAAAATTGGTAGTCTACAAGGAATTGAAGAATGATAAAAGTGGTAGTCTACAAGGAAATGAAGAATGGTAAAAGTGGTAGTCTACAAGGAAATGAAGAATGGTAAAAGTGGTAGTCTACAAGGAATTGAAGAATGATAAAAGTGGTAGTCTACAAGGAAATGAAGAATGGTAAAAGTGGTAGTCTTCAAGGAAATGAAGAATGGTAAAAGTGGTAGTCTACAAGGAATTGAAGAATGGTAAAAGTGGTAGTCTACAAGGAAATGAAGAATGGTACAAGTGGTAGTCTACAAGGAAATGGAGAATGGTACAAGTGGTAGTCTACAAGGAAATGAAGAATGGTAAAAGTGGTAGTCTACAAGGAAATGGAGAATGGTACAAGTGGTAGTCTACAAGGAATTGAAGAATGGTAAAAGTGGTAGTCTACAAGGAAATGAAGAATGGTAAAAGTGGTAGTCTACAAGGAAATGAAGAATGGTAAAAGTGGTAGTCTACAAGGAAATGGAGAATGGTAAAAGTGGTAGTCTACAAGGAAATAAAGAATGGTAAAAGTGGTAGTCTACAAGGAAATGAAGAATGGTAAAAGTGGTAGTCTACAAGGAATTGAAGAATGGTAAAAGTGGTAGTCTACAAGGAAATGGAGAATGGTAAAAGTGGTAGTCTACAAGGAAATGAAGAATGGTAAAAGTGGTAGTCTACAAGGAATTGAAGAATGGTAAAAGTGGTAGTCTACAAGGAAATGAAGAATGGTAAAAGTGGTAGTCTACAAGGAAATGAAGAATGGTAAAAGTGGTAGTCTACAAGGAAATGGAGAATGGTAAAAGTGGTAGTCTACAAGGAAATAAAGAAAGTAAAATTGGTAGTCTACAAGGAAATGAAGAATGATAAAAGTGGTAGTCTACAAGGAAATGGAGAATGGTAAAAGTGGTAGTCTACATGGAAATGAAGAATGGTAAAAGTGGTAGTCTACAAGGAAATGGAGAATGGTAAAAGTGGTAGTCTACAAGGAAATGAAGAATGGTAAAAGTGGTAGTCCACAAGGAAATGGAGAATGGTAAAAGTGGTAGTCTACAAGGAATTGAAGAATGGTAAAAGTGGTAGTCTACAAGGAAATGGAGAATGGTAAAAGTGGTAGTCTACAAGGAAATGGAGAATGGTAAAAGTGGTAGTCTACAAGGAAATGAAGAAGGGTAAAAGTGGTAGTCTACAAGGAAATGGAGAATGGTAAAAGTGGTAGTCTTCAAGGAAATGAAGAAGGGTAAAAGTGGTAGTCTACAAGGAAATGAAGAAGGGTAAAAGTGGTAGTCTACAAGGAAATGAAGAAGGGTAAAAGTGGTAGTCTACAAGGAAATGGAGAATGGTAAAAGTGGTAGTCTTCAAGGAAATGAAGAAGGGTAAAAATGGTAGTCTACAAGGAAATGAAGAAGGGTAAAAGTGGTAGTCTACAAGGAAATGAAGAAGGGTAAAAGTGGTAGTCTACAAGGAAATGAAGAATGGTAAAAGTGGTAGTCTTCAAGGAAATGAAGAATGATAGAAGTGGTAGTCTACAAGGAAATGAAGAATGGTAAAAGTGGTAGTCCACAAGGAAATGGAGAATGGTAAAAGTGGTAGTCTACAAGGAATTGAAGAAGGGTAAAAGTGGTAGTCTACAAGGAAATGAAGAATGGTAAAAGTGGTAGTCCACAAGGAAATGGAGAATGGTAAAAGTGGTAGTCTACAAGGAATTGAAGAATGGTAAAAGTGGTAGTCTACAAGGAAATGGAGAATGGTAAAAGTGGTAGTCTACAAGGAAATGGAGAATGGTAAAAGTGGTAGTCTACAAGGAAATGGAGAATGGTAAAAGTGGTAGTCTACAAGGAATTGAAGAAGGGTAAAAGTGGTAGTCTACAAGGAAATGAAGAATGGTAAAAGTGGTAGTCCACAAGGAAATGAAGGATGGTGAAAGTGGTAGTCTTCAAGGAAATGAAGAATGGTAAAAGTGGTAGTCTTCAAGGAAATGAAGAATGGTAAAAGTGGTAGTCTACAAGGAAATGAAGGATGGTGAAAGTGGTAGTCTACAAGGAAATGAAGAATGGTAAAAGTGGTAGTCTACAAGGAAATGAAGAATGGTAAAAGTGGTAGTCTACAAGGAAATGAAGGATGGTGAAAGTGGTAGTCTACAAGGAATTGAAGGATGGTGAAAGTGGTAGTCCACAAAGAAAGGTGTATAATGGTGTGCATGTGTTGCACATTACTGAGTTAGTTACTTCAAACATTTAATTCATGAGAAAGGACTTTATAAATAGAACGCTAAAAAATACACCAAATGAATGAATGAAACACTATTGGGCCAGTGATGAACTAGCTTCTGTACATGTCTGTACTGAGACATTGGACAATGGCAGCCATAAAGGGTCAGTAAGATCAATGTTGCTGACCCTTTGTCTAGGTCTATTGATGAAATAAACACTACAGTCAAATATAATCATTTCTTTTTACTTTTTTTCAAATAGACTTGAAAATATTGCTACAACTTCACATGTGTGAAGAAAACTGGGGGAAATTTCATTTAATACTTTTCAACATGCCCTCTGACATGTAGTGGTGGAAAGGAAAGCTGTTATTAATATTTTTGTTTTATATGTTCGCATGAGTTTTCTTGACATCTAATTACTGATGTTATACCAACTGCAGCATCTCGGGTGTAATAATTGATGAGTTGTTTTCGCAGAAAACCATTTTTTCCGCCGCCAAATGTGCCTTGTTCTTCATTGATTCCTTTGTTCAGAAATACCAAATAGCGTCACTGGCGCCTTGTAGGTGATACAGAGTCTGATCTGTTTGGTACAAGAACCACAGGTTGACAAGAATTCCTGGCAGTCTTTTGCCCTGTTGCGAGTGTGGGGTCCCGGAGGCCGACAGGTGGTGTGTACTAAGTACAGTATTGTTTCCCCTGAGCCAGCATGTGTTGGTTTAAGTGAATAATACTTTGGGGTGTTTATATAAGATGCTTGTGTGAGAAAGATAATATTTATCAGTCTTTGTTTTTTCATTCAAAAGAAACTTTTCTTCTTTGAAAGTATTGGGTCATTTGTAAGCTTACCTTACCAAACATTTGAGCTTTCTACCCTTTGCTGTTGGCAATTCTTTTTTTTCTTTTTTTTTTCCGTATGTATGAGAAAACTAATAATTATGTTATCTTCCTTTTTACATTCTGAGGAAACCTTACATATTTTGAACTGTTGAAATAGCTTACCTAACAAATATATAATGCCAGAACAGCTAATAACCATTAACCTGTCTCAACTTTTTTGACTTAACAAATTCCATTGGACATAAAAGCAATATAGAGGTATTAATTGTATGAATGGATCATTGAAAACCAGTGATGACAGCAGGTGTTGGGGAAATGGTTGAGCATGTCCTGCCCAACTTGTAGCACCCAGCACCCACACTTGCATAAACAGTACCGTATTCGGCTTAATAAGCGCCCAGGGCACTCTCAAATTTAGAAAAAAACGGGGCTCTTATTGGAATTTTATTTTTGTGAAAAAAAGAGATTTGAAAAACGTAAATTTCGTGGTTAATGCTGACAGCCTGAAATGATTATACACGATTCATATATTTAATTGCCCATAATTAAGGGTTCATGTAAAACACGAGTGCGTATTATAAACAAATAAATAAGTATTGTGTACATTGATCAAATGGAAGGGGTGCTTATTAGGATTGTTCACTAGCCAATATATTTGCAAATATCGCCATGGGTGCTTATTAGAGCGGGGCGCTAATTAAGTAGAATACGGTATGTGTTTCTTACATCAGACACCACTCATGCGACTGAACAGTTTGCACATCACCTGATGACCATTGCCCTGCCTTTACTTCCTGGCTGGGATAAAAATTATCATGAAATCTTCTGTTTGTCAACTATTCATAAATTGTGTGAAATTGCAAAACCAAACAAAAACGGTGGAAAACAATTTATGTTGGACAAGGCAGAGTAATCAAGGAGGGGTGGCCCAGCAGCTAAAGTGTTAGTTGTTTACAAGAAGCCTGGTTTCATAGTGTTAAAAAACATCAAACATATAACAAACACTGCTGTAGTGGAACAGTTGTATGGATTGATTGTTTGTTTGTTTGTTGTTTAATGCCGCACTCACCATTATTCCAGCTGAATGACGGTGGTCTGTAAATAATTGAGTCTGGACCAGACAATCCAGTGATTGATATCATGAGCATCGATCCACTCAATTAGGACGAATACATGCTTCAACCAAGTCAGCAAGCCTGACCACCCAATCCCGTTAGTCGCCTCTTACGACAAGCATAGTCTTCTCTTACGACAACAGTTGAATTGAAAAATGTTCTATTTCTTGTCAGTTTTTAAATTATGAGTTATGGTGTTTCAGGTGGTGATTAATGACAAGATTGATGCATGCAGTCTGTTGACGATCAAGAAAGGTAGGCTTTTTGAAATTTAAGAAAATGCATACTTTGTAAATTAGACTGTGTTGAAACCGAGTACCACTTCCTGCTTATTTGTCCATCGTATGTCAAGTTACGGCAACTATATCTCAAAGCAAAGTTCTATTGTCATTCTAACGTTCATAAATTTAATATGCTTCTGTCATCACCAGATACATATATTATTACAAATCTAGCAAAATATCTATATCATGCAAATGAAGTAAGAAATGCGAAACTGAAAGCTTAAAACCTGTCTGTACTCAACTTTTGTCCACAAAGGCCAGTGGCCTATATGTATTGGAAATAAAATGAATGGAATGGATATCAATCACTGGTTTGTCTGGTCCAGATTCGGTTGTTTACAGACTGGACTACGGCTACTGCTACTGAGGCTGTTAAACTCCAGACATCTGGTGAGAGGGGTAGCTGAGCAGATAAGGTTACTCTGCACATTGAAAACACAGTTTGGATTCCTAAGTTATGAACCTTCATAATGTGAAGCCCAAATACAACTGACTTCAATATATTTCCCAACTATAACTTCACAGACTGCTTATCTAAGCATAAGCACAAAATTGTAGACTATATGAAATCTGTGAATTCGTTCAGCGCAATTATGCGATACAAGCCTCACCCATGCTATTTACAGCCAATGAGGAAAAACAGTAGTCTGGTAGTGGGAGTGGTGTGGTTAGCTAATGAAATGCCTCGGAATCACATGCAATTTAGTATAGCTTGTTGACAAAGGACTTTGCTGTGTTGACTGTTAACACTTTCTTAATTAACTATGGACTTATTATGTTAACCCTAGATTCAATCCTTGTTTACTCAACCAATACTTGCTGCAAATAACTTTACCGGATCAACCAAGGACATAATTTGCCACTTTGCTTTGTTCATCTAAAGTTTACAAATGATTCATTGGTACCAGTCTTCCAGTAACTAGTAGGCCGTGTCATTAATTGAGTAACCTGTATGCCATGTCATGAACTGAGTAACCCGTATGCCATGTCATGAATTGAGTAACCCGTATGCCATGTCATGAATTGAGTAACCCATGTGTCATGTCATGAATTGAGTAACCGGTATGCCATGTCATGAATTGAGTAACCCGTATGCCATGTCATGAATTGAGTAACCGGTATGCCATGTCATGAATTGAGTAACCCGTATGTCATGTCATGAATTGAGTAACCCGTATGCCATTTCATGAATTGAGTAACCCGTATGTCATGTCATGAATCGAGTAACCCGTATGCCATGTCATGAATTGAGTAACCCGTATGTCATGTCATGAATTGAGTAACCCGTATGCCATTTCATGAATTGAGTAACCTGTATGTCATGTCATGAATCGAGTAACCCGTATGCCATGTCATGACATTAATTGAGTAACACGTATGTCATGTCATGAATTGAGTAACCTGTATGCCATGTCATGAATTGAGTAACCCGTATGCCATGTCATGAATTGAGTAACCTGTATGTCATGTCATGAATTGAGTAACCCGTATGCCATGTCATGAATCGAATAACCCGTATGTCATGTCATGAATCGAGTAACCCGTATGCCATGTCATGAATTGAGTAACCCATATGCCATGTCATGAATTGAGTAACCCGTATGCCATGTCATGAATTGAGTAACCTGTATGCCATGATATGAATTGAGTAACCGGTATGCCATGTCATGAATTGAGTGACCCGTATGCCATTTCATGAATTGAGTAACCCGTATGCCATGTCATGAATTGAGTAACCCGTATGCCATGTCATGAATCGAGTAACCCATATGTCATGTCATGAATTGAGTAACCCGTATGCCATGTCATGAATTGAGTAACCTGTATGCCATGTCATGAATTGAGTAACCCGTATGTCATGTCATGAATTGAGTAACCCGTATGCCATGTCATGAATTGAGTAACCCATATGCCATGTTATGAATTGAGTAACCCATATGCCATGTCATGAATTGAGTAACCCATATGCCATGTTATGAATTGAGTAACCCGTATGCCATGTCATGAATTGAGTAACCCGTATGCCATGTCATGAATTGAGTAACCCATATGCCATATCATGAATTGAGTAACCTGTATGCCATGTTATGAATTGGGTAACCCGTATGCCATGTCATGAATTGAATAACCTGTATGCCATTTCATGAATCGAGTAACCGGTATGTATGTCATGAATTGAGTAACCCGTATGCCATGTCCTGAATTGAGTAACCCATATGCCATATCATGAATTGAGTAACCTGTATGCCATGTTATGAATTGGGTAACCTGTATGCCATGTCATGAATTGAGTGACCCGTATGCCATTTCATGAATTGAGTAACCGGTATGCCATGTCATGAATTGAGTAACCCGTATGCCGTGTCATGAATTGAGTAACCCGTATGTCATGTCATGAATCGAGTAACCCGTATGCCATGTCATGAATTCGAGTAACCGGTATGTATGTCATGAATTGAGTAACCCATATGTCATGTCATGAATCGAGTAACCTGTATGTCATGTCATGAATTGAGTAACCCGTATGTCATGTCATGAATTGAGTAACCCGTATGTCATGTCATGATTCGAGTAACCCGTATGCCATGTCATGAATTGAGTAATGGGTATGTCATGCCATGAATTGAGTAACCGGTATGCCATGTCATGAATCGAGTAACCCATATGTCATGTCATGATTTGAGTAACCCGTATGCCATGTCATGAATTGAGTAACGGGTATGACATGTCATGAACTGAGTAACCCGTATATCATGTCATGAATCGAGTAACCCGTGTGCCATGTCATGAATTGAGTAACCTGTATGCCATGTCATGAATTGAGTAACCCGTATGCCATTTCATGAATCGAGTAACCGGTATGCCACGTCATGTATTGAGTAACCCGTATGACATGTCATGAATTGAGTAACCCGTATGCCATGTCATGAATCGAGTAACCGTATGCCATGTCATGAATCGAGTAACCGTATGCCATGTCATGAATTGAGTAACCCATATGTCATGTCATGAATTGAATTACCGCTGCAGCATATCGTGAATTGGCGCCATGAACAGAATCCTGATGCTGTTCTTCCAACTCGACAACCTCGTCTTGTTTACGATCAGCCCGAAAACTGCCAATTTATTTTACTTGTCTTTTTCATTACCTTCTTCATTTCATTTTTTAAATTCAGTTAATCAGAAATTGTACTCAACAAAATTAGCATAAATTACCGCTTCTCTTAAAGCCGACAACATCAAAAACAAAAACTCCAAGGTCAGATCCATTAATGAAAATTAAGATGCTGATACAGCACTTTTCTGAATGCACCAACAGAATCATCACTGCGTGATAGCCATGTACGTTCTCAGTTCACTCCAGATTTCCTCACAAACTATTTTTCTTTTGGGGAAAGTTAATTGGAAAGTTCGGAACATTGTTCCACATTGCACTTCACTTGTATTGCAATGAGGATCAGAGTCTAAGAACTTGGTACTCTTTTGTGTAATTTACTAGAACTGTAGAAAAGATTTCATTCGAACTGTTTGATTATCTCATCCCATAAAATTGCATAAATGGAGGTTTCATGATTAGACAAGAAATGGAAGGTAATGAAATCGGCGTTAACTTGTTAACTGTAATTGTTATACACTGGATGAGGGCAATGCAAGATTAGGTTTTATAAATTTGGGTGAGAGGATTTAATGGTTACACTGAGAATATTTCCATTATCGATTGGAATTGTAAGTGAAATATGTTTTCAATCAGCTCTGAAACACTTTGAAAATGAAGTACCATTCCCCATCTTTATTTTGCAGCAAATATTATTTCCTGTGAGGCAATTTCAAAATGGGGATTCCGTTTCCATTCTTTCAAATTGATCATATTTCAATGCAACTGTCATTTCTCCAGAATAAAAAAATTGCTTTTGATTTCTTTCATAACGATGTGTTTTACAACAGCATTTCAATGTCTTCAGTTTACTTTTAAAAATCTACAGGATGTTGCTCGCGAATGGAGTGAAAATGAAAAAAATATATCACTTGAGTGAAAAAAATATAAAATTGATCAGCCATTTCCGAATGTAGGAGCACCGTTATGTAATTTCCAAATGTGCCATTAGGCCTTTTACTCGACACAGAATCTTATTCATATGGAGGAAACACTTCGGTTGCACACATGGCCATGCTATATTGCTTGGGTCAACACTTACGACTCTCAAATAGACTTCAGGCTTATTCTGCTAAGTACATTTTTCTAGCAGCATGAAGAGTTAGGCTTGGTTTGCCAGTGTGGGAGACAGGCTCAGCCAATATGGTGGCCACATGGCACATACAAGGAATTCATACCTTCTAAACTCTATTAGTGCGGAAGTCTTTCAGTATAGAACTTCATTGTAGAAGCCATTTAAGTTTCAGCTGCTGTTACAGAACTTTTCACCCTCTGCACTTTCCAAAAACAACTCACTGTGGATTTGTTCAAAGCTATTTTTTTACATTTCTGTCAAAGGTTATGATAATGTTAAGTAAAAAGAATAACCCATTAAAGCTAAAGTTCCGTCAAGTTTGTTTTTATTTGGTGAAATATTTTTGTAAGAATAGTGTTCATCTCAGTTGTGAAATGTTAATATTAGGGCCATTTTGGCCTGGTGTTTTCAGACTGAATTGCCTTTAGATTAAATTCATTGCTCCTGCCGTATGAGGGCATATTCTAGAGAGTGGTTGACATTTTATGGCTATAAGATTCAATTTATTTAATGTTTTCATAAAAGCCAAAGTGTCATCTTGGATAATAGGCCTGTCAGGTTGTGTCATTATGCAGTGAGTTATAAGTAGTAGGGCACGTCATTGAGATAAAGCGAGTATTGTTGTCATTGGCATACATTATTTTCTGACTGTCGATATTGAGCTTAGCTAATGGCTGGGAAGATACTCGAGAATGTCAGCCTGGCAGAAGGCAAGGACTTTCTCAAATGATAAACACAATTGTTTTGCATTTTGTATTTTATAAACAAAAACTGGGTCTCTCTCTCTCTCTCTCTCTCTCTCTCTCTCTCTCTCTCTCTCTCTCTCCCTCCCCCCCTCTCTCTCTCTCTCTCCCCTCTCTCTCTTTTGAGTTTGATCTCTCTCTCTCTATTTCTTGATACCTCTCTTTCTGTGTCCCCCCCCTCTCTCTCTCTCTCTCTCTCTCTCTCTCTCTCTCTCTCTCTCCTTTCTCAATTATATATATCTTGAGATATATCTATCTCTCTCTCTCTCTTTTATTCTTGTTAAATGCTGTCATTTTGTACATAATAAAAATTGTATATAATTATATCTCATGTACCACCGTGGCTGGTTTTTCTATAAAAAAAAGATGATTTTGAGTTTGATCGATCTCTCTCTCTATTTCTTGATACCTCTCTTTCTTTCTCTTGATATCTGTCTTTCTTCTGTTTGAACTCTCTCTCTCCAACAACCTCCATTCCCTTGCATATGTCCCAAATACATTACAGCCATGATTTTAAAAGAGTTGATTTTAATCATGTGATACAAGAAAGTGTATGGGACCATATTGGGATAATGGGTTAATAAGAATCTTGGCTGGTAATGGGTTAACTGAAATCTTGATGGTGGTCCTTGCATGTTCTGAGTTCAACTTTTAAGGTTTCGGACAGGTAAATTGGTATAAATTAAGTCCCCTGCCTCTGCTCTTAAATGGTTATCAGTGATGGGGGGTCATGGGAGCCAGGTGGTGACTGTTAATCACAGGATCTGTTTACAATCATTAGACCAAGGTGTTGTGAGAATGCCATAAAAGCCCCCTCAAGAATGCCTTGAATCTATACCAATGTGTTAGAGACCAATGTAAATCTGCAAGTTTATGGCCTGTGACAGGGTTAGTGGCCACTGAACTAAGGACTAGAGGAGGAATTGTTCAACTTGACAGAAACTTAAGAATGTCCTTTGATGACCTGATGAATTGAACATGAGTTGGTGATTTGTAGGCAATTAATGGTAATTTTGTTTATGGTGCTCTGCTCTTGAACTGAAACATTTGAGTAATGCTACATGTATGCATGCTCTGAGTTTGTTTTGCTTTCAGTGAGTGAGTGAGTGAGTTGGGTTTAACTCCTCTTTGAACAATATTCCAGTCATGGTGTGTCAGCTTAATGTGGGAGGAAAGCCGGAAGTGATGCAGGTATCAGATGTTTACCACTTTGGTAAAGCCCACGAGCACGGGTACGGTGCTGACAAAGCTAGAAACATAGGTTTCTGGCGGACCCAAGGGATGAACTTTGCACAACAAATTGCAGCATTTGAGACTGGGCCAACCATGCCTCACGCATTAGGCTTTGGTGGTATGAAACTATTTGATACTGATCTGTGGCCGAAATAGCTGCTGCCTGCTATCCCGCATCTTCCCGAGGCAAGGGAGTTAACTGACTATAAAAGTCCAGTTTCCACTCTTGCCGAACCAGGCTGGTATTATGGAGTTTGATTTTGGCTGGACTAACGAGTCTATGCATAGTCCAATCAAAATCGCGCACCAAAATCAAAATCCGGTTTGAAAAGTATCATGCAAATTTTGGTCGATTGCAGGATTTGCAAAGCATGTGCGCTGCTAACTCGTTGTCAACAGATATTTTCTAAATCTTTTCATGTTTTTAATCAAGGTGCTCACGTGATTTGATGCACTTTGTGATGTAAGACTCGTTCTATTACAATATAGATCTTGATTATCGATAAGATTGTCTTGATTGGGCGCCACCATTTTGTTTGAAACAAATGCAAGTGATACGAGAGGTTGAATCTGATTGGTCAATAGGAGAGGCATAGAAAGGACTTAACTCGTAATAGCGACTGGTGGCGCTACGATCGAGCCCAGGAATTCCAGTCTTGTTCGGCAAGGGTGGAATCTGGACTATCAAAGTCAGTTAACCCTCTTGCCTCGGGAAGATGGTTATCCCGTGGCTGGTAACGCTTCAGATTGTATTGGTAAAATTCATTCCAACCTGTCCGATATGTTGTCCAGTTGAAAGCACCATACTTATTACTGTATTAATATTGGCAGTCAGTGTAGATTTACTGTATTAAAATACATTTACTTTCCTGCAAATCAGCACCCACCCGTCCTGAGTACCCGAGTTGCCCATCCCACGTGGCCCTACATCCTCCACACAACCCATATTTTCAAATGTTTGCAGGCGTCATTGAATAATTAATGTCATATGGAACCAGTGTGGCTTTTGTGTGTAGTTAGCAGCTTCAGATGCTAAAATTGATGGTGTGTCATAAGAGTTGTGCCATAAACAAGAATCATAAAAGAGTCAGTTCTCTTCTTTTTTTACAATTGAATAGTTTTCCTTCCAAAAACACCCCCATAAAAACATTTTTCCTGTTTAAAATCTTCTTAAATAAGCCAGAAAAGTTTGACACACCTTTTCCCTGTCAAAAAGGAGAGTGTTTGGCTACCTGTCTGTTTTTATATATCTTAAAAGCCATTTTCTTTTTGTTCAACTTTAAGAGCTCATGGGCTTTAAGGGCAAGCTCGTTTGAGCTATCAGCTCATTAACCGTGGCACTTTTTAGTATATGTCTTCACAAACTGTCCATTATTCAAAGGCTCTATCCATAAACTTGCTTTTTTTCTCTGAAACATAGGATCAATGAAGCGGTATTATGATTATTATAAATGAAATTTGAGTCCAGAAATGGTTTCTCTAACAATGTTATGCAAGCTATCACAATTTTAATTTCATTTAAGCTTGCAAAAAATGTATTGATCAGAAATGCTTCCAGATGGTTTGATGAAAGTGGCAGAAAGCCCTGCTCCCTCGATCACTCCCATCACTCCACACTGAATCATTGCCATGAAATGTAACATTTCAAGTAGGCTGAATTAAAAGTTTAAAGCATCCAAAACATGAAGCTAGATCCTTTACCTTGTGAAAAATGTATGACTAAGTTTCCATTTGATTATGACACACAAAAACAACTACCTCAAGGTGATGATTCAAGAACATTGCAATGAAAGTTTGATAAGGAAAACAAAATGGTGCCATTGAGGTCCCCTGGTGTCAAAAGAGCTAACAAAGGGGAGACCACTCATGCATAATGCTGAATGCTTTTACCACCTAAGTACCCCTGATGGACATTAGGGGTTAATAGTATTGGGTGTAGGTGATTTATGATGTTTGGCTTAAGGGACATGTGCTGTCTTGAACTTAATAAACATAATAACTTGGTTTCATACAGGAGATCTTTGCTTGTTCGCCCTTGCTTGTCGCATAAGGATGAAACTCCATGGCATCTTTTGTCCTCTTTAGACATGTTTTTTTGACTACGGGATAATGTGCAGTTTGGATTAAGGAGATTATTTTGAAGTCTTTGTATATGTTATTGGCTTATAAATCCTGATAGCATGTCAATACTTGTACGTTGTATAGACCGTCAATGTTTGGATTACTTACAATTCATGTATTGTTGACAGGAATGAACGTTGTAAATGAGTATTGATTTGAACTATAATAGTTTTAAGTGCTGCATTCACCTCAACATTATTGCGAACAATAATCCCATAATATACCTCCCTAAACTTGGGGCTACAAATTCCTTTTGATTCATGAACATTATGCATAGAGTGGTATGCACCAAATATCACCAGCTTATATCAATAATCCTGTTTGTTGCTTTGATATTCCAATAAGATCTATGCATAATAAATATATGTTTTTTACAGTCAGTGATTTTTATAAATAAGCACAGAGTGAATATGAGTTTTTTGCTTTTGAAGTAAAACATAGGAGTGTGGGATATTTTTGGAGATTTCCTGGACAGGGAAGTTTGACAATAGAAACAATTGACAATGGAACAGAGCTATTTCTGGTTGAGTGCCTGTTTGAGGAATAAGGGATATTGTTGTTTCCACTCGACTATGTCATCAAGTGCCTGTTATTTATGGATGAATCGCTTTTCGATAATTGGAATGTTAAATACAAAGAATTTTGCTTAATTACATTACTTAAGTCATGTTAAAACCATACTGTCATGGTTGTGGGTTGAAAGAGAAAACAATTTGTTTGCACTACGAGCAGAGACTTCTTTAACTAAGTAATTGGGGTGGGGATATTGAGTTGGTGGGGCAGGGATATAGAGTTGATGGAGAGGGGATATTGAGTTGGTGGAGAGGGGATATTGTGTTGTTGGAGAGGGGATATTGTGTTGTTGGAGAGGGGATGTTGAGTTGGTGGGGTGGGGATATTGAGTTGGTGGGGTGGGGATATTGAGTTGGTGGGGTTGAGAAATTGAGTTGGTGGGTTGGGGATGTTGAGTTGGTAGGGTGGGGATATTGAGTTGGTGGGGTGGGGATATTGAGTTAGTGGGGTGGAGATATCGAGTTAGTGGGGTGGAGATATCGAGTTGGTGGGATGGGTGGGGATATTGAGTTGGTGGGGTGGGTGGGGATATCGAGTTGGTGGGGGTTGGGTATATTGAGTTAGTGGGGTGGAGATATCGAGTTGGTGGGGTGGGTGGGGATATTGAGTTTGTGGAGTGGTGATATCGAGTTGGTGGGGTGGGGATATTGAGTTGGTGGGGGTGGTGGGGATATCGAGTTGGTGGGGTGGGTGGGGATATTGAGTTTGTGGAGTGGGGATATTGAGTTGGTGGGGGGTTGGGGATATTGAGTTTGTGGAGTGGTGATATCGAGTTGGTGGGGTGGGTGGGGATATTGAGTTGGTGGGGGTGGTGGGGATATCGAGTTGGTGGGGTGGGAATATTGAGTTGCCGGGGATATTGTGTTGGTTGGGTAGGTATTATAATCACTCATAATGTAAGGGGTATGGTGTCTCTGGGTGTTGAGTCTCTGGGTAAAGGGTTATATTGAGTTGTATGGCTGCAAATGTTGAGTATAAGGCCAAGGGGTATACCAGGGTACCTACAATAGTGAACGAAAAGCATGAAAAGGGAATGAGGGAACATCTGTGACAGTGATTGGCTGGCTGCCTGTGTGAATTCTTACCCGAGCAATCACACCCCACTCACAAAATGTAAAGCCATCTCGCTTAAGCAGCCCACCTTACTGTCAGACCATTCCTTTTAAAGGCCTACATCCCCTGTAAATAGTGGACGCTTCCAAAGATGGCAGTGCCAACCTTCACTTCAGGCCGTTGAAATGGTACAGCACTTTTAAAAATATCAATAGTTCTAAGGCCTATCTATGCTCAATTTTCAGTCCATTTATTCCGGGGATTTCAGAGAGTACATCAGCCTATAAATACCATTTTCAAATAACTGTCATGAGTTGATATTTTAAAAAGAAATTTGAAAATTCTCAAGAAATTCAAAACTTCTTACGTTGACAAGTCCATCTGTGTGAGTTGGGAGGGGTGAAGGGTGTAGCCAGGGACTGTGAATGTATTCTTTCGCTCCCAGACATGCTGTTTGTTTATTGTGGTGTGCATTCTACACATGTACATGCACTCCCTCTCACAGCACTATCGTCTAGACAAAACTCTCCATTCCTTTTCATGTTGAGACTTAATACACTTCTGGAAGTTCATGTCTGAATCGGAGAAATCTATTCCACATTATATTCATGTCATCTCTGAACAACCGTTACTTACTACACTGCCGTGCGCCATTATCACTCCGACTCCAATGCAGACAGGAGCTGTTGACTTGAAGCCAAATCCTCCCCGACTGCTGGTTTTGCATTTGCCACCTCAGTCAGATGGTGTTTGTAGAGGCTAAGATCATCGGAGGGCTCGAGACCATTATCAAAAGTCTGAATGGTCATTTACTCAGTGAAGATATCGTTAGTGTTTGTTTAAGAAACATCATTCTGTCAGCGGTCAGGGTTACAAGGTGTCTGAAAGTCACCTGCTCTTTATGAGGTTTCCAATGAGAATTTTGTTGTCATCAAATCTTGCGCTGTTTGACTGACTTGTGGCCTTGTGAGCTATCTTGCAACAGAATGATAAATACTGTAAAATGTTTTATGAGCACCTTCGTTTATTATTTGACCCAAGGTAATTAGCACTGTCGGGGTTTGCAGGGGCTTCAAATGGCCTTGAAAGGCCTTAAAGGCCTGAAACTGTCCTTGTGTTTACGTTCTGCTTTGAAAAGTACTCAAATTTATAATGAGCGTGCCTTGAAATGTCCTGACCGATCTCCATCACATGTTTATTACGTCAACGTAACAATATATTTTCATGGTTTGAAAACAGAGGGTTTGGGGACCTTGGACAACTGCATGTTGTTTTAAAAGATGTAGTGTGTGTGTGTGTGTGTGTGTGTGTGTGTGTGTGTGTGTGTGTGTGTGTGTGTGTGTGTGTGTGTGTGTGTCTGTGTCTGTGTGTGTATCAGTGTGTTCTGAAATGGACAACATTTTCATATGATGATGATGATGATGATGATGATGATATCATGTCTAAAGCTATCTCCAAGATTCACAGTCAATAATCCCTCAATAACAACCCCGAAATTGGACACTTGCTTGAGAGTTGATATTCTTGAAAAGAACGGAAATGTTTCTGTGAATGATAACTGGCCATTATGATCCCAGGCCCAGGTTCAGATGACGTTATTAACACCATACAATACACAAAAGGGAACACTATCCTGACAAAAAGGACATTCTTAAGGTACAGCCTTTGTTGATAAAAATACATTACAGCAAATGATATCCATTAATTGTCCTGATGGTGTTGGTGGCTTGATGATGAAGGATTAGAATTACAGCAAGCCGGAATAGAAGGAAACTCTCATTTCCAACCCCATTGTACACTCACACCTGCATCGGGGCTCACCTGTCCGGGAGTTGTACACTCACACCTGCATCAGGGCTCACCTGTCCGGGAGTTGTAACTCCGTCCTGACAGATTTCTAGACAAGCCTAATGTGTCTCGACACTCATGGAAAGTATGTTCAGCTAAACAGAGACATTTTTATCTGTTAGAAGGTGGCACATTTTTAAATGTGTGGAGCATGTATATTGCTTTGTTTAGTTTTGAAGAGCTTGTTGATGGGTTGGAGGAAGGACTTGAATCACACATACCAGTTTTATTTCTTGATTTGATTTCCTATTCGTCTTGGTTCGAGGTCCATCTTGGACCGCTTGCCCAGCCCTACTTTGGTTGGAGTAAGATTGGCATTCTTTATTGTTTTTCTAGGCTAGTATGGCTGCATGTAGAAGGCTAAACTATTTTGTTAGGACAAGCTGGAGGTTGATAACAAAGAAAGAAATGGAATAGATATTACTTCTCTTTTCTATTGTAATGACTTTCAGAATCCTGCACCTCCTGTCCTTGTCTTTCATTGTCTCTCCTTGTCTTTCATTGTCTCTCCTTGTCTCTCCTTGTCTCTCCTTGTCTCTTCATTCTGGAGAATGAGTCTCGCCCCAGCAACTCGTCTCTCCTTGTCTCTCTTCATTCTAGAGAGTTCTTTGTAATTTGTTTACAACGTACAAATCTTATAATTTGCGGGGAAAAAGATATTGTCTGCTAAATCTGATAATTTTCCCTACAAAGCCACATACTTATAACAGTATTAGATCTCAAATGTTTCATACATATACACTGCAAAAAAAGAAATGCATAAGTAGTCAAATTGTAAATATCTGACAGTGTTTGCTGACACCTGTACAAAATTAATATCAAAAACGAATTGATAATATTTTTATGGAAAAGGATTGATTTGTGTGCAAAGAATTTGCCACTGCAGAAATTTGGTGAAAAGAAGGAAAAACACAACCACGCAAGAACCTGGCACCAAATCACACAAGCATGACTTACATATGCAATATCACTTTGGGTTTTCATTTGCATGCCATTACAATGTCACAAGTGCTCAGCACTACTAGAGCACTGGACCGATTCATACGGCTACGTCACTTTCTTGAAAGAACCACCACAGCCACCTCTACAGCTATGGCAATACCAGGATTGCGTGGGATATCAGCGCAGACAGTGAGGAACCATTTACGAGGTGAAGGTCGCGCAAGACGACCAGTTTGAGGTGTCGTTTTGATAGACTTGTTTTGTCGGCTGCAACATCAATGGTGTGACAGTCACAGAGTATTGCCGCATCTGCAATGAGGTTTGGTTCAGTGACGAGTCATGTTTTATGCTTCGCCTTGCGGATGGTAGACATTGTGTTTACAGGCGTCCGGGGGAACGTTATGCACGAAACTGCATACAGGAAGTGGACATATTTGGTGGTGGTAGTGTGATGATGTGGGCAGCCATCTCCTACACTGGTAGAAGAGTCTTGGTGCAAGTTCTGGGGAATTAAATGGCACAATGTGAAACGGATGAGATTCTTCAACCACGTGTCCTTCCCATTCTGCGGCAGGCGAACATCATTTTCCATGAAGACAACGCCTGACCTCACAAGGCAAGACTGACAATAGCCTTTTTCCGGAATCACAACATCCAGATCCTGCCATGGGCCTCCAGGTCTCCAGACCTAAACCAAATCGAACATTTATGGGATGTGCTGGATCAACAACTGCGACTGTGACCACAGAACCTCCGACAGCTGGCACAAGCACTGCAGACAGAGTGGGTGAACATTCCCCAGGCTACAATTCGGGATCTGATTGCTTCCATGGGACGATGATGCCAGTCAGTTTGGGACTCTAATGGTGGCCACACAAGATATTGAGAACAGATGACCTTCACCTTGAATATCTACTGTTCCAAGTGTGCCATGGGTCAATGACAATGATGTGTGCCAATTTTGAACAATCGATTACCATCTGTTGATTATTTATATGTTATATTAAATCACATTTGCGTTTATATTCATATCCCATGATCACTGGGTTCCGGTTTGTGCTTGTGTTGAAGACAGAAGGCAATACTTGTATTTGTGTTGTGGCGCTCTGTCTGAGCTTCCATCACATTTTCACCATCTCGTCTGAAACCACGAGGTCATCATGCGGGAATTTTGCATGCATGAGTCAAACAATTGTATCTCTGCCAAAATGTATCATTATTGAATTTGATATGCAGTTATTAATTCAATATCCAGAATAATGTATTCTATGTTTTCTGTTGTAATTTGATTATTGACTTTTCAGTGGCCTGTCATTATGAAATATTTTTCAATGTTTTTTTCCATATTCTTGTTTACCCTGTAATTATGAGCTCTATAATCTAATGTTACGAATATTCCAGAAAAGATCGGGCGAACTATGAAGCCATGTGGTACTATTTTTGTGGTGGTTTTGTGAGTTAACACATGTCCTGTTTGTAGATAAATTCTTTTATTCTTTGTTACAAGGCTGTATTCAACTGGAATTTAAGGAAATATCTGGTCTGTTAGAATTGATAAATGATAAAATTGCTACAGTAATTTAGAAGGCTTGAATTTGTATTCTGGAAATGTTCTTGTGTCAGAGAGGGCACGGGTGACCCAGTTGTCTAAGGCGCCGCGATTCGCTGTGCTGAGTTGCGTCCCTTGGGCATGCAAGAAACCTATGATTGTGGGTTCGAATCCCGGTTCGCCCCAATTATGTTTCTAGGTTTGTCAGCACCATACCCGTGCTCGTGGGTTTCACTGAAGTGGTAAACGTCTGAGACCTGCATCACTTGAGGCTTTCCTCCCACATTAAGCTGACACGCCGTGATGTAACTGGAATACTGTTAAAAGCGGCGTTAAACCCAACTCACTCACTCACTCACTCACTCACTCACTCACTCACTCACTCACTCACTCTTGTGTCAGAATATGAAGTTGCTTTTTAATCTTTTTCATTTGGGGTGTTGGTTGCCTAGCTGTCTCAGACACTGCATTATTCTGTGTATTTGTGTCACGTAGGTGTGTCAGAACCTTGTGATCATGGGTTCAACTCCAATATTCGCCCAAAGAAGGTTTCACCGAAGTGATAAACATGATAAATGTCACTCCAGGTTTTACTCCCCCATCAAGTTGACATGCATTGATATGACTGAAATACTGTTCAAAGCAGTGATTAAACCAAACTCACTCCAGTTGGAAGAGAAAGTTGAATACACTAGCTCTGTGAATGTTATAGTTGATGTGAATGTTTTGATGCTCCTCTTTTTCAATAGCTGGATCTTCCAGTTTGATGAATACATCGCTTATTGCCTGTAGGAACTAATTTTCAACAACCATAAGAAGCTGTTGTGAGGACGGCTGTTTTGTGATGTTATGTTTTACGTTGGCAACAGGCCAGAATGCACCAGCAATGAACATAGGCAACACATGATAGATCCTTGTTGGTTTGAGATCATACTGATATTGAACAGGAAGTTTGGAAGAAAACTGAAAGCACTACATCACTAGATAATTCAGCAGCTTTCTCGTATCATTGTCAATTTTATAGTTAATTAGAGTGTTATTTTTGTTTATGGGATCCTAATATGAGGAGAAATTCTTCATTAAATGGAGAAAATCTTTTAATGTCTCTTGCTTGTTTGGGGGCAAGGGGACTGTCTCCATGATCTAGTGGATAGAATGTCTGCCCAGAGAGTGGAAGGTTTAGGGTTCTGTTCCCAGGCGCACGATACTGAAAAATGTTAAAAGGTGGTACTTGTTGTTACCCTGCCTCATGCTGAGCATCATGGGGTTTAAACAAGAACTGTTCAGCTAGGAGTCGATATACTGTGAGTGAGGTAGTCATATGTGAAACTGCTGCATGGTATCAGTTGACTAGCAATGTAGAACCTGCATAAGTCCAGACTACACAAGCAGAAAGATGTTAAAAGGTGGTACTTGTTGTTACCCTGCCTCATGCTGAGCATCATGGGGTTTAAACAAGAACTGTTCAGCTAGGAGTCGATATACTGTGAGTGAGGTAGTCATATGTGTAGTCATATGTGAAACTCAGTATCAGTTGACTAGCAATGTAGAACCTGCATAAGTCCAGACTGCACAAGCAGAAAGATGTTATACTGTGAGTGAGGTAGTCATATGTGTAGTCATATGTGAAACTCAGTATCAGTTGACTAGCAATGTAGAACCTGCATAAGTCCAGACTGCACAAGCAGAAAGATGTTAAAAGGTGGTACTTGTTGTTACCCTGCTTTGTGCTGAGCATCATGGGGCTTAAACAAGGACTGTTCGGCTAGGAGTTGATATACTGTGTCTGAGTGAGGTAACCATGTGAAACTGCTGCATGGTATCAGTTGACTAGCAATGTAGAACCTGCATAAGTCCAGACTACAAAAGCAGATCCACACACTCGTATCACTATATATAAGATAGGTACGCAAGGAACAATGAAGAACAAAGATGAGACACATTGTTCTATTATGACATTATTTCTGGAGATTCGAACATGTGCTCGCAACTTGATGACGTCCTAAATTGGACGAGGGAAATGTCTTGTAAGTTGTTCCCCCTAGATGTAGCTGGGCAACGTAGATAAACGTTATGGTCGAACAATGTGGGAGAAGTGGGAGAGATATGACAATCAGTATTAGGAGAAAAGTTACAGACAACCGATGGGAAAATTGCGAGAAAATGGGGGAAATACCAAATTTAACCCCCGGTTCATAAATTGGACTTATACGACATTGCCGTGTTCGGATTCTATTCAGGGAGTCATCATAACTTAAATACAGGTTAACATTTTTAAAGGGTGTACTTTTTACTAACATTCTTAAAGAGACTGTACGTTGATATGTCATAAAAGAAATATAAGACTTGTGATCGTTTATCATACAGTAAAACACTACAGGAGAATAAACCATGAGGGGTGCACTCATCGTGATTTCTTAAATAAACCTGTGATCATGAAACATACACACACCTGTTGGTGTATTATGGTGGTGCACTGCTCTTAGATTTTGCCTTGCAGAGTTATATCCCTTACTGATGCCGGGATCTCATGATCATGGGTTCAAATCCCAACTCAGGTCTGATTTATGATGCTAGGTCTGTCAGCACCATACACATGTTGGTAAGTTTCACCAAAGTGGTAAATATCTCTGCTGGGTTATTTTGGCTTTAATAACACCTTTAATAACACCTCAAGCTGACATGCCATGATGTGAGACTGTTCCCTCACTCACTCGAGGCATGATATCTCGCAAGCTCCTGATCAGCAGATCAATATTTAAGATGAGATGCTTTGCGGAAGAAGGAAACCTTTATTCTGACTCTCTTCCAAATTGATGAGGCTCCAATTATATACATATCACCTCCTCTCTATGTTACATGGGACTGTTTGCAATACAACTAATCCTGTATATAACCCCATAATAATCTATGCAACAATCCTGTCCCGTGTTTCAGAAGGGAGCATTATGTTTTCTGATTTCACCTTTTGGTAACCGACTCTAAATTGGGTAAATCAACGTCCATTTTTTTGTCTGGGGATTAGTTTTTCTTTTGGTACATAAGAAACACTATGTATAAAATCTTTGTTAAATTATATGTGTTATGATTGTGCTGGGAAAAGTTTCCATGAATCATCAGGGAGTCGTGGGGGCACAGTTGGCCCAGTCGTCTAAGGCGCCGCGATTCACTGTGCAGAGTTGTGTCCCTTGGGCACACCAGAAACCTATGTTTGTGCGTTCGAATCCCTGTTCACCCCGAATATGTTTCTAGGTTTATCAGCACCATACCCGTGCTCGTGGGTTTCACCAAAGTGGTGAACGTCTGAGACCTGCATCACTTCTGGCGTTCCTTCCACATTAAGCTGACACTCCGTGATATAACTGGAATACTGTTAAAAAGCGGTATTAAACCCAACTCACTCACTCATTCACCGGGGAGTTGTATTCAGTTTTCACTGAAGCTCATTTGAACCTTCCAATGTCTTGTCTTTATTTGGTAAATTCATCTCCCAGGCGAGCTAATTTGTGTTTAAGTGGAAAACACTTTCCAGAATGCTGCTGGTTAATTAATTGATGTCTTAAATGCATTAGTTTGGCTGAACAACTTTGCACTAGAGTGAAAATTACAAGTATTAATGTGAGATAACATTATTTCCATCTGACAGGCCATGTGAGACCCTGCTAAGATCAAGCTGTCTGATAGGTTACATACTTACATCGCTTACTCTCTATGGCACAATTGACTGTTCAAGCTAAGAGTGCATGACCCCATATTGAGTGTTGGCTTGTTATAAATAGTGTCAGCAGTTCAATGTCACAGTGGCATGTAAGTAACCAGTCTGGACTAGATGAGCCAGTGATTGATGTTATGAGCACATTGGGCACGATGACACACTATCAACTAAGTCAGGCGGTTGGGTAGCCTTGTGGTTAAAGCGTTCGCTCGTCAAGCTTAAGACGTGGGTTCGATTCCCGTCATGGGTACAAAAGGTGAAGCCCGCCGTGATATTGCTGGAATATTGCTAGAAGCAGGGTAAACCAAACTCACTCACTCATCAACTGAGTCACACAGTAACACTACGAAAGTTTGACTTCCTCTATGAAAATCTAAAGGTGCTAGGAATCTGTGGAACCCCAATTGGTTTATGGCACTCACATCTCTCTCTCATCATATAGACTGTATACTGGTTTGTTTGTTGGTTTTCTTTGTTTGTTGTTTAAGGCCGCACTGAGCAATATTCCAGCTATATGACGGCGGTCTGTAAATAATCGAGTCTGGACCAGACAATCCAGTAAATGATATCATGAGCATCGATCCACGCAATTGGGATCGATGACATGTATCTACCAAGTCAGCGAGTCTGCAACCAGTTAGTTGCCTCTTACAACAAGCATGGTCACTTTTAACGGCAAACATGGGTTGCTTAAGACCTATTCTAACCCGGATCTTCATAGGTCTCACTGGTTGGTGAGGGGCGGTCGGGTAGCCTAGTGGTTAAAGCGTTCGCCGAAAACCGGGGTTTGATTCCCGACATGGGTACAATGTGTGAAGCCCATTTCTGGTGTCCGCCGCCGTGATATTGCTGGAATATTGCTAAAAGCGGAGTAAAACCATATTCACTCACTCACTCACTCACTCACTCACTCACTCACTCACTCACTCACTGGTGACAAGATATTTAAAATAAAATAAATTTAACTGAATTAAATCTTTCAGTGATGACACGTGTTGCATGTGTCCCTGGGAGTATATGTCATGGACTTTACTTTTTATGGTCTTGTACCCTGAAAGAACATTTAACTCATATTATGATAGATTGTGGTTAATTATGTGATGTTAATCCAGATTCCAGTGCTACTTTGGTAAACTGAGGCAAAGCACGAAAATAGTTTGAGTTGGAGCCTTTCAACACAGGTTGAGACGGGACATTGTAGGCACAGATAATTGAGTGTCTGACAGGTACAAGGGACCACGTACAATTTACAGAGGGCCATCCCACCATATTTGTATGCGACACAACAATCAAGCTATTCCACGGCAAGTGAATTTTGACAAGGGATGCAATTTGTATTGCATCGTGGGCCAGGGCATTACAATCCGGAACTTGGGAATTTTCGGCAAATGGTATGTGTGCAATTCCGCTTAGTGACTTGGAGCCCGAAATATCTGTCAACTTCGTCTGAGCCCCATAGGTCAAAGCAAACAGAGACGAAGCGTTTGAACATGGCAACCTGGCGGGTACACCCAAAGGCATGCAGATTGGCCCACTGGCTGGACTTCCCTGGCTTAGCATGCACATAGTAGGTTAGCTCAAGGGGACAGGGGGTTTGGCAGGATCAATGCTGTTGTTTTCATTTAGATTAGTGATTAGATAATGATCAAGATCTCTGGGAGAGTGTCAGAAAGGAAGTCTGGTTCTGGGAACTGTTTGGTCAGTGTCAGGCTTGACCAGTTGTTTCTTCGTATTTGCCTGCCTTTAAGAAAATATGTTCAATCAATCTTTCAATTATTTTTTTATTTTTTTGATGCAACACTATTTCATAAAATAAGACTTGTGGTCTAGGTGATAATCAACAAGCCCCAGCTGAATTCTTACAAGAAAAACATTAAATAAAATTGTTTCTTCCTAATTGACCATCATTCAACCAAAGGTAGTTTCTTGTCTCTTGGAGATGGCAGGGGTTCCCCAGTCGTCTGAGACTCGTCTACGAATGCACTGAGCATATTTGCATTCCTTAGACCTATGATTGTCAATTCAAATCCTTTATAGCCCTGATCATGTTTCTCCGTTTGTCAGCTCATGGGTTTTACCAAAGTGGTAAACGTCTAAGACCTGCAGCCAATCAGATTTCCGAGCATATCAGTTAAAGCTGACACACTGATATTACTGAAAGACTGTACTGTTCAAAGCAGCATTAAACCAACTCAGGGTTTCCAAACAGAAGCAAGACCACGTTCACTCACTCGAACATTTCTTACTTGTGATCATTTGCAGCATGACACAGCAGTGGTGGATGTGGGCCCTTGCTCTCTATTCCTTCAAAGAAGTGAACAATTAAACACTTCATCGAATGATAAGGCGCGTATGACAAGATAATAATGGTTACGCTACTTTTCAGGGCATTATCATTAGCAGAAGCAGAAGCCAGTATAAAAATAAACAACAATATCGGTTTTGAAACATTTATTGCATTCAACATGAATGTCACTGACCCACTTTTACAAATATGGAAACATCATAGAACAAACCAGATGACGTCACTATTGAACGTGACGTCACCTATCCCTATCCTATGATGTCACCTAACAACGGGCGTGATAATGGCCCGCAATCAAGCATTTCTGAAAGCATGGGGGCGGTTTAATGATAATTCTATCAATTTCAGCTGTCAACTAAGATAACATTTATTGCAGAAAACATTCCATGACGGAAAAGATGCAATATATAAATGACAAACATTATGATTCGTACATACAGACATACATACCTGTAAACACAAAGAAATCATTGATGTTTTTCTCACTGATAAAGAAATGCGAATACCATACATGTTGGTTTATATAGGAAGAATTTCTCATCTTCAAGAGATGTTAGATTGGTTTGAGGCACAACGAACATACTGGTATGTTGTGTGAATCGATGCTCATGAACGCATCACATGTGACGTCATAGACCCCATGACACCATTGTCTGGTGCTGGATTAGCATGTAAAGTTTAGAAATCACATGCAGCATGTCATGATAAGAACAAAGACACTTGACAGATTTTTAGTATTGTCATTTAGTGGTACATATTGAAAACATCTCTTAACGTACATACTTCTCTATATGTTTCTATGGTTCATGTTTTTTTTGGCAGTGAGTATATAAGCTTCTGAAAACGGCAGCTGCTCAGATTTACACAGTATGCACAGGAGGGGGGGTGAGGGGAGGAGGGAGGAGCCTTTGCTACCACCATAAATGATTGTTTTCCCTGCCTGTCACTCTGCAATAAAGGGATAATAAAACAAGGACTGGTCAGCTGACCTCCAACATCACGTTCATTTAGTTTAGTAAAGATCCATGAATTTGTTAGTTCTGTTGAGACAGTGTACCCATGATCCATTGATAGTGTCATGGGCATCGAGATCTAGGTAGTGTTCCAAGTAAAACTGTCTGAATTAGCAAACTTCCCAAAATATTGACGAATCATGATTACATTGTAATGGTTCTTTGTATGCAAGTAGGCCTTCGCAGCCGTCATTGTCCAGAAGGTGCTACTGGATTAACAGAGTGTGGACGAACAGCGTTTCGTGGGCTCCCTCTTTGAAATGTAAAATTTCTAAAAGTGAAAACAGGAGACCCATGTGTTGATTGACTCTTAAAAACATCTACCCATGCACTGAGGGAAGGTCACAATTTTCAAACAAGAAATTGAATTTACGTTTGGTGCGTGCTTGGAATATGGCCATTTCCCATAATGCAACATCAACAGCAGGCAATGTCGTAATGGAGATTGTGATGAAACAATTCATTGGGATTGCGTTCATTTTGAGCAGGAGTATGACAGATGATAGTCTACCTAAATATTGTTACCTGCTGCATGTTGGCGGAATTGTGCTCTGATCAAATCAGACATTGTGTAACATATTTTGTTACATCTCGACACAGGGCGAAACCCAAGTAGGCCAGAAACTTAGAATCAATAATCACACTGCAGTTGTTTTGTCTCCAGTTGCCTAGAGTACACAATCTTTTATATAATTTGCAGTTTTCTGTGTTGTTTTATATGGAAATGTTTCAGGAACATTTTTTATGTTTTATTTTGATGTTGAATTTGGGAAAAACTAAATTCACTTATACATTCAATTGCAACTGATCTGAAGAAATATGATTTAACATGTAGAACCCCTGTAACGTGATGGTAATAAACAGGCATGATGGGTTATAAACAGGCATGATGGGTAATAAATGTGCATGATGGGTAATAAATGTGCATGATGGGTAATAAATCAGAATTGTTTTCCAAACTTATGCCAAGTGTGATACTTTGGTTTTTAGACATTTTTATGTTTTGTTTATTTCACATGCATATGTCTTTGGCATTTTGAGCAGTTTCAATAAACCAAATAACTCCAATTCGAAGTCAAGGAAGCATGTGGCAGGTATTATCTACATCATTGTAAGGGAAACACCTTCATACCTTGTTAAGACTTGAAACTAACCTTCTGAACAAAACGTGGCGGTCGGGTAGCCTAGTGGTTAAAGCGTTCACGTGGAAGTGCTCAATTCGATTCCTGACAAGGGTACAATGTGTGAAGCACATTTCTGGTGTCCCCCACTGTGATATTACTGGACTATTGCTAAAAGTGGCGTAAAAGCATACTCACTCACTCACTCACTCACTCGAATGTCTCCGTGGTCTAATGGTAGAGCGTCCGCCGGAGAGCGGAAGGACCAGGGTTCGATCCCCAGCCGCTTCTCAAAAGACGTTAAAAGATGGTACTTGTTGTTACCCTGTCTGGCGCTCGGCACTAAGGGGCTAAAACGAGGACTGGTTGGCTCAGAGTCAGTATACTGTGTCTGAGTGGGGTATTCATGTTAAACTGCGGCATGGTATCTCAGTGTCCTAGCACTATAAATCGGCATCAGTCCGGACTAGTACAAGCAGCCACACACACACACATACACATGCATGCTCGTCGCTATATAAGTGCAATAATCTTTGACGTTAAACCCCATTTCACCACCTCACTCACTCACTCTGAACAAAAAAAATTTTCATAGTTTATTTGACCTAAAAGCCTAATGGTGAAAGACGCCACAAGACACGGTTGTTCATCAATACTAACAGAATATATTGATTTTGATTGTTTTATTGTTACCAACTTGTCCCAGTTAATCACCTTAAAGGAAATGTTTCTTGGGCTTTGTCACATCACTTTAATCCTGCACGTCAGTCATTTTTTTTGCAGCTAAAACATATTTTTAAATTTCCTGTGTTACATGAAGCAGATTCTGTTATCCATAAATTGAACTACGCTAGCATTTTTTTTTAAGACTTCAGTATAGGCCCAGTTGTGTTGGTCTTCATGGTGGGTAAAAAATACATAGTGTTCCCCATCTGCAAGTGTAGTGCTTTAAGTGTCCAGGCTGAGACCCGGGTTCGAATCCCGGTTCACCTGGATTATTTCAGCATCCTACCCGTGCTTGTGGGCTTCACCAAGATGGTAAACGTCGGTGATCTGCATCGCTTTGGGCTTTCCTCCTCCCACATCAAGCTCACTCACTCACTCACTCACTCGCTCACTCGCCCACTCACTCACTCACTCACTCACTCACTCACTCACTCACTCACTCACTCACCCACCCACTCTTTCACTTACTCAAAAACCTCTCCCCTCACATTTGAGATATAGGTGATCCAGAAACCATTTTGTTTTATTTGTTGCTGCAACTTTTTCCTAAACAAGCGCTATTCTTGTTAAAATAAACACAAAACACTGCTCAAACCCAACTTTGTAATATCTAGTTAGGTGACAGCAGATGTTATTTTTCAAAACATATTGTTTAAAGATTGTTTTAACATGTGTAGCAACACTTGAACCTTTAATCACCTGTATTCATGCATATCTTATTTGAATATGTATTTTCTTCTATCCATTTCATGGAAGCCAGGTCACATATCAATCTCCACACAGGGTAACCTCTATACCATCACTGCCTCCAGTCACAGCTCCTCAGTGTCATGACAGCAACAACCATGCATGGAGTTGTGCACTGACAACTGATATTTGGGGGCACAATTCGCTGCGCAGAGTTGCGTCCCCTTGACAAACGCCAGAAACCTAAGATTGTGGGTTCGAATCCCGGTTCGCCCTGATTATGTTTCTAGATTTGTCAGCACCATACCCGTGCTCGTGGGTTTCACCAAAGTGGTAAACGTCTGAGACCTGCATCACTAAGGGCTTTCCTCCCACATCAAGCTGACATGCCGTGATATAACTGGAATACTGTTAAAAGCGATGTTAAACCCAACCCACTCACTCACAACTGAAGTTTGTTTGATGTTAAACATCTCACTCGGCAATATTCCAGCTATTTGAACACGGTCTGTAAATAATCAAATCTGGACAAGACAATCTGGTGACTGACACCTAGAGCATTGTCAATGCAACTGGGATACGATGACATGCATAAACCAAGTCAGCGAGCCTGACCACCCGATCCCGTTTGTCGCCTTTTACATCAAGCTGACTGCTATGTTTACGAAGTGATGCTGGTTCTGATACTCCATGCTCTTTCTGCAGCTACATTATTTTTTTTTTGGTCAGTTTGAATCACTATTTCACGTCAAGTATCTTGTAATCAGTTTACTGCGAATGTAGGGGTGAAGTTGGGTGCTTTTCTGTTCGCCTCGAGCCAATCTGATGAAACAAAAGAGAATTCATCTGGGAAATAGAAATTCAGTCGTAAATCTTTTCCTAATTCACTATAATGGCATTCCCGTAGACATAGATCTACACAAAAATATATATATGCCACTACATTTGGGGTTAGGGGGAACAGTTTCAAGAATCTTGTAATGGCCGCTTGCCCACGGGTAGCAGCGATGATGCTGGGAGGGTATCAAAGGTGTCACATGCTGGCAAGGAGTTTGGGTCACCTATCAGGTTGTGTGTCGGGAAGAAATGTTGAAGCTCTTTTTCAAACCAAGGTGACCTCAACAGTTGTATTTACTTTCAATTCTTACAAATTGTTACATTTTGTGTGTGATGATTTTAGAAATATTTTATTGATTTTATTTTGATAAGTCAGTGCTCCTCTATGATTGATCTTGTTTGCATTTGACACTTCTGAAGGTCATAGAGGATATTATCGAGTGTTCATGTCATACTATGTTTATGACATGAGTGTCTAAATACCCGAATTTAGGCACAAGTGTATTACATAAACACGAATATGATGTTCTGTTTATTACCGATTAAGATGTCTACATACAGAGACGAATTTTAGTGTTTTCCTATAAGGACCGCAAGTTGCAACATCAGCGCAACGACGGTTTCTTGAATGACGTCAACAATCTTCAGCTGTGGCGTCATTTCTAGTGTGACATCATTCCAAACTCATGTCACAAGAGATTCGAATGACTTCAACTATGCCGTCCGGATGATGGAAACAATACAACGTTGTCACATGACGTGATATGACCCGAGGGCACGTGATTTTTATGAACCCGATATGTTTGCCTTCGTAGGTAATATATACCCATATTTCAGTATTATTGTGATCCGGCAGGGGAAAAGGGGCCTTATGGGTACAAAGATACTATTGTGCTACAACATCATCAAGACGTTTGACGTCAACTTGCTTCAGTGAAGATCGCCATCTGTGTGAACTGTACAAAAATATCCTTTTTCCTCTTGTCAAAACTTTTCAGCATCCATGTCTGCTTTTTCATCAGACATTATGTCTGAAAACTGCAATTATAACATAATCAGTTCGCAGTCGGAACATGAGTCAAATGTTTGAGGTCATGTATCAATGTAATAAATATAAATGGAAGCTTGTGAATTGTATATTTGTGTTCTGAAGATTCTGTGTTTTTAAAATATAGTGAAATGTCAAAATGATATTTTTCACCCATAAGGTCCCTTATCTCTTGGCTGGTCATGTATATTTGTATGAATATGTGTACATAATATAGGAATATACAGATTGGATTGTGAATTTCGTTAAATGTTTAAATGATATTGCTTTCAATTGAAATGGCAACGTTCTATTAAAATATCAAGTGACTGATTTCTTTTGTAAACTCACATTGGATTGGTTTACCTTCAAAATAGCTTCAAAGAATGATAGTTTAGGATAATTGACGATCCCTTTTCCTAAACACTTGGATTTTGGTTTTGGCTGTGTTTTATGATGTACATGTAGTTTAGGGCTGGGATGGGTAACTTGGGTACTCGGGTACTCGGGTCAGGTCGGTCCGGAGTCGGACCCCGGTTACCAAGTTACCCATGGTTAGTCATGTGACATACTGATTAATGACATTAACAATGAAACTCAATGGTTACACTACAAGAATAGCTAATGTTCCGATTTCTTTATTCGTTCTGACTTGTATATGTTCGAGTAAGGATAAAGCGTCTATCAACTACAGTGTATGCATGACCAGATCGTTTTATACGTGTATCTAAATAGTTTTTGCCAGGGCTGTGGTAACACAATTCCCATTCGGACATTTTGTACCCAATCTTGACACCTACAGTAAGTATCCGGGTAGGGTCGGGTAATAGAGTGTTAGGTTCCCCGGGTAGTAATTTGAACTCGTCCCAGCCCTAATGTAGTTGTTTCCTGACCATTTGGCTATGGTATATTTCGTCCAATGTGGTGGCGATTCCAGGTTCGAAAAGACACCCAGTAATTTCTGCTATCAAAAGAGTGGACTGAACCTGATCTGTAGAGGTGGCTGTGGCTGATTGTGTATTACTAGTGGTCTATTTTGTCTGGCCACAATGACGTGGATCATCGCTCATACTGTCACCCATTGGTCAATCCAGTGGTCAATCCAGTGTGATATAGCTGTGATATAGTGTGATCAAATGCTTTAGCTCAGGGTGTGGGGTTGTGGAGGGGTGGCTAGGTTGGCTGCGGTGGCCCAGTCATCTAGAGTGCCACAATACCCTATGTAGAGTTGCGTCCCTTGGGTACTCCAGGAACCAATGATTTGGGTTCAAATCCCGGTCTGCCCAGTTATGTTTCTAGATTGTCAGCACCATACTGTGCAAAGTGGTAAATGTCCGAGACCTGCATCTTTTGGGCTTTCCTCTCACATTAAGCTGAATCTCCATCATTGATGTGACTGCAATACTGTTCTAAGCAGCGTTAAACCCATTTCCCTCGCTTAAATGGATAGGACTGTAAAATATTGAATGATTATGATTTGTTGTTTGATTAGATCAATACAACTCTCTGCTGTATTTCTGTGTTTATTGTTTGCATTGATTTGTTGGATAATGATGTAGAATAATGTGTTTGCCTCCTCCATCTTGCATAATCATGTTTAAAACAATATTATTTCAAACTCGGAGATTTCTTTTTCCTCGTTAAAGTACGAGTGTTTAATCAATGAAATATTCATCGATATTCGTGAAAGACATTATGCTTAACTGCATGCATACCACGATAGTGAAATGCACACCACAATCGACGAAACATACACAAGGAGTGGTGAAATACATGCCACAATCTGTGAAATATACACAGTGATCGGTGAAAAACATGCTACGATCGGCTTTGATTATTTGGGATTAATTGCCCACGAAACAGATCCCGTCGAAAGTGACAAGTCTGAAGACTATTTGTGACGTATTTACTCGGGGAGATAGTATTTGTTTTCGACCAGAAAGTCAATACTGTATTCAACACCTACAATATTTCTCCATGGGATCCTTAAACACTTTCTGGTGCTTTGACATTTTATCGCAATCCCTTGGTGCAAATATGACTTGCATATTATCTTCATTATTGATTGTCAGTGATTATCAGCAAATAAACTTAGGAGCAAAGCACTAACATGATAATTACAGCAATAAAGAAAGACTACGGCAGTAGGCCAGTCATTCTGTGATTTATTGTGAGTAATTATTAATCGATCTGCTGTGTTCTTCCTTTACGTATATTACCCTGAGGTATATTGACACGGTGAAATTGAAAATAGTTCCAGCTAAAAAATGAGGACTCATTTTCCCTCAAATTGATGTGTCTTTTGAGTCAGTGCGTGATGGATTGGATGAAATAGGCTTGAAAATTGATCATGTATTTGCCACGATATTTATTAATTGTTTGATTGTACTGTTTCTTAAGTACCTGATCGTAGTGGAATATTTAGCATTGAACTTGTTTTTTGATGTGGAAGTGGAGAAAGCAGTTCCGTGGTTGCACATTTACTTCAGTGAGGGCAATGTTAAGTGGCATGAAGCGGGAATAGTTTGGTAGTTTCTTAGTTTGTTTGTGGCCTCTGCAATATTCCAGCTGTATGACATTGGTCTGTAAATAACCAAATCATGACCAATCAGCATCAGTCTCCGCAATTGGAATACGATGACATGCGTCAACCAAGTCAGCGAGCCTTAGTACCTAGTCCTGTTGGGGCGGTCGGGTAGGCTAGTGGTTAAAGCGTTTGCTCATCACCCGGAAGACCCGGGTTTGATTCCCGACATGGGTACAACGTGTGAAGCCCATTTCTGGTGTCCCCCGCCGTGATATTGCTGGAATATTGCTAAAAGCGGCGTAAAACCACTCACTCACCTCACCATATTTATGAAATGTTTTAAATGTCCCCTGAATATGTTTCTACTATTTATATAGCTTTAAAACAATGTCAAACCTGTGATACGCTTGACAATTTATACATACACACAATATCAATGACTTGTTTTTGAGTAAATATCTTTTAGAAATGGCAGAAGTCAGAGAATTTCAACAATGAAACCTGCAACATTGTTACTTTTCCGAGAAAGGCCACAGACAAACTGAATCTCATTTGAAAAGGATTTTGAATATAGAAACCAATAAACAAACATGGTGTTGATATTTGAGAAAGCCATTGCATGTATAAATAAACTTATTTAAGGATTAGGTGTAGGAATTACATACTGTTAGTGTTGTTGTGTGGCATTGTTGTTTCACATGGATAATATCAGTGTTTGTGGCAGCACCACATGCTGGAGGCGTCTATTTCGATGTCTATATCACTCAGTAAGGCGTTCATTTCGTCATTGTTTTCACATGGAATAACAACCAAAGCAGGAATGTAGAAGAGGCTTGGTGTATTCTGGTAATTCATATACTGCTGACTGTGCAGAATGTTATGGATATGGTTTGTAAGAGTGGAAAACTGGACTTGACATGTTTAACATGCAGCATTGTGGTTTAGATTTCCGGTTATAAATCTGATTACGACATGCAGGGAAATAAGCCATTAATGAAATGTTTTGTGTTAATAGGTTGCATTTCAGTTCATACTTCAGGATGGAGAAATTAACAACATATGCACGAAACTTGATATCACCTTTGTCCTCTATTATGATAATAATACAGTGATAATACAAAAATGATACAATGGTAGTACAATTTATGATGAAAATCCTAGAAAATTAAAATACAATAATGATACAATGGTAGCACAATTTATGATGCAAGACCAAGAAAATGATAATACAATAATGATACAATGGTAGTACAATATATGATGCAAGACCAAACAAATGATAATACAATAATGATACAATGGAAGTACAATATATGATGCAAGACCAAACAAATGATAATACAATAATGATACAATGGTAGTACAATATATGATGCAAGACCAAACAAATGATAATACAGAATTATACAATATTAGTGCAATATATTATGCACAGCCTAAAAACTTATAATACAATGATAGTGCAATGATAGTGGTGATACAATGATATGACTGGTAATACAATGATAGGGCAGTGGTTATACAAGGATAGAACAATCGTTACACAATCATTAAACAGTAGTCATACAATGATAGAACAATGGTTATACAATCATTAAACAGTGATAATAAAATGATAGAACAATGGTTATAAATCATTAAACAATCATTAAACAGTAGTAATACAATGATAGAACAATGGTTTTACAATAAAAAAACAGTGATAATTCAATGATAGGAAAATGGTTGAACAATCATTAAACAGTGATAATACAATTATAGAACGATGGGAATGCAATCATTAAACACTGACATAAGTATAACTGACTTTACAACATGCAATGCATTACATCAGGAGCCTCAGCAAGGCTAGAGTCTGTTTTCTCTAAGTTCAAGAAGCCATGTAATGTACATTGACATAATTTACTCACTTTATGGCATGCAATAAATAGTTATCAAATCTAAATGAAGCCTAAACAAGGCTATAACACTGTGTCCTCTGTGTTCTGAAATACACATATTTTACAATGATACAATTATGTCACTTTGATAAGACATGCAGTAAATTAGAGGTATCACATGCACATACTGGGGCCTCAGCAAGTCTAGTGTGTTATTTTGTTGTTTATTTACATGTTGTCCATTGCCTCATGGTTGTTTCCTTGAGTAAGAGTAACAACAAACAACCATCATGCTTTGTATGTAGTAGGTCTATTGTTAAAACAAGCATACACTTTCAGCACCGCCACAAGTAACCGCTGCGACAGGATTAACCTTGCCATTCCGTGGCGTTGTTTGTTTGGACACCACATGTGCAATAAACACCCCGGCTCCTGTAGCTGTAAATTGCCACTCTCGTGGTCATAAATTGCCGCTATCTTGAGAGCAGGTGGGCAATAAACCACATCGCTTGGAGCAAATACAAAAATATGGGAAGAAATATGGGGAAAAATCTTGAATAACTGACAAAACTTGGAGTCTAATCTTTTGGGTCTGTGGACATCTTTGGAAAAATATTGTCTCCTCAGTGGATTGCTTTCCTTTGAGTGACGATATGCGGTAATTTCGTTGAATGCAATTTCTTGCGTACGGCAAAATGTAAGCGGGTTTTCTCGAGGGAGGCAGATATGTGTTTAGCGTTTCGTAAGTGTAAACATATAATGAGCCTCCTGTAGAAAACTTTGGTAATGATGCTGTTCAAAGGCCTAAGTTGTTAAATTCATATTTACTTTTGGGGAAGGATAATTGGAAAACCAAAAAATGTACGAAATGCTTCTTGAGTAATGAAGATAGGTTTTGTGTAAGGGTTGGAGAATTGTAAGCATCAGGTTTGCACCTAGTGAGTGAAGGAATGTTGCTCAACGCTGCATCAGTGCCAATGTTTGTGAAATATGATAAAAAAAACCAAAATACATTTGAATATTGCCATGGTTGGTTGGATGGTTGTTTAACGCCGCACTCAGCAATATTCCACCTATATGACGGCGGTCTGTAAATAATCAAGTCTGGACCAGACAATCCAGTGATTGATATCATGAGCATCAATCCACGCAATTGGGATCGATGACCTGCATCAACCAAGTCAGCGAGCCTGACCACCCGATTCTGTTAGTCGCCTTCTACGACAAGCATAGTCACCTTTTATGGCAAGTATGGGTTGCTGAAGACGTACTCTGCCCCGGCGTCTTCATGGGGCTGAATATTGCCAGGGGATTGTATTTGGTTGTTTAACACTGTACTCAGCATTATTTCAACAACCAACTTTGAATTCGATCTAATAAGCGCCCCATTCTAATAAGCTAATATTTTGGCAATGATCAATCTCAATAATTAAGAGCCCCTTCCGATTGATCAATGCACACAAAACATATTTTTTTGTGTACAATATGCACTCATGCATATATACACCCCCTTAAGTTAATTATGGGCAATTATATACCAGAAAATTATATTTCGCATGTACGCACAGATGTTTCTTTAGTGTAGTTTCAGGCTGTCAGTATATATGCCTGTCATGATCATAAGTGTTCATTGTATATCTGGACTTACGTTTGTCATCTTTTTTATAAATTTTATTCAAACTTTCATTAATTCCAGCGAAATTGTGTGGTCCAAAACTGACATCTAACATTTACCCCGTTCCATAGGGCCCACTTTACCACATACCGCGATATTGCCAACTTGTTTGATTCAATTCAACAATGAATGTTTCATTTTTGAGGACTCTACACATCAAGAGACACATTTGTCATGGTTAACTTTCAATTGGCATAGTTTTCCTTTGTTTATACATCACATCCTGTCATCGAAGCCAAACAGAGAGGTAGCGATACGATCACTTTGATGTAGAAATATATATTGTCGTGCACTTCACCGTTGCAGTTTTAGTAGCATATTTGTATAATTATTAAAAACAATATGTAAAGTGCCAGTCTGTTCTGATTACAACATGTGTTTAAAAATGAGAGAAAAGTCTGATTATGTCATATGCAAAATAACCTGTGGCAGTGGTGTTATGCGAAGTTATATGTTACTTCTAAAAATAATGATTCAAAACTAGATGCAATTATGAGGATATTTGCATATATTTTCTTCAGAAAATGTTTATTAGGTAGTTGGTATATTCATTCAAAGGCTGGGTATGTCGATTGTTTAACTGGTGACCTGTCGATCATGACAAGCACCATAGCCGACAATAGTAACAACATGTTTCAAGAAAACATATTTCATGTTAATTTTCCAAATGAGTATCTGAAACAAAGAAGTAGCCAAGGAAGGTTAATAATGAAAAAATCAAACATATAGCAAAAGCTGATAAAAGATCTAACATATAGCAAAACCCTTAAAAACGGCAAATTTCTTCTAGTCCTTAGGATACCTTAACTTCTGGGCAGTTTAGCAAGGACTATAGGACTAGTGCCAATTTCTAATGATGCATTGGTGTATCGTTGGATGTTATGATGATGGTGATGATGGTTTATGAACTGCATTATGTTTTATAGCACCAACATGACCTCAATTCCCTTGAATAAAACAATTAAAAAACATAACTCCAATATGGCATTTATCACTACAGTGGGAAACGAGAAACTATTGTGTTTAATAATATATATTTGCTAGAAAGAATTATAGATACAGCTTGAATTTCTCTTCACCAATCGACCAGTAAAATATCAGCTGTGTAATCTGTAAACTACCCATCTTAATGAGTTTTCAGGTAAAGTCACACCTGTAGGTACCTGATAATGTGTTTTTGTCGTTCCATTCATGTTTAACACTATCAGTTCAATATTTTTCACAAAACTCATTTCATAATATTCCCAAAGCCCCCAAGATGACTTTGATGCTTGTTGAAGGTAATTATGACATATCCAGATCAAACACTCGCAGAACGATGGAGCTTCTCTTTGAGGGATTGTGGGAGATTTTGGCCAAGAAACGCTAATTTGGCACAGGTGTTGTGATTCTGTTAAACTGAAATAAGAAAATTGATCTATCATTCTATAATTGGGCGAGAAGATGAGGCAATTAGAGCCTTCGTTTCCTTCATTCCTACATTTGGTTTTTGTTCCAAAATGCCAGAAATTCCAAATTTTCTTTTTCGGGAACATGGTGGATTCACAAATTTAATCATTTCTTTTCTGGCTAATTTTATTGGCTGAACAGCTTCAAATCAAAGATTTATAGATAGTGGAGAGGAATGCTCTTGGATCTTGAAGGATGTATAATGAAGGGTTTGTACTTGTGAATAAGCTTCGTCCTGCCCTTAGCAATCAAGGCGTGATAAAATGGTAGCAGGAATATTGCCGACTGAGGCATTAAGCAGCATTCATTCACTCTTTCACCTGATAAAGGTGACAGTCTCTTGATCACCTGAGGGATTTATCTTGATCAGCTAAGAAGCCGAATCTACTAAAAAAAGAAATTTAAATTTCCCAATTTACACAGTTTACAAATATAGGAGTGAGTGAGTTGGGTTTACCGCTGCTTTTAACATTATTCCAGTTATATCACGGCGTGTCAGCTTAATGTGGGAGGAAAGCCCGAAGTGATGCCTGTCTCAGACGTTTACCGCTTTGGTGAAACCCACAAGCACGGGTATGGTGCTGACAAACCTAGACACATAATCGGGGCGAACTGGGATTCGAACCCACAATCATAGATTTCTGGCTTGCCCAAGGGACGCAACTCTGCACAGCGAATCGCGGCGCCTTAGACGGCTGGGCCACCCGTACCCCCTACAAATATAATATAATATAATATAAGAGGCGACTAACGGGATCGGGTGGTCAGGCTCGCTGACTTGGTTGATGCCTGTCATCGTATCCCAATTGCATGGATCTGTGCTCAGGATGTCCATCATCAGATTGTCTGGTCCAGACTCGATTATTTACAGATAGCTGGAATATTGCAGAGTGCGGCGTTAAACAACAAACAAACAAAAATCATGACTTTCAGTCCACACTGTGCTGTGAAAGGTTGGGATACATTTTTAATGTAGTTATGACAGACCCCAGAGCGTAGATTTCTGCAGTTTCTGAAAATAAAGAAAGTCTCCTTTTTAATGTTTTATTAAGATATGTTAATAACTGTATTTTTTCTTGGTAAAATATGTTCATTTCAGAAACTAGTTACTCTACCCCCTTTACAAGTGTTTTCAGGTCTTGGGTGTGTCCAAATCTGCAGGGCACATTGATGATACTGAATTATGAATTGTTTTCTAATAATTGAACATGAGTCGTTAGTCCTGCACCATGACCGTGGAATATATTTATTTTATGAAAAAAACATAATCTAGAAATGCATACAAAAGCCAGTCTAGCCAGCTCAAGCTAGCTCTATTCCACTTAGTCCTGCACCATGACCGTGGAATATATTTATTTTATGAAAAAAACATAATCTAGAAATGCATACAAAAGCAAGTCTAGCCAGCTCAAGCTAGCTCTATTCTGAAATCAGCATAGGGATTTTTTTTTTTTTTTTAGAGTCAAGAAGGATATTGTGTAATATAAGATTTCAGAGACTAAATGTTAGTCTAATGAGTCGTTTACCAAAGCTGATTGTGATATATAGATGATAACAGTTTTCTACAAATTTAATATTTGTCATTTCCAGTTGTCCGAGAAGGGCCCAAGTCTAGCTTCTCCTTGTTATCTGGGCCCATGTGCACAAAACATTCTTAGCACGACTATTTTAAGTCTATGTTAGTGTATGGGGGTTACGATTGTTGTAGAACTGAGATAGCTTTGTGCTAGTGGACCCTGGTCAATATGGATGCTGTAGGAGCTCCGTGGTATTGCGAAGAATTGTGTAAAATCACCCTCCCATCTATGTCAGGTTAATCCTAATTTTGTACAACTCCTCTGATAAAAACACAGACAACTTTGGGCAATGAAGTTTCCCAAAATGGTATTATACTTCTTTTTGCATTTGTAGGAATGTAAAATCTTTATTTTTGATCTGAAACAAAAAATAACATACTTTCAGGGATATGTTTTCAAGATCAAAAATGTCTTGTTTTGGTCAGAGTTTATAATTCTATCAAAACCTTCCATGACTTTGGTATAGAATCCTAATCATTATCAAATATTACTGGCAAAACCTAACAGTATTAATGTTTCTGATTTTGATTTTTATAGACAGTGTTAAGTTGATTCTGTCCATTCGAGTAAGGTCTGTATTAGATGAAAGTACTGTGAACCATTACCGATCTCCAGGAATCACTGGATAAAAGAACTTCCCAACATGAGCCCTGCAGCCAACACTTTGAATTTGTGGTTGGATCAAGGCCATAATTATCTGTTCAAGGATAATGAGGAGGACCATCACTGATGCTGTTACACCATGATGGCAATGTTGTTTGGATCTGTCCTGGTAATGTGACCTGCTAACTTCCTATTTCATTTGCTGAAGAATTAAGGAATGTATTTACTTTTCCCAAAATAACCAGGATTGATCCCCATTGAAATCAAGACTAATTTGGCTCCGCAAGAACGGAAATTGAAAAACTAGTAGAAGCAAGGCATCTCTGCTACACGTCAAAAGTTTTTTTTCTTTCAGGCTTGAAATTGGTTTCTAAGAACTTTTTTTCTGGCGGTGGTTTTGTTAAAGGATACTCATATATGTCCCTGGGAGATAGGTGGCGGGAAAGAGGTGCATTGTGTCAATATGCTCAGGTGGGTCTTGTCGAAATACAACACCTGTGATAATGAATGATCATTGGTTTTATCAAAACTTTTTTGTTCTTGAACCACCTAGGGTCTGACCAAGCTATATATATATATACCATGGTTCAACGTACCTATCTCTACCATCGATTTCCATCCAACAACATCTGAGGGCAATGGAGTTGAAGGATGTCTGCTGATGGAGTTTGGTGTTCCCTGCTCATCTCAGTGTATTCGGAGTTCTTCAACAACATGTTTTCACTCAATTTGTCACCAATATTTTGCAGTGGAGAATGATATATCAAATCTGTCTCAGAAATTGTACAATTGGGGTGTCACGATAAATTGAAATATTGATATATTGCTATTGGTAAGCACTTAAAGTCAATATGTCGATTGTTGAATCAGTTTCTGATCAATATGTATCGATTTCATTTTGGAATATCGATAGTTTCGATTGTATTTACCATATCAATAAAATACATGCAATGCTGTTCAAATTTGTTTTTCTTTTGATCATGAGTGGTAGTAATTTACACATGGTAATGTGGAAGTTTCTTTTTCTTAAATTATTAGGGCAAAGAAAAAACAAATCAGTCAAATCTCAAACTTTACTTTTTATTTGTTGTTATGGTTATCACATTCAAAGGAAACTTCAGTTCCAAGGTTTAATTCAACTCTAAAATCCATCTAAATTGATACACTGAAAACTATCAATATTTATCGCAATTGTTGCTTGCAATATCAATAGTGATCGCAATAGTTTCTTTCAATATCAATAGTTATTGCAATAGTGACTTCCAGACCAATAGTCTCCCCTATTGTACAACATATCAAACATAAGGTTCCTATTTTAACAACAGGACAGACTGGCCATGTTACTTTTCGCAAATGTGAACAGGAAATTCTTTAAACTATGCAACTGCATGACATTGCCTCGTCTCAAGATGTCATCAGACGATATTGAATGTTGCTGCATGTTAGAAAATGCAGAAAATACCAACATGAGTACATTTTTATACAATTGATTAAAAATCAACACATTTACAAAGAAAGTGAATATTGTATATCACAGTGTGTCGGTTGATACAGGAAATATGGTATATCAGCAGATAGAACAATATATGTGTCACTTGATACAGCGAATATGGTATACTTCAGTGTGTCAGTGAAAACGGAGATATCGCAGTGTGTCAGCTGATATAGTGAATATGGTATATCGCATGCAGTGTAAGTTAATACAGAGAAGACGGTATATCACAGTGTGTCAGCTGATACAGTGAATATGGTATATCACAGTGTGTCAGTGAATACAATCTATCGCAATGTGTAAGCTGATACGTTAAAAACAGTCTATTGCAGTGTGTCAGTGAATATGGTATATCGCACTATGTTAGCTGATAAAGTGAACTCGGTATATTGCAGTGTGTTGGTGAGTAGGGTATGTTGCAGTGTGTTGGTGAGTAGGGTATGTTGCAGTGTGTTGGTGAGTAGGGTATATTGCAGTGTGTTGGTGAGTAGGGTATGTTGCAGTGTGTTGGTGAGTAGGGTATGTTGCAGTGTGTTGGTGAGTAGGGTATGTTGCAGTGTGTTGGTGAGTAGGGTATATTGCAGTGTGTTGGTGAGTAGGGTATGTTGCAGTGTGTTGGTGAGTAGGGTATGTTGCAGTGTGTTGGTGAGTGGGGTGTATTGCAGTGTGTTGGTGAGTTGGGTATATTGCAGTGTGTTGGTGAGTGGGGTATATCGCAGTGTGTTGGTGAGTGGAGTATATCGCATTGTGTTGGTGAGTAGGGTATATTGCAGTGTGTTGGTGAGTAGGGTATATCGCAGTGTGTTGGTGATTGGAGTATATTGCAGTGCGTTGGTGAGTAGGGTATATCGCAGTGTGTTGGTGAGTAGGGTATATCGCAATGTGTTGGTGATTGGAGTATATTGCAGTGCGTTGGTGAGTAGGGTATATCGCAGTGTGTTGGTGAGTAGGGTATATCGCAGTGTGTTGGTGATTGGAGTATATTGCAGTGCGTTGGTGAGTGGGGTATATCGCAGTGTGTTGGTGATTGGAGTATATTGCAGTGTGTTGGTGAGTGGGGTATATCGCAGTGTGTTGGTGAGTGGGGTATATCGCAGGGTGTTGGTGAGTGGGGTATATCGTAGTGTGTTGGTGATTGGAGTATATTGCAGTGCGTTGGTGAGTGGGGTATATCGCAGTGTGTTGGTGAGTAGGGTAAATGGCAGTGTGTTGGTGAGTGGAGTATATTGCAGTGCGTTGGTGATTGGAGTATATTGCAGTGGGTTGGTGAGTAGGGTATATCGCAGTGTGTTGGTGAGTAGGGTATATCGCAGTGTGTTGGTGAGTGGGGTATATCGCAGTGTGTTGGTGAGTGGGGTATATCGCAGTGTGTCAGCAGTAATGCAGGAGTTGTCATGGTGATGACAGACAAGAATCCTAAAATGGGAAAACTAGAATTTAGAGGCCTATGTTCTAAATACAATTTTCGGCCTAGTGCTGAAATATATTATGTTTATAAGATAAATGTAAGCGCTTGTCAAACTGGTTTGTGCTATGTATTGTGATTCTTGGTCTAGTGGTAGAGCATCTGCCTGGAGAGTGGAAGGTCAGGTGTTCGATCCCCGGACGCATCATACCAAAAGACGATAAAAGATGGTACTTGTTGTTACCCGGCCTGGTGCTCGGCAGGAAGGGGCGAAAACAAGGACTGGTCGGCTCGCCTAGGAGTCAGTATACTGTGTCTGAGTGGGGTATTCATGTTAAACTGGGGCATGGTATATCAGTGTGGAAGCACTATAAATCGGCATCAGTTTGACTTATACAAGGAGCCACACACACACACGTACATGCACGTCGCTATTTAAGTGCAAAAATCTTGGACAAAACATGAAACCATATTTCACCTCTCCTCACCTCTAAGTGATCGATTTGAATCCTTTCGTACTAGACTCAGGGCATGTCTGTCATTCAGAGCCTGGTACAAATATATCCAAGTGAGCCTATAATAGTTGGCAAGTCTAGATTATTGCAGTCACAGGTGAAGAGAATCTCTGGGCTCCTTTTGATCATATTTTATTGAGAAAATTTTACCACAGGTTTTTCATTTCATTCAAATATTTTCCTTTCAGAGATTTGATGTTAGCTTAGACTTGGGCTTAAAGATGCAGCATACATCCCATAGACAGTCAGTAGTCTGGTCGTCACAATTCAAATGATTGATTAAAGTTTGCAAATATATCTGATTCATAATGGATTTCTGTCAAATACAAACAGGAAATTTGTTTATTTGTCAGAACACTAAATCAAATTTGCTCAGAATGAATAGAGATTTGAGAATAACTCTAAAATTTGGATAATGATCGACGTGAACCCATCACTTCACCTGATACATGGAGTTTGAAGATTAAAAAGGGTACCAGAGGCAAACATGTGATTGAGGAAACATTCTATTTGTCTCAGATTACTATTTTAATAGGCGATGCTGATAATTAACAGATGATGAAATTCCTGGTGAAAATCTTGACTCTGTTAGAAAGCCTAATTTTGACTTTCTCAGTGCTACAATTATTTTATTAAATATGAATGACAGCATGCGAATCTTAATTTACCTAATCAAACTGTTACTTTCACAGAAATGGTTACAAAATAATTTGGAGACTTGTTATGAAACCAATTTAACAATGACCTTTTGGGAGTTACTTTTCTGACAAAGGCATACAAGAACAAGGGAATGTCATACAAGATGGCTGTCACGGAATCCAGACAACAGCTCCTTCATTTGAACCAACAAGTGTAAAAACTCCATCTTTGTTGCATTAATGTCAGGGATGAATTGGGAACTTGAGATAACGTTTATTCAGCCAGTTGACAAAATTAAATGTGTAGGTGAACTGGCATTTTTTCCGTGTTAGTTATATGGTGGTTAGCAAGAGATGGTAGTAATATAGCTAATATTGCTAAACCATGAATCTGGCCGACATAGGGCAGCAAGGCATTGATTGTTTCTGCCATTTGGACATTACACGTATGGGCAGACTAAAAGAGGGGTTTCCTTTGTTGGACTTTAAAAAACATTAAGCAAATTTAATGTGGCCAATTTTAACTTACTGGAGCAGGTGGTTCTTCAGAAGTCATTTCGGAAGCAGATGGGAACGGTGGCCATTTTGACTCATTGTCACCATGGAGGCCAATAGTCTGAAGGTGGAGAAAATCGGTCCTGCCAGACACACATTATTAAGGCAATTACAGTGGAGTTTGGTGTCTAGGTCTGAAGAACAATTAGAAGAGGATTGTGTGTGGTGTTGTTTCAAGTGTTTTCTTCCAACGAGACAAGTTCTAAAGTTTGCAAGTTGGCCTTTTCAAATTTAGCCACTTTTAACAGTATTCCAGTCAGCTTGATGTGGGAGAAAGCCCAAAGTGATATTTACCACTTTGGTGAAACCCCAGCCTTGGGTATTGTGCTGACAAACCTAGAAACACAATGACGTGAACTGGGATTCAAACCCACGGTCATAGGTTTCTGGCGTGTCCAAGGGATGTAACTCTGCATAGCGAACTGCGGTGCCTCAGACGACTGGGCCGTCTGTGCCCCCTATTTTGACGCAGACCCATATCTGTTCTTTTTTATTTACTTGGATCAATTGTGGGCGTTCTCCAGCAGGAAAGGTCACCATCACTTCCTGCCTGTTGCAGAAGCTGACTATTACGGATAGCGTGACTTCATAAGATGCAGCCTGTCATACGAGTTTTGAGTAGGTTCCCCGTGTTTCAAATTTATCACAGAAGCACACGAACTAGTTTTAGTGGTTACAATGTGGAAATGGATGATAGAGTGTCTGTGTACTCTCTTTTCACGGATCACCACTCAAAAACTGGTTTGTCTGCCTATTTTCATGATGATCTAGGACCAAACTGTACTTCAGCTAACAGCGGCATTTAACATCATTGTGAAATAAATGGGAGTATGTTTTGCAATCTGAAAGATTAGATGGGATTGGATCCTGGAAATCTTTTCTTTTACTTTTCACTGTGTATGAATATTTGTATTGATCTTTTATATTCCCAAACTTTATGCAAATAATGATCTCATCTCTGCTATGGATGAAGTTTAATACCACCGGGAGGGTGGGTTCTACATCAGGGGGATTCAGGCACTCCTGCATTGTTATGTGTGGATCTTGGCGGGATTATGTTGAAAAATTATTAGGAACCAACTCCATCAATCAATCCATCACGGTTAGGCTCGGAACTTTTCAGCCCACTCCACCCGACCCTCCTTCGTAGAGTTGGAATAGGGCTGTGTGAGCAGCACTGAACAAGATTCAGCCACTGTTTACTTGTCTGATTGTTTTGACGTCAACTTTCCCGTTATATTGAGTATTGCTCCAGAAGCTCTAGCCTTTTGTGCCTTATTTCACAACTTGTGAGGCACAATCGAAGATTTCATACAAATCTTCCTCAAAAGGGGTTTAATCTAGGTTAAAAAATTTAAGCTCTCAAAAACATTATGAAATTATTTAAACATGTGGTGGTTAACATTTCCAAATTTGACGCATCAGTGACAAAAATGATGACTGATACAATTCACTATTTGGACTTCTGCCATATGTTTTTTTTTTTAGGTGTACAATTGATTTGCCTATGCATGTGTTTGCAATAGATGCTACAGGTGGGTCAGGATTCATAACAGATATATTGCAAACATCTGGTATCTTCACTATTTGATAGTGATTCATAAAAACATGCTCATGATATAGTAGGAATATCGACAACTGACTGCTTTTAACAGAGATTTCTGATGCGCAAAAGGGTTTTGTTGTTTTTATTTGTATTCCCACCAGTCAGAAGCTGTGTGTAGAAAGTGTCATTGTCTACCTCAACAGGAGATTCTCAATGCCTGTATTGAACTCCACAGGATGTTATTAATCATAAGCATCTCAGACACTTACAGAAAGATTTTATATTTTATTTATTCAGAAAACCTGTCAAGCATTTTGTGGAAATCAAAATAAGTGGAAACCATGCAGTTGTCCCACTCAGGGCGTCTTCGGAATTCCATGGTGCGAAACTAAACAATCTACTTTTGTCCAATTAAACGTGTCCCATGTTTTGTTAGTGGGTCTTGGTGATTGTTTCCGTCTCCCGTACTCTCTCCTCATAGAAAGCCAATTATAGTCCAACTCCACTGAAAACAGTTAGATTTCTGTGGCAAGGGATATGCCCGGGGGTGAGTCCCTTCCCCCATCCCCAGGCAACTTGACCCCCAAGTACAGGAGACCAAACACTTGAGGAGCCACCTGTGAAGATCCGTGGTAGAATAGGGCTACTATGCTACTATGCTACTATGGACTACTAGAAATGGCGACTATGCTTGTCGTAAAAGGCGACTAACGGGATTAGGTGGTCACGCCAGCTGACTTCGTTGATACATATCATAGTATCAGTGGATCGATGCTCATGATGTCAATCACTGGATTGTCTGGTCCAGACTTGTTTATTTACAGACTGCCATCATATAGCTGGAATATTGCTGAGTGTGGTGTTAACAAACAAACAAACAAACAAAACACTTGAGGAGCTTTGTTTTCACATGAATGTTTGAAGAAGTTTGTCCGTGTTAGTTTACTGGGGGATCTGGTCACATATCATTGTCAAGATTATTTTGGAAATATATTTGGTATTGACAATAACAAAATTCGGCTCTGGGCTCTTTCTACAGTATCATAACTGCTGTTAGCTAATGTAAAAGTATGTTTTGAGAATTGTTGCCTCAAGAACCCTTGGCGTGATAAAGCCTAAATGTCGAAACAGATACTGAGACAATCACTGAGATAATCTCCATTTCCTTGCAATGTGGCCAAATTCTGTGATGCTCTGTTTCATTTTTCATCCAGATCAGCAAGTCATTAAGGGGGTAGGTTTTTCTTCAGGTTCTTGATGAATTACAAGCATTTGTTTTATATGTGTTGCAACAACTTTTCGAAATTTTGATTATTAGTTTGAAATTATTTGGACTGTCGAAAAACAAAAATTGAGTTATCCATGGTTCGAGAGAGACAGATTGGTTGATAAAAAATTCTCTGATAAGAATTCTGAAAAGTCATAAATGTCTTAATGAAGTTAATTGTGTCTTGCTTTGAAGACTTGCTGTTTATGTGAATATATCGTGACATATAGCATAAATGATGTTTATATTTACAATTTTGTCTTCAGAGTTAATGATTCAACATTGATGTTTACTGCAAAAACATCCTGACTTGCTCCCATTATACAAACGGTCACTTAAAACCTACTTGATCACAGCTATGCTACTGTCAACACAACTGTTCATACCTGTGTGGTCAAAATAAAAAGCTTCTGTTGGAGACTTCAATTGTAACAGTTGCAAACTACTGGTGATGTATTTCATGCATTTGTGTTTTTTTAGTGAGAAACTTTGTTGGTGATGTTGACAATGCCCCTGTTTTAATCAGTCAGTGCCACTGTTAACTACTTTTTCTGGGATTGAAGGCTCAAGCAATTGTCTCCAGTGAAAGATAAAGTGAAACGTTTAGTTGGAGGAAAAAAGAGATGCAACTAATTGTGAAGGCTTGACATCCCAAGACGAGGAAAGATAGTTTTACTCTTGCGTGATGGCTTAGAACACAATCTTCGGGAAACAGGAAGGAAGAGAAAAGAAGGCGTTTGAAGCATTCTGATATTTTTCAAATTTTAAGAGATCCTAATAGAATTAATTTTGTTGCAATTACACAAAAAGAGTGGATGGTTTATTTGAACCGTGGTGGCTCTTTTTGCTTGTTTTATGGTGGAAGTGCTTTTTACGAGTGGAAATTGATTTGGTGAGATTGTGGATCACCTTGACATAATGTCTGGAAAACCATTAGATAATGTTTTATTTGTGATTCCTGGAAAGTGCTGAGGAAACCTCTGTCAACCTCGTGAATATTCAGTTTAGGGTTTTAATTTTCTCAGTTACAACCCTGTGAAGATCCACGTTAGAATGATCTTCAGCAACCCATGGATTTGTAAGAGGCGACTAACAGGATCAGTGATCAGGCAAAGATGTCAATCATTGGATTGTCGATTATTTACAGACCTTCGTCATATAGCTGGAGTATGGCTTTATACAACAAGCAAACAAATACAACAATGAAGAAAACAGCATTTTCAACTTATCATCGGAGCAGTTATGAACCTCAGAAATATTAGTGCTCACTTGTATAATGTGGATAGATAAGATCTGGTACATCAGGCTCCAAGAAAAAGAGGGGAACGGGTGGCCCAGTCGTCTTGGGCGCTGAGATTCGCTGTGCAGAGTTGCATCCCCTGGGCACGGCAGAAACTTGTTTGTGGGTTTTATTTCGGTTCGCCCCGATTATGTTTCTAGATTTGTCGGCACCATACCCGTGTTCGTGGGTTTCACCGAAGTGGTAAACGTCTGAGACCTGTATCACTCCGGGCTTTCCTCCCACATTAAGCTGACATGCAGCGGTATAACTGGAATACTGTTAAAAGCGGCGTTAAACCCGACTCAATCTCTCTAAGAAAAAAAAATGCTTGTTGTAAGAGCTGACTAATGGAGTGTTACAGAGTGTTACAGAGTGTTACAAAGCATGACCTAGTGGATTGTGTGTCATCTCACACAGGGGTCGACCACATGCTACTGTGATATTGTTGGAATATTGCGGTGTTATAAGATAACCTTTACTCACTCATTGATGTCAGATTGATGAGCTTTTCCTCATGAGATGGATGATCATGTATCGTTACAACTGTTTCACAGAAGTTGACAGTGTATCTTTGGATCTGGAGCAGACAGTGATAGTGTGAGCTTTTGTCTTCCCCTGGAATTACACTGGAATTTGTTTGAAGATTCCAATTTTAAAAATGCATTGAATGAAATAATTTTCAAAGAATCTACAGGTGTTAAACATGTACGTGGGCCCAGTGGCATGCAGGGGGGGGGGGGTTGGGGGGGCAGGGGATATGTCAGTGGTGACACATTTCTTTCATCACAGCCGTCATATGTCACTTTTTGAAAACATAATGCTCATCTCCCTAAATTTCACATTGGCAGTGTCAACATGGGGTCAGTTTTAGCTGAAGGCATGCAAATATTAATATGACAATGCATACAATAACAGCATTAAGTTATATTAAAAACATTAAATAAATATATGTTTGTGGTTGAATATGAGTAAGGGATCATCTAAAGTAATTAAAGTCAACTACAATATGTTTGTTTGTTTGTTTAACGCCACACTCAGCAATATTCCAGCTATATGACGGTGGTCTTTAAATAATCAAGTCTGGACCAGACCATCCAGTGACTGACATGCATTTGGGATACGATGACATGCATCAACCAAGTCAGCAAGCCTGACCACCCGATCCCATTAGTCGCCTCTGCATGGGTCACTGAAGACCTATTCTACCCCAGAATCTTCACAGGTCAACTGCAAGATGTAATGTCTTAAATAGTGGATGTTTTTTGTGAATTTGGAAAGAATTACTTTCTTGTTCTTTCCTGTACTCATCCCCTTCTCATCTCTAGCAGCCTATACTCATCCCCTTCTCATCTCTAGCAGCCTATACTCATCCCCTTCTCATCTCTAGCAGCCTATACACATCTCCTTCTCATCTCTAGCAGCCTATACACATCCCCTTCTCATCTCTAGCAGCCTATACACATCCCCTTCTCATCTCTAGCAGCCTATACACATCCCCTTCTCATCTCTAGCAGCCTATACTCATCCCCTTCTCATCTCTAGCAGCCTATACACATCCCCTTCTCATCTCTAGCAGCCTATACTCATCTCCTTCTCATCTCTAGCAGCCTATACACATCCCCTTCTCATCTCTAGCAGCCTATACACATCCCCTTCTCATCTCTAGCAGCCTATACTCATCCCCTTCTCATCTCTAGCAGCCTATACTCATCCCCGTCTCATCTCTAGCAGCCTATACACATCCCCTTCTCATCTCTAGCAGCCTATACACATCCCCTTCTCATCTCTAGCAGCCTATACTCATCTCCTTCTCATCTCTAGCAGCCTATACACATCTCCTTCTCATCTCTAGCAGCCTATACTCATCCCCTTCTCATCTCTAGCAGCCTATACACATCCCCTTCTCATCTCTAGCAGCCTATACACATCCCCTTCTCATCTCTAGCAGCCTATACACATCCCCTTCTCATCTCTAGCAGCCTATACACATCCCCTTCTCATCTCTAGCAGCCTATACTCATCCCCTTCTCATCTCTAGCAGCCTATACACATCCCCTTCTCATCTCTAGCAGCCTATACACATCCCCTTCTCATCTCTAGCAGCCTATACACATCCCCTTCTCATCTCTAGCAGCCTATACACATCCCCTTCTCATCTCTAGCAGCCTATACACATCCCCTTCTCATCTCTAGCAGCCTATACACATCCCCTTCTCATCTCTAGCAGCCTATACACATCCCCTTCTCATCTCTAGCAGCCTATACACATCCCCTTCTCATCTCTAGCAGCCTATACACATCCCCTTCTCATCTCTAGCAGCCTATACACATCCCCTTCTCATCTCTAGCAGCCTATACTCATCTCCTTCTCATCTCTAGCAGCCTATACTCATCTCCTTCTCATCTCTAGCAGCCTATACTCATCCCCTTCTCATCTCTAGCAGCCTATACTCATCCCCTTCTCATCTCTAGCAGCCTATACTCATCTCCTTCTCATCTCTAGCAGCCTATACTCATCCCCTTCTCATCTCTAGCAGCCTATACTCATCCCCTTCTCATCTCTAGCAGCCTATACACATCCCCTTCTCATCTCTAGCAGCCTATACACATCCCCTTCTCATCTCTAGCAGCCTATACACATCCCCTTCTCATCTCTAGCAGCCTATACACATCCCCTTCTCATCTCTAGCAGCCTATACACATCCCCTTCTCATCTCTAGCAGCCTATACTCATCCCCTTCTCATCTCTAGCAGCCTATACTCATCCCCTTCTCATCTCTAGCAGCCTATACTCATCCCCTTCTCATCTCTAGCAGCCTATACTCATCCCCTTCTCATCTCTAGCAGCCTATACTCATCTCCTTCTCATCTCTAGCAGCCTATACTCATCCCCTTCTCATCTCCAGCAGCCTATACACATCCCCTTCTCATCTCTAGCAGCCTATACTCATCCCCTTCTCATCTCTAGCAGCCTATACTCATCCCCTTCTCATCTCTAGCAGCCTATACTCATCTCCTTCTCATCTCTAGCAGCCTATACTCATCCCCTTCTCATCTCCAGCAGCCTATACACATCCCCTTCTCATCTCTAGCAGCCTATACACATCCCCTTCTCATCTCCAGCAGCCTATACTCATCCCCTTCTCATCTCTAGCAGCCTATACTCATCCCATTCTCATCTCCAGCAGCCTATACTCATCCCATTCTCAGCTCTAGCAGCCTATACACATCCCATTCTCATCTCTAGCAGGCTATACACATCCCATTCTCAGCTCTAGCAGCCTATACTCATCCCCTTCACAGCTCTAGCAGCCTATACTCATCTAATGCTCAGCTCTAGCAGCCTATACTCATCCCCTTTACAGCTCTAGCAGCCTATACTCATCCCCTTCTCAGCTCTAGCAGCCTACACTCATCCCCTTCTCAGCTCTAGCAGCCTATACTCATCCCATTCTCATCTCTAGCAGCCTACACTCATCCCATTTCATCTCCAGCAGCCTATACTCATCCCCTTTCATCTCTAGCAGGCTATACACATCCCATTCTCATATCTAGCAGCCTATACTCATCCCATTCTCATCTCTAGCAGGCTATATACATCCCCTTCTCAGCTCTAGCAGCCTATACACATCCCATTCTCAGCTCTAGCAGCCTACACTCATCCCATTCTCATCTCTAGAAGCCTATACTCATCCCATTCTCAGCTCTAGCAGCCTATACTCATCCCATTCTCATCTCTAGCAGCCTATACTCATCCCATTCTCAGCTCTAGCAGCCTATACACATCCCATTCTCATCTCTAGAAGCCTATACTCACCCCCTTCTCATCTCTAGAAGCCTATACTCATCCCATTTTCAACTCTAGCAGGCTATACACATCCCCTTCTCAGCTCCAGCAGCCTATGCTCATCCCCTTCTCATCTCTAGCAGCCTATACTCATCCCCTTCTCATCTCCAGCAGCCTATACTCATCCCCTTCTCAGCTCCAGCAGCCTATACTCATCCCCTTCTCATCTCTAGCAGCCTATACTCATCCCCTTCTCAGCTCCAGCAGCCTACACACATCCCCTTCTCAGCTCCAGCAGCCTATACCCATCCCCTTCTCATCTCTAGAAACCTATACACATCCCCTTCTCAGCTCTAGCAGCCTATACACACACCCTTCTCAGCTCCAGCAGCCTATACCCATCCCCTTCTCAGCTCCAGCAGCCTATACCCACCCCCTTCTCAGCTCCAGCAGCCTATACACACACCCTTCTCAGCTCCAGCAGCCTATACTCATCCCCTTCTCATCTCTAGCAGCCTACACACATCCCCTTCTCAGCTCCAGCAGCCTATACACATCCCCTTATTCTCAGCTCCAGCAGTCTTTCCTCAACTCCTTTACAACTTTCAGAGGCTCCTTAAACACTTGAGGGTTCCCAAATACATTTGGTTTTTTTTTAACGTTTTCCATGGCTTTATTTCGGGGACTATGTGTTAGTCAATCACTTATGACGTAGCTTGCACTGAGGCAGGGCACATGTCAACCATGATATGACTTGTTAGTAAGGCAGGGCACATGTCAACCATGATATGACTTGTTAGTAAGGCAGGTTTGCCATCCGACACAGATGATTGTGATAATACTTATCATGTCAGCTAATGATAGAATTGAAGTTGGCAACATAGTGATTTCATTGTAAGAGAGAGTATAATTTTAGGACATGACACGTGCAGCCTGTATTATTATGGATTATGATGAGATGACAAATATCCTGGAATGTTTGTGTTTCATTGTGTGTATTTCTGTATTGATGTCTGCCATAAACTATCAGCTGTTTGTTCAGGTTCTGACATGTCTCTTGTCAACAGTTTAAAACTGCAATTACAGTGTTATGTTATAACTGTAGGCTTCACAGAATGATTTATGGGAGTGGGAATATTTAGTTAGTGTATAATTGTGTGTCCACCACTCTTGTTGGTATCTGTACCCATTGTTCCCAGCCCAGCTGTCACATACCCCCACCCCCTACCATGGGCCTTTGTCCATCTGCGGTCCTCCATCTATCATCCTTCATAAATAATTGTGTCTATATCAGACAAGGGGCGGTCGGGTAGCCTAGTGGTTAAAGCGTTCGCTCGTCACGCCGAAGACCCGGGTTCGATTCCCAACATGGGTACAATGTGGAAAGCCCATTTCTGGTGTCCCCCGCCGTGATATTGCTGGAATATTGCTAAAAGCGGCGTAAAACCATACTCACTCACTCACTATATCAGACAATCCAGTGATATAGGCAACTATCCGCACTGTCTGAGCATGATTGAATTTTATATCAATTTGAGCACATTTCACCGTTGTTACCAATCAACTTATGAAGGTATAATAATGCCTTAAAAAATATATTGGTTAAATGTCTGAATAGGATCGGATGTTTCTGGATTGTGAAATGAGAAATGTTTGATAATTTTCTGTATCATTTTTCAAATTTAATGACCTTCTTTTTAAAAACTTATAAATAGCAAGAGATTATAACGTTCTCTGCTAAAACTTTTGCAACCGTAACTGAAGGTCACATAGTGGTACATTTCATCAGAAAAACATAAATGGCACCATTTTCATTAGAAGGTGAGGTGAAATGGGTTTTAACGTCGCGTCCAAGATTATTGCACTTATATAGCGATGTGCATGTATGTGTGTGTGTTTGTGTGGCCGCTTGTAATAGTCCGGACTGATGCCGATTTATAGTGCTAACTCACTGAGATACCATGCCACAGTTTACACATGAATACCCCACTCAGACACAGTATACTGACTCCGAGCTGACCAGTCCTTGTTTTAGCCCCTTAATGCCGAGTGCCAGACAGGGTAACAACAAGTACCATCTTAAGATGTCTTTTGGTATGACGCGGCCGGGGATTAAACCTCGGACCTTCCGTTCTCTGGGCGGACACTCTACCACTAGACCACGGTTCTGTGCTTATATTTTCTTGCTTATTATGGATTACTTACATTGACTTACATTCAGAAAACATTTCTGAAAGACTTGAATATACTGGTGTTGAGAGAGCTTAAAAGATGATATTAATTTGTCATGTCAATATAATAGCTTTATAGATATGAAATGCAGAATTACATGTATAAGGTTATCTGATAAACTAATGTTGACTAACTAATCTAAAATTTACAACAGGAAAATATCTTGAAGCAATCTTATTTCAACATCTTTTATTTTTGCTGTTTTTACATCCTTGAAGGCAAAGAATTACCTGTATACTCCTCTCAGTATGGCTTCATTAATATCATGTACCGCCCCCGGGCTAGAGGTTTCCATGTTTCTAGTTCAGGATTCTGTCACCTTGCAAGTTCTCATATCAACTCAAAATAGAAACATCTAGGAGTCTTCCTTAAAGTCAAATGACTGATTGCGTCACACACTTTGAGGTGAGGTGAAATGGGGTTTCGCGTCACGTTCAAGATTATTGCACTTTGAGTAAATAACCTTGCAGATATTTGACTGTAAATAAACAATAACGTTTGTGAACCGAGATTCTACAAGACTGTTGTGTGTAACTAGAAATATTTCCAGACACCCGACAGCTTCCCAATTTGATGAGACATACTGAGATACTGTTGTTAGGTAGTTGTGTTTGGTCATGTCTGGTGCCATTCACAATCGATCATCCACCATCACTTTGCCACCAATCAGGTATCAATCTTCATCCATCGCCCACCAAGCATCCATCACTTATGTTCCACCATCCCCCACCCAGCATCCGTCACTGATGTTCCACCATCCCCCACCAAGCATCCATCACTAATGTTCCACCATCCCCCACCCAGCATCCATCACTAATGTTCCACCATCCCCCACCAAGCATCCCCCACCCAGCATCCATCACTGATGTTCCCCCATCCCCCACCCAGCATCCATCACTGATGTTCCACCACCCCCCACCAAGCATCAATCACTGATGTTCCACCATCCCTCACCCAGCATCCCCCACCCAGCATCCATCACTGATGTTCCACCACCCCCCACCAAGCATCAATCACTGATGTTCCACCATCCCCCACCCAGCATCTATCACTTATGTTCCACCATCCCCCACCAAGCATCCCCCACCCAGCATCCATCACTGATGTTCCACCCCATTCCCCACCCAGCATCCATCACTGATGTTCCACCATCCCCCACCAAGCATCCCCCACCCAGCATCCATCACTGATGTTCCACCATCCCTCACCAAGCATCCCCCACCCAGCATCCATCACTGATGTTCCACCACCCCCCACCAAGCATCAATCACTGATGTTCCACCATACCCCACCCAGCATCTATCACTTATGTTCCACCATCCCCCACCAAGCATCCCCCACCCAGCATCCATCACTGATGTTCCACCCCATCCCCCACCCAGCATCCATCACTGATGTTCCACCACCCCCCACCAAGCATCAATCACTGATGTTCCACCATACCCCACCCAGCATCTATCACTTATGTTCCACCATCCCCCACCAAGCATCCCCCACCCAGCATCCATCACTGATGTTCCACCATCCCTCACCAAGCATCCCCCACCCAGCATCCATCACTGATGTTCCACCACCCCCCACCAAGCATCAATCACTGATGTTCCACCATACCCCACCCAGCATCTATCACTTATGTTCCACCATCCCCCACCAAGCATCCCCCACCCAGCATCCATCACTGATGTTCCACCATCCCCCACCCAGCATCCATCACTTATGTTCCACCATCCCCCACCCAGCATCCCCCACCCAGCATCCCCCACCCAGCATCCATCACTGATGTTCCCCCATCCCCCACCAAGCATCCATCACTGATGTTCCACCATCCCCCACCAAGCATCCCCCACCCAGCATCCATCACTGATGTTCCACCATCCCCCACCCAGCATCCATCACTGATGTTCCACCATCCCCCACCCAGCATCCATCACTGATGTTCCACCATCCCCCACCAAGCATCCATCACTTATGTTCCACCATCCCCCACCAAGCATCCCCCACCCAGCATCCCCCACCCAGCATCCGTCACTTATGTTCCACCATCCCCAACCAAGCATCCCCCACCCAGCATCCGTCACTTATGTTCCACCATCCCCCACCCAGCATCCATCACTGATGTTCCACCATCCCCCACCCAGCATCCATCACTGATGTTCCACCATCCCCCACCCAGCATCCATCACTGATGTTCCACCATCCCCCACCAAGCATCAATCACTGATGTTCCACCATACCCCACCCAGCATCTATCACTTATGTTCCACCATCCCCCACCAAGCATCCCCCACCCAGCATCCATCACTGATGTTCCACCATCCCTCACCAAGCATCCCCCACCCAGCATCCATCACTGATGTTCCACCACCCCCCACCAAGCATCAATCACTGATGTTCCACCATACCCCACCCAGCATCTATCACTTATGTTCCACCATCCCCCACCAAGCATCCCCCACCCAGCATCCATCACTGATGTTCCACCATCCCCCACCCAGCATCCATCACTTATGTTCCACCATCCCCCACCCAGCATCCATCACTTATGTTCCCCCATCCCCCACCAAGCATCCATCACTGATGTTCCACCATCCCCCACCCAGCATCCATCACTTATGTTCCACCATCCCCCACCAAGCATCCATCACTTATGTTCCACCATCCCCCACCCAGCATCCCCCACCCAGCATCCCCCACCCAGCATCCATCACTGATGTTCCCCCATCCCCCACCAAGCATCCATCACTGATGTTCCACCATCCCCCACCAAGCATCCCCCACCCAGCATCCATCACTGATGTTCCACCATCCCCCACCCAGCATCCATCACTGATGTTCCACCATCCCCCACCCAGCATCCATCACTGATGTTCCACCATCCCCCACCAAGCATCCATCACTTATGTTCCACCATCCCCCACCAAGCATCCCCCACCCAGCATCCCCCACCCAGCATCCGTCACTTATGTTCCACCATCCCCAACCAAGCATCCCCCACCCAGCATCTGTCACTTATGTTCCACCATCCCCCACCCAGCATCCATCACTGATGTTCCACCATCCCCCACCCAGCATCCATCACTGATGTTCCACCATCCCCCACCCAGCATCCATCACTGATGTTCCACCATCCCCCACCAAGCATCCATCACTTATGTTCCACCATCCCCCAACCAGCATCCATCACCTTATGTTCCACCATCCCCCACCAAGCATCCATCACTAATGTTCCACCATCCCCCACCAAGCATCCCCCACCCAGCATCCATCACTTATGTTCCACCATCTCCCACCCAGCAACCATCACTGATGTTCCACCATCCCCAACCAAGCATCCATCACTTATGTTCCACCATCCCCCACCAAGCATCCCCCACCCAGCATCCATCACTTATGTTCCACCATCCCCAACCAAGCATCCATCACTGATGTTCCACCATCCCCCACCCAGCATCCCCCACCCAGCATCCGTAACTTATGTTCCACCATCCCCCACCCAGCATCCATCACTTATGTTCCACCATCCCCCACCCAGCATCCCCCACCCAGCATCCATCACTGATGTTCCACCATCCCCCACCCAGCATCCATCACTGATGTTCCACCATCCCCCACCAAGCATCCATCACTTATGTTCCCCCATCCCCAACCAAGCATCCATCACTTATGTTCCCCCATCCCCCACCAAGCATCCCCCACCCAGCATCCATCACTTATGTTCCCCCATCCCCCACCAAGCATCCCCCACCCAGCATCCATCACTTATGTTCCCCCATCCCCCACCAAGCATCCCCCACCCAGCATCCATCACTTATGTTCCACCATCCCCCACCAAGCATCCCCCACCCAGCATCCATCACTTATGTTCCACCATCCCCCACCAAGCATCCCCCACCCAGCATCCATCACTTATGTTCCACCATCCCCCACCCAGCATCCATCACTTATGTTCCCCCATCCCCCACCCAGCATCCATCACTGATGTTCCACCATCCCCCACCCAGCATCCATCACTAATGTTCCACCATCCCCCACCAAGCATCCATCACTGATGTTCCACCATCCCCCACCAAGCATCCATCACTTATGTTCCCCCATCCCCCACCAAGCATCCATCACTGATGTTCCACCATCCCCCACCCAGCATCCCCCACCAAGCATCCATCACTGATGTTCCCCCATCCCCCACCAAGCATCCCCCACCCAGCATCCATCACTGATGTTCCACCATCCCCCACCAAGCATCCATCACTAATGTTCCACCATCCCCCACCCAGCATCCATCACTTATGTTCCACCATCCCCCACCCAGCATCCATCACTGATGTTCCCCCATCCCCCACCAAGCATCCATCACTGATGTTCCACCATCCCCCACCCAGCATCCATCACTTATGTTCCCCCATCCCCCACCCAGCATCCATCACTGATGTTCCACCATCCCCCACCAAGCATCCATCACTAATGTTGCACCATCCCCCACCAAGCATCCATCACTTATGTTCCACCATCCCCCACCCAGCATCCCCCACCCAGCATCCATCACTTATGTTCCACCATCCCCCACCCAGCATCCATCACTGATGTTCCCCCATCCCCCACCAAGCATCCATCACTGATGTTCCACCATCCCCCACCCAGCATCCATCACTTATGTTCCCCCATCCCCCACCCAGCATCCATCACTGATGTTCCACCATCCCCCACCAAGCATCCATCACTAATGTTGCACCATCCCCCACCCAGCATCCATCACTTATGTTCCACCATCCCCCACCCAGCATCCCCCACCCAGCATCCATCACTAATGTTCCACCATCCCCCACCCAGCATCCATCACTTATGTTCCACCATCCCCCACCCAGCATCCATCACTGATGTTCCCCCATCCCCCACCAAGCATCCATCACTGATGTTCCACCATCCCCCACCCAGCATCCATCACTTATGTTCCACCATCCCCCACCAAGCATCCATCACTGATGTTGCACCATCCCCCATCCAGCATCCATCACTGATGTTCCACCATCCCCCACCCAGCAACCATCACTTATGTTCCACCATCCCCCACCAAGCATCCATCACTAATGTTCCACCATCCCCCATCCAGCATCCATCACTGATGTTCCACCATCCCCCACCCAGCAACCATCACTTATGTTCCACCATCCCCCACCCAGCATCCATCACTAATGTTCCACCATTTCCCACCCAGCATCCATCACTTATGTTCCACCATCCCCCACCCAGCATCCATCACTGATGTTCCACCATCCCCCATCCAGCATCCATCACTAATGTTCCACCATCCCCCACCCAGCATCCATCACTTATGTTCCACCATTTCCCACCCAGCATCCATCACTGATGTTCCACCATCCCCCACCAAGCATCCATCACTAATGTTCCACCATTTCCCACCCAGCATCCATCACTGATGTTCCACCATCCCCCACCCAGCATCCATCACTGATGTTCCACCATCCCCCACCAAGCATCCCCCACCAAGCATCCATCACTGATGTTCCACCATCCCCCACCCAGCATCCCCCACCCAGCATCCATCACTAATGTTCCACCATCGCCCACCCAACATACGTCACTGATGTTCCACCATCCCCCACCAAGCATTCATCACTGATGTTCCACCATCCCCCACCAAGCATCCCCCACCAAGCATCCATCACTGATGTTCCACCATCCCCCACCCAGCATCCCCCACCCAGCATCCGTCACTAATGTTCCACCATCGCCCACCCAACATACGTCATTGATGTTCCACCATCCCCCACCAAGCATCCATCACTAATGTTCCACCATCGCCCACCCAACATCCGTCACTGATGTTCCACCATCCCCCACCCAGCATCCATCACTGATGTTCCACCATCCCCAACCCAGCATCCATCACTTATGTTCCACCATCCCCCACCTAATCTGTTTTACCTCAACCTAAGTGATTTCCAAACCATCATCCACCTCTTTCTTTTACTATTCTAAACATAATCAACCATCATTTTTTAACATATTTTATTTTTTTGTACCAAAAGAGGACATATTCATGCTTCTTGTAATGTGCTTATGTCTTTATATGTATATCGCCCGCAGGGAATTTCGGGCTAGACTGCATGATATATGTCACCATACTGTACAGCGTGGATCGCCGGATTGTCGAATCCAAACATGATTCTTTACAAGCCACTGTCATAAAGCTTGAATATTGATGTGCTCAGAGTTAAAAAACAAACAAATCATATATGTAAATCAATATCACCTTTGCATTTCTGTTTTGAAAAGTACAGAATTTGTTTTTATTCATTTGATTTTCTGAATATCCTTAACATTTTCTTTTTATTTCATAGAGTTCTGTTGTTGAAAGAATAACATTTTGTTTACAGAAACGTTTCATTTCAGTTGTAGAAACCTGTCTATGGCCTTAAGAAAAATGATATCTCGGCAAAATATTGATTGGAGTGTTCAGTTTAAAAGCCATTAAAAACCTATATATTGTCTTTTTTCAATGCATCATTTCAACATGGTAAAGAAGGGAAGATACTGACTGTTCCACAAATGATCGGATAGTCTCCGTGGTCTAGTGGTAGAGCATCTGCCCCGAGAGCGGAAGGGTTGGTGTTCGATCCCGGCCGCGTCATACCAAAAGAGGTTTAAAGATGGTCCTTGTTACCCTGTCTGGCACTCGGCATTAAGGGGCTAAAACAAGGACTGATCGGCTCGGAGTCGGTATAGTTTGTCTGAGTGGGGTAGTCATGTTAAACTGCATGGATCTTAGTGGGCTAGCACTATAGAAACAGCATTAGTCAAGTACATTTCATCTCACCTCACCGCCACAAATGATCTCAATGTCAAGACATAGAAATAAATCAATTGTATTTTAGAGAGTCAATTCCTCGGCCATTGCTTATTTAATCAGGCAGAATGAAGTGCATACCACATTGTTGGGCTTATCTCAGTATACCTGAATGATGACGTTAATTCCATGCATGCACAGATTTAGCTCGGATTCCAAACATTGTGCCCTTTGCAAGTAAATTGGGGGAAAATACAAATCTTTTCAAACTGGGATATTTTAAACTTCTTATTCAAGAAATAATGTTAAATTTTAAGCATTGAAGCCACTTCCTGTATCTTGGTCCTGTTATCTGTCACAAGTCACCTCAACAGAGCTATAACATCATTGAGTGAGTATTGTTTTCCGCCACTTTTAGCAATATGCCAGCAATATCATGGCGGGGGACACCAGAAGTGGGGTTCACACATTGTACCCATGTGGGGAATCGAACCTGGGTTTTCGGCGTGACACTTTAACCGCTAGGCTACCCTACGCCCCTACTTCAGTTACAAGCAGGGGTCCGGAAACCGTCATATGCGCCGGACATGTCCGATTGGGAATCTCAAATGTCTGGTTTAAAATATTGCTTACCGGACATTTTAAAAAGTATTGTCCGGACATTCTTAAATTCTGACCGGACATGATCAACAGTTAGGACTGAGCAGTTTCTGTCTGCAGTTGCAACACAATGAAGATTAACTACACTGACAAGCTTTGTTTGTTTTGATAGCTGTAAATACATCGTACCTACATGATAGTCCAATCGGTCAATCACTGTAATAGGCAATAAACTGAGTTGACACTGATTAATCGAGGATTAATTACTGAGAACATCTTGTAAATTTGAGTGAAAGGTGTTTACAACTGTACATAAATACCTTGCATCATCGATGTACCTCATTATCCTCACAATGCCACGATATGATATATGATATGACGATAGCCAGTCGACAGATCAGTCGAGCGGATCTGCCAAACCCTCAAAGTCTGGACGATCATTTTGTAAGTCGTGGCTAACGATTTTCACTTGGTTGACATACAATGAGGATTTGCAGATTTTATTGTTTTCAGTAGCTAGTCGTATATTGAATCTTGATTGACCGCCATATTGCTTTCTCGGACGATCGATATCAAATTTTTTTATGGTCAATAATTAAGTACAGATGAAGAAAGTATTCAAATAACTATTGCTATCAACGATATTTTAGTATTTGTGATTAAATTATCTGTCTTTAGTTTAAAAAAAAACTTACCCCGTGAGGTCACGTGATAACAAAAAATATGGGATAATAGTCTCGATCTAAATGTTACAACGCGTACACTTGAGCAGACTCATGAATATAACTCATGAATATTAATTAGACCGTTCACTACGTTAATAGATCGTTATTATAACAGAAACAAACGTATGTTTTCCATGTATATCTAAAATGATATTATTTGTTATTAATTGTCCAGTGAATTAAACAATTTAAATTGAAACAATTCATAATTCATCATATTATGAATATGTAAACTTGTACTGTGGGAAAAGTCGTACTAAAATCTGCTATTTGAAGGGGGCGTGGCCTAAATGCAAATATGTCCGATTGGGATTTTAAATTTTCCGGACCCTGGTTACAAGTATATTAACAGGAAAGGAATTTTCAATTCCAATTTAGGATTTTTGCTGACATTTGTAGACCTTACACTTGGAACAAGATATCATTCCCCGTTCTAGATAAGTCCCTGTGGATGAACACGGTTGAGCCTGGTGTGTGATATATGACTTTATTATACCTAACATGTGTTGAAAAAATGTGACTGTGGTATAACGGATGTGTCCTCTCCGTGTGGGACATTTGTGGCCAATCATCAGAAAGTTTGACACAGTACATTTCTGTGCTCATAGTTGGTAGTACAAACTGTCAAGGCTGCTTCTTGGGGGTAGAAGGCTCACACTGCCCTTTGAAGTAGGTTCCGAGATTTATAGAGGGGCAGTTGCCATGCCACATGTTTACTGTGGTCCCTCAAAGGATGCTGTAATGTTCAGGAAAACTCACGATCTCACAATCTCACTCACGATCTCACTATCGCACTCATGATCTCACTCACTCACGATCTCACTCACTCACTCATGATCTCACTCATGATCTCACTCATGATCTCACTCATGATCTCACTCACTCACGATCTCACTCATGATCTCACTCACTCACGATCTCACTCACGATCTCACTCACGATCTCACTATCTCACTCATGATCTCACTCACTCACGATCTCACTCACGATCTCACTATCTCACTCATGATCTCACGATCTCACTCACGATCTCACTCACGATCTCATTCACTCATGATCTCACTCACTCACGATCTCACTCACTCACGATCTCACTCACGATCTCATTCACTCATGATCTCACTCACTCACGATCTCACTCACGATCTCATTCCCTCATGATCTCACTCACTCACGATCTCACTCACGATCTCACTCAAGATCTCACTCACGATCTCACTCACGATCTCACTCACTCACGATCTCACTCACTCATGATCTCACTCACGATCTCACTATCTCACTCACTTATGATCTCACTCACGATCTCACTCACTCATGATCTAACTCAAGATCTCACTCAAGATCTCACTCACAATCTCACTCACTATCTCACTCACTATCTCACTCACTCATGATCTCACTCACTCACTATCTCACTCACGATCTCACGATCCGGGTTAGAATAGATCATCAGCAACCCATGCTTGCTGTGTAAAGGCGACTATGCTTGTCGTAAGAGGCGACTAACTTGATCAGGTGGTCAGGCTCTCCGACTTGGTTGATGCATGTCATCACATCACAATTGCGTGGATTGATGGTCATGATGTCAGTCACTGGATTGTTTGGTCCAGACTCGATTATTTACAAACAGCCGTCATATAGCTTGAATATTGCTGGTTGGGCGTTAAACAACACTCACTCACCGACCCCACAATAAGATTCGAATGACATCAACAATGCTGTCCAGATGACGGAAACAATACACTGTTGTCTTGTGACATGATATGACACTCGGGCACATGTGATTTTTATAAACCCAGATATGTTTGCCCTCATAGGTAATAAATATTTATCTCATTAAATCCTTTTTATTAGCAAAATTAAATGAAGCATGTATTGCCCGGGAACGAACCCAAGCAGTTTATATTAGATATATATGCTGTTAATCCATAACTCTGTATAAAGGACTGACTCAGTGAGTTGACCGCCTCTGTGGTGTCGTGGATAGTCCGTGGCTGCTCGAAGAGCAGATGGTCTGTGGCTTGTTCCCCTTCCTCCTTCATACCAAAAGACCTGTTTTGGCGGTCAGGTAGCCTAGTGGTTAAAGCGTTCGCTCGTCACGCCGAAGACCCGGGTTCGATTCCCAACATGGGTATAATGTGTGAAGCCCATTTCTGGTGTCCCCGGGCGTGATATTGCTGGAATATTGCTTTAAGCAGCTTAAAACCATACTCACTCATTCACTCACCCAGAAGACTTTTAATGATGGTACTTGTTGTTACCCTGATGTTAAACTGTGCCATGGTATCTCATTCAGCTCTAAAACTGGCATAGGTCCAGACCCATGTGTACGAGCAGCCACACACACACATGCATGCACAATGCTTTTGAAACGTTAAACATCAATCCTCATTTCATCTCACCTCACCTCACCTCACCTCACACCACATCGGTAAGCCATTACAAATAAGAAATCAGATAACAGATATACAGCACAAACGAAAACCTATAATAACATTGACATTTTGGTTTGTGTTTTTATCCCCCCGACATATAATGACGGGGGGGATATAGCCATCAGTATGTCCATCTGTCTGTCTGTCTGTCTGTCTGTCTGTCTGTAATCATTGTTTGTCCGGAGCATATTTCCTAAACCGTACAACCTAGCTTCCCAAAACTTGGTACACTTAACAATCAGGCTCAGTAGAAGTGACTTTTGCTATTTAAAGATTTTTAGAATTTTATGTTTTTGTCGTTTCCATGGAAACATGATGAACTTAGGAAATTTGAGGGTAGTGCTCTTGTCTGGACCATATCTCCCGAACCATACAACTTAACTTCTCAAAAGTTTTTACGCCTATCAAGCAGGTTATGTAGTGGTGCCTTAGCTATCAACAGATGTTTTCTTTTTTTTTCTTTTTTCAATTTAAATTGAAAATTGATGAACTTAGGGTAATGTCCTCCTCTGGAGCATCTCTTCTAAACCATGCGACAGAGATTCACCAAACTTTATGCAAATATCAATCATGTTCACTAGTAGTGCAGTTTGTTATTTATAGATTTTAATCTTTTTAATTTGTATCCCCTGACATATAATTCCAAGGTGTACTATTTAGCGATATCATATACTATATATGATGTGAGCTACATAACCTAGTACATTCTCTTTATGCCTTTGTGTCATGAGGCTACTACAGAGCTATTCATATGCGAATCTCCGAAGTTATTGTTATTACAATGTCATGAGATCATCAGAAAGTGAGCTACATGAACCAATATTTAATAACCTTCATTATATTTCTAGTTTTGGCATCAAGGAAAAAGATTTCCTTGCCAATCTAAATGCATTTGAAGGTACACACAGTTTACCGACATGCCACGTCGGGGGGATATGTCATCTTTGGATGACTCTTGTTTTTTATTGTCATGGTTAATGATGATTCATCAAAAAATAGCTGGGGAAATTCACGTATGATGTATGTGGGTATCTTGTGAAGGATTTGGAGTGACTTACACTGAAACAGTTTGCTCACAATTGAGGAAAAAACACTTCCCCAACAACATATCAAGTTTACATATCAAGTTTACACACACACATGCATGCACAATGCTTTTGAAACGTTAAACATCAATCCTCATTTCATCTCACGTCACACCACATTGGTAAGCCATTACAAATAAGAAATCAGATGCGATAACAGATATATAGCACAAACGAAAACCTATAATAACATTGACATTTTGGTTTGTGTTTTTTTTATCGTCATGGTTAATGATGATTCTGCAAAAAATAGCTGGGGAACTTCGCGTATGATGTATGTGGGTATCTTGTGAAGGATTTGGAGTGACTTACACTGAAACAGTTTGCTCACAATTGAGGAAAAAACACTTACCCAACGACATATCAAGTTCATATCATGGAAGTCGTCCGATTTCAGGAAATGCATTAAAGGATTTGAAAATGTTGTTAAAATCATCTTCCTTTATTGGTTTGAAATATGAGAACATTATCTTAATCGATAGACTGCCCTGGCATTATAAGACATCGGCATCAGTTACGTTTTATTTGTCAGGCATTTACTCAGTCTCTGTATCAATTTGTTGATGTGTGATCTTTGTGTTTTTTTAAAGATGGAGTAATGGGGAATTGAAAAGGATGCAAAGCATTTCGTATTGATTACAAGACTCCTGTAATCCATCCACTTCGACATTTGACATTGAGGTAAGTGTTCATTACATGTTAGCTCACCTAGATATACATGTCGTTCAGTTATTTCTTTAACTTAATCATTTATTGTGTACATAAAAAAGATGAAGCATTTTTTCAGGACGTATACTGGTGTCATGCTTTTTGAGAACGATGTCTCAAATCATTGAATATTCTAAACTTTAAAAAATGTCTGCTTTGTCTTGGAGTTGCCATTAACTACGTGAAATGTTCTTTAAGCACTATAAGAAATGATAGAACTTCTATTCACCTTGATCGTGCAATAATTGATTTTGGGATTCAAACTCATGTAACCTGTACCAAAGGCTAACAAATGAAGACTGCTGCAGCAAAATTGAAGAAATCATGTGGAATTAACAATGACATACCTATTGACAACAATACTAATGGTTAATCCATGTATGACTGGGGACATTGGCTATTATATAGTATCTTATTCTATAGATTAAATATTACTCTTTTTCTTTAGGACTATGCTTGCATATAATAGGCCAGGCATGGGCAAGTAATATTAAGGTTATTGATAAATGTGCTCAAGTTGGCCCAATAAGTGAATTGTATACTTGTATGAATTGTATTTGATGACCTGAGTTGCCAAAGTACGATATGCATGTGCGAAAAAGCTAAGAGAGCACAGGGCATATCACAGTTGAGATCTTGAATATCTTTTAAATATGGTTATATATTGAGACTAATATTAAGGTGCTTGTGTTCTTGAATGATAGAAATTAACCAAGAAAGTCAAGAATGTGTTTGCATGGGCTAGATGTAAGACATCCTGTTTACATCGGCTCGTCAGTTTGAAACCTAAATGCCTGGAAAACGGCATTATGCAAGCAGTTTGCACTTCTGGAAAGGTTGGTGAACACACACAGACGTGTGCCATGTGAAAAAAAGCAATAAACAATACAGTGAACTAAGTAGATTGAACTGACAAATTTAGGTGTCAAAAGAAAATAGCATGAAGTGCACGTGGTTCATGGGTGACACATGCGATACGTAGATACCTGTGAAGATCCGGGGTAGAATAGGTCTTCAACAACTCATGCTTGCTGTAAAAGGTGACTATGCTTGTCATAAGCGGCAACTAGCAGGATCGGGTGGTCTTGGTTGATGGATATCATTGTGTCCCAATTGCATGGATCGATGCTCATAATATCAATCACTGGATTGTCTTGTTCATGATGTCAAGCACTGGATTGTCTGGTCCTGACTCGATTATTTACAGACCGCCATCATGTAGCTGGAATATTGCTGAGTGAGGCATTAAACAACAAACAAACAAACAAACAAACACAAGATTTTCTTGTCCAGACTCGATTATTTACAGACCGCCATCATAAAGCGGGAATATTGCTGAGTGAAGCGTTAAACAACAAATTAACAAACTAACAAAATGATACCTGAAGAGTATGTGTTGGGTGCTTCTCTCCTGGTCAGAAATGTAGTTTGACTTCTCCAACAATGAAGATAAGTGGCACATCCTTGGCAACAACTATGAAATTTGACTTCTGATGTCTGTGGTTGTCTTTAATGGGACACACTGCGAAACTCAAACGACGACTTCCGTGGATAAATTGCTGCAAAAATATGTGTACACCTGTACAATTTTGACAAAATCTTATCTTACATATCTGTTATGCCGCAATTAATGGAGATGTGGCAATGCAGAGTTGAGTCCCTGGCTGAGGGAGCGTTCAACTAAGCATACTATTGCCAAATGTGGCGAGACCATGAGCGATATTCTTAAAATGATAAAGGCTGAATTTAGAAAGTCAACTACCGGTAGTCAGTAACAACAAATAGCAGAACCCCCCAAAAGTGTTTGAAATTCTACTAGCCCTTAGGATACTTTTAACATTAACAAAACTGGGCAAGTGCTAATTTCTATCTCTGGTTAAGCAGGTTAGACCACTTGGTTTTTATGTTTAATTGGGGGCATGGGTCGCCCAGTCGTGTAAGGCACCGTGATTCGCTGTGCAGAATTCTGTGATTGTGGGTCCAAATCCTGGTTCGCCCCGATTATGTTTCTAGGTTTGTAAGCACCATACCCGTGCTCGTTGGTTTCACCGAAATGGTAAACGTCTGAGACCTGCATCACTTCGGGCTTTCCTCCCACGTTAAGCTGACATGCAGCGATATAACTGGAATACTGTTAAAAGCGGCGTTAAACCCAACTCACTCACTCACTCACTCTTATGTTTAATTGCTGAAATGGTCAGTTAAATCATTTGGCTCCCCTCTCCTCTGGGTGTGACTGACCATTTCAAAGTTTAAACAGATCAGAAAGGTCTAAGCTGTTCTTCATTTTGGCTCAATGTAAGTGCAGTTCTATTAGGCTGTTATTTTGTTACTTGTCGTGCGACGGATTAGCCGACCCTATTTTTTTCCAAATTAGAAAAAAATAAAAGCCCAAGTTTTCACTCATTCATTTTCCACAAACATGTCATACAATTATTTTGTGATTACCTGTTGTTTTTATTAGATAATCTAAAAAACTTATGCTCAATTTGAAATATATATTGTGTCAGATCATTCAGTCGACGTGCCATAGTGAAATTCCTTGCAATGTAAATCTAAGGATCTATACCAAAATGTCGCTTTATACAGTATTAAAGAAGTTGTTATGCATAATATTGTGTCTACCTTGTCACCTGACAACTTCTAAGTTATGCCTATCAAACAATAAATGTAAATCTAGGTAATGACCCTTGTCCTTGATACGAGCAGACCGCCTCCGTGGTCTAGTGGTAGAGCGTCTGGCCGGAGAGCGGAAGGTCCGGGGTTCGATCCTCAGCCGCGTCATACCAAAAGACGTTAAAAGATGGTACTTGTTGTTACCCTGTCTGGCGCTCGGCATTACGGGTCTAAAACAAGGACCGGTCGGCTCGGAGTCAGTATACTGTGTCTGAGAGGGGTATTCATGTTAAACTGTGGCATGGTATCTCAGTGAGCTAGCACAATAAATCGGCATCAGTCCGGACTAGTACAAGCAGCCACACAACCAGACACACGTACATGCACGTCGCTATATAAGTGCAATAATCTTGGACGCGACGTTAAACCCCATTTCACCTCACCTCACCTTGATACGAGCTTACTGAAATCAACTCCCTTTGGCTTCTGAGAACAGGCAACAAAAAATAAAGCCCCCAGCAGACAATGACACCAAATATGGCAAATTCATTTTTTTCTTATTTGTTTCTCCTTTTTCCGGTAATATATGTAGAAACATTCCTTGGTCCAGTTTAAAAAAACGGCTGACGTCAGCACCGGGATACAACTGGAATACTGTTAAAAACCAACAAACCAACATTTCCAGCATTGCATCTGGAAGACTATTGAACCAAACTGACTTTATAATTAACACTTTATGTGACAATTCTATTTCCAACCCCAATGACTTAAATTACTGTACTGATTAATTGAGCTTTTGTCTGGCAAAAGGGTTACTTCAGTCACAATCAGTGCTCACTGCCAAGTCATATTAGTTTGATGGTACGTTCGTACAGAAGCAATTGTTCAATACGGGAATAAATCCAGATGCAATTCAAACTAAGCAATGGAATTATTTGTGCGTCTGCCACTGAAGTACATAGTGCACTTACTGTGGAGTTTGATGTTATTGATTTGCTTGAATATATTATTAAGCAATCCTAGTGAACTGTAACAGCTTCATCTGCAAAACTGATGTTAGTTATTGTAACAAAAGCAATGAAATTCTTTTTATCGTGGTCTGTGAAAGTTCCAGTTATCGAATTTGTTTGATCTGGGGTTTTGTAGTCTGTGAGGGTTTGAAATGTATTTAAATTTCCACACTTAATGGATTTGTAAATATTTTTTTCATTTCTGTGTTTGGGTAGTGATGTCAGGTTGTACTTATTAACCTCAGTCCGCCTTTGAAATGTTCCAGGCAATTAGTTCAGTGTTTAAGGTACTGTTATGTTTTCATTACACTGAAAAAGAATCATGTTCTCAGTCGATCAGCGTCCTTTCCTACTTAATTTCCCAGCGTGACAAATAAATTGTAGAAAAATTGGTATTTTTATGACTATAGCGAGACATTTACGTTTTAGATTTGATAGATTTCACTTTAACGTTATCAGCACATGCAGTGTACAAATTCACTATTATATGCAACACGAGACAATGTTTAGTCTCTGAAAATACATGATTTTGACAAAAACAAGCAACTATATTCAAACTGAAAAGGAACCCCAGTGAAATGGAAGTGTCAGAACCTGAACCTGTGAAAATCTAGACTTGCTTCATTTGGCACTATACCAAAGCATGATAATATGGTTCAGGGACAAAGACAGACTAATGTTACACATACTTTAATTTACATGTATTTTGTTACAGAGGGAGTCAATATTCAAGCTATATGACAAGGGTCTGTAAATAATTGAGATCATATAAACCAGTGATTGATATCATAAGCAACAGCCCAGCCTGTGTGAGTACAATGTCATGCTGTCAACAAAGTCACAAGGCTTGACCACCCAATCCGTTGAGTCAGCTTATACATCAAGCATAGGTTGCTGAGGACCTATTTAAACCTAAAATTCCCACAGGTTTTAAGCAATTATTTAAAGGTTCACTTACAGTCTTTCTTGAATATACACAATTTGCCTATGGATATTTTCTTCCTTAACTTCCTTTTATATCACTTGAGAACTCTTTCCTATACCTAAGGCCACTTTTTGTTGATTAGATATTTTTTACTTTTTATGTAGGTGGTCATTTTTTTTATTGATTCTATATCTCATTTTGCAGAACAAAAATTGAAGATTCTGGCACAGTTTCAATTTAATCAAATTTGTCAGTTTTGTCCTTGAGATATTCTGATTTAATTTATTTTAAATATCCCCAATGGTCTCTGCAGTATGTCATGTTTCAGGAATAAGCAAGTTACTTTAAGTCCAGGGTGTCAGTCATTTTTGTACCTAATAACAAAAAATTCAAACCTCCCATGTCATATGAAGCAGACACGGTTATCCTCATTATTTTGTATTAAGAGCCGAGTTCAGTGTTTTCCCTGTTGTGTTTGTTGGTGTTTTTGGTGTGAAAAAAAGTTAATGTGTTCATCCCTCATTACTTTTATTTTCAATAAAAAATGTAAAAGGTCCTGCCTCCCTCATCACCTTTGAGGCAAAGGTATCCTGGAATTATTGAAATGTTTATTCAGCCTTACCCTGCTACTTTTGGGATGTGTCTAGACAAGTGACAAAGGGCAAACACCTGAATCTTGTTAACAGTGGTTTCTGCCCAATGGAAATATACAATGAGGTTTCAAGGGTTTTTTTTTGCTTCAGTGGTGAAATTATTTTTTATAAATCTTTGAAAGATCAACAGACATTATGTTTCAAAGCCCCTTCAGGGCCCACTTGCACAAAGTGATCTTAGCGCTAAGACTATCGTAAGCCTATGTTAAAGTATGGGAGTTACGATCATCTTAAAGCTAAGATCGCTTTGTGCAAGTGGGCCCTGGAAATTATAATGATGGTATTAAAAGAAATGACAAAAGTGAATATGTTTATGTTTATGTTTCTGATGATGTCAAAATCAATAGCCAATCAGTGCATTAGGTCAAAGATTTTTGTTTTCTTTTAGTGTTAGTTAAGGTTAAATCCATGGATCACAAGTGCTGCACAAATTACACTTTACTGGTGAGTACTCCTGAAAAGTATTTTTAGACTGAAAGTCAAGTGAGCAAATGTCATGGCTTATTTGCCCAGCATCCAACATGCATCCTTCATTGTCCATCATGCGTCTCTCAAGATCATGTCCTTGAGACCCTGAGACAAATAATGTTTCACATGCTTTTTCCCATAGATGATGACTCCCCAGTTTGTTCAAGAGGTTAAATCCAATTTTCAATATGGCCGCCGCAGCAGCCATGAAGTTAAATCTTTAATGCCATTAGTCAGCCATTTTTGTTCAAAATGTCATGCAATTTCGTATCTAGGTACAGTAAACTATGTTTATAATGAACACGCTTATAACGAACTGACAGATATAACGAACTGGTCTTTTGGCCCCGGCCATTTGCTGTATACATGTAACAAATGTTAAATTTGGGATAACACTTTCTTTGTAAAGTACAAATTCCCCCACTTTTGGGGGTTCGAACCCACTCAGCCACCAAGGCTTCCACAAAAAAAATGAAAGTCTGACAACTGGTAGTCTGGATCATCTACTTTGTGTAATCTCTGACAAGTGTAAATTGGCATGGCTCCCATGGCTGAAAGCTTTGAACACACAATGCCTCTTTCTAAATGGCATTGTGTGTTCATGCTGTTTATATGCCTATAACGAACTACGATTTTAGCGAACAATGAGTTCGTCAAAACAGTAGTTTACTGTAGAACTTTAGTAAGTGGGCTCAACACATTTGATCTGTATAATTCCTTTGAATACCCTACCTTTATTACATCATTGCCAACAGTTTCGACTGTCAATCACACTACAAATTTATTTCAATTTTCAACAGACGTCGTCTTCACTGCCATTCTATATAAATAGTTGTGAGGTAAATCCTATCCCTGACAGGAAGCTCATGTGCAAGGAGGGAAAACATCACTTCTCTCCTGTGTGTCCAGGTGTCACCAAGCAAAATTAAAATTTGACCTTTGTTTGGACCATGTTTTTAAATTCTCTCAAATTGCATTTCATTTTACTGCAACATCATCTCCTCGGAAATGACAGGACTGATGAAGCTGTAATCACATGCTTGGTGCCACCAAGGATGACACATGGTCATGTGTACAGGTCACAGGTCACAGGTCACAAATGCAGTAAAGTTAAGCCATGTTGGTCACTGAAAGTAGTTGGATGGATGACTGTGATCGGCAGCTTAACTCATGAGTTTCTGGGGCTTCAGTCATGTCTAACACTGAAGCACATGAGGCATCTCTTTAGGCAAGTGACTTTGTTTGAAATATGCCTCTGCTCCCCCCAGCAATAAATGGGTACCTGGTAGGATGAGATATGGTAATGTGACTGTAGTGAGTGAGTGAGTATGGTTTTACGCCGCTTTTAGCAATATTCCAGCAATATCACAGCAGGGGACACCAGAAATGGGCTTCACACAATGTATCCATGTCAGGAATCGAACCCGGGTCTTTGGCGTGACGAGCGAACGCTTTAACCACTAGGCTTCCCGACCACCCCGTAATATGACTGTAAGCCTTCCTTCGCCTCACAGGCATCACCTTAAAAATGTCCTGCAACGTAGAACTGTGTTTGTGTGTGTATTGCTGAGAACGCCACCTTTCCTGCAACGTAGAACTAGGTTTGTGTGTGTATTGCTGAGAGCACCACCTTTCCTGCAACGTAGAACTAGGTTTGTGTGTGTATTGCTGAGAGCGCCACCTTTCCTGCAATGTAGAACTGGGTTTGTGTGTGTATTGCTGAGAGCACCACCTTTCCTGCAACGTAGAACTAGGTTTGTGTGTGTATTGCTGAGAGCGCCACCTTTCCTGCAATGTAGAACTGGGTTTGTGTGTATATTGCTGAGAGCACCACCTTTCCTGCAATGTAGAACTGGGTTTGTGTGTGTATTGCTGAGAGCACCACCTTTCCTGCAATGTAGAACTAGGTTTGTGTGTATATTGCTGAGAGCACCACCTTTACTGCAATGTAGAACTAGGTTTGTGTGTATATTGCTGAGAGCGCCACCTTTCCTGCAATGTAGAACTGGGTTTGTGTGTATATTGCTGAGAGCACCACCTTTCCTGCAATGTAGAACTGGGTTTGTGTGTGTATTGCTGAGAGCACCACCTTCTCTGCAATGTAGAACTGGGTTTGTGTGTGTATTGCTGAGAGCACCACCTTTCCTGCCATGTAGAACTGGGTTTGTGTGTGTATTGCTGAGAGCACCACCTTTCCTGCCATGTAGAACTGGGTTTGTGTGTGTATTGCTGAGTGCACCACCTTTCCTGCCATGTAGAACTGGGTTTGTGTGTGTATTGCTGAGAGCACCACCTTTCCTGCAACGTAGAACTGGGTTTGTGTGTGTATTGCTGAGAGCACCACCTTTCCTGCAATGTAGAACTGGGTTTGTGTGTGTATTGCTGAAAGCAGTGTTAATACTTTTCCCTGTTTCTGTCAGCTGCCACCACCTGTTCCTGCCATTCAAGCAGAGAAAGAAACATGTTTTGGATACCTTATCGGTATTTATTTTGTAATATGAATGTATGTGTCATTAAATGGCAACATAAGCTTTTGACAGCATCCCACTCTGTCAATTTTATTTGGAAAATATTTTCAATATTTGGGACACATATTTCGTATGAAACACCAACACATTTGTTTAGTTATGGAATTATTAGAAAAACAAACCCACTGAATCAGCCATGTTACAAACGCAAGTGGAAACAACCTGTTTTTGTCAGCACTTGCCTGAATAAGTCAGATTCAACTGATGGAGATTCGCCATCTTGATTGAGGGTAATGAAAGAACAATCACATGGATACGTTAGAATACAGGGAGGTGATTTCAACATCATGATGTCAGCTTATTATGACTTACCGTATTCGACGTAATAATCGCCCCGCACTAATAAGCGCCCACGGCGATATTTGCAGATATATAGGCTGGTGAACAATCCCAATTAGCACCCCTTCCGATTGATCAATGTACACAAGACTTATTTATTTGTGTATAATACACACTCATGTGTTATATGCACCCTTAATTATGGGCAATTAAATTCTGGGAAAATATATATGTCGTACATAAACATTTCAGGCTGTCACCATAAACCACGAAATTTATCTTTCACCAAATTAATATTCTAATAAGCGCCCCCAATTTCTAATTTTGAGAGCGCCCTGGGCGCTTATTACATCGAATACGGTAAGTGTACAGGATGATGTACAGTCAGCTTCTTTGATCTTTTAGGGAAACATCTTAGAATTGTATATACAGCCCTAGACTTCAGCAACATGTCTGAAGCCAGACTGTTTTACTTCTGTTTGGTCTAGAACGCTCAACAAAACAGTCCATACAACAACACTACCATCTACTGAAAATGATGCTAAGAGTGTTTGCCACAGAATGTTTTCAGGCAAACTTTCGAAAACAAGACATTATAACTTGCCCAGAGATACCTTTAACATGACAAATTGCTGCAGGCTAATACTGGTATGTAGGGCACTTATGTTATTCCTGAATACTTACAGTAGTAAACCCTGGCACAAGTGGTAATTTGTGATGGCAACTTTGGGCAAAATGAATCTTGAGGTTTTGATAGTCTCCCTGACACACAAATACTATCCTGCAGCCTTATAACCCATTTATTACCACATGACTGTCATACAAAAATACAACCTCTCGATTTTGAGACGCCCCCTGCTCGTAAGGCAAGCAAATGTCAATGCTTTCGGGGCAAAGAGTGTAAGACTTGGACTGTCAATACTACTTCCAACTTGCTCCCTGCTACCTGGATGTAAACGCTTCATGTTGAGATGAAGTTCATCTTGAACAGGTAGGTCATGCATACATTCCCCAAACATGGGGACATTGAGGCCCTTGATATTTATAGGTCGGTGTCCAACGATATTCATCTCACTCCCTTCCTTGCTCGTGGAGATCATGAAGGTCGCACAATGCTCTTATTGTAAAATCATTCATTCCGTGGGTCTGAACATGGTTTCCTGTGTGTAGTACAGCTGTTGAAGGAGAAGTGACTTTGTCACACGGATCTGTTTGTTGTTTCAATGACAATGGCTGAATGATTCATGGTACAGTCAATGAGGCTATGGTACAAAGGTGTATGTCACTAGCTGTGCATGTGGCTGTGAATAGCTGTTGACCCTGTAAAACACCTGTCATACCACGAATACCTGACTCTGCTTACTAGGGGGTGAAACGGGTGAATAGACTAGCCAACTACAGCTATTGTATGCCCCCCCCCAGACAGGGACATAACTTCACGTGGGTAGGAAATATCTGCCATCACCAACTGACGTGGACCTATTCTGGGATAATTTGGCTGGAGCTGAGAGGTAGAGAGATTTTATGTTTAGTATGTTTGTGTGGTAGATTTGTTTGGGGCTACGGTTGAGTGAATTGAATTGCGTTTGTCTCTGTATTTATGTTAGGGTCTAGGAATGTGTTGGAAAGAGAATCTTTCAGATGTTGTGAAAGTCTGTGTTTGTAGATCTTTTCGGATGTGTGAGTTGTTTTTTTGTGTACAAGTGTGTGTGTGTGGTGCTTTCTGTCTGCCTCTTATGTGTCATTGGTATTGATTCTTTTTTTAATTTGTTTGGCCTTGTATGGTCAGATTTTCCAGGCATGTAAAAACAGGTCTGTGTATGTCAAAAGTAAATAATTGACTTCATCCCACATTTAGTTGTTTAGATTTCCACCACACTAATTGCATGATAGTATTGAGTGTCATGAGTCATGACATGACAAGGAATTACTCATCTGGACAACTGTTTTCATGCAGTCATTAAGGAAGAACTCAATGAGCATAGCTGAGGTGTAACTGTTTCTGTTGTTGACAGGGATGATCTTTGAACTGTAACAGGGAACAGGAGCATTGACATTGGGTTCTGGTGGGGCTGCAGGGATAGAGGCACAGAGGGATGGGGCCCTGGGAAGCAGGGGTACAGGGATGGGGCACAGGGAAGCAGTGGTACAGGGATACAGGGTTACATGGATACAGGGATGGGGCACAGGGAAACAGTGGTACAGGGTTACAGGGATACATGGATACAGGGATGGGGCACAGGGAAACAGTGGTACAGGGATACAGGGTTACATGGATACAGGGATGGGGCACAGGGAAACAGTGGTACAGGGTTACAGGGATACAGGGATACAGGGTTACAGGGTTACAGGGATACAGGGATGGGGCACAGGGAAACAGTGGTACAGGGATACAGGGATACAGTGGTACAGGGGTACAGGGTTACATGGATACAGGGATGGGGCACAGGGAAACAGTGGTAGAGGGATACAGGGATGGGGCACAGGGAAACAGGGGTACAGGGGTACAGGGATACAGTGGTACAGGGGAACAGGGATGGGGTACAGGGATACAGTGGTACAGGGATACAGGTATGGGGCACAGGGAAACAGTGGTACAGGGATACAGGTATGGGGCACAGGGATACAGTGGTACAGGGGTACAGGGATGGGGTACAGGGATACAGTGGTACAGGGATACAGGTATGGGGTACAGGGATACAGTGGTACAGGGGTACAGGGATGGGGCACAGGGTTACAGGGTTACAGGGATACAGGGATGGGTCACAGGGAAACAATGGTACAGGGATACAGGGTTACAGGGTTACAGGATTGGGGCACAGGGAAACAGTGGTATAGGGATACAGGGTTGGGGCACAGGGTTACAGGGTTACAGGGATACAGGGACGGGTCACAGGGAAACAGTGGTATAGGGATACAGGGTTACAGGGATACAGGGTTACAGGGATACAGGGTTACAGGGATACAGGGTTACAGGGATGGGGCACAGGGAAACAATGGTACAGGGATACAGGGTTACAGGGATACAGGGTTACAGGGATACAAGGTTACAGGGATACAGGGTTACAGGGATACAGGGAAACAGTGGTACAGGGTTGCAGGGATACAGGGTTACAGGGATGGGGCACAGGGAAACAATGGTACAGGGATACAGGGTTACAGGGATACAGGGATACAGGGACGGGTCACAGGGAAACAGTGGTATAGGGATACAGGGTTACAGGGATACAGGGTTACAGGGATACAGGGTTACAGGGATACAGGGTTACAGGGATGGGGCACAGGGAAACAATGGTACAGGGATACAGGGTTACAGGGATACAGGGTTACAGGGATACAAGGTTACAGGGATACAGGGTTACAGGGATACAGGGAAACAGTGGTACAGGGTTGCAGGGATACAGGGTTACAGGGATGGGGCACAGGGAAACAGTGGTATAGGGATACAGGGTTACAGGGATACAGGGTTACAGGGATACAGGGTTACAGGGATGCAAGGATACAGGGATTGGGCACAGGGAAACAGTGGTACAGGGTTGCAGGGATACAGGGTTACAGGGATGGGGCACAGGGAAACAGTGGTACAGGGATACAGGGTTACAGGGATGCAGGGATACAGGGTTGGGGCACAGGGAAACAGTGGTACAGGGATGCAGGGTTACAGGGATGCAGGGATACAGGGTTGGGGCACAGGGAAACAGTGGTACAGGGATGCAGGGTTACAGGGATGCAGGGATACAGGGTTGGGGCACAGGGAAACAGTGGTACAGGGATACAGGGATGGGGCACAGGGAAACAGTGGTATAGGGAAACAGGGATACAGGGTTACAGGGATACAGTGGTACAGGGAAACAGTGGTACAGGGAAACAGTGGTACAGGGATGCAGGGTTACAGGGATGGGGCACAGGGAAACAGTGGTAAGGGATGCAGGGTTACAGGGATGCAGGGATACAGGGTTGGGGCACAGGGAAACAGTGGTACAGGGATACAGGGATACAGGGTTATTGGGATACAGTGGTACAGGGATACAGTGGTACAGGGATACAGGGTTGGGGCACAGGGAAACTGTAGTACAGGGTTATACTGTACCTTAATTACACCACAGTGTGACATCAACAACCTTCATTCCCTGCTTTGCTGACCACTTCAGACACATTCTTGGTGTCCCAGTCACTGTATGAGTAATGCTGAACTCACTCACTCACTCACTCACTCACTCACTCACTCACTCACTCACTCACTCACTCTGTCTTCAGATACAACACACACTGAAGTATTAAGTTCATGATTTGATTCATCTTGGCATTAAGTATAAAATTTATGATTGAAATACATTTTAACATTTGGCATTTACAAGTAATCTGGAGACAGCCATACAGTTGATGGGAAATGCCAGTCAGTATTGTGTCATTGTCAGATGTATGAGTAGGTATCAAGTTATACCAGCGCATTAGATAGGATTTAATGATGTTTTGAAAAATATACCTTGAAATTATTTTACAGGTGTTTTCAGCTTTTAGATATTTTTTGGTAACCTTATAATTGAAAGGCTCTGAGATAATGATGTATTTAATGATAATGACAGATGTGGGAACTATTTCTTTCGTTAATTGTTTTTAACTTCTAAAAATTTATGGCTTTTGTCAGGATCAAGTGTTTTTTCCATTAATCTGATTGGTTTGATATGAGATTATTAAGGAAAGAAACAAAGGTTAATCAATAAAATAGGAGTTGGGGATGTAAATGTTGCTATAGCAACTGCACGCCATCTATCTTTATTCTTTTGGTTGTTAAAGGCCTAGAATATTAATGACAGTAAAATGTTATTGCTGTAACAGATCTTAGGATACAAGTGTTATGTCTGATGGAAACTGTATCCTGTAGAACTTGCTTGTGCGAAGAGACTGAAATGAGGGATTAGATGCACATCTTAGCTACTATCTTAGCAGATCTTAGCGAGGAGTTATGGATACTGCTGTCACTCTTCAGAAAACATGAAGACCTGTGTACCTTATTTTCTTCAGTACAGTGCGCACCCAAGTATAATGCACTACCCTCAAACGGATTCAGTGTTTTAAAAAAAAACTTTTTCGAATATTATGTGCCAAAAAGAATTACACTGTACCCTTTCAGGGAATTCTAGTAAACGAACATTTGACAAGAAACTTTGTCAGTACAAATTTGCAATTTGAGATAAAAAATTTAGATTTAGATTGTATTTTTTGTTCTGCAAGGCATTGTTTTACATCCAGGGATTACGATTACCTTGTGTATGTTCTTGTAAACTAAGCCGGAAACAGCAATCAGCTGTTCAAGTTTTCTTTGAATCTGCCGATGATTAAGTTGAAACTTACCCAATGATATAACTTCAAACAATTTTGATGCACAGATTGGAAAAGATTGTATCTGAAACTATTTTGTTATCAGGAATTATATATTCTAATATCATGTAATTTTAGTTGTAGCGTTAACTGAATATATTTAAACAATAATAGCCCTTAGCGTAGCACTTCAGTGCAGCTAATCGCTATTGACTGTTATTTATTTTCACATGGAAGAGTTTGACCAGTCACCATCGAAGCTCCCACTTATGTGATCGCAAGAACTACATGTTGACATAGAATCGTCAAACTATAACAAATTTGACTTTTAACGAGTCAAAGTATGGCATTTATGATGTATGTATCCATTCTCTGTCAACTAAGTTCATTTCAAGGCGTCAGTAATCTGACCGTGATTGCTGTTAATAAAGGTGAGTTGTGCGATCTTCCAATCACATCACACACGATTTCACCGAAATTTATGAAAACAATATTGAAAGGAATTTTGAATAAAATTAATAAAATAAGTTACAAACATAGGTCCAGATATACAATGAACAGTTTTTGTCACCAGACAGTGTAATTACAAGATTACATTGTGTACTCCAGTAAGGATTTGTGGACATGGTATTTCCGGTGTTATGTGCTCACGGTAATGTCTTTTGTTGGGGAAAACCATGAAAACTCATTATGGCGTGTATAATGCGCACCCCCTCCTACACAGCTATGTTTTCTGGGGGGAAAAGTGTGCACTATACTCAAGAAAACATGGTACTTTCTATGGAGAATGAAAACCTCTGAATATATTTAACATATTGACTACCTGGGAGATAATGACCTACACTGTGTGGAGAATGAAGACCTGAGTTTCTATTTAACATATTGACTATGAGAGAGATAATGATCTACTCTGTATGGAGAATGAAGACCTGTGTATATATTTAGCATATTGCCAGAGAGATAATGACCTACACTGTGTGGGGAATGAAGACCTGTGTATATATTTAGCATATTGCCAGAGAGATAATGATCTACTCTGTATGGAGAATGAAGACCTGTGTATATATTTAACACATTGACTACCAGAGAGATAATGACCTACTCTGTTTGGAGAATGAAGACCTGTGTATATATTTAGCACATTGCCAGAGAGATAATGACCTACACTGTGTGGAGAATGAAGACTTGTGTATATATTTATCATATTGCCAGAGAGATAATGACCTACACTGTGTGGAGAATGAAGACTTGTGTATATATTTATCATATTGCCAGAGAGATAATGACCTACACTGTGTGGAGAATGAAGACCTGTGAATATATTTATCATATTGCCAGAGAGATAATGACCTACACTGTGTGGAGAATGAAGACCTGTGAATATATTGAGCATATTGCCAGAGAGATAATGACCTACACTGTGTAGAGAATGAAGACCTGTGTATATATTTAACACACTGACTACCTGAGAGATAATGGCATGAAAGGCATTTAGAAGTGATACACATAAGGAGGAGAATTTATGGATGTCAACTTCTTTGTCATGAGGTGTCCAGTGTTTCAGAATATATACTGTAAATCGTGAAATTAATGCGTCTCCAAAAGAATGCGACCGCTGGTCCCTAGCCAAAAATGCGACTCTATATGAATGCGACACCTTCCTCCTCTCAAGCATCAGTGGATTTACATCTAAAGATAATGTCATCTGTCAAACCTTACATTAATCCAATCACACAAAAATAGCACCGCTCATTACTTTCTCCTTCATCAGGGTCCACTTTGCACAAAGCGATCTTAGCGCTAAGACTATTGTAAGCCTATGTTAAAGTATGGGAGTTACGATCATCTTAGCGCTAAGATCGCTTTGTGCAAGTGGGCCCAGGTGAATAAATGTGTGAAGCAGAGGACATATGATCAGTAGGAACAATAAAAGTAATAAGATAACAAAGGTGGAAACTTGACAAGGGAAGCCAACAGGTACTTGGTGCTGCAATTTCATTAAAACCAGATCTTAGTTCTCGTTATCGCTAAACAAAGATCTGAGGACATCGCATAACAGGTCACATCAGACCGACCTTTCATCCGACCAATCAAAGCGTCGCTTACCAGATCATGAAAGTGACAGTTGGAGTGGGTTTTCTTATCATGCAACCTCGAAAACGTTAACACAGGTTATTCCGAACGACAGTTAGGCCCGTACGACTGATTCCGTCAAAATTATCGTCTATTTCTCGTTTGTGTATGGGGGGGGGCACGGGTGGCCCAGTCGTCTAAGGCGCCGCGATTTGCTTGCAGAGTTGCGTCCCTTAGGCACGCTAGAAACCTATGATTGTTGGTTAGAATCCTGGTTCACCCCGATTATGTTTTTAGGTTTGTCAGCACCATACCCGTGCTCGTGGGTTTCACCGAAGTGGTAAACGTCTGAGACCTGCATCACTTCAGGCATTTCCTCCCACATTAAGCTGACATGCCGTGATATCACTGGAATACTGTTAAAAGCGGCGTAAACCCAACTCACTCACTCACTCGTTTGTGTGGGATAAACATTTGAACGGAGGAGGCATTGCATAGTACGTTGGGAACATTGTCATACAATCGCAACAATATATAAGACATTCCGGAAAGTTCGTTTGTTCAGTTTTCAAAATTTTAATCTAGAACTGTGTCAACATATTTTTCAAGCGAAGTCTGAAATGGAAGTCGCTGGGTTGAAAAGAGTGCTGTAAAACTCGAGAAAGCTGCTTTTTAATTGGCTGATGTCGACTTCTTGTAAGTCGTTTCAGTGGGAGGTCAAGGTTCGCGAAAGGTCGTTCTGACGTGACCATTAATGGGATGTCCTCAGATCTTTTTTTTGTGGAGCAAGAACTTAAATCTGATTTTAGTGAGATTGTTGGCATTGAAAGGTGATTAGCAATGAACAAATGGAAGCCAATACTCTCGAGTAGTGTATAATTCAAAATGTTTAAATTTTACTTGTAAAAGTGCAGTGATCTCCCACCCAGGATCATATACGAGAGCTCCAACATTGGCAATTAAAACAGCAAAATTATTTGATAAGGGCTAAGTCAACATGGTTCGTAAAATGCTGCAATTCAATTTATGGCATAACAAATATATTTGATGTGCAGCAGTTGTTTCATGATGGAAATACTTTTTAAAATATGAACAGCTGCTTATGAATATTCAGAGCGTCATCAACAGTCGGACAGTTGGGAATAATCAAGTGTCAAAAGTAATACCAATCAGAAATGTCTTTTCAATTAAGCCATGTTACAGCAGAGACACAGTAATCTCTGGGGGCACAGATGGCCGAGTCATCTAAGGCAGAGTTGCATCACTCGGGCATGCCAGAAACCTATGATTGTGGGTTCAAATCCTGGGTTATGTTTCTGGGTTTGTCAGTACCATACCCATGCCTGTTGGTTTCTGAGATCTGCATCACTTTGGGCTTTCCTCCTACATAAAGTTGACATGCCGTGACAAAAGTGGAATACTATTCAAAGCAGCATTAAAACAAACTCACTCACTCTGTGAAATTGACCTTCAGCCTTGATTGTGGCCTTGAACTTTGGAAGTTCCATTTTATAAAGTCTTGAGACAATATCCATAAAAAACATGATGTTTTTCACAATTTTGTCTCTTTTTATTTATCTGCTTTAATTTAGTCAACACTGTAGCTCACAATTTTACTTTATGTCAGTCAGATAGATGCAACCTTTTTCGGTCTAAGGTATTCAAATTTTATTGTGCCGTATTAATTGCCACCATTACCTTGTTAGTACTGTTTAAATTTAAACTTAATCTTATGTTGTGGCGTGTTGTCCATAATCCGGTTGTCTTCCCTGCTATCCGTCCTTCGTAAACGTTTACATTTTCAACATATTGCTTTGAAACATCAAGGACTATGCATCTGAAATTCTGTAGGAGTAATACCAGCTGTGGTGTCCTTACTGAATTAGGCTTTGCTTTTTAAACATGCCTTCCATGGTTGTCATATTTAAAATGTCATTTTTGCCCATTTCTGAAGCATTTCTGCATGCATATTTATGAATTTCAAATGCAAGTATGTAGTTTGCATTTTGACATAAGATACATTTTTTTTTCATATTCATATTTTTTTATCAAACATCAGCCTATTTTCACATGTTATTGCATGTGTTTTTCGACACCACTGAAATTGTGACCCTTTGGAGCTGAAATATTGTATGGAGGATCCCCGCTATGATGTCTCCAAAAAGTGCTCACAATCTTCCAATCTGACCAACATTTCTTTTTCAAAATTCAGGTGAGCTACAGAGCCTTGTACTTCTACTGTTAGAAGAAAGATAAAAGTAACATTTGATTATTATGGCTACTGTGAGTAAGAGGGGGCACGGGTGGCCCAGTCGTCTAAGGCGCCAGAGTCAGAGTTGCGTCCCTTGGGCACGCCAGAAACCTATGATTGTGGGTTCGAATCCCGGTTCGCCCCGATTATGTTTCTAGGTTTGTCAGCACCACACCCGTGCTCGTGGGTTTCACCGAAGTGGTAAACGTCTGAGAACTGCATCACATCGGGCTTTCCTCCCACATTAAGCTGACACGCCGTGATATAACTGGAATAATGTTAAAAGCGGCGTTAAACCCAACTCACTCACTCAAATAGGAAACATAGACGTTTGAACATGCTTGAAATTTGCAACATTGATTGATGCAGATTTCAGATTTTTGTTTATTTGGGTTCTGCATGGTATTGTGTCATGACAAAGATTCTTATTTGCTCTCCCAAATCGATCATCTGTTACAAAATGTCATGACAGGCTTATCCTTTTCACGGTCTTTTGTTTCCATTCTGCACAGCTAAACAAGGATTAGGAAGCTTGAAATCCTCCTTGATTTTGTTACTTTCAGTATGTCCGAATATTTACAATTTTACAGCCCACAGATTTTATATCACAAGTGCCACCATTGTGGCTGTTGCTAAGTTGCAATAACATGGAGGTGGAATGCTACACGTGGCGACATTATTCATACACGTTCCAGTGAAAGAAAGAAAAGGACCCACATACTGTTTTCACCATGTCTTTGTAAGAAAAATTGGAAACCGATTTTTCATTGTGGGGTTTACATGAGTGTTGACACTGCTCTTGTAATACCATGAAGAATACCTTACTCAAACATAAACTCATCTTTGATTGAACGACTAGGCGAGAGTCACTCCTTCAGCGAAGATTATCGATGCTGCTCAAGCTGATATGATGGTTGCTTCCATTTGCAGGGCACTTTGTATTGAAAAGGGAAAGATTGAAGAGACGTGTTAGTATTTGGTGTGCAAAAACTGAAAATGATTCATTGATATATGTCAGAGTTTATATTGTTCATGAAATACCATTAATGTTCTAATAAGTCTACTTGGGAAAGTAAGTTTGGGCATAACATGAATAATTAACCCCACAAAGAAATGTTCAGATTATGAACTAAAAAAATAAGGAAATGAAAAGGTTTCTCCATTTCTGGCACAGCAAGTAAGTTTCGAAAATTCAATTTCTTTGGTCTTATAGATCATAATTTTTAAATTTATGTCTGGTGGGGCTGAAGATCTTATGTCTTCTTTCAAATATCCCCCAGTCACCCCCATCCCACCCCAAATTGTCATTAAGCTGGAATATTTGCTAAATTGCTACAAAATACAACACTTCATTTTTTGTGCATTTTTTTCTGAATTAAGACATCTGTTCCTCTAAAAGTAGGGGCAGTCAGGTAGCCTAGTGGTTAAAGCGTTCATGCCGAAGACCCGGGTTTGATTCCCGACATGGGTACAATGTGTGAAGCCCATTTCTGGAGTCCCCACGTGATATTGCTGGAATATTAAAGCGGCGTAAAACCATACTCACTCTAAAAATAGTTTGTAGATGATAGTAATGAGATGGATGCAAAATTCCATTTAAAGTATGTAACATTTATGAAATATGAATATTTCAGACTAATTACGGTAAAGGAAATTGTTGAAATACACATGGTATTTGAGGTGGACTGATTTGTTAAATATTGACTGTGTACCTTGCAGTGAGCAGTGAATCTCACATTGCACTTGCAGGTGACACAGAATGTTGATTTTGAAATCGAACTTGGTGTGAATACAAGGGAGCAAGGGAGGAGGGGTTCATCATAGTTTTCTCTGAGAGGAGAATTTAAGGGAGCAGGGTTGAAAATTTGTTTGAGTTTTGATTGAAAGATATATTTTGCAACATAATTATAAACAGATGGATTATTTTGAAGTTGAAATTTATAACAAGATTGGTCTTGAATTCTAGACTCTAACTCATATAGAACTAGAATATCTGACAGACTGCCTCTGTGGTCTAGTGGTAGAGGTCCGCCCAGAGTGCGGAAGGTACGGGGTTCGATCCCCGGCCGCGTCATACCAAAAGACGTTAAAAGATGGTACTTGTTGTTACCCTGTCTGGCGCTCAGCATTAAGGGGCTAAAACAAGGACTGGTCGGCTCGGAGTCAGTATACTTTGTCTGAGTGGGGTATTCATGTTAAACTGCGGCATGGTATCACAGTGGGCTAGCACTATAAATCGGCATCAGTCCGGACTAGTACAAGCAGCCACACAAACACACACACGTACATGCACGTCGCTATATAACTGCAATAATCTTGGACGCGACGTTAAACCCAATTTCACCTCACCTCAGAATATCTGACATTTTTTTTAATCCCGATTTAACTTAAAATCATGTCAAAGGCGTTTTTTGACGGCTTTTTAATTGTATCTTCTAACTGCATGGAGCACATACCTCCCTGCTGTGTTTTGTGAAATAAATTGGAAAGGTAAGTTTGGTGTTAATGGTAAATAAAAAACATCAACATCACAGAATAATCTCTATGGAATCTGCCAGAACAGATTCCATAGAGCATAAAAGGCATACTAGTGATGTAAATACTCCTTCAATCTGTGTACCGTGGGATACTTTTTATGTATTTTTACGAACTAATGGCATCTATTTGCAACTACTTGCAATCAAGCTTGAAGTTTCGTGTATATTATTCAGAAATGGTCTATTTTTGTTTCAAATTTCATTTTAACTGAAAAAGTTAATCATTTTCTTTAAAAAGAGATGCCATTAACCTTTTGTTAAAGAGTTCCCTGAAGATACACATCTTCCTTTGTCATGGTCGCTGCAGATGATTGTAGAGATAAAGTTTCCAAATTCAGATCTAACTCCATGGCCCACACAAGACTACATAGGCTGTGAATCCTTTGTGATATGAAGATCAACCCCTGGCCGTGTCATACCAAAAGATGTTAAAAGATGGTACTTGTTGTTACCTTGCCTGATGCTCGGCATCGTGGTGATAAACTGAGCACTGGTAGGCTCAGAGTCAGTGTACTGTGTCTGAGTGGGGTATCCATGTAAACTGTGGCATGGTATAACGTTGGGCTAGCTCTGTCAATCCGTCATTCGTCCTGCCCATTACAAGCAGGTGTGACATTAAACCCCATTTCACTCCCTCGCATTTATTATTTTCTGAATTCCAGCGCATTTGCAGATTACACCATTTCACAGATATCTTTGTTATCCAAACCATTAGAATAATGGAAAATGATAATAATAACTATATCAAAGTGACAAAGCGAGTTCACTGAACAATTCTGACTTTGTAATAAGCATGGGTTATGAATCACTATCAAGTGGTGATGATACCAGGTGTTTGTATAAGGTGAGCGTATCCTGCCCCACCTCTGTCACACTTCATGAATAACCACGCTAGATAGAGACGTGAAAAGGAATCTTTAATGTATGTTTTCCCCTAAAATTTGTTTCCTCTTTCTCATTTTCTAGCCATTATTGGGACAACAAAAGAATCCTGTTGTACGTCATGCTTACAGTTTTCTCGTTGACGAGGGCCTTTGGGTGCTTATGAAAATCTCTTCACCCATACATAATCCCTTTCTTCTTTGTGTCCGAGGAGATTACGCTGAAAAGACTGTACTCGGAACTGCCTTTGGCGTCATGGTTCCGAAATATGCCTGGCTTTCTCTTTTCACAAGAAATAGCATTAGTTTGCGTTTCTTGGATAAGATTAATATCTGGGCATTGTGAGCTGTTTCCGAGCCTCAAGATGCTTCTGTGTTATTTTGAAACCCCTTTTTTTTGTATGCAGATAGGGCTGTAGGGAACATGGATTTGAAGAAATATCAGAAGTATATTTAGATATGTGTTATTTGCTATAGGACCACACACTGTGTCTTGGGGATGGATTTGACACAATGTGTCTGTAAAGTTGTTTATTATGTGAGTGATTTCAGTACAGTTATGTTTGTTTGTTTATTTGTTTGTTGTTTATCGCCACACTCAGCAATATTCCAGCGACATGACGGCGGTCTGTAAATAATCGAGTCTGGAACTGACAATCCAGTGATTGACATCATGAACATCGATCAACGCAATTGGGATCGATGACATGCATCAACCAAGTCATTGAGCCTGACCATCCGATCCCGTTAGTCACCTCTTAAGACAAGCATAGTCACCTTTTACGGCAAGCATGGGTTGCTGAAGACCTATTCTACCCCGGATCTTCATGGGTCCAGTACAGTTATGGTTTGTTGGTGATGGTCTTAGCTCTGAGATCACTTTGTGGAACAGGCCCCTGCACACTTTGGTTACCACTAGTGGGGAGACACAGGTGGCCCAGCCGTCTAAGGCGCCGCGATTTGCTGTGCAGAGTTGCTTCCCTTGGGCATGCCAGAAACCTACCGATTTTGTTTCTAGGTTTGTCAGCACCATACCCGTGCTCGTGGGTTTCACCGAAGTGGTAAGCGTCTGAGACCTGCATCGCTTCGGGCTTTCCTCCCACATTAAGCTGACATGCCGTGATATAACTGGAATACTTTTAAAA